>NC_046155.1:187534875-188824875 GCF_011064425.1 Rattus rattus
AATTGTATTATTCATTTTTAAATGAAGCATCCAGAATATGCATAATCACTGAGATAGAAGGTAGGCTTGTGGTTGCCAGGGTTAGGGGGTCAAGGGTAGTGTTTCAGTTATTTTTCTATGGCTGTGAAGACACAATGGCCAATTCAACTTACAGAACAAAAAGTTTATCGGGGCTTGCAGTTTCAGTTTCAGAGGGCGAGTCCATGATCATCATGGTAGAAAGCATGAAGCATGGCAGCAGGCAGGCATGGCGTTGGAGCAGTAGCTGAGGGCTCACAGCTCGATCCACCTCAAGAGAGTTCACTTGGAATGTTGTGGGATTTTGAACACCTAGGGACACATCTCCTCATCCTTCCCAAACAGTTCCACCATCGGCAGACTACACATTCAAATACATGAGAATGTGATGGACCATTGTCATTTAAGCCACGACATGCTGCTCCCTGGCTCCCACAGGCTTGTGTTCATATCATAAAGCAAAATGTATTTGGTCCAAAGGTCCCCATGGCTGTTCAGTCTCAATACAGGTTAAAATTTAAGTCTCTTCTGAGACTCAAGGAGATCTCTTAATTGTAACACTCTGTATTAGTCAGGGTTTTCTAGAGGAGCATAACTTATAGAATGAATATATGTTATATATATTTTATGTATAATGTGTATATATATGTATATATATATATGAAGAGTATTTATTGGAATATCTTATAAATCCAGATGTTCCAACAATGACTGCCTATGAATGAAAGGTCCAAGAATCCAGTAGTTGTTTGGTCTAGAAGTCTGGATGTCTTAGCTGTGTTTTAATATATGGTTGACTCTTGAAGAAGTAGGCTCTAATGCCAGTGAAGGAATGGACTTGTTAGTGTGTGTGTGTGTGTGTGTGTGTGTGTGTGTGTGTGTGTGTGTGAGAGAGAGAGAACGTCCTTCTTCCATGTCCTTATATAGGTTGCCAGTAGACTCTGTGGCCCAGGTGGCTTTTCCCACCTTAAAACTCTGAATTAGCAGTGGACTCTCCCACTTCAAATGCTCTAAGAAAAAAAAATCTATCACAAGTGTGTCTGGTCATTTAGGTTTTTATTAATTCTAGGATTTCAAGTTGACAACCAAGAACAGCCACTATGCCCTGTAAATCAAAAAGCAAATGTCATACTTTGAACATACAGGGGCACAGAACATACATTAACACTCTGAAAGGGAGGGAAGGGGGCACAGTGAGGAAATTCTGGACCGAAGCCTGTAGCTCCATGTCTCAAGTCAGGAGACTTAGATGGCTCCTCAAACCACCACTTCCTCCTCCTCATTTTGCTGACTTCAGCATAGTTCTGTTTCTCGGGCTAGTTACACTCCCTGTGTGCAGCTCTCCCTGGCAGACATCCCCAGGCTCTGGCGCCTCAACATCCTGGGGTCTCCAATGCAGTCCTTTCACTTAGATTCAAGCCATGGCCTCTGCAGGGATTCCCGGGATAAGCACCAGGTCTCAGCAGCTTTCCTCGACTGTCAGGAAGATTCCATGACCTCTTTACTCTGTCTCCTTTAAGACTCAAATGTCAGAACTCTGAGGCCAATGTTGTCAAGTTTGGGGGCCTGCTAGGATCACAGCCCCCATCCCCTGAGTTACGTTTGCATCAACTTTGATTTCTTGCTTTTAGAACAGGAAAATCTCTCACACCCTTTTCTTCTTTCCCAAGTTACAGGATTTCAATTTAGCATCAGACAGATTCCAATGATAATGTATCCCAGATACATTGCCAAAATATTACAAGAATTGCCTCTAGCTCAGTGGCTAATATGGCCCCCCTATGTAATCTCTTGAGCTGGGCCTCCAGAACCTACATTGCTCTCAGAACTATTGACTTCCAAGAGCCCACTAGGGTGGCCCAGTGAGCCCTGATTACAGCATCCATCCACTTTCCTAGCCCAAAGTCCCACCGTCTTCCACATTCCTCCCAAACCATGTGGTCAGGCCTGGCACAGCAATAGCCTACTGGGGTACCACCTCTTCTATTGCTCTGACACCATGGCCAAGGCAACTCATAGAAGGAAAAGTTTGTCTGGGACTTACAGTTTCAAAGGATTAGTGTCCATGGCCATCACGGTGGCGACCAGGACCCAGAAACAATAACTGAGAGCGTATCCACCAGCACTAGGGGGGGGCTGGGGGGGACAGAAAGAGCTCACTGGGATTGGTGTGGGCCCCAAACCTACCTCCAGGGACACAACTCCCAATCCTTCCCACCAGGGACCAAGCATTCAAATACGTGAGCCTAGTGGGAGCCATTGCTATTCAAACCACCACAGTAGGCAATAACTGTGGGAGGAATTGAGCTTCCCTCTAGTGATGATGGTAATACAGTCTTATAAACTGCTGAAAACCACTAGATCAGGTATGCTTTTAAAGGACTTTGATACATATAGTATCTCAGTGCAATATTCTGTGTTTCGTAATTTTTCTTTTTGAGAGTTTCATACTTGAATAATATATATTATTCCTAACCTGATCATTCTGCCCCCTGCCTCCCATTCTACCCCCTGCCTCCCACTCCAACTCCTCCACTTTCTCTCAGATTTATGATCTCTTCTGTAACTTTACACCACACACACACACACACACACACACACCACACAACCTACTGAGGTCATTGAGCAGTACTGTCATATGGATGTGTTCATGTCTGACCACTTGGGATTAGATAACATATCAAAGATCTTGTCAGTGGAGCAAATCGGCTCTCCATCTGATTGCTTGTAGCTCTTCATATAGGGATGGGACCATGTGAAACGTCCCCCATTCACACTGTCATGTTGACTGTGTGAGCTTTAGGCAGGTCTTGGTTAGACAGCCACATCATTGAGATGTCATGGTGCAGCTTCCCTATCATGTCTGGAGGACACCATTTCACAGCAAGTGCCTTACTTAGTCCCTTGACTCTGACCATCTTTTGCTTCTTCTGCAGAGCTCTCTGAGCCTTGGGTGCAGTCGGGCTGTGCTGTAAATAAATATACCAGTTAGGACTGTACACGACATGGTTGCTTGGTCTTTGCATTTCAACAAGTGGTGGACCTCTGTAGGAACTGATGTCTACTGGGGGTTTGGCGGGAAGCAGATGAGGGTGAGAGCTACACTTATCTGTATATATGTGTGTGCGTGTGTATACATACACATGGTCATTATACCTAATCGTATATATACATATATATGTATTTATGTATACATGCATTCACATGCATGCACATATGTATGACTCGTTCTTGCTTATTTTTAACCACCTACACAACAGTAAGTAACTTTTGAGTACCGTCAGAGTCCGTCTTTTAGGGAAGTTGAGTCAAACAAAAATCCGATGCAGAGTATCGGCATTTCAAACAAAGAAGTCTGTATGTCTGTGTTTTTGTGAGGGTGTAGAGGACATTAGCGCTTTGCACTTGATAAAAGGTAAATGAGAAGTAGAACACGCTATTTGTGAGCTAGAAAATCTGATTATAAAGCAGTAGCAGCATTGAAAGGCTCTGGTCGTTAGCATCTTTTAGTCAAAAGCATGTGTTGCATAATCTCTCAAGGACATTAAAGAAGAAAAAAAATAACAGCTCCGAATCACGCAGGATTTTTCGCACGCCTTTGAACTTTTAGACAAATACAACGGCCCTGGGTCACTGTAGAATACCTAACACTTCTACTACAGTGGACTTGCCACTACTTTGAATTTCCATTTTAGTATCTCTAAAATGTGTCTTTGCTCTGAAAGTGGAGGTGCAGTCTGCAGAGCTGACCTAACCATTGATTTCACTTTCTGGTCAGATGCAAAACCAGCTTGACGCACACCCTTACAGTGTCTTTCAGAAAACAACCAGTAAGACATAAAGAGTCTGTGGGAGTTGCCGAGGACTTGAGGGAAATTGACTTAGGTGTGCGGAACTTCAGAGACCTGACGGGCTTCACCAAAGCTTCACGCAGAGCTTTGCAGGAAGCGCTACCCCTTGGCTTCCAGGCCAAATTTGCAGTGAGGACAGGACAGATTAAATCTCTTTGTATAGCCTTTGCGGAGGCCCTGTGAGAGAACTATGCAGAAAGATGATTCTTGAGTCAAGCCACACTTGCTCTCTCTAGCCTACAAACTTGATTCCAGGTTGGTATGAGGCACTGCTCTTTTACACAGGACATCTCCAAGTTCTGATCTTTATAACCCAGCCTCATATGCATGGTCACGTGACACATTGCAGGAGCTGAGGGGATAATAGCTCAAGGGAGACCAGAGTGGACCAGCTGGGAGCTGAGGAGGAGGCTGCAGTTTGACCTTCTCTGATATTTGACTGACCCCTTTCAAAGATACTGGGAGAGCATCTGGAGAAATGGCTCACTCGTCATGAATACAGAAGTGAGGTCTGATCTCAGCTCCTGTGTAACAAGCCAGGCACCCTGTAAACTCCTGTAACTCTAGATCCAAGGAATCTGATACCCTCTTCTGGATTCTGTGCTCACACAGTTGAGTGTCCTAGTACATGTACACACACACACACACACACACACACACACACACGTACACGTATATAAAAACATGCAAACATACACACATGTACACATGCACAGAAAAATAGAGAGAAACAAAAGGAAAATTTTTGTTAGCTCAGTGCTAGAGCGCTTGCCTAGGCAAGCGCAAGGCCCTGGGTTCGGGCCCCAGCTCCGAAAAAAAAAAAAAAAAGAAAAATTTTAATTAAAGAAAATACGTCTTCAGGGACTGGCATGATGGTTCATTTAGTCAAGTGCTTGCCAAATAAGCACAAAGACCTAAGTTCAACTCCCAGGACCCACATCAAAAAGCCAGACATGCTGGCATGCATTTGTGACTCCTGTGCTAGAGGCAAGCAGATCACCAGGGCAGGGAAGTCAGCCATCCTGGCTTACTTAGCACATTCCAGACCATTGAGAGACCCTGTCTCAAGAAACAAGGAAGACAGTGCCCGAGGACCAACACTCACCACCATGCTCTGACCTCCAGATGCACACGTACCCAGGGTCATGCTTACACATGTACATTTGCACACTTGGACACCCCCAACTGACACACTTGCCCCACACAGGTACTCAAGATTTCAGAGAGAACATGCTAAAAAAACAAATGCTTATTTCTTTCCCTAAGAACTGACCTGGAATTTCCATCAACCACGTCCCCCATTTAATTGCTACGAAATACGATTGGCTGTAGCTAGGCTGCGTCAGTCTTCCTGCATGGGTAATTATGGAGCCCTGCATTGCCCATCTGCCATGTTTGAGGTTTTGCAAACAGATTTTTTTAAACAGCAGAACATATTAGAATTGGTGCAATTTCTCAGTAGTTTGGCAATAGCATTTCTCATTGCTTGAGTGTACGGGGGAGAGTTGCCAACACCATCCTTATCTACCAGATGGCAAAAGCGAGGCTTGAGGAGGTAACTGGCCCAGACTACAACTGGTGTCAGGGTAAGAGGCAGACCCCATGGGTGCTGGAAAAGCCCCTCAGGTGCTTCCATGTAACTCTAAGACTGGACATTCCCCAGTTCACCATCGATGATGCAGAACCAACTTCTGTTTTGTAAAGCCAGCACTTTATAGGAGTTAAACACACTCCTCAGTCCTCCCTCCTGTTCCCTAATGGGGGGTCTTGAGTCTTGGTTTCCTCATAGGTAAAGTGAGGGATGGTGAGGGGGAGACTCAATTCTGCTTGATTTGTTGCAAAGCGACTGGTTAGGACACCTTTGGGACACAGCCAGCACTTTCTGGGGTGGGGCAATTAGCATTAGAATAAAGCCCCTGTGTCTGTGCTCACACTGCAGGAGCAGTGGAGGTGAGACAGGTACTCCAGAGGGCTGGTCACCAGGTCTGGATGGGTGCAGGGGCACCTGGATTTCACCTGTGCTCAGGGCCTGGATGTTCAGTCTATGGCTCTGGAGACATCGAGCCTTCTCTTTTGTCACCTTTGCTCTGCTTTCTGGAGCATGATGGTTTCAGACTAATAGCTCGTTTTCTTTCTTTGTGCTTGGGGGTCTGTTGTTGAATTCAAGGTCATTTTCTTTTATCTTTCTTTTCATCCTTCTTTCTCAGTTGTGTGTGTGTGTGTGTGTGTGTGTGTGTGTGTGTGTGTCTGTATGTATGTATCTCTGTGTGTAGATTTTAAGTGCTTGCGACATCAGATAGAGAACAGGTGGTTAATGCAAAGATTCATGGTTGGTCAGGGTCCTGAAGAAAAAGCTAGACAAGTGTGCTGAGCATTAAATAGGACATTTCTATCACTCCCTCCATGGCTCAGAGAACACTGAGGGAGAGGGAGAGAGAGTGTGACATCCGAGTGATAGGGCAGTGTCAGCCCTGGTGAGGGAAGCTGAGGGCAGTCTAGAGCTGCTGTGAGGAACCCCAGGTTTCAGCGATGTATCCCTGGGTGATTGCTCCTCTGGGATCTCTGCACCCATGTCCTTTTGAGCACTGAGACCCAGTGGGTCATAAACCAAGACTGAAATCAAAACAGAAAGGCATAATAGTGTGGTAGAGACTTGTGTGTGTGAGTGTGGCGGGGGTTGGAGGTGTGTATTAGTTGCTGTGAGAAAACACCATGACCAAGGTGTCTCATAGAAGGAAGAGTTTATCTTAGATTAATTATGGTGCCAGAGAATTAAGAGTTCACTGTGGTGGGGAGGCTCGGCTGTCATGGCATTGGGAGCAGGAAGCTAGGAGCTCATGTCTTTGGTGGTAAGTGGGGAGCAGAGGGGGTGAGCTGGAAATGGTTTAAGGCTTTCAGTCTCAAAGCAGGGCACCATAATGGCTTCCCTCCAGAAACTCTTCACCTCCTAAACCTACCCGGAAGTACCTCCAGCTGGGGACCTAGTGTGCAAATGCCCGAGACTATAGCAGATATTTCTCATTCTAAGTACTACAGGGGAGACAGAGGAGGATAAAAGAGTGAGGTGTGAGCGTGAGGGAATTATGTAATGCAATGTTTGAAACTGTCAAAGAACACATTTTAAAAATGGTCATTTCGTGATAACCCTGGAAAATAAACTAGATATTTCAAGAGAAACAGTGCCAAGGGTCTGTGTGAGGACAGCAGGTATGTTAAAATTCTACTCAGATGTCAGTCCACAGTGATGCCAGCTCATGGTGATGTCAGTTCATAATGGCATCAGTTTACAATGATGTCAGCTCATGGTGACGTCAGTCCATGGCGATGTCTGGAAGAAGCAGTGAGGCAGGTCATGGCGGCACACACCTTTCATTCCAGTGCTCAAGAGGCAGGCAGGTCTCTGTGAGTTTGAGACAAGCCTGGTCAACACAGTGAGTTCCAGGCCAGCCAAGGCTACATAGTAAGACTCAGTCTCAATAAATAAATAAAGTCAAATTTTTATAAATTCATGCTTATTTGGCTTGCAGTCACTTGTGTTATATTTCACAACAACCAGTTATATCTCATTAACAGAGTGACTGGTTATAAAATCTGATTTTTATAACAGAGCTACAGAATGACCTGCCATGTCCTGTTTCCCCTTCTTTGAAGAGAGATTTTGTTCTTTTGCTATATAAAATAGAATTTAAAAATATTAATCAAGACACATATTTGGCACATGAAAGAAAATAGCATTGGTATTTTAGAGTTTTTCCATTTATAGTTTTTCATTATATTTTAGCTACAACATTTTTAAAATCATACTTTATTTTATGTACAGCAATGTAATTTTCATGTTAAATAATACTATGTCTTAGTTAGGATTTTATTGCTGTGAGTTGACACCATGGCCAAGGTAACTCTTATAAAGGAAAACATTTCACTGGGGCTGGCTTACAATTTCAGAGGTTCAGTCCATTATCCTCATGGTCTGAAACATGGCAGTGTCCAGACATGGTGCTAGAGAAGGAGCTAAGATTCTATATCTTGATCCAAAGGCAGCAGAAGGAGACTACTTCTCATACTGGGTGTAGCTTGAGCATAGAAGACCTCAAAGCCCGCCCCCACAGTGACATACTTCCTCTAACTAGGCCACACCCACTCCAACAAGGCCACACCTCCTCCCAGTGCCACTCCCTGTGAGCTAAGCATTCAAACACATACATCTAAGGGTATCATTCTTTTTTTTTTTTTTTTTACAAATATCATGTATTTATTTACACACATTTATTTATATGTAGACAAATATTTTTAAATTATTTTTTTTGTTTCTTTTTTTTTTTAATTAACTTGAGTATTTCTTATTTACATTTCGAGTGTTATTCCCTTTCCCGGTTTCCGGGCCAACATCCCCCTAACCCCTCCCCCTCCCCTTCTTTATGGGTGTTCCCATCCCCATCCTCCCCCCATTGCTGCCCTCCCCACAACAATCACGTTCACTGGGGGTTCAGTCTTAGCAGGACCCAGGGCTTCCCCTTCCACTGGTGCTCTTACTAGGCTATTCATTGCTACCTATGAGGTCAGAGTCCAGGGTCAGTCCATGTATAGTATTTAGGTAGTGGCTTAGTCCCTGGAAGCTCTGGTTGCTTGGCATTGTTGTTCATATGGGGTCTCGAGCCCCTTCAAGCTCTTCCAGTTCTTTCTCTGATTCCTTCAACCGGGGTCCCGTTCTCAGTTCAGTGGTTTGCTGCTGGCATTCGCCTCTGTGTTTGCTGTATTCTGGCTGTGTCTCTCAGGAGCGATCTACATCCGGCTCCTGTCGGCCTGCACTTCTTTGCTTCATCCATCTTGTCTAATTGGGTGACTGTATATGTATGGGCCACATGTGGGGCAGGCTCTGAATGGGTGTTCCTTCTGTGTCTGTTTTAATCTTTGCCTCTCTATTCTAAGGGTATCATTCTTATGAAAACCACCACACACTGTCACAGAGCAATTTGATACAGTTTAAAACGGAACAAAAAGGAAGACTGTCAGGTTGCAGGCCCTTCCCAGTTGTTTCTTTAATGGGAATTGCTGTGGTCTGTATGATAAATATGTATTTAAAAGATGACTTACAACTCATTAGCTCTTTACAGGAGCCCCTAAGCGGTTTGTGTTTTACTGGTTTAACTGAAGCGGTAATTATAAAAACTGTGAATGGGATTCTAACTAACCTTCCCTGAGCATCCTACTGTGACATAAACTTAAGGACATGTCAGCCTGGGCTGTCATCTAAAGGGAAGGGGAAGTGAAGAATGTAAAACCTGAATGGGCTCAGCACAAGTCCAGCAGACCCCTGGGATGGTGCCTGCTTTGCTTTAATGGTGTGGAGGCTGCTTATGAGCTGAGAGGGTAGCTCAGTTGGTAAAGTGTTCACGTAGCGTGCATGAAGCCCTGGGTTCAAACATCAGTAAAACCAAGAGTGGTCCTGCTCCCCTGTAATCCCTGAGCTCAAGAAGAGGAACAGGAATTATCCAGAGTTTAAGGTTGCCCATAGCTAGCTACTTAGTGAGCGTGAGGCTAGCTTGGGCTATAAGAGACTCTGTCTCGGAAATAAAATAGGATGAATAAAGGCATAGACTGTTTAGGAAGAAAACCAACTGAAAGGGACGCTATTGCCCAAGGAGCTTGGCCACCTTCTCTAAGAGGTCCAAGAGATGTACTCCATGCACAAATTTCTGGAGCAATTTAATTCTCTGTCAACAGCAGGACAGTCAATGTTAATGTCTTCTTGTGTTTTTAACCTTCTTTGCTGGCTGGCGTGTGACTCTCTTGGGACAGACCAGGAAGAGTTTTGGAGCCAGCTGGAGCTGCTAGCGATCAAAACTCTAATTCCTCCCTGCTGCTTCCTGGCTGTAAGCGGTATAGCCTGTGACAAGTCCCACACCATGTACTAACTCAATCCTTAAAACAAATATAAGCTGCCTCCCTTGAAGGACGGAAGGAAATGACGACCATGGAGCACCAGGAAGCATTCAGGCACTCAGGTGGGGCTGGCCTCTTAACCGCCTTCCATAGTAGCCAGCTGCAGTGTGCTGCTTAGTTGTTCTGAGTGCATCCAGCCGGCCATTCGGCATGAGCCACCCATCTTCTCTGCAAAACACTGAAAACCGATTCCCTGGCATCCTGGAGAAAAGAAAGTAAAAATCTACCAAAGGACTGGCCAGCCATATTACATTAGCTTGCCCAAGCTCTGGGTTTCTCATTTTTGAGGGTGGGAGTTGAACTGAATAGTAGTTGGTAGGCATCAGAGAGGATGCTGGGAAAGAAGGGAGAGGGAAAGAGGCAATGCCAGGGCCACCTTAGGCTTAGTGCTGGGAGCCCTCAGAGACAGAAGTATTTGTTTTAACTCTGCGTACGTACAGTCAGAAATAGAAAAACAATGAACTCGAGGCTTCAGAGGTGGCTCACTGAGAAAAGCTGTTAGCACACGAGAGTGGAGACCAGAGTTCGGATCCCCAACACCATAGAGTCACTCAAATCCAATCCCAGTACTCAGGGGGCCAAGGTAGAGGATCCCAGGATCAAACTGGCTATCCAGACTGGAATCTGCCGGCTCTGGGTTCAACTCAATGATGACCCTGATCAATAAGTTAAGTCTTGGAAACTCCCAGCGTTGACTTCTGTCTTCTGTACATGTGCATGTGCTTCTATGCATATATGAACACATGTGAACACATGTACACATGTGTCACACACACAGGCAAAAAAGTGCATCTATATGAAAGTATTCTTTATTTACATGAAATTTCATGGTTTAGGACAAAAGGAAGAAAATCTAAATTCACTTTTTTGTGTTAGGGTTTTCACTGCCGTTGGACAGACACCGTGACCAAGGCAACTCTTGTAAGGACATCATTTAATTGGGGCTGGCTTACAGGTTCAGAGGTTCAGTCCATTATCATCAAGGCAGGAGCATGGCAGCATGCAGGCAGGCATGGTGCAGGAGAAGCCAAGAGTTCTACATCTTCCTGTGGAGGCTGCTAGCAGAATACTGGTTTCCAGGCAGTTAGGACTAAGGGTGTTAAAGCCCACACCCACAGTGACACGCCTACTCCAACAAGGCTACATCTTTTAATCGTGCCACTCCCTGGGCTGAGCATATATAAACCATCATATTACTCTCCCTGGTCCAAACATATGAGTCTATGGTGGCCATACCTAAACATAGCATAATAAATACTTTAGTCCAACTAAAGTCCCCATAGTGTATAGCAGTCTCAACAATGTTAAAAGTCCAGAGTTCAAAGTCTCTTCTGAAATCCACCCAATCCTTAACAGCAATTCCCAAAGAAAAACAGGAAACCAGCTGGGCAAACTCCAGACTCTGCATCTCCATGGCTAATGTCAAAGCAGCCTTCAGATTCCCATCTCCTTTTTCATCTTTGTTGACTTCAACAAACTTCTTTCTCCTGGGCTGGGTCCACTCCCTGTTAACAGCTTTCCTCAGCAGAGAACCCCTCGGCTTTGGCATCTTGAAAATCTTGGGGTCTTCAAGGCAGCTTCAACGTTACAGCCTCTTGTTTCAGTGTCTGGGATCCACATATAATCCTCGTGGCTCCTCCAAAGGGCTGGCATCACTTCTCCAGCTCTGCCCTTTGTAGCACTCTAAGCTCAGGTTGATCCACTCCACTGCCACTGTTGTTTCTGGTGACCATCCATGGTACTGGCATCTCTAGTACACTGGGGTCTTCTGCTGCAACTAGACTTCACCTTTAGCCTCCTCATAGGCTCTCTTCATAGGGCCAAGCTTCAAATCCTTTGCAAGACACCTTCAGTCCTAGACCATCAACTGCAACCGAAGCTGTACCTTCACCAATGGCCTTCTATGGCCTCTCACAGTGCCGAGCCTCAACTGCTCTTCATGACTCCTTCATCCCTTCAAAACCAGTACCACCTGGGTGACTCGTACATATTACCAAGTCCAGCTGCAGCACGAGGTACAACCTAGGCTATCTCTGGAACACAGCTTCTTTATGCTCTCAGAAACCACCTCCCAGAATTCACCTCAGTGATGCTGGTCTCCTCTTAGTCACCACTAATTTCTTAGCTCCAACTGACCAGCCTCAATTGTCCCAGTCGCCCCTTCTATTTTTTCACTCTAAAGCCAGAGCCACGTGTCGGAAGCTGCTGAGTTATGCTGCTTGCAGGAGCTAAAACATGGCCCCCTTGTTCTGTTACATTGTTACAAGCTTTCTGTTTTCTAACTCCCTCACTGTCCTGGATCTTGCTCTGTAGATTGTCCTTGAACTCAGATATCTGCATGCCTGACTCCTAGGATTAAAAGTGTGTACCAGTATGCCTGGATCTAAATTTAGCTGGGTAGTATCTTGCCCCAAAGTCTCACTCCCTTAATCTGCTGTCTCCTAGAACACAGGATTCATCTCCATTCCACTTCCTGGTGTCCCTTTACTACTCCAACCATACATTTTACATTTTCCTTTCTTAGCTTGATACACTTGTTTAAAATGTTCTTCATGGGGTTGGGGATTTAGCTCAGCGGTAGAACGCTTGCCTAGCGAGCGCAAGGCCCTGGGTTTGGTCCCCAGCTCCGAAAAAAAGAAAAAAGAAAAAGAAGAAAAAGAAAAAAAAATGTTCTTCATGAGACTTAACCAGAGAACAAAGTCTGTGATGGGTGTTTCTGAGACTTCCTTTGTCAATGCAATGAATCTGAGTCTTCACCTTAGCCTCAGGCAGACTCTTCAGACAAGGCAAAAAGTAATCACATTCTTTCAAACAAAAGCACGGGTTGGCCTATCACAGCAATACCCTACTCCCTGGTACCAACTTCTGTTTTAGGGTTTTACTGCTGTCAACAGACTCCATGACCAAGACAACACTTAATTGGGGCTGGCTTACAGGCTCAGAGGTTCATCAAGGCAGGAACCTGGCAGTATCCAGGCAGGCATGGTGCAGGAGGAGCTGAGAGTTCTGCACCTTCATCTGAAGGCTGCTAGCAGTGTACTGGCTTCCAGGCAGCTAGGATAAGGGTCTTATAGCCCACACCCACAGTGACACACCTACTCCAACAAGGCTACACCTTCTAATTGTGCTACTCCCTGGGAAGAGCATATATAAACCATCATACTTTCCTAATTGGAACAAGGGACATGTCTTTATGGAACCAAGACAGCATCCATGACAGAGGCAGAGGAGGGGTTGGTGCTCACCATGGGGAGGGGTACCCTACCCATGTGGTACAGAGCAGACTCACAGGTGTCAATCATGATGGTAGACTCAGCCTCCATGGGGGACTGTTCCTGTCAGAAGTACAACCTCCATGGTTGCAAATGCCCAAACACTGTCATTCCCTTGTTAGAAAAATACACGAAAAGATGTCAAAATAACCTGCATAGCAAATTGACCCTTCATCCATAATGAGCCTCTTCAGACAAAGTTTAATTTAGAAAATAATGATCGCCAGAAGCTTGGACCTTGACAGTAGTGAGGAAGAGAAGTACCTCTCAAAACAAAGAAATAATCACCCTACAGATTAACAAGAGGGTGTAGCGGGGAAATCAGAAGCATGGAGGATGTTTAACTGAATGTCTGTTCTTCAACATCAGCACTGACAATTAGCCGGGTAATACTTGGAAGTGGTCCCCACCACCGTGGGTTGAGTTGCAGGTTTGGTTTCTGGGTGACTTCTATGAGTGGCATAGGATGCAGGTGGCAGAGGAGGGTGGCCATCTTAAGATTGCTCTTAATTCCAGGCTGTGACACAGTGGCTTGTGTGTAGTCAGGATGAAAAGCTTTCATGGCAGAGCTTTCATGCTCCGTCCTCTGAGCATGGAAGGGGAGAAGGGAACCTGAGAAGCAGGGAGGAGGGAGAAGTTCAGGAGTGAAGAGGAAGCTGGAGAGGATGAGGCAGGAAGAGGTGTGGGGAACAGTGCTTCTTCTGGTATCAAATTCCACACATGCTTTTTTTTTTTTTCTAGAAGCAGACATTACTTCCTGTATATTATAAAGCCAACACCAGCACTGGCTCAATGTATAGATTTTTATTCATCACGTGGTTGAGTGGGCACAGGATAATGTCACAGAAAGTGAATTAGAAGGAGATCAAAGGGAACACAGACTAATGAGTTTCAGACCCCCATCTTTCTCCCACTTCAAGCACAACTCAGGTTTTAAACTGTAATTATGCAGGAAAAAGAAAAAGCACGAAGCAGGAAACACGAAGTGTAAGGCACAGCCCCAGGGGCCTGTCTGAGCAGTCACCAGCCCTTAAGGCAAGCCCTGCGCCTTGGATAGTTCACAGTCAGTCAGTCCCAGGTCGGAAGTTCCTCAGTAGATTGTGGGGAGCAGACTGTCAGCTTTTCTTCCCACATGGTGGGAGTTGCTTGTCCAGGAGGAAGGAGACATACCCAGAGCCGCAGCCAGAGCTGCCATGTGCTAAGGAGGCAGCGGGCTGTGGAATGTGAACCATCAGCATTTGTCTCTCTCCCCAACCCCATGTTTTTCAAAGCTTTATACTGTAGTTAGAAGGTTTGGACTCTCAAAACAAAGAGAGGACATCTTATAAGGATTCTAATGGAGGCTTAGAAGATATGGGGTGCTGGGAAGAGAAAATTATTTTTAAATACTTGAATACTTTTTTAAATACTTGAATACTTTGAGTGTTTGTCTGCACATGCATGTGCACCACCATGTGTGTGCAGTACCTGAAAAGGCCAGAAGAGGGTGCAGATCCACTAGACTAAAGTTACAGGCTGTTGTAAGAAGCCATGTGGGAGCTGGGGATCAAATCTGCATCTTCTGCAGAAACTGTGAGCTCTGCGAGAGTAGCCTGTGCTCTTAACTGAGCCATTTCTTCAGCTCCTATTTATTTAACTATATATATATATATAGTTATATATATATATATATATATATGTGTGTGTGTGTGTGTGTGTGTGTGTGTGTGTGATTTTGAGGCAGGGTATCTCTATGTAGTCCTGGTGGACCTGGAGCTCACTGTGTAGATCAGGCTAGGTTCTAACTCACAGAGATCCTCCTACCTCTGCTTTCTGAGTGCTGGGAAAGGCCTGTGCCACCATGGCTGGCTTTGGATGTTTATAAATTGAAAAACTAAGCTGGAAAGTTATAAAGCCTAATTTAATATTTTTAATTTCAAGCAAAACTCTTGATGATTCCACCTCTCCCCCCAACCCTGACATAGCCTTCCCCATGCTAGCACCCACAACAGTTTTGATTAGGAAGACACAGTCAAGCAAGAAGAGGTTGGTGGGTACTTTGATTATTTATATTTTTATGGATTTGTAGAATTCTTGAGAACCCCAGGCTTGCAAATTTCTTAGGATTTACTTCAAATATAATATTTCCAGGGATAAAAAGAATCCCTCATGTTGTTAAGTGATCAGTTCTCTTAAACCAATTTATGATGTCACTATAATAAACTCACGGATATGGTTCATAAGTAGGCAAGGTGATTCTAGATGTCATATGACAAAATAAACTGAAAATTGTCATACCAGGTATTAAGATGTATCAATTATAAGGCTGTCATAGCGAAAGCAGAATTATGGAGGCAGAAGATTCACATATATCCTGTAAAGCAGAGGAGAGCCCCACACAGAGACAAAGCACAGGGTGCGTTTACTGCAGCACACAGCGAGCCACGCTAGGGACGTTGGTGGCATCTAAACAAATGGATTGACATCTCATCCTGTAGCCCAGGGTCCATTCCAGTGGGAAAAAAAAAACACTGGAGAAACAAACATGTGAGAATCCACTTAGACACGCCAGAGATGGTCTTTCTGACTGTCCAAGGATCGGACTAGAATACTCAATTGCATTTTTTTCCTTTGTAGACGATACATCATAAGTAAAACTAAAAACCCAAGGACAAGCTGGGGGGTGCTCGGGTGCACGTGGGGTAATGCTCCTGGTGTGATGTTGCTATGGTGGAGCGCCCTGACAAAATCAGCTGAAGGGAAAGACTGAGTGTGGATTACAGATCCAGGGGTGCAGTTCATCACCTCTGCAGGAGCCTGAGGCTGCTGGTGTCACTTTTTCCATAGTCAGGAAGCAGAGAGAGGGAGGGAGAGGGAGAGAAAAGGAGAGAGGGAGAGGAAGGGAGGGAGAGAGAGAGAGAGGGAGAGAGAGGGAGGGGGAGGGAGGGAGGGAGGGAGAGGGAGAGAGACAGAGGAGGGAGAGAGAGAGAGAGAGAGAGAGAGAGAACTGGTGCTAGGGTCGCTTTCTCCCTTACCTAAGTCCATGCATTAGTGCCTCCTGCAGTTAGGATGGGTCTCCCTACTTCACTTAGCCTAGTCTATATAGCCTAGCCAGCCATAGCAGGATGTTGGGATAGCAGGATGGTGCACTCAACGTCTGTATTCTCACAGACGTCTAGAAGGAAACAGAAGGAAACAGCCTTGGTGGTTAGTGGTTTGGGGAGGGAGTAGGAAAGGGTGAATGGGGAAAATTGGGAGAAAGAAAACCCATTCATTTATGACTTTATGTAATTAGAAAGTTTTGAGCAATGCCAATGAATAATTTTCCCTAAACTGAATATTCTAAACAATTTATTTTTAATTATGTATATGTGTGAGTTATATGCATATGAATAAATGTCCCCTGGAAGGTAGAGTTACAGGTGGTTGCAAGGCACCTGACATGGAACTTGTGTCCCTTGCAAGACTAGTACATGCTTTTAACTGCTGAACCATCACTCCAGAATCCTTAACTAAATCCTTTCTGTTTCTTTCTTTTTTTTCAAGACAAGTTCTCACTACACAGCTCTGGCTATCCTGGAACTCACTATGTAGACCAGGCTGGCCTTGAACTCACAAAAATCTGCCTGCCTCTGCCTCCCAAGTGCTGTACTTAAAGGCATATGCCACTATGCCCAGTTGAAAAAAAATTTTAAATAGGATTTTAGTGAGAAAAAAGTCTTTCTGGGTGCTCTAGTCTCCTGGAAGGTCCAAGTCTTTTTTCTTATCAATATCTGAAAATAATTCGTTTAATGTTTCTAATCCTCCTTTTCTTTTTTGTCAATAATACCCGCTGATACTGTGTTTCCTCATTACTTACCTCGTGGTGCTAGGGAGACAGGCTATATAGCCACTGTGGGATTTCTTGAGGATGCTAGCATATATGATGTGCCATTCAGGAACACTGCCCAGAGAAAACACATAGGAAAGTGTTTCTGTGGCACAGGTCAGGGGCAGACGAGTTCTTGCTGGGAAGTATGCTCCCCCCAGGCAACCAACACCCTTCTTTAGCTGCTTCCGTGTAGACCTGTCCTGAGGCACGCCACTCTGGAGGCCAGACCTAACTGTGTAGCTGAGGTCTGTTCTCCTGACTTCTCGCTCTCCTGTTCTATTTTGTTTCTGGCAACATCCTGTAGCCACGCTCGCTCTGCCGTCACTCCAAATCTGGAACCAGCTGCTTCTGCTCTAACGTGCTGTTTGACGGCCATTATCCAAGTTATTGGCCAAGCGCAGTTTCAAGCCTTTACAAGGAATACTAGGCATCCTATTCACGGCATTGTGTTTAAGGCAAAGACCATTTCTGGTGGTTGGGTTTTTGAGTGACTGGCGAGTGACCTGCGCAAAGAGAAGCTTGTTCAGCAGGTGTGGCGAACAGGATCGTTCCGCAGACCTGACTTCCTAGGGGCAACTGTTTGTTTTACAGGCCATTTGAGTGAGTTAAATTGAGCAGTGCAGAGCCGCTGACTTATAATTATTATTTTACAGTGTGGTAGGAGCCAGGACCCGATTACAGTGAAATAGTAATTGCTACCAAGCGAGTCCTTGAGAGTGCTGTTTCATAGGGACTCAGCCCACCATCAGCAAAGCACAAAGACTGGGACTTGGCTTCTCCTTCCCTCCATCTCAGACCTCACAGGCTGCCATGCCAGCCCCTCTTGTTCCCTGCATAGGGAGAACACAGATGCGTGGGGAGATGTTTAATAAAAAGTATCTCCAGAAAGCTCCCTCTCCTCTGTCCTACTGGAAGCACATCCAGGGTGGGGATACACAGCGAGGTGAGGGCATGCGATGCTTTTCTGTCTCTGAGATGCAGCCCTTCAGATAAATGAGGACATTGGAGACACAGGGATTCCAACTGCTTCGGTCTCTTCAGACCTAGAGTCCTTAACATTCACAAAAATGACACCATTATCGTCAGCAACAATTTAGTGTTAATGTTTCCCTCTTAACTGATGGAATACATACATACATACATATGCAAACACACATATACACATGCATGCACATACATAAACACATATGCACACATCTACAAATAGATACATACCCACATGTATACATATGCATACATATTCACAGACACACATCTACATATATATATGATCACAATTATACACACAGCTATACACATACACATATATGCATATATACACACATACTTATACGTTCAAACATACCCAAACACACATACACACGGGCAGGCAAGCACACACATATACACATATATACAAAGAGATATGCACATACACACCTACATACATATAAACCCATAGACACAAATGGGGACATACATAAACACAAATACACCCACATATATGTGCATGTATACTCTTCTCTTTATGTATATGAGGGTTTTGCCTGAATGTTTATCTATGTGCCGCATGCATGATGTGCTTGTGGAGGCCAAAAGAGAGCTTGGAGCTGGTGGTCCAGATGGTTGTGAGCTGCCATGTAGGTGCTGGAACAAAACCCAGGTCCTCTGCAAGAGCAGCCAGTGTTCTTAACCCCTGGGTCACCAGTGCAGCAACTACTCAAGCATTCTTTTTCTTTCTTTTCTTTTCCTTCCTTCTTCTCCCTCTTTTTTTTTTCTGGAGACAGGGCCTCACTATGTAGAGACCTTGAACTCACAGAGATGTACCTGCCCTTTACCTCCTGAGTGCTGAGATCAAAGGTGTGTGTGCCTCAGCGTCTGGCTCCCATGCCTTCTGTACCTCTAGTATTTGAATAGATTTGTTTATCCCAAATTTACAGTTAGGAATATAAAGTTCGAAAGTATTAAACACATGAGATGGCTCAGTATGTAATGGAGTTGCTGTGACCTGAGTTTAATTCTCGGAATCCACATGATAGAAGGAGAGAATCAACTTCTGCATGGTGCCTGTGACTTCCCACATGTGCTATGGTACATGAACACACATTACATAAACACTCACTATCATCATCACCATTGCCACCATTATCACTATCATCATCATCACCATCACCACCTCCATCACCATCAACAATGTTTTAAAAGAAATGGTTGATCCACTTCTCTAAATCACAAAGGACGTATCCAGTAGGACTGCACTGCATGCTCTAGATCCACAGACTTGGCCTTCCAACAGAGTTCTGCAAGGCTCCAGACAGGCATCTAAATACAAATTATTAACACTCTGAGCCCTGGCACTGGTGCCAGTGAGGATAATCTCCACAAAGCAGATTCGACCGAATTTAAAAGAAAAAGATTGGTTCTGATGGCATCAAGTGCACAGGGGCTTGCAGCTGGTGTCTATGAGGAAGACGGACATAGAAATCTAACTGTGTGGGACCTGTGCTGAGTACTGCGGATTCTTGCCCACGATGCACATATGCAGCCATGGCTTGCTTTCTAAGGCCATCCTTTACGTAGAACTGAAAAACTGTTACTCCAACCCACAGACAGCATTCGATGCTTGGAGATTCCCTGCTATGTCATTTTTGGAGAGTGTCCCTCAGAAGACCTTCCCAGATGGCAACGTCCTTTAATCACCATTTACAACGATGTAAACGCGCGGCTCATTCAGTCAGAAGTCTCAGGCCACACCTCCTGCTAACGCCCCCAAAATACGATGCTTTATAGTAGCATGGTCGGCAGTAATTTTCTTTCTTTGGCTGTGAGAAAACATACAGACAAAGGCAGCGTGAAGAAGAATGGTTACAATTCTTTGGTTAAAACAAAGAAGGTTACAATTCCAGAGAGAGACTAGCAGTAGCAGGCCGGGCAGGCATGGCGGCAGAAGGAAGAGACAGCGGTTCATCTTCTCAGGTCATGCTACAAATCCTCCAACCCCACCTCCTCCCACAAGGTTCCCTCTCATAAAGATTCCACCACATCAGCACCAAGAGCTGGGGACAAAGTGTTCGAACACATGTTGAAACTACAAATGGCTTGAAAGACAGAACAAGATTGTCAGCACACAGTCATAGACATCAAGTTCCTAGTACATGCCCGGGACACCCAGGTCATCAGGTGCCCACTGAGCAGAGACCAGGGCCGTGCAGCTGACTGCTCATGTGATCCCATGATCACACTACCAGGGAGGCTCCTTCTCCGTGTCAACATCGATGCTCATTGGTATGGCTCCTGAGAAATAAGCCTTCAAAGACAGCTGGGAACTTTTGACTTCTGACTGTCCTTGTAACTGCCCAGTAGCACTGTTAGGACCTGATTAGCCTGTTTGTGGTTGTTGTGTTTTGTGGCTTCAGGCATGAGATCCATGACTTTGTGTAAGCTAGGCAAGCCCTCTGCCACTGAGCTGTGTCCCAGCTCCAGGGACTTGGTTAGCCTTTGTATAACTTTAAATATTGTGCACGGACTAAACATGCTTCTCACTACAGAGTGCTTTTACTTCCTGGAGGGTTTGGTCCATCTTAAATATAGTCTATTTTTATAGCATCTAAATAAAATCCCAGATCCAGGCCTCCTGGGAGCAACCGGCTTCCTGTGCCTTCATCCTCATTCCGGATTAGTTACAAGATTTGACCTGAGATAGGTGTTCAGGCAGGAGAGATGTGTTTGCTTTTGATCCCAAGTGGGCAATCAGCTCTGAGCTTTCCTAACTTTTCTGACTCTCAAAGCAGCCCACTCGAGGCAAGAGGGCAGGCAAGAGTGCAGCGTCCTTCTGGCTTGGATGAAGAGACAGAGAGGGTTGGGAGCTGGGACAAGCCCAGACAACCTGGTAATCAGTGAGTGACTTATGGCTGCAGATGTCAAGTCCTGTCCTTGAGCTCCCTGCTAAAGTTATGTAGGAAATAGTTCTGTCATCCAAAACTGATATAGTAAACTGATATAGTAAAATGTAAACATGTTATTATTTTAAACAAAACAAAACAAAACAAAACAAAACACTTTGTATCAACTGGTTTTCCGGTAAAACCAAGTATCCTACAAAACAAAGCAAAAAAAAGTCATAGAGGAGGAAGGGTTAATTTTGACTCTTCGAGGGTCCTTCATGGCGGAAAGGCTCATGATGGTAGGAGCTTGTGGCAGCAGGACACATGGAAAGTGCAGCCGGGAAGAGGAGAGAGGTGAGTTATTGGGCCCAGTTTATGTTTTCTTTTATTTATTCATGCGTGTGTCTGTGGAGGCAGAAGATACTGTCATATCTCCTGGTGTTATAGATGCAGATGGCCTGTGAATGCCATGTGAGTGCTGGGAATGAGCTCAGGTTCTCTGCAAGAGCATTAAGTACTCGTAACCACGGGGCTACCTCCTCAACCCCCTTCTTTCTTTTTATTCAGTCAGGACCCCAGTCCATGAACTGATGCCATCCACATCTAGAGTGGATCTTCCTATTTCTATTAATCTAGCCTAGAAAACCCCTCACAGACATGCCCAGAGATTTGTCTCTCTCATGGGTATTTCCAGACCCGACCAAGCTGACAGAGATCATAGCTCCTAAGGAAGGCTCGACTGCTGCACACTCCTAGTGAAATTCAGTCAGGACAGCATTTGCTCACAGCATTGCTAGTTGTTGTGACGCTTGCTGTCTTGGTTTCTTTTCCTGATGCTGGGATGAAGCACCCCAACAGAAGCAACTTAAGGGAGAAAGTTCCAGCTCGCAATTCTCAGTCCAGCCCAGATGAGCACATTACACCTTTATCTGTACATCCTAAGTAAGGAACACAGAGTGAGGAATCCAAAGTAGTATTCTGCTCAATCTCCCCATGTCGGCAGCCCAGGATCCTCACTCATGGAGCCGTCTGGCTTACAGCATGGATGGGTCATTCCACATCAATTAATCAAGATCGTCTGTCATAGGCATACACAGAGGGTAAATAATCCCTCACAGGGGTACCTGGTGGCCAGTCTTCTAGGTAATTCCAGATCTTGACAATTAACACTTCACACTGGGAACCGAATTGTGGCATCTGGTTTTCAGAAAGATGCTTCCAACCCCAGAAACGTTAGGGACTTCCCTCCAGGGTCATAGTTGGACCTGCCTATGTGTCAGGCTGAAGGGAACAGATATGAACAAGCATTCTAGCCTGCAGGAGCCCAGTACCCAGCAGGAAAGATGGAATGAGTGAACGCATACTCAAGAACAGCTCATTTCAAATGAGGTTGGTTGAAGGGAAGCCGGCAGCTCATGACCTCATTCACATTAGAAGATTTCACACTTTGTGGTTTCTTCTCTCTCAGCATGGGGTCCCATTAGCACACAGGTCATATGCCTGAAAGGCCTCCAGGCTTTTCATAGTGTTCTTGAGCAGAGAGAGGCTGGATGGAGAGATGATGTGAGAGATATTTGATGACAGAGCTGTTGATTGAAACTCTATTGGGGTTTTGTTGTATTGGGTTTTACTGATGGTGGTGGTTTGAATGAGAAAGATGCTCCCTCCTCAACCCAAATTCCTATATTTGAACACTTGGTCCTTGGTTGGTAGAAATGTTTGGGGAGAGGTAGGAGCCGTGACTTTGCTGGATGAAATACGTCATTGAGGGTAGCCTTTCCGGTTTGAAAACCTTGAGCCATTCACCGTGCTTGCTCTCTCCGAGCGTGCTTACTGGAAAGGATTCGAGCTCTTAGCTGCTGCACGGGACACCATGCCTACCTGCTGCCATGCCTGTCTACCACGATAGTGATGGGTTCTAACCCCCTGGCACCATTAGCCCAAATAAACCCTTCCTTCTGTAGGTTGCCTTGGCTACGGTGTTTTATGAACAGAGCAACAGAAAAATAAAGAGCAGGCACTGATGCCAGACAGCGCAGCAAGTGCCTGAAATTGTTCTCCATTTTCCCATCTCTCTTGGTTTCCATGTTCACTTCAGTGTGTGTATGTGTGTGTATTAGTCTGTCTGTCTGTGTGTGTGTGTATGTGTGTATGAATGTGTGTGTTAATGTGTGTCTGCCTGTCTGTCTCTGTCTCTGTGTGTTAGTGTGTGTGTGTCTGTCTGTCTCTCTCTCTGTGTGTGTATGACTGTGTGTGTTAGTGTGTGTGTGTGTGTCTGTCTGCCTGTCTGTCTCTGTCTCTGTCTCTGTCTCTGTCTCTGTCTCTGTCTCTGTCTCTCTCTTTCTCTCTCTCTCTCTGTGTGTGTGTGCACGCACGCGCACGTGTGCCTGTGTAGGGGGAGCATGCCCTTATCCACATTTCCAAGTACGGCATTCCTGTAGACTCCCAGGAATTCTCTGGGTCAGATGAATTTTTGTCACTAAAAGGAAGTTTTCTAAAAATTTAATGTCTATAGTAAATTATTGAATGTCATCTAGTTAAAATTTAAGCAAGTGCATTTGTGTTGTTGGGGGAAAATACTCTAAGCACTGAAATTGAAATTATGTTCCATTTCTGGTTAGACTTAAGAGTTCTTAATTTTTTTTTTAAATAAAACCAAAACTCTGCATTTGGCTTAGGGGAAAGGTGAGGCTAGTCAGATGAGTCTGCTGTAATGTGAAGTGGAATTGATCCTTGCCATGTAAGGGACATTGTCTCGGATGTTCTGACTGTAGGAGTCCGTAAGTGTCACACACCTGCCCAGGCTGCCTGGCCCCTCAGCTCCTTTTGTTTAATTGGCTGCAGATTTGGTGAAGAATGGTTATGTTTCTAATGACTGAGATCTTCTGGGCACTTACAGTCTGGATAATTTAGTTTTATGTACCATTAGCGAAACATTTGACAATAAACCTGAGTGCTACTGCTGTTTTCTTTTAATGGGTTAACAAGTAGGTCTTTCTCCTTGGTAAGGTATGAATTTCATGAGAAAGACATTTTATGGCTCCATATAGATACATGCGTACATATTCACACGTGTGCATACATATTCATGAGTGTGCATACATATGCATACATATGGAATATGGCACAGTACTATAGTTTACGTGGATGGCAACTTTCCCACCAGAAAGGAAGACAGGCTGGCCTCTGTCCAGGTAGAGCAGCAGAGCTGAAGGAACCAGCAGCAATGGCTCCAATGCTTCTGTGTTGTTCAAGAATGCTAATTATTGAACAGGAAATCTGACTTCTGTTCAGGGGCCCTTGGGTGAGTGGTCCAGTCCAGGCAAAGAATCTGAGAATTTTAATTATTCTTGTGGTGCTGGCTTCATTATATGTTCTTGGTGGCAAAGAGCAGAGAACCGGCTTTATTACCTCTCCATCCCTGTGCAGCCTGCCTCTACTTCTTGGCTCCTGTGTGTGCAGGAGGCAGTCCAGATACAGACTTCTGCGGTTGCTTAGTTTTGTATGGGGGAGAGCCCCTGAGGAGACAAACTCGTGGTTCTTCAGAACCTTGGTTCTTAGGTAGGGGCTCTCGGCTTTTCTGGGTGAGACCTAGAATGGATTCACATATGGGAGTCTTGTTTAAACCTGCATCTGATATGTGATTCTGTAAACTGTATCTGTAACCACTTTCATAGCCATAGTCATCTCGCTACTGTGTGCACATGCTGGGTCCCTTATCAGAGCACCTGAGTATGGAATGATGGTGACATAATGGGGGTGGGGAGCTCTAGGGAGCCCCCAAAGTTCATTCTTAAGAAAGTAGTCAGGGGCTGGAGAGGTGGCTCAGTGTTTAAGAACACTGCTCTTCCAGAGATCCTGAGTCAATTCCCAGGAACAACATGGTGGCTCACGACCATGTATCATAGGGTCTGATGCCCTCTCCTGGTGTGTCTGAAGACAGTGAGAGTGTACTCATATGCATTAAATAAATAAATACATCTTTAAAAAAAAGTTGTCAGGACATCTTTCTTAGGAGGTGGTTAGGGTTTATTTCTAAGTAACTGTAGTGGGTTTCCACACTAGGTCTGCAGGGCCTTTCCCTCTAGGATCTCTCTGCCTGCCCTAAGCAGGCAAGTTCCCAGATGACTCAGGGTTATGCAGGACTCCCCAGGGGTTAGCCAAGAAGAAACAGGGCCCTGTCTTGGGGCCCAGTGCAGAGGGATCCCCTGGGCTGTCTCTGGGAGTCTTGTAGGTAATTGAAGTGTTTTGAAGAACGCTCTCTGCTTTTCGGTCTATTGTAAATGCGGAGCTACGGAAGCCTTGTTTGTACAGGTTGAGAAATCATGAGAAAGGCGTCAGTCTTTGCTGTCATTGTCAATCTTCGTATCAGCTGTGTGTATTTCTCTTCCTGTAGCTGCACGGGGACTCTATGCTGAAGCAGACCTGCCCACGAGAGCTCTGGCCCCGCCCATAGGAGCTCTGGCACCACCCTCGGGCATTTGTGTCCACTCTCAGCTTCAACCTCTGGGCTTCTGTATACCTGTGTGTTCATTTCCTTCTTTGCTTCCAGGAAATTGGAACTGTCTCACTCGCCGACGGCGCTTGGCACTATTTTGTGGGTTACCCATCCATTGGTTTTAGAATCGATTATGTTTTTATTTGGGGCACAGATTTGCAGGAGTGCACTTGCCTTCTGTTATCAGCTCCTTCGTTATCTCATCAGTGCTGTGGTTTTTACCTCAGTTTCTTCATCTATAACGTGGTTAGGGAACAGACCTCCTCTACAATGTCTCTGTGGAGGTCAAGTGAACATCCTTGTATGCGCGGTTCGAATTTAGGCAAATGAAGTGTATCTTATGAGCCAAGGGATGCAAACGCTTGCCTCACACCAACAACTGAAGCCTATGTTTCCCTTACAGTTTAAATGTGATGTACATTTTAAAAGAGTCTTAATTTAAAAAAATCAGATTGATTAAGTAATGTGCCTTTTTTTTTTTTCAAGAAAAGAATGTGAAAGGAATATACAAAAGTATCAGCTATTATTCCTAGGGTGTAGTTTTGTAGGTATTTTTTTTTCTCTTTAACATTTTATAAATCTTCCAAGTATTGCATAATTAACATACAGCCTATTCTTACTGCAAAGAATATAAAATGTCTAAAGCGAGACTTGTAATAGTGTGAAAAAAAAACTTTCTTCTGCATGTGATATTTATTTTAAAACCACTAACTTTTTAAAGGAGCACTTTCCAAAGTGAAATTATGCAAGCAGCATATTAATACGCCCCAGAACCATGTGGGTTTTCAGAGTTCATGGTGTCATGAGATGTCAAGAAGTTGTAATTTTCTAAAACTTATTAGTTCTATATATATAGCCTTATTTTGAAGTATGGCAATCAAATATTGAGATAAGTTGCCAAGCACCTAAATTCTCTTACGTCACCCGGGGGAGTAGCGGGAGGACCGAGTGGGTGCGCGTGTCAGTCTGGTGTCCCACTGCAGGGGCCATGGGACTGATTCTGAGACTATCTGTGGCTCTGTCTTCTAGTGCTGCCCACTGAAACCACTCAGGTACGGGGCCGTCGCTGTTCATCTCTCTTCATGTCCAGTGCCCCAGGGAGCATCCACTGGCTAAGGAAAAGATAACCCTGCTTCCTGGAGAATCCCAGCCTGCACTGCTCTCCGCAGGTCTCTAGCTGCTTCCGGAAGAGTCCCAGGCTGCACAGCTCTCCGTAGGTCCTCTCGGCAGTCAATCGGTTCCCCTCTTATCTCTTTGAATACCCACTGCGAACACAAACTGTGGGCACACACACAGATTCTACACCCTTTCCAGCCTTGACCTACATGCATATTCCTATATTCCTGCATTAGTCTTATGCTACAAACATGATTCTTATCACTGTTAATATCCTCACGTTCCCTATGTGGACGATCTTACAGGCTACAGCTGCACTTGCATGGGTCGGGGTACCCTTTGCTCTGGTTCCCAGGGGACCTCAGATCCCTGGGCTCCACACCTGTGCACTGAATCACCAGGCCAGGATGCTACAGTTCACACGCATATACCACAGTATGTCAGTATTTCGCGCATGCGATGAGCATCTGTGTGGCTCTCACTAGTGTGAGCTATCAATGTCCCCACCGTGGGCCTCACCGGCTTCTTAGTTGCATCTCCTTTCTGCATCCTGCTCTCTGCACCAGGGATACCACGGTCCAAACTTTGCTATTTATCTCCTCCTCTTCCACATAATTTATATCCTTACTGTAGATGTGGTGTGCACCTAAACAAAACTTGGTGGTGCTTCGGAAAATCAAAACTGCACCAGGCACCACCGTGTTGGATTCTGCAGTTCACCTTTTCAAATGCTGGCACAGGGTGCTGACTTGCTTGCTATGTGCCAATTCATTAGAGAGGGGCTCCCGTGCAGTTCATCTGTTTTCCTTTCGAAGGGTAGTGAGCTGTCTTCTTCCTTGTTTGACTTTTTTTTATATTATGAAAGAGCTTCTGTGAGTATTGTCCCTGTGTGCCTATCTGTGAGGCTGGTTTTTTAATGAGACTCAGTCACCAATCAGGACAGTTAGAGCCCCCTGAAGACCACCCTATTTAGCTCTTCACAATTTACTCTCTCAAATGTTTGAACCAATTACAAATGGGTCCACTTTTTCCCAAGCAATGTTTTTTTTCTACCTGTAACCTCCTTATGAAAACCGTTCAGAGATTTTTTTAATTTTTATTTTCATGTTTGTTCGTTTGCTTTTATTTCTTTTGCTCACTTATTTTTGGTGTTTTTTCCTATAAACCTGAAATTCTTTTATATTCTAGATATGCATCCTTTCCTAACCCCTTCACTGCACCCCCCACTTTATTGAAAATAGATTCCTTCCCCCCCACAGATCATATCTTGATTATGATCCCCCTTCTACTCCTCCCAATTCCTCCTCTACCGCCTGGATCCATTCCCTTTCTGTCTCTCATTAGAAAACAAACAACAGGCTTCTAAGGGATAAAGATAAAGTATAACAGGATAAAACACAAAACAAAAAAATTATCACATCCGAGCTGGACAAGACAAATAAACATAAGGAAAAGAGTCCAAGAGAGGGCACAAGAACAGAGACCCACTCATTCTTATACTCACGAATCCCATAAAACACTGAACTGGAAGCCGCAATGTATCTACAGAGGACCGGCTGCAGACCAGTGCACAGCCCTGTGAATGCTGCCCTGGTCTGGGAGTTCATGTGAACTTTGCTCATGTTGATTTTTTAAGGGTCTTGTTTTCTTGGTGTCCTCCATCCCCTCTGGCTTTTACAATCTGCAGGATCGGGTTTCCCCGAGAAGGATTTGGTGGAGCTCTTCCATTTTGGGCTGAGTATTCCAAGGTCTCTCATTCTCTGCATACTGTCTGGCTGTGGTTCTCTGTATCTATTCCCATCTACTGAGAGGAAGCGTCTCTGATGATGGCTGAGCAAGGCACTGACCTGAGAGCATAACAGAATGTCAGCTGGAGTCACTTTTATTGGTACATTTATTATTAATTATTTTTAGAACAGTAGTGCTCGGTTTTACCCCACGTCCCTGACCTATGTAGTCTCCGGTTCTTGGTTACCTAAGCAGTATAGGTTTCCTCTCATGGACTGGGCCTTAAATCAGACAGTGGTTGGTGTCTCCACAAGCTCTGTGCCACCATTGCATTAGAGTATCTTGCAGGCAGGACAGATTGTAGCTCACAGGGCCTATGGCTGGCTTGTTCATCATGCGTTCCTATTGCTGTAGATGCCTCAGTTTAATCCTCTTTTTGTGCCTTTTATATAGTTCTTAAATTGCCAGTTCCCAACTGGATCAACCATTATTTTTACGGTTTTTAGAGTCAAGAGCTGTTCTTAAGTATTTTCCTCTGAGCGTTCTAATTATTTCTTTTTTTTTTTTTTTAACATGAAGAGGTTTTTTGTTTTTGTTTTTTTTTTTTTCCTCACTTCTATTGTATATTGGCTTAAGGTAGGGAACTGATTTAATTATTAACACACTATAGAAACAAATTATCCAAGCATTGTTTATCTTAAAATACTTTGTACGTGTGTCCTGTCAGCATATGTATGTTCACAGGTATATGTGGGCATACTCACCTGTGTGTGTGTGTGTGTGTGTGTGTGTGTGTGTGTTTGTGTGTGTGCGCACATATGATGCATGCCATGTTGAAGCTTGAGTGTTGGAGTCTCTCTTCTATTGTTCCCCACCTAACATTTTGAGACAAGGTCTCTACCTGAGCCTAGAATAGTGAACCTGCAAGAGCCTCCTGTTTCCACCCCACAGCACAATGGAAGTACAGGCATGTATTGCTAGACCCAGCTTTTATATAGGTCTTGAGGATCTGAACCCAGTTCTTACGTGTCTGTGACAGACCCCTTATCCATGAAGCCATCTCCCCAAGTATAAGGAACATAGTAAAAAATTCCTTTTAGATATGTAAAAATAACTTATAGTCAGGATCCCCTACACCTAAAGCTTCACCTGATCACCAGAACCTAGTGACATCACTCACTCAGGATAACTAGACAGTCCCAGAAGCCCATGATGCCCACTGGACCAAGCAGGGACCAAGAGCAATGCTACACAACTGGAGCAATCACCTTGATCTGCCCTGTAGCCAGAGAGTCTCCCCCTGGATACTGACCCTCCAATCAGAGACCAAGCCAATGTTATCTCTGGTGATGATCACCGGCAGGGATAAGATATAGGAAAGAGACAGAGGCGGGACCACTTTGTCTTCCTCAAAGTGCTTCTGACTGACTTGGGACCTGTCTCTCCACAGAAATTCAAAGTCATCTCAACACAAAGATCCTATTGAGCCTAGACTAGGATAGCCTGAGAAGGGTCATCTGTAGCGGATAAACCAGTTGAAGGTTTGACATCACCTGACTGAGTTACTTTCTGAATTCAGCACATTCACCACAAACTACAGAGTAAGCAGAAAGAAAGTGAGGTTTTCCTAAGTCTGTTTATCTACTTGTAAGCTGAGGTAAGAGTACAGAGACCCCTGTAGTTGGATCTGAAAGGAGCCGATGTTGCTCCTCAGAGCCAATGGTTTATAATTGTAACAGCAACTTAAAGAGTGAACCACAGAAAACAATGTAACTAAAAGGAAAAAAGATAGAAAACAAGAAAGACAAACTAACTCACATGTGGGGTAACACTGTGGGCAAGACCACAGGCAAGAGAATAACTATTTCATGCAAATAGATGAAGGAAGAGCCCTGAGCAAATGTCTGAAGTGAATTCGGAGCCACCTGAAGGAGCAGCAGAAGCTCCCAGCACTCCCAATGCCGGTCTTAGGAGACCAGGACATTCATGTAAGGATTTGGAAACATGGTTACATTTCCTAGTACCTTCAAACTACTATTTGAATCCAGCTAAAACCGAAAGATGGGGTTTTTCCAGGCTCAGTGGTCAAGAACACTTGTTGTTCTTTTAGAAGATCAGCATTCCTTCCCAGCACCCACATCAGGCAGTGCACAACACCCTGCAACCCTAGATTTCTCTAGAAGCCAATGCCCAACTTTTAGCTTCTGCTAGCATCTGCATTCATAGGCACAAACTCACACACACACATACATTCAAAAATCTTTACATGCACATATTTTAAAAAATAATTCTTAAAAGAACCTGGAAAACATGGCTTTTAAAAACCAAACTGAGAGCTGCAGAAGGTGCCAGGAAGTAGGGTTTCCTGAAAACTGCAATATTGTAGATCAGAATTGGACATTTAAATTAAAGCATTTGCTCCCTCTTGGCCGGGAACCTCCCACTGCAAACTTCCTTTAAAGTATCTCAGCGTAACCAAGAGGGCCCATTGGTTCTCAGCTCTTCATGCAACCCCTGGATGATGAGTGTACTTCAAAGTCCAACATTTCCTTTTACGTTGAAAAAGCTGTGTGTGTGTTGTGAGTATGGCCTGGCCTCGGGCCACACTCAGAGTCACAGTCCCACCCTGGACTGTGGAATGTTGAGTGTCATCCAAGCAGACGACTCCCCAGGGAGATCTCAGTTCACACCTAAGAGAAGAGGTTGCATTTTGAAAGGTAATCAACAGAAGTTGGTTTTCAGTGTATTTTAATTTCATAACCACCTTTTAGACTTTTCCATCACATACACACACTCACACACACATACACACACACACACACACACACACACTCATACACACATACACTCACACACACAGACATACACACACAGATACACAGACACACACACAGACACACACACACAGACACACACACACACACACACACAGAGACATGTGGTGAAAAACAGTTTTAAATATGAAGAGCTTCAGCAAATGGTGATGTGTTGACATTGACACAAAAATTAATGTAACCGGACGAATCTGCAGTCTGAAAAATCTGCTGTGTGAAGACTGGGGGAGACTTGCTGTGGAGAAGAAAATCAATGCCTGTGCCTCATGAACTTAAAATTTAGAGGTTATTGTCTTTTATGAATCACTACTTATAAAAATGTATGTTGGTAACACACACACACACACACACACACACACACACACACACACACACACACCCCACAGCTCTCATTTTGAAGAGTATGAGAGATAGTTTATTCCGGATCCGTTTGATTGACTATAACCTGGGAACATAGATTTATGTCACTTCAAATTCCTTGTTCCAGTGTGGAAGCAGTTTCATGAAGTTTCATAATTTTAGAGAATGTATGATGCTTTAGTCATAAATCAAAGTTAAAATACACCGGTAGGGACATCAGCGAGTTGAGGTATTTACTACAAGACAGGGGAGTTTTCTAGAGGCTCTCTGACGTCAGTTTTAGCTATTGGGTTAACAGATCTCAAAGGTTTTCATCCATTAGTCACATGGATGTTAGTTCAGATACAAAACCAGGCAAATGGCTGTTCTGAGGGCCAGTACTATCCCCAAATAAGGTAAGTGGCCTTAGGACCCGCAACATTCCAACCTCCCCACATCACTGCAGCTCTATCAGTCAGTCAGTGTCTGCAGACACAGCTTTTCTCCAGGAGAATGTGTTCATATGTTATTTCTGAAATGTGTGATATGTCAATCACTTTATATAGTATTTATTCAGTATTTCTGCCATTTTTCCTAATGAAACATTGAAGTCATTGACAAAAACATCAGTTTCAAATAGATTATCTTAAACTGTCCGTTTTACCCTGAAGATGTGCTGGGGAGATTCTAAAATATTATCTGAATGCCTGATGATCCTTTAGTTTCTTTGTTGTAAACATGTTTGGGGACAGACATAGGTATCAGCATCTGCTCTGTATGTCTGTGTCCTTTAAGGAGCTTTATTTTGATTTTTAAAAGCCTGCATGATCCATTTTTAATGTATAAAATGAGAAGAATGCAGCTTACACTTGTGGTGAAGATTAAATAAGTCAGAACATTATTTGAATTCTGACTTTTTGCTTAATTAGCTCTGTGATTGACGCTAATTTAGTAAATGAGATGTTCCGATGTTAATTGTTCATTGTGTTAAGTCTCGGGGGAAGGGGAGCGAGCTAGCAGAGTGTGCAGCATGAGTGATCCTGCTGTGTGCACAGGCGCTCAGGCCGGCAGAGAGGCTGTGGAACCGTGACTCTAGCAACCAGCAATGTGAGAGCTCAGGTTGCTCCTGGAGCCCTGCACAGGAGCCACATGCAGACTACTGGGGATAACAGGTGGGGGTAAGCACAGGGTACACTCTGGAAAGTGCAACTTCTAAAGAAGTGACGTCCCAAAACAAAACAAAACACAACAACAAAAGCATGTACCATAGGTATTCACACTTCACAGATGTTAGTTTCTTGATCCTTATAAATGTTCCCTGGTTACACAAGAGATTAGAAGAGGAGGAGGGTGAGGGCACATAAGAAGAGGGGGGTGAGGGCACATAAAAGGAGGACGGTGAGGGCACATAGGAATGCTATGCTTGGGTTTTGTTATTCCTCTGTAGGTCTAAAATTGCTTCAAATGGAAAAAGTCTTAAACAATAGCAACTGGGGACATTTATGCAGTAAGCCACTGCAACAAGGCCTTCCCCTTAGTGTTCATGACAATTGGTGGCACCTAATATGCATACGATCCACATGTACTCAATGAGGAGATGACTTGGTGACAGACTTAGAATGGGCCAGCTAAGGCAGGAAGAAGTGTGCTGGATGCTGTGGATCACCTTTCCTAGAAAACTGGTTACCATGCTCTGAAGTAATTTACTACCAAAACTTGGTTACTACCTGTAACCACAATGGTTACAGAACCTCAGAAGGGACATTCATTAGTAGGAACTAATCATGTTTGGAGCCCAGAGTCAATTATTTCACTTTTTTCTTGTCTTTTGTGGGAAGACTGGTACCAAGTCTCGCAATAGAATCATGGTTAGAAAACAAACCAATATTTCAACAATGGCAACCTTTACTGGGTGCCTGCATGATGGGAACGTAGACATGGATGCAGACATGGATGTAGACTGGGATGCAGATGATGGGATACAGATGATGGGGAGGCAGATGACAACAGGTCTGAAGACAAGGATGCAGACAGGGAGGCAGATGATTACTGGCTTGTTTGAAGAAACAGTGGCAACGGGAACTTAAGGGTATGCTCTTGTTTGAGGTGTTTGCACGATTCTGGAAGTATAACTAATAGTGGGAGATCCCCATCAGACTCTAGGAGTAGGAACATAGCTAAGTATGGGAAACTGTCCCCTAATCTCAGAGCCTAACAAAATGTGGACTGTTTAGCTGGTAATACTAGTATTAGAGCTGCAAGGGAATCATTTTAGATCCTTAGTTAACATTTGCAAATTAACACTTGAGGGCAGAAAGATTGATAAGTATCAGGATTCATCTGTTCATGGGCAGATTAGCTAATTTTGTTTTGTGCCTTTAGCCTCTTGTCATATACGTAATTCTTTTAATTTGAAGATATGTCATAATCTAACCCAATAGTCAAGTAAGTTAGACCAGAAATTACATAGAATATTCTCGTCCACATCTATATCACAGAGAATTAATTTATTTTCAATATACTTAATAAAGCAGACACATAGGTGCATGTACACATAAGCACATATATACAGGCATCTCCCAAACATGTATAACTAGCTCCTAATCTCCCTTCCACACCTCATATTCCTTAAGATATAGCAATATTGATCACTTTATATGTTTTGGGATTAGAAAGATGGATCAGTAAGTAAAGATACCTACTGCCAAGCTTGACAATCTGAGTTCAAACCCCAGGACTCACATGATGGAAAGAGAAACAACACCTGAAGAGTGCCCTCTGCCATCCACATAGGTACTGTGGCACATACATGCTGTGACACATACATGCAGCAGCATACACATGTTGTGGTACATACATGCAGTAGCATATACATGCTGTGGCACATGTACTATACACACACACACACACACACACACAAACAAACACTAAGTAAAAACAAATGTTATAAAATAATTTAGAGTTTTATATTCTCATAAAACACCTAGAACAATATAATTACTGGGAAACTAGAACCAAGTTTTTTAAATCAACTCCTACTTACAGCATCTTTTAAACTTCAAATGTTTAATTTAAAAAAATGTGCTTTCTTGGTTCAAGCTTATTCTTTACTTGTGAACACATTGCTTGACTTTTGTTTCTTTATCTGTCTGGATGGGTTGTATGGACACATGTAACTGTAGGCTGTAAAGGTGAGGAGACCAGACTCAGAGAAAGCACTCGAGCCATGCTAACCCTGTAGGACTTGAGCCATGGTAACCTCGAAGGCAGGTCTACAAGGAGCTGCTTTTTCATGCTGATCTGACACTTCCCGATCAGCATGGACAGAGACATATAACGTAACTTAGGTGTTACGACTTAGTTTTCTGAGCCAGGGTTTTATTTTCTCTGAAAGTGGGATAAATTCCATGTACAAGGCAGGTATGATGAGAGTATGTATCCAGACTTCAGTGGTCAACTAATAGCCATACCTTGGATGATTGGCATGATGTGAACCAAGACAACATGGCTTCACCGAAATCTCCCTGTTCTTTCACACCTAGATACTAACATATGCCACGTTGCACACTCCACTGTCTAAATATGCAAATAAAATATCAGAACAATCATGAAACACTATCTCCAGGGAGAATCCCTCGTCTTGTCATCTGTGGTTATGTAAACATGGGTTCACATGCTGCAGATTTTTTTTCAAAGGTAAATCAATGTATGGATTTATAAATAAGTCCTCTATGTCTTTAATCAATCCATTTTTATCTTTCCCTCTCCATGAGAATCACTGGAGCTGGTGGGTTGGTGATGGTTATGAGCTAGCTGCTCTCACAGAAGACTTGAGTTCAATTCTCAGCACCCAGTTGGTCATTTGGCCCTGGAAAAACAATTGGTGTGCTCTTTCCTTGAGAACACCACCTCTCCTGCCCCCAGCTTTCTTCAGTTGTCTATAAGGGTTTTGTGTAAGGTTGAGGCCTCATGGGCTTTCCCCTTTCGACTTTGGTGTGTCTATTTGTGTCATCCGTGTTCAGCTCACGTTTGTTCATCTCTGTAGAGCATAGAGCAGCCCTGAGTGAATGTGTATTGTTGACATGGGTGTGCCATGTTGAGGACTTCAATCCTCAGACCATGAGAAATTAACAAAGCCATTACCCGTGCAGGTCAGTCTCAAGTAATAAAGCTTTCCCCAGGTGTCCTGGTGCTTATGATTGAGTGACCAGTGCATGCAGACTCCTCCTCCTCCTCCTCCTCCTCCTCCACCTCCCCCCCTCCTTCTTCATCTCCTGCATGTTTACAGTCTGAGACTTCCCTACACAGCGCTTCTGGAGACGAGCAAATCCTTCTACTGTGCTGCCCCTAACACAGCCCGAAGTTCCAGGTTGCTGGACAAGCAGACACCATCCAAATGGCTTTCCTATATGTATGTCTGTGTGTCCATTCTTTCTTCATTCCTTGACAGGATTCTAAGACTCAAGCTATGCGGGTCACAGTACATATGTGTGGTATGTGGTGTTGCCGCACATGCTCTTAAATACTACTAAGTGACATCTTAAGAAAATTATCAAGTAGAATTTTTGGGTAGTAGGACCCACTTATATCCATATAATTTACAGACCAATTCAGTCTTAAAAATAAACACTTAATTTCTATGAACCATCTCTCATGTTAGGACTCGTTGTGAACAACTAAGTTTGTCTGTTATGAGTCTTCGTGATTCTCCTCACGTAATAAATGTAAAATACACCTCATTTTGTTTTCACCAACCAGAAATAATCATAAACACAGCACCTCTGATAGCAAAGCTGGATAATTTTTAAATTAATTTTCCAGAAAGTTCTTTTTAGACTTGTGCATGTAATTTTAAGGCACAGAGCATGGTGTTTTGTTTTATCCACTTGATACAATTACCAGTCAAGCTAGCTGTATTAGCTGTTTTTCTTAATACTACGATCAACTACCTAACACACCAACTTATAGGAGGCAAGATGTATTATGGGGCTCATGGTTTCAGAGGGATCAGGACACCACGATGAGGAGGGTGAGGAGGGATGAAGGCTGGTACTCAGCTTCCTCCTTTGGTCCTATCTACTGATTGTGGGTAGACTCACTATTTTCATGAGGGGACAAGTACCAGTGAGTGCCCTGGGTGACCTCCTGTGCTACCTCTACCACCCACATCTATGTATGGTCACCATGTGACTGAGGGATGCCTACAGCCATGATGGAGAAGTCAGCAACTCTCTCCTTACGGTTTTCCTGTATCAGTTGGGCTTCATTCTTACTCTGGATTAGTCTACTTAGCAAGACGTTCTTCAACACTGTGTTTAACCTCAGAAAATTGAAGGTGTTATAAAAATGTTTTCTGACCTATCAGAACTGTTTTATATGCCCAAAGTTCATTCCTCTGTGTGCCTACTATTTGTGGTTATTTTAAACCTTCCTCTTTGCCATTTTTACTTAAGAGTTCCATTAATGAGGACTCTGTGATGGCTGACTGAACCATCTTGACTGGGTCACAGGGTGTCCAGGTAGTTGTTCATATATTGCTCTGGAGGTTTCTGTGAAGATGGCTTGGACATGGATTAACATTTGAATTAGGGCAATCCCTCCCTGAGGGAGGAGACTTTTCCTGCTGGTCTGAACACAGATGAAGGTTGTTCCTTCAAACCACAGTGCTTTCTTGTCTGGTAGTCTTTGGGGTAGGATTGGGGCAACAGGTTGGTTAGATTTCTAGATCCTTGCTATTCCTTCTAATTACATAAATTAATTCCTTGGAATTATTTCTTTGTATGCCTGTATGTCTGTCCATCTGATCTTTTATTGGCTGTTTTGTTCTGGAGACTGATAGTGGATCCTTCCTGTTTCCATCCCACACGGTGGTGGCTCTTGGTGGCTCTTTCAGAGTTCTGGTTCTATGCAGACAACTTGATTTTATCTCCCTGTCTCCACACAGACACCAATCCTCCAGTGATATTCTCGTCTGGACACATTCATAATATGTTTGGGTCCAACACAACCCAACAACAATTCATGCTGATAGTGACTGCCTGCCACAGCTGTTTTTTGGGGGACCCAGCTATCACTTTGGGGCCTACCTATATAAAAAATAATTATTCATCTATGCAGCTCACTTGGCTACACCGAAAGCTTAGTTCAAAAAGAAGCAATTGTGGGGTGGAGTAAGGAATGAGAAAGAGGTATTATATCTCTGAGACAGGAGAACAGTTGAATTTTCTCCTGTCAAACACCTAGGTGTTTTAATAATCCCAGCCTTTTAAAGTCTCAGACTTTTAAGTTTCCTTACATCTCTGACATGATTTCTCTTTGCAATTCCACCCACTCTGTGTGAGAATAATAACGTGTCGATGCTCTGTTCTTCTCCGGTGCCTTTTCATCCTGAGAACTCCAAGCACTTTATAGACACTGCCATTTATCCTCACAGCACCTCTGCATACCGGAATAGATCGTTAATTAGTGGGAGCTTGCATTATGGACAGAGAAAACCAGTCATCTGAGATACATGGAGTCTGAACATAGAAGGCCAGAGCATGCCACATATGCACAAACACAACACACACACACACACACACACACACACACACACACACACACACACACGGTCATATGTTCAGCAGAGGAAAAAGAAGGGTCTTCGCTTTCTCTCCCAGCACAAAGTATCTGTTTCTGGTTCAAGATCACGTATAGTGGAAGCACGGTGCCTTCCCCACTGTTCTACCAGGAAGAGATCATGTGTGGCAGGTTCTTTCTTGTTTTTGCTCTCCATCTCAGGTCTTAGTGGAGATGGCTTTCCGGGCCATCGGGAAAGTGACCACAGGATTTCCTTGGATCCTAGTGATGGGAAGGATGCTGGCGTCTCGGGTATCCCCAGTAATTGATGAAGTTAGTTGGGAATGTGAGAATGCACCGCCTCTAGACCAACCCAGGTTCTGGGATGGATAACTGTCATGCCAGTGAGCAGTCGCTGAGTACCAGGGCCTCAGAGCCAGGCAGCGGTCTAGCTCTTGCGATGGGGAAATTGTAGCAAGATGGAGCCGAGAGAGGCCAGCTGTGCACAGTACCTAGATTCCACCAACCGGAATGAAGCGGATGCCAGAGAAGTTCTTAAGAGTGAGCCAGGGTTCATGGACAGGTGGAGAATCTTCAGCTATTGTTTCTCCTGGGAAACTTAAGTTCCAGGGTGGGTCTCACCAGGCAGAACAGCCCCCATCTAATTTGCCTCTTCTGGAAATGTACAGTGGTTCAAGATTAGAACTTCAGTAAAGATGCGCTCCGCAAACTGTTACTGCCAGAGCTGAGCTGGCCCTGAATCGAGGAGGGGTTGGTGGGCTAGGGACACAGCTCAGTGGTGACTCTGCTTAGCATCCGCAAGGTCCTAGGAACTATCCCCAGTGCAAACAAAGGGACCAGAATTCATAAGACAGTGTGATAGGCTTGGCTAAGGGCCAGTACTGCATGGATAGGTTTGTGTCATGGGTTGCTTGGATCAGATCATGTACCATCATAGTACTTAGACTTCTGGGGTGGGGGAAGGGCATGGTCACATGACACCGATGATTTTGGAAGTAAGGTCTGCTCATCTTCAGAGCCAGACACTTGCCTCAGGACCTGTCTGATCTCTGTATTTCCACTGGCTTCCACCTTAAGAGAGTGTGCAAAGGACTGGAAGAATGCTGGTTGTGTGAAGTCAGCCCAAACCACAGAAATCCCTGAGTATGAAGTAAGTAAGGGAAGGGAAGCAGAGCCATTGTCGGGACCCAGGACCAGATCATTAGCTTCCGAGGAGCAGCCTCGTTTCCCTCAATCCTCCTGACAGTTAGAACAAGGAAGAAAACGTAATCAGTTGGTTCCTTCCCAGTGAAGGTCACTGCTTTGCGCTCCGGCAGGGTTGTTGGTATGGTAATTACCTAAGGAGAGAACGATAACATTCCCCGCCAGAGACCGATCCTAAAAATTCATTTTCTGTTTCACAGAGAAAGATGAGGACAAGGTGGCTGCGTCCTTAATGGTAATTTCTCCTCAGAAGCGGGGATGGCCTCAGGTGGCCACACCTTACCTTGATTCTCCACAGCAGTTGGAAGCGGAGGACACTGAGATTTCTGCTGTCACCACTAGCAGAGTGACGGTGGTGCTTCCTCATGCTTCTACCAAGCTTGACCTGCACCCAGTGTCCTGAAACCTTATGGTCAATATCCTCCAAGCAGCATTAAGCAGCCCCAGCAGCTCGTCTACAGCCTCAGTGAAAAGGAAGTTCGGCTCAGACTTGAAGCCCTCAGCTTAGGAGGCAGAATGCTACCTGTTCCTCGGTGTTTTTTGGATCAGGAAAGCTTGGCTGGGGCTTCGAGAAATATCCACAAGACACACTCAAGTTCTGACCCCAAAGGGGCAAACACTACTGACCCATGCATGGCCGCTGTTCTAACATAGCATCCATGGGGCCTCTCCATACACCATGGCACCTCTCCATACACCATGGCTGTAAAGCTTGGCAGGTTTCTCTAGTTTCCTTCCAACCCCTAAGCTTTCTGTTCTTCCCCTAACCCTCCTATAAGCCTCGCTCCGTGGGGCCTTTGTACTAGTCCAGTTGTATCTAACCAGCAGTCCAAAGCTGCAGGCCATTCAGGATAGCAATGAACTTATCCTAACATTAAACAGTCATCTTGCTTAAAACATGATAATTGTTTTTTCTGGTGACTTGACCCAGTTCTAAGTGTGAATTTTATATATGATCGTGTAGCCAAGAGGATCTAAATGGTTAGATACCTGTGCTTAGAGCTTCTACCTAGACCTCTCTTCCCTAGAGAGCCACAGGTCTGTGTTAGTCAACTTTAAGACCCCGTGACAAAGTACTTGTATACCTTGTATGAAAAGTTTATTTGGCTCAAGGTCAATCCTTTGACTCAATTTTTCCTGGATGCTGGTGAGGCAAAAGACAAAGCAGAGCCACCCCCTCATGGAGCTAGAAAGCAGAGAGCTGGGGTCGGGGTGTAGAAAGAAGGGGCCATAGAGGACATAGATGATGGAGGAGCCTTCCCCAAGTTCCTCTGGCTAGCCCATAAGCTATGATCTCATTTCTACATTAACTTGTTCATAGGGTTAGCTCCTCATCCAATCACTCCTCAGATGGACTGCCAGCTGGGTACCAAGCCTCCAACACATGACTTTGTGAGGGACGCCATACTGAAACCGTCTCTTTACTGCCTTCCGACCTCACAGCTGTGCAGTTCTCTCAGAGGCTGCGCCAGGCAGCAACTCCTGTCCTGGAACCTCAGCAGCGTACCATGCGCCCGCCTCAGGCCCTTCCTTACCAGTGCATCTCATTTTTGTCTTTAGTGCTCTTTGCACTGTCACCAGAATGCTGAAGGCAGCAAGTCTGGGGTACGCTGGCGTCCTGTGGCCTGGCTGCATGGTATCGCCAGCTCTTTCAGTTGCACCTGTGGATATGGGCTGCAGACTGGGGTGATGCAGACATGTTCTAGAATCAATGGACATGATATGTATGTATATATAAATATAAATATATTATATACACATACACATACATATATACATATATATGCATGCACATACATACATATACATACAGTATACATATACACGCATACGTATACACTTATATGTATATATTATATTTCAATAGTTTGAAAGACATTTTTCCATAAATTTTCCATGAAAAGACAAATTTTCCATAAGAACAACGGGTGTGATACTGGCTGTTCATTCATTTGGGTTCAATGTTCCCCACCTGATTCTGATACCCTGAGCTGGGTTTGATGTGTAGGTGTGTAGTTCTGACCTGCATGGACATCTTCCATTTGCATTCAAAAGACAACTTGGCTGTGTAGATCATTCTTTCAAGGCTAATAGAGATGATCCCATCATCTCCCAGTGTGACCGGGATCTGGGAGTCTGTAGTCAGTCCGATCTTGCCCTTTAACAACGGGGTCGTTGTCTCTTCCTCCTCACAGCCTATAGTTGCTGTGCTTACTCGCCAGTGAGTACCTCCAAAGTGTATCGTTTACAGTTGTGGGCTTAAAGATATTCAGGTATAACACTTTTCATGGTGAGCTAGAGAGATGGCTCAGTGGTTAAGAGCACTTGTTGCTCTTATGAAGGATCTGGGTTCAGTCCCCAACACCTACACAGTGGCTCACAATTATCTGTAATTCTGGTTCCAGAGTAGAGCTGGCCTCTGTGAACACCAGGCATGGACACAGGGCACATACATACAGGAAGGCAAAGCATCGGTACACATAAAGTTAAATAAGCTTTAAAAAAATAAAAAAGTTTTATGACCACAATTTCTACCGACACAATGCTGAACAAACTTCGGATCCGTGTCTGTAGGACCCCTGGTCACCAAGCAGTGATCAAAGGAGTGAGGTTTGGGCTACTGCCTCCCTGTGGCAGGAGAGGGAAGACTCTGTTTATCATTAGTATCTTGCTCTTGAGGGGTTAGTTTCTAAAACTGAGTCTCTCTCTCTCTCTCTCTCTCTCTCTCTCTCTCTCTCTCTCTCTCTCTCTCTGTAGGTAGGTTACTTTAAGTAATTAGCATAAATATTTTTGATTCTCCATATATGCAGACAAAAGGGTAAAACTGGGCAAAAAAAAGCTCTGCTATGTTTCAGAAACTTTTCATCTGAAAAAGGTTCGTGTTCGATTTTACTGAAAAGAAAAAGGAATAAACCTCAGTTTCACCAGGAATATTTAATGATCATTTTCTCCAATTTATTCATTAATTATTTTAATTCAAATGACAGTGCAACCTCTTTTCATATAAACTGGTGACTAAAGCAGGGTCTGAAAATTGGAGCACTCAGAAGGCAGCCTCTACCTTAGACCTGTCCTGTGCCTTAAGTGTTACCAGGGAAGGTCTTCCCTGACGCTAAGGATGCCTGCTTGTTTCCTGTACCAGGGATATCCCATAGTTCACTTTTCTCGCCAACTTCAACATGACTTCATGTATATTTGACTGAAGTGCTGCCATCCAACATCCCACTCTGGACAGACCCACAGCCACGGCACCAGTGTCTCCTCAAGGGGTGCTTTTTGCCTCCGGAACAGACAGGTTGGAGTCTGAGAGTCTTCCTGTGACCATCCCCTTTCTCAAGATGTGATTCATCCCAGTCATCTCCTCCTGTGAGCAGCCCGGCCAGCGCAGGAGTTCAGAGGGCACCTATGGAAAGAGAATTGGACCGAGAGTTGGAGTGCGCGCATGCCTGGGGCTTGTTCTACTCCAAAGCTGCTGGGAAGGTTGGCGCAGGGGGAGCCCAGGAGCCTACCGTGCTTCCTTGCTCCTGCAGGAACCAGAAACTGCTGAGGAGCCTGGAGCCCTGTTCTGCTGGGTTTTCAGATGCCCTGCAGGGGGACACCTTTTACTTCAGGAAGGAGAATTTCTTAAGAAAGGGATCCGACTCCCACTCCTGCCCTGTCACTTCACAGATTGTGTGGACAGGGTGTAGGCGTGAGTGTTGGAGAGGGGGCACTTACTTTGGACCTCTTGCCTCGGTCTTCTGCTGAAATTATCAAGGTCCAGTGGTCTTTGTAGCATAAAGAAAGGAAGAAAGAAAAAAAGAAAGAAAGGAAGGAAGGAAGGAAGGAAGGAAGGAAGGAAAAGAAAGAAAGTTAAACTCTCTTCACCTCAACCCAACAAGCTTATGAAGCAGCTTTGAGGGTTGGTCTCTTTTAGTTATTTTGGACAAAAATCAGCAGAACTAAATAGAAATGTTGGCTTTTCCTTGGAAACATGGGTTGTTCACGTCACATTTCACAGACAGACAAACATACTAGGGGCTTCCTTGCAATGAACCAGGTGTTTGGACAAGATAGCATCTGATCCATGCTTGAAGCAGCCTCTGCTCTCCCAACAGCCCCTCTGATCTTGCTGGGTCACAGTGGTGTCTGCCTTAGAAACTGAGCTGCCCCCTCACTGAGTCCTCTCTGGGGCTTTGTGCCATTTGGGGTCAGCCTTCTTTTAGTGGCCCCTTCTTGCACCCAGAGTAATTTCTCAGAGACAGGCAGTATGGAGAGCCTGTGTCTCTTTTCTCACTTCCTGGTCTTCCAGAAGGTCACACTGGTCTGTAGGGAATTCTTGTGCATAATATACTTTAAGTCTTTTGAGGTGTCTCCCCTTCAAATTCGCCCAAGTGAGAGGCGGGGAAGAAAGGTGTGGCTCCTGCCCCTACTCATGTGGTTCTAAGGAGGAAACCCAGGTTCCTTAAGAGCCTCCTCTACAGGCCTCTGTCCACAGACAGCTCCCATCTGGCCATCATGGTGGCTGCTGTGTGGTCAGCATAGCTGAGGATATGCCATGACAAGGCAGAGCAAAGTGGTTGCACCCAATGAGTTGTTGTTGGTGGGTGTGCAAGCCATGTCTGCCGTATTCCTTTTGCCTAGGCCTAGAGAGGAAGCCCTGTGCATAACGCCATGGCCTGGGTGGTCTGGTTGACATGCTTAGCTTCTCATGCTCAGCCACCCTGCTGTGTTAGGAGCCTGTGAGGGCTTTTCCAATATGGTACTCAATACAGAGAAACCCTTTCCCCAAGGGAAACCAGGGCTTATTGCCCTTGACAATCAACCCTCCCATGAAATAGTGGTGCACATCTCCTTCAGCAAGAGGGAGGCACTGTTATTGTCCTCTGGTGAGCCAAAGAAGCCCTCGGTGAATGTGTCTGAGCACGACCATGTCAGGGATCAATCTGACTGCTGGCCAGCCTCTAAGGAATGGCAAGGCCTGCCGTTAGTCCAAGGGTGATGGGGCTTATAGCCTGAGAATGCTCACCTCCAGGGTCCTCCTACTGAGACTAGCCGGCCCCTCCCTCTGTGCTATACCTAATAAACATTCTGAAGTCCGGGGTTGATGCAAGGTTATCCAGCATCACAAGAGAGCACACAACCTACCAGATCCCAGCTCTTCAGTACACATGTGTGTCATCTCCTCTTTCCTGTACTGCCCCTGTCAGGTCAATGCTTGAAGTTGTGAAGGTCACAGCTATGTCCTGTGTCATCCTGATCCCTTCAATGCAGGGAGGGCCAGTCTGCATGGTGGTGGATCTTTAATCCTGTGCAAACTCGGAGCACAGGTTATCCTCCTGCCCCTGGGTCAACTGCTGAAAACATAGGCCAAGTGCTGAATCCTGTGGTTGGCAGGAAAGGTTTCCCATTTGCTGATGTGTCTCGAAATGCTGTCAAATGAACGATGACTTCTTCCCCCTCTGGGTAGGCTCCACTTTGCTGTTATTGATATAAATCCCCAAAGAGCTGCATATGTGCTATTCAGTCTTCTGTTAGTATCAGGAATGTGGTAGGTAATCCAGTTAGAAAAAGTAAAGGACATTTTGACTTTTTCCAACCATGGTCAGTTGGCCTTATTGTTTTGGGCTTGTGGAAATGTCCCGTTGGAAGCTCCTGCTTGAGCAAAGCCTCTCAGGTATAGCCAGGAAACCAAAGAGGGGGAAGAAAGAGGTTCTGATATCCCCTCAAGAGCACACTCCCTGAAGACCTAGCGAGCTCCCTCAGGCTCCATCTCAGCAGCAACACTGGTTGATTTAACACAGAGAACTCTTTGGTGAACATTCAGATCCAAAGTATAGCACTATTAGACTCTTTTAGACTGATTCTCTTTTTCCCCAGAAAAACATTCTTTTAAAAAATGTTTTTTCTATGTAATTTCCCCCCAGATTAGTGTTGTTTGGTTTGGGTAAAATGTTTCTTGGTTTACTTATTCTCTGGCTGTAGAGAGTAGAGAACTCCTGGAACCCTCTACTCATCCTCCTGTTTCTTTAGAGTGGAGACTTGCAGGGCAGGCCTGCTGTGGTGGAACCGTTGGGCTTGCTCCTCTAAACCCCTGTAGCTCATCCCATGCAGCCCTCAGCACAGTCTAGAAAGCTTCTCTTCACACAGTAGCACCCTGCCTTCCTTACACACCTGTTGATGCTGAGCTCTTAATCTTGCAGACCATACTCTCTGAGCACTGTTTGCTAAGTCTTGGAAGGACTGGGCGACTGGACTCTATGGTGATGTGCTATAAAGACCTTAGAGCAAGAGCACGCGATCCCATTCCCCACCCCGACTGGTGCTTTCGCATAGCATGAGGCTAGAGATGACAAATTACAAACGTGCCGTCCTGAGGTAGAGACCGTGTATTAATCAGCAGCATATGAAGGAAATTAAAGACAGTGGCAGCGTGACAGAAAAGGGATGGCTAGAAATGGCGAGTTTCCTGCTATGTTTATAAGAAATGAAGCTTCAGGAAAATGGAGAGCCAGGAGGCAGTGTGAACTTCGAGGATCTGCCTCTTCACCTATGCATCCTTTGGACTCCTGAATCCCAAGAGTGTGCAGTGTGGGGGAATGGCTTCTCCCTCCTGCCCTCATCTTGCCTGATGCTGCAGAGGCACCAGCTTCTGCCTCTGTGGGAAAGCTGCTGCTGGAAGCTGACCTTGACTGTCTCTAGGCTTCCCAGTGTTCCATGTGTGACGTCCTTTTCTTCTTCCTAATTACTGGCAGTGCACATAAACTTCCTCTGTTGCTACCTTTTTCCAGTTGACGAAGAAACTTAAACGAACTTCCTCTTACTACTCTCGTATGTACACCTTGGCAGGCACTGGGATGGGAACCTACGTCATGTTTGCACAGTAAGAAGCCCACGTGTCTAGGTGGAGCCTGTAGGGGCATCAAAAGAGAATCTTTGTGATATGGGCAGGGGTCAAAGTATGGGGAACAACCCCTGTGATTTCTTGGTTCTTGTCTATCGGAACAAAAGATCTGTACACAGATATGTGGGTAGAGGCATGAGCAGAGAGAGTTTAGCAAAACAGACCATGGCTGGGGAGAGGGCTCGCTCAGTCTATGTTCTGTGGTGGTGATCAACATCAGAAGCCAGCTGTGGTGGTGAGCATCTGTAATTGCTACACTTCTGTGCCTGAAGGTTTCAGGAGTCTAACTTAGATTACCCTACACAGTGATAGAAACAAGAGAAAGCCTGCCTCAAATACAAGGGGGAAGGAATGAATCACTTCTGAAATGTTTCCTTTGATTTCTGTGTCTTTCTGTCTGTCTGTCTCTGTTTCTCTGTCTCTCTCCCTCTCCCTTCTTCTCTCTCTCTCTCACATACATGCATGCACACACACACACACACACACACACACACACAATGATACATGCCAGCAAACTTCTCCACATTATATTAATTTATTAATTTTAAAATACACTTCCAAAAGAGGAAGTGGGACAGAGCTGGGAGAAAGGTTAGAAAGAAGCTCAGTGAAAAATGTCTACCAAGGGCAAGGACTTTACTGTCCCAGCACTGTGGGTTCTCTTGTGCTGTTCTTTGCCTGTTATAGTCAGCTTTGTGGTCTGCCTTTCCTCCGTCAATGGGTTTTCCATACACTAATCCACAGCCTATGTATAAAGCCGTTCATCTGCATGCAACACTCCATTCTGCCTCACTTCTACTAAAACAGAATTGCAAGCCTGACTTCTAGCCGGTCCTTTCCTGAAACTACCTCTTGGTCTGTTCGCTGACAACAGTGGCAGTCATGTGATTTTTGCCTTGTCTCTGAAGACCTCATACGATCTGTTTCCAAGTTCAGGACTTTCTCACACAGGGCTATCTTTTTTCTCTTAGCATGGCCCAAAATTTTCCTCTTCTGATGTTAGGCTAAGTAATTTCTATTGTTTTACAGCTCCACCCACAACTCTCTGAGTTCAAGTGACTCTCCAATTATATGTGTAGGTGTTTGGGGAAGAGGTTAGAATGGGCCAGTGGCAGACCCCATCCGGGAGCACAGTAATAATTTATGTAGTGGTCTATAGCACGGATCCCTAGTATCCCAACTATGATGGATGATACATCCCACCCTTTAACTCCTCCAGGTGTGCTGACCATTCTAAGGTAGCTTTGGTGGCTTCTGCCATGTTCTGCTCTGTGAGGGACTTTCTCCATTTCCTTTCAGTATCTCCTGAAGGTAGATTTTATTATTTGAATAAAATTCACAGACTTACACCCAAGGGGAGATAAAGAACTAATTGAACCTTTATTTTATTCCCCGCTTGTGCTTATGTCTTCAAAATTGGCCTAAAATAGTCAGGTCACCCAGTTGGTCACAACACACCGGAGGCAGAATGCATATCAGCGGTATTTTACATTCTGTGCTGCCTGCCTCCACTGGGAAGGCGGGCGCTATTCATCTCTCTGTTGTTCCCAGAGCACAGAATGTAAGAGTGAAAGCAACCAGGCTCTATTTTCAGTTTCAGAATTCACACAGCCCAGCATGAGCTCAGGGAGGCAACAGACACAGTGGGAACTCCAGCGTTACTACTTCCCCTGCGTGAGCCAGACCTAGCCAAGCCCTTTCCTGGGCATGAGCTTGTGAGACTCTTAAGAGGTGCAGACATCACTGCTTTGAAGTGGGAGTGCTTCAGTAAACAGAGAAGAAATTTGCTGTTTATCAAGAGCAAACTTTAGGGTTTGCATTTTACTCTAGGTCAATGTTCCTCAGCCTTGCTCACCTCCTCCTCTTCCTCCTCTTCTTCCTTTCTCTTCCCTCTCCTCCTTCCCCTCTCCCTCTCTCTATCCTCCCCTTCCTTCTCTTTCCTCTCCTCCTCCGTCCCCCAGGTCCCTGTGGCCAACTGAAGCAAGTAGCTGTGTATCTGGGTTAGAAGAGACCAGAGACACATACTTCTCCCTGAAGCCTAGGATACCCAGACATTTTTACTGAGGTGGTAATTTTATTATGCCAATACAAACAAAACAGCTCAAATGAAGTTTCTGGGTACAAAATACATAAAAGATTTATAAACTCTTGCAAAATATATATTTTGCAAATTAGATAAAAGATTCATAAACTACAATGGGCCTTTTGGTTATTTTGCCTTAAAAAAAGTATAGTACGTGGTGTGGTGTTTCATTTTGTTTGGTGAAGGCAGTAAGAGTGCAAACGCACACACACATACCTGTCATTTTGATCATCTCCACTTTATTGTGTTTTGTGACAGCCTGGAGAGATGACTCAGAGGTTAAGAGCACTTGCTACTCTTGCAAGACCCAGGGTTAGTTCCTAGCACCCATATAGTAGCTCACAGCCATCTGTAATTTGAATTACAGGGGACCCAGCATCCTCTTCTGGTCTCCATAGCCACTATACATATATGATGCATACATACATGCAGATAAAATACTCATACACATAACCCAAAGATAAATGAATCTTCCACAGCAGCTAAAGTTATAAGTAACAACCACAATGTCCCCCACTGGTTGAATCACCAAATCATGGTCTATATAGAAAATGGGACATTATTGTTCCTTAAAAAGGAAAGTGTCAACTGACAGTGACACTCGGCATCTTAAGAGCCATGAGGGAGAGTAACTCAATCATTCAGAAGACAAATAGCAAGAGAATCCAATCCTATAAAGCATATCCTAGGGGCAGAAAGATCAGCGGTATCAGGAGCCCAGGGGAAGAGGAGTGGGGAGTACCTGAGTAGTGGGGACAGAGTTTCTGTTTTGGGAGAAGAAAAGCATTCTGGAGGTGGGTAGTGGTGACAGCTAAATGATAAGGCTATATTAATGCCACAGAGTCAAGAGGTGCAAGAGTGTCAAACACATGCTTTGTGCTCCTCCTTAGAGAGGGAAGGCATAGGAAATTCATGGCACCTCGTTCTGCAGATTTTAGGCAGCAAGCAACAGGAAACCAGGCCTGTCTGACCCAAAGATGAGTTTCAAGGTGGAGGCATGTGTGTATTGTGATTGGTCTGGTGATATGAAGTCATCAGGGCTGGATTAGAGTGGAAGCTACTGTATTCCAATGTTTAATTTCCACTAACTCTACTCTAAACACCATGGGAAGGACTGTCGTGGGTACACTGTATGTTCAAGTTTATCCAAACATTATCCCTATGGTGGGTAGTCAATATGCCAATGGTATTTCAAAGCTCTTAAGATAACCTGTGATACTATGGAGTCTATTTCAATTCCAGATAGAATTCATCAGTGCTTTTCCCTGGCCAGGCCAGTTCCCACTCTAGACAGGGGTGGGTACATTGTATCCAACTAGTTCCCATGTGACTCTTTGGTTTTCTCTTTTTATTCCATACTAAATAAGAGGCGCAGAGGCCCATGAACATCATTTAGTCATAGCTCCCCACCCAGAGCAGTCCTCCTACCCAGTGGGGGATGAGATCCACCTTTCTTCAAGCTGTTGAATTTTCTCCAGCTGTCTCCTCTGCCATTGGCCATTTCAGCACACACCCCTTTGCCATTTCCCTCCACCTGTACCCTCTCCCAAATGCACAGACAGCTCTGCTGGCCGGATGCACCATGGTTCCCCGATTAACAAGACCCTTCAATGGGAATGGGCTACCATGGCAAACCCCGGGGGCTTCTCTGCAGAGCATACGATGTTGATGTTTCTTTCAAATGTTAAACATGTCTACAGTTCATTGTCGGTTGGGAAGTCTAGGCTACTAAAGACCTATAACTTCTTGATTGAACTGAAGCCAACGCTCTCCTGTCTACTGCAGTGCTGAAAGATCTCATGGTTAGTTACAGACATGTGACAGCCAGCATCACTGAATCAGCATCATGTAATTGAGACCTGCTGGTCTGATGAGGGCATGGCACATGGCTGGGCTGTCCTTCATAGATCAGCATGACTGAAGCTCCCACTTTCCCATACCCTCTCCAGAGTCTTCATCTCATTACCAATCTGAATGAGAGACAGCTTTCTCCCCTGCAGGCTGCATCCCAGAGGAAGCTCTGGACACATCAACTGAACAGTAGCTCCCTGGGAAAATGTGCCCAGTGAAGCACCTCTTGCAAAGCCCCCTCGGTAACTGACTTGCAGAGGCCACCTGGAGGGCCCAAGCTAGATATTTGTCCTGAAGGGTCTTCCTGGTCTTCAAAGATTTGAGCCAATGGTTTCTGGGGTTGGGTTAGTGTGTGTCCTTACATTCTTTAGATATGATGTCAAAGAGGCCCCAAGAAGAAGGTGACAAGAGTCCTAGCCACACTATACACGCCCTATAAGATGGGAGCCTCCCAGAGAGGTCCTACTCAGACAGGATGCTGTGTTTAGCCATACTTGGCATTAATGCCATGACCTTCCTCTTTTCCAGCAGGCCGCCTCCCGTTCACACTTAAAGGTGGGAGCGAAGGCCCCGCTCTGCTGGCACTTCGAAACCGCACAGACTCTCGGGGGCAGATGAGCAATGACTCCCCAGAAGGTGCCGTGGGCTCCTGCAACGCGACAGGTATGAAAGGACCCATGACGACGCCATCCCCAGGACCACACTGCCAGCCCTTCCGTGCGCTTCTGTCATTATGAGCTGGAACCTCATGAGCAAAGTGTCCAGGATGATGTCCCATAGCTTGGAAGGACATTGATACCATATGATGTTAGCAAGGGACCAAATAGAGGGGTGGGGTCTCGCCGAGATTTCTGAAGTTAGAGCAGGCTCCTTGATACATGTAACCATCAAATTAATAATTCAGCCCGATAGCAGAGGCCGTCCTTGAGGCCATCCTTGATCACCAGCCAGCAGGAGTAGTGTGAGGATAATGTACACTGTCTACATCTGATGGGTTTGTTGCTAAACCAGGTTTTGGCAATCAATGCAATCTTTCCATAAAGCCAGACTTTTGGAACCTTAAAAAAAGTTTCCAAGATGCAGAATGGAAATCCCTTTCTCTTCTAAGGTAGAGATCAAGGGACCTGTGTGACTTTCCTGTATAAGGGATGTGAACTCATTCCATACAGATGATTTAAGAAAGACGACATGATCCCACCCATGTCTAGCTCCGCCATCCAATGAGTTATTGATGTTACTTAACAGAAGCATGGATGATCAAGGACAGTTATGTCCATGAAAAACCCACCCCAGCACAGGCTCAAAAAAAACAAAAACAAAAAACAAAAAACAAAAAAACCAAAAAAACAAATGGCATCCCTTGCCCTCGCTGTACCACTGTCAGGCAACTCAGCCTGAGGGCCATCTCTCCCCAGTTTATTGCTTACTGCTTTGAGGAAGTGTATCATGTGAGTCTTTTAAATGTCTACCCTTCCTTTGCCAGGAGGGAATGCTTCAATTCAGAGGAAATACTAACAAACACACAGCCACTAACTTCAAAAGTATGTGTGCAGTTAGGAAATGGCTACACCTTCTTAGCTCTCTTTGATGATGTGACTATGGAAAGCAGATCTTTTGCACGTGGCCACAAAGGTCTCTGTTTAGCTGAGTGTGCTCCACTGGTCGCATTGGCTCCTTCCCTTGTAAATACCATTTTAGCACCTTGTTCATATGTATTGTTCGTAACAGGGGGCAAGATATACTTACCCCAGCTTTGCTTTTCACCCGGGGCACGAGACACCAAGGGAGAGCACAGGTGCTGTATTCAGAGGCTGAGCAGTGCCCCAAAGAAAATTCATAAGAAGTCGGTGTTCAGTACAGGAGAGCTCCAGGCAGGGATGGCCCCAGGTCTCTGGCTGGGTGGAGCCTGAGCACAAACCCAGGCAGACGCATGGGAGAATATCCTGCCCACAAATGAAAGCCAGTGTCAAGGCTTGTGTCTTAGCCACCAAGGAGGTAAGGTAGCATGGTACCAGGTAAGCAAGCATGGACCGGAGACCACAGAGCCATGGGGTGCGGAGAGGAGCAATACCCTGCAGCCCACAGAGGACACGGGAGATGGGGAAATATGCAGATTTGAATCCAAAGCACGGCATAATGCAACAGGTTTGCTGTGGAATAAACAGAGGGAGCATGAAGCACCCAAGAAGGAAATCCTTGGCAGGTCAGAGAGTGACTGTGCTGGAAGACACGGGGTCCCTCTGGGTAGACTCTGCTTTGTGCTTCTGCCCTGGATGGTGTTGTTACAAAGAGGAGGCTTAGAGTGGGAGTGGAGCCTGGAATGGCTGTGCTCCTGGAATGGCTGTGCTTGAGGCGTGCTGAGAGTGACGGTCTTGCAGACACGCATCCAAATAATGCTGAGCTGGCAGAGATGCATCAAAGACTTCCTCTTTGTCTTGGCTTCCTAGAGGCTCCCAGAAACAACAGCCTTTGAAGGTGTTGTTGTTGTTGTTGTTGTTGGTGGTGGTGGTGGTTGCTGTTACTGTTGAAGCAGTGTCTGGGGGGAGCGGGGCTCAAACCCACTACATAACGAAGGCTTACCTTGAACTTCTGATCTTCCCGTTTCCACCTTCTGAGTGTTGGGATTACGGTCGTAGACCATCACTCTGTTTTATGCAGTGCTGGGTATGGGCCCTGGGCATCGTGTGTGCTAAGTATTCTACAGACTAAGCCACATCTTGATCTTTGGAGCCATAATGGAAGAAAAATATTAATAATGTTGCTAAAGAGTGTCAGTAGACTGGGAGTGGCAGGGGAAAGGGAAGGGTCCTTGTCTTTGATTTAGGCTCAGTGGGTCCTTTGGTTTTTGTTCTGGTCTAACCCCTAGCCTTAACTTTACAGAATTAGGAACTAGGCTTTTGGAAGTCATGAATTCATCAGAATATGAATCGTGACTGACAACTATGAAGATCCATGTCTAGGGACTGGGGCACTCATCTGTGCTGCTTGGGACACAACCCAATGCTGAGACATCTAGGAAGCCAACACAGGCAGAGGCTGCTTAGTGGACACAGGATGGAGGAACCTGGGACGCTCCTCCATGCTTACCACAGTGACATCATGGGGGGGGGGGTCTTGTTGGCCAGTTGAGAACATGTTTTTGGGTGACTTGGTCTTGCCTTTCAGAATTCAATGTTTTGCTCATCTACAGACCCAGGCACAGCCGTGGTAGCATTAGTTGTGGATTTCGGCTATTGGGGAAAGGTCTCTGGGCTTGCCTATGAAGGACTTTCTAGATTCAGATCAGCCTCTGAGAATGTCTGTGAGGGATTACCTTGATGAAGTTAATTAACGCATGGAGATCCATCTTATCTGTGGGCAGGACCAGTCCCCGGAACTGGGAAGTCTGAACTGTACAGAGTGGAGAAAGGGAGCTGAGTACAGCAAACTTGATAGATTCTGGGCTCCCTGTTCTTCACTATGGATATGATGTGACCAGTTTTCTCAGGTTCCCCTACTGTGGCTTCTTCTCTCTGATGGACTGGAGTCTGGGAACTGTGAGCCTCTTTTAGATGTCTATCTCAGGATACGTAATCACAGCAACAGAAAAGAGACCATGAAAATATAAACACTCATCAATGAACCAGCCTCCACATGTCAGCAGTCCTCTGGAGTGTGGCTGTCTCTGGCTTTCCAGGGCACATAGCAGTGTGCAGCTGCCATGTACATGTGCATGTGCATGTGCATGTGCATGTGCATGTGCATGCTCGAGAGTCTAGCATTCCCTTCTCAGCCTTCCCTAGAGACTGACAGTGGGGTATCACAGTCTAGATCTGGAGCTAAATCAATCTCAATCAATTTCCCGCTCCCTTCCTCCCCTCCTCCCTCCCCTCCCCCTCTCCTCCTCTCATTTCCATCCAAGGTCTATGTACTTTCTGCCACATTTGATGCACCATAGTTCTGCCATATAGATTATTTTAACTATAAATGTTTTTCTTTTATTCTTTTGTTCAGAAGGTGTTTTTGAAGATATAATCTTCTTTCAGGACCAAGCTAGACTGCAGGGTATGGTGGGCAGCTTTAAGTGTCAGCTGATATAACCTAGAATCATCCAGGAAGAGTCTCAATGAGGAATTGTCTGGATGGGGTTGACCTGAGGGCATGCTTGCAAGAACTCTTTCTATTTCCCTCTCCTCCCCTCCCTTTCTTCCTTTCCTTCCCTTCCTTCCCTTTCTCCCCTCCCTCCCTCCCTCCCTTCCTCCCTCTCTCTCTCTCCCTTCCTTCCTTCCTTCCTTCTGAGACAGGACTCACTATGTAGCCCTGGTTAGCCTAGAAATCCCTGTGTTAACCAGGTTGGCCTCACACTCAGAGATCTTCCCACTTCTTGCCTCAGAGTGCTAGAATTAAAGGCATGTGCCACTGTGCCTGGCTGAGAGATTTTCTTAATTGTGTTAAATGAGATGGGAAGACTGCGTATGGGCAGTGCTCTGGCTTTGTGGTGCTGAACTGTATGAACATAGGGTGCTAGCTGAGGACTAGTGTGTGCATGTTTATTACTCTTAGCTCCTGAATATAGATGTGATATGACCAATCCCCTAGAGTTCCTCTCTATTTGACTTTTCCTCAGCAACAGACTGTAGCCTTTGCCCCCTAAGCTAACTTCGTCAGGGCATTTTGTCACAACAACTGGAAACGACCTAAGATACAGGCAAGCACAACAAAGTCAAAATCAGTCCTGTCTTAGGATTGTTCACATGAATCTGAGTCCCACCTACAACATTGGGTACTACCTGGATAGCTGTCGGGGAGAGGGGCATGGAGCTGGAGTATTGGCTGTGGTGAGAGGATTACCCTGGGCACATTGACTGAGGTGCTTAATGAGATGAATCATGTGGCTGGTTGGCCATAGCTGAGATGACATTACGTGCACAATGTCACCTGTCTTAGAAGTAGAGTCATTAGAGTCAGGTTCCCAAAGCCTTACTTCAACCAGTTATCCAACTCACCAATGGCTACCCAGTGTCTTCTGGGAGCACAGCATGCTGGATACTGGTGGTACAAATGCTCACTGAAGAAGCAAGCCTGTGTGCACTATGGTGGGGGTGTTTGCACACATGGGACATGAGAGGACAGCACAATCTGTGTTGTAGGGGAGTTAGCCTTTCAATTGTCAAGACAAGTGGAAGACATGAACAATGAGGGAGAAGAGGGTTCAAGGTAAAAGAGAAACTCATGGTCCACTATCATGGCTGGGTGTAGGGTGTGACTGTGAGTTTTCTAGTTGGATAATGAAGTCAATCATGACTTCAGATTATGAAGGTCAAATATAATCTAGAAAGATGCTTCTGCTCTCCTGTCTGGTTCTGTTTTTCTTATTCTTACTGTGTGGATCCACATAAAAGATATTTGCTGTTACCAAATCTAGTCAATAGAACCTTTTAGCTGCTGAAATACCATCCTTTGTATCTCTCTCATGTTGGCCAACACCTGCTGCCCTTTCAGGAGTGATAGAGGGAGTTTGGTTGCCACAGGATAATGCACATGACTCTGTGTGAAGTCTCTGCCATGGTTTGAATATGCTTGGCCCAGAGAGTGGCACTATTTGGAGGTGTGGCCTTGTTGGAGTAGGTGTGTCACTGTGGGCGTGGGCTTTTATACCCTACTCCTAGCTACCTGGAGCCAGTATTCTGCTAGCAGCCTTCAGATGAAGATGTAGAACTCTCATCTCCCTGCACCATTCCTGCCTAGATGCTGCCATGTTCCTGCCTTGATGATAATGGACTGAACCTCTGAACCTGTAAGCCAGCCCCAACTAAATGCTGTCCTTGTAAGAGTTGCCTTGGTCATGGTGTCTGTCCACAGCAGTAAAACCCTAACTAAGATAGTCTCCTAAGAAGAGACTCTGTGGGGTGACTTGAATGAGAACACCCACATAGGCTTACATATTTGAACACTTGGTCCCCAGTTGGTGACACTGTTTGGTGAGGTTCTGGGGGCGTGGCCTTGCTGGAGGAAGTTTGTCATCGGAGGTGGGCTTTGGAAATTTAAAGATGCATGCCATCTACTTTGTGCTTGTGGCTCCAGAGGTGAGTCCTTGGCATCCTGCTCCAGACACCATGCCTGCCTGCTGCTGTGATCAACTCTTTTATCTCGAGCTCTAAGCTCAAAACCGTTCATTCTATAAATTGCTTTGGTGTTTTACCACAGCAATACAAGTAAAAGTAACTAACACATTCTCTATGAAGGAATCCAAGGCTTCTGATAAATGGTGTCCTCCCTTCTGCTGCTGGCTTTTCTTACAGTTACCTTGACCAGGTACCTTACCTGGAAGGGCATTGCTTGAGTGTTCCTACCCTGAACACCTGCCACTTTCTGTGGAGTAGCACAAGTCAGTCCTACTAAGCCCGACTCTCTGTGTGAATGTTCAGCTGGCTGTGGGGATTGTTCAAGGACCGTAGCCAACAACACCCACAGTTTGTTCTGGCCCCAAGCCTGTGGATTTGAGCCAGCTCCCAAGTACACACAGGATCTCTGGGAGGAGCTACATGGCTGAATGTGATGCTCTAGCCTGTCTTATTCCTCAGTGAGTGCACACCACTGCCTAGGGATATGAGTGCTATAGCCCAGAAACAACAACAACAACAAATGTCGGGGGGAGGGGGAGAAAGTTCTAGAAGCTTTGTGTTCTAGGACAGGAGGAGGCCTACAGCTTCATCCTTTCACTGTGGTGAAGTGGTTCATGGATTTGAAAGGTCACATCCTCGCTCTGGTGACAGAGAAACCCTGGGGCTAGAAAGACAGAGGGGCTCATAGCCCTCTCTGGCCCTCAGACCCATATGCTGCTATGCCACATGCCATGTCTAGAAGGAACAGGGTGACAGAGATAAAGTGCCTCGGGGTCTAGGTGGAGATGGGAGGTCTCTGGAAGCTTGGGTCATGCTCTACTGCTTTGTACCCAAAGCCAAGATTATTGGTAGAGGCAGTATCATTTCTGAGTAACTTAGAGTTGGCAGGATTTCTGAGCATTCAAATGGGCGATTTCTCTTATCTCTGTCATTGAAAGGGCCCTTCAGACCAGTCTCCATGTTTCTTTTTCTTAGGTTCACTTTGAATCCATCTGTCTTAGGTAGGGCTTTACTGCTGTGAACAGGCACCATGACCAAGGCAACTTGTATAAGGACAACATTTAATTGGGGCTGACTTACAGGTTCAGAGGTTCAGTTTATTATCACCAAGGCAGTAACATGGCAGTGTCCAGGTAGGCATGGTGCAGGGGAAGCTGAAAGAAAGAGTTCCACATCTTCATCTGAAGGCTGCTAGGAGAAGACTGGCTTTTAGGCAGCTGGGATGAGGATCCTAAAGCCCATGCCTACAATGACACACTTCCTCCAACAAAGCCACACCTCCTAATAGTCCATTCCCTGTGCCAACCATTCTTAGATCCTCACACCAGCTTTAGAGCTCACCCAGATTTTGAGTTGACCCAGATTCAGGTGTGGGATTAGACTGCAAAGGCTGAGGTATGCCGGCAGACACAATTGTCATACCCATCTGTCTAGTTACAAAGAATTGACCAGGTATGATCACCAATATTCACTGTCAACGTAATGGACTTCAAATCCTCTGGAAGATGTTTTTTAGTGTGTCTCTCAGATGTATTTAGATAGTCTTAATAGGACAGAACACCTACCCTGAATGTGGATATCCTGGGGGCCGAATCATTGACTGAATTTAAAAAAAAAAAAAAAAAAAAAGGAAAGGAGAGGAAATGGAGAAAGTCAGCTGAGCAGCAGCAGCTATCTCTCTGCTCTCCGCTTCCTGCCTGAGAACACAATATGGTGAGGTGCCTGGTGCTCTCAGTGTTAGGCTTTCCCACCATGATGAACTGCATCTACAGACTTTGAGTTTTCCCTCGTGCTGCTTTTGTTGACTAATGAGACAAGGAATCCATCAGACTGCAAACAAACTGAGACCCTGCCCTGGGTGTCTGAGTCAGTGCCCTAGCGCTCTGAGGAGACACCATGATCACAATGACTGTGAACGATAACATTTAATGGAGGCTAGCTTACACTTTCAGAGGTTCGGTCCATTATCCTTGTGGTGGGAAGCAAAGCAGTGTGTGTGCAGGCAGGCGTGGTGCTGGAGAAGGGGCTGAGAGTTCTACATCTTGACCCACAGAAGACTGGATTCCACACTGGGAAGAACTTGAGCATTTAAGATCTCAAAGCCCCACCTCCACAGTGACACACCTCCTCCAACAAGGCCACACCTCCTCCAACAAGGCCACACCTCCTCTAACAAGGCCACACCTCCTCCAACAAGGCCACACCTCCTCCAACAAGCCACACCCCCTCCAACAAGGCCACACCTCCTCCAACAAAGCCACACCTCCTTCAACAAGGCCACACCTCCTCCAACAAGACCATACCTCCAAATAGTGCCACTCCCTATGGGCCAAGCATTCAAAAACATGAGCCAATACCTGTTCAAACCACACTTGGCAACCCAGTACAGTCTTCTTTTCAGTAGGGTGGGGTGGTGTTGTTGGAATGAGTACAATGTGTCCACTGAGAGATGCTGCATAATATCTAGTCTATTAACTAATTTTTCAGTTTCCATGACAATGTAGGAGCAAGAGGGTTTGGCTCACATTTGGAGGGTTCATTATGTCGTGGCAGGAAAGTGACAGTAGCAAGTAGGAGGGGCAGCTGGTCACATTGTTCACAGTGAAGAATGTTCAGCCGGCTTCCTCTACTATGGTATCACAAGTAGGGATTGTGCTGCCATTTTGGGGAGCGGGGCAAAGGCTTGTTTTATTTTAGTGACTGATCCACATGAGGCCACAGCCAGGCCGCTATGCACAGACATGAGGGAAGCTTTATTTCTTGGTCTCTTCCTCCTTGGACAGCGTCTTGAAGATCTCTTCTTAGTCTGGAAGTGCTCCTCCTCGAGCTCTCTTGCTTCGAACGGCGAGCCTCAGCCTGGTCAGCCAGTAGCTTCTGCAGGCCTCGTCTGCTTTCAGTTTGTGGATCTGCTCCACAAGAATCCGCTTGTTTTTGAATACATTCCCTTTGACCTTCAGGGACAGGCTGTGATACATATGGCGGTCCACCTTCTTAGATTCCTGGTGTCTCCTGAGAAGCCGGTACAGGATCCTCATCCTTCTCATCCATGTCACCTTCTCAGGCATCCAACTGTTGGCAGTATCCTTCTGCTTCCCTATGCCCATATGCCTGCCCTTCCATCGGGTCAATGTATTTTGCCAGCAGCGAGCCCAGGAACCGACAGCATAGGCTTCAGGATGATCAGCCCATCTTTGGTCAACTTTCTGATCTGCTGACAGGAGTTGGCATTGGCAATTTCATTGGTCTCATTGGGGTCCAACCAGACCTTCTTTTTACCACAGCGGAGGACACTAGAGGCACACCCGAGCATACTCATGGCTGTAGACACAGGAGCGAAAGGAGATGCTGCCATTTTTAAGGGTGAGTCTTGAGCCCCAAATTAACCTAATCAAGATGATCCCTCACAAACACGCCCAGAGGCCAACCTAATCTAAAAATCCTTCCATGGCTGATATTTGTGGAATCTTGTCTCTTGGGTGATCCCAGATTCTGTGAGGTTGGCAATAGCAACCATCAGAAAAGGCAAGCAGAGGGGTTTGCCATATATGCCCTGCTAACACTCATTGTACCTTCTGAGTCTGTGGTTGAGAAATCTGAAAGCTAAGGTACTGAGATGCCTCATTGGGTGTGTTGGGTGACTGACTGACAGTGACCACTTGGTTGGGGGTCATCTGGTTACATGCCCCCAGGCAGACACAGAAACTGGGAGGGAACTAATTCCACTCCTACTGATCTCAAGTTTTGAAATTTCCAGGGTTTGACCATGTTCTACTTCACCAGTTTAATTCCAGTTCCTCTCGTGGCATGGTCCACGTGCCCTACACCCTTCATTGTAAACCTCTCAAGGGTAGCTGCCATTTCTGTCCCTCTCCTGCCCCATCCTGTGCCTCTGGATGGATTCCTACAGTGTTAAAAAGCCCCCCTCCCTCATGGTCACACCTGTAATGTACTGTGTCCTCTGGAAGAGCAGCGTGGTCATAGTGACAGGGTGTCATCTTGTGTCACTGTGCTTCTGCGTCAGAGATTAGGATCCAGCCCTAGGGGGGGCAGTGATGATGTCTGCTCTCCAGAAAGCTCTCTGACGGCAATCTGGTAATGAGTTCTGGCTTCATCATGGGTTAAAAATTGCACCTGTGGGAAGGAGGTGAAGAAAGAGATGAGGGGTTATAGATGACCATTCTTCAAAAAGGTGCAGAACCTTTCCCTCCCCGAGTTTTCTTTGCTGTTCACTGCAGCTGGTGCACTTCCCTTTTGAGGCAGGGTGTCACCTGGGCTGCCTCAGGGCACACGCAAACTTTAAGACCTGACTCAAGGTAGCTTGATCTTGAAGGACTCATATACTCTTAAGAGAAAAATCCAGATATGAATTCAGCCCCACAGCCCTGAGCTGTCTTGCATATCTGGGATACCAGAGTATCCCATTTTTATATCTGCTGTTGTCCACACCCTTCTTTTCTAGATGTGGACTTCCCTGGTAATAAAGCTGTTTCCTTGACTTCTGTAGCCTCAGAAAGGACCCGACATGATATCAGAAAGAATATGGCCTCTGAGATTGTAGTGCCTGGTGTCTAGAGTGTACTGAGTTCTTCTGAAGAAATACAAAGAAAAACAACCATGGGCAGCCATGTCAGGGTGGTTGTAGTTGTTGTTGTTGTTATGAACCTAATCATAAAACAAAAGAAATATGCCTGGGTAATTCATAAATCTCAAAATTATGAGTTGACATCTGTCAGCTAATCCTGGGCGCCTGGTGCTCGCAAGCTTCTTCTTCCTGTGGAGAGTTGTGGCCAGGCGTCTGAACCCAGCAATGGTTATTCCTTAACAAATAGTATCCTTCTGTCCTGGCACACAGCAGTGAACATCCTCCTAGCTATTCTTTTTAAAAATGTGCACAAGGCATTTCAATAGGCCACCACGACCTGCAGGGTACAAGGCTTCCCCTTATCCACAGGTGAGTTGTGCCCAGGCCACTATGGCCATGTGAAACCATAGCAGGGCCCCGTGGCTTGGTGCTTTCCATCTCTGTTTAGCATCTGCCATATACCATGGCGACCATGCTTGCACTCTGAAGTGTGACAATAAAACTAGGAGAGATTTAGTTCCTTTGTATATATTCACGCTCAGTTTTGCTGGTAGACGGTTCATTCTTAACAAGGATCAGAACACCCCTCCCCCAGGAAAGAGTTGTTCTTCTTTCTCTATTAAGAACTTTCTTCTGTTTGTTTGTTTATATGAAGACAGCACTTTACGTTTCCCTTTTGTCTCCCTCCTATCTCTCTTCCTTCCTTCCTTCCTTTTCACATATCTGAATATCATGTATCCAACATGCTGTCCATGTACCTTGGAGTCATTACTCAAAATAAGTCACCTGAGTACCACCCCAGTGGTTTGATAGTAACTCAAGTCCATCTGATAACCAAGACAGCTGTTAAATAGGTAACAGTGCAGGTAGGTAGTGTGGAAAAAAATCTCCATGAGGAGATGTTCTTGTCTATGGTGAGATGGAGGGCAATGCCACACAATTTAATTATGTTGCTCAGAGTGGCACACACTTAACACGTATGAATTATTTCTTTATGGGATTTTTCCATTAAAAAAAAAAAAGCTGTCCTTCCTCAGCTGACCTCAGCTAACTGAAACCTTCAGAGCAAACCCACAAGTACTGAAAGGCAGGTATATCATGCAGAGGATCTCTGGCATGGGAAGTTGGTTATTCAGCAACTTCCAAACCTGCTCTGCCAACAGCCCTGGCCCAGTAAACACTCACCTCACTTGTTTGACCTCTGCTTATCTATATCTACAAAGCCAATAGAATGCCAGTTTCCTCTTCCATCCAAGAGAAAAAGTCACACAAGGGTGAAATGACAGCTTCTCTTCTGGAAGGTTCTAAGGCTCCTCATTATTGAAACCAGATGTAGAAGTTCAATCCAGTGGCCATTGAAGTGATTCTGTCTTTTCATGACTGTCAAGGTCTCTTCCAGTATTTTCATGTCCTTTCTTTGTTAAATGCACACATGTTTATATTAATTATATCCTCTGGGTGGATCAGCCCCTTCATTTTAAAATGTTCCTCTTTGTGCCTTCATGAAACATGGTTACAGTTTTTTATCTAGTCCAACAATCTATGCCATTTGATTGGATCTCTAGCCCATTTACAATTAGTGTAATTTATGTCTACCATTGGCTTTCTGCTTTCTGTGCCACTCATTATCGTTTGTTCATCTACTTCTCCTTTACTAATCTCTACATCATGGAGGGGTGATACCTTCTAAAGCAGATTTTTCAATTCATGAATGAGTTCCTAATTTCTTCTCATTGTCTGGTTTCAGATAGCCCCAGGTTCTGTTCTGTTAAATCACTTCTCAGATGTAAGATCACAAACAGGACTTCCTCTGTGTGGCTTCAGCCTGGGATACCTGTCTTCTCTTTGTACGCTGACCTTTTAGCAGGCTTCTGTGTACAAGTAGTATCCACTGGGGAAGACACCGGAATCTACTGCAGCATAATATGTCTATAGAGACAGAGGACTCAGTAGGCAGAACTCAGAGGCCCTGCTTCTGTGACTGCCTGCACCACAGCAGCCAAGAGCCTTTCGCCTAAGTATTGAAGACTCTTTTGATGTCTAGGGGAAGAATTCATGTCATTATTTTTTTACCTAACCCATGAGGAAATAACCTTCGTTTGTTTCATAGCAGAAAGATGAGAGATTAAAGGAGGGACTGAGTTCATGTTATGAGGCCAATGCATGAGAAGTTCAATAGAAACACTCTGAGGTACCCATGCTAAGGGCTGACAGAAACCAAATTCTCTCTCTCTCTCTCTCTCTCTCTCTCTCTCTCTCTCTCTCTCTCTCTCTCTCTCTCTCTCTCTCTCTGACAAAACATATGTAACACGGTTTGATATTGTCTCTGAGCTCTATCGAGGTGAGCTCATTCATGTTCTTATGCAACGGTCACCATCCATCATCCACACCAGGGTATTTCATCTCCCCAGCTGAACATCTGGTCCCATCAAACATTACCCACTGCCCCTCATTCCAGCCTTAGAGACAACCAGTCAGGTCTCCTCCTCCATAAACCACACTTAGTCTTATATAAGTAGAGTGTGGTTTATTTGTCTCTAAGTGCCCGGCTTATTCCTCTTAGCGCAGTGCTTTTAGTGTTCATGCCCACGTGGTGGACCCACTTGTTCATGTCCACTTGAATTGCAGTCTGGGGTAACCAACCTTCAGCATGGAGAACTTCTTTTGTTGGATTGGCCACCATCGGACATCTCTATTGTTTATCTTTTTGGTTTTTACTTTAGCTTTGTTGGATCTGGGTGACTAAGTCTTCCCCCTTGGCACTTTGTGCTTTCTCTGCTGATTTGAAGCCCCCAACTTCCGCTGAGAAGTCTGCTGCTGACTCCACTTCTGCTCCTCCACCATTTCTCTCCATGTCTCTGGGTTTAACCGTCTTCACCGACCTATCTTCCTGTCCTCTCTCATTTCATCATTCACAGAGTTGACTGAGTTCCCAGATTTACTTTTTTTAGTTAATTTGGAGCTTTTAGTCATTATTTTTATTTGAATTTTTCTCTGAAGCTCTGTTTGTTTGTTTTGGGTTTTTTGTTTTTGTTGTTGTTTTTGAGACAGGGTTTGTCTGTGTAGCCTGGGTGTCCAGGAACTTGATTTGTAGACCAGGCTAGCCTCCACCTCAGAGATCTGCCTCCCAAGTGTGGGGATCAAAGGAGCGTGTCACCATGCCTGCCTTTTCAGTTATTCTATTTTTTCTCTGTTTTCACCTGTTTAGTTTCTGTCAAACTCGATCATTCTCTTTTGCTTTAGCCCATGAGTTCTGCTGAGCTTTGACTCAGTTACTGTACTTTTTTATCTTGGTAATTATCACTTGTCTCCTTTGTGTAACTTCTACTTTATATATGGACATCTTTCTACTTGATGTTATAATGTTATCTAAGCTGTTCGTTATTTTGTGGTATATGCATGTGTGTGTGTGTGTGTCAGCTGCACACATGACAGTGTGCATCTGAGTGTACCATGCACATATCACATGGAGGCTAGAGTAAAATAGCAGGTTCCCACCTCGGTGCCTTGAGACAAAGTCTCTCACTGAACTGAGAGCTCAAATTTCTGTTCAGCTGGGTGGCCGGATCAGTTTGTTTTAGCTGTCTCTTACCATGTTGGGGTTACAGGCACACACAGCCCAGATAGGCTTCTATGTCAGTGCTGGGGATTTGAACTCAGGTCCTCAGATTTGCAGCAATGGGGATTTAAGCTCCAGGTCTCATAATTGTAAGGAAGTACTCATACCACTGAGCCATCTCCCTACCTAGCCCATTCTCCTTCTTAAGCCTTCTTTTCCTTAACCACACTTAGTCTTACATAAGTGATCTTGCTTTCTGCCACTCCTTCCAGCACATTTGTTATTGCTAGTGTACACGGTATATTCCACATTGATCTAACATTCAGGAACCCCCTGGAAGCAGACTCTGCCATCTGCTTGCTTTTGCACCTTACCCATCAGGATATCTTGCTTTCCTTTGTGTATTAATTATTCTTTGTTGGATATGGGACACTTTGGCTAATGTATAGCAGCCCTAAGTACCAGTCCTCTCTCTTCCCATGGCTTCTGTGATCACCACTTGCTGATTTATTTAGCTAATTGCTGGCTGTATTATTTCAAAGGAGATCTACCCTCCCCTGTTTGCACACTGGGTTATACTTCTGAAGCTGCTCATCAGGGAGGGACCACTTCCGGTGTGCTACTCTGGTGACGGCGGTGTGGTGGGACTCTCTTTTCTTTGTACATGACCACTGAGTCCTTTTAACTGCCTGGCTGGCTGATGGCTGGAATTGTTTTTCACAATCTCCTGGCAGTATAAGTTGCTTTATAAACAATCTGATCACGTTTTGGCTCCTTGGAGGGAATTTCTGAAGGGTCTGCATTTGATATTCTCTCAGCCCTCACGGTGGTTCTGCCTGCTGCGTCATTGCCCATGCTTGGATAATTGGATAGTGGGTACCCTGGTCCGTCCTTGGCTTGCCTCTCCTGATGCAGAACCATGTTTCTCACAGTTGGGAGCACTGACTAGGGCTATGGTGTGGGCTGTGTGTCATTCTCAAGGCTGAACCTGCGTCTGTAGTCTGAGCAGAAGAGGAGAGCCCCACCTTTTGAGTGGCCTTGGCCGAAGCTACAGGCATCTGGTGGGTAGAGTGTGTGTGTGTGTGTGTGTGTGAGAGAGAGAGAGAGACAGAGAGAGAGAGAGAGAGAGAGAGAGAGAGAGAGAGAGAGAGAGAGAGAGAGAGAGAGAGAGAGAAAGAGGTCCTACTACTGGTCCTGGAAGAAAGCCATCTTTCCTGAGTGTTCTTGATTTTATGGGAAAGAGCGCCCATGTTGAGCCTTGTCTGGGAGTTAGGGCTTCTATGACCTTAGCATGATGGAATAACAGATTTTAGTCTGAGGAAGAAAGAGGAAGCTTATGATCTTGGCTTGAGGGTAGCTTGTTCTTAGAGACCTGGGGAAAAAAGAGTCTGAGGGTGAGGCAGTCTTCGTATATTTTGGGGGTCAGTTTGGTTCTTATTCTCGATCTCCAGAGAGGGGTCTTATGTCTTTGGCTTGAGGAGGGGGAGCTTGTTGTTGGCCTGGGGGAGGGGAGCTTGTTGTTGGTTTCAGCCATTGATCTGCAGTCGTCCCCTCGCTGAGCTGAAGGCGGAGGACTGTCTCATGGAGTGGTGCTCTTATCCCACACTTCGCTAGATTTTTTTTGAATAAATGTTTTCTCCTTAGCTGTTTGCTTCCAGGACTGTTTCCAGAGCCTTTAAATGGATTTTTATTTCAATAGTTTCCACCGGTTCCACTGGGGAACTTGGCAAGGAGTTCCATACGCCGCCACGCAGGAAGTCAGCAAGTGACTCACGCCTCGCATTATGCATGGGTTTGTCTCCTGGAAAAAGTCTCATTCGTGTCTCTGTGTAGAAAAATTGTTCACTTTACCAGAGAATGCGTTACAGAAGTGTGGCTGTAAAATAAATGTAGTTTTCCATTGACTTCCTTTTTAGATAAACATGTTACCCTTGGGGGGGGTGAGAAGGAGGGGGAGCCCCATCATTGACTGTGCTGGAGGCTATGGAAACTCAAGGGAGTTGCCCAGTTGGTTAATACTGGTGCTGCTCTATGAGTACTTTGGTTCATGTCAGTGGTTTTGCTTGTTTTACTTGTGTTGTGTTTTAATTCTGCATCTTCTCTTTCCCACCTAAATTCCTTCCTCATTTGTTGCCTGTCCCTGGTAGTTCCAACAAAAGAAAACCTTCTTGGGTGAATACTTTTGACTCATAGAAGCCTACTGTTGGATAGGAGCTTGGGCTTTGTATGTTCTCTGAGGACGGTGGTGCAGATGAGGAAACTAGGGCCACAGAGGAGTGGCTTCCCCAGCGTTGCTCAGGTATAAGAAAGAGCAAGCAGGTCTCCTGCCTCACAGATCATTGCTGTGGAACACTTGGGGACTTGGAGGTGAAGGGCAGTGTTAGAATGTCAACCACAAATGTCCCCACGGATTCTTGTTTTGAGCATTTGGTATCCAGCTGGTTGTGCTAACTTGGGAGACTGGGGAAAATTTAGGAGAGGCCTCCCTAGAAGATGTGGGGGACTGACAGAAGGGTTCGCAGGTGTCTTTTGCCTGTTCCTTACCTGTCAATTGCTCCCTTCCTGTCAGCTGCTCCCTTCCTATCAGCCAGTGATTTAAAAATGCCCCTCCTTGACCTGTGCTCCCACCACTGTGATATCCTGTGACCCACTATGATATCTGGTGATCCACTATGATATCCTGTGACCCACTATGATATCCTGTGATCCAATGTGATATCTTGTGATCTACTGTGATATCCCATGATCCACTGTGATATCCTGCAATCTACTGTGATATCTCGTGATCCACTGTGATATCCTGCAATCTACTGTGATATCCCATGATCCAATGTGATATCTTGTGATCTACTATGATATCCCATGATCCAATGCGATATCTTGTGATCTACTGTGATATCCCATGATCCACTGTGATATCCTGCAATCTACTGTGATATCTCGTGATCCACTGTACTATCCCGTGATCTACTGTGATTTATTGCCTGTCACTCAGCCTAAGTGTGCGGCTGAGTGACAATAGACAGAGTCCTGGGAACTCTGAGCCCAAATAAATTTTTCCTTCCTTTTAGTTCCTGGCAGGTATTAGATCACAGTGACGAGAAACATGTCTATAGACGATACCTCTGCCAACTTCTGTGGCTCATGGATTCTGTTCCTCAAGCCACCCCCTTCCTTCCCAGCCTTGCAGATCGATCTTTCTTATATTGTGTTACATAGCAACCTGAACATGGTTTAAGTATTGGACTGGAGGTGGCGGGTGTGAGTTTGACTAATATATTCCCTCCTGTGATTGGTGCATTCGTCTTTGTAAGTGATGGGACAGACCCAAGTGCTAATTCCCCAAAAGGAAGGCCTTCAATGGATGAAGCAGAATTAGTTTGGATTGGGTTATGTTTAGTGTGTCTTGAGTTATACATCACTAACATGTTTGTACCCAGTTATGTCATGATTTTGTGTAACATTTTGATTTTTATCTACTAAAGGTATTTACTTGAAACTAGAAGTCATGATTTTGGGGGTTGGGGGAGACTTTAAAGATGGCTTAGAGCATTGATGGGAAGAATGGAAGACATCTGCCTCCTAGTTGACTCCATCTTGCTGAAAGCCATGCATGCTTTGGTACTCAGCATGGCAGACTGTAGCAAGACAAGACATCCTTGTCATAGTTGGGCAGTGTAGTCCAAGAGCAGCAGAATCTCTAGGGAGGACAAAGTCAGAGTCTGGTTTGATTGTGTCCTCTGTTGACTGAGCCTTTGGTCACGTCTGCTACTTTGACAGCAGGCAGCACTCTGGACCTGGCGGCAGACATATTGCTACCCTAAACAGGACCCTGGTAGGCAGGGTTAGTGGCACTGGGGAAGTGTTGTCTGTAGCTATGGACACTTTATCAGCAACCCCTGATAGTCTCATTTTACCCATCAGGATGAACTTGAGCGGGTCATTCCTGCACCTCTTGGTGCCCGCAAAGAGGTGCACAGTCATTTGTGCTGAGATGTGAGAAATGCAATTTGTCTGTTAGGTTAGCGAGTATCTCTCAGATACATACACTCCTATATCCTAATGCTTAATATGCCTTAAGCCACAGCTACAGTGAATAATAGAGAACCACAGTGACCTTGAGGAGTAGTAGATGTCCTTTCCTGCCGTTCATATTCTTTGGATAGGGTGAAAGGCTTGAGACAGACTCTCACTAAATAGCCCTGACTGGCTTAGAACTCACTATATAGACCATGTGTAGGTTTTGAAGTCCCAGGGATATGCCTCTCTCCCTGCCTCCCAAGCGCTGGGGTTAGAGGTATGTGCCACCGTGTCCAGTGATCCTCAATTTCTAACACTTCTTAGACAAATCATTTCATCCCATAGCCCCAGAGCCAATATGAACAAATGTCTGAACCACGTCTATAGACATGATATAGAAATCAAGAATGAACTCCCATCAATGAAGCCAGTGAGCCCATATGTCACTGCCTAGTACTTAAACAAGAGGACATGATGATGCCTAAAATTGAACAGCTCACGTAGAAGCTGACAGATCCTTCACACCACTGATGGCTACATAGACCTATTGTGTCATCTCTGTGTGTAGCAGGTGCGGGAGGGGCAGCTTTGTGCTAAATGCAAATGCTTTGGCCATATCCAGTCCATGCACATTGTGGATTTGTTTGAAGCCTGGAGATAAACCACGGCTTCTACTGCTCCTGTGTGCGTTAGATGACACCTTTCTTCCACATGAGAGTCTTTATTGTATTAGAAACTGGCAGAAGACTGGATACTATATGACCAAAAAATGTCTAGGTAGCTCCTAATTGTCACTTTCCGCCTAAACACATCTGTCACCCATGGTGGGCAGGGCTGGCTCTGCTCTGTATATTGTCACTGCCAGGGAAATGACCTCTGGCTGAGGGTTGGAGGAGAAACTCAGCTGCTGACAGAGTGTAGCCCCTTGGGGTTTGGACACAGGCAGGCAGAGAGGACAGAGGCCCAGAAGCTGACTTTCACAGCATCTTATACCGGTGAATGAAGATGGCCACTGTACCAGTGACCAAGAGGCTGAGGTCATGGTGGTGGAGACATCTGCTAGAGTGTCAGTCATGTAGCTACATCCTTTCCAGATACTGAAAGACTTGAAAAGGCTTCCGCTTCTTTCTTTACCCTCAGCAGCGGCAAGCCAAGCCCTCGGCCGATGTCATCGCATCTGGTATGGTCAGACTGAACATAAGGTCTGAGCATGCTCCCTCGGCCCTTCAGGGTCCTCTTTAGTTTCGCCACAGCTCTCTGAAGCTGCTGCTTATCAGTGAATCTGGTACTAACGGATTATCTTCTCACCTCAATGTCCCCTACCTTGCTGTCATTAGGGTGGCTCCTTGAACTGTTACAGGGACCAAATCTATATCTGAGGGTGGGCTGTTATTAACAAGGCACCTTTTAAAAGAATCTCTTTTAAGTTTCAGAGCATAAGCATCTATTCAGGAGATGATTCATTGTAAAGGCTTCAAGAGATGACACAAGCTGTCTGCTTATCTGTTCATTGAGCACGCATCCAAAGAGAATAAGGGAGCCAATTAAAATTTATTAATTCACTAAGCACCCAGTGCTTGCTTTAAAAGCACAGATAAAATGATTTTTTAAAAAAAAATCAAAAAGACCTGTGCAGTTCTAACCCCCCCGCCCCCGCCTCAGGTAAGCTAATGGAACAGGATGCGTGTGGCTGGGCCACTTCAGAGCTGTATGTAAGAGCAGGGTTGGGGGGCCAGGTTCAGAGGCTGGCCTGCGGTGGGGGCTCAGAGAAGAGCTTCTAGGGATATTTGAAGGAGGCAGATATATTTTGTAAGGATCATCCAACAGCATAGAGAGCACATACACACATGCATACACACACACACACAATACACATTCTGTATGTGTGTGTATGAATGTGTATATGCATGTATGTGTGTATGTGTTTTGTGTGTATGACTGTGTTTGTATGAATGTATATGTATATGTATGTATATATGTGTGTGACTGTGCTTGCACGTGTGTATATGTGTATGACTGCATATGAATGTGTCAATGTGTGAATGTGTTTGTATATGGGTACATGTGTATGGGTATATTATGCACATAGGTATATGTCTGTGTGTATGTAAGTATATATGTGTGTGTATGAGTATGTGTGTATGTATATGCATATGGCTGTATATACATGTCTGTGTGTGAGTATATATGTGTACATGTATATGGGTATATGAGTGTATGTGTGTGAGTGTGTGTGAGTGTGTGTATGTGTGTGGTGTATATATGAGTGTGTGTGTGTGTGTGTGTGTTGGAAAGTAAGACTTCCTTTATACAACTGTGAGGGCTGAGAAGCCCTATGATCTGTATTCTGAGAGTTGGAGACTTAAAGAAGCGAATGGCTAGAGAATTCATGCCAGCGTGGAGGTTGAGCCGAGTTAATGATGTTAGGGAGAACATCTGCTCCCCTCAGGAGATGGGATCGAGGATTCAGATGTTAATCCCATCTTGGAATTCCACAAACTCACCTAGAGTTCAGTTTGACCATATATCTGGTGAGCCCACAACGCAGTTGAACTGACCCATGGAATCATCATGCCAGGTTAAGGGAGGAGGGGGCAGAATGCAGTGACTCAGAAGGGCTGAGGGGAGTGTCTAGAGACACACTCAGGGAACCAAGAGCAGTTCTGAATAGTTGAGAGCCCTATTTATTGGGAGTTAAGGCTGGAGCGCTTCCCAAAATCCTCTGAAGCACGCTGAAGGGCTTGTACTTGGCCCAGGAGCACCACGAGCTTCACAGGGTTTTCATCATGAAGTGTCATGGTCAGAGTGTTCATTTCACTGGGTTGGTGTATGTACGCTATCCCGTGAGGTCAAGGGAAGCAGATCCCAGGCCAGTAAGAACAGCAGCAGTCCCCAAGAGGTGCTTGTAAACATCACAGAGAAATGGCCCAAAGAATGGTGGCTGAGCAGTCCAACGTTGAAGACAGTCCATTTCCTATTGGAAGGAAACCATGTAGAGGCAAGCAGGCCATTTTATGGGCAGTTAGTCATCCCAGCAGAGTGGCTGACTGGGGCTTGGGCCAAAGCTACTCAGCACTGATGTGAAGTGGGAGGTGGTGGTACACAGAGAGACGTGGAGCGGGGAGCAGTGGCGGGGGTGTGGAGGGGAGAGCTTCAGCATGAAAAGCCTCAGCTTGCCATGTGACCAAAGGGGAGATTAGAACACGTTTTGCATGCCTTTATGAATTAAGCTATCATAGGTTAAATGTATAGGAAAGAGGAGGTCAATGCTATCTATGGCTTCCACTGAAGAACTGAGACACATCCCTGTGTGTAAGAAGACATTGCACAGTCTCCAGACATCGATTGCATGCTGAGCACCAGAGGACACTACCTCATTTAACCCTTAAAATGTGTGAAATGTGAGTATAGTTTCTTCATATATATACACATATATATAAAATAAAAGAACTATCTTCATTTATATGTATATGTATGTATATATATACTCTCTATATAAGTATATATACATATATTCTCTTTATAATGTATATATACTCCACACATGTATATATACTTTATCTTCATAAATGTATATATATATATTCTATATATTCTCTCTCCATACATATGCATCTATATGTGTATACATACATGTATATGATGTATACATATGTGTGTGTGCATATATACTTTCTCCATATATATGTGCTTATATATATACTTTATCCACATACGTGTGTGTATGTATATATATATATATACATACACATACACATATGGAGAGAATTCTACTGTATATATACATGCATACACATATGTATATATGTACACACACACAGATGGAGAGAGAGTTCTATTATTTTAAAGGTACTGAAGCTAAACTAGCCCAAATCATGTGACTGGACCAAAGCAGTGCAGCCAATAAGAGATAGCACCTAGGTTGACACCTCATCGTAATGCCTTGATCAGTTCTGCACACATCCCAGGCAGGTCCTGCAGAAACTGTGCCAATGGTGGAGTCTGTTTTTGGTCTTTGTTTCTGTTTTTCATCTAACACATGACTTAAGAATTTTAAAAACGTTTAAAATTTATGATCTGAAATGAAAACAATATAAAAAGACATACTTTAAGAAGTCTCACTCCTACACCTACCACTTTACAACAGAGCCATCTGTTCACACACACACACAGAGAGAGAGAGAGAGAGAGAGAAAGAGAGAGAGAGAGAGAGAGAGAGAGAGAGAGAGAGAGAGAGAGAGAGAGAGAGAGAGAGAGAGAGAAACGCACCGCTTTGTTTCCTGGCCTTCCCAAAGCTGTTTCCACACTGCATACAAACATGGCTGATGGCGTTCCTCTCTTTCCGAAGCTCGCCCCATCCAGTCACTATTTTCATCTTGCTTTCCTCACTTGACAGTGTGCCCTGGCGATCGTGTGTGATCAACATCTGCATCTGTGGGCTGGGAAAGCTCCATGGTTAAAGCTCTCTCTGTGCAATGCGAGGCGCTGAGTTAGATTTCTCAGGAAACATGAGAGTTTCAGGAGCAGGCACAGGTCACAGTGCACATCGCAATCCCTTTGCTCCTGGGGCAGTCAGGGAGGTGGAGGCAAAGCAGTCCCTGAAAGCTCACCTCACAGGCTCATCTCAGGTAAAGTAGGAGGCAAGGACCAACACCCACAGCAGTCTTTTATACCATGGTACATGTCTGCCTGTACTCATACACACATACATGCACACACTCACACACATATAAACATGCTCGTCCTCAGATGGACAAGAGCACATACACATGCACACACTCATGTATGCATACATACTGCATACATGTTTGTATTCATCTCCCTGTATGACTATCCATCACTTATGGATTGTGAAAACAGAATGCCAAGGGCTAATCTCTGCTGGTCTTCTTGGCTTCACTTTGTGTCCAGAGAATTCTCTGTATTTCCACTACTTCCCCTGATGCTTCTTCTGTTAGCTGTCCCTACCATTCCATTGCTGCCCATGCTTACAAGAAATATGTGAGCCTTCCTCTTGAGACCAGGGAAATGATGCTCTTCGCCTCTTTTCTTTCCACTCTCAAGTAAGATGAGGCCCTTTATTTCCATAAAAGTGCATCTGCGAAGAAAGACACAGAATTGGAGTCGGTTTCTCAAAGTCCCATTTTCAAAAAAGAGAACATCTGGTGGCAGATGACCCCTGTGGATTATATTCAGTTCCCAGGGTGACCTCACATCCCACAGTCTGTCTCGGTTGTATTACATACTGGCCTGGGACAGTGGTCCAGGCATAAGCTGTGGAATCTATAGCCAAGGCCTGTCAATTACCCACTGCAGCAGAGCAAGTTCTCAGCCTTGACGTGCCTCTGTCTCTGGTCCCCATCTCCTGAGGCTGCCTGAGTCAATAAGCAGATATTTTAGAAGCTCTGGAAAGCACGTATTTATCTAGGTAACAAGCCTCTTGGAGACCCTTAGCCTTCATACCTAGGCTGTGTTTCCGTAGATCCCGGCCACATGGAGCACAGACAGCTTAGTGGAGACTTGAGTCCATACACTGTGCAAAAGGTAATCAGCAGCCTTCATTTACATTACCGCGGCACAGAGAACTTCTCTGCTCTGCTCCCCAAGTAAATGTCAAATTCTTAGAGTCATCTGGAAAATTTCTTTTTGATAAAGAAGCAGAGGAATGTTAGATGGGTTAGACAATATTTAAAATTGGTGTTAGATGACATCATGATTTTTGAACCAAAGCCTGGTATTTCGTGATCTTCTATTCTGTGTGTCAGGCCAGACTTGTCTACATTAGACATGTGCCCTTCTGCATGTGTCAGAATGTCCTGCACTCTAGGGTGTATCAGCGAGCGAAGTGCAAACGCCACTGCCCTCACGGATCCTGGCAGGAGAAGAGAGCAAGGCAAAGCACATGCTAGTGAATCACAGGAATGCAGGGCTGATCAGCGAATGGCTGGGGAGATGCTAGAGACCCACGTGGTCTAAGGATGCCTCACCAAGGACATGAGTTTTAAGAGAATTGTGGATCAGATCTCCAGAAGGGGAGAATAGAAAGACACTCAGTCTAGACCTGAAGGGGATACACAGCAAGCTGAGCAACTGGATGCCAGGCCTTTGTTGTTGATGATCACGTCTGCAGTCAACAAGGTATGCGGATGACTGAGTTCATCCCATCTACCATAACAAAATACCCTAAGCTATAGGGTTTCGAAGAAGGGAAGTTTGTGTCTCATACTTGGGGCCTCCTGTGTCCTAGATCAACTGCCAGCAGATTGGTGCACGGTGAGAGCCACCATCCGGTGAGAGAACTTTTCAGTGTGTCCCATCATGGCAGAAGGTGTAAGGATCCCCTGGGGACCTCTGGGTATTCTTCTCATTCACAGGGCTCTGCCTTCTCGACCTACTCATTTCCTAGGTACCCTTTCCTCACACTGTCAGATATGTGGTCAGCACTTTGGCACAAAAATGCGAGGCAGACATGATTGCTCAACTACAACAGTAAGGAATTCTGGCTTCTTCAGTAGACGTGTAGAAAATAGGTCAAAGCTAGAGCAAGGAGAGGGTGGAGGGATTTCCTCGCAGCCATATGAAATACACACTTTCATCCACTGTTCTCACACCTGCCTTCAATGATGATACATGATTTGGGAAAATTATATCATTGCCATTAATACAGGTGTCCACTTCATTATCCAGTTTGTCCAGTTGGTGACCTTCTTCGAGTGTCCCATAACCTCCAGCTGCTCACCTACAAGCAGACAAGGAGGGAGCCTGCGAAACTCGCTCGTTAGGGACGCAATCTTGGGGACTCTACCGGTTGGAACCGATGCTTGGGAAGTAGACAGTGGACTTCACAACATTCTATCTAGATGCCAGATTTTTCTTAGAAGGAAAAAGAAAAATCCAATCTATACAGTAACTGTGGATTCCCTGGTGGCCTCAAGGAAGTTGTGACCTCATGATGACTCAGGGCTTCAGAATAAACTGGGAGTCTGTTGAGAACCAGAATCTCAGCCCCAATCCAACAATCAGAATTGCAGAGGGTGGGAACCTGCACTTGAGAAATCATCCACGACCTAGGAGATGGCTCAGGCAGTAAAGTGTCCAACGTGCTATACAAGGACCTGAGTTCTAATCCCCGGCACACACATACACGCATGCACGCACACACACACACACACACACACACACACACACACACACACACACACACACACACGCGCGTACACAAAACAGAGAGCTGAAGAAGAGGTAATGCCAAGATTGAAAGCACTGCGTGGGTCACAATCTCCTGTAACTTCAACTCCAGGACATCTAGCTGTGCATTTTGGCTTCCTCAGGCACCTACACTCACACACACACACACACACACACACACACACACACACACACAAACAAACAAACAAACAGAAACAATACCTCCCAATGATTGTGATCCATCACTTTAGTGAAAAATGCTCTCGGTCATAATACATATTTTTTTTTTTGTAGATAATTATTCAGATTGGTGTCAACACCAAAGAATGCATCTTTGTACTTTTCCTTTAAAAGTTTCTCTATTTTGCATGTGTGTATGTGTAGTGTGCACACATGAGTACATGCATCTGGATACATGTGTGTGTTCAGGTAGGTTTTTATGTGTGTAGACTCTTCCACTCACCACATAGGCATGCTGGGTAATGTTAACTGGTACCTTCATAGCACTCTCAATGCCAGCATTACACCAAAGAAGAAATCCAGGGACCTGGGCATAAGGCAAGGCAACCACAGTTTAGATCTCTAGCACCCACATAAAAGTCATATTGCCAGGCATAGCAGCTCACCTGTCATCCCAGTACCCAGGAAGTGGAGACAAGAGACCTTCACCTCAACTAGCAGGGCAACCTGAATAGCTAGATTAGAAGACTCAGTAAGGTCTAGTCTCGGTTCAAGACCCTGCCTCAGTACACAGTAGAGAGCAATTTAAGAAGATACCCAAGGTCATTTTCTGCCTTCCACATGCACATGCCCACCATGTACACCCACACTTGTGCAAACACACATATACCCCAACACACACATGCACGTGCCCACCATGTGCACCTGCACCTGTGCAAACACACGTACACATGTGTGCACACACACATACATGCATGTGTATGCCACGTGCACCTACACCCATGCAAACACATGTCTCCAAACACACACATACTGCAAACAAGTGTGCGAAGAGATCCAGAAGTTGGCTTATGCTGTGCCAGCAGGAAAGTCTCCTGGGCATTCCACCTGAGACCTTTGAGTATGCAATTTACAGAGTAGTCTAAGAGCCTGCAGAATTACAGGCTCCATAGCAATGCCAGGATGTGAGCCCAAGGCAGCATTTTTCCCTAAGTCACTCACCTAAACTGTATAGAGAAAACAGACGTGCTGGGGTGGAAAGTAATGTGGACTTTTTTGGAGGAAGTATCTTTGTGTTTACACAGTGGTAGAAATTGTCTGTAGACTTATGACTCAAGTTCAAGGTCAATTTATGAAAATAAGAGTCCATTATTTTTCTTTTTGTCCCTGAGAAATGACTGTCTTGGGAGAAAGCACCCCATGTTCAACTGGACATTTGCCTTCAGGGAAAATAGGGAGAATAATTTTTCCTTTGTGTTCTCAGAGGAAATTGCTATAGCTTCCTGCTGATGTTTCTTTTCCCTTTTCTGGCAACAGTTTGTTTAAATTTTAGAACTGGTAAAATGTTGTATATGACCTTAAATCCTTTCTGGCTACATTTCTTTCAAAAATTTAGAGATGAAATTCCTTGCTTAGGAGTTCTTATATCTCCCTAGTTTGATTTTGTGTTCCTTAAGGAAAAAAAATCTGAAAGCCCAAGATTCTTCTTATTTTTCTCTATCTCAGTCCCACTAAGATACCTAACTGTACCCAAGGATACCCTACATGGACACCTGACACTACTTAATGCTATTCACCGTGGCATCCACAGTACTCAACAATATCTATCACAGACACACATCAGTATCTCATGTACCCACCAACTGTGACAATACTCAGAGTTGCCCACCACATGTGCACACAAGTACCCAGTCGGAGACATCACAGTATTCCATAGTACTCAGTATGAGTACCCAATAGTATTCATCACAGATACCCTACAGTCCTCAACAGCAACATCTGTTCCATGTTTTGTATCCATGGTAACCAGACGATGGTGAGTATTCCTAAAATGCAAACTTCCAGACTTCTCTCTCTGCAAATCTAGCGGGACCCACACTATCTGTATCTTAAAGGATGCTTAGCTATGTGTAAGGCTAAACCATAGAGTAATGCCATTTCAACTCAACACAGGGACTTGAAAATCAGATTACCACACATCGTTTCCCACATGGTGAAGCACGCTATTGAGCATTCCCTTCATTGCTTCCCTCTGCAAGCTCAGGCAGCCTGGGGCTTGCCTTGTGGACAGAATATTCCCTAGAGAAAGCAATCATGTAATAGAGTGTCAATAAGAATCAGGTTTACCTGGATGTTAACAGTATCTGCCTGGTTTAACGCTTACCTGTATGCAGATGAGAGGTCCACTGTGTACCCGGGGAGCTTCACAGAAGGGAGACCGAGGATTCACATGGTGGCCTTTGTCCTAATAGATGAGCATGGAGCCTAAACTGGCGTCTGCCATGCAGAATGTGTTTCTGTAACATCCTTTGGGACACCAGAAGGGAATGGAACATAGAGACTCTCCCCCCGAGCCCCCCCACCCCTGCCCTGTCCATCTCCCATTCTCCTACCACCATTTAACCATACACTCCTTGACCAGAGTCTGGAAATGTCTGGAGGTCTCAAATCTCTCTGGAAAAAGCAAGCTGAGGCTCTTTCGGTTGATGTGGTGGATGTTGCTAGGCGAGGATTTCCTCCATGGATGTGAGAGAATGTGAGTGCCAATTCGCCATTCAAAGGAGGTTTTCTTTTTTTCTTGTTGGTAAGAGCTAATGTACAGAACCTGTTAGCACAAAGAGGCGGGAGGGAGAATGCGTTGTGTGGGTGGTGGAGGGCTGCTGTCTAGAAGAGAGTTGGAGACAGTGCTGCCTAAGACATAGGCTGGGACAGTTGGCAGACAGAGTGTCACACAGAGGAAGCTATTTCTACGCAGGTGTAACAGAAGGGGCACTTCTAATAATTTTATTCTGGATTCAATGAAATGGTAATGTGGACTTCAGTCTTCCCACGTCTAGCCTAAATTTTAAAAGGAAAATATCAAAGATTATAATTATAGCAGAGAATGTTTCTTCAAGAATCCATATGAAAAGAATCTGGAAACAAAGGTGGTGGAATCCTAAGGAGATAGACCAGGTGGGGTTCTCTTGTTCTCTTGTGAATCAGAACCTGTGTGTGTGTGTGTGTGTGTGTGTGTGTGTGTGAACACTCTTCCAGATGTGTGTACATGCAGAAACATGCATGCAGAAACATTTATGTATGTGGAAAAGAATGTATGTGTACCCATTTACATATGTAAATATACATGTACATTTATGGACATGTTTATAAATGTGGTAGTCTGAATATGTTTGGACCATGGAAAGTGACACTTAGGAGGTGTGGCATTATTAGAGGATGCATGGCCTTGTTGGAGGAAGTATGACTATGTGGGAGTGGCTTTGAGGGCCTATGCTTAAGCTCTGCCCAGTATGGAGGAGAGAGTCAACTGGCTCTCTGGAGATCAAGATGTAGAGGTTGGGGATTTAGCTCAGTGGTAGAGCGCTTGCCTAGGAAGCGCAAGGCCCTGGGTTCGGTTCCCAGCTCCGAAAAAAAAGAAAAGAAAAAAAAAAAAATGTAGAACCCCAGCTCCTTCTCCAGTGCCATGACTACGTGGACTCTGCCATGCTTCCTGCCGTGATGATAATAGACTGAACCTCTGCAAACCAGCCCAAATTAAAAGTTGTCCCTTATAAGAGTTGCCTAGGTTATAGTGTCTCTTCATAGCACTAGGTTATAGTGTCTCTTCATAGCACTAAAACCCTAAGACATGTATGCATGCAAACATATATACACATATTTATGTGGACATGTATATAGACATACATGTAAAGATGTATAAATTCAAGAATGCATTCAGTCACACACACACATATATACAAATATACATATACACAAACATGTATCTTTCTATATGTATATAAATATACAAATATATTCACATAGACCTATATGTATACATGCATACAAACATATAAACAATGCATGGGTCTGAATGCATAAAATATACTGTGTCATTTGTACTGTGTCATTACAAATATTAATATATACACATACGCTTGTATGTGCATACACACATATATATATACATAAGCAAATACAATGTATGCCAACATATATATTCCCACATGTATATGCATATGAACATAGAATATGAGAAAAAAGACTCACATGGTTGATCTGTCAAGCTGAAGTCTTCAGACCATGAAGGGAAGCCTGGCGCTCCAGAGAAACATGGAGGCTACGCATGCATATGCAGGCTTCACAAAGCAGGTTTCCTCCTTAGTCCATTGTCACTGTTAAGCTGGACCTCATAGGATGTAGCCCCCACACATGATGGAGGATCATGGGCCTTTACTGAAGCTGACTGGCTTGAAGGTTCGAATCTTCATCTTCCCATGCCAGCAGCACATGGGAAGTCTTTGACCCCTAAGTCAGGAAGGAGGAAAGCAGACTGCTAAAGGTGACTGTCACATCTCTCTGGGGTTACTAGAAGAGCTTACGCCTTGACAATGGGTCTCTGTCCTCTGTGGGAGAGCTGTGAGGTCTGTATTGTGTATGCCTGCATTCTGCTTCTGGCCCACCAAGCCCTGTACTCCGAGATGCCGGAGCGTCCATCCTTGTGAAGAGCAGCTCACTGGCTGTTGTTTGGTATGTGCCGGGATTCAAGGATAATGAGCTACAGGCTCATTAGCCGAAGCCAGAGCCAGGCTTAGCTGTTTCCTGCCACAGTCCTCATAGATGTAGCGCATCACAGTCACTGAGCACGGCTTTTGTGCCAGGCTCTGGCCAGCTGGCTTCCATAATGTGCAGGCCTGAACCCACAGCGTCAACTTTATCCCAAGGAAGCTCGGAAGCTGAGGTCACAGGCCAGGGCAGGAAGGATGGGGTGGGTCCTCAAGGGCAAGGCCAGCCCCAATTCGAAGGCAGAGACAAACTGCTTCGGCTCTGTCTTCTTCTTCCTCTCCCTCTTCCTTTCTTCCTCTCTGACCTTTTTCCTGCTCCTCCCTGAATAGTCTAGGCTGGTCTCAAACTCTCATGGTGTGCCGCCATGCCTGGTTTTAAAATCTTTTTTTTTTTTTTTTGTAATTTTTCTATTTACTAGGTGCTTATGGAGCTAGGGAGCAGTTTTACACACATAATCTTATGCAATCTTCACAGTAGGAAGACGTAAATATTACTCTACCTTCCCTTCTAAATATGGACTACACGGCTTTCAAGATATTATGTTGTGCCGTGCTCTGTGGTGGGAAAGCGGTTGGTGTGAGCCTGGGTAGTGTAGCTCTGCGTGTGCAGAACAGGCTCCCTCGCATGCCTGTGAGTCAGAGGAGGGGCTCCTCCCTACCCGAATGTGTGCAGTGCGACCACATGCGCTGGCACCCAAAATACTTGTTTACAATATTTGACATTAGACAATTTCTAAACATATTTTATTTAATCCAAAAATAAAATAAAATGCCAGAGTAACATATCCGATATATTCACACCTACTGGGAAATTAAGATCTGTTAACACATTAAAATTATGTGTACATATATATATATATTATACATATACATATCTCTATGAGTTTGAAGTCAGCCTTATCTATATAGTAAGTTCCCCAGGGCAGCCAGGAATACATAGATAAAAAGACATCTCAAAAAGAAATCTAGAACATGTGAAACGGAGAATATTTAATTATGAAGCCGTGGGTTCTCCCACCAGCACAACTTGATGTTTGGGTAGAAATAGCCTCAATCCTATAGGACAAAGATGGAAAAGGGCTCCGACTGCATTAAAGCAAACAAAGCAAAACAAACTAGAAAAGAGGGCTGGGGATCGCTCAGTACTAGAAGCCTATTTAGCTAGCATGGGCAAGGGCCTGGGTCCAATCTCTAGCACTCTGTGGGTGTATGTGTGTGTGTGTGTGTTTTTGTGTGTGTGTGTTTGTGTGTGTGTGTGTGTGTGTGTGTGTGTGTGTGTGTGTGTGTTTGTGTGTGTGTGTTTGTGTGTGTGTGTTTGTGTGTGTGTGTAAGAGAGAGAGAGAGACAGACAGACAGACAGAAAATGTTATACTGCTCCGTGCACCTCTAAATCTGGAAGTGAAACAAGCTGGGACTCTGAAGTACCTTCTCTCTCTCTCTCTCTTCTCTCTCTTAACTTGAGTATTTCTTATTTACATTTCAATTGTTATTCCTTCCCGGTTTCCAGGCCAACATCCCCCTAACCCCTCCCCCTCCACTTCTATATGGGCTTCCCCTCCCCATCCTCTCCCCATTACCACCCTCCCCGCAACAATCTCGTTCACTGGGGGTTCAGTCTTGGCAGGACCAAGGGCTTCCCCTTCCACTGGTGCTCTTACTAGGTTATTCATTGCTACCTATGAGGTTGGAGCCCAGGGTCAGTCCATGTATAGTCTTTGGGTAGTGGCTTAGTCACTGGAAGCTCTGGTTGGTTGGCATTGTTGTTCATAAGGGGTCTCGAGCCCCTTCAAGCTCTTCCAGTCCTTTCTCTGATTCCTTCAACGGGGGTCCCGTTCTCAGTTCAGTGGTTTGCTGCTGGCATTTGTCTATGTATTTGCTGTATTCTGGCTATGTCTCTCAGGAGAGATCTACATCCAGTTCCTGTCGGCCTCCACTTCTTTGTTTCATCCATCTTGTCTAATTGGGTGGCTGTATATGTATGGGCCACGTGTGGGGCAGGCTCTGAATGGGTGTTCCTTCAGCCTCTGTTCTAAACTTTCTTCCCTAGTCCCTCCCAAGGGTATTCTTGTTCCCCTTTTAAAGAAGGAGTGAAGCATTCGAATTTTGGTCATCCTTCTGGAGTTTCATGTGTTCTGTGCATCTAGGGTAATTCAAGCATTTGGGCTAATAGCCACGTATCAATGAGTGCATACCATGTATGTTTTTCTGTGATTGGGTTACCTCACTCAGGATGGTATTTTCCAGTTCCATCCATTTGCCTATGAATTTCATAAAGTCATTGTTTTTGATAGCTGAGTAATATTCCACTGTGTAGATGTACCACATTTTCTGTATCCATTCCTCTATTGAAGGACATCTGGGTTCTTTCCAGCTTCTGGCTATTATAAATAAGGCTGCGATGAACATAGTGGAGCATGTGTTTTTGTTATATGTTGGGGCATCTTTTGGGTATATGCCCAAGAGAGGTCTATCTGGGTCCTCAGGTAGTACAATGTCCAATTTTCTGAGGAACCTCCAGACTGATTTCCAGAATGGTTGTATCAGTCTGCAATCCCACCAACAATGGAGGAGTGTTCTTCTTTCTCCACATCCTCACCAGCATTTGCTGTCACCTGAGTTTTTGATCTTAGCCATTCTCACTGGTGTGAGGTGAAATCTCAGGGTTGCTTTGATTTGCATTTCCCTTATGACTAAAGATGTTGAACATTTCTTTAGGTATTTCTCAGCCATTCGGCATTCCTCAGCTGTGAATTCTTTGTTTAGCTCTGAACCCCATTTTTTAATAGGGTTCTTTGTCTCCCTGCTGTCTAACTTCTTGAGTTCTTTGTATATTTTGGATATAAGCCCTCTATCCGTTGTAGTACCCTCTCTTAATGTGTCCTCTCCTCTCTCCCTTTAGCTCTTCTTTGCCTGTCTAAACATCCATATTCTCTTGATTTCTGTTTCTTTCCCAGTTTTATTGTGATTCCCCAGGTGAGACATGAGAACTCTGTGATGTGTGTGGAGATGCTTTGGGCTTTGTCACTAAGGGTGGCAGGGCCTTGCAGGGACCCTATTTAACATCCTGACACAGAAGAAGGGGTTTTCTTTAGTATCCAGTAAAGAGTGGCAACTCCTGGCATTGGGAGGGGGTACTGAATTATGTTTTAGAACTTTGGTGGCTTTAGACTGTGACCAACAAGACATGCGGAATGATGCAGACCCTGTGCACTTAGAGGGTTGACGATAAACCTTGTGGGAGTCTTTTAAAAAGCAGATAGTCTTCAGAGTCACAGGAAGATTTGGAGAATCCCAGGGCTGCCTTCTTTGATCTTGGATTTCCATGGAAAACTTGCTTTTGTTTTGTTTCTTTAAACCTGATTAAAAACAAACAAACAAACAACAACAACACAGAGACGTCACCTGTATTTTATGGTTACTTAAGAAATAAAGTTTGAGTGAAACAGATGGGGTAGAACTTAATGCCACATATGGTTCTGCTCGCATTTAATAGGGTATTTCATGTGTAATCTTGCTTTTATGTGGGAAGAACTTCTTTGCTGAAGCTCTTCCAAGGTGATATTGCCTTAATAAGCACAAGGATTTAGGATTATTGAAACGCAATTGGAAGAAAAATAATAGACATAGAAGTCCTGGTGTGTCCTGTGCAGTTGATAGACACATCAGATTTCTATTGGTGCACATAAAAGTCTGCAAAATGAATCTTGAGTTCTTGATTCCGCACTTCCCTCTACAAGCTAGCATGGGGGTTACAAGGGTGAAGCAATCAGGTCTCTGGAATAGTTAGAATGACAATCAGAGAGACAGACAGACAGATAGACAGAGATTGAGAGAGGAATGGGCCAACAGGAAGCTGACAGGCGAGCCATCTGTTTTCCCTCCTGGGTGATTAGTCCAGGAGGCCGTGTGTCTGTTACAGTGGTTGTTGGACATTAAGTGGGTCCCCAATGAGTCATCATTTTGTGGTGTCTAATGGAGTTGTGGCCTCTCCATATCCCTAAAACATAACAGTCCTCAAGGTTACTGGTGGTAGCAGAAGAGGGCTGCAAAAAATAAGGCGAAGTTAAAACAAAGCAAAACTTAAGAGAGTTTCTTTCCCTTTGCTTACCTGGAGATGGTGTTTATAAGAAAGCAGACTGCTTGCTTTCATAATAAACTCTTGATTCTGAAAAAAACAAAACATAAAAAAACCAGGAATAAACCTCAAAGCAAAGCTCTCGGATGTCAGCACAAAGAGAGACGCGTGCACATGTTTTAGGCGCTGCCTTTGTGCTCTGATTTAAATGCAGCACAGGACCTGTGTGGTTCAAACCCCACATGACATCCTATAAACACCCACAGATAGAAGGCTTTCAGGGATCAATTCTCAGAAGGTTAAAAAGCAGACAGGACAGCAGGAACTCCCTGGATGTGTACTCCTTGGCTACTGAATTCTCCTAGTCCCCACTGTGGCTGGTTCGGACTCATCTGGTCTCATCTGTTCTCCCAATGCAGTTGACACACATTAGCTCTCCCCTTTGCAAAGACGATAGTGTTAAGTCCTTTCCTGAAAACGTCCTCTGCTGCCGTCTCCCACGTGTCCACCTGCCTTTATTTCCCATTGCTGTTAGACACCCCTGTGCCACCTTGCTGTCCTGGACTACCAGTGTGGGACATAAGGGTGCCTCTGGACTTGGGGTGTGGGTAGTGTTTCACGGTATGAAGTTGGAGTTTGGAAATGAGAAGCATCTTGGGAGATGGACCTTCGGACGAATGTGCTTGATGTCGCAGTTCCGTATACATAAAAATAGTTAAAGCCATGCATTTTCTGTTAATGTGTATTTCACCATAATTTTAAAAAATGGCATTTATTTAAAATGGTGAACTTCTTGTCTCCCAAAAGGGCAATTTGTCGTGTGTGCATTGAAAACCTATAAAATCAGTTTTTCAACAGCTCAGTGGGGTTTGAAGGATGGATCAGACAACCCTGGGCAGTAGATTTATTAAAGACCTTCGTTAGACTCCAAATATTCAACAGATGTGAATGGTGGTGGACAGACATACTTGGCAGCCAGAAGGGAACATCAGTGAATTCTCCCTCAGATGGTGAGATGTGACCACATTGTCCATTCGCAGGTCGTCCTGCCTCAGGAACTCCATTTTTGTTTCAGTGCATTTATTCCCAGTGTAATCTTCATAGAAAGTATGGTATTCCATAGGCCCCAGACATCCCCATCCTCCTCTTTTATGTGCAGACCGATGAGCTGTCCAATGAACAGTGGACTGCTTCTAGAGGATTCCAAGGTCAAAACAGGAAAGTAATTTTAGGAAATGTTAAGATTCCCATCAAGGCGATTGTATCAAAACTCGATTGTCAATCATGTAAGGGAGTCAGACAACAATCACAATATTTTTTTTGACTTGGTCTTAATTATTGGTTTCTATTTCTTTTCCCACAAAGTAGGGGGATTGTTCTGAATGCACACGGCAGTCTATACCTTTGCAGAGGCTGCCTAGAGATGTCATTTGAGGTGACTCTGAGGTGGCAATGTCTCCTGTGTTGCTCAGTACCCTGTGTAAGGCCTTTGTATTACAGATGGAAAAGCAGCCACGGCTAACTGGTAACTACGATAGAATTGTCTCCAAGCCACACCGTGCTTCCTGTGTCTTGCTTAAATGCGTTTTTTGGTGACTCAGGCTAAGAAGCGTATATGCTTATGTCTGTTTATGGGCAACGAAGCAGAGATCCTCGAGTCAAGATACCCACTGAAGGATCAGAGACCCAGAGGGAAGGAGAGGATGCAGAGTCTACCCAGAATGTGGAAAATATTTGCTCATGTGGAACCATCTCCAGTCCTCTGGTAGCCATCTTAACCAGTAGTGTGTGACAGGGCTTCCCGCCGAGTGGACTAGTTGAGCAAAGGCATCGGATCCGTCCTTTTCTACACATCTAGACCACAAACTCCAGGCTTGGGCTTAGACCAGGCGGATCCTTTAAAAGTGACAGACAGGATATGGGAAGCAAAGCCAACAAAGAGCTCAGTGCAGTCCTAGCCTTGGCGTAGACTTCTGTGACGACAGAATTAGCCTTGTTTGCACTGTGACGACCTTCACCCTTGAGCTTCTCGGGTTACGGTAGTGAATGCCTTAAAAACAAGCACGAAGTAAAATTAGGACTTATCATGGATATTCCTAATGACATCTGACGTTTTTTGGTATCTTTTCAAGTAGTACACATTTTCATATGTTTTATACATTTCTAAATATAAATAATTAAAAACCACCGCAGTGGTGGCTGGTTAAGGGGGCAAGTGTCCTCAATTTGGGTTATTTTGAACACCCAGGCATAGAGCAGTCACGTGCTAGAAGCACAGAGCTTTTGGGTAGAAACCGCTGCAAACATCCAATGGTGGTCTCTTCCAGGATCAGGGTGTTGGAGGCAGAGGGAGAAAAACGTCAAGCTTCCGTGACACCTGTCAGTCATGATGGGACTGGAGACATAGAGTTTGTCAAGTGTCAGCCATTTAAACTCAAGAGACATCCTTGACTCTCCAGCAGTAGTCAGGGGCTATCTCTGTAGAAGTCTTTGAAATCCTGATCGAATTACTGCCCCATGCATCTTCCAGCGTTGGGAGCATCTGAGCGTGGAAAGCCAATCCTAGAGCGAGGGAGGAGGCACACTTAGTTCACATCACCTTGCTGATAACTACAGCAGAGAGGAAAACATGACCAAAACGTTATGAACTCCCATCCGGAACCAGGGACTCATGGAAGATACATCACGTAGCCTCAATACTGCGCCCCCATCCCCCACCCCCGCAGGCCTGAGAGAGTCGAGGCTTCTTCAGTTTTCCATCACAGAGAGAGCAAAGTCCAAAAAACAAGCCCAACCTTTTGGGGTTTTGTGAGCCAATGGTTTTTCTTACTGGAAATCATTTTGAACGACGTAATGTATGAAATTGTGCGTATTCTTCATGATAGGTTGCTGCTCCTGTGGAAGGCGAGGGATGGTTTTTACATACACGGTTTAAACTCTGGGTTTTAAACCTTATCAGTGTGGAGGCTCTTCACATGAGAAATCTTCAAATAACTTTTATTTTTCTTTGAAAAATTCATACTCGTATATAATGTATTTTGATCAAAACAGACATTCTCCCACTCTCCTCTTATCCTACTCCTACAACAGAGACCCCAGGTCATGTGACCCCCCAGATACACTGATACATAAATTAGGGTAAAATAAAATATTTACTGAAAAAGTAATTTTAGATTATTTTAAAATAATTCTTTAGTATTCATATAAATTTACCATTTATTAAAGGTTAAGACAAACTTATGTGATAATAAGATAAACAAGCTTAATTTTACACAATGAATCTTTTAAGAGCTTAGCTTTTAATATTTGTCATTACAGGGCACAGACTATCCTCAGTGGTTTTCACACTTGATCAATATATTTTGGACATATATAATTGCCACATCCTATAAGAATATTGCAGAAAACAGCAGAAGGTTTGTGTTTTAGGGCAACTCAACAGTTGGAATCTCTGTCCTGCTCCCAAGCCAAAATACATTTCAGAATTTTTGGCAAAACTCAAGTCAGCAACTCCAGCAGCAACTTTAGAAATCCAGCCCTCAAAAGCAATCCACTCCAAGGTTAGACTGGTTGCTACATATGCTGAAGAGGGAATAGCGGAGTATCCAAAGGCTGCATTTGCAAAAGGAAACCATTATGCCTCCTTCAGAGTGGGAAAACCTGATGTTGAGTGAAGACCATGCAGTTTGCATCATGCAATGGTCGCTAAGCCCGGCCAAGCCTTCTCAGCAGCCTTTGCTGGCACCGCACCATACTTAGATATGTTCAGTGTGAAGTGCCCATGGTGTGTGTCCAGACAAAGGCCGAGGTGAGATGCAGCATGGCTAGTGTCACCAGGAATACCTCAGAGCCATTACACATTCTTTTTTTTTTCTTTTTTCTTTTTTCTTTTTTTCGGAGATGGGGACCGAACTCAGGGCCTTAGGCTTGCTAGGCAAGCGCTCTACCACTGAGCTAAATCCCCAACCACACATTTGGTTTTGAGTGCCTGTTTGGTGGTTGAGTGTTCAGAAGCCTCACATTCAGTTACTCAAGTCTATGTGGGGCCCTACCCTTTAATAGACTGTGGTCTAGACAAAGGTCTCAAAATCTAATGTCCAGACCCTTGAGAGACTAGCTTGGACACTGTTCTAATGCAGCCCATCTTCTGGTACCCTGCTAAGTGTTCTAAGTCTTCTCTTCTCTCTCTCTCTCTCTCTCTCTCTCTCTCTCTTTCTCTCTCTCTCTTTCTCTCTCCTTCTCTGTCTTTCTCCTCTCTGTCCCTCCTCATCTTTCCATCCCTCCTCCTCTCTTTGTCTCTGTCTCTTTTCCCTCCTTCCCTTCATCATCCATCTTTCCCTCTCTCTCCCTCCCCCTTTCTCTCCTTTACTCTGTCTCTCCCTCTCCCTCCCTCTCCACCCACTTTCTCCTTGACTCTGCCTCTCTCTGTCTCTCTCTTCTTCTTTCCCCTTCCTCCCTCTCTTCCCCCCCTCTACTTTATTCTGACTCTATCTCTCCCCCTCCTCCCCCTCCCCCACCTCCTTTACCCTTCTGACGTTTTAAATAAGATAGCTCAGACACAAAGAGTATGGCTCTCTCCTGCCATCTTCCTATGCCAGGTTCCACATCAGAACAGTTCACCCAAACTCTGCTGCGGCCCTACACCCTTGAATGCCCATCTAATTCTGGTCCAGATGAGACAAGAATTGGCACGCCCACCTGTGATTGGCAAGACCACCTGTGATTGGCATGACCACCTGTGATTACCCACCTGTGATTGGCACACCCACCTGTGATTGGCATGACCACCTATGATTACCCACCTGTGATTGGCACGCCCACCTGTGGTTGCCCACCTGTGATTGGCGTGCCCACCTGCACCCTGAGCCGTGCCTTGCTTGCTTTTGAGAAGACCAGAAAGGAATCAATTCTAGAGGAAGGAACCATTCAGACAGTTTTTAAGGTCGAGCTGCCAAGTCCAGCAGAGTTTCTTTTCTCTTATAGGGGCCTCAGATCCCAAAGACACTTGTTGAGGTTTAGAATAAAAGTTTGACAGTTAAAAGTGAAACTATAAGTCAAAATGATGGCTCAGCCAATGAAGGTGCATGCCACCATAGGGACCTGATTCCATCCCGGAGACCCAGGAAGTTGTTTCCTGACCTCTATCCACATTTGCATGGCATACAGACCCCTACCCTCAGCGTGCCCATGAACCTGTGATGATGCACAATACATACATAAGTAGACAAATGTTTCTTTAAAAGTTAAATAAAAACATTGGTAAGAAGATTCCCAAGCAGCAAGTAAAGAGAACACATTAACATGACATCTTGCATAGAGCTCTTAGTCATGAGCATAGGTTCAGAGACATCCTGAGCACTCTCTCTTTGTAGTACCTGAATACTTACTAGCTCCCAGGGTTCAGGATGGACCCTACAGGCTGTGCAGTGAATCCCTAATGTCTCCCATGGTGGCTTCCCACTGTGCTGTGGGAAACTGGCCTTCAGATCTCTGGGAGGGTTATTTTACCATTTATTACCAAGATTTTTTGGAGACACAATGTTCTCTTTGCTTTTCAATGAAATCATTGTATCTTATTTGCAGAAGTTTGGTGACACTGTTGGTTATTTAAACAGAGCTCCTGGCTGTGTTCCAAGTTCTATGTGGCCTTGAGCACTAAGAAACAGTCCACTATCCTATCAGTGAATGGGTTTCTAAGGGGATTTGGTACTGCTTAAAGGCAGAACTTTGAAACGTGGATCTTTGTGGTTGCACATCAGGGTCGTATTGGCGTGTTGTTAACAGTTAACATGGTTATCCCAAGAACCGAGGATCCATTTCTGTAGAACCTCAGCAGAACTTCCTAGCCCCAGTGCTCTGGGGACTCAACGCTCACAGCAATTTTGCACAGCTTTTTGTGATGGGGGAATTAAACATTACAGTTTTGACTGATAAAAAGTTTCTGCTTACGCCCTATTTTTGTCAAGATATAGATCGATCTATCTATTTATCTATCTATCTATCTATCTATCTATCTATCTATCTATCTATCTCCCTCTGCCAGAAGGCATGGACTCTTGAGATTTTTGTGGATCATTCATATTGTAACAAATCAAAACAGAAATAACCAGAGAGTATTCTGATGTTCATTAAGGAAAGAATAATGTAAACTCTACTAGCTCTTTGTTTTATCATATAAAATAACAAAATTAAAACTTGTCTAATAACGAATATTTAAATTTCTAAAGTAATTTGGTTGGTGAGATAGAAATTTATAGGTAAGTGAAGAAGTTATTTTTATCAGCTCTTTTGTTTTGTAAAAAAATTCCCCCAACCTAGTATTGACTTCAATAGCATTTTTCTTACTAGAATTATAATATCCCAATTTCCCCCCTCTTGGGCTTGTCTATGATAGTACTATAAAAATACAACTCTCACCTTAGGCAATGTTTGTTATCATTACCAATAATAGAAATTTGTAAGCTTTTAGCAGGTAACAGGCAAAAGGAATGTCTGTCTGTCTGTCTACCTGTCATTGGATAAATGCTATGGAATAGCAGTTCTCCCAGTGTTAGGCTGTTTCAAATGGGATTGTCATTATCAATCACAGAGGCAGTAACTTTTTTGAGATGTGCCAGAAACAAAACTGTGGTGGGATGAGGGTGAGAGAAACTGAAGGAAATTTCCAGGTCACTCAGAGTTCCACTCAGCTCTGAAAGGACATGTGGGCTTAGGAGATCCTGGGTGAGGACTGGGAAGATAAACCCCACATTGACCATACTAGGCAGTGGACGAATTATCTTGTTGAAACACAGAAGGGCTGTGCAAATAACCTGAGCTGATAGACAGCAGTTAAATGCTCTGAGTTTCAGTGACAGCAACAGTTACCAGCTTATGAGAGTCTGTCTCTGGGCTGCAAGTAAGTTTCGAAAGTTAGAATCAAGGAAAAGAGAAGGAGGCTTTAAGAGAATATATAGACCTTGTCTGTTTGAAAAGGTCAGTTTAGCATTTAATTAACTTTGCTTTTCATGTATCAGTAAAGTTAGGATGTCAGCATTTAAAAAGAGAAAAATAGTCCCCGCCTTCTGAAAAATGTATAAAACTACAGGAATAAAAAAACAAACAAACAAACAAAACATCAAACAAAACAAAACAAAACAAAACCCAAACCAAAACAAAACACAAGACCTGTAGGTCTACCAAAACGTTTATCAAATCTTAATCATGTTAGCTATTAGCCAGATAAAAGTTATATGTTTTCAAAGAAAATCATTATTTCCTCATTCTTTAGGCTCTCTCTTGAATCCTATATATTTAAGAGCATATAATACAAATTAAGTAATAAGCAGGCAGTTACTATCTTCTGTATGGGTGAATGTTTAGGCATACAACACTAAAACCAGTCTAGAATTTACATGGGTACAAAGTAGCAGTCTCTGGGAGCTTAGGTGAAAGTCAATGCTGCACCTATGTCTGTGTAGGTGCTCCCCAAGGGTGCTGGTGTGGTCCTCATAATCCTGTGTCTGCTGCTGCTAACCTCTAACTACTGTCTTTTAGTTTATTTTAGTTCTCAACTCCAGCAAGTTGTGCTGACAGTTCACCTGAGGTGAGGAGAATCATTTTAACCAAGACCGTTGAGACAGTTCATATACCGGATTACCTTTGCCAGTACCCCTAACACCCACAGTTGCGGTCCGATTGAGCTACAAGCTGATGCCATTCCAACTACCTGGCCAAGTTTAAGAATACCACTGTAACACTCCTGGAGGCTCAGTGAGGCGTTTATTCACAAGGGATTTGAAATGACAAAGTCCAGCAACCCAATTTTCTCTGCTTTCTGGTGTGATCGGCAGAGAAATGCAGAGGCAAGGGAAACAGGACAGCTAAGACGGGGATCTTTGGCTCTGTGTTCCAAATATAAGTGGCCAAGTGCCTAGAAGACTTAAAAGAACAGTGGAGGATGCCAATGTTAAGGGAGGTAGGGGGACGATCAAAATGTAATTGTCTTTTTATTCCTCTTTCGCGCGTTCCTTTCCAGTCGTTACACTTTCTGACTTTGTTATTTGTCCAGGATATGGACTCATTTCCAGCAAGCAACGGGAGGAAAATGATGGAAAATAGGAAGAGGATGGACTCTGGAAAAGGGTTAATGAGAGAGTTTACTTCTTGCTCTAACAAAGACTACCCGCCTCCTGCGGCTTCAAGGCGGCTTATATCCATCTAGAAGTAAATTTCTGAGTGCCTAGAAAGTCGTTTCAATACCTCAAAAACCTACAACGGATAAGCCTTAAGCGGCAAGGAGAAACTTTTGCCTTCTAAAGAATGAACGGTTATTCCGTGCAGGAGAAATCCCTTTGCAGGAGCATCCTGTCTCGCGAACCGGGAACTCGCGCCCAGCCAAGTGAGCAAGGATCCTCTCTGTGCGGCTGCAGAAGATGCGAGCCCTAGGCTGCAGATGGAGACCTGGTGGCTCTACTGTCTATATTTTTTTTTCTTCATTGGAGTCAGGGGTTGGGGGATGGAAAGGCACTCTTGGTCCCCAAGGTAAGAATCCTAGAACTGATTCTTGTTCAGCAAACACAGGGAATCCCATGGTAAGGTGCACTGGCCAGCTCCTCCGCTATCGTGCTACAATCTGAGACCGTCTGTCTCAGAGTTGCCAAAAGCCAGGAACTTTAAAGAGGACTCCGAAAGCACTATGTCCCCGGGATGCCACTTGGTCAATTCCGTGCAACTGTGACTGTTCCTTTTCCAGCCTTAAGGGTTTGGAATCAGGAGAAGGGAGTCGGGGAAAGAGCGTATTGCAGAAGAATGTGGAATTCTCTGCGAACCAAAATCATGAAAAACATCTGAATAAAACGGAAAACTGTGATGACGAGTAACTGTCCCTGGGATTCCTGGCAGGTCGCATGCCTGGAGTCCCAACCCTGGATCAGCCAAGCCGCTGCACTGCAACATGAGTTTAGGTGCAATGGTTCTTGTTCTTTCCGACACTGACTGTCCTACCAAGAGGCAACCGAGGCACTGCCGGGGACACTCAAACCGGGTGTGCAGAGATGGTCCCTGAGGGGAGTCAGCAGGATTGCCAACACCGGGCACCTGCACTCCTCCGCCTGTCAGCTTCTCCCAACTCCGGAAGTTTCTGTTCACAGCGCCCATTGCGCTAGTTTTTTTCTACAGCAGCGGTGGGGACTCCAGGCTGCTGAAGGAATAGGGGGCCTAAGTAAGCCACTAGTGACAGATGGTCTTTGTATTGTAAAGTGATGAACTCTTTATATTTCGTGTTCGAACCCTAGTTTGCTCCTTCTATCTTCCGGACTCACCAGGACAAAGTGGGCTGATGTAGAGTTCGTTTTAAAGTGGGTATTGGCAAGGCAGTCCCGGAATGAACCGCCTTTTGAGACATTCTAATGGGAATACTGCCTTGATTTTAAACTTGCTAAATGTCCAAATTTGAATCCCCCTCCAGGAACTCTGGCCAAAAGCCTACTCTGTTGATACTGCTGGGCTAGAGAGAGGATTCCGTGGTTCAGGTCACCCGCCCACAGGCGGATGTGGTTTGCACACAGCTGGAACAGAGGCTAGGCTGTGGGTTTAGCATCTGGAACGCCAGATCCAGATGTGCCACCTCCAGTGAGATTGGCCGGCCAGGGGCATACACCACGCACAGAGTGTCAGGGTGGTGGGACCTGACGCGGCGGGGCCCGAGTCCGGGTGGACGCGCAACGTGGGCGCGGGCGGTGGCGGCTCGGGGAGCGCCTGCTCCACCAGTGGGCGTCTTCTGCCGCCGCCACCGCCGCCGCCTCCACGGGCAGCAGCACTGCGGCGCTTTTCTCCGCTGCTCTGGAGCAGCCGCCGCGGCTCATGCTCCGGAGCGCGCACACACCACGCCACGCCCGCAGGCAGCGTCCCGGCAGCCCCTTGCCCGGCCGGGAAGGACGCGGATCTTGCGTACCAGCCCGCACCCGGGCGCGGTGATCGGGACTCTTCTCCCCGCCCGGGGTCCTCGTGAATCCCAAAGGGAACACGATGTGAACCCCCGGCCGGAGAGGCACCAGAGACCCAAGAGGCGGACCGGACCAGAGCCTGGGCCGCGTCGCGGGGAGGGCCGGTGCTGCGGGGGCGGAGCCCGCCGAGTCCCGGCCGCCGCGCCCTCCCGCCTGCCCCCCTAGCAGGCTGGGGAGGAGGGCCATGGCCAGCCCGGAGGAGCGGCTCGCTCCCCGCCCCCAGGCCCCGCTGCCGGAGGCTGGGGACGAGCCCGGCCGTGGTCAAGTCCGTCTGGAACCCCGGCGCGGCGCGGCCAGCGGGCGGAGTGCTGTGGGCCTGAGCTTGGCCCGGGAGCTGCTTGGCTGCGGCCGGGAGGAGCTAGCGGCGCCCCCGCCCCTGTCCCGGTCCCTGTCTCCCGCAGGCCACGCCAGCCCCGCTGGGGGCCCCGGCGCCCTCTCAGTTCTCAGCGCCGGAGGCTGCGGCTGGGTGGCGGCCCGTGCTCCTTGGGCGCTCGCCTTCTCCTCCCCTGTCCCCTCCTCCTCCTTTTCATCTTCCTGGTACTTCTGGCCGCCGCCCCCCCTGCCCCCTCCCCCTCTTGTCCCCTCCTCATCTGCCTTCCACCTCCCAGCGCGTCTCCCGAGAAGGGAGGGAGCAGCGGCGGCTGGAGGAGGAGGAGGAGGCGGCGGCGGCGGCGATGCTGGCGGCGGAGGAGGAGGACAAGAGGCAGATCCCTTGAGCGTCCCCCCAGGCAGTAGTCACCGCAGCGGCGGTGGCAACAGCGGTGGCAGCGGCGGGCGGCGGCGGCTCTTCCTTTCGCCTGCGATCCAAGGCTTGCTGCTCCCAGCCCGCTCCGGGCCCCGGCCACCTCCACCGCCGCGGCTCCCCTTACACCCCGGCGCACACCGCGCGGACTCCTTGGGTTTTCCGGGTGCCGGCGGGGGCTGCCCTGGCCTCGGCCCCGGCTCTGCGGCCGGTGGCCGAACTCCGTGGCGGCCCCGAGGCACCGCCCTCCCCCTTGCCACTGCCTGGCCGCTGCTCTTCGGCTCCGACATGGAAGATGGACCCTCTAACAATGCGAGTTGCTTCCGAAGGCTGACCGAGTGTTTCCTCAGCCCCAGTAAGTGGCCCGGCCCCATGTTCCCCGTGGCCCGGGCGGTTTTCTCGCTTGGTGGGAACGAACCGGGGCTCGGATCATGGGGTTGGGAGGGAGCTGCTGTGGTGGTGGGTAGTCTGCAGTGTGTGTGTGTATGTGTGTGTGTGTGTGTGTGTGTGTGTGTGTGTGTGTGTGTGTGTGTGTGTGTGTGTGTGTGTGTACCTGACGGATATTGGCCAGTGGGTCTCAGGAAGCTGGTGGCACCTCAGGGGCGTTCGGGACCGCCCATCCGCGTAGGGACACCGGGCTTTCCCAAGCCCCGCGTGCGCGCAGAGGAAGCTTGACCCGGAGGGTGTCAGAAACTAACCTGCTTCCTCAGAGCTGTCCCTGGCCGCACTGACCCGGCTCATGATTTAGACCATCAAGTTTGTCACAGATTACTCCACATTTCTCTCCAGTCTGTGACCACTTGGCTGGAGTATATATGCTTTCTTCCCCTGGGGGTCCTGGGGATCTAACCTCTGGGTTCCTGACGCAGCCGTGGGGACAGGCAAGGCTCGGGAAGCCAAGGCTTCCAAATGTGAAGGAGGGCTGTGCCCGGGAGCCTGCAGTGACTGTGTTCTGGCGCGTTGACCAGTGGTATGGAGCTGGGTGCATCTACCCTTATGAAGAGGACACAGCACCCCCTCCCCTCCAGACCACCTCACGCAGATTCTAGGGAGCTGGTGCTTGGGTGGGTAAAGAAAGCCGAGGAACAATGGGGCGTTAGCATAGAAGAAAAAGACACCTCTGGCTCCTTTGGACCCGTGGGATGACTGTAGCATGACCTTTCTGACCTGCCACTCCCGGGTGCAGGGCTGCAAGCCTTCTGGGGCAGGGGCAACAGAGGGCGTGTTATAGGGGGAGGGGGACAAGATTGAGCAAAGAAGTCAAAGCAGCCTCACTGGAAGGAAGGAGGGAGGCAGGCAGACGATGTTTAGGAAAGAGGCTCCAGACGCGCAGAGGAGGGAGTCGCTGCTGTTGTGGATGGAGGGCGAGCAGGGTGAGGACCGGAACACTGGGGCGGGAAGGGACCAGGTGGGACCCGGTGGGAGAGTTTGTGCTTTGAGAGGGCACATCCGTGGGAAATTGGGAGACTCGGGCATCTGCTCCACCCTGAGAGTGGATTTGGTGCCACAGTCCACCGCGTGCGCACCGAGCCTTTGTCTGCTTTCTCCATGGAAAGCCGCGCTTTTTTGCCTTGCTTTCTCCAGGCAGAAGCTGCCAGGTTGTAAATGAGCTTTCTTGCTACTGCTCCCAAGTACCACTCACTCCTCAATCGAGTGGACCTCCGCTCCGGGACATGGGTACCGAGGTTGAGATCCTCCTCAGGACAGGTCTAGGTGTGTACCCAGGAGCCCCTTAGGGTATAGCCACCAGGTGGGTGACCACGTTCCCTTCTGGCTGGGTTGACTCCCGCAATCCCGCTTCCCTGTCCCTGGGCCAGTCCACAGTAACCATATGACCCAGTGGCCACTCACACACCTGCAGGCAGTACTTAGCAAAGCTCTGCTTAGACTTGCTTGTTGACTCAATTGCCTCGAAGGGTGTGGACTGCATGCTCCCAGCTGGCCTCCAACCCTGAGACTTCCCCCAGGTGTTTTCTTCCCCATCCCTGTATTTGTGATTTACGGGTACTGCACATTGAGCATCTTGGTAAAGCTGGTACTCTTGCCCTTAGACTGTAGTCAGCAGAGACCATAGTCTCTAAAGGAGACTCCGTGGATTGGCTCTGGGTTGAAGGTGATGGGAGAAGGTGGGGCCCTTAGACTCTCTTGGGGTTGTTGGAATAACCCTAGGGCCTATGACTGGGCTTGCTCCGGGGGTCTTCTACCTGATGGACATTTCATTTTTTTCCCTCCCTTTACAAGATAAATATCTTTTCTCTTTGGGCAACTGGTACCTGCGCGTGTGTGCTTGAGCGCGTTCAAACACAGGCTCTGTCACTGAACTTGACGGTGCCAAATGTTGAGTGAATGAGGACACTTTTTTGGAGTTTATGTTTGCATGGATCTATAGGTGCCGTCTTTGTCTGAAATGGGGCTAGCGTTGAGGTAGAAATTGTAGTTCTGAACAAAGATGAGCAGTTCCAGAGAGTTATCTTGGGGTACGCTATCCTGGGGAGGGGGTTATCTCTCAGGTCATGGTTTCAACTGGGAGAAGCTATCCCTGCTAGGGCATGCTCACTCCAGGCCCCAAGAACATGGCTCCTATAGCTTTGTTTGGGATACAACGAGGGTAGTGAGTACTAGGGTACTTGTGGACAGTCTGTTCTCACACACCCCTGACTCAAAAGTAGAGGAAGAGATTGATACCTGAGGGAAGGCTGCTCTATCTCCACTTCTATCCCCCAATACACACTTTTAAGGGTTCTATTTTTTGTCTGGGGCCAAAGAGCAGGCCACCTGGGTCTCAAACACTGAAGGACCTGAAACTTGGCAGTATTCTCAAAAAAAAAAAAAAAAAAAAAAAAAGCCTTTTAGAAGGAACTTGTGTATTCTCCAAGGACATGAAAATACACAAAGGTATTCAGATGTGTCCCTGCAGGGTTTGTACTGGAGCTTTCTTTTACTTCGATGTCTTTGTCAGCCAAACAAATAGTCATGTGCGGGCTGCTGAGGCCAGCTGCTACTTAGACAAGCGCACACTGCAGTTCTCTTGTGGGAAAGGGAACCCTGTGTTTTGTTCTGTGTATCGGCTCGCCTGGTCAGACACTTGCTTGTAACCACTGCCAGTACCAGATCCTGCCCTAGCTGGTCCCTCTCACTTCAGCACGTGGAAGCCACAGATCTGTTATGGGTTAGTAGGCCAAGGTGAGATGGAGCCTCCCAGGCAGGAGTTGGCTCCGTGCTGATGCTCATTGCTGCAAGTGGTCCGCGGTCTTCCCACCTGATGCCGTCCGTTCCTCTGTCTGAATCAGGCCATTCCTGAGTTCACATCATTTCCTGTCCTCTGCAGATTGCTAGATCTCTGCTTTTCCTTTCCATTGCTGGAAGAGTTGCTGATTAAGTAGGAAAATCTTGCCCAGGGAAAGGCAACAATTGTCATCCTGGAGCATCCTCTGGGTTCATTTTGCATAGGGGTGGGGTGGGTCACAGACAGGCCAATGGGAATTGGCCAGCTTCCTGTAACAAATGCGTGCTGTCTAGGCTACCTAGTTAGCATTGTGATACACAGTGGTATGGCTGGAGGGGGCCTTGCCTGGGAAGAGCAGGAGACATACCTGTGAAAAATACAGCTCCAGGGATGAGAATCCTGAGCCATAGATGCCTCCTCCACCCTTGTCTCTCCGTGTGCTGTATTTTTATGAGTCAACTACTGTGAAGAACAGAAAGAGCTCTGTGCATAAAAATAAGTGTGTGTGTGTGTGTGTGTGTGTGTGTGTGTGTATATGCTTGCATGTGTGTGTGTTTGTGTGGAGGGACGGGGGAGTGGAAATTAAGACCTGAGAGGGTTGTGAATGCAGAGTGTCAATGCAAATTACTGTACGTTCCTCAAACATCCCAGCGAGTGTACTTTTGTAGGACTTGTGAGTCTGTCACTCGCCACTCTGAAACTGTTTCCCGGGGTGTGAGGACTGCGTGGCTGATGCCAGGATACACTGAGATAAATATGGTCCCTGTGAGAGCAAATGTGCTTGGTACTTCAGAGAGCACCAGGCTTTACAGTTGGGGGATTCTCATCGGCTCTGTGAGGCTGATGCAGAAAAGGAAAACCAGACTCAAGGCCCAGCTCTGCCTGCATCCAGCATGGGTCTACGCTCAGTCAAGACCCCACTCGCAGCTTGGAGAGGACCCACGTGATCTACAACACAAGTGTGTAGAGAGATGACTCTCCACTCCCTGAAGACCTGGCTAGAGGCACGGGTGCCCCAAAAGGTGACCCGAATAGCATTCTGTAAATTCCTGCCAGGTCGGGTGTGGGCAGTGAGCATCACCAGCTATCCATGGAGGGGTGAGCTGGCTCTTGGCTAGGTCAGAAAGTCCAAAGGGCAAAGCTATTTAAACTGGGTGGTGTTGTGCTATTTAGATTATTAATAGGCAATCCCATGGACTCCTGCTTTTAATTTGAAGTAAACCTTTGTGGACAGAAGAGTCCCCTAAAAGTTTAAGTGAAAAAGAACTAGAAAATCAGAGGACAGGCCTTCTAGCTCAAATTGATACATTGCTCTTGGCGGGATTTTTTTTTTCATATACAAAACATCTTGTGTCCCAAAACAAAGGAGAGAGTGTTGAGTATCAGGCAGGTTAGCCCTGTGTGGGGAACAGTGTGCCAACCAGCCCAGCTGCCACCCTACTTACTTTAAACACAGCCCGTGCAATGCAGGTGATCCTCTCTTCAAGTCTGAAGGAGAAGTCTAAGGGGCAGGGAATCTATGGCTGGGACAAAGGGCAGAACAGGCACCCAGAATTCCCCTGGCCAATGTTTCTGCCACTGCCCTGCCCTTCACTCCTGCTGTCTGGCTTACTTTCTAGAAGGCAGGCTGGAGAGGAACATGGGCAGGGCCTTGTCTTTGTTCTGAGGCTGAGACTTAGACAGGGGTAGACGCAGGAAGAAGGTACATTATCGGCTTGTGTAGGAAAGTTCAAGGTGCCAATAAAGCAGAGACATGTATGGAGAAGAAGTATGGTGTGTGGCCTTGGACCCAGAGCTGACCCTGAGCTCCAGTGGCCCAGCATTCAAGTGTGTTCCACAGAATCGGTCCTCATGGGGCTGCAGCTCCAGGAGAGGGTAAGGTTTGCTCCTGTGTTCTTAGCAGAGCTATGAGGAGACTCAGAAGGAAGCCAGACCAGACCCCAGCTTGGAAGGGCCTGCTGGTGTTTCATAGGATGTCAGGCCCCAAGTCTTGAGGAAGCAAGGAAGAGAGTTCGCCTGGCTGAAGCCCAAGGAAAACCTAGTGGGCAGGAAAGGCATCTCTAAAGTCATAGATAGGAGCTTCACCAGCTAAGGGGAAAGGAACCACAGGTCTATGCTAAGGCCTCTTTGTAAGGAACAGTCTTTGGTGTCAGAGATGTGTGTGAAGTAAAGCCAGAAGACTTTCCATGGTGAAGGTGAACCAGGCTATGGTGCCACAGAGGTAGCAGTCCTCTGTAGTGGAGACAAAGCTGGAAACGGCACCAAACCTTGCGCGTGATGACACACAGGGAGGTGGAGGATAGAGGAATAGGTAACATGTAGACATTGGATACCAAGGTTCCTGATATGGAAAGCTCAGGGTGGGCTGTAAGATTGGGTTGGGAGTCAGAATTGTGAACCTTTGTAGGTTGTCAGTCTTGGCTTGGGCGGCACCTGCTCTCTACTGCCCTCTTGTGGTATAGAGAGCAGCTACCTGAAGGGTACAAGCAAAACACTCCAAAAAGTCAGGCGGAGACTTCATACAGAGGGCTGTAAAGGTCAGTCCGGAAGGATCTGAGTGGTGTGGCATGAACAGCCATGGTGTGGAAAGCAGTCAAGAGAAGAGCTGCCAGGCAGATGGGCCCTGAGCTGGAGGTGCAGCGTGAAGGATGCACAGCTGGAGCTGTGAGCTGCAGCCCAGATGTCTGGTATGTGATGAAGCCCACAGGTCGACCAGAACAGGGCTGTAGACCAGGGGAGAGTTATGAGTCACTGAGTTCTTTGACTTATGTCCTGGAGGCTCATCTGAGCGTAGCTTGGGAAATGAATCTTGGAGCTGCTTGGGAAGGGAGGATACAGAGGTCATGGAATCACCGGTAGGGCGGTGGACATGAAGTATGGTTGAGGACTCAAGTGTTTGGTGGCATCAAGTGCACCGGATGCCTGTTGCTATAAAAAAGTGCTAGAGAATGCGCTACTGGGCTTCTGGTTGCTGGGAAAGGAGGCCCAGAGGAAGAAGTCTGCAGGCACAGACAGGTTTGGTAGGTTTGACAATAGTGAGGCTGAGATGCTCAAGGTATAACAGATGTTAAGAAATCACTAAGATAAGGTTTTTACCATCCCCACGGCTGGAGAAGAAAGAATGGCATTTGGTGCCCCCATGGGGAGTCAGTCAGCGGATGTTTTGTGTGAATCTGAAGTTCTGAGTTCCCGATGGATTTGGTTGCAGAAGGGTGTCATGGTGTCGTGTCTGTACTCCACTCTGAAGACAGAGGTGTGGGGGGAGAGTATAAGCCCTTAGGATGCTGGCCTAAAGATGGTTAGACATGAAGGTCGTCATCCCCTAGCGTTAAGACAGTAGCTGAAGGTAGAATGGCGAGGATTCACGCGTGACTAGTGGCCCTGAGAGCAGAGGATGGGTTTGATGGGGGCAGAGAAGAATGCACTGGGCAGGAGTGAGCTGAGCTCCTGCAGGTGACAAGGTCCCAGCCACACCATGGCACTCGAAGAGGAGCCTCCAAGATCAAGTAGATTCTAGTGGCCAGCATGTCATTGGCAGACCTGTGGAGCGAGGGGACTCCATAGCTATGGCTGTTGGTGGCCTTCATCCCAGAGATGCTTGAGAATGTTTGCCTACTGGAGTCAAGGAGCTTGAAGAACTAGGCGACATGAAGAAACAGCTCTGTAGGGAGGACAGGGTGGGATGACATGTAGGGACCCAGGAAAGCTGAGACCCAAACGGCAATGTTTTCTGTAGAGGGGAGTGGGGACCATGCTGTAGTTTGTTGTTAACTCACATTGGGAGTGATGAGAGGGTAAGAAATGTTCCATCAGATGCTAACTTCCGTTACTCCAGTTGCCCAGCATTTTGGGTCCTTTGGAGGCAGAAGCTAAACAGGAGAGCAAGGCCTGAGAAAGCTTTCAGGGAACAGGGAGAAGGGAAGTAAGTAAGCAGCCATGAAGAGAAAGGCAGGGGTGGGGAAGGTCTCCTGGGTGCTTGGGAGAGGCGCTTAGTAACCCACAATTAGATGGGTGTGGGGGAGTGACCTGCGACATTTGGAAGGAGAGCTGTGAGAGAAAAGCAGTAGTTTAGGAAGCAGACAGCTACTGGGGGCAAGAAGAGTGACAGGATCGGAGGAGCAGGCCTGAGCAAACGGTTCTTTTCAAGATCACACAGAGCTGGGAAAGCCGCATACTGTTCAGCTCATAAACAGCCTAATGAGAAGCGACCCACGGGGTGACAGCTGAGTGTTGTCTTGGAAGAGGAAGAATTTGAGGGTTGCAGAGGCAAACAAGAGGAAGATTCCAGAAAGAACAACAGAGGTGGACATAGGAAACCAGGATGGAGGAAACACTGCAGGGCAGTGAGAGAGTGGGACACAGCAGAGTGGGGGATTGAGGACAGTGGTCATTGTGTCATTGCATCGACTCTGCGAGAGGACCTTCTCTCTTCTCTGTGCTGACAGCTACCGCTCTAGGTCTCTTGTACTTCTCAGGTCTGTCCTCCCAGGACACCTCCAAGCAGTCTATTGAAGGAACAAGGGAGGGTGTTTAAGCGGAAGAATCTTAGCAAAATAGCCCTTTATCGGAGCTAATTTTCCTAAAAGGGAAGAAACAATGAAATCGTGTAGCTGCAGAGCTTTGCTGCATGACTCGAAACTTCATTCTATTCATTATTTTTTTTTTCATGTAATCCAAATACACTCTTTGGCACCAGCGCCTAGGCTTTTGCGTCACTGTGAACACAATGCTTGACACGCAGTGAGGTCAACAGGGAACAGGCAGCTTGAGTCCAAAGGAAGGAGGGAGCCCGCCGTCCACATTTGGGTAGCCTCAGCTTGCTTTCCCTGGGCTGTGGTAAGAGCCTTTGTTACTTTGTTACTTCGATGAAAACATTTCCTGCATAGGCCGGGTCGAAGTGTTGCATGGTAAGCGCTGAAATATTGCCACGTGTGTGTTTGGAGATGATGAGTTATTGATCAAACACAAGCAGATTTGAACTTTTTAGAGTTGGCAAGTTCTGTGAGAGGAAACGGTCTGCATGAAGAGCACCAATGGGAAAGAAAGGAGGTGACTGGTAGGAAGGAGTGCGGCCCAAGGCATAGCAGTGCAGTGTGCATGATGTAATGTATTGGTATAATTTTTCTGTTTCTTTTTTTCCTTTTTGAGAGGGAGCCAGGGCAGTTTAGCCTCAGCTGGCTTTGAACTGAAGCAAAGATCGTATCTTCCTCAGCTTCTACAGGGATGGCATTGCAGATGTGGTTCCCGGATGTGGTAATGGTGTCTGTGCTGAGGGTCACGTATACTTTCAGATTATCTGTATGACACAGCTTCGGAATTTTGCTCATGAAAACATTCTTGTCTAGCCAGTCACTGTTTCTTTTAGGGTAGTATTCATTTTTCTTGTATTAACTGTATCGTCTAATATTTAAGACTGATTAAAGAACTGGTTATAAAGCCTTACTGATTAGAACAACATGCAGTTGACCCTAGACAGACAGAAAGCACGGTAGACCCAGAGCCAGGCAGGAATGCAGGGTGTTACACACACCCCATTTATGTGGTAGGAGAAATGGTATGGCTGAGGATCTGGGGACAAGAGAGTATTTGCTCAGAAGAAAATGAGATCGTCTGGGATACTGTATGCTTAGATTAAATTCTAAATGGTGAATATATTTAATATTGAATAAGAATAGATAGATAGATAGATAGATAGATAGATAGATAGATAGATAGATAGCACCATGGGGAAATTCTTTCTGGTTTTAGATTAGGGGAGGCATTTTAAATTCCAGCAGTAATCAAAGGAAGGACTGACTGATGAGGAGAAAAGAGAAATTCCTTTTGTATGGCTCTGGACAGGGACCCGCCCCAAGGGAATAGCCTTCCCACTTTCTGCTACCATCAAATGGAGAGCCAACTGCCTGTCCTCTGGCACAAGGTGCTAACTGAAGTAGTTAAGAAACATCCACCCAGGGATGTGAGCAGAGTGTGGAACAAGAGAAGAAATGAACGGCTTCTTGAAGACAAACCCACATCCCCAAAGCTTCACTATGAAGATACCCGCACTTTAAAACAATGCCATTTTCATCTGCCCTCACTGCACGGGTTAATACACTTTATAGCACACTGGTGGTGCTTGTGCTAGGAGGTAAACCCTCTCACAACTTCCTGCGGGAAGTATTAATCTCGGAAGCCTTTGAAGAGGGCAATTTGTCAGTATCGATCAGTATTAAAAATGTATGTATCCAGTAAACCAATAAATTGTTCGCCTGGGACTTTATCATCCCGATGCTGCCATTGGAGTGACTTCTACACACTCTGAGTGTCCTCTTGGAGGGTCCCGTTAAGTAGCTTTTGCGGCAGTAAAATTGAATACACTGCTACATTAAACCAATAACAGTAGCAGCAACAACACACAAGCAATGGAGGACGCCTACATCTGCACACATGCGCGCTCTCCCTCTCGGGTCCACTTGAGTTAGAACGAAAGAAACCTACTTGCTTCTAAGTTCACAAGGAAACTTAGTTGCCCTTAACTGGGCAGCATGAGGTGGAGAAAGGGAGAAGTGAGCTTTGTATAGATGAGGACTGAGTCCGAGGGAGACTTCAACTCAAATGTGACCTGTTTTCTATTCGTTATTACCCACTCAGAAATCATACGCAAGGCTGTACCAAAACACAGTGTGATGAACCCTGAGTGGCTGATTTTTGTTGAGCTCAGGCTCCGTGCCTGAAGTTTCCTCAGTTGCTTTCTGTCTTTTTAAAATGTGGAGACAGGGATATTTAAAAGAGAAAGAAAAAAAGAAAAAAGAAAAAAAGGAAAACAGCATTCAGGTCACCACCCTCCTGGTTCAAGCACCAGCTCCTTTTCTGTGACACACCAATGTGAAAAACGAAGCAGGTACTTCTGCCTCCATGTATTTCTGACTGATAGAGCCCTCGGCTTTGGATTTAAAGTGTCAAGTATTGCTTAAATGTTTGGAGGGCTGCCCAGTCAGACTAAGCGGGTAGAAATCACTGTGTTTGGCAAGGAATGGAGAGTCCTCATCGCAGGCTTTGCATGGCCCCGCTTCTGGAGTGGGTGAAATACAGACACATAGGTTCTAGCTCAGAAGGATCTGTCTGAATGGGGTCCTATTCATTGTCAGCCACTGTGCTGTGACAGCAACTTGTGGACATGCTCAGGGAAGGGGCAGAGGGCACTTGTGCTTGCCACTCTCCCCAGCCTTCATTGTGATGAGTTGAGTGGCAGCCGCTGAGTGCTCCCCAGGGGCGAGCCATCTAGATGAGAGCTGGAGAGAGCTTCCAGGCTGGGATGGACACGACCAGCCCCTGCTTTGTGGCTTGACCTACACACATCCTCCTGCCTGGCCTCTCTTCTCTGCTCTTATCTCAGAGTTCAGGTTAGAGTCATTTCTCTAAGTGAGTGAGATTCTTTCCCTCCCCCACTCGGGCCCCTGGTTCGGATGACCACCCTCCTCATTTTCCTGTGTCTTGCTTGTAATGTTGACATTTTTCTTTGTCTTATCACTTAATATTATTTCCTTCTTGTCCACCCGTTGGTTTTATTTTAGCCGCCACTTCCTTCCTAGTTACTGGCTTTTGTGAGAAACTTTTTTTTTTTTTTGAACATCAACCTTCCCCCTGGACCCCTGCACACCTATCCTGTGGGTGGCATCGTACTCCTCCCCAGGGCTTGTGCAGGTAGTCCTGACCTGGGGGCAGAACCATGTGTCTCCAGATGTTTTCTCCCTGTGGAGTGTTTCTGAGACTTCCAGTTGCAGCTCTCTATTCCTGGCCCTGTGAAACCGGGCCCTTTCTCTCCACAGGCATCATGTCTTTCAGGAGCTCCCACAGACCTGGCCGCTGCCATTCTAGAAACTGCTCTTGATGAATAACATTAGGACCTGCCTTAATTTACCTCTTACAGGTCTAACTCTCTTTGCCTGAGAGTTTTGGCACCTTCTCTGTTTGTAACTAGTCTGTTCTGTCTGTCAAAGGGTGACCATTAGGAAACCTATCTTTTTTCCCCCCTAATTTATTTCGAATTTTCCTTTTGTTTTATGTTTGAATACATTTTTAAAATGTATTATTCCTGATTTTTTGAGACTCACAATGGTTCTGACTTCTTGTATCTGAACTCCAATCTGGCATAAGTATGATATATCGTTGCTTCCTTTTCTTCATTGTTGATGTACGGGCTTGATCTCGCTGGACCCTATGCTCTCTAGGGCTGACGACCTTTCTGGAAGAACATATGGAAAGCAAGGTGTTGACAGGTTGCAGGTGTCTACGCCTTATGCCACCATCGCGCAGGTGCTGAAGCGCAGAGCTCGGGGACAGCAGCCTGTGTGGGACGCTTGCTTTGTTCCGCTCATGTTGGGGATACAAGGGAGGTGACGTCCATCCAGAGGAAGAGCAGAGCAGCTGTTGTTATCTCCTGGGCCCCTTTCCTAAATGGTGGCATGACAGTCTTGGTGACATCCACGTGGGGGGAGCCTGGTCAGGAAGAGAAGAGCGTGGATGCCTGAGGTCTCCGCTCTGCCTGGAAGGTGCTTCTGCGGTGGCAGGAAGCGAGGCTTCTGGAAACACCGACAGCAGGAAACGCTGGGCTTGTCCAGCAACTCCACTTTCTTGGCCAGCAATGAAAGGAAAATGTGTTCAAAATAAAAGGGAAGAATTTTTAGAAAGAGAAAGAACAACAACAACAATAATAAAAAGCAACTGTCACAAGAATTCTTCCATTTAGGGCAAGCTATTTGGAGAGGTTGTGGTAGGCATTTCCCCATGTATGGAGTCTCTGCACCTCTAGAAGGCTGTGTTTCTGCTCTGTCCCAGCTCTGAATGCCTCCAGTTGGCTTTGCCCCAACATGGGAACATCTGTGAGGCCTCCTGCTGTGTGTTCAGTGGAAACCCAGGGGAGTGTGGCGGAGAAGCATGGGGCGGGGCAGCCCTGGCACAGGGCACATCTCCATGGCTCCATGTCTGTCAGGAAGTAGGCAGTGGACAGGATCCCTCGTTCTTCGCTCATATGTATGTGCCCTCTTATAACTGGCTATTTCCTGGACTACTTGGGTTTGCTGATCTGTCGTGATGAGATGGGTGGTCTTCGTTCTGTCTGCAAAGTTATAACTTAAAGAACAGCAAGGATGTGCAACTGGGTTCTTGGGGACAAATTTTGAACCAAGTTGCCATTTGAATCCCCCTATGAACATTTCTGTATCTAGTCTGCATATATTAGAAGGAAGCTGTCAGTAAGTTGCATTAACCTAAGACTGGTTTGGGATGACACTTTTATGTTTTACAATAGTTTGGAACCCTTTAATTCTTTAGCTCTTCTTAAGAAATCACCAGTTGTTTCTGCCTCAAAAAACTGTATTATGAGCATCATGGCAGCCATAGCCAGCTTCTTCCTGTGCTTGGTTCAGGGGCTCCAGACAGTAACCATGTCCTGTCCTGTGAGTCTGCCTTTCTCTTTTCTGGAAGCTGAGGTTCTCTGGATGAATGAGTGCCCCCCAGGGGTAGCCCCAGTAGGTCCTAGATGCCAGAATTGTGGGGTGAACTACCTAAGGACACATTAGTCTCAGAGGAGAGCTTTGCTCCTTACTTTCTCAGAGATCTGTCTGTCAGTTAGTGTCTGTTTTCTTTGGTGCCTTCTCTTCCAAAGAGGATATTTGCAGCCTTGGTTTTTATTTTATTTATTTTTTTGTTGTTTTGTTTTGTTTGTTTGCTTGCTTTTTAAACAGGGGCTCACTGTGTAGCTCTGCCTGTCCTGGAACTCACTATGTAGATCAGGCTGGCCTCAAACTCTCACAGAGATTCTCTTGCCTCTGTCTCCTAAATTCTGGGGTTAAAGGGATATGACCACCATGCCCTGCATAGACTTGTTTTAAAGTAAAACTACTTTTTAGTTCTGCATGGAGCATAGGAGGGGCCTATTTGTAATATTTTGCTTTAACTTTCATACTGAGTGTGTGTGTGTGTGTGTGTGTGTGTGTGTGTGAGAGAGAGAGAGAGAGAGAGAGAGAGAGAGAGAGAGAGAGAGAGAGAGAGAGAAGGAGGCTTTTTCCAGAAGTCCCTTAGGGCATGGCTTTTGCCTGACTTCATGCAAGTGCTCCATCGATGTCATTGCTGACGCCATCACTGACGTCGTTATGGGGTTGGGGCCAGAGTTTCACTGAGGCCTCTGTTTTCCCTCCCATCCTGGGCTGTGTGTCATTGTCCATGCTCTGTGCCAGTCTGGCCCATTTTCCTTCGAAGGCCTGTCATGGTCCTATTTTGGGATATGACCTGCTGTAGAGCTTGCTGGGTGCTTTGGCCTCTCTTTATTCCTGCTTCCTCTTTTCCTTTTGTAAAGACACTTTCTGCCGTCCCCCCCACCCCCCACAGTGGGAGGAGCCAGGAGGCTATCTGCAGGCAAGCTCAAAAGTTGGGTTGGTGACGTCAGAAACTAGCTGCAGTGAGCAAACCTTTCGGAACTCTCAGCTAACTGTTGCATAGTCCTAGTTCTGATGGTGTCAGAATTACCCCGGTTTCAGTAAGAAAGATTGCTTCAAATGTGAGCCTGAGTTAAAGTCCAGCCTTCTCGTTACAGAGGTGATCCTTGGGCAGGACGGTGGGAAGGATAATTACAACATTGGGCTGAAAGAGCGGCTGCTGATGGTCAGAGATAAGGGCTCCAGGTGCATACTGGAGACAGCACCTGGCTCGACTCCCAAATACTCTTGCTAGAGGCCCAGTGATGCTCCTGACTTAGCCAGGGATCCCAGGCAGAGAGCAGAGGCCGGGGGTGTGGCTGAGGCACAGTGCAGATGGCTAACGGTGACTCTGGCTTGACAGAGACAGGGTACCACTGCTGAACCTGATGGTAGAAGTGGTGAGAATATAGCAAGCTCTGGAGTTTCTGTACAGTTCTGAAGAAGGCAGCCTTTTCCCATGGAACCTCAGGAAGCCATTGCTCTTCTGCCCTGCCAACTCTTTGTTTTGTCACACAGTCACCCTCTCATACATGGGCTCAGCAGCCAGACGGTGTGACTGACCTCTTGGTCTTTTGTTCTGGCGGCCACGCAGGTGAGGTACCACACAGCACCCAGTTCCCATTTAAGTCGGCTTCTCTTAGAGGAAGAGAGATGTTTTTAGAAAACGCGAATTTTTACCTAAATCTGCGTCATTGACTTTCTTGTTTCTAAGAGTTCTGTCCAGTGTCCCTTTATAAGGACAAACAGACAGGTATGTAAAAATGTGCCTGTTCCTGAGCCATATGACCTGTGTGGAATTTAGCAGGATTCAGAATACTGCAAGATGCCTGCATTTGGGAGGAGGAGGCAGGATGGCTGTCAGTTCAAAGCTAGCCTGGTCTACATAGTGAGTCCCAGCCCCGCCTAGAGCTGTGAGACACTATCTCAAAAACAAACAAAAAGCAAAACAAACAACAGAGCAAAAGCAAAAGCAAAAATAACAAAAGAATACTTTAAATGCTCTGGACGTGATGTGGCACTGGCCTGGAGACAGGACACTGCTGTATCCTCTTTCAGAAACGAGCATGCCTACTGGCAGAGGTCGCTCACATACTCAGAGCGGCTGGCTTGTCATGCAGTCCGTATGATATCCTTATTCTTTTGATCCTAAATAGTTATTATTGGCCCTTCAGAAGATTCTAGAAGTGAAGCACCATTGGTAACTTGGGCCTTCCAGCCATGTTTCTTCAGACCCAACTGGGTGCTTGATGTCTGTACCACATCTGCTACTGTCATGGCATGCCATTGTTTGGTGAGAGGGAATGGGTGAGGAGGAGCCCGGGAAAGCCCCTTTGGTCTCATTATGGGAGCTCAGGGAGGATCTGAGGTAGGAGCTCACGCAGGTAAGGTCCAGGTTCCCTGGGTTCTCAGGACATGGAACGTCTCAGAGTCTGCACAAATCACACAGCTAAGCAGCTTATTTTTCCTTCAGTCTTCATGACAACTTTCCTCTTACGTGTCCCTTGTCCCAGCATCCACCTTACAACTTACAGGTTCTGCTTTTACTTTAAGTTCTGCTTGTAACTGACAGATGAAAACCGTGCCTTGTTTGTAGGACATGATGTGTTGATGTATGTGTGCATCTGCATCAGGGACGCTCACATCCAGCTAGAAAAGTCTCTGCCAGCTCACCCCCACACCAGTTGTTTTATTTGTAGTGACGCTATTGAAAATCTACTCTTCCTGGTCTTGAAGGGTACACTATTAACAGCTGTCATGAGAGAGACATTCCTCTCTCCTCAGACGCCTTGAACCCTGGATCGTATTTCCTTCTTCTTCCGAGGGTCCCAGAAGCTTGCGTTGCCACCCGCTGCCTTCATAATTCTAACTTTCCTTGATTTCAAGATAAGTGGCTCATTTCACTTAACTCATTCCTTCTCTTAGTCCCGGGAGGAAGTGTTTTCAATCCAGAATTTTACCATACGGCTCCTTTTTCTAGAGTGTTGAAACTCTCAGTGCGCTGAACAACGGGACAATCTTGTGAGCTGCTGACCTCCAGGGAGAAGCAGGGAGACCGGGGGAAGCAAGGCAGGGAGAGAATTCTGATAACATGGGGGTACTTTATTAAGTCAGCCAACTCATGGCAAGTCCCAGGTCTTCCTCTCTACCTTCCTATCTGCCCATCTGTCCGTCCACCTGTCCATCCACCCTTGTCTCCACCAGTCAACTCATCTATCTTAGAATTATGATCTAGAAGTGAGGCTCTGCCATGGGCATGCAAATTGGAATGTATTTCGGTTGTGGAAGTTATGAAATGACGCTTTCCACTCTGACTCGGCTGTTTGACTTAACATCGAAGATTGGCTTTCCAAGAAGGCGTGCAGCAGAGAGACTCCATAAATGGAACGAACTTCTCTGCAGCCCCATATTTGCTGTGAAAACATGTGGGAACATACCTCATTCCCAACCATTCAAGCTTGTGATAAAATTTTCATATGTCAACTGAAAAATGTGTGATAGCGTCCTGACGGGTTTGGAAGCAGGAGGCTGCAGCGGAGTGTGCAGGAGAGGAGCACCCTCCCACCCGTGAGGCCTGGCCAGGGCTGCCAAGCAATTGTAAAGATTGAGTTCCTCAACATTTCGTTGTTGTCTTAGTTAGGGTTTGAACAGACACCATGACCAAGCCAACTCTTATAAAGGACAACATTTCATTGGGGCTGACTTACAGGTTCACAGGTTCAGTCCATTATCATCAAGGAGGGAGCATGGCAGCATCCAGGCAGGCATGGTGCAGGCAGAGCTGAGAGTTCTACATCTTCATCTGAAGGCTGCTAGAAGACTGACTTCCAGGCAGCTAGGATAGGGGTCTTAAAGCCACGCCCACAGTGACACATCTACTCCAACATGGCCACACCTCCTAACCATGCCAGTCCCTGGGTCAGGTATATACAACCACCACAGTTGTCGAGCCTGTAGGGTACTGGAGGCCTGAGGTTGTTTCTGCAGTAAATGCGTTGTCTTGGCACTGAGTGGTCCGTGGGATTGGCCCCATCTCAGCACCTGAGGAGTATGTCTGTCATTCTTTCATGATCAGCATGCTCATGCTTCTGTGACTGCTCCTCCTCTATAACACCTTTGATATGCCCAGGTGGTCGAGAGCAGCCAGTACCCACAACCTCAGTAAGCCTACAGCCTGATTGATGGAGGCTGGGGTAGCCTGGGGCATCTGAGGAAGGACCAGGGAGAGGGACAGGCTGCATTTGTAGTCTGGCATGGGGTTGTGGTAGAGGAAGTTTCTGGGTGGCAGTTGCTGCCTGATCAAGGACACTGTGGTGTCTAGGTGAGGTAGATGATTGTGAGGCATCATGGAACCTACCTTCCAGAGTCACATTAAGAGCTCTTGTCTCCATAGAGCAAGCAGGTGACACACAGGTGGTGACTAGCCCATTGGGACCACAGAGGGCACAGTTGTTGGTCCAAGGCAGGCTGGAAGCTCCTTTACCTTACGAAGCAGGCGGATCCTGAGCCAGAAGGTGCCGAGAAAGAAAGCCTGGGCTTGCAGCCCAGCAAGTAGATGGTCTCAGGTCCTCAGCAACGTGCCTCTAGCCTTCTGTGGCCATGTTCACCTCCTCCAGACACAAGGGTTGCCTCCCTGGCTCCCTAGCCCTGACTTCTAAGGGGATTGAAATGCTCACCCACTTCTTAAAACTTATTCCAGAAATAAACCTTTCAAAATGTCTGCCACTGTCCTCCGCTCGTAGATGTGGTATTACAGACCTCACGCTCTTCTTTCTGACTTTATGAGCTTCAGTCTCTGCCTGTTCACCACACAGACTTAGCTTTTCGGGGACTCCTGAGAATTCCAGGTCTGTTTGCCGTAGCAGTTAGAAAGTTGAGAGTTCCGGGGCACCTCTATTAATCTGTCTTTGGACTTTTGAAGTTTTCCACGGTGACTGTGCCTGCGATACAGCCTAGAAATTATACAGTCTGGGGCTCTTGATTGGGTTCGTTTTCCCTGCCAGTTAGAGAATCCAAAGGCAGGAAAAGCCTGAAGAGTAACAGGTAGCAGCTGACAGTGCTCAAGTGCTACCAGCAAAACCAGCAGCTTAAGGAGCATTTACTGAGAGTGAGGAAGCATGCACACGACAGACAGACAGACGGATGGATGGATGGATGGATGGATGGATGGATGGATGGATGGATGGACGGGTGAGAAAGATCCATCGCAAAGCAGGCATGGAACTTGGAAAGTGAAAGAACCTAGTCTCTCCTTAAGACCAGGCTCTGAAGTCTTCCTGCTTTAGCTTCGGTCATATGGAAAACAGTCGTGCTTGCTCCACGTCTGTGGAGTGACCTATCCTGCTCAGGCCTTGAACCTGTTGAGCCAGTCCATCCACAAGAGGCCAGATGGAAAACAGAAGTTACCAGGCTTCTGTCTCAAGTCAGGAGAATGAGGATGGACGTATCTAGGTAATAAATCCACCTTTATTACCTAGCCACGGTCCCTTCCCTTTCTGTCCCCCTACCAGGGAGTCTGTCTGTCTCCTGGTATCTCATCTCCTTGCCGCCTTTCACAGACCTGCTGGCAGAGCCCAGCCTCTCTCCCCTGGATCAGCCTGGGAAGGCTACCTTGCCTACACTCTGAGAAATACCTGAAGGGCCTGGAATGGTGACTACTGTCTGACGTGCACAATCTTTCCTGCATCAGTGACATCAGTCGGGTGTGTGACGCATATTCTAAGTGTGGTGATGACCTCATCACAGACATAGCCAAGGAAAAAGATCAGGGAATAAAAGATACTATTACCCTCTGCTGGGCGTCTAAACGGTCTCAAAAGAAATCTTTATTGTATTTAAATACAAATGGTACAACAGCCTGCCAAGCCCTACCAGTGAGTTCTTTGACTCCCTTGGTATCTAGACGCAGTTTGATGTAACCCTGCTCAAGGGGACATTTAGAAGAGGGAAGTGAGACCATCACTGCAGCCATGTGGTCAGGGTTCAACTGCATTGTTTCTATGTAGTTTTGAGATAAGAGCTTGGCTGGATTTTTATTTTACTTAGTTTCCTTTAAATGAAGAGATTAACTGTGCTTTTTTGTTTTTTGTGTTTTTGCTCTTTTTTTTCCTGTTCAGGATATACCTGAGTACACCTTTAAAATTTGCTAATCCCTTTGGTTAAAAAACATGAAGCTTGTACATTTACACACCAAGAATTGTCTGGTATGTTTATGTGATACATATCTGCTGAATAAAATGTTGTAGGGGCTGGAGAGATAGCTCAGTGGTTAGGTGTGTGTGCTGTCCTTGCAGAGGACCACAGCGAGGTTCCCAGCACGTCCTACATAGTTGGGTGTTTCCCAAACCACTTGTAACTTTGGCTCCAGGGGGGATCTGATGCTTCCGACCTCTGCGAATACATTAGAGTACATTGTACTTGTGCACAAACCCATACCTATTTGTCTACTTTTTAAAAAATCGAATCAAGGCAGAGTGGCACATGTTGAAATATTTAGGGGGTGAAGGGCCATTAAAAGTTGTCCTTGTTTTGATTTAGCAATGTAAGAGCGCCATGGAGACTCAGTGTCCCACTTAAGAGGGCAACGCACAAGCAGAAACGTGCAATTTTTAAAGCACCGACAAATTGTTGAATGAACGAAATATCATCCGGATATTTCTTCGTTTTCTAAATACTTGTGAATGTGGAAGCCTTGTGGTAACTAAGCCTGCGGTGTTTCTTGACTCCTAATGGAAAAGAGTAACGTGCTTTGGGGGATGAGGGGAGTTGCTGGCTCTCTCTGACAAGGATCGCTTTTCCTAGCCCCCTAACCAGCTTACTGAGCTCTGCAGTTGAGAACGGCTGTAGGAATGACCTCTGGTCAAGATCAGAATCACGTCTTAGTTTTACACTGAGGCAGTGGTTGGGAAAGTCCCGGATTGGCCAGTGGGTAGTCTACATAGCCCTGAACAAGGGAGTGTGTGGGGCAGAGATCGAGACAGTCAGCTCGAATAACCGATAGTTGGAACATGGTTCCCTCGGCCACTAGTGGTATGATCCCAGGCAGACCACTCATTTCCAGCGACTTCTGTCCTTTACCTCTTGGCTGCCACCTCTCCAGTTTTGATAGGTAAAATGGTAGACATGGATGTCCCTTTTGCAGACTGTAAATTTTAGCCCAGATCTGATGCACTGTGTGGCTTTGCTGCAAGATCCCGGGCGGACAGAGAACTTGAGGGTTAATAATCAACCTTATGCAGTGTTTGTGGGGCGACGCTGTGCTTTAGGCGGAGCCCAGCACCCGCGGTGTGGCAGCCAATTTGTCACAGTTGTTTGAATATTCTATTTTAGATTGCTAGGTAGGCAACTCGATACATACCTTATTATGCGATGTGGGTGTTGCGTGGGCAACCTAACCTCGGGATGACGAACTTAACGTTTATCAATTTTGACTGGTATGCGCTTAAATGGTGAAGTTTAAGGTTTCTTGGTATGTGCTTCAAAGGATTTTAATTCTGTTGCATTTGTTTGTATACCATTAGCAATGGTAGACTATAAAGATGAAGAGTTCTCTCAAAAGGCCAGTGCAGGGAAGATGTTCTGAGTGCAAGGGATGGGCCACCCGCTTCTCTCCCCTCAGAGCACAATAGCAAGAGCTGGTTAGAAAATTAAATTACTTTCGCTCCAAGTCCTGTTCTACTCCTCCCTTTCCTTCCTTCCTTCTCCTTCTCCATCTTGAAAAGGAATCTAGCTTTTATTTGCTTTCATATTGGATCCCTACTGTGCTTGGTGTAGTCAGCTATAAAGTAAAAAAAGAGAGTCACTTCTGAGAAGAAGGAGTTAAAACACTTTCTGAGTGGGTTGGGCAGTGGGCTCAGAGGTTAGGAACACTTGCTGCTCTTCCAGAGGACCTGGGTTCAATTCCCAGCACCTACAGTCAGGTGACCTACAATCATCTGTAACTCCACTTCTAGAGGATCCAATGCCCTCTGGCATTCATGGGCAGTGCAAGTGGTGGGCAAACACACACACACACACACACACACACACACACACACACACACACACACACACACACACAGGCAAAACACCCGTCGTTATAAAACAAAAATAAGGTAAAGCTAAAAAACATCCACAAACAAAAGCAAACAAAAAGCAATAGGCTGAGATCCTTCGCAAAGGGCATAGCCTTTGACTCTGGTTAGACACCGTTTCAGGTTGGCCCCTTTCACCAGCATAAAGATATTCCGACCCATTCCTAGCAGAGGTTTCACTGACAGCCATGGAAGCCTAGACAGAGGAGGCGGGGGGGATGGGAAACAGAATACTTGCTAAAATCATGTTTTCTTGTTTCAAGAGGTACAGACAGGGTACGCTTTTAGAAGGTGTTTTTTGGCTGTGGGAAAGTCGAGCGAGATTTGCCGTCTGCTCTGGCCGGGTGCCTTCAGTGTAAATACTGTGCCTCCGAGAATCCCCTGGCGCGGCTGCCCTATGAAGGCTCCAGCATCTGTCTGGGAGGATGCATGGCCCCTCGGTGAGACTGGGGTGTGGGCTGAGGGCTCCATTCTGGTCCTTCTTTGCTGGCGCTTGGGTGAGGAGGGTTGTGTTGAAGGGGTGGGGTCTCTCAGAGACTTTGCACACTCTCTGTGGTCTCACCCTGTCACTCTGGCTAGCATCTACCTAGTGCTGGCTCACCATAGGCTTTCTTTTTCTGTGTTGTGCCTAAGGTGGGCCATTTTCAAAGCCTGGTGTGGTTCAGAGGCAGTGCATTGTTATTTGGCTGACCTTGACAGCTGTTCCTGGCCATGAAGGGGAGCAGGCCAGTGGGGTGTGACACCCCAGGTCACCAGCAGCTGGCTTCCAGCCTGGAGCTGTCCTCACGCCCGTGAGGAGATGGGTATCGTTTGGGTCGTTCACAAAGTGGGCTGAATATGGCAGACTGGTAAACCTATGGCAGGATTAACTAACAATGACCACAGCTAGGACCAGTGCATTAACATCTCTCAGACAGACGGCAGCCTCTAGAGTGGGCTCCATCTACATCCGTTAGGGTCCTTCAGCTGTGCCTCAGTGGTGTGAGTGGGCTGGCTGGGAGAAGCCGCCCAGATGGTGAAGCCCTCCTTCCGGCTGTGCTGCGTGTATAGCAGGAAACTAAGGGGTGAAGAGCTGCTGTTCCAGAGGCTCCCAGGGCTTCGGCAGACTCCTGCAATACAGGGCTTCCTGCAGTCACTGAAGACTTTCTGAAATGCTATCAGTCACGAGTTTGGAGGGCTCCTTTACAATAGGCAACTTAATTCTCAAAATTCTCCACCATTTGGAAGTTGGGAAAATTACAGTTTTGTATTTTGTCTTTTCTCCTCAGAATAGTTAGACCTTCACACTGACCTAGCTTTCCTGCATGCCTGTGTGTGTGTGTGTGTGTCTGTGTGTGTGTCTGTGTGTATGCACATGACTGCGGGTGTGTCTGTGCATGCGTGTGTATATGTATGTGTGTGCATCTGTGTGCTGCGTATGTGTGCATGCAATATGTGTATTTGTGGGTGTATGTGTGTGCATACGTGTGCATGCACATGTACACTTGCATTTGAAGCAGTCAGTGAATGACAGACAAGCATATGGGATCCACTATCTCAGCACCATCTTCACTTACAAGGGCATCCTATGTACTAGGATGACGCATATTTCACCATCATCCTAGGAGATATTTATTTACCATACCAATATAAACATCTTTTTATCTACGTGCACATATAATTATGAATTTGAAACTTGTAAAGGGCAGGGTACAGGAATGTACAGGAGGTCATGGGAACCGTTCCCACTGTGTGCACAAGAAGGTCATGGGAACAGTTCCCACTGTGTGCACAAGAAGGTCATGGGAACAGTTCCCACTGTGTGCAGAAGAAGGTCATGGGAACAGTTCCCACTGTGTGCAGAAGGTCATAGGAACAGTTCCTACTGTGTGTGAAGATGTAATGATAGAATGGCAGCCTTTGACACTTTGTAATACCTTTTATTCAGCTCTATACAGGAAGATAGAGCTCGGCATCATACTGACCTAGCTCATACAAGGCTCTGGGTCTAATTTCTAATGCCTCACATGCTAAAAGAGAGTTCTCTTTTGTCAAGTTAAACAATGACATTCCTGACTAATTTTTTTAAATAAATTCCTTAAGTGTGTTTCTATAATGTCTACTGCATTTTCAAAAACAGTCAAACTTTATTGACTGACATGGCTCATAGAGACAAAATTAGCTTACCACCCTTGCAAAGTTTGGATTCAGTGACTCATCCTGCCCAGGCCCTCTTCCTTCCTTACTGACTGACAGTTGGCCAGGTCAGGGCCCTCGTGCCTGCAGGAGAAATGGTAGTGACCTTGTCTGGGGGCTGGCATTTAGGAAACTTCTGGAGCTGGTGTGTTCATGTTGCTACTAGGAGATGAGCTGTCTGTGAGTAAACAGCTCGGTGGGTTGTAAAATGACTCCTTTCTTGCTTGCTGCGGATTGTGTAAAGCCAAGGACAACGCTCTGTTCAACATGTTCTTTAAGAGTTTTGATTTGTACAGCTCCACTCCTGGATTTGGATGTGAGTGAGACTTTCCCCTCTAGGAACTACTTCAGAAGTTTAACTACTCTTTATGGAGTTCATAGGAGCCCTGGCACACCTGGGAAGAGGGACCACCCTCAATTGAAGAAGAACCTCCACCAGATCAGCCTATGGGCAAGGCACTGGGGCATTTTCTCCTCCCCCCTTCGTCTCCCCTCCCCTCCCTTCCCCTTTCCTTTCTCCTTCTCCTTCTCCCTCCTCCTCTTTTTCCCCCCCTTCTTCCTTCTTCCTTTCTTCTTCTGAGTTTCTCTGTGTAGTCCTGGCTGTCCTAGAACTTGGTCTACAGCCTAGCTCACCACGAATTCGGAAATCTACCTGCCTCTGCCTCCCTAGTGCTGGGATTGAAGCCATGCACCACTAGGCCTGGCGTTAATGAGCACAATGAGCAAAGTGAAAGGGCCTAACCCATTTGGGGGTGGTACCACCCCTGGGCAAATTGTCTCGGGCTGCGTAAGGAAGCAAATGAGGAAACCATGGGGAGCAAGCCAGTGAACAGCGTTTCTCCATGGCCTGTGCCTCAGTTCCTGCCTCCGGGTTCCTGTCCCGCTTCCTTTGATGGTAGTAACCATGTAAGCCGGAATAAGCCCCCTCCTTCTCCATATTTCTCTTGGCTATGGTGCTTATCACAGCAACACAAAGCAAACTGGTAGTAAATAAGAGCATGTTTAATTTCCAACTCGTCTCCCTGGAGTAAGCTGGAAGCGTGCACCAACTTGGTCTCCAGGGCCCCTCGTTTTTTGTACAGCATGATCGCAAATCTGTTAGGATATTAGTCTTGGACTGAGAGTTCAGAAGCTGATTGCTTAACAAAGGCTTTTACCTTGTTTCTTTCCTAGCTCTTAGATGTCCTTTTAGTGCCCCGTGGTGTGTGACCGGTAACCGGGTTTACTCACAGCAGAGCTCACGTGCTCCTGGCTTCCCAATCGCTGAAGTCACCTCTATGCCAAGACCAAACTGGTGGCTCCATTCAGCATCACACACACAATAAGCTGCACTCTTCAGGAGTGCAGACGCTGCTGAAACCTTTCATATGCACAGCCCTGGGTTAGCGGGCGTCTCGTACTCTGGGGTCTTCGTTGCCTGGTTGTCTCTCGGGTGATCCCAGATGTCTCTGCGTGGCAAAGTTGCCAGCACTCCACAGCGAGAGGTTTCTTCTGCGAGCTGAGCTGCCTAATTCTGCATCACAGCAAATGGGTCGTACTTATCTGGCAGCCTGGAGACCTCCTACCAACTGCTTTCCCTGAGATGCAAAAGTTGAGTTACAGGGCCAAGGCCCTTGAACTCCCCTCGACAGGCTTATTGAACCAATCCGTAGGGTGCATGAGTCTGATTGGGAGATACTATAAGGAGACCAGGCCTATGGAACATATTTTATAAAGGCCCACCAGTTGGGGCAGGGATGGTGCATCCTCACACTAACTCATAGCTGCTGCTGGGTCTCTCCAGAGCACACACCCTGGTTGCATTTTGAGGAGGCTGAGTTTTGTACATGACCGTATTTCCCCCTTGACTGTCAAATGCGCAGTTTATCAGCAGAGTGTTTCCTTCCTGGTGTGCTTAGTCTTCCTCATGTCTGTCTGTCTCACTTCCTGTCTTTTCTGTCTGCATTCTTCATTTCTTTTGTCTTTTGCCTCACTGGACCTGGGTTTATATGCTTGCATGTGGGTCTTCGTGCTTGTGTGCATGCCTGTGCACATGCATGTGTGTGTGTGTGTACATGCCTTCTTCCGTGATCTCCAGCACAGACCAGGTGAGCACTTCTCATCCATTCGTTCCTCAGCGGGAGGCTGAGGTTGTGGAGAGCATTGTTCTTGTTTCTGTAAGGGCCACCTGCGGTCTTATGTTACAAAGCAAAGGAAATAAACTCCAGCTTAGGTCCCTCCCAGAAGACCCAGATCCTCTCAGCCCTAGGAGGTCCTTTCTGAGGGAGGCACACATTATGATAGTCACTTCGTACCTGGGCAGGTAGGGGAGCACCTCTCACAGAGACCACGACAATCAGAGTCGTTGCCCCCTCCTTACCTGGGGAGTCACCAAAAGCCCAGGATCGTGAGTCTTCCTTATCCACTGCACACAGTTTTGAAACCCAGCCAGGAAATTATCCCCATAAGAACAACAATGAACCAGCTTTCCTCACGGGCTACCCTGAGGTAGGGAGCCTGCTGCTCTCTTCATAAAGATCTGGTTTGTATTCATCACGTCAGCCAACAGGCCGTGGACAAAGAGAAATTCAACAGTACAAGCCGTCTTGGCTCACCCTGCTCTCTAACAGCACCCCTGAATGCCCTCTTCCAGTCCTCCTCACAAATGTGGGTGCTGAGTTTTCACTCTAGCTTCTTTGGCTCCATTTCTTTTGATGGACTTCTCCTCCCTTGATTTCTCTTCCAAGGGAAGCTGTTGGTTTTCATACTGTGGGATCCCTATAACTAGGAAGACATTAATCTATAGTATAGTCTGTGCTGGTGCCCCAGACTGAACTATAATGGCTGAAGGCCAGTCTGTCACTGAGCACAGAAGGGTGCGAGGTCCTGTGTGAGTGGCCTGTGCAGTCCCTCCCTCTGCACTGTCTGAGGGGTAGTGAATGGAGCTGAGGGAGGCGGTCCAGAGGATGCTGGACCTATTCCATTTCCCCTTCCCTCCCTGCTCCTCTACCCAGAGACTGTTGGAGCTGAGAGATCTTGTACCTTTTTTTGCAGGCAACCCTCCCCATGCCTCTGAAGGTCCCAGCACCTTCCCTTCCTCTGTGTGAACAGCAGGCATTCCTAGCAAATGCATCTTTGAGAATTTCCAGGCAAAACACCTGTCTGCACATCTTGCTTCCCACTTGTATATTGCAAGGGTGTGGGGATCCAACTTGTCGAAGTGTATGACACCTGACATGGATGTGACAAATCTTCTTCCTAGCCCAGAGACAAGTCTGCGTGACTCTCCCTAGTTCCCAAGAGGCTTGGAACAGAAGCGTCTTTTAAAAAAGGTTTTTACATATGCATGGTGCAGTGTCTTCAGGAGGGGGTGCCAGGTCTCAGCACAAACATTCACCAATGTCTCATCTGCACCTTAAGCACATCTGCAGTCAATTTTTAACAGCCCTGCATTTGACTGCAGCCCATCATGTGAGGCCAGGTGAGCCTTGTGCAGGTGCTCAAAACCTTGAAGGCTTTGGGGCGGTTTGGATTTCTGGATTAAAGATGGTTCAACTGTACTGCGTGTTGGACGGAGAATTACTGGTGGAAATGGCTACCTCTGGGCTCTCTGCTTCTGAAGTGCAAAGCTTCCCAGGAGTCTGGAGCATTCTGTGCATGAGGAATGTTTCCCGACTTATTGACAATGGTGTGTAGTGGGAGCCGAAAAGCAAGCAGTACAGTAAGACTGACTCGGGATGAGATTGGCTTATTCTTGTTGGTTTTTAATTGAAAGCCATGCTTCTCCTTAGCTGATTAAAATTCTCTAGTGTGCTTTAATTAAAAAATACAAAAAAACTCCTAAGTCGAACTAGGCTAATTGAAAGTAGCTTTTAATATTCCTTCATGCTTTATTTGGACAGCTGATAAATGAATTTGTATCTAATTAAGGAAACAAAGAAGTTCGTCATTCAAGTGACTTTTGTGTGTGCATGCCGCTGTTTGAACTCACAGATGATGGGGTTTTAAAAACACAGGGAGGGGAACTGTGTCCTGTGGTGTCTGGCAGACCCAGGTTTCTGGAATGAACCTTTGAAACTGACCGGAAGTAGTGTTTGGCAGTGCCGTTTGTACCCGAATGTCCCACTGTTCCGATCTGCTCCTGGGCCTGTGAGCGCATTCACAGTTGCCTATCTCCCTACTCAGCCCAGCTCAACTTTACCAACTGAGGAACTCTTCTCAACTTTCTCTTCAAGACTTACTCACCACTTACCTCCCACATCATCTACCCACTGGCACCTCAAACATCCCAAAATAGTATAAAGTCATTTATCTCTATTAAAAAAAAAACCACAAAATTCTGATATTAGAGATTTCTGACAGTGGGGACAAAACTTGGGTCTTTAACATGCTTAGATGATGCATACTTTCTTTTAACCGAAGGGTCCTTCTCCTCTACAGTAGACATAGATGCATGCACTTAGCTAAGTGAGTCCCTCTCCATAGTAGATATAGATGCAGGTTCTAGGTTAACCAAATCCCTCTCCACATTAGAGATAGATGCAGGTTCTGGATTAATCAAGTCCATTAGAAATAGATGCAGGTTCTAGGTTAACTGACTCCCTCTCCATAGTAGACATAGATGCAGGTTCTAGGTCAATCAAGTCCCTCTCCACATTAGAGATAGATGCAGGCTCTAGATTAATCAAGTCGATTAGAGATAGATGCAGGTTCTAGGTTAACTGAGTCCCTCTCCATAGTAGACATAGATGCAGGTTCTAGGTTAACCAAGTCCCTCTCCACATTAGAGATAGATGCAGGTTCTAGATTAATCAAGTCCATTAGAAATAGATGCAGGTTCTAGGTTAACTGAGTCCATCTCCATAGTAGACATAGATGCAGGTTCTAGGTTAACCAAGTTCCTCTCCACATTAGAGATAGATGCAGGTTCTAGGTTAACTGAGTCCATCTCCATAGTAGATATAGATACACAGTCTTGACTAACTGAGTCCCTCCATCTGAGACATAGATACATGCTCTAAGTTACCTGAAGGGCCCCATTCCATATTAGTTACAGGTGCATGCATGCATGCAAGCTCTCCTTTAACTGAAGGACCCTCTCCACATCTAGATTGTTTCCTGGGGCACTCTGAGTATATACAGCATGACAATTCTGATGCTCAGAGTGTGAAATATAGCATCTATAACTCTGGAGTTTTAGATCAGTGTGAGTTTTACCTGTAGCACCACATTTTGGGTGGAAATATTTTAAATCTTGCTTTGAAATTCTATAACTTGGAAATTGGGGCACATTAATATCATCCTGCCCTTTCTTGGCAGACATGAAAATAGGTCCTGGTGCTTGTGTACACAGCCCGTTCTAGGCTCTGGGTATCCTGTCTCTGCACTGTCACTGAAGCCTCAGCACATGCTCATGCGGGGGTGATGGCAGCCTTTTCCATTGACAGGCTCTCGTAAGGGGTGGCTGGCTTCCTGGCCTGTGAGCAGTTTCATAGGGCAGCTGGTCCTCGGTGGCACGCCATGTTATTCCATTTCCATTGGCCGAGGCTGACGTTGGGTCCCCGTTCCTTCCTTACATGCTGACTGCTTCAGATTCTTGTGGTGGCTGACCGTTAGCCTTCATCTTGCTGATGGAGCTTCTCAGCCAACTTGAAGTTTAGCTGGGCAGAGTTTTAGATCACTCATGGAGCAATGGAGGAACGAAATTGTTTTCAAAGTTGAGACTGGGAGGCAGTGTGGGCAAATGGCTTCAGCATCACGTGTTGGACTCAGTGGCAGGTGTGGAGGTTTCTCAGACTCCGTTTACTCCCTCCTTGGTTCAAGGTTTCACTCTGGCAGATGGAGTTGTATAGGTCGAGAAGTCTGGGATGTGCAGACCCTCAGGCTTGCACAGGCCTCCAAGTGTCAATGAGCAGGAGGAGCCATCAGTCCCGTAAGCTGCATCTTTCTGTGAGATGGAGGGCCAGCCCGGTGTGCTTGGTCTCTGCACTTGGCACATGCTCAGAGGATAGGCAGTGCTCCTGCGGTGGTGTGCATGCGTGTGCGTGTGTGTGTGTGCGTGTGCGTGTGCGTGATGTTCTCAGGTCAGGACATGAGCAGTCAGTCCCTGGTGACTTCCACAAAATGTGGTAGATTTTGAACAGTGTGATTGAGGAAAAAAGCTGTGTAGATACCAAAGAGCTAGGCTTGGAGGCATCAATTGGTTATCAGAGCTACTTTGGAGGACCAGGGCAGGAGGATTGCAGGTTCAAGGCCAGCCTGGGGAACTTACTGACATTTTGTTCTGAAATTAAAATAAAAGGAGGGCTATTGATGTAGTTGGGTGACAGAGTGCTTGCTTAGCTTGCATGAGGTCCTGGGTTCAATCCCCGGTGCTGCAGGGTGGAGGAGCAGGTCATCATTAACAGACTATGCATTTGAAAGCATCATTGTGCATTAAAATGCATCACAAAGTCTTCACTACAGAGCTAATATATTGTCTATTTAATATCAAACTGACAGAGCATTGTCATTTCTAGTTTTCTGTAGAAAGCCCCCATGAAAGCACCGTTACACGCTTAGGCAACAGTAGAGTTAGCTGATAAAACCTGGAGATTCTGATTCTGCTGAAAAAGACAGATTAGAACGTGATGGAGGGTGGCTGGACACCGTCTTCCCTGTCACTAAGTGACTCTTAGAGACAGTTTGAACCACCATTTGAGGAGTTGCTTCTTCTAAACTAAATATGACATGTGATATAAGACCTCGGTCTAGAAGGATCTGGAAGACACCCTTAGTGCATCCCCCTGCCTCAGGTCAGCACTTTCCTGCAATGACCTGTGTGTCAACTATTCCCTTGTGGAGTCCTTGACACTAAGAGTGACCAGAAACAGAGGGAACCCACAATATATCTTTTAGTTTATCTCTGATTTTCTAATAATAGAAAAAAAACCCTAAAGTCTTAAGGGTTTTAAGCATAGTGTTTTAGAGAAGGTATTTAAACAAAATGCTATGATTTCTGTCAGGAAGAAATAGTTATCCCCTTTCAAAAAAATGTATATTTCAGGTGTTTTTTATTTTTTATTAGCCTAGTGAAAATCTGTTATTTGAATAGTTATCTCGTGTGTTTAAAATGGCTAACCCTGAATGTTTTCCCATATGTCTGCATTTAGAAATGTTTATTTACAAGTTGCCCATTAGATTTGAAATTGCAAACCTGCACATTGTCTATGGTGGATGTGGAAGGATGAAGGCCAAGGTTGTGCTCACAGAGCAGACATGGTGGCACATACTCCAGGGGAGCATGAGACAGAGCCACTACACATCTGTCAGGCTTTAGGTGGCTCCCCAGAGGTATCCTGGTGCAAGACAAGTGTCAGAGCCTGGAGACAGGACACATTAGAGGCTGGAACACCCGCCATGGCCACCTCGTCTCAGACATCCAGAGCACTCATGAGGTGCTCAGTCCAAGAACATGAAAGCCTGAGAACATGGAAAACCAGTGATACAGCTGCAGGCCTGGCAGCTCCCTGGAGCAGGTGTGTGTTGTGCTGCCAAGTCGAGGGTAGGCCTAGGGGTGCTCTGGCTGCTGCTTTCTCCATTTTTCCTCTGTCTAGCTCCTCCACCCCCATGGTGTCATCCACATTTAGGTCAGGTTTCCATCTCAGACCCTGTCCCACATCCCTCCTCCCGGGAAGCACCTCGGCAGCACGCCCAGGTGTGCCTGCCTAATCCAGACTTCACTCTATCCAAAGCTTGCTGTCAGCCATCACAGTGGCTCCTGTGAGTGGGGGCTAATAACGCTCTTCAGTGCGAGGAATTCATTTGACAAAGCCAGCGCCCTCCTCTCTAACTTCCAGCCTAGGCCTGGATATTGGATATCTCAGCCTCTAAACGAGAAAAGGCAGGGGGTCCAGCTGGGCCCCTCATATTTAATCTTCTTAGTCAATCTCTTGATATTTATCATTTATCTCTTAAATATATCTACTAAATTATTCCTAAATTTAGAATCATACATTGAACTTTAAAAAAGATATACTTTAATATATATTTTATGTATATATACATATTTATTTATGTGTTAAATTTATAAATTTATATGCTTTGTTTTATGTAAAACTTGTATGTTAAATATACATATTAAATATATTTATATAATACATATATCACACACACACACACACACACACACACTTAAAACCAACGCTAAGCTTTAGTCTTCAACTGGTTTCTCCTCATCTCTGAAGAGGACGTCTCCATCCTCTGATCCTCTCAGGGGCTCAGGCCCAATGTTTCAGAGTTGCTGCTGCCCTGCCTCCAGAGTGTTCTGTAACATTTCTTTCTAACATGAGCCTTCTAGTCCAGTGTCTCTTCTCCCGAGTGTGGGAGAGAGGTGGGGAGGGGCATTATTGATAGGAGGATTTTGTAGGGGAAATATAGATTCTGGTTCTTCAGAGAAACAGAAGAAACAGAACCAGTACAAAGAAGAGGAGGGAGGAAAGACAAGGTCACTGACTTTCAGGAACTAGCTTCTGTAGTGGGGGCTGGGCTTCGCGTCGCAGCCCCAAGTGTGAGTTCCATGCAGCAGTCTAGACGCTCAGTCAGGCACATGTCAGTGTTGTGCTGAGATGTCCATCTTCACGGAGAGACCTCAGTGCCGGCTCCTAAACCCTTCCACACACAAATTGGCTGAGGCTTGCCCACATGAGAGAGAGCAATCTGTGCTGCCCAGAGGAGAAAGGCTAAGATGCTGGTCGCATTTAAAAAAACACCATCAAGGCAACATCTACACTGGTATTCTAGCAGGCAACTAGACACCGTAGCCTGGTCCAGCAGACACAAACTGTATGCTTGAAGAGCGACAGCTGTTTAGGCTTGTGAGCTTTTGGGAGAAGGGGAGGAGAGGCTGCTCTGTGGCAGGGACCTAGGTTCTGGTGTTAGTCTGTTGCGTGACTTCCCTGACAGTTTTGGCTGTATGCATCCTGTCTGAGACTGTGCTGAAGGATAAAGGGCTTTTAGGTCTCAGAAGGAAAGGGTTTCTTTCTTATTCTTCTTTAAGGATTTTATTTATTATTATATATAAGTACACTGTAGCTGTCTTCAGACACACCAGAGGAGGGCATCAGATCTTATTACAGTTGGTTGTAAGCCACCATGTGGTTGCTGGGATTTGAACTCAGGACCTCTGGAAGAGCAGTCAGTGCTCTTAACCACTGAACCATCTCTCCAGCCCAAGGAAAAGCGTTTCTCATCTTACAGTACCCACTGTAGGGTAGCTCTTGGATTCTTTCTGAAGCTTGGTCACTGTTAGGCGCACCCTTGTTCTGAATATCTCATCCCTCACCCCACCCCCACGTCTTTTGGATGCTTCTTAACAATATGAAGTTTATTGGTTTAAAATCAGTTTGACCTTTCCTGGTATAATTTTCTAGCAGCAGATAAATTTGATCGGAATCCTTTTAGTGCTTTTCCCTCAGCTACTCAGACATTACCGTACACAGAGGAAGCACTGCGGTAGAGTGACTTGTCCTCTTTATCATCACAGAACATTGCCTCGCAGTCCACAGTGGAGGCCAGAAGACGCTGGACCTGTGGTTCTCAACCTGTGGGTTGTAACCCCTGTGGCCAACCTCTACCTCCAGAAAACATTTACATTATTCTTCATAACAGTAGAAAATTTACAGTCATGATGCAGCCATTGGAATGGTTTTATAGCTGGGGGTCACCACAAGGTGAGGAACTGTATTAAAGGGTCCCAGCATGAGGAAGGTCGAGAATCACTGCTCTGGGATCTTCTGTGACATCCAGAAGCAGATGGAGTAGCACCCTCCTTCTCCGGCTCCCTGCTCTGCCTCGTCACACCACGTGGTGACTTAGTTATCTAGATATTTCCCTCTTTGTCTTGGTTTCGACTATTGTGCACAGCTTTTCAACACTTTCTGGACTGAGTGTGGACCCTCGGGTGCACACTTCGTGGTAAGTTCAAAGCTGATGGGAAATCACTTGGTTCTGATGTGTGGTGTGCAGACATTTTCCCCAGGTACTTACAGGAAGTGTCTCCTCCCTTATAGCTGCCTGACCTCCCTATAGAATGTTTTTAGATCCTGCTCAGCAAGGTGAGGAGAGAGGATAAAATCAACCAACCAATCAATCAATCAATCAATCATCAATCATTAGACAGACAGACAGAAAAATGCACTTAGTGTGGCATCCTTAGCATACAGACATAGATGTAGACCCTTGGTTTAAAATATTTTGTGGTAGGCTGGACAGGCGGCTCAGTGGTTAAGAGCCACTTCCAGAGGTCTCCAGTTCAATTCCCAGCACTAACATGGCAGCTCACAACTGCTTGTAACTCTAATTCCAGTGCCGTCAGACTCGCTCTTTTGGACTCCATGGGCACCAGGCAGGCAAGTGGTGGACAGGTCTAGATACAGGCAAAGTACCCGGGCAGATAAATAAATCCATTTAAAAATATACTAAAAATGCCATGGCCCAGATAGTATCAAGTAAGATGATGACAGTGATGATGATGATGATGATGATGATGATGATGACGACGACGACGACGACGACGACGACGACGTCTATGATGGTAGTGGTGGTGGTTACTGTTGTGGTCGCTGCTGTTGTTGTTGGGAGGACACGAATTCACAGGCAAATAGTGTAAGTAGCATTTGAGAGTGAAGGCGCAGGAACAGGAGGAACTGGATTATATTCACAGGTTCTCTGACACACATTCTTTATTTGGGAAGACTAGTATACTGTAGGCTGGGACCTTAGAAGTTCTTGCAGGGATAGCTGAATGTCAAGTGTTTATGTTAAGGCTGGTAAGGAGTGTGTGTGTGTGTGTGTGTGTGTGTGTGTGTGTGTGTGTGTGTGATAGCTGATCTTGATTTTCTCCTTGGTTGGACTGAGAAACACAGAGAGACTGGTGAAGCATACCTCAGCTGGCCATGTCCACGGAGGTTGGCACAGACAATTCCCCACCTGCTGGAGGACCCACAGGATAAGGGAGGAAAATGGACCATATACTAACTAGTATGACCATGCATTTTTGCTCTCTTTACCCCCACCCCCACCCCCCCTGGCCCTAAACCACCAAAACGCAGCAGAATGTACCCTTCCTTCCTGTCTGGATCTGTTTCTGTCAGTTAATCACCACAGTGAGGAAAGGGTAGCTTGGGCCTCATCATATACGTCACCCACTCTAACCTTTGCAGTGCCTTCAAACCTTGGGGTAGATTCACTAAAACCTGCCCAGACCATTGACTGATGGAACACTTTGTATGCTCACACAAGAAAATAGAAATTTCTAAATGGCACACAGTCCCTCCAGACCGGGTGATTTTCTTAGGCGGGAACTCTTGTCAGTGCAGCGAATACACAAGGAAACAGCCCACACAAGATATGAACTGTAAATATTTCAGAAGGATTTACTTTCTGAGAGTCACTACAGCCTCCTTGGATCGCTAGAGGCGGTTTCTACGTAATTAGCATAGCCGATTGGGGAAATGGGAGCTTTACTTCCTGTCTGGCTGGTTCCCTCCTGACCCTGCTGAGGTCACTCAAAACTGTTCACAGACATGTGGACCCTGCAAGCAAGGCCGGTGGGTCGACTGCGCTGCCTTGCCCGTCTTTCTCTGTGCTCTGTGGCAGACCTTACTCACGCCTGTATCCATGAGGTTGGTCAACTGGGACTTTCCACCTTAGCCATATGAGCCTCACGTCCTGGGAAACCCCATAGTCCCAGGCCAGCCTGGACTGCTGCTTCCTGGCACCAGTCCTTCCACCCAGGGCACCACAGGTCCCCAGGGCAGTGACAGTGTCAGTCTGACAGGTGAGCAGATTAGAGCTTATCTGACATGGCTTATGTGGAATTTGAAGCTGAGGCAATACGGAAGATGTTGACGTTTGTGAAACTGTTGCTCTTCTGGGTTCCTTCCCAGGGTTTGAGGCTTTGGTAAGTCCCTGTCTATTCATCGCTGTACCCAGCACTGGGTAGAACCTTGCCCGAGGCTGTCATCGCTGCCTGCCAGAGGCAGTGATATCTGAGCAAGCCTTGTGCCTGAGCAGATCTAGGTGTTTCCTTACATTGTGAGAGTGTCTCTGGCATCAGCATGTATTTTCTTCTTTAAGAAGATGGTTTATGCATTTGCACGTGTGTCCGAGTGGATGTGTGTATACCTCATGCCTGTAGAGGCCAGAAGAGGGCCTCAGATCCCCTGGAACTGGAGTTACAGTCAGTTAGGAGCTGCCACGCAGGTACTGGGAACCTAACCGTGGTCCAACGCAAGAGCAGTCCGTGCTCCTGACTGTGGAGCCCTCTCTCCATCACCAAGGTGTGCTTCCGTAAAGTCGCACCACAGCTTCCATTCTGGCATCCGTCGGATACAAAAATAGCAGCCATGCATTTTGTGTTCACCCAAGAGAAGAGCTGAATGCAGTTAAATCGCATTGATTGGGTTAACTGGAGGAGGGCGGTACAGAGGAGAGATGGTGGTTAAAAGTGAGAACCTCTTTTGCGGTGAACCTGAGTTCGGCTCCAGCAGCCGTTTCAGGCATTGCACAGCTGTCTGTAAACTAGAGCGGGAGGAGAGGACTCCCTGGCTTCTGTGGCCCTGTGCTTATGTGTCCACTCCTACCCACAGGCCAGCAAACAACATGATTTAAAAGCAGAAGTGTGCAATACAGTGGTTTGAATTTGTTTTGATAAAACACGATGAAGGAAAACACCTGATCCCAAACCTTGGTGTAGAATCCAGAATGTTTCAGGAAAACTCTTGTGGTGTGCAAAAGTATGCAAGTCTTAATCTTTGTGCGTTATAAATTGAATTACTTTCCTTTATCTGGGCTAGAAATCATCCTGAGGAGTGCAGTTTAAGTTTCTAAACTCCGGAGAAACTGTTCATTAACAAGACAATTCATTGATATCAGAGGGGCTCCGGTCTTTGAAATACAGTGTCTCATGACACGTCTCCTAGTAGACTAGAATTTGGGGGTCCTAGTTGAGCACACCCCACAATACTATCTCCTCCATCCACTAGCCAGTGTCTCACTGAGTTTCACAGGGAGATCTTAGGAACAGTTCACAGAAGCTCTCCTATTGTTTAGACTGTGTGCACAAGGGAAATATTCTTCAAATGGAGTGATGGCTACTCAGGATACAATCCTGTTTACAGAGAGCATTTTCCTATTGCCTGCCAAGGATCAACTCCTTTCTGAACATCCCCTCCCTCACCCCACACACGCTGGCCACAGAAGAGACTCCTGGAACCCTGCACTGCTGCCTGCTAAATGTAGTCAGGGAAGGCCACTCCTCTGTGCCACAGTGGACACTCGGTTTCAAACTGGTTTATAACCTGGCTCCAAATAGGTCTCTAGGTAGGACAGGAGACTAACATGAGTCCCTGTCATGTGGACAGAGACAAAGGGACTAAGACACATCTGACCAGCAATGCCTTTTGTGCATTCCCGAAGGAAAATTCAGGAGAGAGGAAATAGTGTTGAAACAGTTTTCTCGACATTCAGTATTTCCAAAAGGCCAATCAGGCGTAAGACTGACAGAATTCATATCCAAATCTGTGGGTAAAAGTCAGTCTTTAAGATTCCCAGTTTGGGGGTTGGGGATTTAGCTCAGTGGCAGAGCGCTTGCCTAGCAAGCGCAAGGCCCTGGGTTCGGTCCCCAGCTCCGAAAAAAAGAAAAAAAAAAAAGATTCCTAGTTTGAATCAGTGAAGGAAGGTTGTGCTGAGCTTTCCTTGTTTCTGTTGAGGTGTGGAGTCCCGCATTCCCCTGCAGTGCTGCAAGCCCGCCAACAGGAGCCTGGGGTTAGATCTTAGGAATCAGAAGATGACAGAGACTTCCAGCCAGGGCTGGGTGAAGGGACACACATTCAGGAGGTGCTACTGTCACTGTCACCGTGTGAGTGAAGCTAGGGCATTCCCAGTAAAGTTCCAGTAAGTCCAACCTCAGCAAGGCAGAACTACTCTTACATACAGGTATGGCTCTGCTAAGAAGGGGGCTTAAAATAAGACCTGGAGGTGTTGGTATTTATCATCTGTCAAAAAGGACCTCAGACTTGCAAATGTTTTATTGTCTAAAATGACAAGCTGGTTTTTATCTTGTGCTTTTATCACAAGCCACCGTCTTTGCCTTTTGCTTCTGCTTGTCACACATGTAAAAACTCCAGCCTTGTTTTGAGCATGCTCGCCCCAGAAGCGTCTGGGGCAGCTTACCAAGACGACCTGATGGAAGGATTGTTTTGAGAAAGCCGATAGATTTGTAGTAGGTTTTCTCTCGTTATCACGGGCAGTCCACTTAGCAAATTTGACTCCTTTATCTGAGAAATAACGAATGGACCTAAGCTGTCCATTCATACATGGATCTCTACAAATTTATCCAATGAAATGCTTTAATCCCTGGCTGAGATTTTTATTTTTATTATATTCTTTGCGATGAACACCTCCCAAGTTCTGAGTTTCTTCTTTATGTTTGACTAGGAGAGTAAGTAATCCTGCCTAGGGAATTTTAAATAGTTTCTCCATTTTAAGTCACTTAAGCAGTGATTCAGATATTCACTGACTGTCTACTATGCTCCAAGAACTCTGCTAGATCCCACCAATATAGCAACACAGCAGTAATGATCAGAATGAAGACAGCCCTTCTGTCCAGAAGGGTCGCAGGAAAGACGTAAGGAGACGCTTTCCTAGAAGAAGCCGTGCACAAAACACAAGAGGCTTGGGGGAGCTGGTGGAGGAGGTGTGGGAGCTGGTTGGGGGGGAGGATTTGGTGGTGGGGGGAGGGTTGTTGTAGGAGCCTGGACAAGCCAGGGTGTAAAGAAGCAGTGTGAGGCAGGAGTCACAGACAAGCCTGGCTTGCTGGACCCAGACAAGGTCAGCTCTGGACAGTGAAGACAAAGACGAGGGAGCAAGGTAGCGGCAGTCCATCAGGGTCCAGGAGTGAGGCACTGACCGAGGAGAGGAGAGTCAGTGGGAAATGAGGCGGTACGAGACAGCGTGACGCTCCGGGGCCAGTGAATGAAGACGTTGGGTCAGGGTGGTTGGCTTGTACAGAAAGATGCTCGATTGGCCCCACCCCACTGTTTGACTGGCGTTTTGCCCAAACAAGCCAAACTCACAGGCTGACAGTTGTCATCACTGTCAGTGTCAAAGCCCAAGAGAGAAGCGAGGGCGAGTGTATAGCTTTAAAAAACAAAAGATTGTATTGCCTTTGCATCAGAAGAGGGCACTGGATACCCTGGGACTGGAGTTATAGATAACTACAAGCTGCTATACGGGTCTTGGGAGCCAAACCTGGGTTGCTGAGCAGTATGGCTTAACCACTGAGCCATCTCTCCAGCCCGTGGAATATGTTATGGTGAGCTAAAATATGGCTCTCGAACATCTATGCTACTGTTTGAAAGAGGAGCTCAGTTAAGTACTATCATGTGAGATTCAAATAACAACTTTAAAACTTCTTCACAACTTCATAGCTTCCCCTAAGTGTACAACTAGGCATTAATCTTAAAATTACGTGGATTTACTAAGTTGCGTGGGTGAGTGTCCATTCTGCACCTGTACACATGCACACCATGCACGGGTGTGGGTCAAGGGACAACTTTTGGGAGCTGGTTTGCTCCTTCCACCGTGCAGATCCCCAGAACTGAACTCACGTTGTCCTGGTTTAGTGGGGGGTATTCTTCCCCACAGAGTCATCTTGCTGGCTCCAGCCAGGCATTTTAAAACTGCATTAAACCCTGGATCACCAAATATAGAATTATTACATTAAAAAAAAAAACTCAAACATGCAAAAAGTTTATCCTGTTACTCTTTAAAAGAGCTTCCATGGACAACCCGAGATTCTGGTTCACCACGGGGTCCAGAAGGTAGAAGCAGTGAGAGGCTCGTTGTTTAGTTTAAAATATACCTGTGCAACCATGCAGCATTCCAAGGTAGTTCTTAAAAACAAGTTCTGTGGCAGCTATAGAGGCCCACCCCCTCAAACCCAGTACCTGGGAGGCAGAGGCAGACAAATCTCTTTGGGTTCAAGGCCAGCCTGGTCTATATGGTAAGGTCCAAGGTCAGTCAAGGCTACATAGTGAGACCTTGTACTGAAACAAATAAAACCAAACAAGAACAACAAACAGCCCACGCAGAGAGAAATGGGAAAAATAAAAATTATTCTAAACAAAGAGAAGATACTGTTTTTCTCGACTCAGTCTTTAAATATTTTAGTTGTTAATTTGGGCTGTGTTACTCTGCATAGGCTCTGGTTGCAACCACAGCAGTAACCAAGGACTTGGCTTCATGTCTTCACTCATGTGGGAGAAGGTGTCCTGTGGACTATTTTAATATTCTAATGTCCTCAGTGTGTATTCCTGGTGACGAAGGGCGAAAAGCTCACGTTTAGCTCTCGCACCGTTTTCTAGCATGAAACTGTCAAGTGTCTGTTCTTGGGGGTGGAGACTGTGATGTCTTCTTGCCCTGGTCTTGCTTGGAAGGGGAGGCCAGGAGAGGGCCTGTAGCTAGGATAAGGAAATAGCAAAGGCTTCCCAGTCAGGAAGCCACATTCTCTTACTCTCTAGAAACAGTCTCACTGAGTCCGTTTTACCGTGGATGGCTTAACACAGTGGCCTTCCTGGGATATTTGTTGCTAATGGTTATTTTCCAGTATTCCATTACTTTTAAAATTCTGAGTAAATCTGAGGGGTCCTGTGTATAGATGTCCATACTCTGGGACTAGGGAGAAGGAGAGATAAGGAGGTATTCCCCCACAGTAGGAAAGGTAGGGTCCTCTATCAGTAACCGCGATGATTACTAGTGATGGTATCAAAAGGGACTTGATTAGTTACATCATCAGCTGAGGAAGAATGTTGACCTCTAGTGACTGACCAAGCAGCCTAAATAGTACAATCTCCACTACGAGAAAATCCACCTATTTAATGCGAACACCAGGGTAGGCGTTCCTTCAGAGGACGGTGTTGATATTTCTGGAGAGTTTCCTTGATGTCGCACCGAAGGAAACGCAGTGTGGAATGTCTGCTCCCACAGAGCTGGTGGCTGCAGGCGATGGGTGGTCAGAGAGGAAGTGAACCATAGCGAGAGGGATGGACGAGGGACGTCTATGGCAGTAGCAATTACTGCTTGCTCTGCACAGTTTTCGAATGCCCCATCTGGTGACAGACCTTACTTTCCCGCCACATAGAAGGTGTGTAATTTAGGCCAGACTCAAGGGCAAGGCCACAGTGGATCTCAGCAGAGCTTTCTTCCCTCCCTTTTCCTGTGGTTGTGAAACAGGGTGGGTCTGACTGAGAGGTCTGGGTGTCAATCATGACAGAGCTGGGATATCATGTAGTAACAAGTGCTGCTCTCCATGGGATGGCTCAACAATGTGCATTCTCCTGTTATATACACAGTTTGCAGTGGGTCCCGGTTTGTTAACTCATTACGAGTCCTGTTTCTATCTTAGAGTTGAAAGGGTATGTTGACATTTCATTCACAGGGAAGGAACTCTATTTTAGGAGAGGCAGACAGACAAGCAGAACCCAGGGGAAGGAATAACAGTAGGAGGGACTCTGACACTAATTAAGGACCATTCACACATTGATCACCAACACACACTCATGTACACACATGCACATACACAGGCGCACACACATATGTACACAATGCACACATGCATGCACACACATGCATGCACACACATTCATGCACACACACATACGAATGCACACACCCACACCTTGCACACAGGCGCATGCACAATTGTAGTGGCAGCTCAACGTTACCTCTTTTGATTATTAAAGGGAAAGCTGAGGTAAGGAGGTAGGCAGGAAACTTGGCCCCTTGCCAAAAGTGACTCAGTAGTTTACAGATGGGAACGTACACTAGAAAGATCTTCTGTCTCTCTAGGACCTTCCTGATCTCTCAAACACAAGCAAAGCCACCCTCTGCTAAAAGCGCAGGAAGGAAATGTAGGCACTTCAGGCAGCAGCATGGTGGGCTCACTGCTGCTTACTAGAGCTGTCTTTGAGTATCTCTGGGAGCTTCTCACGCTAGCAAACACAGTACTGAGTCCAAAGGGCTGTCGCGGAGAAAGTGAGCCTTTGAGAAGAGAGGAGTGTGTCCTCGTGTCCTAATGCCATGGGTGATCTGAGACCACACAGTCCCCTCAGGTGCTCCCTGGGCGCAGCTGGAGACAGAGAGACTCAGAAGTGATTTGCCATCAAACGGTGTGCTTTCCTGGTGTGTCAGGCATGGCATCTTAATTTCAACAGATCAGTGAGTGATCAGACGGACAGAACTTCCCACTGTTAATGCCTGCTACCCTACATCCCTATGAATGGGCCTCCTAAGTGACCTGATGAAAACGCGGAGTTCAGATAAACTGCCAGTCGAGTTCAGGAATCGGGCATGATACAAACAGTTTCCCACTTCCGGCACGAAGGGCTAGCTGCCCTGGTGGGGTTGGGCTATGCTGTGAGCTTCCTTAGCTTCTCTGGTAGATGGGGCTTCCTTCTAAGTGGGAGTAAACCCCACACACACACAAATTAAAAAATTAATTAAAATTTTTAATTTTCCAAAGTAGCAAGAAAAGATAAAATGTGCATAATTTTGACAAGGTAGCAACAATATAAACACATCAGTTCCTATTGGAATAGGAAGATCCCTGAATTGGTGCAGGAATAATCTTAACTAAGGGACAGACTTAACTCTCTTATTCCTCTGGGTTTCCAGCCCTTATGTGTCTGCAAGGCTGAGCAGCTAGCCACTCTGTGCTTGGACCCCACGTTGGCTTGTTCCTCTCACATCACAGGTGCCTCCCCAGGCTGGCCTTACCCCAGGCTGGCTTTACCACTCTGCTCTGCCTTGCCAACCCTGGTGCAGCCTCTGAGTAACTTACCATATATATCCTATTCCCTTGCCTGCTCTAAGCACTGTTCTCGGTTCTCACTGTAGACATCAGTGATGAGATGTTCCTTTATTCTCCTGGGTTTGGGGGAAGGTCACATTTCCTAGCACTTTTACGCTGGCGATCATGTGACTTTCTGTGGCTAGTAAGGGGTGGAAGGGAATGAGGTGCATGCTCTAATGGGGACAGAATTTACCCTGTGCCCGTCCATGCTTGGCTCTGGTCGTTGGTGATGTACTGTATGGTTATCTTAGTGGGACAGAAGGGGAGGATGCCCCAGGATGCCAGTGCATCTGATGGTTTAGGTTACCAAGATGTAGTGTTTATTGTGCCATGAACACTCACTCCTGCATGCCGGCACCAAGGCTCTCTTTCCTTTTTGGGAATTTACCTGGGCAGGCTCTAGGCAAAGTGTTTTGTTTATGTCGCCATGCTCACTAACAATGTTAATCATTGATTGTCAGTCACACATGTGTGACTTTGAACACTGTGCCTATGCTCTGAATTCCTTATCCGACCCCCTCGGCTATGATGTAGCCAGCCTCCGTGAGCACCTGCACTGTGCCCAGCTCTCTACAAGATCCCGAGATCAAAGCAGGAGCTGGGAGTAGTTACCTTGGAACAGGGATCCAGGGAGAGAAACTAAGCCAGCCCAGTGTCATGCTGATGAAGGGGCTGTAACAGAGAGAACTGGGAAGATTTGGTTAGAACCTGCTTCTTTCAGCTACAGTCTTAGGTTTCTCTTCCCCGCCTTCTGAGCTATCCGACCTTCCGGTCTCATCCCTAAAGTTTCAAAGGTTTCAATCACTCGGGTCTATAGAGTTTGAAGCCCTGGGCCTTCACAGCCTATAAGAAATGGTTGCTGTTCCAGGAGACACTCTCTGAGGAGATCCATCAAGGGATGGGGCGTGGCAGTTGTGCAGAGGAGGCGTGGCCTTGTACTCTGGTTGGAATAGGAAGGAAAAGACTGGGCTAAGGGAAGTAGCATGGGGGAACTGTGAGACATTCCGAGAAGTACGAGAAACTTATCATTAGAATAACTAAGGCACAAAGGAGAACCACAGCCAAAGTCTCCCTGGGCAGTGGGTGGCTGGGCAGAACTCTGGCTTGTGCTGTACACAGGTCGCGCAGTGCTTCTGAGAGAATCTATTTCGGCTTTGGTTTTCAAAGTGGGTTTTGGGAGCTTAGAGACAGTGCAAGGATGAGGGAGACTCAGAGGAGGAAGGGAAGCCAGCGTGGAGGGACTGGTGTGGAGAGAGCATCCTGGGAGTGAGTTCAGGGAGGGTGGACAGGAGGGAACTGAGAAAGGAAGCCAAGGACACAGAGCTGATAGGGAGGGAGGGGAGTGGCCCCTGACAGAACCCAGCCTTCTGGTTTGTATCCCTGGAGGTTTGAGTTTAAACTTGAGAGCACACAGAGTTCTGCTTTCGACTTCCTTACTCTCTGTATAGGAATTACGTGAAGGCTCAACCTGCCCTGTGTTCAGAGGAGGAGGAGAAATTACTCCCTGTGCACATGACCGCGCTGCTGTCTTCCTATACATGTCCAGAGTTCTGTCTGTGCAATCACCACTTCAAACAGACATGGTTTCTTTCATATTCTTCCTTTGCACCATGATCGCAGTGCCCATGCGAGCAGCTCTCTACTTAGGCACGCACGAAGAGAACGGTCAGCTTGGAACCTCTGTGGGTGGGCAGGTGTCTCCTGGCCCGTTAGGACACTCCTGCTTCTTCATATTCAGTTCTGCCACAAATGCTACCAAGAACACCCTGGGGTATGTGTCTGCCTTCCACACTTCTGACTGTATGGAAACAGGATCTTGCAGTATGACTTCTAAGACAGTGAGAGGACCATTCTGTGGCTGTGTTAGCCAGCAGGCCGGAGCTGAGAGGCTGCTGATTCCTAGATAGGGCTCGGCGATTGTCAGCACTGGGAAGCCATGACGGTGAGAATTGTAATGTTCCAGACTGTGACTCATTGACTGGAGTTAGTTTTTCAGGGTCTACTCTTTGCCGGGTGCTGTGTGATGCTGACAGATGCGGGAAGAAGACCATTAAATGTATAGTCACAAAAAAAATTCATGGTTAACTCTGGCATGCAGTATACATGTGAATGATGTGTGGGAGAACATAGATTCTAATAAGGGCAGGGGATTCTGTATGTACATTTTCTCTGAGAATCCCAAGCAATATTTGAGAGAGAGAGAGAGAGAGAGAGAGAGAGAGAGAGAGAGAGAGAGAGAGAGAGAGAGAGAGTGTGTGTGTGGACTGAGAGCATGTATGTATGACAATGTTCATGGAAGGCAGGAGATGGTGTGAGATCCCTTCAACTGCGTTATGGATGTGTGAGCCACCCTGTGTGGGTGCTAGAAATTGAACTCGGGTCCTCTAAGAGAACAGCAATCCTCTTACTCACTGGCTGAACCATCTGTCCGTCCCTCTCTGTAAATTCTTGGCTGCTATACTCTGTGCATATCCTTGGAGGTGCAGGCTCTATAAGAATTGGCCTAAGCAAGCAGAAATATCCATTAGCAGGGTAACATTTTTTTTTTAATACTAGCTTTGGCTCAGCCTTGCTGGGCAGGCCACTATTTGTTTATCCTACCTTTTTATTATTATTATTATTTTTAATCCTTAGTGAATGAACCTTGAAGTCAGATTCCTTTTATTGTAAAGAAAATGCTGTTTCTGAAACAGCATGTAAAGGCACCGGGCAGCTCGGTGGCAGAGTGCTTTCCTTGCAAGCATAGGGCCCCATGGTTCAATCCCAGCACCTCAAAACAAAACAAAGCCTAGTGTTGAATATGCTCCTTTCTCTGCATGCTGGGTCCAGTTTCTGTGCTGGGCCTCAGTGGGTGAGTGACTGCTCCTAATGCAGACTTCGGGATGCCCCAGGCTCTAGGCGAAGGGCTACATCTGAACAGTGTGGGAGGAACTGGGAGTGTCTTAGGAAGAACGAAGTGTCTTGAAGACTCCCGTTGTCTGAAATATTTCTCTGCCGTTTGGATACACTCGCTAGTCATTTCCTGTTTTCCCTAGAATGCCTCCAGCTGCCTTGGGGTGTTGGAGGTGTCACTGTGCTATTAACCATTGCCCCTCATGTTGTAACCACTTCCTGCGTTGTACTGCATGGGTCACAACCTCCCTGACCCTTGACTACTGCACAGTGCTAAATCATGACAAACAGCAGGAGCTGTCATGGGCTGCAGCCCATACCTGTAGCCCTGGAGTTCTCACGTAGAGTCTTCATTTAAGCACTGATCGTCTGTAAGAGAAACCTATTGGTCAGCGCCAGGCACATCTGGAAGGGGGGCAGGTCATTAGCAGTTGTCACAGCATGCTCTAAGTCAATCATTTTGTCCTCTTTAAAGATGAAATCTGTTTTGACTCCTTCTCTACCCCCTTCTAAATTCAGCCTGAATTTGCTTCAGATTCTGGAATAAACAGCTTCCACGGTCCCACAAAAAGAGTAACGAGTCTGAGGTTGGCATCACAGAACAGGTCTATCTTTGAAGTGTTCCCGATTCTTTTCAAAGATATGACTCAGAAGCCCTGGGCTTTGAACTTCTATCGAGCATGTGCTCGCCTTAAGAAAAAGAATGCTCAACTACCCCTCTTTGCGAATTTTAGGAATCTCCACTCACTACTAGGCCATTCCCAGACTTAAGTGTGGGGCCTTGACACTTAGCTTCCTGGTAGATCTGTCTCTGCTCCTCTCTCTGTCTCTCAGAGATTGAAACCACCATGCATTTGCAAGGATGCTCACAGAGCCTTTATTTCTCCAGGAATCTTCCATTAGAATTGAAAAATTCCCCCAGGAGGGACCAAAACACTTTAGTCATAGAGGCAAATAGGCTAATTCTCTAGGCCGCCTCCCACAGGCTGGGATCGGCATCCCAGAGTGCTCTATTGAGAAGGGGTATGATGGCGGGGGTGTGCGGGTGGGTCATGAGGGTGGGTGGCATCTAGAAGTGGGAACAGGATAGGCAGTGATACCACGCTGGGTCAGGAGGACTTGGCTCCCCGCTCTGTTTCAGGTTACCACAGCCCACATTCCCACGTGTGTTCCTCGCGTCACCATCAAAGGCTGTGGAGGGTGCTGCAGACCACGGGGGAGTGACGAAAGCAGTAGATAGCAGCGCAGGGCTGGGAAATGGCTCAGTTGGCAGAGGGCCCAGACACTCAAGCCTGAGGACCAGAACTGGGATTCCCAGCACCCACGGAAAGCTGGGTGCGGCAGGTGCACGCTCGCACTCTTAGCACTGGAGGCAAGGGCAAGGGGAGAGGCAGGAAGGTCCTAGAACATGCTGTTTAGCCAATCGAGCACCTAGTTCAGTTAGAGACCGGGTCTCAAAAAATACAGTGGAGAGCAGGAGGACATCTGATGTTGACTTCTGGCCTCTTCATATGCATTTCAGCAGACATGAACAGACACACAGACACAAAGACACATAGACACACAGACACACAGACACACACACGGACACACACAGACACACAGAGACTCAGACACACACAGACACATAACACACACAGACACAAAACACACACAGACACACACACACATACAGATGCACACAAACACACAGACATAGACAGACAGACCCACACAGACCACCTTCCCACATACACAGAGGCCATGGTGGGGGTGGAGGTGGAGGTGGAGGTGGGAGCGGGGGTAGGGGAGAGGGGTTTTCCTGGATCAGAAAGCAACCCAGAAGACAGCTGAATGATCAGAACTGAAGGCAAACTTGCTTTGGCAACTTATATAATGGCCCCCGTGTCTATTTATTTATTTATTTGTTTGTTTGTTTAGTTGTTATTGTTACTCCTTGTTTTGTTTGAGACAGCATTTCTTTGGGTAGCCCTGGCTGTCCTGGAACTTTCGAGATCTGCCTACCTCTGCCTCCCAAGTGCTGGGATTAAAGGTATGTGCCGTCCCATCCAGCCTGCGAGTCTGCTTTTAAAACAGAGCTTTCTCTATTGCTTGCCGTTATCTTGTATGTAATTACTGCAGGCTGGGCAAAGCCAGGTTGGACGTAATTACTTAGATCAGGCCGTTTCATTGCGGAATTCCTTCTTTCTGGCCACTCTGAGGCAGTGTGATACAGACCCACACATGGCTTCTCACTGAGTAGGCAGTGCAACTAGGAGCAAACAAATAAAGGCCACCGGAAAGGAGAAAGCATCTGCCCATAAACTTAAGACGAACCATGAAGCCGACTTCTAGCAAGTGTGTGGCACAGAAGCGACATCCTCAGGGAAACAATGAAAATACATTTTTTTCTTCTGAATTGTATTAGAAAGATGGGGCAGGTGGGTCTTAAAAAACCCACCATTCCCATTCCTTTCCTTTCTTCTTCCCACTCCCTCATTCATTCCCCTTTTGAAACTTTTTGTTTGTTGGTTGGTTTGTTTGTTTGGGTTGGGTGCAGAATGGGAGCTGGGTCTTTTGATGCAGTCCAGGGAGATTTGAACTCTAACTCCTCCAGCCTCAGTTCCTGAGTTAGCTATCGGGAAGCGTTCGATGCTGGGCCTGCTCGTGCTTTACGCGTTCTTGAGGACATGTCGCAGACTTTGTGGGCTGCATGTGGCTGATCCTTCTTTCCACATCTGCTAGTCCTACGAGTTCAGTCTTTCCTCATCAAGCAGGAGTGGAGGGGACAGAGTAGGAGCAAGATTTTGCCAGTACCTTGGTTTGTTTTGGTCTATGAGACAGTCTTGTACAGCTTATGTTGACACTGAGCTCTCTAGGAGTCTGAAAGTGGCTTCGAACTCCTGATCCTGCCTCAGCTTCCCACGTGATACAATTACAGATGTGTATTCTACACCCAGTGTAAAATACCAACGTATGATTACATTTGATAGGACTGCGCCTAAACGTATTTAAAGGCAGCTGAGTGTGGATAGATAAGGTCTGGGTTGGATGCAGACGTCGCAAGGCCCATGTAGAACACACATCTTGCTAGTGAAAAGTCTGATGGGGAATGAATGCCAATCTTCTACGGGAGATCAGTGGAGAGCAGATGCAGTGTCTCAAAAGGTGCTTTCTCATCTTCTCGTCAGACTGTTCTAGTCCAACCCCCAAACCTCACCTCACAGAGAAGCCATTCACTGCAGCATCACAGACAGCCTCTTTAGAACTACACTGGAGGGAGGGCCACCCTTTTCCCAACGAGCCGTTAGCCTCTTGGAAAGGCTGCAGGCCATGTTGGCAATGTCTCCCCAAATCTGTAGTGCTGAAAACCCAATGTGTCCTCCTCCATGGGCTCCCTAAAAGAGTGAAGGTGACTGGTGGCAAGGTGTTGGAGTCTCACTTGAGGCCTTTGGTGTCGGGTGTGGTGAGGTGAAGATTCCAGGGTCAGCTGTGATGTCAGCAGCGTGAAGGGAACAAGCTGGGACCTGAGGTGAGCAGTTAGAGTCTGTTGGAGGGCGGTTGGTCAACCTGACCGGAGGGAGCTGAGCAGTGGAAGACCCCACTGGTGGTGTGTTGGCTTTCAGTCCAGGAAGAAAGAAAGAAAGGATTCTGAGGATTTGGGCAAAGCCACATTCCTGGAGAAGTCTGTATACTGATGCCAAACCCAAGAGCTGAGCTGCTGATGAGGCCCAGGGGGCAGGCCACGTGCCCTGAGCTGTTGGCTAGCAAGACCTTCCTGCTCCATGTGGCATGGAAAAATTATTTGGTGAGGAAGCTGCTCGTTCTCATCATCATAGAAACGTGTGTTTGGTAAGCGCGCACTGTGCCTGTCTCAAGACAGATTCTTTAAGCGGCTGTCTCAAGAGATCAGTTGGTAGCCGATGCGATCTCGCCAGTATGGGTTAGTGATGGAAACAGTGGTAGCTTTAGGGTTCCTCGTTGTTCTCGTTACTCTAAGAGCTCAGGAGGTGACAAAAGTGAAACCCCAAACTAATTGCCCAGAAACTTGTCAGACAGGAGCTTGGAAAGAGGCTGGGCTGAGGGAAGAGAAGAGAGGCCTGCAGATACTGTGTTTTGTAGCAGAGAAAGCTCCATCCCAGTGTCCCTTGCTTGAGCTGCCCAGAACAAGGACTGCACATAAAGATCTGTTTGCCTTTTAAGGCAAGGGCTTGTGCTTTACGGTGGCTTCCGTTTAACTGCTTGCTCTGGTTTTCCTTTGTTTTCAACGGGACAGCTATTCGTTACTCTTGGGGGACACTGGTTGTCCCAGAAGTGAGATGGCTGGCGTGAAATTCACGCTGGTTGTTTGCCCCCTCTCAGGGTGCTCATGGCTGCCCCCTTAGTTCAGAGATGAGCAGAATAAAGCAGATGGGCTAGAGTAGTGTGTGTGGACTGGGGTGAGCCTGCGAGTACTGATGGTGGCTCTGTCTGCCTCATGAGGGGCTGGAGAGAAGAAACTGGAAGGGAGGAGGAAGTAGAAGGAAATACCCACCTACAGAGACCTGGAGGTATCGCCCAAGCAGCAGAGATGATGGCGTGACTGAAAGGGAACCACAGGCAAGCTCTCTTTGTTTTGTTTTTCTCCAAGTTGACTCCTGCACCAGGGTTCCGAGTGGTAGTAGCTAGGAGTTTAGTAATGTTCTCAACCTGTTTGAAAATCGACAGGAAGGAAGTGATTTTTGTTTAAAGGTGGATCTGTTGACTTTACCCAGCATATGTGCTTGATGGAAACAGAAGGGATCCCTCCACAGAACCACTTCCTGAGCATTCGTCATGTTCCAAGTCGTGTCTTAAAAAGTCGTCTATGCGTTAACTACATTTTCACAGGAATCCTAACAGTAGTGGTCTCCAACCTTCCTATTGCTACAACCCTTTAATACAGTTCCTCATGCTGTGGTGACCCCTAACCATAGAATTGTGCTACTGTTATACATGAATAGCTATGCAAGTGAGTGGTGCACAGGATATCTGATAAGGGACCCCCAAAGGGTTGTGGCCCACAGGTTGAGAACAAATTCTGTGGTGCTTGTCAGCATCGGTTCCAACACTTGGACCCTGAGGATGCAGCCATTGCAAAAGGGGCATCCAATAGGCATTCAGTGTTGTGCCCACAGCCTAAATGAATGGAGGGCTGTCCAAATTTGGAAAACTCTAGACACAATTTGCTAACTGTACTTGCTTCTAATTTGCCTTGCTTCAAAAGAAATCTAGACAGCCAACTGTTAGTGCTTTCCACCTAGGTCCTACTTTCTAGGACTCTGTGGTATCATTTATGTCTTTTTCTCTCGAAGATCTGGAAGGAGAGCAGGTGTGAATAACAAGTCAGAAACAAGTTATACCATCCTCAAATATAATTGGTTATATAAAGGATTGCATAATTGTTAAAGCTTATATTGGCATCTTAAGATCAAACCAGCAAGCTCTTTTTCTTAGCCAAAGCTGAGAAAGAAATGAACGGGGTTGTTACACATGCCTGTTAAGAGGCAGTTGTGCTGGGGGACTGCCTGCGCCTGCTTGGTTTGTAGGGGACAGCTACAATGGCATGTAGGCCATGTACACAGCCTGTTGCCTTTTCTTTTCTTTCTTTCTTTCTTTCTTTCTTTTCTTTTTTTTGCAAAAATAGCTTCCAGGACTTTTTTTCTGTTGGCTTCTGTTTGTACCGCTCATTGGACTTAAGGCCCATGAAGGATGTGTCTAAAACCGTATGGATACCAGACATCGTCCTGACTTTAAATCTTTTGCTTTAGTTTATTTTGTTATCGTGTCCACGGTTATCGAGTTCTAGAGAAGAATAAACTGGAATACGTAACGTGGCAGTCACTCTTTAGGGTGCCTTTTCTTCTGCCGGGTGCAACATTTCCTGATCTCCTTGTGTTACATTTCAGTCGAGGGAGCCCTTCAGGTTAATAATGCATTCATGCTAATCACCCGAGGCCACCTACATGGAGAAGATGTTTCTGTGCCGGAGATCTGAGTTCTAAGTGGAGAAATATCTGTGTACAAGTACAGCCATTGTTGAATTTGGTTCCCACTCGTGTGTGTAACTTAGGGATTGAGGTAACTTTGTGACTAATTCAGCATTTAAGACTGGATTTATGCCTTTTAGGCCTCTCTATTGGATGGAACTAGCTGTTAAGAAAAAATGTCATCCATGGGGTATGCTTTCCTAACTCATGACCCAATAGAGCGCCTGTGTTTGAGTGTGTTTGTGCGTGCAAACGTGATATGCCACATTGTAGTTTGAGTAGAAGATTATTTTTTGGTGCTGATTGTTTTGACAAGCATTTTTCTTAGGGATGGGAGCAAAGCAGTGAACATGAATATGCATACATATTTCAGTTATTTGAGTATATGTGCACATGTGTACACACATACCAGTTCCTAGATATCTGTTAGGGAAAGAGGAAAATACAGAAATAATAAGATATGCAGATGATATACTAGACTCATGGTAAGGATATAGAATATAGTCATAATTTTAATTATTTCAAAAGGTTGAAATAGGACGGTGAAGTGTGAGCTGAGATTCAGGGTAGGTGGGGCATGCAGGAGGCTGAAGAGCCAGGTCCTATGGCGGGAGAAGCAGAGACCACAAGCTGTGCCTGTGAGCATGGCTGTAATATTTAGAGGCACCAGGAAAAGCCATACCGGCGAGAGCTCCCTCGAGGGACTCTGTTTTCACTCTGTGGAGATGGGGAGTCATGGGAGGGTTTTGAGAAGTGACTTCATCACTTACTAAGAGTGTTCCATCCACTCAATTGGAGTGGAAGGGTGAGAATGGGAAGGAGTCAAGTAGGAGGCTGGCGACCGACCGGCAAGGGTGGATGGTGACCTGTGGGTTTCAGCAGGAGCTGTGGGCCACTCAGAAATGGAGGGAGGGGGAGTTGTTGATACATTTAAAGGCACAGTGAACAAGACTTCCTGATACGTTTGCCTTCAGGAAAACACGCCTATGGAGGCACCAAATTTTAGCTCATACAACTCCAAGGTCAGGCTTTGGAGGGAAATCACATGTTGGACTTGGGACATTACCATGATGTAAGCACACGTGAGTTCTCTCAAACCCACTTGTGGAAACACAATCTCCAAAGCCACAGGCATGAAAATGTGGGCTCTTTGGGAGGTTGAAGGGCAGGAAGGTGCCTCTATCACAAATGGAATTTGTCACCCTGGAAAGAGGCCCCAGAGAACTGCCATCCTTTTCTACCAGGCAAGGACACGGAATAGCACTGTGTCAGGAACAGGTGTGCTGACGCTATGAGCTTGGGTTTCTAAGCTTCCAGACCCATGAACAGCCATTTCGTTTGACTATGAAACTACCCAGCTATGAAGGCTTTTGTCCTAGCAGACTAATCTGATTAGAGCCGACATGCTAATTAGAGTCATTGAGCAGGTCTTTGGCTGTATACTGTGATAGAAGTCTGGGGGTTAAAAGTTGATCACAGTGAGCACTGGCTTCCCTCCGATGCTGTAATGGAGCACGAGGAAGCATTTCCTGCAATTGATTTTGTTCAACAGGCTTTCAAATCTATTCTACAGGCATATCTCTATTAAGGATGTAGAACACCATCTATATCATTGATCTCTTCTTCTTGATACTATAGCCAATGACTTGTAGCCATCTGTCTGCTTGTCTTGATCATCAACTTGATGGGATTTAGAGCCTCCATAGGAGGAAATCCCTGGTCATGCAGAGGAGGTATCTAACTTGTATTAAGTGAGATGGGAAAACATACCCTGACTGTGGTACCTTTCCACAGGCCAAGGTTCAAAACTGAATAGAAAGGAGAAAGCAAGCTGAGCTTAAGCATTCCTTGCTCGCTGCTACCTGACTCTGGATGCAATGGGATCTGTTGCCAGGCCTTCCCTCCATGATGGGCAGAATCCCTGGCACTCAGGGAAACAACCGCTTCACTTCTTAAGTCAGCCTTGTCTGGTGTTTTGGCATGGCAAGGAGAAGAGCCACTAGTGGAGAAAGTGGGTACCGACGAGCAGAGGTGAAAATTGCCCATATCGTTCTTTGGAAGTGACGTTTGGGAGGAAGGTGAAAAAGTTTGGGGCTGAGGTTTGAACTTTGGAATACAGAGCAGAGCTTGATGGTCCATTCTAATAGGAGTTTGGTAGACCAGAAGGCTGAGAGAAATGTAGAGAGAAGCAAAGACTCTGGAATAAAGGCCATTCAGATATTCTGGCAAAGAATCTGGCAGCGCTGTACTCACAAGAATTTGTATGAGGATGACTTTCAAAGGTGCGGAGATTTGGCAGGGCAGATTCCAGGCAGCATGGTACTCGGGTAATAGCTACTACCCATTGCTTGCTTGCCCCAGGGCTACGGCATGAGATAGCAAATTGTAAAGAAGAAATGTGAGAGTAGTGCCAACGGTGGTGGGGAAAGATGTATGGTGAGGGAGTTTAAGGCTTTAGACAAGGAGTACAGATGGCAAAGAGTCTGTAACTATTGGAGACAGGAGTGATAGTCAAAAGAAACCCAGTACTGTGCATTGGAAAAACGGGAAAGACGTCCTGAGTGCAAGACCCTACTCTTCAAAGGCTTCATCTTGTGGAACTACAAATCCATTTGCAGAGAGGTCTCGAAGTGGGAGAGTCATTGAAAGGGTTCCCTGCTAAAAACAAGTGACCAAAGAACTCAGGGTCAGCATATAAAGGCCAGTGCAGCTGTGGTCCAACAGGGCGAGACTCCATCCTAAGATGTCATCAGAACTGGGCGGCATTGTCCGTGTGGTACTGGTTTAGTAACATGAAAGGTGCAGGAATGAGGGGCGTTGTGGAGTCTTTCACCACAGTTACAGAGAGCTGCTGAGGACACTCAGCCTGTGGTAGGAACCGAGTTCCTGCAAGGAGGCAAAGAAGCCATGAAGGTGAATCCCAGGTCAACATTGGAGACCTCAGAGCATTGGAGATGTAAAGGCCATGGATGTCTACAGAGGAACACTGCTCATGGACTGGAAGCCGCCTGAGACAGCTGCCTGTGAGTATTACAGGCAGCAGAGCCAGAGGAGAATGCCTCTCTCGTGTTCCCTTTGGAACGCAGAGGATTCCATCATGAGCCCCAGACAGCACAGTGGAACTGCAAGCTTTTCCCTCCTGGGTTTTGATCTTGTGTTGGTCCAGGCTCTCCTTGCTGTTCCTCCGTCTTTTCCTTTTGGAATGAGAGTGTTTGCTGTGTGCCATGGAATATGAGAAACATGTAACTTGCTGAACAGTGTCAGAACTCTTAAAGCTAGTGTGGACTTTTGAAGGGGGACTGGGGGAAAGACGAGGAGAAGGAAGTTAAGGCCTCAAAGTGTCGCCTTCGAGGGTCCAGATGGCAAAGTGTGGATCTGTAATGATTAATCCTGATTGTGAACTTGATGGAGTTTGTGGTCACCACGGAAGCAAACCTCTGCACACATCTCTGAGAGATCATCTAGCTTGTGTTAACTGAGGTGGGAAGGCACCCTGAATATGGGCAGTACCATTCCATGTACTGGGGTCCCAGAAAGAATAAAAAGGGGAAAGAACATGAAGAAACACCATCTTCTGCTTCCTGATTGTAGGCACAGTGTGACCAGCAGCCGTGCCTCTGTTGATAATGTCCCTGGGACTGTGGCCCCAAATCACCCTTCGCTCCATAAGTTGTTTTTTTGTCAGGGATTTTGTTTCAGCGACAAGGCAAGCAAGGGATACACCGTCATTTCTGTAACAGCAGGGTGGGGAAGCACATCAGAAAAGGGAAGATGTGGAGGGGCAGAGTGTGGGAACCAAGGGGCCTAGGATGGTACAGGCAAGATACAGTGCTCACTTAGGAGGCGGTCAGAGTTTAAGGGACAGCCTGATGGGGGCTTGGGTCACCCGGTTACGCTGCCTTTAGAATCAGGCACTAGCTTGGCCGATCGCCTGAGAAGCCTGTCTTTGAGACAGTCATTCAGCATCTCCGGAGAAGGACAACTCCAGGGTCCTGATTGTCTCCCCACGGCAGGCTCACCTCCGTCAACCCCTGTCAATGCACATCTCTTTCAAGTCATGTGGGAGAACGTGGCTCAGCTCTGCAGGTTGCTGCGCTACCCCATAATGTCATTTCTATTTTGGGCGATGCTAAATTTGCTTACTAGGTTGAGATGGTGTTTGCCATATGCCGCCATGGTAAAGGTATTCTTTTTACCTTCTCTGTGAGGAGGAATCCGTAGACTGATACTCTGAGACCCTGGGAACACCGTATTTCACAACATCGAGACACTCCGTGGGTCCAACGTTCACTCTTTGCCTGGATTTACTTTGGGATTCACAGATGCCTGTCGTATATGAGCTGTACTCCTGTCTCCTGATTAAGTTTATAGCAGTGTCCCGAGTTTGTGCTCCTTCTCCTCACATTAGAGGCTTTATTTTGAGATCACTAGCATTCTGAGGGCATTTTTAAGCCTTTCGGTTTTATATGTGACCAAATCTTTTCAGACAGATATTTGATCTCTTCAGACATTTAAATTGAGATATTGTGTGGTGGGGTGGGGTGGGGGAGATCAGTTTTGTAGATTTTAGTTTCTTTTTGTAAACAGCATAAAACCCATTAAAGGCAGGGCTGGGGGGGGTGGGTAGATAACATTCTTAATGTAAATCAGGCCATGGTATATCACCAGCTACTTAAAGCTGTTTGTTTTAGATGTTTTGTGATGAGTTGTTTGAGCTGTTCATTTTGTGAGTCCCAAGGGTGAGGTGAACTTGACACCGCCTTTTGGCCAACACCACAGAGCAGGGCAGGGCCAGATGAGTAATGCTTGCGGCAGTTCAAGTCTCTGGCGACCCGGTCTGTACAGCTGTGTTGCTTGTTATTGGGAAACCTGGGCTTTAGATGTCAGAGAACAGCTGGGTCAGAGCGGTTGACAGCAGGGCTGGCTGTGCAGAGAAAAGGCAGCAACAGGCAGCTTCTGCGTGCGCCCGCCGCCCACCACCACGCCTGCTCTGCTTCCAGTGCAAAACTGAAACCTCCAGGTTTGAGGTTCTTCCTTGAAGAGGAAACAAAGGCACTTTGGGAATCTGCGGAGAGAAAAGCTGGAACTCTGTTCTGTTGGATCTGGTGCTGCAGAAGAAAAGCCCTCTGTGCTGGTCACCCGGGCTTAGGTATAGGAAGGTTAGGCGTGAGTCTCTGCCACATGACTAGTGTTGTATGAAGAGTTAGGTATGATCCTGTGACTTCACGTGCTTCTTGCCACCCTCTGCTCCTCCTCCTCTCCCACTTCAAAATGCCCTTCTGCCTATTCACCTCTACGGTCCAGACGAGTAAGGTCACGAGACGGATCTGGGAAAGCAACCCAGTCTCATTTTCTGGTTTATTTTGATTTAAATATTTTGACGGGAAATAGTCATAACAAGCCTACGCCACCCTCACAGTTGCAATAGCCTCAAACATATGTGTTAAGGTAGAGAAAAAGGAAGCTGTGTTCTTGGCAATGGGCTCACAGGATCGCTCAGAAGGTGCTGGGGAAAAGTCAAAGGCTGTGTGCCTCCTGTTTGCTTTGAACGCACATCACGGCTCAGTTTGACTCATTAAGCGTCTCTATCCCTGTGCCTACCGTGTGATCAGGAAGCAAAGGCTTGGGTTTGAACGTCTTTCCTTCAGTTCTCTCCTCTGTATAATTGAGGTGGTAATTTTTAAAGGACTTTTTTTGAGGGGGGGGACAAGTAAATGAGCTGTTAGCTACTAGAATGTCCCTGTACATAAGTACCCCTTGCTTCTGCCTTCTTTTTCTGAACTCCTTCTAGACTCCTATGAATACCTTAAATACATACCCCAGTAATTAAGTGTCGTACCTTGAGGCTCCATCACACAGAACTGAAAATTCTCCAAGCATAGTCAAAAGAATCCATTGTTCTTCATAATCTTTAGTTTTGAAGTAAAAAACCAAAACAAGACAGAATAGGTATATTTAAAGGTAACACCTTACATTTTGAAGCATGCTTTACTTAACTAACTCCTTAAACGTATACTTGGAGACTGTGTTTTAACCATACCGGTATTTTGTCTTTTGTTGCTCAAATGATCGGGCTTGTTTCAACCCCTCACCCCCACCCCCACCCCATTACTTTCTAGTTAGTCTGCCGTTCACACACACATTGCAGAGGCTCTGGAACTGAGACAGAGAATGCCCTTCCCTCCCCTTCCTTACCACCACCAGCTTTGCTTCTTTCTTCTGTGGTGCTGGGTACTTAGCCCCAGGTTTTGCACAGGCTGGACAGGTCCCCCTACCACTGAGCAATCCATATGTCCTCAATCTCTTTACTATTGTCGTCCGTCTTTGGGTTAATAAAGGGATAAAGTGTTCTCAAAAGTATAACCACACATTCAAATATAAGAAGTTTTATGTGCATGAGTGTTTTGCCTACATGCATGTCCGTATACCACGTGTTTGCCTACTACCCATGGAGGATAGAAGAGGGCATAGGGAGCTGGAGTTGTGGGCAGTTGTGAGCCTCCGTGCGGGTGCTGGGAATAGAACCTGGGTCCTGTGGAAGAGCTAGCAGTGCTCTTAACCAGTGAGCTACTTCTTCAGCCCCGACCAGCACATTTTCAATGTAAAATGATAGAACCTTAAAGGAATGAGTGGGTGAAGGAACACTTAATGTTGTCCTATCGTGTGTTGTCATCCTAGCATGTGCTGGTTGTGTGTTCGAGATTCCACACAAGCACGGCAAGCATCAGAAGTTGGGTTGACAAGAAATCCGTTGTCATTTGGCATCATCTTACCTTTTTCTTTTTTCCTGCCCTTATCTGGGAAGCAGAACGAGCTGCTGTATAGAGATGTATACAGGAGGCGCAGCTGTGTGTGTGTGTGTGTGTGTGTGTGTGTGTGTGTGTGTGTGTGTGTGTGCATTTGAAGAAGTCTGTATTGTTTGAGCTTCAGCAGTTTGTAGAGAAGTGGCCAAATGCGTTGATGTGCCTTGTCAGTATGGAAACCTGTTTGATTCCATTAGCCTTGCAGTCATGGGAAAGCAAGTGAGTCCCAGAGGATTGGTTGGACAGTGAGATATTTTTTTCCCCAAGTTTTTCGAAGAGTTGAATTTCCATGAGTGTCTGATTGAAGCATCTGCTGAGTAATCCCTTTGCTTTTGGACCATGCCGGAGCCTCCTCAGATGATCTCCTTGAGCAGTTGCAGAGACTGTCGCGTAGGCGGGCCATTCATGGAAATGTTACGTTAGCAAGCGGTAGAGTGAGGTTCCAGCGCCTACCTCCGCTCCTACACACGTGTCTCCTCTATGACATATGAAGCTCTTGGACTTGTGCGCTTGGTGAGCTAACATTGTAACGCTTTGCTCAAGATGGGGAAATGATGTTTACCTTTTGCTAAAGAATATTCAATATAACCACTTCATTTCTTCTTGAAGGTGGCTTGATAACCCCACGTGCACCCGGGCAGGTGTCCTCTTAGAGAAGTGGATGCCTTTTTAAATAGAAGGTCCTTAGGTGTACCCACAACTCATTGCTGCGAGCTGTACGCCTCTCATGCTGCAGGGGACTGCATTGCTGCTTGCTCCAGCCTGGCCCACTGCAGACTCACAGCGACTTCAGTTCATCTGGAGAAGGGCTTCCCAGAGAGCCTCATGCACGCTCAGGTGAACTTACTCTCTGAGCAGCGGATGCTGCAGTCTACACTTGGTACTCACCCCTCTGTGCTGTGCCAGGCTCTCAGGAGGTGTCCTGTTGGGAGAAAGTGTTTATTGGAGTCTATTTGTTTGTGTTGTTTGAGCTGTTAAATTGCCGTCTCAGTTGCTAAATCGAATAGAGGGAATATTTAAGCCCCTCCATGTTTCTTACATCTTGCCAGGAACAGTGGCTGGGAACATGAGCATATGGCCCCAATTTCTTAAAGACAGAAATTGAGAGAAGCTACGGTTTTAGTCGAAAAGTTGGAGACTTGTTTTCTATTCATGAAAAGATCACACACACGCACGCATGCACGTGCGCGCACGCGCGCGCGCGCGCACACACACACACACACACACACACACACACACACGCCCTTTTCCTACTCTGTCTAACACATGACGGAACATAGCCGTGTGTGATTAACTACACAGCTTGCTCCACTCGTGTTTGGAATGTGGCTAGAAACAATGGAGCCAGAACTGACTTCATTTCCGGAAAAAAAAAAAATACTCAAACAACGTTTCTCTAATAGAAAGTACTAGAGAGGACATTTCCCTTTGTCAGAAAGATGAAAAGACGTTTAAAGGCTAAAGACCAGGAGGTAAGCAGTTGTCCACTTTAAGAACAGTATCCACTTATGTTTATGTATAGAAGACACTCTTCTAGTGGATAAGAAAGTTAGAGTGTCCGGGTTCCCAGCCCAGTACTAACCATGCCTGCCTCCGCTTAACTTCCAAGATCCGAGGAAATAGGTCAAATTCGAGGCATAATGAAGCTGAATCCTGCATATTCTAATTCATAAATTAAAAGCCCATGTAGGTTAAAATACGTTAGTCAGCTGTTCAGAGATGTGTGTGATGACAAAAATCAAAGTTAGAGGTTTTGTAATAAATCTTGTCTTCCATCAATAAATCTCGGCTTTAGCTCCCGGAGCTCAGTACAGTCTGACAGGCATCGGGGACATCTCTGAACTCACACTGTTTGAGCAATGCATTCCGTTTGCGGAGACCTTTATGAGCTGTTTAACCTCACGCAGCCTCTGTAAGCCCATAGCTTGTATTTTGAAAGGCCAAAAATGAACTGTCCTTTCCTGGGCAACATGAACATGACCTCATATTTTTCTAACAGTGCCTCGCACCTTAGTTCCTCCACACCAGTCAGGCGAGTAGGAAGCTGGCTGACTCACAGAGGACATTTAGAGAGACCCCGTGAACACCCTGGACACCTGCTGATGGGCTCACAGTCAGTTTCCTGAGGTCGTCTGCCATCATCCTAACACACGGTTCTATGCAGAGGAAGGGCCATTAAATACGGCACTCTGCCGACTTGGTGACACGAGACGTACCTAACTTCCTGGCGTCTAACACCCCATTGGACATTTCGGCAGTTGGTTGGTGCTGTTTGTAGAACCCATAAGTCATGGAGCAGTTTGCAATCCCTCCTACTTCCAGGGTGGTCTCTGAAAATAATTCCACCTGTCCCCTGGCCATGGATATGGCTTTTTCTTCCTCAGAGACTAGCCTGAGATCACCCAGGTAGCCCCGGGAATCCTGCAGCCAGCCCCTGATGGCTGGGCATGAATCTGTGAAGCCTGATGTTTCTTTCTAATTTTTTATGATAAAATACGTGATGATTAAAGAGTCTGTCTTGCTACTGTTAGTAAAAGGAGGGGATGAACTGAATGAGAACTTCCTTTATCCTTTCAAGGGATAAATATTAAAAATGTATAGTAATATATATATACACACACATATACTTATATATCATATATTATATATATTAATATACATACATGTACACATATGTGCATATATACATATATGTTGCCATGTAAGAACTGAGGAAAATAACATATTGCCATAAACCCAGACTAGAGGGAACTACCATTTGGTATGACTTGGGTTGAGGCTGAGGAATCTGAGGTTTGGATTTTACTTCAAACACTCACTTTTTTTTGTCTTGTAGTCTTTTTCTAGATTTTTTTTTCTGGTTGCTTTCTTCCCATTAACACTTTGGAAAGGGTGGTGCACTTTGGAAAGGGTGGTGCCCTCCCTACCCCCATCCTACCTCCATCCTGCACGCGTCCGTTTATCCCTCGTAATTATGTACCGTACGGATGTCTACTCCACTCTGCATCGTAGTATGGCCAGAAGAGGATTCAGCCTCAGTCCCCCAGATGCTGGCTCTGGTACCTTTCTTCTCCCTCCCCTGAGCTTTCCCAGCTCTACTGTCTGAGGATAGCTCTCCCCGCTCGGCTCCCTTTAGTGGTGGTGCTCCATCCCTCAGAACCTGAACAGGCTCACGCAGTGTGTAAGAAGACCTTGGTTCTCAAAGGGCTGACGTCTCAAATTTTTGGCTGCATGCTAATTATCTGTGCAAAAAATTTAAGATAATGTGACTGCCGTAGTTAGTAGCTTTTAGTTACTGAAGTGAAATGCTTGTGGTAATCAACAGAAACAGAGGAAGGCTTGCTTTTGGCTTAGGGTTTGGAGAGGCTCAGTCACTCCTGTTTCATCTGGGTTACAGCAAGGCAGCACTGCCTGTGTGTAGCAGAGGACCTGTCGACCTCATGGCTGGACAAAGGTCAGGTCCCCTCAATCCTCTTTCGTGGCATATATGCCTCCTATGACATTAATCCTGCTACAGAGCCCCACCTCTTAACAGGCCCACCACTTCACAGCATCTCCAAGATAGGACCATTGGAAGGCCGGCCATGTTCCAATACCACAGTTCCTGCATGGTTCTTCTTAGGTCATAGGTTGGCATGTTTTCTGGGCAAACACAGAGCTCTATAAGAAAACTGCACATACCAAATCCACACATGCTTAATGAGAGAAATATGGGTTTACCCAATTGGTGTGTAGAGATCTACCCAGAGAGTGCATCTGAAGAACTAGAGAAAGCAAGATTTTACCATTTTTATTTTTGACTATTTGGACAAAGAGCAGTACATGTATGACGGGAACTGGCCGGATAATCGGCCGCCTGGCTTGGCTAAGTGTGTATTTGCATGCCACAAGCATTGGGAATCACTCCGGTGGAGTTTTGCTGTCTTTCTGACTTTTTAGCTCCAGGAGAACACTTTTCCTCAACAAATGTCGGCTTCTGATAGTCGATGTGCTGAAAGCATATTCCTGGGTGGTGCGTTCTCGAATCCTTCATCCCTAGACTTCAAAAGACACCTACACAGCCGTTTTGGTGTTTGAGTTGAATAATCAAGGACACAGAACGGGTCAAGTTCACATTGTAAAACCAACCAACACAGCTCACCGCTTGTCAACCAGGCGTCCATACACATCTCTGCAGGCCACACCCAGTCTCCAAATAAAGACAGCAAGAAGGCCATTCTGCCACAGGCCTCTTTGCAACCCAGAGCAGGCTGCCCCTTTCCTTGAAAGAGGGTGTAAGGTCCCAACGTAGGCCTTTCCCCTTCATACCGTGTACTTTGAATAAAAAGCTGAATATGCCATGCAGTGAGGAGGGAAGAAAACAAAGAAATGTGTACTTAAGTCTTTTTATTTTTCATTCATGTCCTCAGCAGAATGAGAAACACTCACAGCAGTTCTAGTGACCACGTCCACTCTGCTTTTACACTGATGATACTTAGGGCTACTTTCTCTCACTCTCTGTTGCAGATGGTCATGGCTCTTTGCCTGTAGGGTGATCTAAATCCTTTATAAGGCCTAAGGCAGTGGTTCTCAACTTTCCTAATGCCAGGACCCTTCACTACACTTCCTCATAAAAATAAAAATATTTCACTGCTGCTCCTTACCTGTAATTTTGCCACTGTTATTAGCTATAAGTACTGGGTTTTCCGACGGTCGTAGTCCGAGAAGCAGTGGCCTGAGGCATTAGCAGCCCCACTAGAGTTGTTAATTGTTAGTTCTCTATGGACCTCAGTCTCAGGGTATGACAGCAACAGGTGATGTCCTGACGCTTCTGCCTTCCAGATCTTTCTCTCCTACATCATTTGTGTAGGTAACTCACAGGTTGTCTGACTTATTCATTATGATAAGGACTAACCCCAAGGTTACAGATGGCCCTTATTAGAAGAACAGTACAAGCGAGAGACAGACAATGGTCCAGGCTCTGCAGTATCCCTGTTTCCCCGAGGAAGAGTCAGGTGGGCCAGCCGAGATGGGGGATACCTATGTGCAGACGAGGTGCTTTACACATAAGGATTCTAACTCTTTAAGGGCCCTTTGGCTACAAGAAGGGTGACGAGTGGACATGTATTGGATCACTGCAGAGGACACTGCCTCAGTTGAGGCCCTGAGGTCACTGTGTGGAAGATGCATTTGGATTAGAACTAGAAATATTTGTGAGTACAGTTGGCCCAGAAGTTGGGGGAAGCCCAAGTCTTTGATGCAGTTCTTTCTAGAAAATGTCAGTGTATCAAGTCTTTGTATTTTGGGGGGACAGGGGGAGAAGCCTTTACCCATAAGCAAAGCTTTGCAACTGCTTGTGGCTGGATTGGGCCTGGAGCTGGATTTCTCAGGACTCGGTCACGCCCTTCCTGGCTTCGAGGATCCATCACCATGACTCTGATGGCTGTTCTTGGTTGTCAACTTGACTGCATCTGGAATCAACTGAGACCAAAGTGGCTGGACACGCCAGTGGGGCATTTTCCTTAGTTAAGTCATTTGAAGTGGGAAGCCCCACCTTTAATCTGGTTCTTTTGAGGTGCGTGAAGAGCCGGATTTTTTTCCCCCGCATCGCACCTTCCGCTGGCAGCCTCTACTGAGGCTCGCGCTCTATACGTAAGAAGGAAGCTCATGCCCTTCGCCTGAGTGCCCTCACTTTGGCCGGCAAGTCCATCCCCTCACTGTCATTAGATCCTGCGTCTCTGGGATCCTGGCATATCCTGATGACATCTCCAGCCTCATGGACTGAATGATTACTGGATTCTTGGATTTTTTTCCATTCATAGACAGCCATTGTTGGACTAGCAGAGCCATAGCCTGTAAGGGATTTATTGTATATAAAATAATTTATATTTATCACTTATATAATATATAGCATATAACAGTATTTATTTACTATAGGTAATATTTATTTATTTGATTTATTATATGCAATAATAGAAAGTCAAAGTCACACATACACGTGCACACACATGCACACACACATGCACACACATACACACACATGCACATACACATGCACATATACATACATGTACACACATGCACACTCAACATTCTTTCAATTCTGTTTCTTTAGAGTATAGAGAATCCTGACTAATACACCAGTCAAACCAGTAACTCCCATGCTCATCTACTGACTCAGAGGCACCCCCTTACCCCCAACCCCGGCCCCAGGGGTTGAGTGGCAGTTATAACTCCCAGGCTGATGTGTTTCCTGGCAAAACACTGTCCTTTTGACACTAAGTGTTCTCAGCATCAAAGCAGCAGGGCACAGGTTGAAGGGACAGAGGAGCAGCATACTGGGGAATACACTGCAGAGATATCACGGGTGGTGCCTTCCCCTCCCCCCACTCTTGGTCCTGACTCATAGAGAAACATACCTACATTAGATTGTGACCAGCCCATACTAGGTTCTCAAGAAATGCTAAAACGTCCATGAGTCAGTGACTTTTTTTTAAAAAGAAGCACCTTGCAAGCCTCCCTGCTTGGGAGCCAGTTCCTGGGAGCTGTGATGTATCCTCTCAATTGCCAACTTGATATGATCTGGAGTCATCTGGGGGACAAGCCTCTGGCGCACGCCTAGGAGAGCTTATCGGGAACAGGTTAATGGAAGCGGGAAGATCCACACTAAACATGGGTGGACCTAGCCCCAGGGCTAGGTCTTGGATTTCATACAAAGGAGAAAGCCAGCTGGGCACATTATTTATCTGCTGCTTCCTGACTATGGATACAATACGAGCAGCTCCCGCCACAGTAACTTCCTGCTTTCCTGCCAGGGTAGACAGCGCTCTAGAACCACAGGCCCAAACGAATCCTTTGTTGATCTGCTTGTGTCCCGACAAGTGTCTGGACAGCAGTGTGTACACTTGTAGCAGTTTTCGTGCATTTTTCAGAAGCTAAATGAGCCATGCGCATGGCTACTGTAATCTCAGGAACTGGGAGGTGGAGGCAGAGACCATGAGCTCAAGACCAGCCTGAGCAACATAGTGACAGAGGACACGCTGAGGCACAGGTGATCTCGCCTAAAACAAAACTAAATACAGCAAGGACAAAGTGAATTAAGTTGTTTGACACATGAAGTGACGTTGCTGGTAAGACACACACCTTTGTGCATTTGTGTGTGTTTCAAGTTTCCAAAGGAAGGAAATTTAAAACATTCATTTATGTAACATATATGTGTGTGCGCCTGTGTATGTGTATACACCGTGTGTGTGAAAAGCCGGGGTGCGCCTGTGTATGTGTATACACTGTGTGTGTGAAAAGCCGGGGGTCTTAAGGGGGCACCAGACTGGAACTGCAGTTACAGGTGGTTGTAAGCTGTCGTGTTTGTGTGGGGAACTGAACCCAGCTTCTCTGTAAGAGTAGCAAATACTCTTAATTACTGAGCCACCTCTTCAGGCCTCACAGGAAGAAATTTAATATACGCATGAAGTGTGTGCATACCCATGTGCCTTGTGTGTGCGCGCACGCGCTGTGCAGTTTTGGCATTTGAATGTCTAGAGATTTGAAGAGAATAACTAAGTAGAAGTTGGATAAGAGACAAGAGCTGTAGTGGTTCATTTATGTCTGTCATAATTACAAGAAAGCTAGTTACAAGAGACCTAGTACAAATCCCCAGAGTAAAAGCCACCCTTTTGTCTGTTCCACGAGTCCTGAGTCCCTGTCCCTCCATATAGGACGATCTGTCCTTTGACTTGGCTCTGGTTTTTATGGTTCTCTCTTAAAAATCTTTTTGTTTAAGTAACACCTTTAAACTTTGTGCTTTTACTGTACCCTAGGAAAATAACCTTAATGTTAGGCATGGTCCAACAGGAATCATGTTTACAGAGTACATGTTACATGTATACCCTTCTGCATACTCACAGAGTCCTCCGCGTGCACTCTGTGTTTTCCCATTTTTATAGTATTACCTTTGCATTCCTAAATTTTTGCTGTGGCTAAGCCCCCCCCCATCTTTACTGCATGGCAGTGGGGTACCCAATTATGCTCTGTAATGACCCAACTGTTCCCTCACCTCCCCCCCCAGAAATCTGCCTCTGTGTCAAATAATCATCTCCAATATCAGCATTTCACTTCTGCACAGAACTTTATATTTATTGAGCCTGTTTTCAAAGCTTATTGAAGTCCCCTATGCTGTGGGAAGTGGCTCGGTTAGGTAGCAGCTGATTTTATTTATCTGTTTGTTACTTACTTGTGTGAGTAAGGGGTAAGAGCTGTGCATCTCACTCCCTCAGATTTCCGGTGTCTAGTCAGTTAGAAATGTAGCAATAGCCAGAATCATGCGAGATGTAAGAGAAGAGGTGGATGGAGATAGAAGGGAGGTTACTAGTACCACGTGTCCTGAGATCCCTCCCGTGGGGAGCAAGCAAAGGAGACCACAGTAATCCCCCAGTGCTTGCTTTAAATGTGAAAATAGTTTGGGGTAGCTAAATGTTTTCTCCCAACAGAAGAGATTAATTTCCAGCCCAAGGAGGACTTAGCAAGTCACATTTCACAGTCCTTCAGAACCTCAGAAACAAGCGACAGCGCATTGGGTTATTGACGGTTTTAAGCATCCAGTCGGTCTTGGTTTTGAGCACTGCAGTCACTGCTGTAAACTGGGTGACTTAAAATGCAGGTGTCTCTCAGGTCTAGAAGCCGGGAAGGCCAAGTGAATGGGTTCCTCCTGAGGGCCCCCTACCAGGCTTTGTTGCTGTGTAGATTCCTGCTTCCTTTTCTTATGTGGTTGGGATCCTCTGACCCTAATTATTCCTGAAGATCACATCCCGCCATGAAGTCTATAAGACTGGGGATTAAGGCTTTAATACGTGGATCTTCAAGGCACACAAGCATTCAGACCACTGTCTCCCGAAGTGTGGCGATGGCCCTGCTACTTCTATGGGCTCAACCATTCTTCCTAATAGGGAAGGTTTAAAATGAGACATTTTTGTTTTTATAAGGGGCAACGACAGGTTAAAATGGAAAGTAATTGCCAACTTTTCTTATTTCCAATTTCTTTTCATTGTGTTAACATGATGGATCTAAAAGGAAATTAACATATTTAATCACCCATTTTTTTCCAACTCAATGTGCCACAGTTACATAATTTAACATGTCCAAAGTTTGATCTTACCATTTTGTTACATGATGCCATGCACATAGCTACCCAAACTTGGAACCCAGGACACACCCTCCAGCCCAGCAGTCAGTCAATTAGCCCTGGAGCATATACCTAAGTATTCCTGTGCCCTTTTCTTTCTTTCTTTCTTTCTTTCTTTCTTTCTTTCTTTCTTTCTTTCTTTCTTTCTTTCTTTCTTTCTTCTTTCTTTCTTTTTTTTGTTGTTTTTGTTTTGTTTTTTAGCATCTCATCTATCCGACTTTTAAAAAGGTATTTCTTAAATGCATCCCACTATCCTTTATGGCGCCCCATCCCCACTTTTTTGCCCAACCATTAGCTGTCCTCAGGAGAGTGAGGTGTTCTAAGAATTCACAGTGCACATACTAGAGCTGGAGCACAAGGCATTCTGTAACTGGGTCCCTCGGATTCCTGAGGAATCCAGCCCCATTGCTGTCGCCTTTTTACGTAAGCTCTAGAAACTCGCAATTATTTGTAGTACCACAGCTGTTCTGTGCTGTACCCATACCTGTGCCTTCTCCTGCAGTGCTCCTTCTAGAAATTATATCCACCTGCTTAATTTCTTGTTGTAAGATTCAGCTCAGGCATCATTTATGGAAAATGTTTCTGATTCGACCCCTCTCTGTTTCTCTTTCCTGATCCCCGGTGTTGGATTCAATGTATTCAGACACTCTTTGATTTCAGTGTTCATTAGGGAGCTTGAGACGTGAGTCCGTGCTCAACCAGTTGGGTGCATTTGATTCCTACATCCTTTGTTCATCCCCTATCACCAAAAGAGAAGAAATGGAATAAAAGGAAACCATCTGCCAGTTACAGACCAGGTGCTATTCTAGTAGTTTGGAATACATCAGTGAGCAGACAAACAAAGTCTCTTATTCTTGTAATCAGTTCCCTTCCGCAAGAGAACCTAAAAGACAGTTAAGTGATAATGAGTAAATAACAGAGGGTATTAGAAAGTTACAGAGTGCCACGGTGAAAACACTTCCGCAGAACCAGCTAGGCTGTTCCGAACTCAGTTCAGTGTAGGCTGGAAGATGGCAGCGTCAAATGCTTCGTTCATGTGACATTGCAAGGGTGAACCATTTGTCATCCTGCCAGGCATAGGTGGCACCCAGCAAGCCTGGTCTGTCAGATGCCAGAGAGGTCACAAAGGGTGGGTCACACGGTGTTTCTGTGAACTTTGACCTTTATGCATATGGTTGGGATGTTAGCCGGCTTTGAGTGTACGAGTGAACCTATAATTTGGTGGTTCGAGGCCAGGCTGTAGGTGACACAGTTAGGATAATTGCCAATGCCTTTGTCTGTAACCCAAGCCTCAGCTCTGGTCTCCTCAGCAGCCGGAAGATTCCCGTGTTCCAAGTCTCCCTTAGTAATATCAGAAAGTGAGCAGCTGGAAGCAGGGGAGCATCTGGAAGCAGATGACAATGACAGCTTGAATGGAGGTGTCGTTGTGTGGAAAGATAAGTGTGTCTGGTTCCGTTGGCTTTCAAAGTTCTGGGAAAGAAGATTTCATGATGGTTTGGTGAGACATCTGAGTCGAGAAGTCATAGATGACTTCAGATTTTCTCCTCCCCCCTCCCCCTCCTCCCCCTTCTCCTTCCCCTCTTCCCCCAACCTCCCCCTTCTCCTGCCCCTCCTCCCCCTCCTCTTCCTCTTCCTCCTCCTCTTCCCCCTCTTCCTCCTCCTCCTCAGTCACGTGCATCTGACCGCTCCTCAGTCTGGTCCATCATCGGCCTTTCACCCCCTGCTTGTTTCTCGACTGGCATCCCTGGCTTCAATCAATCCTTTCCACAGGAGGAAAGATCATTCTGAAATGTTAATCTGTTTATAACCACCTTGAGGGCATAGTATCAGTTGGTTTCCTATTGAGGTCAGATTAAAGAGTCCAAAGTCCGCAGCAGACCCGCTGCACAGCATCCTCGGTGTGCCTCTTGCTTCTCTCCAGCGCTCTGCCTTCCACCTCGTCCATGTGCTCTTACTGTCTCTTAATTCTGAATCTGTCAAAGGATCATCAGTCCTGGGGGAGTTCATGTTCTTCCTTTCCATCTTGTCTGTTAGTGACCCTGGTCAGTAAGAGCCTTCTCTGACCTTGATTTGACACATCCCTACTCTGATACCTTTGCTTCTCTTCCCCGTGGTCTGGAAGCACAGTCCCAAGTGTTTCCTAGGTGCTTGTGATCCGCCTCTGGCTCTGCTGTGAACACAGGAGAAGAGCCGTGGTTGTATTTTCCCAGTCACCCGGTGCTAAGCTCAGCCCACACGCATCAACTTTTAGGCAGTTGGGACACGGTGCAGAAGTGAACTCAAACCTATCAGAAGCAGTGGCACCATATTCTGCACCAGCAACAGTACTGGGAGTGAAGGAAGCCTGTGAGTGGGGCCCTGAGAGGGCACACTCATTTGGCTGGAAAGCTTGGTGTCAGAGCAGCTGTCATGGAGAGTTGAAGGCCACAAAAGAAGGAACACTGGTAGGAGAGGCGGGGCCATAGCACAGAGGCATTTCCACATCAAAGTTTCCCCTCCCCACAAACAGTGAAGAACTTATCAGAGACTTAAAAACAATCAAGCAAAAACCCAGAATCCTAACTAGATTTGTGCCCCATTAGGATGCCCTCTGTTCTTATTCTACCGAGAATCCGGTCGTAGTAGGTGCAAGTCAATCGTAAAATCGAGTATACCTTCGGGTTCTTACCAGGAAGTGAAGGATGGGAGGTATAAGGGTTCCCTCCCATTGAACAAATGGTCTGAAATGCTATAGCATGAAGAAAAAAAAATAGTTGAGTGGGGTCAACTTTCTAAAAAGGGGTGTCACAGATCATTCAGGGTATCTACCAGGGGCTCTGGCCCAGACCACTTATCCCACCTGTGCCCACAGATAGCAGGGAGAGCATCCCCAATGCCTTTGTCTGTAACCCAAGCCTCAGCTCTGGTCTCCTCAGCAGCTGGAAGATTCTTGTGTTCCAAGTCTTCCTTAGTAATTTCAGAAAGTGAGCATCTGGAAGCAGGGGAGCAGCTGGCAGTATGGGCGCAGCCAGAAGCAGGGGCCCAGTGTTTCTGGTGGGGGCACCTGAAGTTGTTCCATCCTCCTGAGGTGCCTCAGGTGAGGCAGTTTAAAGTTTCTCATGAGATGGAGGCTTCCCTCAGCCTGGTGTCTCTTGATGTTCCATGGAGTGCCAGGAGTAGGAGCATCCACTCCACACCCAGCACTGTGGGCCACCATGACACCAGTGGTCTCTTCACAGTCCACTCAGTGCTGGTGTAGCCTGTGACAGTGACAGCTGGGGCTGCTGCTGATGTGCGTTGTTACTGATGACTCCTCAGTCCCTCGAATACGAAGCTTGGATGTGGAGGTCTCAGTGAGTGTGCTGTCTGTCTTCCTAGCTGTGCACAACATGACACCAGTGACTTCCCATTTAGGCTTTGGTCCCCCCACCACAAATACTCCTCTCCATCAGAGGAATATACTTCTGAGAGAAATGTAAAGAGAGAGGAATCAGAAGACCTGGAGTGAGAGGCCCTCTGAGGCAGGAGGATGAGCATAGGTACATGGACTGGGTCAGTCATGTGGATGCCAGCAGAGGAACTTAGTTCTAATTCCTTAAACTACAGGGAACCTTGATGCCAGGACCAGAAACCTTGGAGTAAGGCAACTCTGGAGCAGCTTACTTCCCTTCTGCTCACTCGCTGTTCTGCTCCTTGGCTGTAGACCTGGCATGCACATTGGACGGACGCATCTCTCCCTGCACCCAGACAAATAGCCTTAAGGAGAGTTAGAGTATCACTCTCCTCTATTTAGCCAGTCAGGGTTGATTCTGAGCTCCGGGAGACATTGGTCCTTCCTCAGGAGAGAAGGCAGTGGTGAGCAGAGTTCTGACGAGAAGCAATAGCAACGGGAATGGAGAAGGCCAAAGAGGATGCGGAAGTCCTACGAGTCGATATGGACAGAAAGCAGTGCTTACATCCATCAGAGATGCAAGGGGAAAGTGGCTGGAGGGCAGCTCAGGTGAAGGAGGATTCACTTATGGGAGATAGGGTGCAGAACAGGAAGTACTGATGAGGAGATGGGGTGCAGAAGAGGAGGCGGGGGTGACTCGAGGACCAGAATATAGCGAGGCTGAGGATAATCTAGGAGTCATTTGTTATTGTTATTGTTGTTTGTTGTTGTTGTTGAAGCTAATGACACCAATATAGTAGTCACCCACAGAGATGCTACGGTTGAAGAGGTAGAGGCAGAGTGGACATGGGAGGAAAAGCATATAGGATGGGGGTAGAAGAGAAAAGATCTCCACATTTAACAGGCAGGAAGAAGACATAAGCCAGCAGAGGAAGCTGGGAAGGTCTACTCAGGTACACAGGGTGCACCGTATTAGCTTGATAAAACTTGTCTCATTCCAATAATTGTTTCCATGCAATGTAGTATTGCTGGCAGGGTCTCCCCGGGCATGACTAGGAGTTATTCTGCTAAATTGTTTTGATACAATGTAGTATTGCTGGCAGGGGCTCCCGGGGCATATTCTGGAACCAGACTTAGCTTGTTTAAAAGTTTGCGGACTTCTATTTCTTCAACGTTTCATTTTGTTTCCCCAAGCACAATTGGTCTTTTGGAGAGCGTATTTGTTTTAGGAGAATGATTTGGTTAAATGTATCTACTTTGCTGATTTCCACTGAAGTGTCAAGAGTGTCAGAGAGAAGGAAGCTGGGTAGGAATACCATCTGACTCTGCTGCGACCGACAGGGACGGAGAATGACTGTCAGGCTTCTATGAATCTTAGAAATTGGGAGAGGTTCGCTTCCTTCCAAAACAAGCCATTTCAGTACAGTGCTGTGGGCGCTGAAATCATAGCATGGTGACTAAGGAATTAATTGGGATTAATTATCTGTATCATGTATGTGTATCAAAGTAAGTACTGGAAAATGCTTGACTATGGCAGTAAATGAAAAAAAAATGTGATAGGTTTTCTAGTTTTGAAGGGAGTGAGCGTGCCAATTCTCCTCAGAGGATCCATGAAAACGTAAGGGACTTCGAGTAGGGGGATAAAGAGAGTAAAGACATGGAATGCAGAGCCGGGAATGAGGGAGCAAGCAAGGCAGAGGAAGGGATCAAACTCCGAGGGAATGAGCCGAGTTAAGAGGGAGTGGAAAGTGGGTAGAGGTTCAGAGAAATCAGGGAAATGTTGAAGTGGAAAACCCGGAGCCCAGTTCTCAGGAAACAGAAGGTCATGTGTCAGGGGATAATGATGTGTCTGAAGGCTCAGGAGCAGTGGGACAGGGATCAGGGTAGGGAGTGGTCCGTGGGGACTGGAGGAGATGGTGGGGCCGGAGATGGAGGGGCCGGCCGTATTTTTCTCAGACAGATTTGAAGTGTTAGTGAGGAGGACTAAATGGCTGGGGTGTGTTTACGTCAGAGCCACTGCAACATTGCAAAGGCTTTCAAACCTAGGCAGGTAAAGTTGATTCAGATCACAGAGACACAAGGGAAAGGGGTGGAGGGTGAATTATAGAGACCAAAGTCTCAATAGTGATGAAAGGAAGGGCGGAGTAAGGATACAATGTATCTGGGTGTAAATGATCAGTGTCTGTCTTAATTTAACAAGTACATTTGAAGGAATAATGTATAACAGGCTCTGTAAGATACTGGAAATCCCTGTGACCTGTACAGCCAGAGACCTGTGAGGGTGTGAGGTAAGACACGCCGAGATAGTTGTGAATCGTGGCGTAAATGCACGGCCACCTTTTTTTATTATCAATTATGTAAGGCACAGTGTGAGCTAAGTGATCTGAGTTTACCTCAAAGCCCATGTGTTTGCTGAGTCCATTCTCAGTTTAAGGAGCCAGTTTCTTTAATTATTTACAGTTCGCTGTAGAGTTAGCCTGGTGGCCGAAGCCTGTAAGCCTAGCAACTCCAGGGCTTAGGCACGAGGATCACAAGTTCAAGGTTAGCCTGGGAAGCTTGGCAAGACCTTATCTCAAAATAAAGAGTGAAAGGAAGAAAAGGGGGTGGGGGCGGGGTTGGGGGTGGGGATATGGCTCAGTGGCTGAGTGCTTGCTTAGCTCTGAGACCTTCCCACGCCCTACTTTCTCCCCAAACAGATAGATTAAAAGTCACTTTTATGACAAGGAAATTTAAAAAAAAATGTTTTGTTCCCATACCTTTTTGTTTAGACACCCTCCTTTCAGGAAACTTTCTTAGACTTCCGTACTGCTGGTTTGAATGATATGATTGTTTGAACCCCATCTGACCCAATGTGACCCTGCCCCTTCCCTTGTCTTTAGAGGTATACATAGTAGCAGAGTTTTCAAAGCAGTTTGATTCTTGTTTCCATCCCGGAAGAGCCTCTTCGGTGAAGCTAACATACGTCACACAGCCAGCTTCCTTTGAACTCCCCTAAATGAAATTAATGCCAGCACTGATGTAGCAGTGGCTGTTATACACAGCCGGGTCCCCCACTAAGCAAACACTCTCTTAAGACCAGCGTGGAGGGCTGGGACTCTCACCGTAATGAATGCGTCGGACCGGACAGCTGGATTTACTAAACTGCTGGGCGCATAGCTTTGGCCCACATCCCTGTACGCACACGCCTTCCTTCCCGCAGGGCTCTCTCAGCAATTGTTGAAGTGGCAGACATCATCAGCTGATAAGATAAGAAGCTCGTGCCCCCGCTGCCATCTGCAGGGTCCCTCCTGGCCTGCTGACGTACACAGCCCTCCCCTGATGTCAAAGGGCTGATAAGTAGCTGTTTGACTTCCATTCTTACGGCTGTGCCAGAGCAGGGAGAGGACTCTGTCTCAAAAGCAGCTCTTTTGGGGCTTCCCTTTTTTTCCCTCTTGACCAGGCGAGAGTCCTGTCTGTTTAAATGCTTTAGTGTTATTTATGAATTATTTGGCAGGAATCGTGTTAGCTAAGATAACATCCCCATCCAGTACACATCCTTCGAGGTTTTTTTTTTTCTCTTGCCGGTTGTAAGGCTCACATGGTGTGTACATGTGTGCGACTGGGATTAATCTGATGAAAGCGTGGTTTGTGAGTTCTCGTGAAAAGAAAGGGTTACACCCTCGAGTTTTCTGAGATTGGTGAAGGGAGGGACCAGCTGGTCCACACCAGTATCGCTTCAGCTGCGTTCAGCCCCTGACAGTGTCTAGCAATTAAAGTAGTGATCCCCCCACCCCCCAGTCACCTGTCTTCACACTCAGAATTTCAGAGATGATGGGTGACTTCGAAGGACACGGAAATGTCCTGTTTGTGCCCAAATCTCATGATACAGAGACACGGAGCTTAATTCTTGAAGGTCTTGCTGCTGCTTTTGAACATGGCCACAGCATGAACTGCTCTGACACTTGGATTCCGTTTATTGCAGTTCCTGGTCACCGGGAGAGTTGGACTCACTGCTGAAAGGGAATGGCATAGCTCTCTGTGGTGGAGGAGGGGGATATTTGACAGTAGCAGAGGACCTCGGAGGGAGGGATCTGAAGTGGCTCCGCTCTGTCAGGGGAGGAGGATGGAAACTCCAAATGGTCTGGCATGACTGTGTTAGATCCACAGTCACAAAGTGTAGTCCTGTCTTCCCAAGAATACAACGAGAAGAGAGCTCACGTCCTGTGTCAACTACTCTGGCCATTCTGTGCTGTGCGTAGCAGATGTGCTAGCTACTGGGCATAGAAAGGTTTTTCATGTTGATGCATGTCCTCATAGGAAGTTCTAGTGTTAGGAACCCTTGAGTTCCTAGGATTCCTAACAGAACGTCATGATGCTTGCTGTCCCCGTGTCTGCATACGCAGCGACAAAGACCTGGATTAGAACATATCACGTGGCTTAGTGAACCCCCTGTCACAAGTGTGCTTTAGCAGAGACCAGACAAATGATGTTTCTGGAAGTGACGAGGTCATGGTTTCATTCATTCATTCATTCATTCATTCATTCATTCATTCTATCTTGAGACACTGATGAATGATGATGGTGGTGGTGTAGAAGTTCCTCATTTTATCACATTTGCATTCCGTGCTTAGTCACTTAAATATAATTGTAACCTGGGAACAAATTCCTTGCTGTAGTTTCGTGGTCACTGATAGCCAGACGCATGAACAGTGCGTGTGATCATTGGTTGGCAGACTTGCGTCCCAGAGAAGCTAGTATTTCTAGCGGGGGCAGTGGTGATATTTGCTGATTCAGAGTGGGGATGTGACTTACTGAGGATGTCTGGGCTCTGGAATGAGTAGGTGGATGGGGCCAGCTTCTGCTTTCTAAGGTTATGATAGCGGAGACAGACCCAACTAGGTGTTTAAGGAACCAATGTGCCGAATGCCCGTGCACATTGCTATTCTCTCAGCAGGCCTTGACGATGTCTTTCTGCTGTGATAAATGCCAGCTATCGAACGCTATTACAGAAAACGAGGCTGGGCATGGTGGCTGGCATGTGCCTGCAGTTCTAATGTTTGGGAGACTGAGGCAGGAGGATCGTAAGTTTGAGGCCAGTCAGCTACGTAGGGAACTCCCTTAATAAGCAAAACAACAATGAAAAGTCATTTTCTAAAATCAAGTTTTATTTGAAAATGTTGCTTTTTGAAAATGCCATATTTCTAAAGATGCTAACACAGTATGCATGGCATGCCAGGCTTAGGTAGATGCCATGGGAAAACACGGGCATGGTGGCATGCGAGCTGCCCTGACTGTGGATTCTGACTCAACTTCCCCATCATTTCCCGAGAGGCTGGAACCCTCTTTCGGCAGTAAGAGCCCTGAAGTCTCACGTTCGCATGATCAGAATCACACCAGCTTGGTGCACCTCAGATCCACACACTCACTTTCTAGTTGCTTAAAACGGTTATTCTAGAGGCCCAGGTGGCGGCTCAGAGGGGGCAGTGCTTCCTACGGGGACAAGCGTTCAGATTCCCAGCACCCCCAAAGAACACTGGGCAGGCATGGCATCCTAGCCTATCCCGAACTGGAGAGGCAAAGGTGGGGAACCATCTGGGCTATCAGATCTGACACGTTCTTGGTTCAAGAGTGAAGACTGTGTCCTCCGCATGCGTACACCCACGTCGACACGCACACATATCCACGTGCCTCGCCCACTCACACACTCACAAGCCTGCACACATCTGCAGACATGCGTGCACAACTGCACACCATGGAGCTCATTAAAAAAAAAAAGTTCATAGTGTCCTTTCAAGAAATTTTAGAAATAAACCTGATTTTCAGAGAAAAGGAAGACTAGCTAAATTGTGTTATCTGGAAACTCACGAGTCAATGTCTGGGGACCCAGTCTTTTAGCAGGGAACTCTCTGGAGACAAGGCCTTTGAAGAGGTGACGTGGCTAAGGCGAGGCATGTAGGAGGGAGGGAGGTCGTCTATCTAGTCTGAGTGTGTTCTAAAGATGGCCCCCCGAAAAGCTAATGGCCCTTTTAGAGATAAGGTCTTGTCACATATCCCGGGCTGCCCTGGAACTACCTGTATAGACCAGGTCGGCCTTGAACTCATAAAGATCCGCTTGCCTCTGCTTCCTGAGTGCTGGGATCAAAGGCACACGCTATCACACCTGACCTCTTCTTTCTTAAAGCCAGTCCGAGGTGAAACTCTACTTAAGTCTCTGCTCTAACTCCTCCCAGCTTCTCTTCCTTTGAAGTGACTCATTTATGTATAGCCCGTGCTGAAAAGTTCTTCCTGCCTTATAGATGTTTTCCTCTCCAGAAAACAAAACTTTTTTTTTTTTTTTTTTGGTTTTCTATGACTCAAACAGCAAAAAGTGACTGCGCTTCACACAGATGTTTGCAGGGTTGCCTTCCCATCCTTCCTCATGTTAATGTCCCCGCCCACAACCTCAAGCCAGGACCTGAGCATCCCCTCTGTGTTTGAAATCAGCACGCCAGCGGGCCCCAGCTAGGGCAGTGTCAAAGAAGGGGGACACATGCTTCTTCCCTAACTGAAGGCCATGCCCCAAAGACGTGGTGAGGAGCAACCCTGGCGCCTTTGGATGGCAGAGGTCAGTTTGACGTTTCAGAGCTTTAGCAAACAGAAATGAGGGCGTGGGCAGAAGGCTCAGCTGTTGACAGAACATGTGTGTTTTCATCTCTGGAACCACGCCAGAGGTGTGCCTGCTGTCAGCAGCGCCAGAGGAGAGAAGCTCCCCAGAGTGGAAGTCTGTCCTGGTGATCAGGTGGCAGTCAATTGTGAGGCCTGGGGTGGGGTCAGGCCCTTCTAGCTCCACCTCCTCGGAGGAAACCCCTCCCCCTGCGGCTTAGTCCTGTCACTAGCCTGTTAACTGGTGGTACCAGCTAGAGGGTTTGCCGGCTAGGGGCACACATTAAAGGTTCTTTTTTAATAAGAACGGCTACATCGGAGTAAACTCCCGTTTAGATTGCTTATGGGTTTGATTTGTAATTACAGCAAGTTTCTCGTCACAGGGTCTTATTACGAGGAGACCTCTTACTGAAGCACAGAATCGCTGTTAAGCATTCCAGAACTATTGCCACCTGGATTTGACTGGCTGGGCTGTGTACACATCATTCCGTTTGGAAAGTAAGCCTGGTTCCACTGACCTGAAGTATTAACCCCGGAGAGAAGGCGGCCCCAGCTCAACACTAAAGCGCCATTAATCATCATATGTCGTTTTCTGCTTTTGTTTTGTCTGGCTTTAAAAAAGCAGCTGCCCTTAGGAACAAAAGCCCCTGAGGAAGCGAGGGACAGAGCCGGAGAGTGAGGCAGGCCGGGCACCCCACCAAAAGATGCGCTTGTGTCCTGGATGCAGAAGCTGGGAGTGCCGCCCTATTTGGAAAATGGTATCGGTAGACCTAACCTGTTATATTCCCCCCCTGGGTCACCAGATCTTTAGCTAGGATCACCGGAGACTCTGCCAGACAGTGGCTTCAGAGGAGCAGTGAAAGTGGTTTTGGCCCCAGGATCAAGAACTGAATTCCCCTCAGAGCCCAGGCATAGAGAGACAACAGCTTCCATTGTTTTGAGCTGGGCAGCCAGCAGTAATTTGTTATGGCAACCACAGGAAAGGAGAATAATTGCTCATTCTGAAACCCTGTCACAATGTGCCTACAATGTGCCTAGGCTAGACTCAAACCTAGGCCCCGCCATTGGTTGCCCTGTATTCTTGGTCAGGTCACTCTGTGATAGTGTGAGGACTTGCATCAGGGAAGGGGATTTGAGTGACCACCCTAAGTACCTTTAGGGTTCTGTTATAATCCCACGAGGCAACATAGAGCTTTAGGGAGCATCGATAAATTCCCCCTTGCATAGTCCAGAGTGGTGATTGTTTAGCCTGTACGATTTGGTCAGGCTCAGCTCGTCTGAACAGCTATAACAGGATAACCTTGGACTCAGTAACTGATGAACAAACCTTTCAGTGTTCCTGGAGCAGGGAAGTCCAAGGGCAAAACCCTGGCAGTGTCCATGCTCTGTGAGGACCTGCTTGGATCAAAGAAGCTGCCTTCTTGTTTCCTTATACAGGGAGATGCAGGGCAGCTGTGTGGGATGTCTTTCATGAGTCCTGTCCATGAGAGCTGCACCTTCAAAATCAAGTCACCCCTAAAGGCTCCCTCTTGCTATCATCCACAGGAATTAGGTTTTAGCATATGCATTCTCAAGGACAGAGCATGCGAATCTCAGAGACTTAAGCACAGTGACATCAGCACAGAAGCAAGTGGGCACAGCTGGACTCCGTTCAGTGCTCTCACGGTCCCGTGGTACTCTTGCCAGAGAAGAAAATAATACGTACATCTCTCCACGTGGAAGACAGGACCAAGTGTGCCTGCTGTGTGGACCGTTAGTCTATACCTAAATTGTCTATAATCTAAAGAGAAAGGGGGCCCCCGGGGGATGTTTCTACGACAGTACTGCCCAGTAGAGGTGAAATCTAAACCAAAAGCTGGGTGAGATGTGCACCCCTGTCATCCTGGCCCCTGGAATGTAGAGGTTCCAGGGACGGGAGCTCAAGGGCTGTGTGACCCTGTCTCAAAAAGAGAGAATCAAAGATGATAAAGTTTTTAAAGTCTGTAAAAATTTTAATAATAGATTTAACAACCTATTAATGACAATTTAAATTATTAATTAAACCATTGCTATATTATTAAATTATCAAAACTTTAAAAAATAATTTTAATTAGTAATTAATATTAAATCACTTAGTGATATATTTTACATCTTACATTTGCGTTGTTACTTTCAAGATCCACTATGTCTTTTGAACAGGAAGCCTATCGCTCCCTCTGTGTGGCTGGTTTTCAGGTGCCCAACACTTTCCTGTTGCTAATGGCTTCAGTGAATTCAGCCTGCAGATAGACGGCAGAATAAAGGTGTTTTTGTTGTTTGTTTGTTTGTTTTTCGTTCTTCCCAGAAAGCGTTGCTGGATCTTGGAGGACATTTGTTCAGTGACAGAGTAAATGCCTTTGTGTTTTTCGTGCCGTGTCTTTAATCATGCCTATTCATATGCAGTTGTTTAAGAAAACCTTGCTAAGTGGCATCGTGTGATGGGCTCTCTTCTCCAGTAAATGTTAGAAAGTCTTGACTTTGGAAGAAGTTAGGTCTGCTCTTCCCTGTTGCTCCAGACTTCTCAGAGACCGGCCTTGCTTCACTAGTGAAATTCCACAGTGCTTATTCTGTGTCCCAGTCCCTTGTTCCCTCTACAAGTGTGTGTCCTTCACCAGTATTGTCCTGCACAGGAGGCGTCCTATTGTGTAAATACTGGAGTGTGTGTGGCTTTTCATACATTTTAAATGCATTTCCAAATAGTGCAATACCTATCTGGGATCAGCTGTATAGATGACAAAGATTTCTCCAACATGCGGGGACCCTGCTGCACCCTGATGTGTACCACCCACTCCATCCGGTCCCCAAGCGTGGGGGTGGCGCGTGCTTCTGACCACGATTTACTACGGAAGTGGCTTGGGCAGTTGTCTTTTCCTCAGACCGTCTTGTGGCAGCTGTGTGTTGCGTCTCGGACCAAGCAGCTCAGGACTCAAAGGCCTGCCAGAGTTTTGCTCACTTCTTGTTTTGCTCACTGCTTTTGTCTCTAGGAGCTTCTCCCTGTGCAGCTCTGCTCAGCGCTGCTGTGACTCAGAGTTCTCCTGTGAGTGTTTTTTGACCCTCACCTCCAGGCCTTGGCCCATTCTCTTGCCCTTGCCAGAGCCATCTCTCTTCTTGCCCATCTCTCATTGGTCTCAAGACCCATTTCAAAGGCTACCTCTTCCTGCATGCCCCCTGTGCCCTCCCCACAGATCTGATGAAGATCGAAAGGGCTGTGTATCACTTTATATCTAGCTAGCACCTGATTCATGGTACTTATGAGATTTGCTGGCTCGGAGGAGTCTCTTACCTGTTAACCGCCATAGATGGCACCCCTCCCTGATGGCCAGCGTCCCATCCAGTGAAAGTAAGGAGCAAACCGCCTGCCAGCAACTTGTCGGGGAGGCTCTGTGCATGATCACTGTGAGCTTTCGATAACCCAACTTGTGTTGCTTGGAGAGAAAGGTCTATTCCTCCTGGTTTCAACCTACAACAACACATCCTTGTAAAACTACGAAGGCCGGTCAAGGCTCGCAGGCTGAGTTTTAGCTCTTGGGCACTTACTAATTACTTGATCTTGGAGAACAATTTTATTCTGTGCTCCGTCTCTGACCCATAGAATAAAGAAATGGGAGGCACAGGAGAGAGAGGAATATAAATGAGGGAGGGAGAAAGGGGAGGAAAGGAGGTTGGTGGGGAGGAGGAGGAGGAGGAGGATTAAATGCCGTGAAGAGAATTTTCTTTATAAACTTGTGAGCACAGAACAATTGCACTTCCCTCGTTCACACAGAGTGTAGCATTCAGGGCTTTCTGTCCTGTGTCCATCTAAAGGGTGAATTGCCTTTCCCGGAGTAATTCAACCTCACAAGCTTTGCTTTCTTGACCAAAAAGCAAGGATAATTGCAACAAAGCCCCCACCCCCCATGTGCTGTCTTCTATTGATTACCTAAAAAGAGAGGCAACAAGTTGAGAACAGATGTCTTGCGTTATCTGCCGTAGGATGCCCGGGCATGCTAAACTGGCCGAGGTACTCAGGCGCTTAATGGCTGCTCTCCTGTTTTGAGGATCGTAGCAGATGCACCTTTGTGGAGAATAGCTGTATCCTGAGCTAACGCTGCTGTTACCTCTCTTCTCCTTACCCTTGAGTTCACATCACTCGGTAACATCTGCAGAACACCTGTAACAGAGTAAGATCGTTTATGCCGGAAAGGGTTGGCGAGATGAGTTACGAGTCTACACGGGGCTGAGCATCTACTGTAGTTGGCCGCGGTGTGCTACTGATCTCAGCCATTTCTGGTGCTCCTGGTGTAGAGAGACCTGCCGGCGCTGGCCGTCTTCCATCACAGGATGCCCCACAGGTGCACGTACAGCCCGTGACACTTGTGGACCAGCAGCAACTGTGCGGCCGGCTTCCTGCAGACACAAAGGTCTAAAGGTCGGCTGTAAAGCTGCATATGCCACTCCTGACGGCGTCCAGAGGGCACGTCTAGCCATCTGGATGTGTGCTCAGACGTTCTGCTGTTCGCACCAGGAGGAAATGCCTCCTGAGGTTTTTGTTCCTCAGGAGAAGCCCGTAGTGAGCCCAGCTGCTATGGCTTAATTATGCTTGTTATTCTGACAGATCTTAATCTCTTTTCATATTTAGCTTTCGATTTTTTCTTGCTTTCCAGAAAACACGACTTTATTTTTATGATAAAAAATGGTTAGGAAAATAAATTTGGTTTGTAGTTCCTTACTGTATCGACAACTCTTCTAGAACATTCTGTGATCTAAGAGGCAGTCTTTTTAAGTATGCCGGTCTTGACGTTCGATGGTGTTCCGATTAGGGGAAGCTTTGCGGAGCAGCCGGCCATCAGGTGTTAGTCTAGGTTAGAGATGCTTTGGAATCTCGGTTCCCCACCATCCTGATCTCACCCAGTTACAGATGCCCATTCATCAGTGAAATCGCCAGTTAGCTGATTTGCATCTGAAGAGGAAGCTTTCCTCCCACTCAAATGACGAAAGGACCCCCCTCCTGTCTGACCAGCTAACAGACCTCCTCACTAATCCAAATGGCTTTTGGTCAGAGGAAGAGACAGGAAGTTGGGGTCATTCTGTGGGACAGAACATTTCCAGTGAACAACTCAGATCAGGCCTCAGAAACCGCACCCCCATCTAGTGTACCCCTGTTTCGAACCTGGCTGTGAGCCCAGCTGCCCTCATTTAGTGCGATGCCATAGAGTGCCATCCAGGCACTCGCATGTCAGCATTCCTCATTCTCTGAGCACCCAGCAGCGTCTCCTGTGTAGCCGCTCCACTCTCCGCCCACCACGGAAGAACTCCAGGTTCTTTCCAGCACAGGATGGTGCTGACTATAGCCATGGTAGATACTCACAAGATACTCACATCCTGATTTCGATGACCTTCAGTTTTCATTTCTTTGAGAGTGACAAATGTTCCCATCCTCCACTAACAGAGTCTGAGAGGACCAGTGGCTCCTCACGACAAGTGTTCGCCTGCGGTACAGGCTCTGATCGGTGTAGTGCCATTTTATAGTGGTTTTGATTTTCTGGTTTTCTGTGGCTTAGTGATTTTTGTGTGCTTCTATATGTCATCCGGGGGACCTGTTTCTTTTGTCTCTTAATCATACATTAGTTGTCATTTGTTTTCTGTGTGTGTGTGTGTGTGTGTGTGTGTGTGTGTGTGTGTGTTTTAAGATCCTGGTATATCCTGGATTCAGATCCTTCCTTGCCTATGTGTGTTCACCAAATCCATAGCTTGTCCTTTCGTTCATTCAAAAATCTCTTTTGCAAAAGGAGCAGCCTTAATTTCGATACTGTCTAACTCACAGCTGCTTTTACCCTTTCCCTTTGGTCGTGTTAAGAATGTCACATGTGGTTTATTCCATTTTGCCTTCACTTCTACCATGGTAGTTTGGCTTTTGGTTGGGGAATTTTTCTTCCAATATTTTAAACATGCTCCCCCCACCCCCCCGCATTAGTCTCCTTGAATTATTCTGAGAAGCCAGCTCTGTGCCCTTTCCCTACTTTTATCTTGACCAAGCTCCTGGGTATGAGGGGGCTGGCACCACCCATACTCAGGGTAGGGGCTCCCCGTCAGCTCAGCTTGTCTAGGAATAGTTCTAGATATGCAGTCAGGTGTCTTCATCTCCCAGGAGACTCCCATTTAGTAGGTTGCCAGTGGAGATGGGTGGTCACAGCCGTTCAGCTCACTGTGGATCTGCTGTGAGCGACCGTGTGTTCTCTGCCTTCAGACGTCTGCTTTTCTTCATTTTTCAACAATCTTAGGTCTTGCTGGTATTTTCTTTGCATCCCGCCCGCCCCCCGCACCCCAGGTTTTCAAGCACCTTGGATGTACAGACTCGCAGCTTATCTTAGCAAATCAAGCAAGTTCTGGTCAACTCAATTTCCCACCCTTTCCTGATGCCTGTCCTGCTGGGGTTGCACTGGGCATTGCTGTGGGAGGTGGTTTCCAGAGGGTCTCCTTTCTCCTGCTTCTGGCCTCCCACCCTGAGCTACTTTTAACACAGTTCTCATCAAGTTCACTCCTTGCTGCTGCTTCCCATGAGCACTGGCTGCTGCAGCTCTCCAGAGAGGCTTGTGTTTCAGTTTGTGTTGCCTCTGGTGCTAAGGTCCTGGATAGTTTCCTGTGACACCCGGACCCCTATGCTGTTTCCAGCTATCTGCACACTGATCTACTGGTTTTCCTCTATTCCTTGCCTCTTCCTTCCCTCCAGCTCTGAGTAAGGCCATTGAAGCATCATCACACGTAAAGTCCAGAGCTTTCTAAGAGGATGAAGAAACTCCCATAAACGTCTTGGAGCAGCCAGTGCCTTCTTCCTTACACTTTTGGTTTCTAGTGGCTTGAAGAGAGCTCATGTTGGTGCCTTTGGAAAGCTGTTAAGACCAGGAGCAGCTGATTCTCCCCTGCAGAGCTATTTCTTGCCACAGGTTATAACTGTTTGTTTGTTTGATGAGTGCTCTGGTCTGTTTTGTAAACTGTTTTACACTGTAACTTTTCCAACTCCATTCTTTGTCTCTTAAGGCCACTGAAGCCTGCTAGTTTAGTGTTGTTGGCGGAAATTTCTAGTGGAGAGAAGACAAGCAGGCAGTAAATCACTGTCCTACCAGCATGAGAACCTGTGGTCCATCCCTAGAACCCAGGTAAAGGGCACATGTGGTGGCCCATGCATTAATCCCAGCACAGGGAGGCTGAGACTGGCCGGGCCCTATTGTCCATAGGCGTCTGCATTACACACTCTCTCCCACAACCACACATACACCACGCTCACACCTAACACACACACACACACACACACACAGACACACACACAGACATACACACACACACACCACACACACACACATACACACACACCACACACCACAGACAAACACACACAGACACACACACACACACACACACAAAAACACACCCACACAGACAAACACACACACCACACACACACCACACACACACAGACACACAACACAACACACACACACACACCACACACACACAGACACACACAGACACACACACACACACAGACACACACACACAGACATACACACACACACACACACAGACACACACACACACACACACACACACACACAGACACACACACACACCACACACACACACACACACACACACACACACACACACACACACACACACACACACACACACAGACACAGACACATACACACATCCTGCACACACACACACACACACACACACCCCGCACACACAGTCATACACATACGCTCCCTCTCTCCTGCTGTCAACATGTTCTGTGAGACTAAGGGGTAGACTGTAAAAAGAAGGAAGATCTGTGGAGAGAGCTTAACCTTTTCTGCTCTGCTCTGCTCTGCTTCCTGTTCTCGTTGAGCCTAAAGAGAGAGAGAAAGAGAGCAGAGAGAACATCTCTTCGTTTAAACACTCTGAAGTCATTCCTGAGGTCTCAATGTATGGTGGCACGCTCTCTCTCTCTCTCTCTCTCTCTCTCTCTCTCTCTCTGAAAACTCTCTCTGTGTCCAGAGACCCACAACCAGATCTCCCCCTCCCCCCACCTCTCCAGCCCTTTCCCAAGATTCCCGTGTGTGCTGTTTGCTTCATCTGTAGTTTCAACATCCGGGAAAGAGCAGAGCAGATATTTTTTTTTTCTTTTAGTGTTTAAAAAAAATGCCCCTTTTGTTTTAAAAAAAAAAAAACATTTATTTTCACTTTTCTCTTATGTGTATACATGTGTCTGTGCCCACCACAAGTACGTGGGTGACTTCAGAGGCCAGAAGATGGTGTTGGGTCTCTTGGAGCTGCAGTTGCATGCAGTCTAATGTGCGAGCTGGGAGCCAAATCCTGGTAGTCTGGAAGAGCAGCCACACTCTTAACCGCACAGCGACTCTCCGGGCTCCCCAAATGCTTTTCTCTTAGCCACTTCTTTGCCTGAGAGTTCTGAGTTGGGTGAAGCAGGTCACACACCTTAATGTCAGTTCTTATGTGGCCCTCAGACGGTTCAAAACAGGCAGTGGGAATTCTGAGAGCAAAGTCTGTTCTGCTGCCCCAGAGAGCAGGTGCCAGGGTACCATCCTGAGAAGGCTCACTGCCTTCTTCTGGACTGTTGTGGATCTGGGGCTCAGGAGAACGAGGGTCTTTAAATCCCCACTTTGCCTGAGTCCATTTCTGATTATTCTCTTAGGTCTGAATATATCATCATGCCAATCATTGCATTCCCCTCGGGGGAGCCTTTTAAACGTGAAAACCATTTAATTATCTTAAAAAGTCTTTTTACCTTTTAAGACATCCCCCACCACCCCTGCCTCCCCTGTACAATGTTTGAATGAGTCTAAAGCCTTTGTCCAAGATGCATAATATTCTGACTAGTCAGTCACGGAGAGGCTGAAGAGGGCGCAAGAGGACTATGTCACACCTGTGTTAGAGCAAGTGAGAAGTGAGGTGTCCACCCAGTCCACACTTTCATCCCGTTTGTCCCCCCCCCACCCCACCCCCTCTGGTGTGATGGAGGCCCTGTGGTTGTAACTGGTGCTGCATTCCCTGCTGACACTGACCAGTGACCCCAAGATACAGGCTGTTGAAGGGTGGGATACTAGGAGGGTTTCTGCACATAATGCTTGCTAAAGCCTGGAGTTTGAGTTGATAGAATGGAATCATTCTTGTCGCTAGCCTGTCCACAGGCTTCAGAGTGGAACTTTTACCTTTCCCTTTTTCCTTCAGTGTCTTCTGGACATCTCAATAAGGTGAGATTTCTCTGACACGGCAGCCATAAGGCCATAGAGAGTTCTGACCTGCTTTGGAAAAACTTGGGAGTTCTAACCTGCTTTGGAAACACTTGTTATTGCAAGCCCATTTCTAACTGTCTCCCCCATCCCCCACCCCACCTTCTATCCCCAGCCCCTTTCTTTTCTTTCTCTTTTGTTTTATTTTTTCCTCCTATATGATGAGGATCAAGCCCAGCTCTCATCCATGCTCTTATTAAGAAGGTTGGAGAGGGAGAGTTAATCCTGTCAGGCTGTGAAGAAACCTTCACTTACGTGTTACAATTTCTAATCTACAAACAAAGGATAAAATATGATCTATGAAATGCCCACGTGCTTCTAGCCAGTAGCTTCTCTACCTGAGATTTAATTCTGAGCATTTTGAATAGATGATTAGAAAAGACTACCAATTACAGTCACATGGTGCGTTTGAGGGTGAAGGGCATAGCCCTTCCATGCAAGAGGAGCTCATCTGAGCTGCAGGACTAGGCGAGGGTAAAGCTTGTGGGCACTGGCTGTAACTGCCTCGTGGGCACGTGCCAGAGCCAGCAGCCGTAGGTGGTGTTTTTCCGCTACAAGATCTGAACAGGCTTGGTGCGAGGGCTTAGAGAGAATTTACTTCTGAAGTGTCTGTTTTTATAAAGATTATCTCGTGTCATTTCACCGTGTCTCATCAGACTGTGACAGGGTCCCACAGGCCTTGTTCTCATTGGTTCTTAGGTGCAAGGCTGAGACGCAGGACTGGAGCTCCTGGAGGATCTTCAGCTTCCTGGTCCTCTGTGTGGGGAGGAGCCAAGCTTAGCTTTTGAGGCTCCGGACTCCTCAGCCGCTCTGCTCTAAGAAATGATTTGCTCTTGGGAGTCGCCTCCTTGAAAAAAATCTACTGGACAGTGAAGCCATAACTAATGAGCCCCCAGGAGAGGTTTGGAGACCTTTGTTTGAAGGATTCCTGGGAGGAAGGAGGGATTTCAGCCTATGATTGCAGCTGAGAGATGCTTATTAACCTTTTTGCTGGAATCGCAATGTCTAGATCCTTCTGTTTGAACACCCTGAATCTCCAAGTGGGAGGAGTGGTGAGGGGCACATGCGCAAACATACATGTATATGTACACGCACACGTGAACTATACATTGCAGGTCTCACTACTGTAGCAGTGGTTTTGAGCCGTTTCTGTACATTTCATGCATTATTTGTAAATCTAATGGAACCTGTGAGCTAGACGATAACTGTCATTTTCGTAAATCTAGAAAACAAGCCGGAAAGGCTATGTATGAATCAAACCAGTTGACCTGTTCATTTTTATTGCCTTCAAAAGACACACATGGGCCATTGTACTTGCGTGCGTGTATATGTTTGCGTACGTGCTTAGCATAGTCTGTTAACGTGTGTGTGTGTGTGTGTGTGTGTGTGTGTGTGTGTGTGTGTGTGTGTGTGTGAAGAAGACATCTTGGCAGATCTCTCAGAACTACTTTGTTGTTGTTGTTTATTGTTGTTGTTGTTTATTGTTGTTGTTGTTTATTATTGTTGCAGTTAGGGTTTCTTTTGCTTTGGCAAAAGCACCATGACCAAAAAAGGAAGTTGGGGTGCAAAGGGTTAATTTGACTTTTACTTCCAGATCATAGTCCATCATGGAGGAAGTCAGGACAGGAACTGAAGCAGATCTAGAACCTGGAGACAGCATCCAATGCAGAGGGAACAGAGTGGGAAGTGGTGGTGCTGCTCACTGGCTCTCTTCCCATGGCTCGCTCAACCTGCTTTCTTATAGAACTCAGGAGCACCAGCCCTGGGATGGCAAGACACACAGTAGGCCGGGGCCTCCCCGCTGGATCACTCATTGAGAAAATGCCTTCCAACTGGGTCTCGTGGAAGCATTTCGTCAACTGAGGCTTCTTCCTTCCTGGTGCCTCTAGCTTGGGTCCAGTTGGCACACGGAACCAGCCAACACACATTGCATTTCTGTCCTGCTCCTCATCCTGCTTTCCGCCTCAGAACTCTCTCCTGGGAATGGGGTTCTATAGGAAATTCTGCCTCTGAAGTGATGGCATAGCATGTGGACCACCAGTCCCAAGGCTTAAGAGCTGTAGTAGTTGTAGTAATGGCTCATGCTTCTACATATATGTCGTCATGTTTCCACACAGCCCTCCCCTGCTTGCTTTCCCTTAGATCTTGACTACACTCTTATCCCCCAGTTTGCTCCCCTGCGCCCAGTATCCTCCATCTCTTGTTCACCCTTCCTGCCGATGGAATGCTCTCTGCTCGGTCCCTAACGGTTCACACTTACCCTGCAATCTGCTGTGGCCACTTGCATTTCCACACAGCAGTGCATGCACCGTGAATCAGCTGTGATGACAGATGCATGGGGTCTCCTTCATCCACACTGGGTGCGGACATTCCCACCTGGTCTGATGCCAAACGTCAGCTATTCGGCCACAGACGGATCCTATTCCTTCTGGGTTGCCATTTGCTGCCCAGGGAGGGGAGGGGTGGGGTGGGGTGGGGTGGGGTGGGGTGGGGCTTTGCTCACTTTGGGAGCCCGCAATCACCTTCTCATCACGAGGTGGATTGCTGGCATCTCCTTGCATTGGCACACCTTGGGAATTACATTGCTGAACATGCTCCTCTATAACTCCACATGAAATCAGTATCTAGATCTCGTGACTACATGTGACACATACATATAACACATGTATATGTTATGAACTAAGCGTTCTAATGAGTTTAAGTTTGGGTATATTTCATTTTGCATAGTATGCTTATGATAAATTATTCTAATTGACATACCATGCACAGTCGCCTTCATATTGTATGAGGAGAGACAGCATTTAAAAATATTTCATGTGTACAGGTGTTTTGCTTGAATGTATATCAGATATCTGTGTACCACACGGGTGCCTGATGTCATGAAGGCCAGAAGAGGCCAGAAGTGCCCTGGGACTGGAGTTAGCAGAGCCACCATGAGGCTGGCTGGGAGCTGAACCAGAGTCCTCTGGAAGAACAGCCATTGTTGTGAGCTTAGAATGTTTTTATTGCAAATGGTCTAGAATCTCAACGCTTATAGAGAAGAGAATCTTTCAAAAGACTATATTAAAGAAATCTACTTGCTTTGAATTTTTTCTAGAGAGACAAACTTTTTCAGACGGGATGATATGCAATATAATTTCTTTTATGGTTTCTGAAAAAAAAAACAGGACAAAAATGGGATTTTTTTTTTTTTTGCATTTTCTTTGCTGCATTGATCGGGAAGAAGTATCTTTAGGAAATCTCAGTCACTTTAGTGTGTGTGTGTGTGTGTGTGTGTGTGTGATGTATATATGCTTGAGTGTGTATTTGTGTGTGAGTGTATATATATGTGTGAGTTTATGTGTATGTATGTATGTATATATGTGTGTTTGAGTGTGCATATATGTGTGTGATGATGTTTGAGTGTGTGTATGTATGTATCTGTGAGTGTATATATATATATATATGTTTGAGTGTGTGTATGTGTATGTGTGTGACTGTGTATGTATGTGTGTGAGTGTGTTTGAGTACATATGTATATGTGTGTATGTGTGTATGAGTGGTTGAGTGTGTATGTATGTGTATATGTGTGTGAGTGTATATATGTTTGTGAGTGTATATTTATATATGTGTATATGTGTGTGTGTATGTGCATATGTGTGCATGTTTGTGCATTTATGCATATGTGTATGTGCATGTGTACACCTCATCTGCTGACACTCAGGTTGGCCTGCTGGCCTATGCAGGTATGTGTGGATGTCAGAGGCCGATGTTCTTTCTCAGTAGCTTCTTCCTCCAGTATTTTTTTTTTTTTTTTTTGAGACAGGGTCTACCTTCAACCCAGAGCTCAGTGTGGAACTCATTAGGCTCTCTGGCTTTTGACCTCCCAGTGCTCATGGGGCAGATGCCAGCTTCCATGTCCAGGTTCTCGTGGTCGTGCTTGAGCTCCGTTGAACTCTCCAGCTGTTCAGTGTGGATGATTTCGTGGACATCCCTCCTAGCTCTGTTTCCTGCTGAGCTGCAGGTTTACATTCCATACAGCATACCAGAAGTGTCCAAACAGACAGCCATGCTTCGGCACATCTAAACCCAGACGATTGTCTTTTCCTCCGGGACCTCTGGTATTTGCTGTCCCGTTTTAGCGTTAGTGGTCACTATTCAAGCCGGAGCTTCCTTTGACGTAGGCTCCGGCCTCACTTATCTTTAATCCATCCGCTCATCCTCCCGTGGGGCTCAGACGGCATCCGAGGCCTCTCGTAAAGTTAGCTGTGCTGCCGTTTGCCGGGCACCAACTGTGGATGTAAGTGCCCTGCGGAAACACCGAGTCAACACTCACCGAGTATCAGGACCTTTGCCCTGAGAACAGTTTGTGTCCGCGTGCTCCTGCGGACAGGCTCCCGTGGTGTGATGGGAAGTGTCCCTCACAGGCACCCTGGGCCTTGCTCCTCAGCTGGTGGTGGTATGATTTAGGGAAGCTGGGGCCCACCTGCAGCAGTGGGCATCTGGAGTCCGGCTTTGAGAGTAAGCTAGACATTGAGTCAAAGAGGTGTGAATTGTGATATCATTCTATAAATTAATTCTCAAAAATCACATTTCTAGACGACTTTATCATTAGACCTTTTAAGAAACTGCTTTCCTTCATTCTGTTTCTCTCCCCTCCTTCATCCCCCTCTGTCTTCATACACCCCCCTTCTCCCCTCCTTCACCTCCTCTACCCTCCCCCATCCTTCCCTTTTTGAGATCGAGTCTTGCAATAGCACCCACACTGGTCTAATGTATCCACCCTGCAGTGGCCTCAAAACTTTCAGTCCTTCCTAGTCACCATTTCTAATGTAGGGGTTGCAGGCCTGTGCCACCCTGTGCAGAAAGAGGTGTTTCCCAGCTTTTCTGGGGAGAAAATGATCTGAGCTCATTTTGAGAAGATTTGCATAAACTTTTATTTTCTCTGTTTCTGATTTGTCAAGCAATCCTGTCTTTTCAAACCCTTTTAACAAGTGAAAGGGGGTAATTTTTGGGGAATACTTAACAAGAGGGTGTGGGACTTTCCACTTTTAGAGCTTCTTAGGGCTTTAAAGGACTGAAAGTAGAGATGAGGCTTTTTTTTCCCTCTCCTATCTGTGTATATGTGCATGCTGGCAGGCGTGTATTTGTGGAGTTCAGAGCTCCTCATGTATGTGTGCATGTAAAGTAGACAGGCTTGTGTCCATGGCGGTCAGAGCCCCTCCTCTGCTGTCTTCTGTGACTGAACTCCAGTTCAGTTTTCATTACTGCCTCTCCCTGAGCTTGTAGCTCACTGCTGATTGGCTAGACTGGTGTCCAGCAAGGCCCTGGCATCCTCCTGTCTCCACCGCATAGTGCTGGGATTACAGAGCTGTGCTGGAAATCTCAGCTCAGTTCCCCTTGCTCAAATGGCAAGTGCCTTGCCCACTGAGCCAGCACCCAGCCCAGGTATGACTTCTAAAACCAATTTGACCCAGGTATTAACTAGCCATAAGAAGTAATGGCAACTATTCTCCTTTCTAAATTTAATTTTAAAATAGTTTGTGCTTGGCTATCCTGGGTTTTACTGCTGTGAACAGACACCATGACCAACTCTTACAAGGACAACATTTAATTGTGGCTGGTTTACAGGTTCAGAGGTTCAGTCCATTATCATCAAGGAGAGAGCATGGAAATATCTGGGTGGGCATGGTGCAGGCAGAGCTGAGAGTTCCACGTCTTCATCTGAAGGCTGCTAGCAGAATACTGGCTTCCAGGCAGCTAGGATGAGGGTCTTAAAACCACGCCCACAGTGACACATCTATTCCAACAAGACCACACTTATTCCAATAGGGCCACACACCTTCTCATAGTGCCACTCACCGGGCCAAGCACACACAAACCCTCACAATGGTCTTTGTTTGTTTTCCCCTCGCTACACTAAATTACTTGAAACTCTTTTCCCTACTGTCCTCTCTAAAGTATCTTATTGTATTCTCTCTCTCTCTCTCTCTCTCTCTCTCTCTCTCTCTCTCTCTCTAAGATTTATTTATCATTTTATTTGTGTGAGCACACTGTCGATATTTTCATGCACACCAGAAGAGGGCATCGGATCCCATTACAGGTGGTTGCTGGGACTTGAACTCAGGACCTCTGAAGAGCAGTCAGTGCTCTTCGCGGCCAAGCCATCTCTCTAGCACAATATATTCTTAAAACAGGCCACGCTATTTCACAACTTTCTGTAGGAGAAAATCTATGAAACACTTTTTAAAGGACGTTTATTAGGTCCTGCCCTGAGAACTCTTAGACAGGATGGATGTAAAATTTCTCATTGCTTTAAGCGTGGACCTGATTTGACCAACATACAAGGCTGCCATCCCTGTTGGCCGCAGACATACTTGCCCACAAGGTCACCGTCCATGTGGTGGTCGAAGTGTTGAGCACTGTCACAACTGGGCCCCATCACTTTGCGTTATGGGCTGTCATCCTGTGTCTGAGCATTTGAATGCAGCAGACTTCGATTTTGATGTTGTAACTATCAGTATCTCTACACCGTCATGTCAATACAGGATTGACCAGACTCTAGCTTAGTGCCTTTAGCCCAAATCAACTGTTTCAGTTTAGCATCCATTTGAGCTAAGCTACCATCAGGCAGGAGGAGCCACGTGTAGCCTTGATAGCCTGGGGTTTTCCTTTACTGGTGCTTTCTGTCTTTACCGCAAGGCTCCCATCTAGTCTCATTCATCCAGGCAGAGTTCTCATTCTGGCTTCCCAATCTGCCTTTGTGGTTTTTCTCCTCAACACACTCTCACTGGCCCTCCAGCTGGCTGACACTGTAGCCCTGATCTCCCCTCCCTGCGCGGTACTGCTGGAAAATTTCACGCGGAGTAGTTTCTGGTGCATGGCCAGGCTGATAGAATGGCCCTCTAGCACTCCTAGCTGCATCTGAACCATTAGCTCTTCCGAAATGCCATTAGCTGAGAACATGCAGCTAGACGGGGGCTTTTGAAGCAACAGCACGAGCCTTTCTAGAGAAAAGACACTTCTGGATTTCTGGAGGGAAAGGAAGACGGGTGCTCACCTAATAGCGGAGCATCAGTTGTGCACATGTGTGCAGACCCTCACACCTGAGTGGCCTGTGGTATGAGACAGAAACACGGAGGCTTAGAGCAGCCTCCAGGGGCGGTGCCCTGCATCTACACATGTGTCTACTGGTGGGGCAGCCCTAGCCTGAGAAGTAGGGGTGTAAATCCTCCCCACTCTAGACTTCCTGCGGGTAGAATGTTTCGTGCTTAACCTTACTCCTATTGGTCCTGCTCAGAAATTTATCTTAAATCACAAGTGACAAATCTGTAGTTCGATTTCTTAAAGTAACTCTGACTGCCTAGCTCAGTGGTGGTCTTGGCGGCCAGGTGGGTGGGGCCTTTGATCAATGCAAACAATGAGCCCGAGAAGCCATACTTTCGAAGCCCTCTTGGCTCTTCAGGCTGCTAAGGCAGGAGCAGTAAAAGGACCCAGCATGCATCACACCAGGGGCAACACAGGACACTGGATGAAGCCCCTTTCCGTGGGCTGTGCCTGTGCCTGAAAACATTGTCGATATGTCGATGTGCATTTGTGAGAGGCAAGCATGAGTACTGCAGGACCTTTGTCCTCTCTCTGCCTCCTGCTTTTCTCCTTTGCCACAGCGACAGCAGCAATTTCTGGAATTGTTTCTCTCATAATTTCCGGGGCTGCCACGGGGTGATTTCTGTACAAGACTTGGCCTTTTAAAACAATGCCCAAAGAAAGTTTAGAGCCTATTAATCCATTCCTGTATTTGACGAGTGTTGAGGAGGAACTGTGCGTACGTCCTTATTCTCATAAACATTTATCTAAGCACAACAGGCAGTGCAGAAAGGACATCTTTGCAAGAAATATCAATGGGTTGGGGATGTTGGAAGGATGCTGGCTATTTACAGCGCAAAGTTACTGCCTTCTCAGAGCATCACACGGGCATGGGAGCTTTCTGCAGAAACCAAGGAATGAAAGGAAAGACCGGTGAGGGCTGAGGCAGCAGTAATGGAGGCAGGAGCAGCGAGGCTGCTGAGAAGCAACTCTGTCAGCACTTGCCGTGGGGTGCGGATCTCAGACTCTATCTGGGATCGTATGGAGCTGGGCGATTTCCAGCAGGCACAGCTGTGCCATGGCTTTCCCAGCCCTCTGCTAACACACGAGGCAGGAGTTGCTCATTGATGCCTTCACTGAGCATGGCAGCCTGAGTGTTACAGCCTCTCGAATTACCCCTGAACTTGGAGTCACTAGGTGACTCACAGGAACCCTCATATGGCTGTGCTCGGGATGAGTTGGTTCTCACAGCTGCGCTTGCAATCTCCTAGAGTTAACAGCCAGCGAGCAGAGGGGAGATGTGTGTCCCTAAGGTCCAGGGCACAGCTGGCCCATGCTGCCAAGAGCCTTTCGTCTTGGAGTCACCTGAGGCCATTCTCAGTTCCCCCATCACTAATTTGTGACGCGTGTAGAGGAGGGCCAGCAGAGCACGTTGGAGATTCAGTACTCGGGTTTTAAAGACCGGGGCCATGGTCCTAGTATGAATCATATAGATGCCCTCTGCCTATACACGCCCTTAACCTCAGACTTCTAGAAAGAAGACTGGTGACACAGACCAGGCTGTTACCCAGGCCGTCACCCAGTGACCTGGCCTTTACCTATCTGTGGACTACACATACACTCACAGCCCTGTCCCCACATGCCAACCAAGGGCCTCCCTTGTGAACAGCCATTCTGTGAGGGCACGTTCAGCCAATGACTCCTCAAGACACTTGCTGTGTGGAGACTAGACAGACTAGTTACTAGTTTACTATACCCAGGGAGTATGTGGTCTTAGTTTGAAAAGCTAATGCTTAGTGGGTGGTCACTCAGCACATAGGAGATTTCATCTGACAGCAAGAGCAGGGTGCAGCTCGAGCAGTGTACCACAGGGAAGTCAGTGCTGAGGGTGCAGTTAGGGAGGGCTCTCTGGTCAAGTTGCTTCTGGTCTAGATGCCTCATGTAGGCAGACGGAGGGTGAGGAGGAGCCAGGCAGATAATGGCGTGACTGTGAGTGTTATCTTGGAGCAGAAAGGTGGGAGAATCACAAGGGAGTGGGGCTGGTTTACTGGCCACTCCTCATCCCCAGGCTAGACCAGGGTGGGTCTTATGAAGTAGAGGCTGACCCTTCCCTCCCACTCCCTGACCAAAGCCTGAGACTTAAGAGGCAAGTGTTTCGGTCTATAATCCATGTCAAGTATCGCTCCAAAGCAGTGGTGGCGCTGGCCAGGAGCAACCCTGAAAACTCATGGTCTCGGAGAGAAGAACGCACGAAGAAACAGGGGGCTGATAGATTGTTGGTCTCTGTCCCTGTTCTAACCCTGGTTATTGTCTCTGCAGTCAAGAGAACACCCAGATCTAAGTACCTGACGCCTCTGTGTTCCTGCCCTTACTTTTATTCCCAGGACTGTGACTTGTGTGGAGTGACTATGTGCTTAGTACCGGACACACAATTCTCACAGGCCTAACTGAGTTGGTCAGATGTAACCCGCTGTCTGCTTATGGAAAACATTCCTGCACACCAGCTGGGCCAGATGTGCTGGCTGGCGAATAGAATAGCAAACAGTGGTTAGCTGCTTTTTCATTTATCCAGGGAAGCAGTTTAAGTAGCTGGAGCATGGACACCAGGAAAGGAAAGACCCAGGAAGGAAGAGGTAGCTGGAGTTTGAAACTGTCAGAAGAGATGAATCTGACTTTTATGCTTGACTGGTTTTGCGCTAAGGCGCTAACATTTCTTACCATACTCATCTATCTTGTAATAAATATTAAGGGCAAAATATTTCCAGTGTGTATTTTGGAGCTGCCTTTTGACACCACTAAGAATTTATACACAAATTCGCCTCTGCACCCAGCCCTTGGGTTGTTAGACAGAAGGAATTCTCAGGCAGCAAACCAGTTGTGGAAGAGTGAACCAACCAGCCTAGGGAGGTGTCACAGCTTTGGATTGTGTCCCAAGACATCTGTCTGGAGATTCCCGAATTGTTGATTCCACTCTTCATCGTTGGATGCAAACGAGGAAGACCTAAGACCAAATTCGAGACCTCTAACTATGAGGCATAGAGTCTAAGCTGAATGATGGCCAAGAACCAAGCGCTCTCCACGCTGTTGAGCATCTCTCTGAACCCGTCCATACCATTTCTCATCCTGTCTCGCCTCTCATAGTTCAGGGTGTCCTTCAGGGCTTGAGCTTTTGCAGGGAGTAGGAAGCACCATTGTCGAGTCTGCCTTACACGTGGGCAATGCCTTTCAGAGGGGAGAATGGTTTATAGTGCATTCTTTTCACACGTGGGTTGAACACTGAGGGAGTTGTAACACAGGCACAGAGAAAGGCTCACTGGCTGTGTACACCCTAGAGTTAGAAGCTAGGGTTGGGACCTATAGCCCATGGAGCTGGTACCCAGTTTGTGATGAAGGAATCGTGGTCGTGGGGAAGAGCTGAATGGGGAGAATGTGTGGTTCTGTGGTGCAGTGTCATGGGCCCCAAGTGTGGCAAAAGCTGAAGGGCAGGCTGGACATCTACCATGTGCGTCCGGCCCTTCACAGCCACCAGAGTGCTCCTGTATAGACACAGCACAGAGTTAGGACTGAGAAACAGCACTTTTCCTGGAAAACAACTGTTGAGCTTCTTCTAATCCAAACTTACATTGACACCGTCCTCAAGATCCTCCAGTTGGTTACGCTCAGGCACAGGCTCGCCCTCAGCTCATGCAGGTCCCTCTACGTGAGTGAGACGTTGTTATGAAGAAACATTCGAAGCTGCGTCTGATTTGAATCTCAGTTTGTATCCCAGTTGACATCTTCCCTGAGAGATGACTATTCCAGCGGGTGTGTTTGTAACCTGACGGGATGTATCCTAAAGGACAAACCTCCTGTCTCTCAACACTCACAGTGATCACACACCACTGTGCGAATGAAGGACAAATGGACTACGCATGGTGCGGAACTCATTGCAGGAGCAGAAATTGTTTTGACATTTCTGTCATATCACATTGTCCACTCCCAGCCTTCTGTTCCGTAAACACGGGCATAGATCATGATTTTATCCTCCAATGCTGTAAGATTCTGTGGGTTTTGACAAGTGTGTGGTATTATATATTTGCCACCAAATATCACAGAATAATGTCCTGACCCCACAAGACCTACTGTGTTTCACACAGCCTCTCTCCATTCTCCTTGGACTTAGACAATTTCCAATCTTTTTCCAGATTGCCCTAGTGGACTTTGCCCCCCAGTGTCGTATAACTGCAGTTACTTAACGCCTAGCCCTTCAGAGTGGCTTATCCCACTAGACTCACCTCGGTCTTTCCCTGGCTTCCATCATGTCTTTTTTCTCATGAGCTAACAGCTAGACAGTTTGTCTTCACTTACTAGAAGACAGCTCTTGGATGCTTCCAGAATTAGCAGATTATAGAAGAACGCTTTTCGTGAAATGTTCACATGAAGGTCTTCAAGTGGACACGGGTTTCCACGTGGGTTGGGCTAACATTGTGCATAATGAGGGATGATATTATTGGGTCATACAGGACAACTTTATTTAATGTGATAATAAACTAACAACCTATCTTCCAAAATAGCGTACCGCTTGGATGCTGACCAGCAGCGAGCAAGGACTGCTGCTCTCCCTCCACACCCACAATTACTGCTCTCCGGGTTTTGGACATTAGCCATTGTAATAAGTATGCAGTTGAATCCTGTTTTCATGTTACCTTCAGTTCACTAATGACCAATTAGTACCTTTTCTGAGTTTATTTGTGATATCCGCATCTTCTTTGTTAAGCTGCTGGTTCAGCTTTGGGTCCATTTTTAAAAGCTGGCCATGTGCTTGCTTACGGTTGACTTTTAAGAGTGTATTTTGGGTGCAGGCCCCTTTATGTAATATAGAACTTGCAAACAGGACATAGCTTATAACATGCCCAAATAACAAGGACCCTGAGTTAAGACTTCATACGTAGCCTGACTTTCTGGAAAATAGGGAAGTAGCGGTCACAGGGGGAGGGGAGCTGAGAGGTAAAATCTCTTCAGAAAAAAAAAACGAGGAGGTGGATCCTTTAGGTTCACAGGATGTGCCTCCTTGAGTTGGTAGAGGAGTATTCAAAGACCAGAGACTGAAAATGCGTTGAGACTCCTCATTCACAGTATAGCTGTCCTAGTGAGCGGGCGACGAGAACACAGACATGGAAAGTTAGGGTGGGGACCATGTGGTGTGCCATCAAAGCGGTGGAAGGGGGTGCAGAGGAATCAACTTTAAAGAACGTCATCTTTATTTACTTCATCTGTCTTCTGTCTACCACCTTCACTCCACTGTCCAATTCTTTCACTATCTAGGGTTGCGCCTCTCCTTGTCAGGCGAGCACTCCTCAAGGGGCCTCTTGCCTTTAGCATCCTGCAGGAAATACCCAACTGGATTCTGTTGCACAGATACCCTTTGCCCTGTGACGGATAGGACAGGTGTCCTTCCCTTCTCTCAAAGATGTGTGCATATTGTGCTGCAGTCAAGGGTTTAATGACTGAAGTCATTGACAGGAGTCATCGGCCTCTTCAGCTACCCTGTTCAGCCATAAGGTCTTCATAACTGTGTATTAGGTGATCAGCAGAATTAATTAACACTCACAGATTCTCTGCTTTGTCTGTGGAAATGTGTGTGGGGCCAACTCTCTACAAGAACAATATCAGACCCAGTTCTCCTCTCTTCTGTGTCAACGGCAAGGTTCTGCTGGTGTTGTCATCTGACCATCCCCAGGGAGGACATTCATGCAGTCTCAGGGACCATAGGTTACTGCGAGCAATTTGCATACCCTACTTGTGTTTGGGATTGTTTTACTTTCAAATATTTGATATGAAAACATATAAGACTACTTTGTCTTGTGTATAGCCAATGGTTTTCAAGGGGTGGACACTTCAGGGAGACCGTTCATGTCTAACAGCGATGGAGAAATGGCAAGAGCACCCTGAACTGACACGGGTTACAGCACCAGCTTTGGTGCCTGTGGGAAGGGAAGGATTTGCGGCCACAACAGTGAAGATGGTGGCTAACGCAGTCATCCAATCCTTTGACACTCATCCTCGGTGCAATGCCAGATTTAATTGATGTAATAAATGCTTTATGAAGCACAATGTATGACAGACAGGCATGGCCTGACTTGCATGCCCCCAGAACTGGTGATTTGGAGACAGCTCTTTGGTGTGACTTACCAACTACCACTTGAAACTGCCGAGTTCTGACCTTACACCCCTCAGCTTCGCCCTGCTAATGTAGAAGGCCATCCGAGCATTTGAACATAAGTGGTTAGGGTTTCCTGGCATCTTGTAGAGTCTTCGCCTGTCACCCGTGTGCTCCCAAAGCTTTGCCCTCAATGCCAAGCAGCAACCCTGTTCCCGGCAAGCAACCCTGCCTCTGCCAGCTCTCTGCAGCAGAGGGAAGGTGCCGAGTCTTAGCCTGGCGTGTCCTGGTGCTACATACTTCCTGTCAGAAGGTGCCGCATAGGTGAATGTCATTCTCTCCGGTTCTCTTGCAGGTTTGACGGATGAAAAGGTGAAGGCCTATCTTTCCCTCCATCCCCAGGTATTAGACGAGTTTGTTTCTGAAAGCGTTAGTGCGGAGACCGTGGAGAAGTGGCTGAAGAGGAAAAACAACAAAGCAGAAGGTAAGCCGCTCGCTGCTCGTGAGTGCCGATTGCGGGGCGAGCATTACTAGCTCATTACCAGAGCAATTCACATTTTATAAAACAAAACACGAAATAGAGTTGTGTTGGCATTTTATTCATCAGTTTCACTTTTCTCTTAAAGATAACATTGTTAAAAAGAAATAAATACAAGCAAAGCATCCTTGATTAAAATAGAAAGATCTGGCAAACAGTTGTTGAGGATTTATTTAGTACTTACAACGCATAAGTCACCTTGGAGTCACTAAAGGGTGAGGCATTGGACTATAAATCTGAGGCATCGAACTATAGAGAAAAGGCTCAGTTCCCCCTGTAACTGTCGCCTCAGTCAAGGGCATCGGATGGCAGTGGCAGGGATTTGTGTCAAGAGTGAAGAGCTCACGTGGACAGCTGGGAAGAGAGATGGAGGAAAGGAAGCTGGGGTTCCACACAGGTACAGGGTATGCTTCAGCAGCTACAGGGCCTCAGCAGGCCCTTCTAACCTAATGGGGTCACGGCACACCGCAGACAACTTCTTTGTTGGCCAAGGGAACACTGTCTGCATGTAGACCATGCCAACAATTAGTACCGATGAAAAGAATGCAATTTGTGTATACATCTTACACACCCTACGTCTTACACAAGGCAGTCTGAAACCACCGTGTAGACTGCAGGAGGAATCCAGCTTACCTTTGACCCTTCCTTCCTTCATAGTCAAAGAGGCCACCAGACTGTTCACCATCACGCAGCCTCCAGTCAGAAGACAAGGATGGCCCTTGTTGTCTTTGTTGGCCATGTAGAGAGGCAACAAAGACTGAAGGAGAACTATTTTATATCTTAGATTCCTTGATGAATCTCCTATGCTCCAGTAAAGAACCTCCCCCAGGGGTCAGACAGGCAACCCGTGGGTCACGCAGGAAAGACAGGCTTGCTGGGAGTAGAGTTTCCATAGAAGGAGGCTGAGAAGGGCCACAATCCATTATGAGGATGCGTGAAACTGGCAAAGAATCAAAAATAAAATGTTCAGGTTCAGGCTCCCTTTTTGTGTTCCTTTCTTATTCTCTGAAATATACTTACCTTTTCAATTAATTAGTTACCTTTGCAGTTCAAATAATAGAAGACAGGGCTTCGTATATGCCAGGCGAGGACTGTGCAATGAAGCTGCATCTCCAGCTTTAAAAAAATGCATTTATTTTTAAACACAGATTATTTAAGAAACTGTTATATTCACAAAACTAGGAATATAGACTCAAAAGATACGTGAGGTCAAATATGTTTCCCCTCAAGCTGAGTAAGCATGAATATGTTTTCTTTGAATTTTATGACATAGTTTTCTTTTGTTTCTAAGTGGATATATTTAGCTATCTGACCAAATTTGCCTCTGATTTTTATTCATTTTGTTTTCATAGACACAGTTAATTTCTACTTGAGAAACTTTTATGTTAACAGCAGAATAGTAGTTCTGGGGGGTGTTTTCTAAGTGCGATAAGCAGTCTCACCTCTCTGATAGACAGAAATATTTGCCCTAAGAATGTAGTAGGAATATAGGTTGTTGTCTTGCTCTCAGCAAGTCTTAAAGTTTCTGAACATGTTATATTGACAGTCAGCATTTTCTTCTCAAAACAACCCCATCGTGGGAGGTCAGCCGTGGAGGCTGACCAGCACGAGCACGGTCCATCACAGTTTGAGATGTTTGACACTTGAGAAGTGTAGCTGAGCTTTGAAGCCACATCCCGGCTAATGGAGGGCCGTGAAGATGGCTCAGCCTTGCTCAAGCCAAGCACGCATGAAGTCCAGACCTGCAGCATCCATGTAAGAACCTGGCCGAGTGATAGCCACAAGTATGTAGGGGAGGGTGTGGCAGTGAAGACAACTGGACATCTAGAGCTCACTGGCCACTTGCCTGACCATCAGGCAAGTGCCACAGTTAGTAAGACACGCTGCCTCAGAAATCCAAGGAGGGAGAAGAAATACTCAATGCCAAACTTGTCCCTACACAAATGCACACATGTACACATACATGTACATACACACAAACACTCATACGCATGTATACACACATGTACCCTTACATGCACATTCACATATATACATATATGCACACTCACACATGTATGCACACATGTACACACTTACATATAAACAAACATGCCTGCTTATATACATGTACACATACTCACCCACACACATGTACACATTCACACACATGTGCACACATCACATGTATGCACACACACATACACATGTATACACACGTAAACACTCATACACATATATACATACATATATGTGAACACACTCACAATGCACTCACATATACATATACATGCACACTAACACACATACACACATGTACACAGTCACACACATGTGCACACATGTATGCACACACACTCATACACATGTATACACACATATACACTCATACACATATATACACACATATATGTGAACATACTCACAATGCACTCACATACATATACATGCACACTAACACACATACACACATGTACACAGTCACACATACACTCACACACATGTATACACATGCATACACACATACACTCATACAAACACAAGATGCATATTTCAATTCACTATGCAATAATGGATAATGTAATGCAAAAACATGATTCTTAGAGAACACGTCTCAGAGTGTCTATTGCTATGAGAAAACATCTTGACCATAAAGCAACTTGGGAAGGAGAAAGTTTATTTCAGCTTATAACTCTCAGGACACCCTCTATAGCTGGGGGAAGTCAGGGCAGGCACTCTTACAGGAACCTGAAGGCAGAAACTAATGCAGAGGCCATGGAGGCGTGCTGCTTACTAGGTTGCTCAGTAACCTTTCTTGTAGCACCCAGGACTAAGAATCAAGTCCTGCTTTTAGCATGATCTCGAGGAATTTTCCCAACTGAGGGTTCCTCTTCCCAAGTAAATCTAGCTTGTGCCAAAGCATACACAAAACTAGCCAGCATAGAACGTAAAGTTTGGTTCTTACAAAGGATAATCTTTAACATCAATTTTAGTGTTGCTATGTAAGCGAACACTAAACGTTTTTTATAAGGGCTCGAGAGATAGCTGGGTGGTTAATAGCAAGTGCTGCTCTTGCAGAACCAAATTTGGTCCTCAGCACCCAAGTGGGGGCTTTCATAACCATCTGCTCCAGCTCCAGGGGATCTATCTGGTAGCCCCGGCTGCCTAGGGCACCTGCACTCTTGTGCACATGAAGACACGCACACACATATGGCATCAGTTACTTTTCTATTGCTGCAAAAAACCCACCATGAACAAAAAACAAAAAAACAAAAAAAAAACAAAAACAAAAAAAAACACCAGTGTACAGAGGGAAGTGTTTATTGCCCTATGGTTCCAGAGAGAGGCACAGAGTTCATCGACGCATTTGGGAAGGCAAAAGCAAGAAGCTGGATGGTTAATTGGCCCAGTGGTTCTTGTTAGTCTGTGGTCACTTGTCACACTGGTGCTGGGTGTATCTTTCCCAAGCTCATCTGAAAGCTTCCTACGGGAGTGAGTTGCACCAGAAATGTTGACTGTGTGAGGCCAGATACCAGATGTGTCTCAGCTTCTCTCTGTTTTTCCCCCTCCCCCTCCCCCCTCCCCCTTTCTCCCTCCCCCTTCCCCCTCTCCTTTCCCCGCTCTCCCTTTCCCCCTCTCCCTCCCTCTTCTCCACTCTCTGTATGTGTGTATGTGTAATATTTGCACCGACTTTACACTTAATTTGAAAATCCACAGCCAGGCCTCTGAATCAGAAAGTCCAACTCGTGCATACTTTCAGTCCCTCAAGGCAGCTTGTGCCCTTATGCAGGAAATAGCTTGCCGAGCCTGCTGTTGTCTCCAGAGCGTGTTAAAGGGTCACTGGTCTAACAAACAGGGCAAAGTTGTGACGCACTGTTTTCTCTTTGGCCATGCGATGGTAAGCCTAGCCTGTCCCTGCAGTTTGTAGCCAGGGCAGCCTGGTGGGAGAAGGGAAAGAGAAAGGGGCTCCTGGATAGGGGTGACAACTTGACTGTTCAGATTAGGGCTTGAGCAGCGTGGGCTCTTAGTGTTTTCAATACAGTCATATTGCTTTCTTTCCGTTTCCAGTTCACACTGTAACATTTTACACACAGCCGAGTGGCATCTGCGTGTGTGTATTCAAATATTCTGTATGTGCGTATACGCATGAGTCTGCTAAGTGTATATACATGTGTGTATGTTGTTCGTTGCACGTGTGTTCACATGAGCGCAGAGGTCAGTAAACTTCTGGTATTGCTCCCTATGAGTCATCCACCTTGTTTTCTGAGACAGTTTCAGCCTCTATCTGCCCCAGCATGAGGAATGTAGGTCTAAGCAGCCACTCAGATTTTTCATGGGCGCTGGAGTCACACTCCTGAGCGCCCTCCCCAACCCCCAGCACTCAACATTGTGTTCTGAAGCTGATCTTGGCTCCAAGTTCCCAATGATCTGTTTTAAAGTGATGCTGGAAGCTGGGGTTTGCATTTATTTTCTTTATAAGCTGTTGCAGTCACATGGGAGGCCAGCAGAGAGTTCTTCCAATAGAGCATAACCTCTAAGGAGTTTCCAACTGTTCCATCAATGCATCCGTAGATGCATTTGTGGAGAAACCAAGTTTTGGAAAGAATTGTGTTTCACACTTAATCCCACCAAATATTACACCATACTCATTTGTATGTGAGCTATGGATGACAGCCCCGATCAGTGCCCTTTGGGATTTCTATAACAGTTAGCACTGAACACCTGTGTCCACACACAGCACAAGCGTGAGGCTATGTGAAGGCCCTGTCCTCCAAACTTTCTGCAAGAGTCTCCAAGATGGGACCCGATCCCATACTGCTAACACTATTCTGTGTCTTAGGCAAGAAGGACAGAACATTTCCTGAACTATCAGCGGTGTCTCATGTCCTTTGGTTACCAGTGTGGGCACTGTTAGAAAGGGCGGTGCAGCGGTACTCGGGGTGACCACACTTGGTGTCCTTGAGGTTACGATGATATTTAAGCTGTGTATTAATAAAGCCCTAAGTTCTGATGTCACATTAATATTTGAAGGAAGTTTACTTAGTACCTGAGGGTGGTGAATCAGCCTAAATGCTTTAAAAATTATTGGTAGACTGCTGTCGTTTGCGCTTGTAGTTTTGTGTGGTGCGTTCTAGACTAGATGCTACCATTGCCGTTTTAAAAAAAGTGCTTAATTACTATTTTTACCTTATTGCTATTTTTAATAGACTATTTTTAAGTATTAGGATATTTGAGTGGTTAATAATGAAAGTGTTGTTTCGATAGCTCCCTTAAATTTTAAAAATTTACATCGTCTTCACTTTAATACAAAAGCGTAGTTATTGCCTATTTTTCCCCTTTGACATTGATTCTAGAGATGGGATTTATTATTATCCAATGAAATCCTTAGACATTTCACATCTAGAATAAAGATTTAAATCATGCCACCCCAACCTACTATTCGATAACCCGAGCTCCAGATTTAGCTATATTTAAACTGGTTAATATCAAACAGATGGCTGCTATGCTGGTGTCTAGTGTAATGGCACCGCAGACTAATGAGGCGTGCGTTTCTTTGCCAGAAGACACAGATTGGCAAGGTTGTAGCCTGCTGTAGGACACTAACCAACGATGTACACATTGTGAATAAGAAAACAAGCCATGCCTGAGATGGTTTTCATGGAACATAATTTTGAACAATTTTTTTCTTTTCTTTGAAATTAGAATGATTTTTTTAAAAATTGCCTCTGATTTTTTTTTAATCTCAGCCATTGACATTACATTAACAACATAAGAGTTTGAAACCATGCATTCCTTTGCTTTTGGCAATGGATATTGTGTATTGAGTGCTTTGATGTGGTTATATAAATAACCATGAGCCTACCAACTGGAGGCTAGCGAGGAGGCAGCCCTGACAGTAATTGAGAGATTGCCTTAGTTCTGTTAATTGTGTGTCTCTGTTACCCTGATGGTGTGTCTTTAAGTGTGCCGCTTGACTTGTGATTCTGAGTCAGGCCTCAGGTCGAGAGTCTAATAACGTGAAGAATTAAGTCTCATCATCATAATATTGAGAGAACTTGGGAAACTGATTCAAACATATTCCTTTGCTATGGACTAGACTTATTTCCAAAGCTGTTTCTATAGTTGGTGGTAGATCTTAGTAAAGCATTCAAAGCTATTGCATTTTCTGAGCAAAAGCCTTATCTCTGGGAGGTTCAAATGAAAAAAAAAAAAAACTTTATGAGCTATTAGATTCTAGAAAAGACTAATTTTCATCCAGGTTTTCTTTTATGGTTGCACATATAGAAAAAGACGCTATTTAAGTGTTAGTTAATGTAATTCTTTTTAGCATTTAATCTTTTGTATCCCCTACGAGGGATTTTTTTTTTAAACATAAAAACCCATGAAGAATAGTGGTATAACCATTTCTCATTGCTTTCAAGTCTACATCTTAAGACTTTACTGGAAGTTTAATGGTAGAAATGTGCACCTGAGAGGCAAGCATCTTGGCTAGGTTTTCTATTGTTAAAAAACAAAAAAACAAACAAACAAAACATCATGACCAAAAAAGTAACTTGGGAGGAAAGGGTTTAGTTCATGTCACAACTCTCCTGTCCTATGAACACAGGGATGTCAGGTCAGTATCGGAGCAGGAGCCTGGAGAAGTAAAAGCTACAGATGAGTGCTGCTTACCTGCTTGCTCCCTCTTGCTTGCTCAGCCTGCTTTCTTACACTCTGCAGGACCACCTGTCTAGGGAAGGCTCGACCCACAGGGGGCTGGGCTTTCTCACATCAACCATCAAATAATAATAATAAAAAAAGCCCCATACTCTTCTTGTTCACAGGTCAGTCTGGTGGAAACATTCTCTCAGTTGAGATAAGCCTCTTCCCAAATGACTCTAGCTTGTGGCAAGTTGACAGAAACACTAACTGTGATAGCTAATTGTATGTGGTGTGTGGCCCAGTGTGACATGCTTCTCTGGCTAATCATTCAGTCACCACTTCACTGGTTTTTATTGATTACCTACTGTGAGGGTGTAACCAGAGAAAAGGGAACAAGGAACTCGCTCGCTCTTCTCTAGAAGCTCAATTGTTGCAGAGAAACCATCCAGCGCTCAGAACAAACAGTAACATTGTTTCAGCATTGCTGATTACGCATATTAGAAAGGTCTAGCGTAATGTCTGGCATAGAAGGGTTTAACGAAACATTGAAAATCCAGTGCTGGCCTTCGGCCAGTTAAACCTGGCTTCTGTGTTGCGGATGGCTGCCTGCCTGTGTCCTTGGCTCTGCAGTGCCACAGGAACAGTGTTTCTTGTGTTACTGCCAACAGGGAACTTGTACTTCCTGAGGGTAGATGTTTGAGGCTGTCAGAATACAGGAATGGAGGCATGGCTCAGACATCTTTTGGTGGCGAAGACAACACTGGAAAGGGTGTTATCAGAGACTCCTGGACCAGAGAATGTCACCCTGGAGCTGGTTAGAAACTGTGTACATCTCATTTAGATCTACTGTCTCAGTGCCTGGTGCCCTTGTTTGTGTGGGCTCTATAGGACTTCTTAGGTTTTCTGGGTTCAGGGCACCTGGAAGACAAAAACTAGCTCTGACACGGACTGAGGAGCTTTGAGAAGTGGCAAAAGCAGGGACCGGGACCTCTGGGCTCGATTTCTGAGAGCCTGGAACAGATATAGGAAGCAGTGGTGTGGCAGGAAGCAGTGGACCGGTCAGGCAAGGTGGCCAGCATAGCAATTCAGCCCTGATCACTGCTGGGCTGAAATAAGTCGCATGCGTGGCAGATCCTTCTTGGTTACTCTGCAAGTGGCAGTTTTGATGTGCTGTCCTCTGAGATTTCCAGCTTGAAACCCTACGTTTGTTTGTTAGTTTGTCTTCCTGTGTTTGCAGTGGTCTGGGTTGGAGGTGTCATGTGGTGTCAACCTTTCTGTATTAGTTTTTCATGTTTTTTTTGGTTTTCTTCCTTGTTTCCATATCAGCCATCCCAGCTGTTGAATTAACTTTCGGAAGGGCAGAGAGGAAAGGGCAGCGGTAACTTGTTGCCTCTGGCGTGATCAGCTCTTGTCCTGGGAAGGAGGGTTACCAAGAAGATAAAATGTCATCCCCAGAAGGCCTTATGAAGTCTGAACTGCATGGGAGGGGTAGTTAGGAGAAAACTTCAAAGCAGACACAGTCTTTTTGGACCATCACAGGAGGAGGCTGGAATGATGGGCAGGCAGTGCCGAGGCTGGACCTTCTAGGACACTTACTTAACCGAAGTCCTTAAATACCTTTGAAGAGAGATTGGAGATTTAGCTCAGTGGTAGAGCGCTTGCCTAGCAAGCTCAAGGCCTTGGGTTCGGGTCCCCAGCTCGAAAAAAAAAAAAAAAAAAAAAAAAAACCTTTGAAGATTTGATAATGTGAGGGGTTTTGTTTGTTTTTGAGTGAACTGTCAACATGTCCTATTGTCTGTAGTCGGAAGGAGCCAATCAAGTTTCAGTGTTCCAGCCATCTGTTGCCTCCCAGATCACTCCGCATGGCCTGTTTCACAGGTGCAGTGGCCGTGGGAACTGAGGACTTGTCCCAGGATCAAATTAATGTATCTGCTTTGAAATAAAAGCATGGCTTTCCATGCATTTATATCACCACCCCTAAATGTAAAGGTATGGCACTTGGTCACAGGTTGTTATAAAGACAGTGCGGTTTCAGTGTTTTCAAGTATAGTTCGTTTTGGCTTCAGCATGTTTTAAAGTCCAAGTATAAAATGCTAAAAACATTTGGTGAAAAGTACAATTTGGGCTGGAGGGATGGCTCAGTGGTTAAGGGCACTGACTGCTTTTTCAGAGGTCCTGAGTTCAATTCCCAGCAACCACAGGGTGGCTCCCAACCATCTGTAATGGGATCCAATGCCCTCTTTTGGTGTGTCTGAAGACAGCTGCAGTGTACTTACACACAACAATAAAATAAAAGTAAATCTTTTTTAAAAAAAGGTAGAATTTGAACAAGCCATGTATCAAGAAAGGGTCTACACTCACCTCTAAGGAGGAGCATTACGGCATGTGACAGTGCAGAGGACAGGAGAGGTGGCTGGCCTACCACTTCCCAAGCAATCAAGCATGACAAAGGCCATAGATATTATTAACATGAAGAAACAAAGCCTGATGAAAGAATGGCTGTTGCTCCAGATATTTGAGATGAATTTTAGGCTAAAGTTTCACAGAGAACACAGTCAAAGGTATCTGCAGTGGTTTGAAGGAGCGTGACCCTCATAGGATCAAATGTTTGCATAGTCTCTGAACAGTTGCTGAACTGTTTGGGAAGGATTAGGAGGTGTGGCCTACCTGGGGTGGAAATGTCTTTGTTGGAGGAAGTGTATGACTGGGAATCAGCTTTGAAGTTTCAAAAGTCTACACCAGGCCTGCTGTCTGTCTGCCTGTCCACCTGTCTGTCTGTCCCTGTCTATCCGTCTGTCTCTGTTCATCTGCCTTTATCTCTCTCTCTCTCTCTCTCTCTCTCTCTCTCTCTCTCTCTCTCTCCTCTCCCCTCCCCATCTTCCCTCCCTCTCTCCCTCCATGTCAGCCATGGATCAGGATGTAAAGCCCTCAGTTACTTCCCCAGCAGCACCATGCCTGTCTGCTTTCATCATCATCACAGTCATAATGAGCTAACCCTCGGAACCTGCAGGCAAACCCCCAATTAAATGCTTTCTTTTATAAATAAGAGTTGCCTTGACCACGGCAGCTCTTCACCGCAACAGAACAGTAAGTGGGACCTTTCGGTAGGATTTCAGTAGGTGTGCAGAACACTTACTTTAATCCCACTTTCTGTGTCTGTATAATAGCTCAGTTTGGGAAGACTAGGATTCTTCGGAAGGCAGAGGACAGAGAGCTGCTTCTGCTCTACCATGGGAGTTAAACGTGTTTAGATCACATGGACAGTGGGAGAATCTGAGAATTTGCTGATAATTTGCTGCACTTGGAACTGGTTGTTAGCCTTCTGTTTTATTATTCGAAGCAGGCCCAGTGAGCAAAGAAAGGGGGGCTCATTTAGCTTACAGTTTTGGAGATAAAAGGGTGTAGCACTGGCTTGATGCTGTCACAGCTACAGAAGGACAGACCTGTTGTGGGTAGAGATGACATTTTGAAAAGGGACACCCGAGAGGCTGGGCTGCCATATCTCTTTTCAAGGTCTCCCTGAATGACTCCCCGCCAGCTCCTGCCTTTCATAGGTCCGTTCCTTCTCGCCATTACACAGAGGACCAAGGCCTTCTACCCAGAGCCCCCCACGGGAAGAAACCCAAGGGAGTTATCTGAAGAGGGCTGTGTACCTGCTCTTCAGAGAGAGGAGCCTGGCAGAGCTACCCCCCACACAGATACGGAACTCGGGAGATGCAGTGGTTGTCTCTTCAAACAGACTGTAAATATGAAGGATGGCTTAGTGCCCCTGTGGCTTAGGCGGAGATGCGAGTGGAAAAGCAAACAAGTCTCTGAGCTTCTTCCCAAGTATCTGATGCCCTAACAAGGACTCCCGGAGCCTCTCAGGGTGCAGAAGTAGGCGAGTGTTTTGGGAAGGCACCCCAATGGCTCATTGAGATTGTTTTCTCCTTGAGTATGGCTGAGCACCCTAGGATATCTAGAAAACATTTCAGGGCTTTGAAATGCAAACAACTGAGGGCGCTGTCAGTTTTTCCCCAACTCTCTTATTCCCAGTATATATATTTCCCATGGAAACATGAGGTGATGGGAAGCCATGGCAGGCAGTCCTTAAGTGAGCTAGCTGGAGCTCTGAGAAAGGCCCCATGCTCTCTGTAACTGAGCTGTGGGGTGCAGGCAGCAGGTGGGGTCTGTCCGACCTTGGGTGCCCTGAAGGAGGCCGGAGGACAACCATCTTCCTACTCTGCTTCCCTTTCCTCCTCCACAGCGACTTCCCCTCCCTCTGCAGCTCCTCTGAGCTTTCTCAGCCACTGCTTGAGAGGAGGTAGGCAACCTGCCATTTGTTTGTGTACCTGAGTGGTCACTCCAGAGGTATGGGAAGTCGTGATTTCTTCTCCTTTCTGATTTCAAACTGTGGGTTGTTTTTTGTTTTGTTTTGTTTTTTTTAAATCTTTGTTGAATGATCGCTATTGTTTTCCTCATTTCGATTCTTTTTTTCATTCCTTTGAAAAGTTTCTCTGCCTTTTGCAAGACCACTTAAAAATGCCTCTGGTGTGGTAAAGCAGGCTTTCCTCCCCCACACAGTTACTGGCATCTGTCTGAGGCAGAGCCATAGGTGATGCGTGAGCTTCCAGGGCCTGTCTGCTGGCCTGATGTGCACGGTGCGGCCAGGGGTCTGAACTTTGCATAGCACACACCGAATGCCTCACTGTAGCTGAAGTCTATCTCATGCGCCACGTGTCAGAATGCTGGCTGCTCTTCTAGTTTGCTCTGAAGCGACATCGTTCTCAATGTGAAAACTGTTCTGCATCCTTTGATACTCACAAGTCATAGCTCTATGACAGCCTGAGAAACCAGCTACAGGCTGCCACCCTCTTCCTGTTAATGTTTGAGTTCAATGTCCTTTTCCGTGCAGTGAAGGCTTTTCCTCCTGCGACAGCTCATCAGTCTACATCACGCCCTTCCATCCATGCCCCCTTGGCTCTGCTCTGACTGTTCATGGCTCTGAGTTAAGCCGTGCTGTGGGGACAGGAAGTTCTTCCCTGTTTCCAGCAGACTCTCATGCTCTCATGACAGTGTAGTCTCAAGTAACACTTTGTGCAGACTTTGAGCCAGACAGTTGAAGGGGGAGCTCGGCCCCCTAACCCTTATACCTCAGCAGCCTTCCAAGCCTGCTCCCACATCTCTGACAAGGCAATGGAATCTCCTTATAGACCGATTCAGGGCTGGTGATTTCTTTTCCTGGTGCACAGTGCTGTGGGTTTTAACACACCTAGGTTCGGGTTACCACCAGATTCAGGACACAGCACACCCGTGACACTGCTATCTCCCCTCCCAGCCACACCACTGCACATCTAATTCTGCACTAACCAAGTGGTTCTCTATTGCTATGGTTTGGGGGTCCCCCCCCCAAGTTCTGTATATATCAAGTAATGTTTAAGCACTTCCGATCAGTCTTGAGTCTCTTAGAACCTCAGCTGTGAGTGAGATCCTCCTCAGCTCTGGTGTGTGTGTTTGTGTGTGTGTGTGTGTGTGTGTGTGTGTGTGCGTGTGTGTGTGTGGTATGATGTGATGCTGAGTTATCTCTGGGTATAGCCTCTTGTCATTGTCAAGCCTCAGCTAAAGCACAGTTGAGTCATTTCCAGTGTTTTGAAGTCAAAACTAACAAGATGGCTCCCCAGGTAAAAGTGCTTGGAGAGCACATGCACGCCTGTCGATCTGAGTCTCACATCTTTGCAACCTATAGTGAAAGGGGATCACCACCATCTAAAGCTGTCCTCAAACTTCCACGTTCCTACCATGCCGTGTGCGTGCCTGAATTTCCAGATATGCAGCACACACAGTAATATATTACTAATAATAATAATTTAAAAATACATTGTGGAATGGTAAAGGAAGACCCTTGACATTTCATTCTGGGCCTGCACACTATACACTACACACACACACACACACACACACACACACGAATAACATTAATGCTACTTTAATGACTTCCTAGAAGGAGTACTTCCTTTGGATGGGAGGCTACTGGCCCATCCACTTGTTGAGGAAGCTTGTGTTTTTGCCTGACATGGGTTTGAACTAAGGGACTTATTGTAAAATGTCCAGCTGTAAACACCACGTGTTCCATGGTTCTGCTCCTACAGTTTCTCATACACAGGCATACACGGTTCCTGTGATGTTTCCCAAGTTGCCAGTTCTCAGGAACTGCTTGGTGGCACAGCCTACCATCCATTTCCTTAGCCTTCTGCATCTAACCTAGTGTTTGACATGACGACACGCCCATTTAAGAAACCGAGATTGAAGGAGTGAATGTCTAATTTGAAAACACCACCTTTGTCTCCACTGATACTAATTCTGTTTGTGGCTGGATGATTTAAGGTTGTATACAAGCAGGGAGGTAATGGGATGGGCATAAGTGATGGGGTTAGTATAGGAGGGAGAGGATGAGATGGACATGGGGGGAGGGGATGAGATGAGTACAGTGAGGAGGGGATGAGATGGGCACAGTGGTAGAGTAGGCATGGGGAAATAGGGTAGGGACGGGGGGAGGGGAGGGAATGGACACAGAAAGAGAAGATGCATTTAGCTTCCTACACTGACACAGAGGCTAGCACAGAGAAGCCCCAGCTTTTCTATCCCTGTGAGACTGAGGGAAGGGCCCAAGCAGAGAGTGAGGTGCAGCATCCACCTGAGCCATTTCCTCCTCTGCATCTACAGCAGGATGTGCAGGCAGCATCACTGCCCTGTGAGGAACAAGGGCACATCTTCCTTCCTGACTGGGGCCTTCCCTCTAGGGTCAGCAGCCAGTCTCAGCAGGCAGTTGAACTTGAGCAGGGTTAGGGTTCCTCCAAGTGGTGGGCAAGAAGAGGAGGTGTTTAAAGGAGACTGGTTAGGACAGGAAGCACTGGGACATGATGCACAGGTGGGTGGCTGGGTCTCCTGAGGTTTGGCATGGATGTAACTCAGCTCAGCACCTTGGCTGTGCCTTTCCTGGAATCAGGACACGGAGAATTCGTTGCACACTGGAGCTGTACTGTATCCCGCCAGGCCCCAGCTCCGTCTTCCTGTTTCTGACTGGTCCCTTGGAAGCCCAAGCCGGCGTGGAAGCAGGTGCAGGGGGCGTTGCCAGGGAACTGACATCTGCGGGATGAAGGAGATTAGGAAGGAAATAAACGCAGAAGTACAGTGGATTGGGGCAGGAAGGGCTTAGCCAAGAGTAGTTCTCCAGTGTCCAGACTCCCAGGAATCCTGAAGCCCAACCTTGCCCATGAATGACAGTGGCTGAATTTTCACAGTGAGCATCAGGCTGGCACATGTCAGGGCCTTTGGGTGTGGGTGTGGCTGCAAGTATGGTGGCTTTGTACCCTCATTCTGCAAGTGCTGGTAGATGTACTTGGGTTTGGGAAATGGCAGAGTTCTCAGCAACAAATTAAATTATAGAGACAACCATTCTTCCTTCTCTTTCCTTCCTCCAACACCTCCTCCAACTCCCTCTCCAGCCCACAGCCTGCTGCTTTGTGACTGTCACATACCTTAAGCAGGCAAAATGGAAACTGTAGCCCGTGACTTGTGGTTTGATGCTTAAGTTTTCAGGCAAGGACAGGTTCTGGCGCACCACCAAACAACAGAATCCTCCCAGCAGCTTTTCACATAGTTGAACCAAAATTAGACGTCATAGATTAAGGCACAAATAATCAGGCTGAGGAGGTGGCTCTGCGGCTGACGTAACCTCCAGCATCATCCTTCAGGAACTTCGGGGACCCCTTGCATTTTGCGACATGGTCTCACCTTGTTTCTCAGATCCTTAAGACAGTACCACTCCTGAGGTTCATCAACGTCAGTCTGAGAAGGACTGTCCTTTGTTTTACCCAGCTTGTTAATTAATGTATATATTAGCTGTGCATGTTAATGGGGTATCATTTACTTCTATACCCATTGGTACCACACAGTGATGGACCCCAAAGACCATTAAATAATTGGATGCATCTCTAAGATGTAGCTGTTGGTTCAAGTTGCAGACCTTACCTGTTGAACCTTCTCACTGGGTCACGAGAGCTTGGAATCTGACAAATGGACCCACCGATGACAGATGTAATTAGGCAGAAACTCTGGTGAGCCAAGGAAGCTTTTGTGGCTCAGCTGACAGAGTTTCAGCCCCTGAACTCAGTTTACATTAAGGTCCTTTCCCCATTTTGAATAGATTCGTGTGCAATGTGAGAGGTGTGGACCTCGTCTGCTTCTTCTGCACATAGATACCCACCTTTCTCATGTTTTTGGAGGGTGTGGCATTAAGCGCTCACGTCTGGCTCTGCTCTCCATTCCGGTGCCTGCCTGCCTTATGCTTTCGTCACACTGGATTTTGTTACTGTCTCTTCAAAGTGTGATTTGAGAGTAGGCATTAAACACCTCCAGCACCGCTCTTTCTGCTCAGGATTTCGATTTCACGAGTGAGTCTGTCCCTGGAAAGACAGCGGCGCTGGCTTTTTTTTGCTGACTCCATGCGGTCTTCTGGCACAGTCAGCAGTGCAGCGCTGTGTCTGGCTACTACGTACACCTCTCGAGACATTCACTGAGTTTCCAAAAAGGCGCTATATTAAATATTCATTGTACCCAAAGAGACAAGTGTTTGGATGACTAAGAAAGGTTGCTTAATATTGTTTGTTATTGGGAGACCCAGCAAAATACAACTCGAGGCAGGTGTGGTCAAGCAGCGGTGTCTGCTTGCTACGCTTCCCTAATATGAGAAAGTTCCAGATTAATGTGACTTGCTTTACACACACACACACACACACACACACACACACACACACACACACACACACACTTATGGGCACAGACAAGCAGACTCGTAGCCATACATGCATACATACATACACAGAAAGAGGGGGGTAGGGAAAGTTTTAAATCTAGATTCTACATCTGAAAGAAAATGTGTAGTAATTCTGAGTCTGGTCTATTTTGCTTAACAGCGGGCCCCCCTTTCCTACACAGAGTGTGACTCCCATTGCAGTTAATAGAACCCCTTTCTCTGTCCCACATCTTCCTTACCGTCCACTGGCTGGTGACCATCCAGGCTGGTTCAGCTCCTGAGCATTGTTTAAACTGCAGCAGTGCGAGAGGCTGTGCAAGCCTCTGGGTAGTGTTGACTTTGCACCCTGGGTCTGCCCTAGAGAGCCAGCAATGAGGTCATCCAACACCCCCCCCCCCACTTCAAGTCGTAGCTTCTTGAAGACCCTCCATGCTGATTTCTGGCAGCTACACCAGTTACCTATCTCTGGACCCCAGCGCCGGGGTTGTAAACACGTGCTGCCTTTACTAGCTTTTTAACTGAGTAGCGGGGAATCCAAGCTCAGCTCCCCATGTTTGCACAACAAACACATCCCCCCACTGAGCCATCCCCACAGGCCCAATTTCTACGGTTCCTTATATATCCTTAATATCAGCCCCTTGTCTGATGTGACCCATTTCCCTCTCTGCTGGTGTCTCTTCCCTCCGCTGGTTTTGTTTGCCGGCAGAACAGTTTAGCTTCGTGTAACCCCACTTGGCGTCACTGCGGGGTTGTTCGCTGTACTCCTGGGTCCTTTTGGTAAGATCAGAGTGAGCCTGGGACAGAAGGCCACTGGGGCACTCCAGTACCTGCCTGCTGAGGTCCGGATTTCTTTAGTTGGCTGCTACAAATGTGGTTCCATTACTACAATCCCTTCTCGCTCTCATCAGGGACACATTGAGAGTGATCACAAAACACAAATACCCACACATTTATTAAGACATCAAATATTTAAAGGGGATATTTACTGTGAAAGGGACACCATTAAGTACTAGGAACCCCTGAGGGGATTCTCTTTCTTCCATGCCCTGATCTTGCTAAGGCCTAAGGCTTTTAAAGATCATTAAGACGGAGCTTGGATGGACGTAGTTTTCCCTTCTGTAAAAACACACTTGTATTCAGCAAGCCTATTTGTTCCGACACTGCTGGTTTCCAGGCTGGTCTATACCAGTGGTGCGCACGTACCCGATGATCAGCGTCTAGATGTTGAATAGGCATGCACTGACGGAAGAGGCCCTCTCCTGCCTGAAGACCTGGGTCCTCTGCTGTGATATAATATTTCCAAATTAGTTCCAAGGTGAAAATCCAGGAATCATCTACAGGCAAAGGTTTTCTTTCAAATGCCTTGAATTGCCCACAGAGCCGAGGGTAGCTGGTTCTATAGCTCTCTGCAGGCTGCGTCTGTTATGCACGCACTGGTCTGAGCAGTCAGATGCTAATCTGCCATTGCTTGGACTAGGATAGGAGTGCCAGGCCAGGTCAGCGAGAAGAATCAGGAAAACCTTTCTAACAGGTGAGGGACTCTGAAACTGTTCTTCTCTGCAGTGGTGGAGGGAGAGCGGGCAGAGCCCCTGGATTTGGCTCTCTTCCATCAGGACACCCAACCCCACCACACAGCCACTCCACTTTGGATGCCCGTAGAAATGATTGTGTTTTTAATTCATTAACTAAATTCGATACATGCTTTTACTGCACAGCATAAGCTGGCCTCACACTTACAATCCTCCTGCCTCAGCTTCCGTAGGCACATACACCATACCAGCCAGTCTGCCTCTTCAGGACCTGCCTAATGAGTTGCTTAGACACAAATTTTTTATTACCCACACCCAAGCCTCTGTAGCTTTAGAGCCCACTAATAAACTAAGGATGGTTAAATAGTTCCATTTTCAGGCAGGTTTAGGAAAAAATAAAATGGGAGGTGAAGAGTAAGTGAAAATTTCCATGATGCTGCTTCAATAAAGAAGGTTAAAAGTGCCTGAGTCCGGGTACATTCTTCAGTCTTAGAGGAGCCTTGAGGCAATACTGACGCCCTTCCTCAGTCAGCGCCCATACCCAGAGTTGAAACCTAATTGCTGAGAGCCGGTGTGCTCTGGGCTAGACTTGGTCTCATAGCGGAAACGGATGTCAGGACACACTGGGAACTAGGGATGTGCTGATGGGAGGCACCGAAAGAAAAGGGAAACTCAGACCCATCTGAACTTGGCAGCTTGCATAGGGGCTGTTTTTGGCTGGGCCTGCTGTACAGACACAGACTGGGGCAGGAGGGTTGTAAGTTGGAGGCCAGCTTAGGCTGTAAAGGAAAGCACGTATCAAACTTAATGTGGTGCAGGTGTACTATACAGGCCGACAGACTTTGATGGCTGAAGATGATGCAGGACCCAAAATAGAAATGCTTGCAAAGATGTAGTTTATTTAGAGAAAGGATGCAACGTTGAAACAACATGCCAGAGATACAGCATTGAATCTACAGGCCCGCCCTGCTGGATCTGGAGAGGTGGGCAGAGTTGCCACAGCTGACAAGCCCCTCTAGGTCCCATGTCCTACACTGTGGATATTATACTGGCATTGTCTTATCTATAGCCAGCACCAGTGGCTGGTCCCTTGGGGTCTCACTGAGACTAGCTAATAGCTGTCACTATCACTTCAGCAATAAATGTTGGCCACAGGGGTGTGTGCTGCTTGCACTAGCCTTTGTAGGAAGTGGCCAAGCCCTTGCATGACTGCTGGGACCTCTCCTCAGAGCACATGCACTAAGGGGGAGGGGTTGGGGTGGGGTGGTACAGGGCAGCGCTGTGTGGCCTTTCTCCTTCTGCCTCTTTGTAACCCATTAGAGTCCGTAGAGTTGACTGTGCTTGTGTGTAACCAAGTATCTACTTTATAATCTTAATAAAATGTAATACGCACAAAGGGTTGTTTGTGGTATTTAGTCTTCCCAAATTTATTCTCTCGACGTTTTATGTTTAACCTTTCCAGTCTTGAAAAACCAAGACCCTCAGACCTCCTAAGAAGTATGTCAAGAGCGAACGCATGTGCTATGTCTCGGTGCCCATTCCAGATGCTAACTCTTTCTCTCTTTGCTTCTCTACCCCCAGATGAACCATCTCCTAAGGAAGTCAGCAGGGTGAGTAACTGGACACATTTCCTACACCACTGCCCCAGGACTGGAGACACGAAGTTCCTCCCTCTAACTTTCCCTGTTATCTTAGTGTCCAGGGGAGAAAAGTATAGCAGGATCTCTGAGTACCCAGATCAGGCTCCCGTGTGCCTGCACAGCCCGGGTCTGTATGCACGTTGGGTTTAGAGGTTGAATTTACAGACTCTCCAAAGGAAACCGTGAAGGCCGCACAGCACAGCATCCTTGTGTGGAGGTGGCACCTACATCCTAGCTGCAGAGACCCCTCAGCACCATCTGCTCTGCTGTGTGCCACAGCCCACCACTGAGTCGGCTCCTATCCGTACTTTGCCTCTGAAGATCCCTGGTTCTCAGCCCAGCCACCTTGATTGCAGAGGACCCAAGGCTGATGGCTTCAGTGAAGGAAGGGTAGTGCTCAGCACCCCCAGACACCCAGTGCTGTTCCCACTTAGAGCAAGGCGATTAAGGGTTTCAGCTACCATAGTGAGGTGGGCGGATAGACAGGCAGATAACTCAGACAGCGACGTGCCTCCAGGACTCACATGAGGGAGCACCTGTGTTTGGGTCCCCAGCACCTGTCTCAAAAGGAAAGGCAGGGGTGGTCATAGGCACCTGTGACCCTGGTGATGCCGGACATTTGAGGGACACAGGATTTAGCCATATGCTCGTTACCAGTCCCGTCCCCGCCTTTCCTGTTGTTTGGTCGACACTTAGAAAGCCATTCTGAGCAGAACAAGGAGAGGCAGCATTAAGATGAGATCTCAGCTCTCGGCTTCTGGACCAGGCCAGTCTGTGGGCACGTCCGCGGTAGCCATGTGCTGTTGTACTCTCAGAAATGGGACAGTGACAGGAACGGAGTCCATTTCTAAGTTTTTATTTGTAATGTTGACTTTTTTCCCCGAGTAGGGAAGCATGTATTAGAGAGTATTAGGAAGCATGATGCCCACTAGGATCTCAGCAGACAAATGCTTTGTTTTTACTAAGCCTGGCGTGCAAGCTTCACGCTTAGCTAGAAACCTTCCATTTGCGGCGTTCTCGCTGGTTCCTTGGCCCATCAGCCCTTCCCCTTTGTTGTCTCGTGACCCACTGCTCTCCCACATCTTCCACCCACCCCACCCCACCCCCAGCCCCCTGGCCAGTGTGTGCCCTGTGAACTGTGAGTTCTGCCGCGGCAAGCTGCCCTCCGTCCTGGTGGTTTCTGCTTTTGCTCTCATTGGACCATCACGATTAAAGATGGTGTTTACCTCTCCGCCTGTACGGTTAGCCCACTGATAGTCATCCACTGGTTTTCTCATTCTCTGGAGAAAGCAAAACAGATGCTTCCCTAAAATCCATTTTCTGCCAGTCCTGTAACAAAAGTTAGCTTTCGTCCTGTCTGTGCTGAGATGCGAGATGCGACCCACACTGCGGTTGCGTGGGCAGCCATTCATAAACACCTTTTGAGTGTAGTGGTGCATCTGGGGGCTCATTGTCTCTCTCCCTTTTAACAGACATCTACTTGCAAATAGATGGCTACTTTCCCCACACCTCTTTTGGCTGCTCACGTCTGTGTCTTACAGACTGTCCTGACAGATGAGGGAGAGGGGGACCTTCAGAGTTAAGTGACCGGGGGCCTTCACGAGACAGGGTTAAAATGTCCCCCTGGGAGTGTGACTGCCAGGGTTTTCTTGGGTGGACGGGTCAGACTGCTTTGCCAGAGTCTGAGATTCTCTGGCATTCACTTTGACCCAGCCTAGTAAAGGCAGTGGCCGTACTGCTCCCCTTTACTGTGTCTGTATTCTGAGGGAGAGATGACTCTCACTGTCAGCCCAGGCATAGGGCTGTACCAGGCTGTCCCCACAGTAAACTGGGATCCTATGTCGTCCCTAAATTTAACCAGGATATTATTATTTACTCAATGAGTCATTCTTTTGGGAAGATGATATTAAGGAAGCCCAAAGTGGCCCTTTCCAGTTTGGTTTTGTTGAACTTGAAACCTAGGCAAAGTTGTCTTTAGACTTAGGGGTGCAGTCAGTCACCATAGTTAGCCAGACTCTCCCCTGCTCAGCTTTCTCCTTGACTCAGGTGACTTGGTAAAGAAAGAGAAGGCCATACAATGACAACTTAAAAATAATCACTTTCCATGAGGTAGACAGCTCCTCCCTCCTCCTTTATATACATGAAGTACCCATTGCTACATTGTGGGGCTTTCTGGATGACCCGGTTTTCTGATACCTCAGGTCATGAAGTTCAGTGTCACTCCCTGCTATGCTGTGCCGTGTATCCGCCCTCACGTTCTAGCAAGCAGTGTGATCTGCTGAGTGAGGCTACGGCGAGGGAGCACTGTCCTTTTCCTGAGGGACTGGGGAAGAACAGGGCTGCAGGTGGCAAGGAGTTCCCAGGCACAGGAATAGTTGTTGGCCGGGTGGGAGACCAGGTGACCAGACCAGGTGCAACAGGTAAGCCATGATGACCTCTCATATGATATGAAGGTTCCAGCAGGGCTGAAAACAGCAGTTCACATGGTGGCTCACAACCATCTGTAATGGGATCCGATGCCCTCTTCGGTGTGTCTGAAGACAGCGACAGTGCACTCATATACATGGAAATACATAATTATTTTTTAGAGAAGCATGTAATTAAGACAGTTTTGTTGACTTCATAGTATTCAGATGGTTAGGTTGCTGGACGAAGACACATCAGGTAGGTGTTTTGCCACAGCCCCGAACTGAGAGCAGCCTGCATATTACATAGAAGCAAGGGGCCCGAGAGGCTGAACTTCTTATCCTTCAGGAAGAGTTTTTGACTTCACAGACATGATTTTCACCTTGGTACTTAAATCCTTCACATCTCTTTGCTTACTTGCTAGTATTTCTTCTTTGAAATTTAATCTTGTTACCAGTGGGGAGTATAGACCGGAAGCTGGCGGTGGAGCAGCAGGGGCAGGAAGGACACACTGCTCCTTGCTGAGATTGCTCTTGCAAGTACCCACCTCCCAGAAAGCCAGAGTGCTCCCGTAGAAGATCCTCCCTCAAGGATCACGTCATCAGCTGCCCATGGGCAGTCCACAGGAAAGGACACCTTCTGATCCCCTATAACTGTAGTTAACAAGACAACCACAACAGTGTGGTGTGGGAAATCGAACCCAGGTCTTCTAGAAGAGCAGCAAGTACTCTTAACTGCTTGAGCCATCTCTCGAGCCCTTCTCGGGTGGCTTTCTTTTCAAACACAGGTTTACATGTGTGTTGTATACATGTGTGTTTATGTGAGTATGTTCATGTGAGTGTCTACATGTGTGTATATAAGTATGTTCATGTGAGTGTGTTTACATGTGTGTATACATGTATGTTCATGTGCTTACATGTGTGTATACATATATGTTCATGTGTGTTTACATGTATGTGTTTACATGTGTATACATACGTGTTCATGTGTGTTTACATGTATGTGTACCTGCATATTCATGTGTGTTTACATGTGTATATACATATATGTTCATGTGAGTGTGTTTACATGTATGTGTACCTGCATGTTCATGTGAGTGTGTTTACATGTGTATATACATATATGTTCATGTGAGTGTGTTTGCATGTGTGTATACATGCATGTTCATGTGGTTTTGTTTACATGTATATATACATATGTTTATGTGCGTGTGTGTATATGTGTATATAGATGTGTTTATGTGAGTGTGTGTGTGCACTTATATGTGTGTCTGTAACTGGATTTTCAGGTGTGTATGTATGCTTGTGCCTCTGTGCCTCTGTATGTTTGTGTGTGTGTGTGTGTGTGTGTGTGTGTGTGTGTGTGTAGGGGCTTTAGCTAAGACGTAGCTTTATATGATTTGAGATAATTCTTATGGACAAGCATGTGGAAGGCCAGCAGAGAACCTGTCATCACTTGGATAATGCACAGATCCAGGAGACTCGGAAACTGTGCTAGTAACGCTCCCTAGTGTTGTGACGCAGTACCTGGGACTGACGACCTGATGGAGGAGGGGCTTGTTTCGGCTCACAGTTTGGGGGATGACAACAGTCTATCCTGGTGGGAAAGCGCTGCAGCCACGTGGAGCAGCTGTCGCCCTGCAGCAGAGATCGGGGAGTGGAGATGAAGGCAGGTACTCAGCTCACTTTTAACTTTCAGGGCAGCCTAGCCCCAGCTCATGGAGTGTTATCAGGGTAGGCTGTCCCTCCTCAACCAATCTAGAAACCCCTCTCAGACATGGCACCCAGAAAGCTTGCTTCCCAGTGCTTTCTAGATCCTGCTAAGTTGACAGCATTCACCAGCAGTGCGACACCCAAAGAACACGTAAGAGATGCTGGGCCCCGGACAGGCAAAAGAAAATGGGAACATTCTTAACTCTGGAAATGTGGTGTCCCAGCATAAGTTCCTCTTATGGAAGGTCGCTACACCCTAGTGAGGAAGAGCCCTTGGGATGCCGGCCAGGGAAGCCAGACTTCTCACTGTCAAACTCTGGCTTAAAGTTGCTTCAGGCACCGAACTTGTGAAGGCCTTCCTGGTTGGTGTGTTTCAGCCTTTAACGGCTGGCTATTCAGGTAGCCACAGGAGCTGTGGGAGCCTCCAAGGGGCTCAGCTCCGAGCACACCAGCATCCCGAGGGGATTCAATATAAAAGGATTACCATGGCAAGTCAGTGTGTCCTTCTGCTACGTGGGCACAGCTCTCAGTGTTACTGGATCTTCTTGCTTGCACTTCAGACAAAGCTCACCACTGTACCAGCAGCGGATTGAACACACGGACCATTCGTCTACGAAGCGTTGTTTCTGACTGCGTGCCAATGGTATGCAGGCACGTCCTATGGTAGCCAGTGGGAGCCTTTTACCCTGAAGCTCACTACAACGAAGCCACACAATGGCAGGTTCTAAAGACGGGAGCGGAACATTCCTTTTCCACAAGATTTCAAACAGTTAACCTGTTTTACCTCAACATTCTCAGCGGCCATAAAGCCACACCAGGGTGTAGATATTTAAAGATATTACGACAGGAGAATTGTTTGAAGACCAGATGAAGAGCTGCTTCTAGTCCTCTGAAGCCCAGGCGGTGTGAACATTGCCATTCAGCACACGCCCTTATTGTGAAGAGAGAACTGTGGAAAATACCTACAAGCAGTGAGCCCCGATGAATCCAGGTGGCCTGCCATCCCAGATTCTCATTAGGTGTTTGATTTATCTGTGAACGACATAGGCTGCTTGCTCGTTGTTTTCTTGTTTATTTCCTCCACTGCTGAGAAGTTTAATCGCCAGGGACGGACACCCTGAAGCCCATGTGCTGGTTTCTAGCAGTGACGTAAGCGTCAGAATTGTTTGCTGTGGATGATTCTTAACTCTTGCATCATTCTCCTTGGCCTGAATGATCTGAACGGCCCCTTGCATCCTGTTGCTCTTTTTGCCCCGAGTTAAATCAGTTCATAGTCTTTAACAAACCCCTGAATTTCAATATTCTTCATTTTACTGTTTCCATTCGCCTTGCATAGAGCTGATGGGACTCCCTTCCAGAAGCAGACCCCATTAAACAAACAGTAGAATCCTGCCTGATTCCCCAGCTCGGTGTGAATCCTTTGGGCAGTGTCTGAGGGGAGGCTGCCCTCACCCTGGGCTGGTGCGGCCACTCAGTCTTGCATCTTCCCTAGCTTTTTCCAAGCCCCACCTTCTGCTCTCAGGAACACACCTTGCTCCCTCCACAGGCGTGCAACGTTCTTCAGAGTCACTTTCCAGGACAGGTAGGGAGGGCAGCTGCCTTTTCCCTTCTCCAAGACCTCTAGGGCAAGCCTCCTGCGACCCTGGGAGTAGCTCCTCTTACCCATTCTCTGAGGCATTGTTGGAGGTGGATTCCTGGGTCTCACAGATGTTAGGCGGGTACTCACCACTGAGCAGCCAGCCATTCCCAGTCTGCCACTGGGCATCTAAAATAAACGGTTGCTGGAAGCCAGCCCCTCCCTCCACACTCTGTGTGTGTCCCCCTCTGCCTCCGTCCACCTCCGCCTCAGGCTTGTGAACCTCGTTGGTCATTCCCTGCCAATGCTCAGTTGTAGAGTAGCTAGGATCCTCCAGCTTGCGGTGTTCATGTGACCAGAAAAAAAGTCTTTATTTATAGCCTTGCTTACTTGAAAACCCTCAGCCGAGCTGGAGAGACAGCTCAGCTTGTAAAGTGCTCACTCTGCAGGCTGAGGGTGCCGGCTCAGCCTCCAGGATCCACAGCGTAGACAAATGCCAGACGCCCTGAGGCACCACAGTGAGGAGGCACCACGGTGACCACGCAGTGACAGTCGAGGAGGACACAGTAAGATTTCGCTGAAGATGCCATGACATCCGTCGGAGAGGACTTTGGACACACTTTGCTTTCATTTTTCTGGCCTGTTGTGAGGGGCTGTCTCCAGTGGGGTTACCTTTGATTGCTCGACACGAGATCGGTGTGGACAGGAACTGAATCCCAGGGTGTGGGAAACTGTGAAGTACCTGACTCCTTTGGCTCTTGATCACAAGCGAACTTAAAGGACAGCTGCCACGTGACACTCACGTGAACTTTATGAGGTGATGAAAAGTTTGAAGATGGTTACCGTGAGTCCCCGTCAGGCACATGTGAGACTTAGAGCCCAGAGACAACATTCCATGATAAGCAGTCCATCTATGTCCCAGGGTGTGTGTGTGTGCATGTGTGTGCGCGCGCGTGTGTGTGTGTGTGTGTGTGTGTATATTTGTGTGTGTGTTTGTGTGTGTGTTTGTACGTGTGTGCATGCATCTGTGCGTGCATCTGTGTGTGCGTTTGTGTGTGTATGTGTGTGTATGTGTATGTGTGTATATATGTGTGTGCTCATGACAGAGAGAGAGAGAGAGAAAGAGAGGGAGAAGGAGGAGGAGGAGGAAGAAGAGAGAGAGAGAGAGGAGAGAGAGAGAGAGAGAGAGAGAGAGAGAGAGAGAGAGAGAGAGAGAGAGAGAGAGAGAGAGAGAAGCTGCTGGGTGCTGACCTCAGTGGGAACAGACTGTTATTAAAGGGTTATTGCCAGACTCTGAGAAAGGACTTAATGTGGAGACATTTGTAACAGGTCTCAGCTACTCATGTGTCCACTTGATGAATCTCAATCTCCCCCTACTCCTGAGACAGAAAGAAGATACACATCCAAAGGACATAGATTAAGCCCAATGGTAGAGCAAACATGAGGATCAGTTCTCAGAATTCACACCCACACACATAAACCCAACCAGATAAACCCCACATATCTAACACAGCTTTTGACATAGTCATTCTCTCTGTTCGACTTTCCTACGGGTCAGTGTGAGTCTCAGAAAAGCATGTTCCCAGGACTTGGGGAGACTTCAGAGTTAGTAGAGACTCTCGGTTGGCAGTAGAGAAGGGCTGTTAGGACAGCCTAATATTCAATGGAGCTCTTCAGAACAATTCACATAGGAGCCTTCTCAGGCTGTCACCTGCACAGTGCTGTGCGGCCGGCTCCAGGACTTGAACTGCCCGTGAGTCTATTCTGTCACCACTCTGGTGCATTTGTGAAATGGGAATCTGGAAGAGTCTCAAATTAGAAAACAGCTGGGGAGTCATAGCTGTCTGTTCCCGAGGTTGAATCCAGCAGTAAATCACCACAGATACAGTCTGGTGGCCGGTGGTCAGGGTAGAGGTTGACATCTAGTTTTGCTGCCTTCCTCGCGGACAGTTATGGAGGTAGGAAGCTGCAAGCTTGTGGAGAAGGAGGGAGAAAGTCTGCCTCGTATGCTGTTAGTTGCTCTCCTGGGCCTGCCCTCTCCCATTCTTGATTTAAAACTCTCAAGCCTGTGAGCTGGCTTCCCCCAATATTTTATTGAGGAGTCTGCTCTGATGATCACATTGGGTTTCTGCCCGCTCGCCAAGAACTTTATGGTTAAAGACCTGAAAGCACGCCAGAGGGCTGCCCTGTTGATAGGACTGGGATACCTGATGATCTGGCCAGGACTAAAGCTCTCCACAGATCAGACCATTCTGGTTGCAGCTTTGATGATGTCTGTTGTAGAAACACCACTCTCCTCATTTCTGGACAGTGAATGCAGACACTTGGTCCCCTGCCATCCTGAGGTTTAAGTTGTGATGACGTCAGAGTAGGATGTCAGATGGCAGCGGTACTCATGCTTGTTCTGGGCTCTAAGGACTCCACGCACAGGCTCTTCACATAGCCAGATCCCCAGGGACAGCTGTAAGCCATGGCTTGGGGTGGCAACCCGGCCTCCGTAGTCGCTCACTAGTCTTGCTGTCTCTGCCCTATACTCAGGGAAGTGCTGCTCTTCCCTAAGCACTGTGTGGTCCAAGTGGTCCGTGTAGGGGCTCACTGAGACCCCTCCAGACACTGACACCCTTCCATTACAGTGTCAGCAACGGAGCGACCGTTCCCCAGTGTGGAATGAGTGACCGATGGAGTCCCCCGTTCTCACCACAGATAGATTTTTACCCATGACAGATGTATCAAAAGGAACAGATCTTTAGAATGAGAGATGTCTGAGTGGCCCAGAAACAAAGAGGCATCGAAGCCAAGTCCCTGAGTACGCAGAGCAGGGACGGGGAAGTAACAGACAGTGTCCCTGGTGAACAGTAGCCGTGTTCTCTGGAGGGGCTGCTCTGTTTTCTCAGTGCAGTGGGAAGCCTGGGAAAGATTTTCAGCTGAGGAGTAAGCGAATTGTGTTTTATTTTTAGCCTATAATGTTTGCGACTTGGAAAATAGAGTTTGTAAGGCAAGCCTGGGACAGGGAGATCAGTGAGAGACTTTGGCTTCTATTCCTTAGGAAGGGACAGTGTGGCCTGTCTAGGGCAGGGTTAGATGAGTACCCTGGGCACCCTTCTTGCTGATATTGACAGAGCCTCCTGTGTGTGCCACATCAGAGCACACAGCTCACCTGCTGTGCAGGGACCTGAGCTCAGGGGCCATATTTTACCCAGCATTATCTCAGAGGGTTTTCCTAGCGAGCTGTCACCTTTTCCCCAGGTGACCTTTGAACTCTCTTACCAGGCAATCTGTCATTATGGGTAAAAGTTGTAATTTATAACATTTGCTGGTTTTATATAAATAAGTTGATACAGATGCCATTTAAAGATAATCCTAGGTGAGGAGGGGTGGGGTCACAGTTTAGTGTTCGGTCTCCCTGTTTTACAAGTGCTTAGACATTCTCTGGCAACAGCCCAGAGCCAGAGACCGAAGCCGTAGAAACAGCGTGCTTTGCAGACTAAGGGGTTTCATTTGTACATCAACTATGCCTGACTTGTGTCATCTTTGTGTTTAAAGTACCAGGACACGAACATGCAGGGAGTCGTGTACGAGCTGAACAGCTACATAGAGCAGCGCCTGGACACCGGCGGGGACAACCACCTGCTCCTGTACGAGCTAAGCAGTATCATCAGGATAGGTAAGGCAGCGCCCGCACTCACTCTCAGGTCAGATCACTCTGCCAAAAAGCGACAAAGAGGCCTATGTCACCCTGGGGAGTCAGACCCTCCATCACCTTCGGTCACTGGGATCAGTCTGAAGTAGAAACATCCCAGTAGGAAGCCATCAGAACAAACAGACCCCCAATTTCCCAAGTCACCTGAGATGAAGAAAGTACCCGCAGGCCTGCCCGTAAGTGGTGTGCCCAGCCAGGGACTGACACCCGTTTTCCTTCATAGTGAGTTAAATAGCATCTTCAGGAAGCAAGATGTTAGGTTTTTAGATTCACGTTTTAATTTATTCTTTGAGGAGTTTTATACAGCATTCTTTGAACAGGCTTATTTCCCTCTTCCGGCTCCTCCCCAACCTCCCTATCCACCCAGCTTAGTGTCCCGGCTTCTCTTACAAGGAAGCTGTCAGTTTTTAACTTAATTCTGAACTTATTTGGATAGGCAGCATTTTATGCAGTTTGCCAAAATAGCTTGTGTTTGTAGACAGGCCGGGGGAGATGGAGCATCCCTCAGACATACAGCTTTGCCTTGTCTGCCATGACTCTGAGAGCGCAAACAGCCCCCAGCATCCCCGCCCCCCCAGACAGCTGCAAGTCAGCATCTGTTAAGACCTCCCCCCGCCCCATGCCAGATACTCTTCATGCCTCCGGCCGCATGCCTGGCTACTTGCCACCGTCTCCACGAGCTTGCCTCCTCTCTGTTTTGCTAATAAAGAGGTTGTGGATGAACCAGGCTAGATACCCACCCAAACAGGCACAGACCCAAGTGAGGTACTGGGAGTTCAAATTTAGGCAGAACCCCCCTCCCCACGTCCCTTGTCCGAGAGCTTGCAGTGTCTGTTATGATAATTGCCATTGGAGGATCTGGAAGAAACACGTAAGTTAAAAACCTCAGCGCTACATGTGTATTTATTTACCCAGTGCTTTTTGGTGGGTGCTTATTTAACTGCTCAGTACTCTTGTGGGTAGTTTCCTTACACTCGAAAATTAAACGCGGTGGCCCCCTGTCATTGTGAGGGTCGAAGGCCCGACGGGTGCCTCTGTATGAGGTGTGCAGCCTCCCGAGTGCATCGGAGGCCACAAAAACATCTGCAGTCGGTGGTAAAGACGGGGAGCCTTCTGGTTTTGATGAACAAAGCCACGCATTATACTGTTCTGTTGTTGATGGGCATCGGCTATGTTAGCCAATCCACGCAAAGGCCGGTGCCCGAGTCTCGCTGTAGAATCTGTGATGTTATATTCTTCCATTGAGATTAGTTTCTTCCTTTTTTTTTTTTTTTTTTTTTTTTTTTTTGGCAGCCACAAAAGCCGACGGATTTGCACTGTACTTCCTTGGAGAGTGCAATAATGTAAGTATCTATATATAGACTTGGGTGCTCTGGAAAAGGAGCTCTCGGAAGCTCTCCTAGAATCCCCCGTGCTGCAAACAGTGGGCGTGTCACAATGAGTACCCCGAGACCTGCTTGTGCTTGGGCTATACCTCCAGCTACCCCACCTGCCAGGGACAGCCCAGCAGCACCTAGGCCTATCATGCAATCAATTGTGTATCTTTGCTTTGGTTCACAGTGTCCCTCTCTGTGCGTGGCACTTCTAGAATGTGGGTTTCTTAGAAAAGTTAGTTCAGCCCTGTGATGCCATGGAAGGGAGCCTGTGTCCTTTCTGCACTTCATCTGCCTCAGAGTAAATAGGAGTAAAAGGTTAGCATTGCGTGACTTTTCTGAGGGTCTGCAAGGTGAGTCCCTTAAGAGTCTGGAGTGGGGCTGTTAAGCCTGGGTCAGGGTCTCTGCCTCTATGGCTGTCCCTGGATTTCTGGTTGAGTACATGCATGCAGCACACACAAACACAAACACACACGCGCACACATGCATGTACACATGTGTGCAAGCGCACACACACATGCAGACCCATTTCATCATCTTCAGTACTGGTGGCTGGTTTGCTATCTTAATATCTTTACTCTAACAAAGTTCATTCGTGAGCTCATGTGTTTCACTGACCACTTCTGTGAGTTAGGCAACACCACTGTGATTTGTTGTGTGAATTTGCAGTATGACTCTTGTGTTCTTGTGTAACTAACCGTGTAGTTTTGAAGTTATAGAGCGTGTTAACAGAGAAGGCTCTGAGATCTGTAAGGCACTGTCTCTGAACTAGCACAACAAGGCAAAGAAAGCCAGCTGCATACAAATCTTGGTTGGACGGCTTGCCTCTCGGCAAGTCAGTGGCTGTCCGCAGTCGTCGTTCGCCTGTGCGATGTAACCGCTTACCAAGGTCTTTCTTTCCGACATCAAAACTCGTATAGGGTGATGACCTCTGCTATGCCCCGCACCTCCCTTGGTGCCCGTCAAAGGAGCAGCCAGACAAGAATGTCTATTATAGTATATTATACAGACCTCAGCCCACTTCGAATGCTTGAAACTGTCACAGACTGTGTCGTTTAAGATGGATAATCCATTGAAAATAAAAAGCCATATTGTTTTTCCTGCTTTTTTCCTCAAAGTTGTGGGGTTAGTCTTTAATTTAAAAGTTATTTTAATTGACATACAGAGTGAGGATGTCAGTGAGGTGCGCCATGTGAATCCAAGACAGGGGGCTGTGTCCAAGCCATGTTCAGCACATGTTTATATTAAATATGTCACTTCTGTAGCTTTCCGTGATGTATCACACTGTGCCGAGGCACCCCACTCTGGCCCACTGATAGTCCAGCCTGCACTCCACACATACACTCTTCCAGCTTCTGATAGACACCATCCCATCGAAACATCTAGGAGATCCAGGTTTTCAGATCCTTCGTGAGCCACGAAGCGCCTGACTTTTCACACCTGCTCACATAAGGATTCCTGGTAGAAAACTAGTAGGGCATGCCCCTTTGCTTCTGCACACGGCTTGTGTGTGCACTCGCAGTGTGCTCACGAGGCCCACGCCTTGTCACTCCCCTGGGATGGCCTTCATCACAAGGCTGCCTGTGCAGCTGTGTGGTATCTAGGGTGACGTCTGCAGAGGTGAGGTGCACAGGTGACTCAAGTGGGGACCCAGTGGGGCCTCCTCTGCTAAAACTTGGACCCTTAACACATTGCCAGCCTCTTAACCCAGACAGTGTGATAGGGCGGACTTTGAACTTCCGTCAAGGGGAAGAGGACAGGAGAGCTGTGTACAGGGACTCCTGAGCCTCCACAGCACACCTGTAAGGCACGGGGAGGCTGACTTGATTGGAGTTAGATCCCCAAATTCCTCTGTTCAGTCACGTGGTTATTACTGACTCTGTGATTAGCCTTCTCAGAGACGACTTGAAAAAGCTCCCTTGTGTGTGCAGCTTTCTACACACTATTCTGAATCTCTCTTCTGTCAGTCTTACTAAGTGCTGGTATCAGACCCTCTCTGTCTCTGAATGGGTAGGTGTGCACACGCGCGCACGCACACACACAAACACACACACAGACACACAGACACAAACACACACACACAAATACACACACAGATACACAAACACACACACAAACATACACACAAACACACACAGACACACACATACACAGACACACACAGACACACACACAAACACACACACATACACACAAACACACACATACACAGAGACACATACACAAACACACACACAGACACACACACACACACACACAGACACACACACACACACACACAGATACACACACACACACAGAAACACAATACATACAGAAACACAGACAAACACACACACAGATACACACAGATACACACACAAACACACACACAAACACACACATACACAGACACATACAGACACACAGACACACAGACAAACAGACAGACACACACAAACACATACAGATACACACACAAACACACACACACAGACACACACACACACACACACACACACACACACACACACACACACACTTCTCTTGGGCTGGTTTTTCACACCTCCTCTCCCTCCCTCACAGAGACTTGTGATGAGTGTGGCTTAGCCTCTCTGCGAGCTTCTGGATGTATAGCCAGAGCGTAGTCTTCTCTCATAAGAAATCAGTTTTCCTGACTCTTGCTTTAACCTTGAATCTTGTGCTCTCTTTGCCCCTTCCTGGAGCCTGTGATGTTTGTAATCATTTACTGGCCTTATGTTTTCCCGGAATAAAAGTTTCTGGGAACTTTTATCTGCCTGTTGGGAATCTTCACAGGCACAAGGACTGTGCCCCCTCATCTCTTCATGCCTTCCAGGTAGGGACTGTCTCCTTCACTCCTTGTCTCTAGGGAACGACCTTGCTCTGACCTTCAGGTGTTCCTTTCCTTCCCTGCCATCTCTCCTTGACCGTAGCCTTCCCTGGAGTCCTCAGAGGATTCCACTTGAGGCTCTTCCTTTAGCTCCCCTCAGGAGAGTTGACCAGTGGGAAGGCCGGGTTTTGTTTGTCTGCATGTGCCTTATTTTACTGACTTTCTTCTGTGACACATTTGCTCTGCATTGAGCTCAGATGGATGAATTTCTGACTCTTAAAGCCAAGAGAAGGGGCTGGTGCTTTCCTGTCCTTTCAGTCCATCATCCTTCTGCAGTGGATTTTTATCCCTAGATGGGGTTAACTTCACCTTTGACGTCTTCCAGTTTTACTCCCTGATGCTTGTGACCATCCATCTTCTTTCCGAATTGTTTCTTGCTCCTTTGTTCATGCCCCCTCCCTAGTGCGGAATTCGCTGCTCACATGTTTCACGTGCCCTCCCACCCCTTATTTTGTGTACAGCATTAGGCTCCCGTGTTCTGTGCCTGGGGTTGAACCTCCTTTCCCACACTCTCCAGTGAGAGCTGGGAACTGTTTCTGCTGGGCCACTTAACTGCACTGTCGGGCGAGATCAGAGAGGTGGACAGAACTGCAAACTCCCTACTGCATCTGCAGGAGAGGGCAGGCTCCCTGCATCACTGCAGGAGAGGGCAGAGTCCTGGTTACCCCAGGACAAATACCTTACTTACTTTCCTTGGGAGGTGCACAGATCTCAGCTTTATTGATACCCAAGAAAAAGGCAGCTGCAAAGCTTGTTTTACCTCTCAGAATTTCTTACTAACTTTTAGGTTTCTGGGGCAGGGAGACTCTTTTATCATTCTCAACCCAGTGATGCAGCACAAAAAAATAATAATAATAATTAAGGTCTGGAGAGATGGCTTCCTTAGGTAAGAACCATCCCTGTCAATTCCTAGCATCCATACCGGGGGGGCTCACAAACACCTATAACTCCTGACTCCAGGGGATCTGGTGCTTCCCTGGCCTCTTCAAGCATGCATGCACACACATGTGCAGGCACACACATGTTCATGTAGATGCACATATGCTAAGTGAAAAAAAAAACTCCACAAAACATACCTTTCTCTAGCTTCTACAAATGATTAAAACTTTTCTAAGCATGTAATTCTTCTGTCCGATCCCTCTTAGGACTGAGGCTGATGTTTCTGAAAGACGGTGGGGTGGGCCCCACTGCAGCAGAACCTGCGCTCTGTGGGGGAGGCGACACTGTTGCTACAGTGTGTGCTCATATGTCCCATTCGTTCATGAGCGGTGGAGCTCCTGCACTTGAGGAGAGAGTTCTGCTGGGTTTTGTTCATTACAAAAGCGATGCCTTTGTTTAAGAATTTTGTACACGAGTATAACTTCATACATGCGTATAATTTCACATGCGCATATAATCCACTCCCCCCACTCCCCGTCTGTCTTCCCCTCCCATTTATCTTCTGCCTTCCCTGCACCATCCCTGCCCAACTTCATGTGCTTTTACTTAAACCTACTGGATCTGCTTACGATGATCTACTGGGGCTGGGTAGACTGTCCATCTCCCAGCAGCCATCGGATGCTAGTGGATCCTTAGCAGGTGGATGGGATCTCATGAGCCCCTCCCCCACGCACACTTGGAGTTTTGCTGACCTGATCTCTTGCTGCAGATCTTGCACACATAGTCACAGTTACTATTTGTTTGTGTGCGCAAGGCACTGTCATGTCCAGCAAACAGTGTCTGGCTGTCAGTGCCCTTTCCCTCCAGCTTTGACAGTCTTTCTGCCTACCCATCCCCTCCTTCCCCAGTGGTCCCTAAGGCTCCAGGGTGGGGTATATGAGCTGTCTCATTTAAAGCAGAGAGGTCCACAGTTTCTTATTTGCAGGCCTCTCTTTTAATAGTTCCCCACTATAAAAAGGAACTTGTTTAATGAGAGTTGATAGATAGATAGTCTTGAGGTTTATAGATAAGCTCTAAGGGAATGTATCACTATGTCCACTTAGCAGAGCGGAAGCATTAGGTTTTCCTGGGGCCTATGACCAGGCCACTCTTAGGCTTTTGGACCAAGTAATACCAGCAACCATGAGTTCTTCTTGTGGAATGTGTGTCAGACCCAGTTAGAAAGTGGTTGGTTAATGCCCATTTATTCCACCATTGTACCAGTGAGCATATGTTGCCAGGGCTATTGTTGGTCTAGTTCCCAGGGTTTATGCTTAGGTAAGACTGTCGGTTATTTTTCTCTCCCAGTAGAATGTATAGCGTCTTCTAGCTCTATGAAAGCTAGCCAATAGGGATGAGGTTCGTACATTAAGAGCAACGCATTCCTGTGACTGAAGTATGTGATTTTTTTCAGCAGTAGGGCCTTCCAGTCAGGCTCTGGAGGATAACCAAAGCAGCGGCAAGAGCCTATGCCATTTGGGGGTCTAGGACCTCACTGGTCAACAATTCCAAAAGGGCTAACTCATTTCCCGCATGGAGCCTTTCATTTGAATCAGTAGATGTAACCATCCATGTAAACAGGCTCAAGGGCAGAAACCACTGGATCATCTCATTAGATACAGAAAAAGCTTTTGACGAAATCCAACATCCCTTCATGATAAACAGTCCTGGAGAGAATGAAAGACATACCTTGACATGGTAAAGGCAGCATGTAACAAGCCAGAGCCATAATCATGCCGGATGGGGAAAAACTCAGAGTATCCCCGCTTAGCCCAGGAACAAGAGGGTTCTCGTTCTCTCCTCTGTTCAGTGGAGTACTTAAAGTCTTAGCTAGAGCAGCAAGACAGATGAAGGATACACACAGGAAAGGGAAAAGTCAGACATCTTTATTTTCAGATGATAGGATTCTGTACATAAAAGACCTAAAGACTCCACCAGGGAACTCGGACATCTTGTAACACTCTAAGCAAAGTAGCAGGGTACAAAATGAACACAGAAATCAGTGGGCTTTGAGTATACGGATGACAGATGGGGGAAGTCATCGACACCTCTCACAAGGGCCTCGGAAAATATCTTGGGGCAGCTCTAACCAAGCGAGTGAAAGACTTGGATGATAAAAACTGTATGATATCGAAGAAAGAAAAGGAAGAAGACATCAGATGGCGGAAAGACCTCCCATGCTCGTGGGTCAGTCGGATTAATACAGAAAAATGACCACCCTACCAAAAGCTATCTACGCATTTGCTACAATCCCGATCAAAATGCTAACACAATTCTTCACAGAACTCGGAAGGACAATCCATGTAGAAACACAAAAGACCCAAAGGGTCAAAACATCGATCCTAACCAATAAGAGAACTGCAGGAGGAATTGCCATCCCGGACGTCAAGTTTTACTGCAGACCTACGATAAGGCAAACGGCATTCAATTGGCCAGGGAAAGGACTATCATTTGGAAGGCGTTGCCTACAGCGTCAAATGGGCGAAGCTGTGGTAAAGTCTATACAGTTGATATTCTACGCATTACAATTTGTGAGAGGCAGACGTCTGCCCACCCCCATGCAGCAGAAGACAGTTGAGGACCCCTCTGCAGACCCATAAGCTCTTACAGCTGTCTGGTCTTTGTCAGCATCCTCAGCAAATGGTGGTGGTCAGACCGGGTAGCTGCTCGAGTAAGAGTGGAGCAGGATCCTCATCTCTCGCCCTGCACAAAAACCCAGCTCCAAGTGGAGCACTGACCTCCTCAGAGGGCGGCGTACCCCGACTCTGCAGAAGGGAAGGTGGGAGTAGGCTTCTTAAGCTCACCACAGGCTTGCTCTGTAGCCCGGGCTGGTGGAGCTGGATCTGACTGACTTCATTTTCCTCCTGCTCAGCCCCCTACATGCTGGAATTAGAGGCATGCATCACCACGCCAGGACAGTCTTTCTAAAACGTCAGAACCCAAATTACCTGTTTGTTTCATTTACAGAATTATAAGAAAGCTTCTGAAACAGACGACTACAGAGGCTTCAGTGGATCAGGCAATGCCAAGGGTTAAGTGAGGTGGGACACAAATCACAAAACTCTGCTCTTAAAAAGCACGTTCATAAAGGGGCCAGCAGAGATGACCTAATCCCCAAAATGGACAATAACGAGAAGCGTCGGGCTCGAGTGTAATTCGGTTCTGCTAGCCAAGGTTAGGGTCAGTGCGCTTTAAGTGGAAGTCAGGCAGACGAGAGAAAACAACTGAAAACGAGATAAAGCATGCTGTGTGGCTTGGAATCATTGTGTACTGGGTAACCACACTAAGCCACTGGGGCAGCAGAGCAGGCTGTTACAAAGAGGAACAACCTCAAACCACCTGCTGGATCCGACAAACCAAGAGGCCAAACAGGAGAAGAGCAGAGGGCAGGGGCCATAGGTGGGCAACACTGGTCACTCCAGGAGAAAGTGATGCGCCAGGGAAAGGACTTTTATTTGGAAGAAGCAGTCCACAGCGATGGGGAAACTGGGGTAAAGTTTATACAGCTGGTATTCCACACATTGAAAATTTTGAGAGGGGCAATTGCCATCTGCCCCTCTCCCCCCTCCCAACAGAAAGACACTGGCATTTTCAGTTGACAACAGGAGCAGCTTAATCTGGTGAGTGACATCATAGAGCAGAACTTGCTAACTACCAGAGAACTGTGCTGGATTGTGGAGCCTGCGATCATTCTCCTCTTCAGAGAAAACACACTTAAAAGCCCCAGGCTGGCTTCCTCAGCTCTGGTTTCCAAAGAGTAGCCCAGCCCCTCCCGATGATGATGATGATGATGATGATGATGATGATGATGATGATCCTTCTCCTCCTTTTCCTTCTCCTTCTCCTTCTCCTCCTCTTCTTCCTCCCCCTCTTCCTCCTCCTCTTCCTCCTCATTATTATTAGTAGTACCATTACTAATTAGCTTGTACTCTAAAACAACGAAGAATATAGTTCAAAGAACGTTCTTACCTGGGTACAAAGTGGGGAGAAATGGAAAAGCAGGGAAACTCAGTGTTTATGTTTGTACACAGCGCTGCAACCTGAAAGTGTTGCATTTTTTATATTTAGCACTGGCAGTTTACTATTGTTGTGATGTTCTTCATTCAACTGTAGAATGAATTCTAAGCAGAATTGAAAAGTGCCTTTCTTTGCCTTCCCTGTTACAAATTTCTGGAACTTGGCACCTTCTGTCCCACCGCCTCCATATGAATTTGCTTCCTAGCACTGCCATCTAGTGGCACAAAAGAGTAACACAAAACCTGAGTCTTTTTAATCCTTCGTTGTTCCCACAACCCCCACACACCCAATTAAAAGCTGTTTTAAAACTGAGCTGCCTGACAGCAAAAACAAAAACAAAACAACATTAAAAGGAAGTGTCGTGAATGACACGATCTTTGAAGTGTGTGTCAGAGAAAATGTCCGCGAGGTGCATTTACCACTGAAGCAGAGAGTGGTTTATATTAGCAGGTTGAGTTCCCTTCTCCATTTAAATAATGTTATGTTTTTATAAATTGAATTAATTTATAATTGTTGTAATAATTATATAGTCTATCCCCTTGCACATTACTATTTTTCTTCACATATATATCATATACCATATACTATATAATATAAAGTATAATATATATATAATTATATATATATATAATTTTCATGGTTTCATCCCTTCCTCAAATTCAGCTTATCGGTACAAATCTAGTCTAGTTTAAATTATATATATGTATATATCTATATCTGTATCTATCTAATCTATGCTTCTGTCACACAAATATTGCCAGTTGGGGATATCACTTTAATTGAAGAGCTCCCTGGCATATCCCAGTGCAGGTGGCAGTGAGTCAAGTCGCCCTGGAGAGAAGGAGGAGGAGGAGGAGGAGGAGGGTGAGATCTAGGGTGATGGGCCTTTCGGTGTGTTTAGATTTCTAACTTCTGAAGCCAATAAATGTTGTTTAGATTTATATAAAATTAGTGTAGGAATTAATCTTATGGAGGCCCATACTCGATGTTATAGGAAATTAGATATAAATGTGTGTAAGTGTATAAAATATTGTCTGGTGGTATTCATCTATGAAAAAAATGAAGACAGTGATTCCCTATCTTAATAGTGCAAGTAGTAACCCAGTCACATCCTCAGCTCAAAAATTAAATCGATCTTGGGAAAAAAAAACCTTCCATTTCCTCTGTTAATTTCTTTAGTACTCATTCCCACCCATTGTTTATTAATACTAGGTAAAGCAGACTCATCACGAAGAAAAGCTTAGAATGTTTCACGAAAGGAATTACTATTTTTAAACGCCAAGAACTAAGGCAAGATTTGCTTTGCTGGGTCACGATTAGACGGCCATTTTCAGGCCTTGCCCCTGGTCCATTTCTATAGTGTATACAACTCAATGGAGCTTCCCCAATGGTGGTCGAGCATCAGGCCCAGCCCCGATCGTGGAAGTCCTTTGTTGACCTTTTCTGTTCCCTCTTCATTAGATTTTAAAAAGTCGTGAAGATTGTGCTGTCCCCAAACAGGTCATTCCGTCTATGGTCGAATGTAATCAGCAAAGAAAGGGAACTTCTGCACAGGTGACACGCACTGGGTTAAAAAGAAGGGCTTTTGCTGCCAAGCCTGTGGAGCTAAGCTCCACGTCCAAATCCCATATGGAGGAGGAAGGAAAGAACTCTTTCCCATGCATTTTCTGGTGCCCTCCATATAAAACCATGGCACATGGACACATGCAGGCTAAATTAATAAACGCAAGAAGAGTTAAGAAGAGGAGAAGCCAGGGGGCTGCTCACACAGAGAAGTCAGCACAGAAACGGCCTTGGGGGCCTCTGCCCAGAGCTGCCCTCGACTCTCTCACATGACAGCGTTTCCAAGATTTTAATAGTGGTTTACTTTATCAGGAACACTTCTGCCTCACGAGCACGTGAAGTCACAAACTTGTTAGAAAATCCAGTATAATCTCCATCATAAAGAATCACCCTTTCATAATTATCCACAAGGAGTTTCCAAATTCTGGCAAACAGTGGGACATTCTGTAGGCTTCTTAGCAAGCGTCCTCTGTGGGATGGCTTTCCGAGGACCCTGCTCGCTGGACACTCTTACATCTCGAGGTAGTCTTTCCGTCACCCTCTGCAGGCGACTGCCCGGAAGCACGGGAATGTGTAAGAGCTGTGAGTTCAGGACTTTGACAGCTAAGTATGTCGTTAAGTCTCAGGATCCATATGTGGTATACTGCAGAGTGAGCCACTGTAGCCTAAAACAAACGTAGAAAATGCAACACTTCATTTGGAAGCTTGCTAGCCTACAATGATCTTTCTGTTATCGTTCACAGCATGTTCTTTATCTAATCACCTAGCTAAACCGAAGTCCCTTGCTTGGTGTCCTGTCTCTCATGGGGGAAAGGGTGCCCGAACCAGTCTCATGACTGACTCCCCACAATGTGAAAAGTCAGTCTATTCTATTGGGTTTTTTTTTAACCTGCTGAATACACTGTGGTCCTTTTTTTTTTTTTTTTTTTTCTTGTAACCACCTCTTCCTCCTCTTCTCCCATCATCCTTTACTCCTCTGTCTAAAGAGAGTGTGAGAACTGACTCTGATAACTTCTAGAGCTGATGGTAGCCTTCCTTCTTCAACGCCAGTTCACCAGTATGTCTCGGTGGATAGTAGATTTATACTAAGTTTAAACACAGTAGCATCTCAGGGGTGAGCCACCTCCCTGTGAATTCCTGGCCAGGGAGGAACCTGAGCCTCCCCCTCCCAAAATAATGAAGCCCCTTGCTACTGCTATTGGCTTCCCGGCAGCACTGAGAGGTAAGACACCATGAGACCAAGAGTAAATCAAGTTGGAACCCAGCTGGAAGCTTGCTCTCTGCTGGATGGGCCAGAATGTGCAGCTCAGGCTGCTGGAGGGGTCAGGTTAGCAGCAACCTTACCCACCTTCTGGGTCTTAGGCATCAGTGAGGAGCTGCAGCTGCTGCGGGTGATGATGATGGTGATGGTGGTGATGATGATGATGATGAAGGTGGTGGTGGTGATGATGGTGATGGTGATGATGGTGGTGGTGGTGGTCATGATGATGATGGTGGTGATGGTGATGACATTGTTTTGGTAGACGGATGTGAGGTGCCCAGAAAGTAGCCTTGTGCAAATGATGCTTCGACTCTTAGTTCAGAGTTTTCATCCTTGATCAGAGAAGCTGCTTCTGCAGGGAGCAGGGACTCGGAGCTGGTTAAAGGGCTGACCATGCCAGAACTGAGAAGACTCTGGACTACGTGCAGTTGACGCGTGCTAATAGTTTTAAAGGTGGCACCCATTTCTAGCCTCTTGAAAAATAAGAGCAGCCATCATCCACCACCTCACCTGCTTTTATCTCTAAGTGTGCCCTGACGTAAGATATCGGGTGTCACCCTTTAACAGAACGAGTTGGATTTCTCTTCCACGTGCACTGCGTTCAAGTCCCGAGTGGAGCTTCTGGCTTCATTTTAAAGCTGCCAGAGTTAGGGCGAAGCTCAACTCTGCTCCTCCCCTCCCTCTCTCCATCCCTCCCTCCCTTCCATCTTCCCTCTGTCCCTTCCCTGCCTCCCTTGCTTCCCCCCTCCCCAGTCCCTTCCAGTTGTTCCAGCCTACAGGATTCTTTGTCCTGTGAGTAGAAGGTATTCTCAAAGAGAATCCTCTGATGGCGGGAAGATTGGAAAGCACATAGAGGCAGATAAGCCAGTAATGTTTAGCTTCCTCAGTGGGCACAGGGCTAACAGTGAAGTGGTTGGTTACCTGGGTCAGCCGACATGGCTGCTTTATCTTTAAGGTGGAAGTAAGGTGGGGCCTACTGAGTACTTGCGGGTTGGTGGATAATCATGCTACAACTTTGTTAATTAAAGAACAATTTTGATAAAGTCGAAAATAATTTGACATATGAGGAGATTTTTGTCAAAATGATGGCTCCTAATACCTTTGAGAATGGATAAAAAAAAAACACAAAACAAAACCAAAACAACAAAACAAAACCAAAAACTTGCTTAACCCAGAGCCACTTTAGGACAGCAACTCACAAAGACTAGCCATGACTTTGCAGTGAGGACAGAGCGTTCTTAATTCATGGCACCCCCAAAATGTGCAGTTGTAGCTCAAGCAACGTGATTGACGGGGTCTTAAAGCAGTGCTCTGCGAACCCTGGAAAGCCAGTGACGTCACCAGCCCTGGGCTCAGCATTGATCGGTTGGTGTGGCAGAGTCTGGAGCCCAGTAGTATGACGCCATCTTTCTTTTTCCATGTCCTGCCTCATTCCGAAGAGGAGGCTAACTTGAGTGAGTGTGTGTGTGTGTGTGTGTGTGTGTGTGTGTGTGTGTGTGTGTACATATGCATATGCCCTTATACTTGTGAGTTCTGATCTCAAACCTGCCTTCTGTGTGAAGCAGGAATAGGAGACTTTCCATGTTAGGCTCCAGGCTGCCCCCCTGTGCAGACCCTTGCATTGCCCCGTGTCTTGTCTCGTGATTGGCTCCCAGACTTCACAGGACCTAGCTAGGTAATGATTCTCTAGTGATCTAGTCTTGCTGATGTCGCGCGAGACAGAGGAGACCGTCTAAAATGTTCTCTTCTCTTCTTCCTAGAGTCTGTGTGTGTTCACACCACCCGGAATGAAGGAAGGTCAACCGCGTCTCATCCCCGCAGGGCCCATCACCCAGGGCACCACCATCTCTGCCTATGTGGCCAAGTCTAGGAAGACCCTGCTGGTAGAGGACATCCTTGGGGTAAGGCGCGTTGACCCCGGAGGTCTGAGGACTTAATTAGAGAGATGATATATTGTTTTGATCTTATCATTTGAGTTGTTTCGTGGTTAGTTATAAAAGCATTAAGTGAAGATTCGCTTAGAGTTTAACTTTCTTATTCAGGAAATTACACTGGTGGTGCTCACTGTGAAACAGAGCCCTTATTCCAACACACAGTTAAACAGAAAATGATAAAAGGTGTTTATATCCATGTAAAGTAGACGGTAATTCACGTTGGCACTGCTGCAGGACTGACTGCCTCATCTGAATGGTTCCCGGCAGTGGCCAGTTCTCAGGTGTCTCAGGATGGCCATTCTGCCGAGGTGGGCTGTAGGTTTCTGGGTAATGTAAGACAGAAGTCTGCTGGCCATGAGTTAGGTGTGGCAGGGCCTGATGAGAAGAGGAGTGGAGAGTTAAAAAACCCCTGTCGACATAGAACCCACTGCCTTCCCCTCAGCAGGCCTGAGGCCAGCCTGAGTCTCCTCAGTGCCAGAGGGTGCCAGAAAAGACATGGCTGCCAAGAGGGATGGCAGACAGATCCTTAGCACAGTCTCTCAAGTGTGTTCAGGCAGATGTCTGACGATTGTCACTGCAGGGGGCATAGGCTTCACGGGGGACAAATACAGGCAATGACACACATGGGGGAGTTTGGTGAAACTGCTGAACTGGACGGAGACTTGAAATGTGGTTTCTTATTCTTTCTGCCTCTTTTTTTTTCTTTTGACAATGATTTACTTTTGACAATGATCAAAGTTACTATTTCTTTATTGGAGCAAAAGAAAAAGAAAGAAAGAAAGAAAGAGAGAGAGAGAGAGAGAGAGAGAGAGAGAGAGAGAGAGAGAGAGAGAGAAAGAAAGAAGGAAAGGAAAAGAAAGAAAGAAAGGGAAGAAGGAAAGAAGGAAGGAAAGGAAGGAAAGAGAGAGAGAGAGAGAAGAGAGAGAGAGAAGAGAGAGAGAGAGAGAGAGAGAGAGAGAGAGAGAGAGAACAGTGAGGAGAGAGAAGGAAGCAAGAGTAGGCGCCCTATGAATTCTCCTTTGAAAATGTTCAGTTCTGAACACAGGCTTTCAAAAGCTAAAAGCCACAGGAACATTTTCATCTTGCCCTTCATTCAGGGAGGGTCTGACGTGTCCCGTCAGCCTCCTGTCATAGATGGTAGAAACCGAGGGCACAGAACTGCCATCTTGATATTAATCCTTCCCACTTCTCTGCGCTGGCTTGCCGAGAATTTAGCGGAGAGCCAGAATTATCCAAGCTGAACTCAGCCTCACTGAGGTGATGAGTAACTGATAGCGGCTGCCATGATTGCATGGCCCGGGCCCTTGAGGTTACCAGGACTCAGTCAGTGTGACTTTAAAAACAGAAGAGAAGGCGTGTTTGCGGACACCATGTGGTGTCTGCCTGTGCTCTCTCTGCCGTGCTCACCTGGGAAAGCCTGGGATGGTTCCGGCAGAGAAGGAGGGGGCGAGTGCCACACTTGCTGAGAACCATTCTTACTGTGGTCACATCACACTGACATCCACTGTCCCTCTCTTACAACCTGTGCATGCAAAAGCTAAGAGGCACTGAAGTCCCAGGCTTTCCTTGTTTGATTTCCAGGATGAGCGATTTCCCAGAGGCACTGGCCTGGAGTCAGGAACCCGAATCCAGTCTGTCCTTTGCTTGCCTATTGTCACTGCCATTGGAGACTTGATTGGCATCCTTGAACTGTACAGGCACTGGGGCAAAGAGGCCTTCTGCCTCAGCCATCAGGAGGTGAGGCTCCGACCCTGCTCCCTGCCCCTTCTGTCCTCTTCCCTTCTCTGGTGGCCCCTGCCAGTGTTAAGTGACTGCATGAATGGATCCTGAAGTCACTATTTGCCTGACTGTGTTTGGCTGTTCTTAAAAACCTGTTCTCTTGAGCAGCTGTTTCTAGAGAAGACCGGCTAAATCAGAAAGACGCTGTTTGTGGCTTTTTGTTTCTTCCCTGTATAAAAATATCTTAACAACAACAACAACAACAAAAGTGCTTTGGCAGATATCCAGCCAAGCAGGATGGCGTCCTGGTTGTCTCGTGTCTTCCCTAAATGTATTTTCTTCCTAAGTTACATGAACACTCAAAGTTCTGCTCTCTCTTTATGGGCTGCATTGGAGCTGACTCATTGACATTAAAGTCACGCGCCACTAGCACTCGGTACCTCTCCTGTGCTGGATGGACCAGGTCCTTAGGGGTCTGGCTCCTCCCCCTCCTTGAATGATCTACTCCTAGTTTCCCCATGGTGCCCCTCACTTCTCCCACACCCAGCCCCTTGGGAAGAAGTCTTGCCTCCCAGTACTGGGGAGAGCAGGCCCTGTCACCTCACACCTAGTGCCCCGAGTACCTCCTGCCAGGGAAACTGTGAGGTCCTTCCTTCTGTCCTGCTGTGTGCTCCCACTGACCTTTCAATTGCACAGGACACTTCCTTCCCGACCTTTGTGTACAGCAAAGACATGCAAAAGTGGCAACCAGTGACAGAAGGGGAACATGGGCTGGGAGGATGGCTCAGTGGGCAGTATGAGAGTGGGATCCCTGGAACTCCTTTAAAAAGCCAAGTGTGGCAATATAAGTGTCTGTCGTCATTAGTTCTAGGGAGCAGGGACAGGTGACATCCCTGAGACTCTATCCCTAGCCTAACGAGTACACTCCAGGTTGGTGGGATCTTGCCTCACAGGAGGTAGACATTCCTGAGATGGTTCTCCATCCTTCACACGTGTGCATATGTGTGCATACACACACGCACATGACACGCATGGAAATAAAAGTAAAAACACCACTGGAATATAAGCTCAACTCCTTGAACGCATGGGGAATGCACATAGTATTTTTCCCCGTTAGGGATTCCCACACCAGCCTGAAGATGTTTTCAGTTGGATTTTTTGCTAAGCTAAAAGAAAAAAATCATCTACTATTAAAAGAGATGACGCACACTGGCCAGACGGCTTGCTGTGCAAACCTGCCGATCGAAAATCAGGTTGTTTGATATATGCGCATGTGTGTTTTGTAGGTTGCAACCGCCAATCTCGCTTGGGCTTCCGTAGCAATACACCAGGTGCAGGTGAGTCTGGAGCATTCTTACGAGGACATCCCAAGGCAGTGGGGGCTGGGCATGAGGCTAGCAAGTGACCTCAAGCTTTGGTCTTGGATGCTGTGCTATATCTGAACCATTTCATCTATTTGTTCCCTTACATTCACTTGTAAACCACCTTAAGTCTTGTCACGAGTTATATAGGCGGGGTGTTTCTTTATGACAAGAAGAAAAGCACACTTGCAGGGTGGGGTGATGAGTAGAAGATTCTCCTTGGCCCACGACATCCATGCCAGATGGCAAGGTTTAGAAGTACAAGTAGATGTGTATGTAACTCATTCAGGGAGGACAGCATATCTGTCCCAGATCACAGAGCTGTGCAGCGCTCCAGCAAGATAATAAACACAAGGTTCCCTCAAATGCTGTTTAGCGCGTTGCGCTTTCCCAGCGGTAAGGCTGACAGCCCCCGTGTGAACAGTGCTCTGGGTTCTGTTCCCAGCCGGCAGAGATCTTGAGTGACTAACAACCGTTGCATATGTGGCAGGTGTGCAGAGGTCTCGCCAAGCAGACCGAACTGAATGACTTCCTGCTCGATGTATCAAAGTAAGTGTTTGCTTCTCCTGGGTTTGGTGATAAGGGGCGTAAAGCTCGGGTCCCGACGGTAACACGTCTCCATCCGCCGCACGGGGCGAGCATCCCGGGAAGAGTCATTAGTCACATGTGGATTATAGAATTGCATCTTTATCCACGATCAGCTTGTATGTTAAAGATGACAGACGCCTGCATGGTGCTCTCAATGTGACATTCATTTTGTGAGTAGACCCTCTTAGAACACGCTGCCTCTGATCTCTCTACCTTTTCCCAGGATGCGTGCTCTGTCTTTTTTTTTTTAACAATGTCTCTTCACACGGTATCATTAAAAATGCCTGTGTAAAGTGCCTCAGGGGTGATTTCGAGAAAACAGACCATTTCCTGGAAGCTTGATCTAGGTCATCTCCCCTGGGTAGGTAGTGGAAGCCATCACAGATATTTATTAAATTCCAGCTTGTGTTGCTAAAGTTGGGGACCAACTGTTCTTACAACCCACCTTATTAATAACCAAAACCTTAAAGCCCTAGATATGGCCACCCAGGCTGTGCCCTCCTACTAGTTACCTAAAGCTGAGGGTTAGAGGGGTGGTGACAAGGATGAGGGGATGGGGAAGGGGACGACATAGGACATAACCACTCCTCCCTGACCTCCAGCAGTACTGTTGCCAGCCCTGGCTGCTCTCGTCCCTGCCGTGGTACTTCCTAACTCCTCACCAGCACACGCTGGAGCCCTGCAGAAGACTCAGACTGGAGTTGCTGGTTCATTCTGCAGCTGTCCTTTGGAATCTGAAACTAGAGGCCTGTGGCCAAGCAGTTTTAATGGTCACTCAGTCAATTCTACTTTCAAACAGTTAAACCTTGTCAAATGTGATGGGGACAGTGCTGAAGCTATTTCCCAGCCCAGAGCAAAGGGGAGTTGGTCTTTCCTCTGGCAGACACATCTGCCTATTTTGGAAGAGTCTCAAAGCCACCGAAATACCTGTGTGACACTCTGTGACCTCCCGCCTTCTGCTCCAGTAGGAGCTCGGTCTTCTGTTCAGGACTGAGCTCACAGTTCAGGGGAGCACCGAGGCTCGCTGCCCTCAAGCTCAGGAGATGGTACTGTGGTATCACTGTACGCCAGGCTAATTTCAGAGCAGGGCTGAAACTCAGAGCCAGCAGAACCCATACTGGGTGCTCTTTGATATGTCCCGTGAAGGCCAGCTTGAGTCTTTGGGATTCAAGACATCACAGCAGCCATCTTGGCACTGCCACAGCACAGCCCTGCTACTGAGCATGCGTTGTACTTTGATTCAGTAAAGTAATTGCAGGTCACTGGTCTTGACCACTTGCAGTATGGCGTTTCATCTCTGGTCAACTCTTCTGATTTCACAGCACAGTTTAACTTCTACCTTCTCCAATTGTTTTTTTTTTTTTTTTTTTCCAGAGATCATGCCTATTCTAGCCAGATCAGTGAATTTAATAAATTTAAAGTTATTTTTTCTCTTGAGACCGTTCATGAGAACATTAGGTTTGGTTGACCCGAATCGAGTCCCACTTAACTCTCATTACAGCCTTTCCCCCCACCTCTCAACGGAGCCATAATATAGTTACTGGATGACCCCACTGGACTTAGTCTGTACTAAGGCAATGATAACGATTCACTGATTTTTTTTTTAAATGTTTATTGCTTCTGAAAGAAGGCAAAAAAAAAAAAAGCCCTCAAATTACATGTATACACATTTATTTAAAATTGGAGCCCATAAAATGTGTTCAGAGTTTAGCATGCACTGTGATAGCGGTGAGTTTACTCATGGGGTTCATCCGTTGTATTTTTTTTTTTTCAGGACATACTTTGATAACATAGTCGCCATAGACTCTCTACTTGAACACATCATGGTAGGTCTTTTTGGTTTTGACGGTGATTTTCTTAAAACCCTTATTCCTTGGTCTTCATCCACCGTGTAACATTTGTGTGCGTTAGGAGAAGACACTCTGTTAATTTATATGAACTATGGTGCGCTGAGATTTCCCCTGACCCTTTCTTCACCTCTGCTGTAGTCTGGGGAGAGCATCAGAGCAGACTTGTTTAAACAGCTGTACTTGGGAAAAGCTTGGTTTCTGCTCCCTGGTCTCCAAGGCACTTCCTGTCTCTGTCACATTAGGCAGCCCCACTTGATGCTGACTCTAGAGTTCAGTCTACTTGAGTTTCGTGTCAGTATCCCTCTCCTGGAGGCAGGTCCCCCGAGAGATTCTCTGTGGTAACTCCACTGGCCACACCAGCTGCACCTCATCTTGAGATCCCTATCTCAGCTCCTCTTCTAGCACATGGCCCCTCAGGTTCAACCTCTTCTGGACATCCCAGAGTTCTCAGCTATGCTCCATCACTCAGTTGTCTCTGAGTTTCTCTAGCCCCTGTCTGCCCACCTGGCCCCCACCCCATGCTGTCCCCTTGCATGCTCCCCCTGTTGGTCCTGTGATTGGATGGCATACCCCACTGTTTCGGTTTGGTGGCTAACTCTTTATTTCTATGTCGGGTTCTTTCCTGGAATCTGCTTCCTTACCGAGTTTTCCTCCCATGACTCTGTCCTACATATCACTCACCTTTCACCCACTCGTGAGCTTCTTGTCCCACCCCCGAGTCACCTCCCTTTGATCGGTTGGTTATTTGAGCCCCACATCTGACCACTTATGGCTTTTGGAAGTAAACCCTAAAATACCTTCCAAGCATCTCGACTACCCTTTTCGTTACCTTCCCTCTGCACACTGGGGAAATGGAAGCTTGTGGAGACGCAGTGGCTTGTTTTATCAGTTTTCGTTTGCTTTTTGCTTTTTCTTTTTGGCCTCCCCCTCCTCTCCCAACCCCACACCAAGTAAGGCCTCCAGGCCTTACTTTCCTGGTGTTTCCTGCCTGTTTTATCTTACCTGGGCCTCCCCAACGCATTGACTTCACTGCTGTTTAGGGTGAGGCTGACCGCCCTGATGGAGTGCTGTGTGATGGTGCACAGTGTAAGGCTCATCTCAGCACCTACATCCCTGACGCGCTCCAGCTTAGGAGGCCTCAGGATGCCGCTGGCAGAGGTGTGGTTGGTGGCATGGCGGGGTGATATTTGTGGAGTTACAAAATAGGAAGAGAACGGACCGAGGAAAGGAGAAGGGGGACTGAATACAAACGGGGAGGGAAAGTGTGCAGCCGTGAAGATTGGACGTAAGAGGAATGTTTGAATGGATACAAGAGGAAGGATCCTTACAAAAGGCTACCGGGAGACAACTACACGACAACAGTGTAAAGTGTAAAGAAAGATGAATAAGAACGAGGGCTGCTGGGATGGCTCGGTAGTTCAGGTCACATGCTGCTCTCACATGTCTGGTGGCCCACAGCGATCCGTGACTTCAGCTCAAAGGGGTCCAGCACTCTCACGGCCTCAGTGGTCACCCTCATGTATCCTTGCAAACTAACACTCAGGGACCCTTAAAAGAGAAATAACTTGAAATCAATTAGCCCCGTATCCCTTCTTAGGTGGTTTAAACACAGTGACGCATTCATCAGGCTTGGTTGTTTTGGAAGCCGCCCTGTAGGTGGAGAGTGGACTGCTTGTGTGAATAATTGGGACAAGTGAAACACACCAGCCAGCCCGGCCTCCCTCAGGAGAGCAGTGTCAATTTAGGACTCAGCCCGTGTGTGCTTGGCAGTGCAACTGAATGACACCCCCAGCTCTCGGGACCAAGCTCTGTGTGGCTTCTTAACGTGGAGGGGCCTGCCTGCCAGTGTCCTGGGACTCCAGGACAGGGACTCCGGGACAGGCCCTTTGTCCTGCTGGAGTCTAAGGTAGAAAAAGCTAAGAGGCAAGAAGAGGCCTGGCACTTCCCTGCCCTTGAGCTTGGAAATCCATCTCTTTCAGTGTCTCATGTATTTAGTCAGTGGCTCACTGGGTAGCCCTGGCTGGCCCAGAAACCAGGGATCCATCTGCTTCTGCCTTCAGAATGTGGAGATTAAAGGTGTGGAGAATCTCATATCCCTTACAGTCACTGTTTACAGACATCCAGCAGGCTGAGTGGGTGTTGGCCACAGCTGACTGGCTAAACCAAGGCACCAGGAGCCTCCTGATAGGTTCTTGGCAGGAGCTCAGAGAGGGAGGCCACTCAGCAGCCCACAGGAAGTGCTTGGATAATTTCGACATCAGCGGGAACATGGGTGCTTACGAACCGTCCTTGTTGGCATGTGCTGGGATTGGCAGGCAGACAGACTTACACGCAACTTCTACCGTACTTCCTAATCTATGTGTACCTCTATTCCCAGTCCCGGTTTCCTCCCCAGTACTGAGTAGCTGAAGTCAAAACGTGTACGTGCTAAGGCTCACCCTAATGGTCTTCAGTTCCCCACTGGCTGACTCTAGTTTCTCATCTGCCTCAGATATATGCAAAAAATCTAGTGAACGCCGACCGCTGCGCGCTCTTCCAGGTGGACCACAAGAACAAGGAGCTGTACTCGGACCTGTTTGACATTGGGGAGGAAAAGGAGGGGAAGCCCGTCTTCAAGAAGACCAAGGAGATCAGGTACAGCTAGAGCGACCTTCCTGGCTCCGATGCAGACGTGCAGGTCTCCTGCCGCACCTCTCTGTGCCGATTCACAGGTGCGCTGACAACACTTGTCATACTGTGGTATCACCCCCCACCAGGACCCGCCTCCTGAAGGTAGTGCTTCTGGGAATGACATGGCAGTGCCAGCGAAACCGCGCCTAGGAAGCGTTAGCGTCACTCCTGGAAACGCCGTCTTCCGGAGGCGGTCCTTTTGGAAATCATGTTGGAAAAACTTACTAGTGCTCCCAGGTAGGTAAAGGTCGCCCCAGTGGCAGCCAGCAGGCTCCTGTGTCTAGGAGCAGGGCGAATTTAACCGACTCAGCCCCTGCGCCTTCCCAACCCATGAGGACTAAAAGGCCCAGTGTTGAGGAAATTGATGACTTGAACACCCTCAGGGCTTAGCCGTGGGGTGAACCAACTACCCTTGGCAGTGCTTAGAAAGGAAAGCCCTCTTTGTTCTTGGAGTGGCAGCTGCTGTCATTTAAATGGGCAAATGAATGGCCCTTGTTGGTGAAGTCCTCGCGCCTCAGTCTTGACACAACCGGGAACCTGCAAGGAGCACTAACAGGTGGAGGAGTTGAGAGTCATGTGCACAAGTCAAGTCCCTTTCAACGCTGGCCAATTCTTGCCTCCTGTCCATTCGAACCTTCCAGTCATCATCGTAAAACCCTCTAAGGAGACATTGCAACACTAATTAATGCCTTTTCATTTGGCCACTTTGTTGTGCTAGGGAACCGATACCACTGGACAAAGCGAGCAGCCACAGGCTATCACCACTCAGCCCTGGCATTTCCAGCCGTTTCTAGGTTGACAGATCCCGGGTTACATAGTCATATAATGCCAGTGCGGGGGCACTGTGGGAGCAAGTGTGTGTGTGTATGTGTGTAAGGGTGTCATATTTTACTCACTTATTGGCTTGGTTATATTCCGGATTTGCCAGCTGGTTATAGTCACCTAGTTTAAACTGGTTTCTCTTGCTTAAGTTTGAGCTCACAGGGCTGGTACTGGTCTGACTGTGGAGACATTAGCTCATTTTTACAAGCCCTGGAACTGAAGTGGAGGGAACCAGGCTGTGTGGCCCCGTGAGCACTAGTTGAGGCTGGCCTCCGGCACTTTGGTTTGTGTCCACTGTAGAAAAGGAGCCATCAAGAGCTTAAGGGAAGTCCCCATTCCAAGCTTTCAGAGCAAGTTAGACAAAGTACGGGTCATGAATAGACTCTGGCATAGCTCATGGTGTCTCATTTGTGCTCCTTAAAGCATGAGAAGACCAGAAGGCTGGCAACTTTGCACTTCATGCAGGGTTGGTCCTTTGGGGGATGTTTTCATTCTACTTTGGGTCAGTGCCCTTTTGCGTTTCTGAAAAATCTTAGCCTGAGTTGTCAATATGTTCCTTAATCGACTATATTTCGAAATAAACACACCTATGATTATAATATGGTAACATGAAAAATATCAGTGTGATGCTTTACTGCAAAAGTGTTACCAAGTACAATCGGTCTGTAGTCTGATTGTTTTTTTTTTTTTTAAATGAGCACATTAGAGGTATGAAAACACCTTTGAACCGTTTCTGTACAGTGCACGGGTTACGGACAACAGGTCTACAGAGCTGGGCCTGGGCTATCCGATTCAAGGGAGTGAACCCAGCACCTTGTGGGAAATCCATTAAAGAAGTGTGCACACTGTAATTGATGAGAGGATTTGATGTCTAGGGAGGTTGTTGTTGGTCAGTGCTAGATGTCAACAGCAAAGTTTTGTTTCAGTTGAGGCTGCACATTCTCAAGATATTATGCGTTACACTGTAAGACAACATTCTGAGTGATCACTGAAGAATAATCTTCCTCTTTGCTTTCACATATTTTATAAAATTATTTAGGATAGATACATGTAAAATTAATGTGTGTATTTAAAATAGAGGCTCAATTCAATATCTGATGCTAATGAAACACTTCAGAGTCCTTTTATAATGGACCATCTACTCACCATGACCCTTCCTTTTTTGTTTCTGCAGATTTTCCATTGAGAAAGGGATTGCTGGTCAAGTGGCAAGAACAGGAGAAGTCCTGAACATTCCTGATGCCTACGCAGACCCTCGCTTTAACAGGTGAGCAGAGAGTTCAGCCCCTGTCCTTCCTCCTTTGAGGTTCCACTGGGTTTAAACCTCTCTGAAGGAGTCTTGGTTCATGCTGTCTGTCCCCATCTGTAATCAGTGGTTGGCATCCTCAGACACTTGAAGAATAATGTTCTGCAGCTACTCATGGTGTCTTAGTCACACACATTCATACATGCATATCTGTCTTAGTCAGGGTTTCTATTCCTGCACAAACATCATGACCAAGAAGCAAGTTGGGGAGGAAAGGGTCTATTCAGCTTACTTCCATGTTGCTATTTATCACCAAAGGAAGTCAGGACTGGAACTCAAGCAGGTCAGGAAGCAGGAGCTGATGCAGAGGCCATGGAGGGATGTTTCTTACTGGCTTGCTTCCCCTGGCTTGCTCAGCTTGCTTTCTTATAGAACCCAGGACCACCAGCCCAGGGATGGTACTACCCACAATGGGCTGGGTCCTCCCCCCTTGATCACTAATTGAGAAATTGCCTTACAGATGGATCTCATGAAGGCATTTCTACAACTGAGGCTTCTTTTTCTGTGATAACTCCAGCACGTGTCAAGTTGACACACAAAACTAGCCAATACACATGGGTTGCTTATTCTTGGGTCAGCCTTCCTTGCTGGGGCTTCACAGGGTGTCAAGCGTCAACTGACAGCTGTGGGCTTCTGAGGCTGTGATGTCATGATTTTACTGCACTGAGTTCTGTGTCAGCATGTCCTACAGCTGCCACACAGGGATAAAGAATTGGGTTTTAGATTGTCACGTCGGGTATTGTACTAAGGCCCTGTCATTTACACACTATAGATTGAACTGGGGTCAGGTTATTTGATTTCTCTGCACCTTAGTTTCACCCTCTTTTAAACGGTATGAGAATGCCTATTTGTAATTGTTTCTTGGGACTACAGATAATTTTACTAAGAGCTGTGGAAGCTTTGCTGCACACAAAGTAGGAACTGAGCGATCTGCACAGCTAGGATATTGCTAGAGTGCAGCATTAAGATGGGGCATTAAGAATTTCTCATGTGAGACTCTGGAGAACTTGAAATCAAAGACCAAGTTTTATTCAGTTCTTTGAAATTAGAACTCACAGGGTGGATGGTGATTCTGCTAGTATAATATTTCAGATATGCAGTAACAGTGTTTAGATGATACATATGACTTACTTTAAAAACAGTATAATCTTCTGGAAGCATTTCCTATAATTAATGATAGGGTGTCAGATAATGTAAGACTCATATAAAAGCATAGCTATATTAATATTTTACCAACAAGTTGAGAATACTAATAACCTTATGTTTTCCACCAGACAAGCTTGCTTGCTTTTAGATTGCTTAAATATTGAAATTAATTGTCATCATTTAAAATCCTTATGTAAAATTTGTGAGTCAGACTATTGGGAAAAAAAAAACAAAAAAAAGCAGTCAACACATTGAGCGGGATACTAATGGGGAAAGCATGTGATGTCACTGTCTTAATATCTAGGCTGTATGAGACAGCCTCATAAAGGATAGAGCATGTAGAGTGCTTCACCACTCTACATGCACTTATGGCCACTCAACAACACATGGAGAGTAAACAGGTCACCTAGTGTGCACCAGGAAGCAGCTGGGCTCTTAAGATTGGCATCGGGGTAGAAAGGAAAAAGATGGTGGAGCGACTGGGGCCCTTGTGCTTCACTGGTAGGCGTAGACGATGAGGCAACCTCTTGGGAAAACAGGTACAGTTTTGATCATGAGCGATTGATCCACCAGATTGCCCTCTGCCTACAACATACACTCCAAGGGAAATAAAATCATTTGTCCAAACAAAGACTCGGCTGCAATTCCCCCCAACAGCCTTACTTGACACAATCAGTAACTAGCTGTTAACCAATGATGCTGACCATGAAGTGGAGAGTGAATGAATGAAATGTGCAAACTTTGGTGGAGACTACGGCCCAGCAGCAAGGGCTGGATGGTTCATGAACAGCATGCGTAGGCAAGAGAAGCCAGGCCCTGAGGACTGAAGCACAGCCCTCATGTTGTGTCTGTGCCTGATTCTGGGGAACTCGGTCTTGTTTTCAGAAACCATCTCCTCAGGTCAGGGGTCAGCAAACCCCTCTGCTCTGAAGGACACCATGGTGAGGAGTTTTGAGTCATGAGCCCAGCCCTCTGCTCTCGTAGAGCATCCACAGATGAGGTCAGCCGAGTGCTGCATGGTTGATAACTATGGTCATGATGTCTGCTCTAGATTTTAATGTGAACATCCTCATTAAAATGCTTTAGCAAGTTACCAGTCTCATAACTCTGACCAAGTTCAAAAGACAATACCGTCTACCAACCCCCCTGATCTTCCCCTAGATCACCCATCTTGCCCAGGAACCTCCAGTAGAGACTGTCCTAGCAAACCGTTGTAAACACCATCGATCAAGTCTGAATATTTGGGAAGTGTTTCAATAAAACGCTTTCATTTTTACACCATCTGAAATGCCCAGCACCACCACTTCTGCCGTGGTAACGCACTCACACAAGCTACAGAGCAACTTCGGGATTGTTGGAGCTGTTATCTGTCGTCCCCCACTCCACCCCCCCCCCGCTGCCCTTCCCCTCGGGTAACCTTGCTGTCCCTTCCACTTCCACAGGGAGGTGGACCTGTACACAGGCTACACCACGAGGAACATCCTGTGTATGCCCATAGTGAGCCGCGGCAGCGTGATCGGCGTGGTGCAGATGGTTAACAAGATCAGCGGCAGCGCCTTCTCCAAGACGGACGAGAACAACTTCAAGATGTTTGCTGTCTTCTGTGCTCTGGCCTTGCACTGCGCTAACGTAAGCGTGCCTCTGCACTCAAGCGACTTTGAGCTCAAGCTAGTTTTATTCTTCTTTTCCTTTCTATCTCCTCTGTGAACTACTCGCAGGGCATCCTTGCCTGTGCCTGCGTTAGGAAGTGTCTCACAGTGCCTGTGAAGAAAGCTGACCTCCGAGAGAGTTTGAGTGTAGTTCAGGGTGCGAGTTTGTTCCAAAAGAATTGTTCACGTACTGGCGTAATGGAAGCACTGGGCCTGCATCTTGTGTCTTCTGGAAAAAGGGTCCTGTTGTCTGTCATAGGCTGTATTTTAGGGATTCTCTGCAGGGCACAAACAGCAGCTCATTGTCTCCCCAGTGGCCAGGAAAGCTCTGCCTGTGAGGAAAATGCATGTGTGTGAACATCATGAACAAAACCCTCTAGGCCTCTTGGGTCACTTTGTCCCATGCCCGAGGGATTGAAACAAGGCTCAGTTTATCTCTGAAATTTAGCACCTATTTTCTCTTTTTAAAAGTGTTCTTTATCTATTTTATGTATAGGAGTACACTTCAGACACACCAGAAGAGGGCGTCAGATCGCATCACAGATGGCTGTGAGCCACCATGTGGTTGCTAGGATTTGAACTCAGGACCTCTGGAAGAACAGTCAGTGCTCTTAACCACTGAGCCATTTTCTATGTTGCTATATTTTAAATAGGTTGAACATGCAGGGATTCATAAACTAATAAACCTGTAGTGGTATTTTGGTTCTACAACTAAGGATATTTTTAGAACTCTGAGCAAGGCACCACACTGTACACTGGTAGGAGTTACCAGGGTGCCACTTTTCTCACTTAGATTTTTTTTTCAATAGGAATGAGTCTTTGGAACTTCTGACATCACCCATCCATGCCAGTCTCCCAAAGCAGCAGGTCCTGTGTACCTCCACAGCCCCGTACAGAGTTTTCATCCTCTGCTCCCGGGGCAAGGCCACCTTGCCTTCAAAGGGCGTGAGGGAAATACACCAGAGTGGATGCAAGTTCTCTGTGAAATTCATGTCGATTTTATCGCTGAAGTGTTTCTCTTCACTCAAAGCTTATATAAAATAATCATGTCGCTTTTGGAGTTTCCCTCAACTCTCAAAGTGCAAGTGAAAGTCTGAAACCACATCTCTTCCCTCCCCTTTGGCCTGCCTAGGCTTGGACCATGGTGAGGACTTTGCTGGCTTTGTGAAAAGTCCTGGTCCACAGTAGAAAGAAGAGCACTGGGGGTCCCCTTTAAGCATCCTCATAGACCAAATGGAGAGGCATAGAAGATGGCAACAGAGCCCCTCCTCTGGGCTCCCCACAGCCAGGCTCTGTGCAGCTGTAGAAGGGAGGACCCCCATCCTGAGTGTGGGCATCCCCTCTCGAGCTCTCCTGGTACCCTGTAGGCAGGTCAGCCTTGCTGCCCTGAGTGCACTTCAGTAGGAAAGGCACCTTGCTGCATGACCACCCCAAGCAGGTGACTGGACAAGGTCAGCTCCCTCCCTCCCTTGAAAGCTTCACTTGTTGAAGAATGTTCATGTTTACTAAGATGATAGATATGAAAAGGCTTTCTACAAATAAAATGGCCTCCACTCCTTGGCTGTCACTAAATCATGACACATGCGATCCTGGGAACTCAGGATAGTTTTGTCCTTGAACAAAGAGCCTCAAACTCTGTGGTCCTGTTGGTTTACGGTGCCTAGACCCGAGAAGAGGCAGGCCACAAGGACCAGAATGACCCTCAGAATGCCCTGACCCTCTTTAAGTTACCTTTGGACATATCGGATGGCATCCTGCTCATAGAATTAAAGGGCGTGTCTGGCCGGCAGCAGCTACCTCTTATTTATCAAGTTAACTGATGACTAAAAGTACTTTTAATGGAAAATGGCCATTTAGAAATGCCAGAAGTCTTTAGCCTATGCCTCTGAGCCTGATATTCCTGAGCAGGCGAGCCTTGATGACAGATTCCCTGGGGATTGGCATTAGGATGTAGGTGATAATGTCTGGGTTCTCAGTCTTTAGCAGATGCAGTCTGCTCCCATTGCTCTGGACTCCCATCAGCTCTGATACAGTATTTTATCGCTGCAGCCTGCTTTATGAAATCCAAATTTATTGTTTAACAGACAGCCAAATGGTCTGCACAGGCTAAACTGCCTTTCATCAAGATGGAGGCTTGGTTCCAGGATTTCCTGGAAAAAAAAAAAAAATGAAGACGAAGATCGCCGAGGGACCATTGAAACCCATTCGAAGACAAACTACACACTCCCAGGAGAGAAATCACCAATTCCCACTTTATTTATGCTTTGGCTGAGTAAAGAGTTTGGAGAAAACTCTTACACTTTCCTCCACTCAGTTTGCGCGGGAGAGGAACTCATTCTGGTGCTGCATACAGAGTGTGCTGGGGCCTGTCTTCAAGAAGGAAATTTCAGATCTCCAGGCTGGGGCCACAGAAGGGAAATATCCCACTGGTTGACTTTGTGTGTGGCCATGCCTGTGGAGTGGATTGGCCCAGAGCTATCGGAAGGAACACTGGGTTCTGTGGTTCGGAGTGCAGCGTCTTTGATCTCTCTGGGTTGTCTTGCCCACTTCTCGTATTTCTCACTCATTTCCCCATTCATTTGCTGACTCCAGTTTATCCTGGATACTTGCCCGTGGGAGTTCTACACCCAGGACTGCTTAATCCCTCTGGCAAGTGCTCCAGGCTCTTGCTGTGTGAAACCCACTTGAATGTGAGTGAGTAGCAAAGGCTTCAGACTCCTACTGTGGAGTCTCGGTCTCCACACCCTGACTGCCTGACGGCAGACAGTTCAGCTCGGCACAGCTCAGATCCTTTCCTACCTCAGTTGACCACTTAGGGATTAGCCACCTCTGCTGGTGTGGGGGTTCCTCTGGCCCGCGGTAGCACAAATTCTTTTTTTTTTTTTTTGGAGTTGGGGACCGAACCCTAGGCCTTGCGCTTGCTAGGCAAGCGCTCTACCGCTGAGCTAAATCCCCAACCCCCACAAATTCTTATTCTGTACAGCATGCGTTTGGTCTTCGGATTTGTGTAAGAGGATCCACTTGGTGTTAATAATGACATCAGTTGATGCCATTGAAAAACAACACATTAAAAGTACGGGTCTTAAAAAAGGTTTTTATTTGAAATGCAAATTAAATGAGTGGTAGAGAGAATGCTTAACTTAAACTAGTAAAATGCGGTTTAAGTCTCTGATGTCCCGAAAGTAAACCTAACTAACTGTAACTTGAGGGACCAATGCCCAGCAGTGGTGTGTTTCCTGATTTCTGCTGTGTATTTCCCACTACTGGCAATTTCCGGCTCCTTACAGGAGTGTTAGGTACAGAGAGACACAGTTGATGTAATGCATGTAGCATGGCAATACAGGGCACCGTCATTACTCAGGTCAGACACTTCGTGATCCTCTCCAGAGGACAGCAGCAGCCAGGGGGAGCAACATGCTGAGCTGATGGTCATCTGGGACCAATGCAAAATGTTAAATGACCATCACCAGCCAGTGGTACCAGCTGTTTACGGCCCCCTATGATTGGTCACTATGTCCTCAGTTCACAGATGGGGACCTGGCTAAAGAGAATTAAGGAACCCACCTACATGCCTGCAGTTGATTACTGACAAAGAGATCCAACTCAGGGAGGTGACGAGAGTCCACAGTCATGAGAATTGTTCCACCCTTAAGTGGCTGTCTACTGTGAACATTAAGACAAGGTGCCTTCTAATCGCCCCATCTGTGAGGGCCACAGGACTGTCAGGGGGATTTGGTACATAGATTGGTACTTCAGAACAAGCCTAGCTAAGTATTTTATCTGCCAAGAAGCTGGGTTCCATTTTATAAAGTATAAAAGATGTATTTCTACTTTGCAGTAGAAGGAGGCCACCCTTGCGTCCCCAGGTTGTCTTCACAGTGAGATTCTGAGGACCTGTACCTTTTCTGTGTCCAAGTACCAAAGACCGATTGGTCGTCTGGGCAGACTTCAGTGTCAGACCAACAGCAGTCACTTCTCCTAAAAGTCCCTCCTGCTAACACAGAGTCCAGGATTAACTCCCAGTTACTGTATGTGGATAACTGATAAAGAGCTTAGGACATAAAATTTCCTTTTTCCTTAGTCCACAGTGGGGTCCTAGACTGTATTGTTTTTCTAATGTCCACATCGAAGGTTATTTACCAAATGAGAAATGTCAAACACATCCAAAACAGATTTATTTTTTGTATGAAATTAAGCTAATCTATGTAGTAATTAATTTTAGCATAAGCACGACATCAAATGGTGAAAAATACACAAATAGATGCTTAAACAGAATGATATGCTTTAATATATTTGCATTATAGTTTTATAAATGAAAAAGATGACAAAAACCTTCAACCAGATTGTTGGCTACTCTCCTGTCAAAGACATGGACAGAAATAGGAGTTTGGGGATTGGGTGATGTCACGTGCAAGGGTTGGATGATGGCCATGTGTAAAGGACCAATATTATCTGTAACTACTTTGTTGTGACCTTGAAACGGAGAGCAGCTACCCTTACTTCCACCACCATCATAGAATTAGGCTGGGCTACAGGGCAGCCCTGAATATTGAGAATTCCAGGGGCAGGTGGCCTTCATGCCAGTGCCTGTGGGGTAGTCTCCAGGGCAGAAAGCCAGGAGGAGGGTACAGAGGTTTGGGAGGATGTAAGGGAAGTTTCTACTTGAGTTTTCAGGTGAACAATGTTGACGGAACATCACACTGTGCTCTTCGTGTATAGAGGACCTCTAAAGGCTCACATGTCACACAGTCCTGTCCTGTCCAGGGTGACAAATATCCTGTGACAGGCGGCCTTCTGCATCTAGGAAGAGGCAGCAGCTGTGTTCAGCATCCAGTGTTTGCAAGCTCCTCCTCAGACCGTTAGTGAGGCAGCTTTCTCGTGCGTCCCCATTCCCCGCTGCCTGTGGGTTTGCGGTCTGTGGACAGCACCTGGATCATTTGTTGACTTCTCACAGTATTTACACACTTCCCTCCACAGAAAGACACGTTTCAAATCTGCTGCCCTCTCTCCTGACAAGTGAGTCAATATTTTGACATGTAGAAGATAACATTTGAAGGAACGAGCAGCATCTCAGAATTTTCCGGCACTACTAACGATGAATGAGAAAACAGTCGTTCCAAAGAAAGTCGCACCCATGGCAGATCACTTTGAAATAGACACCTGATGGGCCCACCTTTGTGTGCCGTTGCCCTTCTCTCTCTTGAGGTCTTTTGTTCTGTATGCTTGGTTTTGACTGTAATGCAGCGTGACTGTCTGTTTACTGTCCTGTGAGCATCACATACCTGGACAGACAGACAATCCTATTGTCTGGATTCGAGAGTCTTTCCTTGATCATTTTACTGAAAATATTTTCTGTGCCTTTGGCATGGAATTCTTCTTCACCTATGTCTATGATCCGTAGGCTTGATCGTCCTATAGTGTCCCAAGTGTCTTCCCATGTCTGTTTTGTGTTCTGCTTACCATTTTCCGTGACTGAATGATGGAACCCCTGCCCTTGTCTCCAGGACTCTCAGTCTGTGCTGCACACAAGCTGTGCTGTCAGCAAGGCTTCCACTAAGCGTCTGATTTGCCTAATTCGATGTTTCCCCTCCAGCCTCACCTCACTCCTGTATTTCTGCGGCATTTCTCTCTACCTTTCTATTCTAATTCTGCATCCTGATTGACTTATTTATTTCACTCAGCAGTTTGTTCTCGATCTCCCAGAATTCGTTTGGGGACTACATCCCTCTTTAGTTGTATCTAAACAATTATGTTCTCATCGATTCTCTAAATATACAATCGCTCTTCTGGATTCCTTGTAACTTATTCTAAGTGGCTTTCATTCAGGGGCAATACGACAGGGTTCGTAGCATGGGAGGCAAACAGACATATTGCCTTGATTTTTCCTCTTACGTTCTGCATTGTGAATTGTGTGTCTAGAGTTGCCCAGTTACATCTTTGGCACGAACTGCTGGCCCATCTGAATGGACATTTGGGTCTAAGCTTGGTCCTGCCATCTATTAGCTGGTTTAGGATCTATTAGATTAGAGCTAGTTGGGGAACAGTCAGAATTGATTTGGGGTTGGCACAGCCTAGGTGAGTCTAGTCAGGTTTGCTGGCTGATGTTCAGGAAGTTCACAGGTGACTTGGACAGGAGCCTTGGCTATCCAAGTTCCCTCAGGTCTTAGCAGGAGCCTAAGGGTGGCTAAGGACCTGGAACTGTGAGTATGTGACCTCAGACAGGTGCTGCTGAGGCCAGTCCTCTCCTGGGGAGAGGGTCCTGGCATCATGTGTCTATGATCTAACTCAGGTGCTGTGTGGATGGCTCACCCAGGTCCTAGGTAAGGGGATAGGAGGGAGTCTAGCTAGGGTCAGGTACCTATGACCTCACACAGATGCTATTCTCAGTGGTAGCCTGAGGATGGCAGGACACTGCTTTATGTAAACATACAGTAGAAAATGACAGAAGGGCATTCAGACCGTTTCAGAAATTGTTGATAAATCTAGATACAAAGCACAAGCCAAAAGTAATTGAATGATTTTTTTTAAAAAATAAAAGTGGTCAGCAGTATTTACACAACACAATCTAAACTATGCTCCTGTGATAGCTACATAGAGAACAGTGATGATTCAAACACTATCTTTCCCCCTGTAGTTAAACCACCATATTTCTGTGTTCTTCGTGTGTTTGGAATCGTGGCTACAGTGCAGGTGTGAGAGGCTTTGTAGGCAAACTCGTTAAAAAAACACCCCAGATTTGTGATGTGTTTGAATCATAATGAATTTTCCATTGTCGTGTGTTATAATAACCTATTGTATGTTACAGCCACACACCATGCGAGACCACAACCCACAGTTTACCAAACTGTGGTGGAGCTGAGATTGCTAAGAACGGTGGTGAATAGTTTTACCTTAATTCTTGATGCGTCTCATCTTCGGTCATGTTATTACATAGAGCTTATATGTATCTATGTACCTGGAATCTTGTGTATAGAAGGCAAGCTGCCCTGTATTGGTGTTACAGCAATGTGCGAACTAATGACACATTAATTCTTGTAAAGGGCTTATTTTCCCTTTAAGTTCTTGTCAAATTAATCTCGCATATAGTTACTAATTCACAAGTATAAACACTGATCTTTCCTCCATTGCTTTTTAAATTTTATCTCTCATACATATATATATATATATATACACACACATATATAATATTTTTTAGATGTACAAGTGCATATGGTCTTACTAATTCAACAGGACAGTAAAATGTGTCTGTTTATTTTCAAGACGCTCCCTTTCCAGCCCCTCCCTCAAGATGAGACGTGGCACCTCTTGAACCAGCACTCACCACTCACTGCTTGCTAAGCCCTTAGTCGTCCATTAGTATAGCCATCTACTCATGTGTCCACTCCATGGAGACAATGTTGTCATTATACAAACCGGTTACACATTTGGATTCATTGATCTAGTGCTGGCAAAACCCCAAACTCACTTAAGAATATAACAACAACAACAACAACAACAACAACAACAACAACAAAAATACAGTTAAATCAGGGAAAGATGCAAACTCCTTCCAGGGAAATTAGTTTGGTATCCTGGGTGACACGTAATGATCGAAGTGTCTGTTTTAACAGATACAGAAGTGTGGTACACCTCATTTTATTAAAAATGTTAAGTGGTTCATACAGAAATGTGGTACACCTCATTTTATTAAAAATGTTAAGTGGTTCATTATACATTTTATTTTCAACACTTGTATTACTGAAGTAAAAATATACTATAAGGCGTTACAGAAAAAGACAGTGATTTTTCTCTCCGAGGTGGTATATGACAAGAAGATTCTTATTGAGGAAGATGTAAGTCCTTTGAGTTCTGTCCCTCTGAGGTTGTCTGTCTGCACAGCTCCAGTGTGTCTAGACTGTGCGCAGCAGTGGGTCTCCCAAGTTTCAACCCTAGCTCCCATGCCGAGTCTGAACTCCCAATGCCAAAGTTTGGTCTATACTGTTCTAACCAGTCTCCCGTTCACGTTCCTCGTGCCTTGCAGATGTACCACAGGATCCGCCACTCAGAGTGCATCTACAGGGTTACCATGGAGAAGCTGTCTTACCACAGCATCTGCACCTCTGAGGAGTGGCAAGGCCTCATGCAGTTCAACCTGCCAGCACGCATCTGCCGGGACATCGAGCTGTGAGCCTCTCATGTTGTTTTCTCGGAAGGAAAGCAAAACGGACTGTGGCGTGAGAGCCACGGTCGCCGTGGTGGACCATCATGTGTGGTTTCATGTGTCACTCCTTCTGATATCCTCAAATAATCAAAACCAGTGTGGTGGATCAGGCCTGTGGTGCTCAGAGGCTGAGGCCGGAGGATTGAGAGTTAAAGGCCAGCCAGGATGTACAGGGAGTCCCTCTGTCTTAAACAACACCCACAGAATCTGAACTAAACTTGAAATCAGTAACCTAAATACTGTCATTTACTGTTACTCTATCCCATATTCAAAATGGCATTTAATGTCACACGCAGATCTAAATTTCCAAGTTATATTAAAAAATGTAGTGATAATTTCCATTTTTCTCCTCCCATTCCCCAGTGCTTGGACAACGGAGAGGCTAGGCTTGTGGTGACTGTGTGACATTGGTATTTGCCTTATCATTAAAAATATACTCCATTGCCACACCAGTTATTCTGGTTTGGGGTTAGTACTTAGTTATTAAATGAGAACACAGTTACTAGGCACAAAAACTTTAGGTATTACATTTACTGAGTTTCTGTTTCAGCTGAACCACAGGCTGCTTCTGGTAAGGACCCCCTGGACCATGCGCTACATATGTGTTGGTGACACCCATGGCAGCCTTTTAAATAGATTCCTGCAGGAACCCTTCCACTCAGTGTTGCAGGGAAGGCAGGGGCAGGGGCAGTCTTCTCAGTGTTGGGGTGAAGAAGAGGTTAGAGCTGGCTGCAGCGCCCGTCCTAATTGCACCCAATGATCCACTACTCTCCTCTGATTTCAGATTCCACTTTGACATTGGTCCTTTCGAGAACATGTGGCCTGGGATCTTTGTCTACATGATCCATCGGTCTTGTGGGACATCCTGGTACGAACAACCTGTGGGATTCCTTTTGAAAAGGGGGCTGAGGGCGACCTCCTTTGCACACTTTCACCTAACCAGGCTTTTTGTATAACTGCGGTAAAATATGGTATTTGAATAAGCATTTAAATGAAAACCGATTGAGTCTGTCAGACACACATGCAGCCTTTTCCAAACGCTCCAGAGACTGCTGTCTTCCTGACCACTTTGGCCATAGCCACAGCAGCCTCGAGTCTAGGTTTTGTCCTGGAAATGGGTATAACCTAAATGTAACCTGAATGATACCATTTCTCATTAATGTGTCACATATTCCAAATGACATTTAATGCTGTTTAGGCCGTGCAGTGGAGGAGGCAGGAGCCACGCTTAAAGCAAGGCATTTGGGTAGTACCCATCCCTGGAGCAGCCACACAAAGGAAGTCTTTTAGGGAGTATGACAGCAACCACAGGCTGTCACCCTTTCCATCTGCCACGTCCTATGTGGCTTTGTGACTTTATTTATGTGTGGTGGTTTCTGTCTCACTCGCACACGTTGAAAATGCAGGGATGTATTTGCTCACTTTCCAAATGTTAATGTTTTGCACTAATCCACAACCTCCTGTCTCGGTGCCCGCGGAGCCTTTTAGTTTTTCTGGATTGACACTGTCCATCTTCTTGAGCTCTGTGTCTTCTCTGGGTTTATCAGTAGCAAGTTCAGGACCAGCAGCTCTGGTTGTTTAATAGACAGTTGAGTGTTTGCCTAGAAGTCGTAAAGTCCTAAGAGGCCAAACTTGGTATTTCCAGGACATTGAAAGGGTTTTTGTTTTGTTTTAAAAATTTATTTATTTACATGAGTACACTGTAACTGTCTTCACACACACCATAAGAGGGCATTGGATCCCATCACAGATGGTTATGAGCCACCATGTGGTTGCTGGGAATTGAACTCAGGATCCTCTGGAAGAGCAGTCAGTGCTCTTAACTGCTGAGCCATCTCTCGAGCTCCTGACATTGAAAGCTTTGAATGAGGAAAACACAGGCTGTGTATTTTTAAAGTTTTATGAATACCTAGTCTTTCAATCTACCTTAAATATGTTTTGAGAGAGGGTCAGGTCTCAACTAAGAAAAATATATAATAATCCAGTGTCAGGATGTACAATAGTACTGGTATCCTCCTTCATAGTACTGTGTGGGTGTGGCTGTTGCAACATTCAACATGAGGGTACCTTAGTGCTTTGGATTCCTAGTTGAAGCATAGTCAGATGCTCAGCATTTGTAGATCTGCGTAGGCCTCTTAGAAGTTCTTAGCTGAGAACGCCCTTGGCCAGGAGGATGCCATACGTGGCCTTCTGAGCCCTCTGGAGTGTAGGAAATGCTTTTGTAAATGCAAGAAACTCATAGAGGTTAAGTGGGGTGGACTGCATGCTGACTAGCAGAGTGGAGCTATCACAGTTGGGCTTACTTTTCTTGCTGCTTTCTGGCTCTAATAGGAGCAAGAAGTAGGAGTGACTGTAGAGCTCATGGTTGGCCAGGAGGGAGCCCACAGTTGTATGAGGGAACCCACAGGTATGTGAGGGAGTCCACAAGTGTATGAGGGAGTCCACAGATGTGTGAGGGAGACCACAGGTGTGTGAGGGAGTCCACAACTGTGTGAGGGAGTCCACAGGTGTGGAGACCACAGGTGTGTGAGGGAGTCCACAGGTGTGTGAGGGAGTCCACAGGTGTGTGAGGGAGTCCACAGGTGTGTGAGGGAGTCCACAGGTGTGTGAGGGAGACCACAGGTGTGTGAGGGAGTCCACAGGTGTGTGAGGGAGACCACAGGTGTGTGAGGGAGACCACAGGTGTGTGAGGGAGTCCACAGGTGTGTGAGGGAGACCACAGATGTGTGAGGGAGTCCACAGGTGTGTGAGGGAGACCACAGGTGTGTGAGGGAGACCACAGTTGTGTGAGGGAGTCCACAGGTGTGTGAGGGAGTCCACAGGTGTGTGAGGGAGTCCACAGGTATGTGAGGGAGTCCACAGGTGTGTGAGGGAGTCCACAGGTGTGTGAGGGAGTCCACAGGTGTGTGAGGGAGTCCACAGGTGTGTGAGGGAGACCACAGGTGTGTGGTATGTGAGGGAGTCCACAGGTGTGTGAGGGAGACCACAGGTGTGTGAGGGAGACCACAGGTGTGTGAGGGAGTCCACAGGTGTGTGAGGGAGTCCACAGGTGTGTGAGGGAGTCCACAGGTGTGTGAGGGAGACCACAGGTGTGTGAGGGAGACCACAGGTGTGTGTGGGAGACCACAGATGTGTGTGGGACCACAGGTGTGTGTGGGAGACCACAGGTGTGTGTGGGGAGTCCACAGGTATGTGGGGGGAGTCCACAGGTATGTGGGGGAGCACACAGGTGTGTGAGGGATCAGACAAGGAACACCTCAGCTGAAATGCATACTGCTATGCTGGCCTTGTCATACAGTCTCTTCTCCACACAGTTTTGAACTTGAAAAATTGTGCCGTTTTATCATGTCTGTGAAGAAGAACTATAGGCGGGTTCCTTACCACAACTGGAAGCATGCCGTCACGGTGGCACACTGCATGTACGCCATACTTCAAAACAACAATGGCCTCTTCACAGACCTCGAGGTAGGTGTGCACATCTTCCTACCAGCCAGCCTCAGTGTTGCAGTGCCCCTGTCAAAGTGTATTTATCACATGGATTTAGCACTAGTACCCAAACACACATCACTCTTTATTGGAAGTGTTGATCTGGAAACTTTACCTGTACCCAAATACCACCCCCCAAGGAAGTAAGTGTGTGTGTGTGTGTGTGTGTGTGTGTGTGTGTGTGTGTGTACTGTTTGTCCTTTCTTTCTTACTAAAGTTGACAAGTCCTGTGTGTATTTAACAGGGTGTATTTTTCTTCTTTATTTCTTTTCTTTCTTTCTGGACTTTCAAGACGGGGCTTTTGTGTGCTAACCTGGCTGTCTTGAAACTCACCTTGTAGACCAGGTTGGCCTCTAACTTAAGTTCCACCCACCCCCTCCTGCCTCCCTAGTGCTAGGATTAAAGGCCTATGTCACTGCTGCCTGGCTAGGATTTTTTTTTTCTTGCTGTCCATATGCCCTGAATAATGTAGATATATCTGGATTATTTGAGAACAGTGAGCAATTAGTATCATTAAGACATTAGTGCCTTTTGGTCTCCTCCAGAACAAGGGAACAGGCCTCGAGGTACACAATTAGCTTCCCAAAGTTGACGCCAAGCTGGAAGATTTCGCAGTCTCAGAGTCTTAAGGGTTGGAGACTTCTCATCCATCCAGCAAGGGGATCGTGCACTCCCAGCCAATTGCTGAGGGCCAGGGACTAGTGTCTGAGTACCAGTGATGTCCAGCCCACTAAGCAACCAAACCTAAGCTGCTCCTCTGAGCTCCTGGCCTACTGGTGCCACTAGCACTGCAAACCCAGGCCTCCTTTCTCCCTAAAAGCATCACACTGCAAGATCAGCACTGCCACCTCTAGCACGAGCTCACATTCACATTCAAAGAAGCTCTTCTCTGTCCCCTTGCTGCCCTGACAGACCAAGCTCATAGTTGGAACAGGGGAAAAGAGTGGGGAAAAAAATACCACCTTAGACCACACAGTAAAGTGTGGGGCTGGAAAGGTGGCTCGGCAGGTGAGAGCTCTGACTGGGCAAGCCCAGGGCCTGAATCCAGATCCCAGCACCCACCCAAGCTGGGCATTGGCCATGCACAGTTTAAGCCCAGCTTGTGGGAGACAGAGGCAGGGAGGGCTTCCTGGTCACCAGCCTAGTTCCAGTGAGAGATCTTGCATCAAAGGAATAAGTCAGAAAGCCTTAAGGCAGGGGATCCTGTGTCCTTCCCAGGTCTCTACATGGGCACACCAACCAGTACGTGCACACAAGTATGTGTGACCCCCCCACCCTCATGCGATACACCCACACCCTCACGCACATATACTCCAGTTGCACAGATAGGCATGCGAAGGAGCAAAATACAGTCTTGGTTGGTTTTTTGTTTGTTTGTTTGCTTTTTCTGATTTGTTTTCTAAAATAATCTTGAGTCGTAGCAAAAGGTCGCTATATTATTTACTGTTTCCTGCAAAAGGTTCAAATGAAGTATGCTTCTTGTTCCCACGAATAGTTTTCTGTTCTAGTGAAATTTGTATTGTATTCTATGTGACATTTTTCTTTCTCTGTGTAACTCCTTTTGCTATTTCACAGTTCTTTCCTCATCTTGCTCTGGGGAACGTTTCTGTTAACTCTTTCTCTCAGTCTCCTTAAAGCGGAAGTCAGGTTCGCTTCGGCTCTCGCCTTCCTCCCTTCTTACAGAGCCTGGGTGACTCTGCCTACTCAATTTCCACCTTGCCCTCCACTACCACTTGCCCTGGCCCCTGACCATCCACTCCCTGTGCTGCCTGTAGGATCTCCCACAGCTGCTGCTCTGTCCTTAAAAGGGGACCATGTTTGACCTTTCTCATCTTGCTTTCCATAGCCAGTCAGGAGAGCCCACTGGCATGCCTGGAAACGGCATCCAGACTTTTCTTCCACCTTTTAACACTTCCCTCACTGTCTGGCCCTCACCCTCTGGTGCCTTTCCTCAGTTTTTGCAAGCCTTTCTCATCGGTGCCTGACGCCCTCCTGGTGAATCCCTTACACATCCCCAGGCAGTCTCCTAAAATTGCCAGCTAGTTGCAGACACTGCTGTCCTGGAGTCCATTCACACTGCCCCTTGTCATTTGGAACATGAGGTCTGTGTGAGGACCCTAGGTCTCCAGCATGAGACTGGCCTTGCTCAGGCGTGCTCTTCTACCACAAGCCTCCCAAACACCTTCTTCTCACAAGTCACTGTTGGTATCTGGCTCTGGCCGGCCCAGACCGCTTGCTTTATTACATGGCAGACTCTCTTGGACTTCACTGTTCCTTGTTCCAATGTAGCATGCTCTTTTCACGTGTCCTGTGTTTGCATGTTTTGTGTATTGGCTGAGTAGCAATGGCCTTGTTAGAACTAGGAGAACCCAAGCGTCCCGCTGCATGCACAGCCGAGCTTATCCACGAGCTTATCCACAATTCCTCCGTGCATTTGCTGCCTCCTCCTCCTTTCCCAGAGTTAAAGAGAAATTTTCTCATTTGCTTGTCAAGTTCCCATGCAGGAAAACAAAGAACAATGTTACAAAAAAAGTCTGCAGTTTCAAAGATTCCTAAGAGTTTGGGTACATCCACGGCAGAAAGGAGTGTGAATGTAAGCTAGGGAACGCCTCACCAGATTGTAAACATCTCTGCATTCTCTCACCTCCCCAAGCGCAAAGGCCTGCTAATTGCCTGTCTGTGCCACGACCTGGACCACAGGGGCTTCAGTAACAGCTACCTGCAGAAATTCGACCACCCCCTGGCAGCGTTGTACTCCACCTCCACCATGGAGCAACACCACTTCTCCCAGACGGTGTCCATCCTCCAGGTGAGCTTGCCCAGCTGAGGTGCGCACTCCTTGTATCCCAACCAGAGGGGATTCCTATGAGGTGGTAACTGCTCTGAGGGGAGAGAGGGAGAGCTTCACAGCTCACTGTGCAGGCAGCAGTTTACCTTGCTGTCTGACGTTTACAGCCACAGATGTGAGCGGGTTTTAGGATCCGGTTTTCTCCATATCCTGTAGCCAGTACGTGGTGTCTTCAGCGACAGGGTCCTTACAGGCTAGTTATGTGGGTGACCAGCAGCACTGGCGGTCATTTTGGAGACCTCTGAGGTCACCCTGACCAAAATAATTGGTAGGGAGCTGTCCCACATCTGGCAATGTGGTTTTGTTTAATAGCCCATGGTTTCTGTGAGTGGCGTAGTCCACCCATGCAGAACACCCCATTTGAACTCTTTTTTTAAAAAGTTATATTTTGAAGTTAGGCTTCCTAATTATTCAGTTTCCATAAAGCTTAGGCTAACCCATCTATTACCCTTCATCTCCTTCCTCCCCCACCTTTCACACCCCAGGCTTCCCCTCCCCTCCCCTCCACACCCCAGGACCCCCCCCACACCCAAGTCTTCCCCTCTCCCACCCTGCACACCTCAGTCTTCCCCACCCCCACCCTCCACACCCCAGGCTTCCCGGCTCTCTTTTCATCCCCCCCACTTATATTTTTAATAGTATTGTTAAATAGTAGGTTTCCGTATGAGTTTTCCATATGTCTTAGCCACTGTTCTGTTGCTGTAAAGAGGCTCCATGACCAATGCAAGCCTTATAAAGGATGGCATTTAACTGGGGCTGGCTTACAGGTTCAGAGGTTCAGTCCATTATCAGCCTGACAGGAACCATGGCAGTGGCAGCAGACATGGTGCTGGTGGAGCTGAGAGTTCTACATTTGGAGCTGTAGGCAGAGAGAGATGCGGGGTAGGGAGGTGGTGTGTGTGTTGGGGGGGTGGGGGGGGAGAGCGGCAGAGAGACAGAGAGACCGAGGCAGACATTGGGCCTGGCTTCTGAAACCCCAAAGCCCATCCCCAGTGACCCACTTCCTCTAACTAGGCCACCTACTCCAACAAGGTCACAGCTCCCAGTAGTAGTGCCACTTCCTATGAGCCCATTTTCATTCAAGCCACCATACTTAACTTTGGGCTGTTCCCTCCAAGCTTAAGCCTTTGTGTCCCCACCTCTTCATTTTTGTTTAACCTATAGTCCCTCTCCCAGCTTCCATGAATATATCCTCCCACCAACGGCCCCTTTCTAGTCTCCTGGCTTCCACTCAATACCCAAGTCTTTTTGTGGATGGCTTCTGCCTACTGTAGGGTCAGAGTGTCTGCTCCCCACCCATAAACCCAAACTCTACCCTCTCTGAAGCAAGGGTCTCCTGTGTTTCTGGCTCAATGCGGGCAATTCCGTCTCTGGTAATACTATTCCATGGTACCCCCACGTAGCATGGAGGCACAGCCTTGTGCCCCTTCAGCTATCCCTGTGTTCCTCTGTGCTGACACCTCTTGGGCGTCTTTCTTGCCACTTGAGATTCCCTCTTCCAATTGGATTTTGCTGCACTGTGTCTAATGTGCCTACCTCTCCTGAGCCACGGGAAGATAGATTACTATTCACAGTGCGATGTGAGGTAGTTGAGGCTAGAGAGGAATTTCCGTAGAGTACAAAACTTACTGGCCAAAGAGAAAAACATGCCGGCAACTTCGAAATTTCACACCATCAGCCCATCATCATAAAAAAAAAAAAACACACAGAAATAAGGTAAAGTCACATGGGTTTTGTGGTAGCAAGTGGTAGCCACTGGGTAAAATGGCCCATGTAAGCAATGGCTCCATCATTACAACCAAACAGCCCTGTGCTTCCCTGAGCTCGTCATTACGGTGGCACTTGGCATCCTGGGTGCTACTGGTGGTTTTCCTTTGGTCTCTCTGCAGCTGGAAGGGCACAACATCTTCTCCACCCTGAGCTCCAGCGAGTACGAGCAGGTGCTGGAGATCATCCGCAAAGCCATCATCGCCACTGACCTCGCACTGTACTTTGGGAACAGGAAGCAGTTGGAGGAGATGTACCAGACAGGGTCGCTGAACCTCCACAACCAGTCCCATCGGTAAGAATGACTTGGCAAAAGCCAAGAGCCCAACACATCGATTAAGAACCGTAACTGGGTGTGAGCGCATGCTCAGTGGAGGAAACCGGAAGGCCGTGTCTCTGCTTGTGTGCGTTTGGTGCTGGTTCCACCTTTCCTCCCGAGGATGGTGTGTGTGGTGGATTCGGATTCGTGTCTGGTGTGTTGTGAGCTGCTCACCTGCCTTCCCACTTGGATGGTCCTTGGGTGGCTGCCAGAGCGGTCACTGCTGTGATTATCTCTATCTGGCCATCCTCTCCTCAGTGAGGTCACCTTTATCCTTAGGTGCATGGACAGGCACTTTGTGGGTCAACCCTAGTCTCCAGATCCCAGTTGGGATCCACCCGGATCTGACCTTCATATTCCTCAAGGATAGTCTCTGCTTTTGGGTTCTTAGCAGACAGTCACTTAGGTGCCCCGATGGAAAGGGAATTTGTAGAACTCTCAGGAGTAAATGGTGTCTTCAGAGAGATGTGGGCACCTCAGCTCAGCAGAAGCTGTGCGAGCAGCTTCCCTTCACACCAGGGCGTGTCCACATTCCACCGGGCATGAAACTTACACAGTGTATAGAACCGTCTTCCTGAAGGACAACAGAGGCCATTTTACTTTCACACACAGCAAGGCCCACTCAGGACTAAATGAGTCTGTGTTGACAAAGCTCCCAGGGGACCTCTAGTTCCTTCTGCTCTGCCCCTCTGAAGTTGACAGGGGCAGGGTGCTTCAGTCACCTCAGCTCATGATGTGCGTGTCACTTTCGCTTCAGACCTTGTGCAGGAACAGAGGTGTGTGTTACCACTCTTTATGTTGCCTACGAGAGGGCTTTTTGACCCTCAGGAATCACTCTTCATTTCAGAAACCCATGCTTCTACTTTTACTTGGATGTATCCAGTCATTTTTACCGAATAGTCACAATAATTTATATTACTAAACTTTAGACATCAAATTAAGAAGCTATTTTTCATGGTCAGTGCATATGGACCTCCGAGGTAGTACAAATTAGCTGTGACTAATTTGTGTTAAAGTTTTAAAGGTGATGCCTATTTGTCTTAACAAACTACAGAATGAAGAAATACGCAGAAGAGAGGGACATTGTTGCTTCTGCACTCAAGTGCCGTCTGCTCAATACAATACCATCCCGTGCACTTTGTTTCTCTAGAGGTGTGCACAGCGTGCCTGTAGGGCACACATAGCCGTGCGCCTTTTCCTCAAAATGTGCTAATACCAGAGAAACTCATTCTTTAAAAGAAGATCTATAACACAATGTAGTACAGGTAGTGTAAAGGTTGGGAAGCCTTCTCCCGATTGATATCGGTGGTTTCTAGATTCTTTTTCATTATTAGCAATGATGCATTACATTTTGATCATGCAGTCTTCCCCCGGGATCCTTGAAAGTAGATAGCATAGAGCTGGAGAAATGGCTCAGTGGCTGAGGGCACTGGCTGCTTTTGCAGAGGACCTGACTTTTGTTTCCAGCACTACATGGCAGCTGGCAACCTGGGGATATGATCTCTTCTGGCCTTTGCGTGTACCAGAAATGTACATGGTACACAGACATACATGCAGACAAACATACATTAAAAATTAAAGATATATGACACATATTGCTAGAAATAGGCATACATTAAGTTTCAACAAATACCCTAGGAACTGACCCCTCCTGTAACATGAGGGCGAGGCAAGTCCGTGCACTTTTGTCTGCTGCACAGAGGAATCTCACACTCTGTGATTGCCTTGTTGTCTGTCTGCAAGGCTTGCTTCCTGCTGAACTTCTGTTCCTAATGATTCATCTTCTGACCTATCTTTCTGCTGCGGATATTAAACTTCTGTGTTCCTGGTCACAAATAATTTCTTTAGGTGATTTATAGTTTTAATTCATGTTTTCTATTTATAAGTGTGCAAGCGTGTGTGTGTGTGTGTGTGTGTGTGTGTGTGTGTGTGTGTGTTCTGAGGATGGAACCCATGACCTTACATATGCTAGGTAAACCCTCAATTAGTGAGTGACACTCTAGCCCCAGATTCTCACTTCATTTCATGAAGCTGCATCCTGAACTTGTTTTTTTTTTTTTTTTTTGGTTCTTTTTTTTTTTTTTTTTTTCGGAGCTGGGGATCGAACCCAGGGCCTTGAGCTTCCTAGGCAAGCGCTCTACCACTGAGCTAAATCCCAAAACCCCTGAACTTGTTTTTATGGAGTCCCACAGCAATGCAAATATTTTATACATTTTTGTATATTTTATAGTTCAATTCTTACATTTGGCTCCAAACTCTTATATTAATAGAATTATATTTATGATTCTTCTTGATGCATTAAATCACTTAATGACTAATCACATTGCCCTACTGAGTCAAATGGATTAAGGGTTTTGCCACCTGGGAGGTCTCCTTAAGCACTTATGTAACCATCTGGCCCTCCACACAATCAGTCCCTCTGTCTTGGCCTTCATCATTACACTTCATCTTGTATATTTCATAAGGACTCTTTTACATATTTATTTATTTAGAAATCCTGTAGGAAAACATCACTCAGTAACTTTGTTTTCTGTGCAAATCTTAAGGCTGTCAGAAAAGTGATCAGATGGGCACTCTTGATGCTTGGACTAAAAGCTACAATGTTGCCCACAGTGTTTGTCTTTTCTGATTCACTGTGCTGCTTCAACGGGAGTTACAGAATATTTCAGGCTCGTACCCCTTTACCATGTATGCTTCAGAAGCAAATGGGTGATCTGTCATAGAGTTTCCAAGTTATAAATATCCACTCCGGCATTTTAGTTGAGCCGTTTACATTTATTTACTTGAATGAAAAGTAGAGTGCCATTTCCCAAAAGTATCACGTGACTTTCTAGTGTTGAGTTATATTCCGTGGTTTGCTTTATATGGCTTATTTGCTTTTCCCTACTAGAAGCTTCTGTGAGAGCAGAGTTTATCTTATTTTGCGGGAATCAGAATTGTTAGATTTAATGAATGGAGTCAAAGTGTCTAATGTTACCAAGAGACCGTGACCACGCTGTGTTCTGAGTTTCTTTCAGCTTTCACTCTGGGGTTTGCACTGAAAGCCAGGTCATCATGAGGTCATACTGGGAATGCATTAAGCAAGAAGTTGACTCTGCCACAGCTGTTCCTTAGAATGCACGCAGGGCTGAGGTCCAATTCCACCCACAAACAGAATGAAACACCCATTCTGGCACTTCGAGGGATCATGACCATCTAACTGATTTATAATCAACAATAAAAACAGTCATTTTGCTTAATAAGGATTCACGCCAAATTTCCAGGCTGTTGACTTTCTTATGAGCAGTAAAATAACTTTATTTTGTGTTGTCTAAATAATTTTGACAGTGAACTCTGAGAAGTAATGCTTCCCTGGTGTGTCTGAGCCTTATATTCCCAGTGTTACCTGTGAGGTCGTTTCAGTGGAAAAGGTCTGCACGTTTTACTAGTGCTATTAAGAATGTTTTTACAGATCTGAAATGAGGTGGTTGTTTTTGGAATTAAACCTTATCATACTATTTGGAGTAAAAATCTTAGGGGGTTTGGTGAAAATACATTGAATGAGATTGACATACTTCAATTACATGAAATAATTTTTTGTAAATATAATGCTAGTTTTCATGTTCTATTTCTGTTTAATGAACTTTCTGACTGAGGAAGGAAATGAGTTACATATTTCTGTAGATGGCTAAACTCAAAAATGATTTTCTTTTGAAGCTAAAAACTAAACTGATCCAGAGAAGTGTTCATTTCCCTGGTCACTTTAAGCTATTCGGGTCTTGGGACGCCATCTGTTTGAGATGATAGGCAGTCACACACCTGTGAACATTTCTCAGTTGTTCTCCCCGACCTGTAGCAGATGTAATGAGCCTTTGGGACGCTCCCTTTCTGAAAGCCAGATTGTGGATGTTGGTGAGTGAAGGAACGGAAACAAGGTGATGGATGGATGGTACTTTGTGATGTGCCAGTCCACCTGTCATGGGCAGGAGGAGAGGGCCCCATGTGACCTTGACAGATGATCCCGACAGACCGTCTCCATTGACCCAGGCTCTGTCTGTAATGGAGAAATCCATTGGTAGCCCCGTGTCCTTCAGAATAACTAAGTACACGCAAGCTGGAAGTGACTGCACCGTCTAACCTGTTACACAGTTCTGGATCTCCGAGGATGCCTAATCTTTGGAATGTGCGCAGTTTCCTCATGGTGAAATCAACTATTAAATAAAATTCCTTACTTTATTTCACTAGATCAAAGATCACTTGAGAAAATCCAGCAAAGCCAATATGGCTCTTTGAATTTTTAAGGCAATAAGTTTCTTTGAATTCTTTAAGCCTTTCTTTTTCTTTAAGAGAAAAGATTTAGCTGTACTTGTACAGAGAGCAAGTCGGACACAAAGCGCATTGCTACGGAGGCCAAGAAACTGAACAGAAAACTCGGTTCTTGGGCAGAGTTTGAGTTTGAACATGCTCTTGTTCAACAGAATAGCCTTGGAGGAAAGTGGCCTGTCCCACTCTACATGTGAGCAAGCTCATCACAGGCCCAAGCCCTCTTGCCATCTGGTCATGCCACTTCTCCCTTGGAGAAATTAAGCATTTTTCTTTTGTACATCTCAGACTTTGTGGATATAGGGTGAAAGCACTAGGTAGGTTTTCTCTTCAGGAGATGCTAACCTTGTAGGGGTCTGTGAAATGAATGCTTGGCCCATAGCTCTGAGGAGTACCCGGCAATTTGGAAGGTAATGTAAGGCCACCTGCTGGGTCTGCTCAAACAGGGACACAGAGAGGCACCAGCAGCACAGAGCACACTCCTGTAGGGCTTGTAGCAGTAGGTCATACTGCTTTAATTCCATGTTGCTGTCCCGCCTTCTAGACTACACGGTTTTGCTTCTTGATGCTTTTTCTGTTGCATAAGTGTCACACAGGCAAACTGTACTCATGGAGATGCCCGTGCCCCGCCCCCACCCCTGTGGGCTCCTGAGAAAAGTGGAAATCCTACGTTCACCAGTTTTGTATTGTCTTCTAGAGACCGTGTCATCGGCTTGATGATGACTGCCTGCGATCTTTGCTCTGTGACGAAACTATGGCCAGTTACAAAATTGACAGCAAATGATATATATGCAGAATTCTGGGCTGAGGTATGTCCTAGATTCTTATGTTAACTTAAACATTACCAAGAAATGGCCAAATTAGCTCAGTAGAAATGAATCCCCTGGCCAGTCAGCCTGATACCTTAACTGGCCATTCTAAGAGTCGCTTTGGGAAAAAATGGCTGTTAGTCACCCATATAACACATTCAGCTGTTATGTTGTCATGCAGTAAAAACTCTGCTAAATCTACCCGACTGAGGGGAAGTTCTCTGGTCCCCGCTGAAAGCATTTAGCACCCTGCTCACTCATTGTTGCTGCAGCAACTCTCCTTATTTGATAGCTGACCTTTGCGCTCACGGATATCGCATCAGATGTGCACAGGACATGGTGGGCTCTGAAGCCCTGGGCTATATCCACCACCAGTGAGGGAAATAAAAGGAGTCACCCTTCTTTACCTCTGGCAGAAGACAGTGTCCCCGTGTTCACTGGCCAGCCCAGCTTCAGTCTTCTTTAAGGTTTCCATCCTCAGAGCAGCAGTTCTCAATCTGTGGGTAATGACCCCTCAGGGGGTCAAACAACTGTTTCATGGGGGTCGCTGAAGACCATGGGAAAACACAGACATTTACATCACAACTCATAACAGCAGCAAAATTACGGTTATGAAGTAGCAACAAAAATAATTGTATGGCCGGGGGTCACCACAGCATGGGGATCTGTATTAAAGGGTCACAGTGTTAGGAAGGCTGAGGACCCCTGCTTTAGAGCACACACACACACACACACACACACACACACACACACACACACACACACACACACTTTGTTTTACTGTGTAACAGAACTTGTCTTGCTCAGTGAAAGTGATGATATACACTTGTGTCAAGTGCACTAATCCTTCACTGACACAGTCTGTGTTTCATATGGCTTTATACCATACAGATCATACTTGACCTACTATGTTTAAATCCTAATCTGTGAGGTAGGATGTGACAGGCACATAAGATTGGTCCCCTCCCTGCAGATTCCACAGTGGGTAAAGCTCTAAACATGACAGGTAGTCTCCAGGACCTTGTCCTCCCTGGGCAGAGCCATGAGTACTGTCCAGGTCCCCTCAGTTGATTTAATCCCTAAAGTCCAGTGTCTTCCTTCCCTTCCTCCATGCCGCTGCTTCCCACTCTACCCGCCCCACCCTTGTAGAATTCCTCATCTATACCTTGTAGAAGTAAATACGAGTGATGAAGCTTGCAGTCTTGGGTCATGTGGCCCCAGGGCACTGTAGCCCTACAGTCAGCACCCCACGTCCAATCCTCCACCACAAGCATGGAGTTAATGTCCTCTGCTGCTGTAGCCTGCCTCTGTCCCCAACCGTCCCTGAAGCTACTCATTAGGTGCCTGTCTGTCCCACGTCGCTGGGTTTCCTTTTCAGCATCCATCCTCGCCCTAAGCATACACTTAAGTCACTCACATAGAAACTTGTCCCTCATGGGACATATGACACCACAGTGAACAGGAGCTTGGTAGGTTTCACTCATTTGGATGGAGAGGAAAACGATGAGAACCCCTCCAGTTAGGAGCTGAAGAAGTGAGCTTTGAGGACCTGGGTGCTCCAGGCAAGTTTCAGGGCACAGAGTTTTTAAGTGTAGTAATTTACTTTCGACTCTAACAAATCTTAGACAGTTTTGGTATGAGGCTGTGATTTCTGAGAAAAAAATCAAATTAGATGACTATGCACCATTAAGAAGATTTTAACACTTCAAACAGAAGCAAGTGCCTTTTTAAGAGCTGTAGGGATGCCGTGTTCCTGTCGTGGCATCTCTAGAGGATGATGTAAATCTTCATCCCGAAGCCTGGTAGGGGAAGTCCCCTCGGGCAGCCACCTATGTCAGGAATATGGTACTGAGGTGTCAGTGGCCCTGGATCCCCATCGACAGTTGGAAAAGTGCTCATCATTCTAAAGTCAATGCTGTTAAAGCCTGGTTTTACTCATTTTACACAAAGGAATAACGATTTGAAAAAGAAGCAAGGACAGCCTTCAGCCTTCCCCCACCAAACAACGACTCAGAGATGGCCATTGCTTTGACATGCCTCTTGGGGCACAAGAATAATCCCAGGAATACCACAATGTCCTAAGTCTATTTGAAAACTACAAATGGTTTCCTCCTGTCTCTTCCAGGGGGACGAGATGAAGAAGCTGGGGATACAGCCCATCCCTATGATGGACAGAGACAAGCGAGATGAAGTCCCTCAAGGACAGGTATGCAGAACGAGAGCCATCGTGACATGGCTGTCCATCTGTCTGTCTACTGTGTATCTATGTATTAGACGTGGTGGCTTTTAACCCTCTGCAGAACTTTCTGGAACACTGAGCTCCCTGTTAACTGTCTTCTGTCTGGCCCCTGCGCTTGTGTGAACCCGTTGAAGCCCCCACCCACTCTGGGGGTGTAGCCACACACACCCCGCCCCCAGCTGAGTCTTACATTCCGTTATTAAATTATTTGAAATACGTCTTGTCACGTAGTGTAAGGAAGGGATCCAACAAAGTCTTCCCAAACAGTTACAACACACTCTGTCCCAGTAAAGATTTTGTTTTAGAACTTACATTCAGAATAGTAGTTTGCTCTAAAATAGATTGAGCTTTGCCAAAAGAAGTAACTTCTTTTGGTAGCCTGTGGGGTTTTTAAATATCTCTGAGATGCACAAAATATTTTACCAGTTCATCTAAATTTTAAATATGCATATTGTGAAGTAATTTTGTCACAACAGTGAAGTGCTCTGCTCCCTAGTAAGCCATTTTTTTTTTCTTGGAATGCTCCAGCCCAGTGAATCCTTACTAAGGTTTAAAATAAGAGAATGCCTGCGTCAGCTATGAAACTAAAACCAAGCCCACTGTGCTGGTTCATCCCTGTAACCCGGGCCCCCCAGGAGCCTCTGGAGGGGAGGCTCATGAGGGCCAGGGCCACCTGGACTTCAGATGAGACACCGTTGTCTCAAACTTAGCTTCAAAGAGGTTCAACGTGGAAACACATGAGCATTGCTCTAGCACGAAGATTCCGTCAGTAACTCTAGCAGTAGAAAGCAAGTGGGAGCCATGAAGAATTCCTAATGCTTCTCCTCTCCTATGCTTCTAAATATATTGCTGAGCTCACCTAGGGAGCAGATGGCTGCCACTTTGCCATCTATTGGCTTGTCATGAAGAGGGGCTCACCAGGGGAGGACAGTTACCTGTGCTCTGCTTGGTCCCTCACCAATCCACGTCTGCCCTTCACTAGAGCAGGTGGGGTAACATCAGGAGTTAGAGCTGTGGAGACTCATAGGTTGAGAGAGAGAGAGAGCTGAGCTAGGAGAAGAACTTCAGTGAGCACCCTGAGGTCTGTTGAAGGGTACAAGTCTTGGGGGAGCGTGGGGAATTGGCACAAGACTAGAGGTCATAGAAGAAAACCAGAAACACGTCGGCTGCCCCTGAATGCTAAGCTGGAAGAGAGTTGTGCTGGTGACAGACTCTGAGCCTGACTCTGACATGTCCCCCAGGGCAGCGTTAAGTTAATGCAGCTTCTCAAATAGGCCTTGGATTCAAGCCTGAGCCAGGTGAATTTAGAATCTTGTTTAACTCACTGAAGCTTTGAATTCCACGGGTGTAAACCGTAGTGGTGTGTTAAGGAATTGAGTATGTACACAGTACACAGCAGGAAAAGCACACGGCACATACACAGGGCACAGAGCACACAGAGCGCACAGGGAACAAAGCACATACACAATGCATAGAGCACACACATCACACACACACACACACACACACACACACACACAGCACACAGCACACAGTACACAACAGGAAAAGCACACAGCCCATACACAGTGCACAGAGCACACAGCCCACAGCACACAGAACAGCACATAGCACAATGCAGAAGACAGAGCACACATACAGCACACGGAAGAGACAACACACAGCAGGAACAGCTGACTTCATACTTAAGGGTCAGGGACAGAAAGGTGGAGAATGTCAGCTTTCTAACAGTAACATCGTTTCATTTTTCCCTGTCGCAGCTTGGATTCTACAATGCTGTGGCCATCCCCTGCTATACCACCCTGACGCAGATCCTCCCACCCACAGAGCCTCTGCTGAAGGCCTGCAGGTAGGCACGGCCTTGTCCTGAACTCTTCTTGGGGTTTTCCACTCCACCAGCCCGTGGATATGCCGGATTCACACTTTACAGCGAACCTTCTGATAGAAAGCCCAGGTTTCTGCTCCAATATCCATTCGCCCCATCTGGGAATCTTGGTTGGTTCTCTCCTAAAGCCACCCCCACCCACTTCTAATCAGAGTCGAATCCCAGACATTAGCTGATGCAGTTCAGACAGGATAAATGGTGCTGGCAGCCCATGCCACGGACCAGGGTAGGTCAAGGGACAGGTGCCCAGCTGAGCTAAAGGGGCTGTGGTGCAGAGGACCCCTTGAAATAGGATTCTCACTGTGCTGTGTGGGCCAGGCACACGGAGTTTCCATGAAAACAGTGTGCCTCTTTCCATAAGTGGCTCCCTTCTTAGTCTGTGAGTGTCATGTCTCTGCTCTGTACTGGCTAGACCTTGACAGCACCTCATTCCCTCAGACACTCAGCGTGGTCCCCCCAGACACTCAAAGGGGCCTTCTGTCATAAATCTCATTGCCAATGTGTGTCTCCTACGTAGTGTCTATAGGCAGGACGTGCTCATTCACTTTCTACAAAAGGCCTGTCACCATGCAGAGGAGTGCCCAACTCTGTGTCTCCGGACTGTGCTGTCTGCTCAGGTGATTGCCAAGAAACAGACTCAGCCTAAATGGCAGTAGGAACCGTATGTGGAAGAGGAGACCCTTGGGGGGCACCCTTCCTCCTGGACATGCTTCACCCTCTCACCTGTTACCTGCTCTGGCTGCCTTTTCTGAGAGCCCAACTCAGTCAAGAACAATGACATTTTAAAAGATGCTAATTTCCTTTGTAAGAGAAGTTGCTGGAGTGAATGGTGTCCGGGGCACATCCTCACTGCCCAGTCTTGCTGGAGCGGACACCAGAGGAAGCAGAGGGCAGACATTTAGCCAGAAGGTATTAGATAAAACCCAAATGTGGTGCGTTCCAGCCTCTGCTGTGTTTTTCGAGACAGGGTTTCTCTGTGTAGCCTTGGCCATCCTGGAACTTGCTCGAACTTTGAGATCTGCCTGCCTGTGCCTCCTGAGTGCTGGGATTAAAGGCATGCACCACCATCTGGCTTATAGATTGCTTTTGGAAACACCAGTTAAAACCAACAAGGGAGGCCATTTTAGATCAGTTGTTTTCCTGTCTGAGGGATGGTATCCTTTCCCTCCATTCCTGGAAAGTGGCACACATGGCACATCCTGTTGAGTTTCAGTGGTCCCAATCATAGGGAGGCCACCAGAATTAGATCCGTTGATGGCTCAACACTGTGGGCGTGGGCTGTGGCTCACTCCTGGAGGAATCGACTTACAGGAAGTACTCACATTAAAGGGGAGCGGGAATATCAAACCGTCTGAATCCATACCCGTATGTTAACAGTCCTAAGTCAAAACACCTTTCCCTGCTTGGAATGCCATGCTTAATAATAAACATCTAGAAGCTGTCATTGTGAGTAGCTGTTGGGCCTTCAAGCACAGGGCTGGCTGTAGTGTGTTAGGTGGCTTTGGTCAACTTTGATGAATCCCCATTTCTCTGTGCCTGGCTGACCTAAATCATTGCCTTAAGTCCATTTTAGTATGTAAATACAGTACACATGAACATTAAGGAAATTACTTATTTTAATATATGTCTTTTCCCAACGTTTCAGAAAGTCTCTAAGCTCTGGGAAAATGGCACGTTATGGTGCAGATTAGGAGTTCTACCCTGCTTATATCATATTTTAGGAATCTTTTTAAAAAAATTTTTCCCTGAAGCTATCTTTGCATGCTTGCTTTAAAAAACAGGAAGATTTTTAGAAGTGCAGTGTGTGACTTTTGAGCTTGCCACTGTCAAAGCTCTCTCTGACACTGTCTTTGTGTAAAAGGAAAGCCAAGTTAGGCTGGGATGCTGTGAAGAACTCCACCAGGCACATACGTAGTCACCACTGCAGGGTTGTAAGGCCATGGCCTGTGATGGACATGTGCATCTGAGGACAGGGAGAGAAGAGATTGGAGGGCAGTAGGGGAATGGGGCTCCTATGGGAGGTGGCCGGGACAGAGGTGCTGTGTCTGCATTGGGGTGTTTTGGAACCCCAAATCAGGGAGTTTGAGTTGTTTTACACCCGAGAGGCTGTCAAGATGGAGGACGCTGAAGCAAGTTGAACTGGCCTCCCTAACTCCCTGTCATTTTGATAGTAGCATTTCTGCTCTCCCACCTGGCATCCCTGGCTTCTCCTTGCCAGAATGGGCCCTGGCTGGGAGCCCTGTGTACACTTGCTGATCCCGTCCTTGATAATTAGGAAATACAGCCCTTGCTCCAGCTGAGTTTCTGTCTTTGCAGCCCAGAGCCCGTAGGACAAGACGCCCAGGGCTCTGTTGCCTCTGAGGCTCACAGCTGAGGTGACATGGCATAGAGCCTGCCCAGACACCTCATGCCAGCCACTGTCAGCATCAGAATGACTTTAACGAGGCTGTGCCCAGTTGTCCCACACTGCGGATGTCACCTTTGAGAGCGAGCCCAGGGACTCTGTTTCGATGCCATCTATAACTATGCCCTTTGTTCCTAGGGATAACCTCAATCAGTGGGAGAAGGTAATTCGCGGGGAAGAGACAGCAATGTGGATTTCAGGCCCAGCAACTAGCAAAAGCACATCTGAGAAGCCGACCAGGAAGGTCGATGACTGATCCTGAGGTGATGTCTGCCTAGCAACTGACTCAACCTGCTTCTGTGACTTCGTTCTTTTTATTATTATTTTTTTTAACGGGGTGAAAACCTCTCTCAGAAGGTACCGTCGCATATCCATGTGAAGCAGATGACTCCCTGCGCACAGCTCGGACCGTGAGCAACCCGGGCTCCACCGTGTTCAGACGTCGGCTATTCCATGGCTCCGCCTGACCCCCGAACTGCGCTGGCTGGAGGGGGCAGAGACGACAGGGGGGGTTCTTACCTGCATCCTTCCATGAGGGTGTGGTTCTGTGTTTCATCTCTAACAGAGATGCTACTGCTTGGTGGCGTTTGTTAGAAATGGGACACACGCCCCTGTCGTGAAGTTTACATGTGACCTTCTTGTAGGTAACTTGAGTTCGTAGCCTGGGACCCATGTAATGAAGGTTACAGTCCACAGGTGATAGAGAAATTCAAGCTGTAAGTTGCAGGTGCACTACAAGTGTGTTCATTCAGTTTACCTGGGGGCACGGAGGCGAGTCAGCTCCACGAGGAAGCATACCTCTGCCCTCATCAAGGGGACACAGGGTACATCCCAGGCATCAGAGAACTGCAGCTCACCTCAAACCATGTCAAAGAATTAAAACACACCCCCCTCCCCTCACTGTAGCCTTTGGCAACTTTGCCAAACCCTTCACACAAAGAAAATAAAAGTAAGGCGTATAAATTTCCTCCAGCAAGCAAATCTTGTGAGTAAAAAAAAAAAAAATGTAAATTTTAACAATTTCTTTATATTTTCACTGTGTGTTATGGCAGAATTTTAGTCACGTCCAAAACAAAAGATTATTCTAGAAGACACCTCATCCCATGCTATACCCTCCTCAGAGGCGCTGACAGCATGGCCTCTCCTCCATGCCGGACAGGAAGAGGTCCAGGACTACCACATTGACCCTGATGGTGTCTCCTCTCACCATTCAGACATCCACAAGAACGAACGAACGCCGATCGCCCGCCATGTGTGGATAGTTCTCCTGTGTGACTTTCTAGAGAAGCCAGAACCCCCTGGGCCCTCCCTGTGGAGTCCTAAGGAAGCCACACAGGTTCAAGCCATGGGGATTTTCAGAATAGCGGCATGGAAACCAGAGGAACGAAGCTCGGTTGTTCTCACTCAGTGAACCTTGAGAAGGAAGAGACTGACTGGCCAGAGACAAACACTCAGCCCTCGGGCAGGAGCCTGCAACGTCGTTTTAAAACAAATTTTTGGAATAGATTTTGATACACCCGATACTGTACACACAGGTGCTTGGCATTTGCAAAATCTCTTCAGTTTCCTTCCACACATTGACTTACACTTGGAGCAGAGTGGGCCGAACGCAACCCTGTCTTCACTTTAACACTGTCTGTGCAATTTCCCCGCAGGTTTCTAAAACACTAACACCCCTCCCCTCTGTGTGCTACTCCATTTCCTGTTATAGGGTGATGTCAATGAGAGAAGCTACCACAGCACCAGGGCTGTGCACACATGTGCACACACACTCATTCATGGTGTGAGGACAAGCACACAGATGTACAGCATGCACACACACACACACACATGCACACACACACACACACACACACACACGAGACAAAAGGAGAGAAAAGGAAGAAGCAAACATTTATAAAAACGATGGTCACCCTCATACGCAAAAGCGGTTGTTTTCCCTGTGTGGAAACAGGCTGCTCTCCACGAGAAAATGTGCATGTGTTCTCCCCTGAGTGTGCTCTCCCCTGAGTGTGCTCTCCCGTGAGAGCCCACTGAAGCTAGTCTACTTTTCTCATACAAACAGGTGACTCTGGCTTCAGCAAAAAGCCACTCGAGCCACACAAGTTGATCATCTATCATCTTGGATCTGAATTGCAAGAAGGGGGCGGCATTTAAGATGATTGTTTAATTCAGGCATTGGGAAGGCCCGCAAGTGTGAATTCTGTCTCCCAGCACATAAAAGGACTCTGGTGTTGGGACACCTATGATTCCTTTAGCATTTCGTGGTTGCCGTGGAAGTAGGGATTTTCCCGAAATCTCTTCTAATTTGACCTAAGCAAGAACTTTGTATGGCGTGGCCCTGCCTGGGGCAGTTTTGCAGAGGAACCTCCTAGGGATTTATCAGCTGGTCAGCCTCTCGTGAAATAGTATCATGTGAGAATCGGTTTGGAAAAAAGATTACGCCTGGGAAAACCTTTGCAATATTGTTCCCTCCACTTGCCAAGATTCAGTGAGGAGGCATAAATCTGCCCAAACTAGGCCAAGGATACAGCCTAGTTAATAATTTCGTTAATAATCCGGTTTCAGAATAATTCATGCAGTCAGGAGTGGCTTTATGTGTGTGTGTGTGTGTGTGTGTGTGTGTGTGTGTGTGTGTGTGTGTGTGTGTGTGTTGGCAAGTGGAATGCATTTAGCAGACAGGCACGTGAATCCCTCCGCTTAGCTTTTCCCACCTCTTGTCTCAGGAAGATTTTTCTCTCCAAAGGTTTCCAGGAATTTCTCATTAATGGCTGATGCAAACTTAGTGACTAATAGTGAATACAAACAGAATGCTCAACTTAACCAAAATTATATTATTTATCATCATTTTGTGGTACACAAATTTTGTAGCAATGGTGAATATTTATTTTCTTTCCACATACCATGGTTATATTATTTTTTTATGATATGTAAGTGCGTGCCAACACCAACGTGAAGTATTGACCCTGGGCAGCCAAAATACAGTCCTAAAGTTTGTAAACATCGATTAGATGTCAGCCCCTTAGAGGTTCTGAGAGGCTGTGGGGCAGAGAGAAGCATTACTGGGCAGGTGGTCGGACTTCCTTGCTAGGAAGAGAGCAGTTGAATCCTGTCCCCAGCTCCCTCCAGCCTGAAGCGTGTGCTGGTCAGACTGTCGCTGAGGGATTCCAGGTGACCTACTCCCACACCTGCAAAAAATAGGCAGTTTGATGTGACCTGTTTAGTGTGGCTCTCTTTTGAGCATGTTCTAGCATTTTTTTTTTATTTATTTTATGCACACCCAGTGAACTCTGCTCTTTCAAGTATGTTCATGTATGTGCTAGATATGTTAGCACAGCCTGCCTGCTGCTGCACAACACCTCAGAGACGGAGCCTTTCCATGAGCTTAGCTTGGTGCGCCGTGCTGACGCTCTCTTAGGTCTAAGTTACGGCGTCAGCTTTAATAGAACAAAAGTATGCACCTTGCCTTGGCACGAGCCTTTTGGTTTTCAGTGCTGACTTCTCCCCTTCCTCTCCTGTGCTCACCTTACCTTTCCTGCGTGTACGACATTTAAAGAGGGTATGTCCCTGGTGGGGCATCCCTGCTCAAGTCCCTGCCATCCCCCCACTTCACTGACATCTACCCCTGGTAACTTTGGGATCCTCTTGTTTGAAGGGAACTACGGTTCCAGTTAGAGGCATGAATCTGTTGGGTTCTGGCTCTCCGGCCTGCCTTGTGGTTTTGAAAATCTCTGTATATTCCAATCCCTCCTTTGCTTTGTGCGATGCTGATGCTGTGCCAGTAGGGTTCTTGGAAGACGTCATCCACCAGCCACAGGCCCCTCCTGTGGCAAAGCGTCAGGCTGACTCGACGGCATCGTGAGATCTGAGTTAGTCGCACACGCACTGTAAGCCATGGCTTCCCTTTGCACGGCGGTTACATCTTCGCCTGTGAGTTTTTGTTGCCGCCCATCTGGATGACATTATCAATATACTAAATTGAAATTAGAGGTGCCCAGCAGAGTCCAGCGTTCTCACTCTCTTTGAAACAAAGCTGTACAGTCTGACCAGTGAAAGCGTCTAAGGCACTTCATGCAGTGACAGAATGCTCAGTCGTGGAAGGCAGGCTGTGATCAGTCTGCCTGCTCCCTACGGTAGCTGTGGGGATTTGTAACTGAAACGGCACAGGGAGGCCTGGCCCTGTGGGGGAGAAGGGAAAGGCCAAGCACCAGGGTGGAACCTTAGTTGAACCCAGTGTCTCAAGAGGAAGCCAGGGCACTTATCTCAGTGCTCAATCTCCAGAGACTATGTATACATTTGCCAGTTTTATCTCTAATGTGAACTCAACCCCCAAACTTGTTTATCGTGTAGTCCACCTAAAATACTAATATTCTATTACCGGCGTCCCCACTTTCTTTCTTGGTTTGGTCACCCTGGTCCCCGGGTCTTCTGCTGTGTCTAGAACGGTGAACATAAAGGACGTAAGGGAATACTGTTTCCATACGATCTGTTGTCTGCTGTGTATGCTACATGTCCATTTACTGTACAAAAAAACGTGCAGCTGATTGATTCACGGCAGTATCTCTCTGTGTACAGTGCCCCACCTATTTAAAAAAAAAAATCACGTACTTGCCCAGAACACTGTGAAACACTTTACCAAACGACAAACGCAGCGTCTGGATTCTTTCCAAGAAGAGCAACTTTCTCCACAGGAACACAGTAACAAAAGAGATCCGCCGCCGCCATCCGCTCCCAGCCAAGACACCTCAGAGGCCATGGGGACAATCTCCTTGCTGACCACCACCTGCTGGAGCAGGGGCACAGGTCCCAGCAACTGATCCTCAGTGGATGGGTCTGCAGCCAAAGCCTTAATGGGCTCTCTTTTGAAGGGGAAAGAAGGAATTTCGAGCTAATGATATCCAACATTATTATAGTTGATGAGTTAGTAAATTCCAAAAAAAAAAAAAAAAGATTTTATATGTAAGACATAAAAAAAACTTTGTAAAGTGCGCAAGTGCAATAATTTAAAGGTCTTATCTTTGCATTTATAAATTATAAATATTGTACATGTGTGTAATTTTTCATGTATCCATTTGCAGTCTTTGTATTTAAAAAACCTTTACCGTTATGTTTGTATAATAGAACATTAATCATTTATTATAACAGACAAGGTGTAAATAAATTCATAATTCAAACAGCCAGTATATATGCATATATGGGTGTTACATTGCAAAAAATTCTCTATCTTTGTTCTATTCACATGCTTAAAGAAGTAAGAAATCTTTTGTGGATATGTAATTATACATATAAAGTATATATATATGTATGATACATGAAATATATTTAGAAATGTTCATAATTTTAATGGATATTCTTTGGTGTGAATAATTGAATACAAAATTTTTAAAATATCATCTCTCAAGTTTGCTCTCATTTATGGGGAAGGCGACAGATGCCCAGGGAAGCTGTCCATAGGTAGCAGCCAGATCTTCCCACAGATACTTGCTTGGCTGGGAGTCAACACAGTCTGTACGAAATGCAGCTGGGAAAATGCTTTGTCTCTCCAGAGAGGAGCCAGAGGAAAGCTTCTCAGTATAAGTGTTAAATTCATTTCTTACTCCTGTCAGGTTAGTTTTTGTTGACTTGACTCAAGCTAGAGTTATCTGGGAAAAAGGAACCTTGGCTGAGAAAATGCCATAGTAATTGGCTTGGAGGCAAGTCTGTGGGACATTTCCTTGATTAATGATCGATGTGGAAGGGCCCACTATGGGTGGTGCCACACCGTAGGCTGGTGGTCCCGGTTGTGAAATAGTTGAGGCTGAGCAAGCCGTGGGAAGCAAGGCAGTAAGCAGTATTCCTCCAGGGTCTTCTGCATCATCAGCTCCTGCCTCAGCTCCTGCCTTCAGGTTCCTGCCCAGTTTGAGTTCCAATTTCTTTCAGGGTTGGAGTATGACCTGAGCATTGTAAGCTGAACTAACCCCCCCCCCACCAACCCAAGTTGCTTTGGTTGTTAGTGTTTATGACAGCAATAGAAACCCAAGACAGAGGTAGACTGTGTGTGGGTACACGACTCCCTCCACAAACCGCCCCCCCCAACCTCTGCCCTGAGCCTGACCAGGAAGGGGTCAGGGTGTGGCTCCGTGGCAAGGCGTTTGCCTCTGAGGATCTGGGTTCCAGCCTGGCACTGTAGAAAAGTTGTTAGTTCCCTTGCACACCAAATCCTGGCTCTGGGTCAGAATTCACTGCCGGAGTCTAAGGTCAAGGTTATAGGTCACCTGGGGCCAGCTGCAACTCTGCTCCTCCTGGCTTTCCATAGCACCTGGCCATTGCTGCTCAGGAGGCTCTTCCCCAGGTGGACCCAGGTGTCCGGTCCTTCCATCCCTGGGCCTTTAGAAGCCACGCCCCCTCCCCCCAAGAACCACATAGAGGTAGGCTGTGCAGTAAGGGTGGGTAGGGACAACATGGGTAGTAAGCCAGGGATTTGCTTCCAGAAAAATTCCAGCTCAGTTTCAAAAGATCAGTGGGTTGCACCGATAATAATTGAATATATGTCTCCTTCAATCAATCACTTTGATGGACTACTAAACAATAGGAGGGAGTATGGGTTTTACTGTATTCTTAAGGACCGACACATATTCGACCCTGGACTAGAATGATTGCATCGACATTAGGTCATGACTTGGAAGAATTCTTTTTTGACTGTAGAAATAAAAAAGATTAACACTTTTCAGAGGTGGGGGAAGTGCCGCTTTTACTAGCACATGCCTTGTGCAAATCAGAGTTTTTCCCTCCCTGCCTGAACTCTAGGATCTCAGTTGCTGGCCCTATCGCGTGTTCCTTAACTACAACCTTCTTCTTTAGCGTCCTCTGTGCTCTGGGCTAGAACCAAGGACTGCAGCATTCACTGGGGACACCGCAGGGGTGAGTTATCTTTTGTTCCACGCGCTCTGTAATGAGTCTGCCTAGTTTTGTTTTGCAAAGTAAAGCCAGCGAGCATCCCTCCAGAGTTCCCAGGCTTAGCTGAGGAGAGGTGGGCCGACTCCTGGCTATTCTGTTATTCTGCCACCTTGTGGCCCGGCCCCGGAGTTACACCGTGGGGGCGGGGCTAGGAATGTTTACTGTTTCCGAGGCAACTGCAGCTTCGGTTGGCAGCTAGCGATCAGATGGGTGATGGCGATGGCAAAGGATCTGGAACCTGATTGTAAGTGGTCTGCCTCGATTTTAGTGTTTGTCTGGCCCAGTTGATGTTTGACTGGGAAAGCTGGTTTCTCAGAAGCGGCTTTAAAAATAAAAACCTTTCTGGTGGCGGAAGGTCAGCTCCAGGATCAGGAGGGTTTGCTTGGACCCAGAGACTCTTAGACCCTTCAGAAGCTTAAGGAAGTTGGCTACCTCTGTCTACAACCAGAAACAGAGCAAAGAACGCATGCGCACCAGTACTCACTCCGCTCACTTTCCTTTTACTCCAGGGCCCTGCTGCTCACAAAACAGAGAGGGTTTTCGCCTCCTCAGCCCATTTAAGAAAACCCCTCAGGGCATGGCCACAGGAAAACTTCATCTAAACTACTTCTTTTGAGAGTTATTTCCTAGATTCTATTTTGTCAGGCTGATAATAAAAAATAACTACCACCTCGGTGTCTGTGTTATAGGATGTGTGTGTTGGTAAGTACCTTGGAGGGAAAGAGATGAAGGGGCTCACTATACTAGTTCAGTGCTTTCTGCTTTAAAGCTGAGAGCTTTTCGAAACTTCCTGTACCACACCACTCTCTTGAAATGTGACTTACAGGTCAGAGAGGCAAGCAGACAGTCAGGTGTCTGTTTCGAATACATAGTTTATTGTCTATACATCATAAGAAGTGTGTGTGTGTGGGATAACTCATGTGAAATAAGCCTAACAACCTAACAGTCCACCTCTGAGTGACGCCACCACCATCCAGTGGCAGAGATCACTTAGGGACCATTGCTAGAGGTAGTGGTACCAAGCAGGTTGCAAGTCTGATGTCCCAGTGCATGACCAACCCCCGTGTCTGTGTCCACACCCAGTGTTGGGGAGATCACTGAGGGGATGCTGGCTCCACTGCAGATGTCCCTTGAGAGTGACAAGGCTAACTGGTACAGCCTCAGTTGTGCTTAGCCAGGTCGGCCAGCGTGCTGGACACTCAACACCCACTAGGATCAGAGTCAGGGCATTGGCAGGACATGTGCTGGGAGACATGGTCTCTTGGCTCATGTCTGCTGAGGTACACTGGAGACTAGGATCTGCTGAGCCTTCTGGAGCCTGCATTTTTATGACCCTTCTGTGGCTGGTCTAGTTTTTGCATGTATGGTGAGCATCTGTGTGTTGGTCAGTACCTTGGAGGGAGGTATCCCTCCTATAACATCCTAGAACACAGACACCAAGGTGAGAGTTATCTTTGATTATCAACCTGACACAAAATAGAATCCAAGAAGGAACTCTCCGAAGAAATTATCTAGATGAGGGTGCCCTGTGGTCATACCCTGAGGGATTTTTTTAAATGGGCCGAGGTGGGAAGACCCACTCTGCTTTGTGAGCAGCGAGGGGCCCTGGAGTGAACCAGAGAGAGCTGACCGCATCACAGGTGCGCATGCTCCTGATTCCGTGTAGGTCACCTGATCCCAGGGCTTTGCTATTTACACCCACGCACTCACTTCAGCTGCGGGCGCTGCCTTGATGTTAGGCCAGGGAGAAGGGCCTCCACTTGTGTCTTTATTTTGTTCTACACGTTCGCTGCAATCTCCCACTCCCAGTTCTCCCTTGGTGACCACGGAGCACAGATCTTTCACCGTGTCCCAAGTGCTTTCTCATTCTTGCTCCACGGGCTCGCCGGAATGCTGCTCATGGAAACAGAAATACAATCAGAGGCTGGTTGGGTTGAGAAATTGGGTCCAAACTGATCTCCAGGTTAAAGGCTGTTGTTTGCATCCCCAAAAGATACATGTCTAAAAAATACCATATCAAACGATAAAAAACAAAGCAATACCATATTAAATGATAAATAAAATATTTCAGGTATTTAATTTAATACACATTTTGTTCATCAACCCTGAAGCTATGCTTTCCTCATCAACAGTCTTTTTTTTTTAAAAAAAAAAATCTTGCTTTTCCTCAAAGCCGATTTGTTTTCAGATCATTTGTGAGGGAACTGTCCCTGACTAGCTTCCTTGTCTTTGGGAGTTGGGCAGACACAGTGGGAGGTGCAGACGGCTAGGGTCTGACTACGCACAGTTGGAACAGAGCCTGTGGCAGGTAGTGTACGAACCTGGCAGAGAGGATGAGAGAATGGGATCTGACTTTGCCAACTCTCATGCAAGTTGTGGAAAACCCGGGTGAAGCCAGTGCTTCTCAACCCGTGGGTTTCCGCCTTCGGTGGCTGAGTGATCCTTGCGCAGAGGTGTCATATTAGATCTCCTGCGTATTAGATATTTCCATTCCATTCATAACAGTCGCAACGTTACAGTTATGAAGCAGCCACTAAATACATTTACGTTTGGGGGTCACCAGAGCGTGAGGAACTGTATTAAAGGGTCGCGGGGTTAGGGAGGTGGAAAGCCTCTGTGCTAATAGAAAAGCCTCACTGAAGCAGCATGAGGCTTCCCACAGTAGGTGGCACTCATTTTCCCTGCTTTTGCTGTTCATGTGTTGGATGAAATGCAGGACTATCAGTTTTGATAAGAGTCACATTGATATTTTATCAATTGACAAGGGTGCTTCTTTGAAGTGCTAAGCTGATCAGTTGCGGGGGAGTCTTAAAAATTCCATTCCCCGAAGTATTTGCTTCACCATCCAGCCACGGTCACTCACGTGACCTAGGGCTGACTGGAGCTAGGTTTGACTGCATCCCTAAAGGGACAAAATCCCGAGATGGTCAGAGCTTATTCAGTGCCTGGTGTGACTCCAGGCATCATTCCCAGGGATGAAGACAAGATGGAGGGACTTTGGTGATGTCCCTGTCCCATGGGCCCAAGACAACCTAGCATCATAGGAGCCTGCTGACTAGAAGCAAAGGGTGGGAAGTCATCACTCCTCAGAGATGTAGGGCTCCAAGTCAGATAAAATGAACGGTCTCCAGAGGGGAGAGCTACCTGGCCAGCCATGGGATGTCAGAGGGAGGCTCAGCCCTGCTGCAGCAAGATGTGGATTCTGACAATGAGAGCAAATCTGAGAGAGATTCCCTGAGGCTTCTAATCCTGGGTTCTGGTCTTGCAATGCCAGAACAGAGTACTTGAAGCTTAGAGCTCTGTGGACCTGGCTGGCACACTCTGTGGCTACTGTGAAATAGTAGGAAGTTACTGCTGGCCTTCTGTTCATCCCAGGGTGTGGCCTGACTCTCCACATGATGTTTTTAGATCAGGACTGGGCACATGTTGTAGAACCGCATAGGTTCTGAAAGTCCCCATTCATCCTGTCTCCCTGAGCTCACGTGGCCAGACCATAAGATTAGTCCAACAGCTGGTGAAGAGCTGTACTTAGCCATCAGGTCTGCCACATTAAGGGTAGGCCTGGAAGGGTCTCATAAGCATCCCAGCATCCCTCCTCTAGATGGTTGTGCACTTACAGATGGGCTCATCCTGAGGACTTCCAGCTATGACAAATGATGGCTCTATAGGGACAGCCTGAGAGCTTAGACTTAAGCTGCTCCTCAAAACTCAGGCAAGCCTGGCCTACCACCTGGAGCCTGAGTCTCCGTGGCTGTGGGGCAAGAGGCGCCCCAATCTTTCAGAAGGGGTTTATTTGTTTATAAACCCCAGGACCCTCTCAGAAGTTCTGCCTCTGGTGTTATAGATATCTGTGGACTCTGTATTTGTGGCAGAAAATGATGCCCTAGGGTGCATGAAAACAACCCTGGACAGATGTCCCCTTAAGGCTGACCTGACCTGGGCCATCCCTGCCTGAGAGTCCCTTCACAGGCAATTGAATGTTGTGTCCCATTGACAAATTTAGATTATCCAGCACATTGGTCTTGCAGGGTTGTGAGTTTTATGCTTATAAGAGAACCTGGGGTGTGTCTCTACTCCCCTACACCTGAGGCAGTCACAGGTGTCTTGGACTTATAAGAACAACACCGGGTGCTATTTTCTTACCCTCTTTGCAGACCCCCCTTTTCTATGACAGACATGCAACAGGACTGCCTTTCCGTGGATGCAGGAGGAGCCTCACGGTTGTATTTTTGCCCTCTCCCGAGCAGTTTACCTAAAGTGGAAGCATTGTGAGACACCGGGTGTTAAGACTCTATGCAACTTGAGGAAACTCCTGTCCCAAATCCAGAGGGACCACAGGAAGGACATCTATGTGTACACATCAGGACACCTGAACCCCACGAAGCTCTACAAGCCACCAGAGATCATTTTCCAGCACTGGCGCAATGCAAACAGGTCATGGGAGAAACCTACCACTTCCACACCCCCGGTCTCTGTCTCCAGAAACAAGCAAGTAGCAGAGATGAAGGATGCTTGGGTCCGCTTTACAGTGAACACAGCCCTGCATCCCAATGACATTCAGAATACGCCGCTGTTCAGGTACCTGAACCCGCAGGTGCAGTCCTCCCTTGCCCTCGAAGGGGACTCCTCCACGATTCCACAGAAAGACGGGGAAGAGGAACTACAGGAAAGACACGTGTTTTCTCGGGAAACACACATGAAGGAAGAGAGCTCAGGCTGCCCGCAGTGAAAGTACTCAGATACCCAGAGGTGGTATCCAGCCGCCAGTGCTCCAGGTCCGCCCCGGGCAGGGACGTGTATCAGTACGTCAACTCCTACCTAGCTGGTATAACAAAAGCGGACAGATACAAGAAGTTCCTGAGTTTCCAAAAAGAAGTGCTGGTAAAAGATGATCTCCTGAAGTATGACTTTACGGGCAGTAAGGTGGCTGTGAACCACGAGAACAGACTGAAGGAGGTAAGGAGAGGGGACTCTGTGATGCTGTCAACATGGGGCTCACGGGCCCTGACTCATCCTGAGGTACCTCAGTCAGGTGTCCAGACAGAATGCAACAAAGCTGCCGGTGCTTTTAACACCCAGCATGGTCAATAAGGTGACATCTGACAGGGGTAAACTGGCGCTGGATTCATGGCCAGCAGTACTCCGTGATTGATGGGGCAGCTATGGAATTATTGTGTCTGGACTCCAGAAGAATGTCTCCCTTACCTCTTATAGAAGATGGGAGAGAAGAAACTGGGCAAGAGATGGCGCAGAGGCTGTTGGGTTAGAAATGACAGGTGGGGGCTGTGATGTGTGAAGTGATTGTGGGCTGAAAGGGAACCTTACTGACTAGGGCAGCACACTTTGGGAAGATTTTGGTAGAGGAGAGAAAAAGAGCCATGTACGGGTCAGAGAGCCAGAACCCAGGTTTTGGACCTAAGTACACTGTGGGAAAGGGAAGGGTCTTGAGGGTGTGTGTCAGGGCAGTGTGGGGGAGGGGCAGAGAACGAGCCTCTGAGCGCAGCAAGCAGGGCTGGATAAAGAAAATGGGACCGAAGCAAACACACGCAGTGACCTGGCTCTTAGCAGCCATTGGAAGGCAATCAGAGGCCCCCAGATTTGCCAGCCTCTCTGCAGAGCCCAGTGCCTGGGTGGCCTTTTCCAACTGATTTCTCAGAGGGACAGAGTGTTCCGAGAGAAGCATGGGGACCCTGCCGATTCCAGGAACTGACTCTCCGTCTTCCCTCTAGGAGCTCCAGAAGATATGCACCTGCAACCCCCAGCAGTTCAACAGGTTGCAGGTCTTTGGGGAAATCTTCGAGGATATTTGCAACAGCTCTTTGATCTTCGGGGATCTCCTGAAAGAGGTTAAGGTAATTACACACATTTTCTACAGGATGGTCGAGAACTGTCCATGGCAAGCATGAAGCCGTGCATGCACAGCTGCATGCATGCGCACATGCACAGGCACCCCCCCCCCACACACACACCAGCAGCAGCAGCAGCAGCAGCAGCAGCAGCTTGTGCCTCACAGAAATTACATTCGCCATTCCACAGAGGAAGGCGTCAGTCAGAGAGACTCGTGGGGATCCACTCCCTGCCTTGTCAGTCATGTGAACTGCGTGAAGCGAGCACTGAGTTAACTTGCTGCTCGGCCCCCATGATTTCCCGCCAGAGCTTCCCAGCCATGAGTCCAGAACAACAAAGCATATAAACTAGTTTTCAGAACTAGGCATTTACACGTTTATATGGCTCTTTTTGGGGTTTTAAGTTTGTCGTGATTCTGGGATGGAAGTAGCTGTGTGGAATCCAGTTTGAAAGTGAAGTTGTTCAAAGCCTGTTTCAGTTAATTTTCTGTCGCCATGATAAAACACCCAACCTAAAAGCAAGATACGGATAGAAGTGTTTATTTTAGTTTATGGTTCCGGAAGGATAAAGACCATCGTGGCGGGAGCCGTAGCAACAGGCAGGGGAGGCATAGCAGCAGAAGCAGGAAGCTGGTTGATCAAAGTTTAACCCATGCACAGGAAGAAGAGCAATAACAGGAAGTAGGGTCGAGCTATACATGCTCAAAGCCCGCCTTCACTGGCTCACTTCCTCCTGCAAGGCATGACCAACTAAAGACTCCATACGTGTTCAAATACAGGAGCCCGTGGGCAACAATTCTTATCTAAACCACCCCAAAACCTATACTGTGGTCTGATTTCCCCAATGACAAGAGATGGGTAATGAGGGCTGTGTGCTGCTTAGCTCCCAGGACCCTGGCCATCTCAGCAGCAGCAGGTCTCAGAACTGCACACGGCAGGGGAACTGTTGGATACCTGTCAAGGATTTTTACAGTAGGAGCTTGAACTGATCAGTAGCTGGTAGTCAAGTTAGGATTCAACAACAACTCAGTTTTGTAAGTTTGTGCATATATGTTCGAGCATATTGCAAAAACAGTTCATATACAGAGTTAGGGTTAGTGTTTGAAGTTAACAGACATCTTTAATGCCTATGTGATTTATTCATGTAAAAAAAAAGATCATCCTTGGGCCTAGGGAGATGGCTCAGTGCATTAAGTGCTCAGTGAGTAAGCACAAGTCTCAGATTCTCAATCTCCAGCTCCCGTAAAGAAGCCAGGTATTGTGGTAACACTGTAAGCACAGTACTGGGACAAGGCAGAGACACAGGGAGAGCCCGGCTTGCTGGCCAGCAAGTCTAGGCGGCCTGTGAGCAGATGTGTGGTGGGGAGTGACAGAGGAAGACACGTGATGTCAGCCTCTGGCCCCTGCATGCACATATGGCTGCCCATGCACGTGAGTATCTGTTTTCATGTATCCCACTCCCATACATGAGCCTGGTGACATTGTCGTGTGTTTTGTATGTGTATTTACTCAGGATGAATATGAACTCTACATGGCAGCTCTCCTGGATTCACAGCCTACTGCACAGTATCAGGTAATAATTATCAGGAAGGACATGAAGAGAACCTGCATGTTCATGGATTTGTACCTCAGGAGACTCTCAACCCAGGAAGCGCCATTTGTTTCTCTGTCAGGCAAAGTGGCTGGTGTTTCTTTTCTCTTCTCTTCTCTTCTTTTCTCTTCTTTTCCTTTTTCTTTTCTTTTCTCTTCTTTTCTTTTCTTAAAGGAATGATTCTTATATCAAGCTAAAGTACTCTGGGTAAGGATCTGGCCTGAACATTAAAACAGCACTGTGTCACTCCTAACCATTGCCACTACACATGTCCAGAAACATAAATGGTTCTACAGTGATTACCAGAAAATAGCATCTTGTCACTTAGACTGGGTAGATGGTGACAGCAGGTGCCCCAGAGCCACAGTACAGATCGCTGGCTCCTCATGTAACTGATGACAGCTTTAGCATCAGTCTCAGTGGAAAAGTGTGGGTCAGCGGGTCAGTGGGTCAATGGGTCAATGGGTTAATGGGTCAGCATGCAGTGTTCTCGTAGGGAATGTCCCATGGGCATGACAGAGATCTCCAAAAGCTCCAAGAACCTGATACCTTGAGATTAGTACTTCTATCTTCTGAGTAGAAGGTATAATTTCTTACTTTATATGACAAAAAAAAAAACAACCCCCCAACAACAACAGCAACAACAAAATATAAACCAACAACAACCACCAAACCGTAGCACATAAATTCAGTTCTAAATTGCATTTTGATGAAAAAACCACATGGGCATTGCATCCTGTCTTCTGAGACTTTCCATGTTATAAGACAATAAGCATGGAGAGGTAACGCAGCAATTAAGGCCTTGGCTGCTCTTACAGAGGACTCAGGTTCAGTTCCCAACATCCTCATTGGTGGCTCATGACCATCTGTAATGCCAGTTCCAGGGGACCTGATTCCCTCTTCTGACATTCACAGACACTGCACATGCATGTGGTGCACTGACATATATGCAGGCAACATTCCCCTATACATAAAAATTAAATAAATAGATAAATAAATAGTGGATTGATGGGTGGATCGATAGATGATAAGTAAGTAAACAGACGGATAGATGGACAGATGCTAAATAGTAAAAGCGGCCCCTCACTCAGAGGACTGAGCAGCGCCTGAAGTCACAGACTCAGTGCTCCTTACTCTGCGGTGGAGCAGAAAAGGAAAATTCATCCCTACACCTCAATCAAGCATCAAAATGGGGGAGCTGGCAGGCGTCCAGAGCTCCTCTTCCTATTCCCGAAGCCCAGAGGATCACTTACTGAGGCAGAGGCCACCAGCCTGAGCTGGTGTTATCCAGCATGAGCCCCTCATGTCTTTATGTCCACATAAAGACTGGTGATTAGGATCATCTCTCACACATTTGAAATAATTAATAATGATGCACACAGCCCTTTACCCACTGTGTTTCCTCAACCCAACTCTACAAAGAAACCATGAAACCCGTGTTATTCTTAAGAATTCTCAGAAAAATGAAAGTCTTAAGCTATTGTGGAAATTATTTTACTTGGAACTTTGCCATTATTCTTGCTTCCCTCCAGCCCTCCCAATGCACCAATTTAGTCGGAATTCACAATTTACCTCAGAACACCTGAGCCATATGTAAATAACATCCCGGCCAGGTCGTCCTACCTGACCACCTTATCCTTTGTGTGCTTTGTTTCCTGTAGCGGCTCCTGGCTGAAGTCAAGGGGTTGGAGAAGAGCCCTGTGCACAGCAGGGACCTTGCTCAAGTCAAGGAGCATCTGAGGAAGCTCCAGCATGCTGCCCTGGCAGCCCTGGAGCACAATGACAGGTGCGGCCCCAGCCATAGGATTCTGGTAAAGTTTCAGTTGATACACCACACAACCTTAAGACTCTGACTGAGCAGTATCCACACTTTTCCTGCATTGGCTCATGTGGTGTGCTAACTGCACCAACGTCTTCCCATTAACCCGGACTCTTCTGTAAGCAGCTGCATATGACTACGGTGGGCCAAGTAGACTGCCCTGATGGCAAACTCTTGGAGGTCTCTGAAGGATCCGCCATGAGGACTTTCTGATGGGACAGAGAGTGGCAGGACTGGAGACAGCCTTCTGATTCTAACCTAGAACATTCTGTAACAGCTCTGCGCAGTTATACAGAGTGAAGTTACTAATGTATAAAAGATTAGAGCAATTCTAAACTGACCCGACAAAAACTGTTCTAAGAAGCAAAAATGTGAGGCTGTTATCCGTATGGAACCAAAGGGAGAAAGCAGCACCATTCGCTTTAGTTTGCACTAAAGTTCTCTCAAAGAGTGGCCACCATGAACTCCTGTCCTCCCCAAGGACCTGAAGGATTGGTTATAGATGGTCACATTGAACCTTGTAGGTGACACTTCCTCAGGCTTAGGCCAAGTGTCCCCCTTGTAGCCATGTGTCCCTCTCTCAGTATTTGTGCTGCTCTTGTCTGAAGTGTCCACTTCATTCTCTTAGAGGTTCTGGCTAGAGGACTTAGGTCCAAGGGTGTGGTCAGGTCAGACAGAGAGAAGTAACAGAAAGGTCATAAGATGGACATTCGTTATGTATGAATCCCGAGAAGGCAACATCCCCCGGGGACAATGGGAGGATCAGAACATTACAAACTATGTATACTTGGCTAGGAGGAAGAGAGAGATGTGGGGAACAAATGGGCAGGGTCTGCCCCAGAGCGTGTGTCTCGCTGGAGCTCTAGGGTAGCCTCTAAGCATATCGGCCATGCTCAGGAAATCACAATGACCAATGAGTCGCTGCAGAGTCCTCTGCAGGTCCATGTTTTTAGCTGTTTCCTGTGAGATCGTTCCAGAAGGCTGTAGGGTAAGGAGGAGACGGTAAGAGCAGAGAGCTGGTGATTCAACGATTCTACCTCAAGGCTGTTGTGTAAGTCAGACTCACATTCAAGAAATTTAAGATTTCACTGCCAAAGCATCCAAAGTTAGAAACTGAAAATAGAAACATCGCCAATCTTCACCACCCGTCTGCTGCTTCAGAGAGCACCAAGATAGGGGTGGAGCCAGGAGAAGGCTAAGAACTGAATGAAGTCACTTGGGAAGGAGGAGGAAAACTCCACCAAGCACAGGAACACAGTGCACCTGACGAATGGAGCATAGAGACTTGGCTGTGGTGGCGTCAATGATTATGGCGGTGTTGAGGAGGAGGGGGAGGAAGGGGAGAATAATAGTGATGGTGATGATGGTGGTGGTGGTGACAATGAGGAGGAAGAGGAGCTTATCGATGATGGTAATGATAATGGTGATGATGGTGGTGGTGATGATGATGGTGGTGGTGGTGGTGATGGTAATGATGGTGATGATGTTAGTTGTGAGGATGATGGTGGTGGTGGTGATGGTAATGATGGTGATGATGTTAGTTGTGAGGATGATGATGGTGATGATGGTGGTAGTGGTGATGGTAATGAGAGAAATGGTGGTAGTGATGAGGAGGATAATGGTGGTGGTGATTATCAGGTCATGTTGATAATAATTTCAAGGGAATAGGTATCAACTAGATGTTCTCAGAAGAACATCTCAGGACATGAAAACAACCACAAGGCAGAAGGGTAAAAGCTTAAGCACAGAAATCAAGACAACAACGAAATAAGATGTGACACAACTAACAAAGGAAGTAGCTAACAGAGTAAGAAATAGACCACAGATGGGAGCTGAAGCATGGTGAGATCAAGAATCGTTTTGGGTGAGAATACAAGGTATCCATAGCAGGCCAAGAGCAGACACAGCAACCACGGGGGCAGAACTGAGAGGAGACTGAAAGCTGGTAGAGATGACAGATAAGCAAGCAAAATACAACCACACAGAGCTGAGGTGAACAACACACTGAACAACAGAATAAAGAATATGTAATGTGTAAGAGCAGGCCACGCAGAAGACCTCAGAAGACTACACCCTCCAAATTTACATACCGCGGTCTCCATTCAACCCACTGAGACCCCAGTCTAGAATGTGTGGAAGTATTAAACCATTAACCACTGTGCAGATGCGTGGCTTTCAGCCATCTGTGCTGTCGTCTTCAGACAGAGCAGAGCAATCCCCTGGGTACACGCAGCACCTGCCAGAATCCTTCTGAAATAAAGGGGGCATAAGCTATTCAGTCCTGCTGGCTTTGATACTGAGCAAAAATGCAGCGAGCCTTCAGGACTCATTTGATCTTTTTTTCTCTATTTCTTGTAACTTACTTTCAGTCGGACATGGTAGCCTTTGTAAATTCTCTCTTTGGGATGTCTGCAAAGGCGCAGAGGGGGCACTGCAGCACGCGCCCCCCACACCAGTTCTAGGGTCCCTTGATTTGTGGTTGGTCTCAGACTGAAAACTGTAAGGGTTTTTTTGTTTGTTTGTTTGTTTGTTTGTTTTGTTTTGTTTTGCCTTCATTATATGTGTGCTGTAGGTGTACGGATTTACATGTGAGTGTGGATGACAGTTAATGTGCCTGCCTATACGGAGGCAAGAAATAAATACTGGGTATCTTCTGTCACTTTTTACCCTATTTTTGAGACAGTTTCTCACTGAACCTGGAGCTTACCAGTTGGCTGGACTGATTAACCACTGAGCCCCGGGGTCTTCCTGTTTCCTCCTCCAAGTGTGAGGATTTCAGGTGTGTGCTTTCCACAGGGACGTTGGGGATCACACTCGAGTCCTCCTGGCTGCACAGCAAGCACTTCAGCCACCAAGCCATCTCTCTTACATTTTCCTTCCCCCTCCCTCCTCTTCCCACCTCCCTTCTTTCTTTCTATGTGCATGTGTGTGGGTGTGTATGTGGGTGTGTATGTGGGTGTGTATGTATGGAGGTCAGAGGACAGTTTATGGGTGTCAGGTCTCCCCCTTTACCATGTGGATTGAACTTGGGTGGTTAAGCATCTTTAGCCACTGAGCTATCTTGTTAACCCTCCATTTGTGTTTAATTAATGAACTTTAATGGTCTATATGCAATCTTAGTGAGAGGGTGTCTTTCCTTGGTGACTGGACTGGATTGGGCTCCTTATAGCCACCTTCAGAGTGCATTTGGCGTTGGAAAGTTTGACAATCCGTGTGCATGTCTCAGTGAGTTAAAAGACTGTGGTGCTGCGGCTGGAGGGTGACCCCTTAGGGAGAACATGTCTTACAAAAGTCTAAGGATGACAGCATAGATCCCCAGCACCCATGTAATCCAGGTTAGATGTGGTGGTTCCCCTGTAAATAGATGTCTGAAGTGGAAACAGGATCCCCCGATGAGGCTGGTTAGCAAGACTGGCTGAATAGCAAGCTCTGGACTCAAGTGAGAGACCCTGCCTCAAAGTATAAGGTGGAGAGAGATTAAGGAAAATACTTGAAATCAACCTCTGCCCTCCAGGGTATGTGTGTTATTGGCATCTTTGAAATGGAATACACAAGTGTATACACACACACACACACACATGTACACACATATACACTCATATACACACATATATATATACACATGCACACATATACACACATACCCTATATGCACATGCACATACATACATACACAAACATACACATATACACACAAATGCACACACATAAACATATACATGCATACACATACACACATATACACATACACATATATACATACACATACACACAGACATACACACATAAAGATACACACAAATGCACACACATAAACATATACATGCATACACATACACACATATACACATACACATATATACATACACACAGACATACACACATAAAGATACACACAAATGCACACACATAAACATATACATGCATACACATACACACATATACACATACACATATATACATACACATACACACATAAAGATACACACATATACACATGCACACACAATACACAAACATACATAAACACAGAGAGAGAGAGAGAGAGAGAGAGAGAGAGAGAGAGAGAGAGAGAATTCATGCTATAAAATGGACAGAATCAACAAGGCCTAAGCGGGGTTGCTGTTTCATGATCGTTTTTCTATTGATTTTTTAGACTCAGAAATGAGCTGGAGACTGAGAGCTTATTGCTCCAGTCTGCTAAGGAGAAGGCAGGTGAGCACTTCCCAGCTGCCTGCTGCCCTTCTTGTGTCTTCTCTGGGTGTCTTGATACACCTCCCTCTGCTCCCCATGCCATGCACCTTCCTAATTCCTGTTCACGCTCCCACCTCAAGCTCCTCAGGCTTTGGCAGATTCTCCTTCAACCTGAACCAACCCTTCGTGTTCATGTGAGTCTCCCCAGGACAACTACCCCCGCCCCCCGCCGCGCCATCATTTTCATGAAGTTTCTTGCTAGTATGCACTGTTAGAAAGCAACCGGAAGAGATTCTGGTCATCATTCACAACCGGCCTCCCCACCTAGCCCAGTTTCTGCAAAAGCAGGCATCAGGATACTTACAGACTTATGAATACATCAAGAAAGGGATACCCTATTTCTCTGGAACATCATTTTTTATTAATGTTTAGGTTACACTAAGCTATAGGTTATATAGCTGTATATGTTATATATACATAATCACACTACAGTTGTATGTAACATGTATGACACTACACACGCCATTCTTAACAAGAGCTGAAACACTAAACGCACACAGTAACTGCTTTCCAAACTATTTCCAGAATTATCTCGTAGGAAAATACAGGACGAGAAACAACTCACTCTGATCGAAAGGGTGGAGAAGAGGAGATGTGAGATCTTTGAAAAATGGGATGAGATTAAAGCGCTTGAGAAACAGATCAAAGAAACTCTAGTGCACACAAGAGTGACGGATATCACTGAAAACGGCATTAAAAGCATGGAGGTATGCAAATTATCTACATAAACACGTCTGTCTTGCTTAAAACCCCACAAAGCTTAGTTCAAAATAGGCTCTCACTTCAAAAGGTGAAGTGCCTATGTAGAGCAATGGAGGTCTGACTGAGACAAGAACAGAGGCGGCAGGAACATGAGCTTTGGAACATGGAGACACAGAGCCCTGTGGATTGTGACCTAACAGGACCTCCTGTTACTAGTCCTGTGGATTTTAGTGGTGCTGTGTTTTGTTTGTTTGTTTGTTTTGTTTTGTTTTTTGTTTTTTTTTTTTTACACAGAACAAGAATTATTAGGTGCATAGAAGGAAAAAATTGTCTAAACCATGGATAGGACTGTAGGTTCTTATTAGCCCACTATTCCTGTAACTGCTCAGTGTGGCTTATGTGCCCTTGGCATTTTCAACCCTCTTGGTTACACTTATTTGTTTTGTGGATCTCTCTCTCTCTCTCTCTCTCTCTCTCTCTCTCTCTCTCTCTCTCTCTCTCTGTGTGTGTGTGTGTGTGTGTGTGTGTGTGTGTGTGTGTGTGTGTGTGTGTGTGTGCCATGTGTACTGGTGCTTACAAAGGCAGGCCAGAAAAGGGTCTTGTATTCCCTGGAGCTGAAATAGGTGTTTGTGAGCTGCCTGCCATGGGCGCTGGGAAGCCTGGGCTTCTAGAAGATCAGGAAGTGCGCTTAACTGCCAAGCTGTCTCTCCAGCTCCAATGCTTTTAACCAGATCATGCTTAATACCCTGTTATTGCTGCTGTGGCTGCATTTAGTATTTCTCAATGCAAGCATACCTTGGTGCTGCTGTGGACTGGTTTCTAGACACCACAGTAAAGCAAATACCACAATGAGTGGGCTCCAAGAGTTATGCAATTTCTCAGTGCATGTAAAATTATGGCTATACTCTATGGCAGAAAATTACATGCTCAATGGTATAGGACTGCTGGACATGCTCAACACAGACCTCCAGTTTCTAAGAGTAAGAGGCAAAATTTGCGAAGCATGATAAAGCAAAGTAAATAAAGTGACATATATGTGAACTCTCTGGTCATTTTGAGACAGGTCTCGTATAACCCACGTGACCTCAAAGTCACTATATAGCTAAGGACAACTGTGAACTCCGAGTCTCAGCTTCCCAAGAACCAGATTAACAGTGTGACCCCCTCCTGGCTTCCACATTTATATCTCACTTTCCCTCTAATTGCAGGTCACTGAGGATTCCTCTGTAATTCAGTGTCTACAGGGTTTGACTCAAGGCTCTTTCCTATTTACTGTGCCTCATGTCCAATGGTTTAAATATCCATTTTATTTTTCTTTTTATTGAAAATAGATTTTTTTCTCACATAATACATCCTGATTATGGTTTCCCCTCCCTCTGCTCCTCACTGTATCCCCACCTGGATACACTTCCTTTCTGTCTCTCACTAAGAAACAAACACATCACTATGAGGTAATAATGAAATAACATATAATAAGAAAAAAGAAAACAAAACAAAATCCAACACAGTACAACTGGAAAAAACAAACAAAGAGAGGGGAAAGGAGGGCCTAGAGAAGAAGAGACCCACTCATCCACACACCCAGGAATCACAGAAACACTCAACTGAAAGCCATAATGTGTACATAAAAAGAGCCTGTAGGCTAAAAGGAAAAGAAGAAGAAGAAGAAGAAGAAGAAGAAGAAGAAGAAGAAGAAGAAGAAGAAGAAGAAGAAGAAGAAGAAGAAGGAGGAGGAGGAGGAGGAGGAGGAGGGGAGGAGGAGGAGGAGGAGGAGGAGGAGGAGGAGAAGAAGAAGAAGAAATATATATGTGTATATATATATATATGAGATAAAATAAAAATTAAAATTAGAGAAAAGAAAAAAAGAGCCCTGATAGGACATTATGAGACAAGGAACCTCCAAGATGCCGTTGAATTCATTTTCTCTTGGCCACCTATCTGTGCGCGTGCAGCTTACCCTTAAGAGTGGTTTGTTTCACCATTGAAACTCCCCTGAAGGAAACTAAATTTTCCTTTGCAAATAGTTGTCAATTGGAGCTGGCTTCCGTGTTAGGGATCGGTGGCATGTGCCCACTCCCACATGTGTTCTAGAATCTCAAGCGGTACAGACCTGTGCAGGCCCCGTGCTGGCTTGCCTCATCCCTGTGAGTTCATAGGTGTGCTGGTCATGTTGACTTAGAGGGTCTTGTCTTCTCAGTGTCCTCCATTTTTACCTCTTACATTTTTACCTCATGGTTCCCTGAGCCCTGAGGGGAGGGATTTAATGGAGATGCCCCCACCCCATTTAGGGCTGAGTATTCCAAGGTCTCTCATTCTCCACAGATTCCCTTTCTGTGGGTCTCTGCATTTGTTCCCATTTGTTGCAGGAGGAAGCCTCTCTAATGATGGCCTAACAAGGCATTGATCTATGAGTGTAACAGAATGCCGTTAGGAGTCATCTTAAAAATAAACAGTAGTGTTTGGTTTTGCCATAGGTTCCTGGGCTACCTAGTCTCAGGTTCTCAGTCACCAAGCAGTGTCAGGTATGGGTTTCATCCTTGGAGTGGGTCTTAAATCAAATTAGATACTCGACTGGTTACGTTCACCAACTACATGGCATTATTTCCCTTAGCATACTGCAGGAAGAATAGCACTGTAGATCCAAGGGTTTGTGGTTGGGCTGGTGCTTGTGTTTCTCCTTTGGTAGCATTCAGTGTACCTTGTACCAAAGTTACTAGCATGCAATTATGAAAGTTCTGTGTAGGCACCAGCTCAACTTCTCTGTGTTTAATGAATTGTTGTGTAGTTATAAGGCCTTGCCATCAGATTGTAGAGAACGACTTCTAGTCTTGGCAACAGCTTCAGTTGTTTTCCATTGGGACCCCTTTGGCCAACAACTCAATTAGATGGGATCTATTTCCATGCTGAAAACTTCATTTGGTGACAAGAGATGTCCAGCTGGTGTGTCATCTCTCCCACTGTTAATATTTCATTAAGATCTCTTTCATATATGTATATATTTTAGGAAGCTTCCAGTGTTAGGTTTCCATGCTGCCCCTCACGTGGCCCTAGTTTTAGCTGTCTCTCTCCATCCTCCCTCCCTGGTCCTTCCTCTCTATCCCTGTCTGCGCTTAATCTTCCTGTTCTACCCCTGCAACCAGCCATAACTGTCCATCCTATTTCTCTTCCCTAATGAGATCTCCCTGTACCTCTTAGTCCCTTATTCCATACCTAATCTCTGTGGTTCTATGGCTAGTCAGTTTGTTATCATTGACTTAACAGCTAGTACCCACGTATAAGTGAGTACATACCGTATTTGTCTTTTGGGATCTGGGTTACCTCATTCACGATGATCTTTTTTACTAGTTCTATTGATTTACCTGTACTTTTCATGAATGAATACATACATATATATATTACTCCATTGTGTAAATGTACCACATTTTACTTGTCTATTCCTCTGTTAAAAGACATGAACATGGTTGAGCAACTATCTCCATGGTAGGGTAAAGCATCCTCTGGGTACATGTCCAAGAGTGATATAGTTAGATCTTGAGGTAGATCGATTTCCATCTTCCTGAGGGACCGCCATGCTGATTTCCAGAGTGGCTGTACAAGACCGCAGTCCTACTAGCAATGGATGAGTAGTCCTCTTCCTCCACAACCTCACTCGCATGAGCTTACTTTTAAAATTGAGCTTAGCCACTCTGACAGGTATAAGATGAAATCTCAAAGTAGTTTTGATTTGCATTACCTTGATGGCTACGAGTGTTGAACATTCTTTAAATATTTCGCAGCCATTTAAGTTTCTCCTTTTGACAATTATTTGTTTAGATCTGTACACCAGTTTTAAATGGGTTGTTTTTTTTTAATATCAAGTTTTTTGAGTTCTTTATGTATTTTGGATATTAACCCTCTACCATATACATATACATATGCATATGCATATACATATACACATACATATACATATAATATACATATACATTTATGTATATATTTACATATGCATTTACATATACGTGTGTGTGTGTGTGTGTGTGTGTGATAAAATCTTTTCCATTCTATGGTGCTGCTTTGTCTGAATATCAGTGCTACATGCCTTACAACAGCTTGTCAGTTTCATGAGGTCTCATTTATTAATCATTAATCTTAGTGTCTCTGCTGCCAATGTTCTGTTCAGAAAGTCTTTCCCTGTGCCAATAAGTTCCTCTGTGTGTTCAAGGCTATTCTACACTTTCTCTTCTACCAGGTTCAGTGTATGTGGTTCTATGTTGAGGTCTTTGCTCCATTTGCAGTTGAGTTTTACACAGGGTGATAAACACAGATCTATTTGCATTCTTCTACATGGAGCCACCTGGTTTGATCAGCACCATTTGTTGAAGTTATTTTCTTTTTCCAGTGTGTATTTTTGGGTTGTCATAAAAAATATCAGGTGTCCATAGGTGCATGGGTCTATGTCTGGGTCTTCAACTCAATTCCCTTAATAAACATGTTTCCTTATATGCCAATACCATGATGTTTTTGTTACGATAGCTTTGTAGTATAATACGAGATCAGGAATGGTTAGACCTCCAGTAGGTTTCTGTTGTTATTTGTTTGCCTGCTTTTTATTGTTTAGGATTGTCCTGGCTATGCTGGCTTTTTTGTTTTTCCATATGAGGCTGAGAATTATCCTTTCAAGATCTGTGAATAATTGTGTTGAAATTTTGATGAGGATTGCATTGAATCTCTAGATCGTTTTTGGTAAGATGGCTAGTTTTACTATGTTAATCCTACTGATCCATGAATGTGGGAGATCTTTCCATCTTCTGATACCTTCTCCAATCCCCTTCTTCAAATATTTGACATTTTATCATACAACAACAAACATTAAACTTTTCACTTGTTTGGTTAGAGTTACCCCAAAATATTTCATATTATTTGAGGCTATTGTGAAAGGTGGTGTTTCCCAGACGTCTTCCTAAGCCTATTAGTCATTTGCATATAGGACTGATTTTTTTTTCTACCCAACTACTTCGCTGAAAGGGTCTATCAGCTCTAGGAGTTTCCTGATGGAACTTTTAGGGTAAGTTATCATATGATCTGTCAATAAAGATGCGTTGACTCATTCCTTTCCACTTGCATCTCCCTGATCTCCTCAGGTGCCCCGTTACTCTAGCTAAGCCTCCAAGTGCTATATTGAATAGGTATATGGAGAGCGGACAACCTATTCTGTTTCTGTTTTAGTGGCACTGCTTTGAGTTTCTCTCCATTTAAATAGATGTTGGCTATGAGCATTCTGTAAACAATTCTGTAGCCTCTATGATGTTGAGGTATGTTCCACGTATCCCTAATCTCTCCAGAACTTGTATCATGAAGGGATGTTGAATTTTATCAGAGGCCTTTTCTGCATCTAATGAGATAATTGTGTGGTATTTTTCTTTCAGTGTGTTCATACAGTGGATTCGATCCGTTGATTTTCACATATTGAACCATCCCTAAGTCTCTGGGATGAAGCCTACTTGATCATGGATGCTCTTTTATGTGTTCTTCTATTGTTTGCAAGTATTTGATTGAAAAATTTCACATTTCTGTTCATAAAGGAGGTTGGTCTTTAATTTTCTTTTTTGGCTCTCTGTATGGTTGGAGTTCCAGTGTACCTGTGACTTTATAAAATTAATTGGGCAATGTGCCTTCATTTCCAGATTTCCCTCAGTTTGGGTTTTCTTTCTTGATTCTATCTCTACTTTTTAACCTTTAACCTTTTGTTCATTTCCTTCCGTTGTTGCTGTTGTTTTTCCATAAAGGCTACTTCAAGGCGTTTGTCTTGTGCTTCAGCGGAGTTGCAATTTACCGAGAGCCTGCTGTGGTAGGGTTGGTGGGCTCTGGTGGAGACAAATTGTTCTGGGTGTTTCTATTGTTTGTGTTTCTATGCTGGCCTCTAGATATCTGGATTTGGGAAGACTGTAACTCTGGATGCTGATATGTGGTCTTATCTTTGTTGAGTAGGGGTTTTGTTCGTTGGTTTCTGTTTCCCTCTCTGGTCCTTAGGAGAGTGTGGTGGCTGTATGTTGCGTGGTAGGGAATGCTTCCGGGATACTATATGTATGGCCATGGGTAAAAAGTGTTTTCTAGGTATTGGGAGCTGACATTTAGGAATGGGTATAGAGTAACAGAGGTAGGGTGGAGGGGATCCACAGGAAGGAGAAAGGCAGGATCTTCTTAGTCCTCTGGGAATGAGGCCAGAAAATGAGGAGAGGCCACAACAGGTAGTCTGCTGGGGGATGAGACTGGGCATTAGATGAGAAGGAAAGGAAGAAGAGTGAGGACCTGAAGCTCACCTACCTGTTTAGCTGGCCTACTTGCTTCTCTGACTTGGCTGGCAGGTTGGGGGCTGAGAAACAGGATGCATGGGGAGGAATGTTGAAGAGATCTGTGTGATCTGGTGGAGATGGGGACAGAGAGGAAGGGGAGGCTGCGGCAGGGAAAAGAATGAGGCCTCCAGCGTTCCAGGGAGTGCCTGCTGGAATAGGGGGCTGGGATTAAGTGATGGGTTGGGGGAAGGAAATTTGGAAGTCAGCATCTCCAACTGGAGATGGAGGTGGAGTAAAGTGAGGTTGCTTCAAGTGGTCTGTGGCCAAGCTGGGAACTATACTGGGGGATTGGATTTGGAGGAACTGAGGGAGAAGTGAAGATCTGCAATTAACCTACTTGCTTCCCTGAGTAAGTATCTCTTTTAAAATGATGTGGTATTGAACACTCTTAAAATTAAAACCACACCAGTCTTATAATGCCATTTTAATTTCACAGAGAAAAAGTCTCAACCATTTCTTTCTAAGTTTCTTTTTTTTTTTTAAAAAAAAAAAACATTTGCTTTCAGAACGAAGCTGTAAAGTTGGAAACAACAAACAGAATCTTAAAGAAGAAAATAAAAGTAAGTCATCTTTTTACTATGCAAACCTGTGTTCATCTGTACAAGTGTCTCCCAAAGTGTCTGCCTGCCTGTGTCATCGGCCACACAAACACACATGCTTTCTCCTTGGGCGACAGCTTTCTCCAATGCTAGGATTGTCTGTTTGTGCACGCCTCAGCCCATGACCAGTCTCTTGTAAGCATTGCATTAAGGAAAACGAACTGTACTGTATGTGCCCCACTCATAATTGCTTCTCTAACTTACACACACACACACACACACACACACACACACACACACACACACACACCTTACCATGCAGAATGATGACGAAGGCAGTCAGCAGTAAGGACCTGTGCAATTGCCACTTATGTCATAGCTCTGCACGCCTGGGCTGTGTGCCTCCAAGCTGTGCACGGTGTGGTTAGTGTGTTATGCCTGTTAGAGTTGTCAATGGTGCACCTCATTGTTACCGTATATGACCAACATCATGATGACCAAAGGATTTTTCCACTCTGCAGGTTATTGAAAGCCATATGAAGCAGCTCCTAAAAAGGAATAAGATCAGCGAGGAGGAAAGGCAGTAAGCATAGATACTGTGTTTTAAAGTGTGTGTGTGTGTGTGTGTGTGTGTGTGTGTGTGTGTGGTGTGTGCATATCTGTGTTTTTCCATACCCAGGGCACACGTGTGCAGGTGTGAATGTGAATGCAGAGGGCACAGGGCAACAAGGAGTCTTCCCCGTTTGCTCTCCGCCCTATGCATGGGGGCAGGCTCACATCTGAACCCAGAGAAGACCGACTTATTAGTCTCACAGGTGACCTGCCCCAAGGATCCTGTCTTCACCTTCTGAGGACTGGGATTAGAGGCAGGTTGCCTCTGTGCCTCCTGCCATTTCTGTGGATCTGGGGATCTGAACTCTAGTCCTTACATTTGCATGGCATGAGCTTTACCCACTGAGAGATCTTCCTGGCCCTACACCAGATAGTGCACTAGAAGGCTATTGGAGTGATGCCATCCACTTGACAGCAGATGAGGCTTGGCAGCTCTTTGACGTATGTGCCTTCATGAGTGCTGATTTTAACAATGCATGAATTGTCTTGGCAGGTGACCACTTAAAGATCCTGACCCCCAACATATACACTTCGTCTACCAGTATATGAATGAATAGTTTCCTTAGAAGAAGCTAAGGATTGGGTTGAATTCTCAGGGGCAGGGACCAGGAATGTGGGAAGAGCACATGGCTTTTGGTGGCAGTCTTCACTCATCTTGCATGGCTTTTAATGATAACACAAACTTTAAAGTCCTGAGCACATCTAGACTTTGAATTTAAAAAGTAAACAAGGGCCGGTGAGAGGCTCAGCAGGTAAAGAGCTCATCCTGAAGGTTAATTAACCTGAATTTGATCCTCGATTCACACCTGACTCCTGCAAGCTGTCCTCTACCTCCACACGGGCCCACGTGTGCATGTCTGGGCATGTGCGTACCTACACACAAAACGAAACGCAATACAAAATCAAAAGTGGAATGGTTGGCTTGCAGAATCTGTCACGTGCTCCTCCTTTTGTGTGGTTGCCTCTCTGAAGGCTGGCACTGAGTTCAAATCTCATGACTTTGTGGAGATGGAGCAATAGAAAAACACGATGGCTGAAATCTGGGAAGCATGTTTGCATCAACATGGAGACCATCCCTGGCCATCAGTGGATGGTCAAATCATCCTGCTTCCCTAACTATGCCTGTGGGCTTCCTCATGGGTCTCTCAGTGAGACTGATTTTAGGCATCAGATCCACAGTCCAGGGAAACACATAAATAGCTAACAGATTCTTCTCTGAGGCATATATACATGTATACATACCCATACCTCCCACACATATGTATCTATACCTTCTCTCTCTCTCTCTCTCTCTCTCTATATATATATATATATATAGTGTGTGTGTGTAACATATATATGCTGTAATATATATGTGTGTATGTGTTTCTACATCTAAATATACATATATGTTATACATGTATATGATAGTATACATATACATGTAATATATTATATATATTATATATATATATATAATATATATATATATATAAATCTCCTGATGTAGAGAGGTGAGAGGTGGCCTTTTCCAGGGACTTCCTCACATATCTCACTGGCTAGCATTAGGTCACAACACAACCCACAGTTTCTGGGATCCACTTTCTCTCTCATGTGGTTGAGGACTATGAACAAATGAATGCAGCTCCCTATGGAAGTGCCGGAAGTCAGCAAGAAAATAATACAGTTGCAAAGACCTCACTGGGAATCTGCTTCTCCACCCTGACAAGTTGGCTGTGCTAGAAGGCATGCATCTGCACAGTATCATTAGCCCAGAAGGTGCTTTAGGGGACACCCCACCCCAAATACTAGAGAAGCTCTGTGGCATTCAAGGCCAAAGCTCTCATAACGAAACTGCTGAAGACAGTTGTTGATCCAGCCTCGTCTGCTTGGAGGAGTCTTTCCTCCTGGTTACTTAGACTTGTTCTTTTCTCCCCAATGTTTATCTTTCTTCTAATCTATTGCATTTATTTTCTTGTGTGTTTTAAGGATTCTGTGGGATCTCATTAGGGAACATTCAGATATTGGGGATGTCGAAGACGACTCTGAAATGTTTGGAAAAATGACATAGAAAGTCTCTGCCTCCCAGCCCACCACCCAGATGGGGTGATGGAGATATTTCTTCTTGTCATCCTTCCCACTGATTACATCAGTGTGGGGTGTGCACCGTCCTCAGTATGTTGACAGACGTGTTCTCCATTGTGATTCGTTTGACTTTATATGTGTGTACCGGTCCTTAGTTCATCTTTTATTCAGTAACTTTCAACTGGATGAAACATTTGAATATTTAATAAAAATGAAGATTTAATCCTGCTGGGATACAGATCAGTTCTGTTTATGTGTTGGCATGTTTCCACACATGCATTCAATAAAATAAACGTCACAACCATGCTGGTTGCCTACTTATTGCTGTGGCCACATTGTTACCTGCCAGAAATAACTGAAGGAAGGAAAGATTTGTTTCAGCTCATGAGTTCAGAGGGTTTCAGTCTCTCATAGTGGGGCAGCACTGTTTGCCACACATGGTATGGGTGATGGAGATTGCTCACATCAGCACTGACCAGGAAGCAGAGAGCATGATGGGAATGAGGAAACAGGTATAACCAGGTATAGTCCAGTTGTAGAGGTCTACTTGTGCCGGTTCCTATCCATAGCCAGGCAGATTCCAATCCCCCTACCCCACCAAAGAGTACCACCTCCTGGGGACAAGTGCCCGAAACACAGGCTTGTGGGGAATGTTTCAGACTCAAACCTAACAGCAGTGCCTAAGTTAATACCTAAAAATAATATTTACTCCTAATTAATATTTATACCTAATTAGTACCTAAATAATGTTTGTGTTGTTGTAAAAATATAAAAAATAAAAATGCTGTCTTTTATCCCCACTTGGTTCAGCACCATGGTGCCCCAAGATATCTGCTGGATATCTTAATTTTCAGTCAGCAAAGTGTCTCACCCGCTCTGCTCCATCCCATATCACACTGCCAAAGGCCTCTCTCTGAGCCATCAGCAATCTCTCTACCTATCTAGTTCCCAAGGCAGGTTTCCATGCCAGAAATACACATCCCAACTCCGTGGTGGCCCAGACCAGTCGCCCCACACTCCATTACACTTAAATCTACACATGAAAGAACAGGCCACACAATAACCTTTGACCCAATGGATAAGATATAATTGCCCACCTAAACATACAAAGCCCAGTACCATCCATCCCTTAAGAACATTAATAACAACCTGTAAATACACAGAGCAGAATCTTAACATTATCTTCCATGTTGTCTACTGATCTCTCTCTCTCTCTCTCTCTCTCTCTCTCTCTCTCTCTCTCTCTCCCTCCCCCCTCTCCCTCCCTCCTCCCTCTTCCGTACCCATCTTCTCCTCTTCTATCCTGTTCCTGTCCTCACTTGTATTTTACAATTTAAATGGGGAGAAGGTTCTGGTGAAGTCACCTGAGTCCTGAGTACAGGACTAGGCAGCTGTCCTTGGGGCAGTGGAATTAGCATCAAAATACAGATAACTCCAGGGCAAACCATGACATGTTTGGTCCTTGTTACAATGTTTGCATAGTGACTTGTACATACCTCAACCATTTCTGCTCCTTATGACAGTTTCAAAGCTTAAAGATTTCTTCTCAATTCTTTGGGCGTATGCTAGTGTAGGCATGGGGTGTAGATATGACATTGAATCAATCCTATGACCATCCATGGGAAGGACGTGAGGATCAAAGGTAAGTGGCAAGATATGAACATGAGAGAGCTCATCCTAATTTGGATTATTGCAGGGGGAAGAGGAAGAGGCAGGGGAGAGGAGGGAGGGAGGAAGGTTGAGAAGGAGAGAGAGAGAGAGAGAGAGAGAGAGAGAGAGAGAGAGAGAGAGAGAGAGAAGTCTGTGGGAGCATTTCCTTTATTACTGGTGAATATGGGATTGAGCTATCTGAGAAAACAGGCCAAGTGAGCCATGAACAAACCGACAATCCCCTTCTCCCTTTGTCTCCACTTCAGTTCCTGCCTTGGCTTCTCTCAATGATGGACTATATTCTGCAAGCTAAAATAAACCCTTTTTTTCTCCTAAGTCATCAATATTTTATCACAGCAACAAAAATAAACTGGGGCAGGGAGAGAAGAGGAGGGTCAGGGAGGAGAGGAGAGGCAGGTGGTGGAGGGAGGGAAGGAGAGATGGTCAGGACAGCTAACTCAAGGCTTTACCATATCAGGGAAGAACTGTATTTGAGTGTTTGAGTTTTCTATGCTTCTCTTACTTCCTGTTGGTTATCCAGAAGAATCCTATTCGACTCTAGATCTCTCGAAGCTGAGGGAGAGGCTGCTGTGTGAAGTGTCTAGCCTCTTGCTGAAACTCCCTCTGTGGGCCAGCAGTAGAATGGGACCCCACGTTTGGCTGATGGGCTCCCTACACTCCATTACCACACCAGGTTGGCTGTTGCTGTTACCTTTTGCCAACCCACAATCTAGAGTCATCTTGGAAGAGTGAGCCTCAACTGAGAAATTGCCCCCAATTTCAGGCCTGTGGGAAAGCCTGTGAGCATTTTCTTTATTGATGGTGGATGTGGGAGGGCCCAGTCCACTGTGTATAGGTTGTACTGGTTTGTATAAGAGAGCAAGCAGAAGCCAGTAAGCAACAATATTCCATGGCCTCTGCACCCACTCCTGCCTGCAGGCTCCTGCCTGACTTCCTTCATGATGGACCACAACTGTAAGTTAACACACACCCTTCCTTCCCCAAGTTGCTTTTGGTGAAGGTGTTTATCATAGCCATAGGAAGTGAACTATGCAGTCATCCCATGGTGCACGGTGTTCACAGCCTTTGTTAGAGATTCCCAAGGCCTTTCTGCATCAGCAGCAAGTGGTGGAAAGATGAGCAGAACGTAAGGCAAACACTAGCCGAGTTTTGTGTCTCGTTGTACAAGAAACAAAGCTCAGGGCAGGGTGTTGGACATACAGTACTGGATACTCTAACTTGTGGGGGTTGGGTATCAGGGTCTGATAGACTTGTGGTAGGAATAAGAAGGTTGAAGAATGAATGGTTGTGTGTGTGTGTGTGTGTGTGTGTGTGTGTGTGTGTGTGTGTTGGATCATTCCATTATTCTGGCTGATGTCACAAAAGTTATTTTTTGAAAAAGCCTGATATAAGTTACAAGAAGCTTTAGTCAAGATCAAAATTTGCCTGCTGCCTACTTGTGACCAGAAAATTTTTCTTAAAGTAAATGAGAGATCTTCCCATCCATAATATTTGTTCTATCATCATTCCTGACTATTACAATTTGCCAGTGGAATTTGTCTGTCTGTCTCTGTGTGTGTCTGTCTGTCTATATGTATGTGTGTATGTGTCTATATTAACAGGAAGTGGGGTCAATTCTCAAATGCCTATAGATTTTTTAAATTACACTTGTTTATATGTGTGTCTATGTGTGTGTGTGATCATGTGTACAGGAGGAGAAGGTCTGAGAACAGAACAATCCGTGTGAGTCAGTTTTCCCCTTCAACCATGTGGGTACTGGGTACTGGGAACTGAACCCAAATCATCAAACAGAGCCTCCCTCCTCTTCCTCCATTATTCTAGGTATGGGAGCAGGATGGGGACTCCGTTCTCAGGACCCACAGTTGATAGCAAGAGGAGTGTCACACCAGCAACAGGAACTCAGAGATCCCCAGCGGCCTCCTTTGGAATCCAGGCAAAACCGCCATCTTCAGGGATGCAGAGGAGCGACCTTCCTCCCTTCCGGCCTCCTCTGTCACACCTAGGGGTGTGAGGAATGGAGCTGTGGCCATGACTGAAACCCTCCCTGGCCCAGGCTGGTTTTTGCTCTCTCTTCTCTGAGTTTAACAGGCTCTCTTCTAATTGGCCCGTTCTTCACACACCCAGCCAATCAGGGTGTGACTGAGAATATACTCATTCTAGTCTCCGCAGCAGTCAGGTGTACGAGATTCAGAGCTCCAACTGTAAGGCGAGGCTTCTTTCCGTTTCACTCTGTGGTTGCAGGCAGGGTATTCGCTCCTATTTGGGGACTGATCTACCTTTCCTGCCCATCTCCCACCCTCCCTGTGGAACTTGCTACAGCTAAGACAGCTTGCTTCACAGATGCTCTCAATTGGCATCCCAGCTGCTGTGACACTCTGGACCTCTTGGTTGGCGCCTGGGCTGCTGAGATCACAGTGCCGGAGAGCTTAGAACCTCTCCCAAACAGCATCCTGCCACGAGGATGTCATTTCTAGTTCTCCCATGCCTTCCACTCTGTTCTTTTGAAGAGAGAAAGACCGACCCGGAGATAAGAATTGACTATCTTCCAAACTCCTACGTCCAGCAAAATCCACGAGCATCCACTGTATCTTCCGTGTGTCCCGGAGGAGACTGGGTTTCTGAGAGAATCGCATTCTGTTCTCTGTTTATATCTGAGTGTTCCCTAACCACAGCTTTACATATTTTAATTATTACCGGGGCTGGTGTTTCAGGCACGTTCTAACTCACTAGAGAGACAGGTTAGACTTGGCAGGACTCAAGCTGCCTCTCCATCTCAGCCAGCATGGCGGACAGAACTGCTGTTTATCCTCCACTGTGCAGAGAAGGGAAGAGAAGGGCAGGGAGCAACAGTGCACCTGCTACTATTTGTTTCCATTGTTCCCTATTGAGTAACTTTTCACCACAGGTTGTATCTGTGTCTTTGACCCCTCTAGGACTTCTTAAAGCACAGTGATCTTTTCCAAGACTAGGGAGCTGCCTAAATTAGCACCAATTAAGACAAGTTAAGCTCTTTCATTGGAGTGTTCTCCAGGAAACTCTAGGAATGTGCTTGGCCTCAGACTGATGGCAGAGAGGTCAGGGCACAGAAACATAGGGTGTTCTTGAGGATACAAGGACTAAGCAACATTCTCATGTGAGTCCCATTCCTCCCGTACTTCTTCCCTAAGTCCTTTGCACTACCTCTCTCCCTCAGTCCCCAGTTTTAATGCTAGTTTGTGCAGTGCAAACTCTCCTGGTTCCCTGCTCTTATTTTATTTCTGTCTAATCCTCATGACCTCATTTTCCAAAGAAAGATGGAAAAGTGACTCCATGTGCCCCCCGAGACATTTATATGCACGGAAGATGCTTCCATCACAAAGGCACAGAGAGGTAGACCTGTGATCACCCCTAACTGGAAAGTTGAGGCAGGAATATCAGGTGGTCAGCCTTTGGTAACAGGTACTATTAAGCAGCAAATTGTGAATCTGCTCTAAATTCCGTGGTGGATGCGTGTGCCTTCTCTTATATTTTTGGTTGTGAGCCTAGCCTTTAACGGCTGAGCCATCTCTCCAGCCCGCGTGTGCCTTCTCTACACACCCACCTAAAGGTTTTGGATTGCCAAAAGACAGACAGACACACACACACACACACACACACACACACACACACACACACACACACACACAGAGCCTTATTTTTAATATGCCTTAAGCACCTCAATGACTGGGCACTTCCAAACTTCTCCGCCACTAACACATTCTCCCTTCCCATATACCTAATTTATTACTTACTAAAATCTATATTTGAACTTGGTTGCCTGGACTCAGTTGGGCAACCCTCTCGGGCCATGCTCTCCTGGCTCCTTCAGCGCAGACGTGTGGGTTCTCATGTGATTTTGGCAGCCAAATTAACACACATAGCATTAGACCCAGTCCACAGCAGTACCATGCCTCTGTGGTTGTACAGACCAACACAGTACAGTACAGTCAGACGGATGACTGGGTAAGGCTGAAGTTTTTTTAAAGGATGTTCGTATTCAGATGACTTTATCACACACAGCCAGTCTCTAAGAAGGGGAACAGATGGGACTTTCCAAAAGAAACTTGCTTTCTTCTTGTATTATCTTCTGCTCTGTCATTTGTCTACCACCTATACATCTATGTCTATTTAACTATTATCTATGTATTTACATCCATTTTTCCTGTCATCTATCCACCTATCCATCCATGTATGTATGTACCTACCTGTCCATCATATTCTTACCATCTATCTTTATCCCTATCCCTAAGAGGAATAGGAACAATTGACCAAATAATCATAGTGATTGAAGCGATGGAACTTCCAATTAAACAGTTTGTCTTTTAACAAAATGTTTTTGAAATTTTACTTAGCAAAATTAGACTTAGTGAGACTATCTTAACTTGCATTCGATCCCGTGGTCTGATTTGAATTTGTGTCTATCTGAGTTTGCAGAACTAAATTCTAAGGGAAGCATAGTTTGAGAGAGTGAGCTGTGTAATACACAGTCTGTCTGTGATCGCAAGGACCTGACCTAAAATCATGACTGTCTTGGAGTTTCTTTGGCTTTGGCGCATACATGGTTCAACCTTTCAGTTATTATGTGAGCATGGGCATTTGTTTTATGTTCGTGTGCACATAAATTAATTTGGCCTAAATCATTGTTTGTAGGTAGTGTGTTACAATTGCAAAGTGTACAAGAGCCAGGGCGCTGGTGAGCGTCCATGTGGTCTAATGATGCAGGCCACTGAGCGCCACCCTCTGAGAGGAAGGGACGGCTATGGATTTTACTGCTGTCCTTGTAGGACCCCTCAGCAAGACTCCTTGACCCTTAATGAGTCCCTGCTGCTAGTAACTTGCTTTCTCTTGGTCTCAGACTCTCTTCTCCCACTTGCAAGGAGCTCAGAGGCACTTGAATGAGCTTCTCCACCCACTTAACTCCAATGAGCCCCAGGTCTCAGAGACACCAAACCACGATTCCTCTGAATTGCAGCACTGTCTGTTACACTCTGTACGTCATCCTTAATTCTGCTTTCCTCCTTCAAAGAAACTCAAGTCCCCCTGTACCCCCCCCACGCCACCAACCAGCACCCATTACCTACTTCTGCCTTTGTAAGGGACATGTGTTATTAAATTATGGCAAAGTTTCATAGTAAATGCCAACATCAAAGCCGCTTCATGAAGCCAACATGACCTTCCCTGTCTTCACCAGTGGACCCCAAATAATTCCAAGTTGAAAGTTTTGTTTGGTTTTATTTTATGTGTATAAATAAATGACGTGTGTGTGTGTGTGTGTGTGTGTGTGTGTGTGTGTGTGTGTGTGATGTATGTGCCTGTCTGGTGCCCATGATTCCCAGAAGAGGGCATTAGATCTCCTGAACCTGGAGTTACAGTTGACTGAGCCACCACACGAGAGACCTTGGAATTGAATCCAGGTCCTCCCTGAAAGAGCAGCCAGGCTCTTAAGTGCCGAGCCCAATCCTTGTGGTTCTCATCCTTACCCTTGAATGAGACTCAGTCACAGAGATTCTTCGAAAAAGCATGAGTGCCTGGGCCCAACTCAGACTAGATTTACCAACAACAAAAAGATGGGCCATAGAGAAACTAGGACCTTTAAAGAGAACTTGTTATGACCGGCTGTGGTGCTGAATCTAGGGATATGTTCTACCCTGTGTCTCTCCTAATCATAGGTATGGCAACAAGATTCAAACCGTTTACACCAGACCAAAGGGAAGGGTTTCATTTCACAGCTGTCATGAGGTCCTGAAGAGAACTAACCTGGACTCATCCAAGTGTGAAACGATGTAGGATGATGTCACGGGTGAGGCACGTACAGGATAGAAGGAGGCCTGTCATTGGAGGAGAAGGAAGGATGGGCGGGAGAGAAGTTTGAAGGAAGAGGAGGAGACTAGGGGAGAGAGGAAGAGACAGGAGGGAGAGAGGGGCTGAGAAGCCGTGGCAGGACAAGATGGCAGGTGATGTTAAGATTCTGCTCTGTGTATTTACAGGTTGTTATTAATGTTCTCAAGGGATGGATGGTACCGGGCATTGTACGTTTAAGTGGGCAATTATATCTTACCAATTGGATCTAAGATTATTGTGTTGTGTGTTCTTTTATGTGAGGGTTTGAGTGTAGGAAAGTGTGCGGCTGGGATGTGTTTCCGCCAAGATATCTAGCAGATATCTGGGCACCGCAGTACAGAGCTATCGGGGTAAAAGACACCGTTACTCTTTATATTATTTTTTATATTTTTGCAACAACAAAATGAGAGCATTGTCACCGTGGCCACACTGAACCCACCTTCTGCAGGTTGAAACTTGTGTTCACACAGCACTGGAGTTTAGTCCTTTGCTCTTCAGGAGCCAGCAAACCCTTAAGCTATGTCCTGCCATCACACCTCTGCCTCTTCTGCTGGATGTTGGGGACGTGGAGCCCACTTTCTTTGGTTTCTCTGTTCCCCATCTCCCCCCGCCTGTCACCAGCACTGTCCAAGGATCTCTGTGACGTTGCAGAGGAGGGCTACTGAGGCAAGATCACCTTTCTCTTCCTTTTACCCACAGTCAATAGTCTTTATCTCTGCGTATCTGTGCACACAGGCCATCCTTCACCCTGACAGAGAAGGCACAAAAGCCCCTTATGTAGAGAACTATTACAGACCCAGCAGTTTTCTGTTTGTGTGCTGATACCTCATGGATGTTAAGCAGTCCCCTAAGGAGCAGTCATATCTGAGCTTTCGTTGTCTCCATACGTAACCTGATGTGTCTTAACCGACGTGGTTGTGTACCGTGGAAGATTCAGATTGCTTATTCATGCATGTTCTTCCTGTGCGTATCTATCTATTGATTTGCAGGGCTTGCCAGCAAGGCAGTGGTGACAGGGAAGGGGCATCCCTGTATTGTCCCAGTTTAGTGTCTTAACATGTGATGGTTTGTGTATGCTCAGCTCAGGGAGTGGCACTATTAGGAGGTGTGGCCCTGTTGGAGTTAGGTGTAGCCTTGTTGGAGTAGGTGTGTCACTGTGGATGTGAGCTTTAAGACCTTCCTCCTAGCTGCCTGGAAGCCAGTATTCTGCTAGCAGCCTTCAGATGAAGATGTAGAACTCTCAGCCCCTCCTGTACCATGCCTACCTGGATGTTGCTATGTTTCTGCCTTGACGGTAATGGACTGAACCTGGGAACCTGCAAGTCAGCCCCAATTAAATGATATCCTTATATGACTTGCCTTGGTCATGGTGTCTGCTCACAGCAGTAAAACCACAAGCCTAGGTCTTGGGTTTCCTAGTTGGTATGGATAGGAGATCCTCAGGTCTCTGTCCTGCCCATGCTCTCTGGCAAACACCCACTGGACCTGTAGAATGCACAGAGGACACCAACTTCTGTGTCTACCTTGGGCTTCCCACACTCACCCCATGGGCCTTTTGGAGCTCCAACCTTATCCTTGGTGTCTGCCAGCTCTTTGCAGCTTCCTCGAGCGCTCTGCAGCAAGTGGATTAGCTTTAGTGAGGTAAAGGTATGGGGCCTTTTGCAGGCAGCTGGGCTAGGAGGAAGACTCCTGTCAGTTTCCAGCAGTGGGAGGCAGAAGGCGAACTCCTTCCTCTAGGCAAATTTCCGAATACAAATTGATACTACTGACTTCTGACAGAGGATGCCAAAGAGCAATTACTTTGCACGAGGACCACAGAACACTGTTGGAAAGTCGTGACAGGTCTACTGTGTCCTGAAATTGTTACTGTTACTTTGTTTGGTGGGAGTCTGGTGACTTACGAATTCTCATTTGTCTCCAGAGCTGGCTGTTCTTGGAGGGAATTCAGGGACTATCTTTCAGAGCCAGAAACTGACAAGGCTCCAGCCACTCTTCATAGTTTTGTGTCACATTCCCTGGGGAATAATGCAGATGCTACTGTGGATGTAGGAGGGCAAGGCTGACCCTCAGTGCGCATGCGTCAGGATGCTCGGTCTCAGTGCGCATGGGTCAGGATGCCCGGTACCTGCAGAGCGCCCGGTGCTGGGGTCTCCCTGGATGTATTTCCTCTCTGTTGTCTGATCCTGTTTATCTCAGACAGGTCCACTGTGTCTGCCCGTTCACTCCTTCCAGTTTGATGTGTTTACTCTCCATCTTTGCTACAGGTTTTCCACAGAGACACCTTAGGCAAAGACAACACAAGTCCTTACGGGGGAGGGTGGGATGCCCACCTCAGGTCCTCCTTTCCTCTGTGACTGATGCAAATGGATAGGGAAGACAGACAGACAACAGAGGTGTTTTCCTTGGAAAAGATGGGATGAAAGTTAGAAAAGGCTGAGACTGACAGGCAGGATTGAAATGTTTATACATTTTATGAGATACTTCAGAGAGGTTCCTCCAAATACCTTTTCTTTCTTTTTTTTTTTTTGATGTTTCTAATTTTTTTATTTAGAGCATAATTACAAAAATTCTGCCCTCTTTACAATCTCTCCCATGTCCTACCTCACTCATTCTCAAATTCATGGCCTCTTACTTTTTATTGATTTAATGTATACATATATTACATATATAACACATGTGTGTTTATATATGCTTGTGCTTATATATATATGTATATGTATACATATATGCAGACGTAGATGAACATGATGCATGTGATGCATATATATATAATGTCTCCATTAGCTGCAAAATGAATAAATGGTGTACAGAGTGGAATATTTTAAGTGCAATGAACTGCTTTTAAATTCGTGTGTGTGTGTGTGTGTGTGTGTGTGTGTGTGTGTGTGTGTGTGTGTATAAAATCCAGATGATCCTATTTAGTGCTGCTTGCATGTATATATGTTCAGGGTTGACACTGGGATTAGCTCGCCTTTTAGGGAGTTCCTCTCTGGGGAAGACTAATCCCTCAGCATTGTAAATCACCTGAATCTCATCATCTGGGGTGGGGCCCCATGACATGTCAACTAGTATTGTCCTTGTTCAGGACTCGTATAGACACCATACTGTTGAGATTTCATGAGTGTAGATCACCTGTGATATATAGAAGAGATGATCTACAGTAGACCTCTTGGTCCTCTGGCTGTTACCGTCTCTGCGCTCTCTCTTCCCGAGTCTTCAACTCAGGAGTTGTGTTGTGAGGCACTAACTGGGTCTGGGCGTGGGGAGGTCAGTTGCTCTCTACGTTTAGATCAGTTGCAGAAAGTGGGATTTCTTAGGTGCCATTGAGCTGCTTGGAATGCTGTGAGATTTTGTAGATGCTCTCTAAAGCCTCTATTTCCTTTTAAAATAGTTTTTATATTTATTTATCTTCTGTGTATGAGTGTTTTACAGCTCCTGTTTACCACTTGCATACAGTGTCTGAAGAGGCCAGAAGAGGGCGTTGGGTTCCCAGGTATTAGAGTTAAGAATGGTGCGAGCTACCATGTAGGTGCTGGGAATCAAACCAGGCTCTACTGGGTGAGCAGCCACCGCTCTTCACTGCTGAGCCATCTCTCCAGCCTCAGAGAAGCTTCCTTTTTTGAAAAGCAATGCATCTTTAATTTAAATTGGCTTCAACCTCATGTGTAAATTAATTATATCACGCAGACCTGAGAATAAATGTCTTTATTCCTGTTAATTTTGTCAGGTTTAGTAATTTCAAGAATTCAGATGAAGTAGTAAAATCTATTTAGCAAATCATCTCACTATTTGTGGATTCTTTACATGTGTATTGTTTGTAATATTAACGAAATGATACTATGCAAGACGAATGATGTTCTGGGCTGGGGGCATAGCTCACATGGTGACGTGTATGCCTAGCACGAAGGAAGAGCTGTGTTGAATTCTCAGCACTGCATACAAGCAGGTAATGGCACACGCCTGTAATCCCAGCACTCAGGAGGTGGAAGCAGGAAGATCACAAGTTCAAAGTCACCCTTGGCTAGATAAAGAGTTGTCTTGGGGCCAGCCTGGGCTATATAAGACCCCTCCTCAAAAGACAGACAACAGTTTTAGGATTGATTCTCTGGAAAGCTGAAGGTCCCTTGTAAAGCCTTGCTTAGACGTTTTCAGACTCTTTCCATACACAGCATGCTGACGAACATGTCTCTGTCTGGTCCGTACTATTTAGCTGTAACGTTCTAGTGAGAAAGATGTCTGCAGATGAAGGAGTCCACATTTTATTTCCTCCAGTGCATCACAGTAAAACCTCCTGTGCCACTTCTCAGCTGAGTGTGTTTCTGCATTTACGAAAGCACGGAAATTCGCTAAGAACTCTCCTCTGCTCACTTTGCTCCCTTAGCCACTCAGATGGATCCAGATCATTGGTGGGTTTCCACTCTGAGAAGGGCCAGGCCAAGAGCTTCCTGTTTGCTCCTCAGGCAAAGCTGTCAATCTTGTGGATGCTGTCCCGGCTGAACTGTCATCGGCTACTCTTCTCTTTCCTCTATGTTTCTGATCAGTTCACGGAATAAAGACAGAAAAACGAATGGATCCTGGATAGATTCCTAAACTAATTGTGTTGGGTGTTTCAATGCCCATTTTCTGTGGTGTAAAATTTAAGCTTCCCTAATGAGGCCCTTGGGTAGTAAGGACCAGTTACCCCAAATCTCCTGTGCACCAGTGTGATGAGGCTTGACCAACTTGCCAAGTCTCCTGTACACCAGTGTGATGAGGCTAGACCATTTGTCCCACAATCATTCCTACCTGACCTCCCCTCAGTGTCATTTAAACATTCTAGTAAATGCACTCACGCCTTCCTCTCTGTCTTTAAACATAAACTCTGTGGGTCTTCAGTTCATTCTGAGGTCCGACCTGCCTGGGTGAACCCTTCCTTAGCACCTGCCACCTGTCTTCCCTAATTGGTGGGTCATGCTTCCCTCTCCAGGACCTGAGAGAAACAGCATTTAACTCCATATCCCTCTCTACTGTGGCTTCCACAGCCAGGCTGGCATGATCCCCAAAGACCTCACAGAGGAGTTTTTTTCCTACTTAAATAACACAGATCTCTTATCTATCTATCTATCTATCTATCTATCTATCTATCTATCTATCTATCTATCTATCTATCTATCATCTATCTAAATTCTTTTAGTTTCTTAGGTTTTGGAAAATTCAGGTTCCTAAGTTCAACTCCAATCCCACTGATTCCAAGCATCTCCACCAGGGACACAGCCTGGGAGTCTGTATGTCTCCTCCCTGCTGAGAGGATCCACTGCGTGATTTGGTTGACATTTTCTTTTATTCTTAGTTATAGTGGGATCTGGTTTTCAAAACAGTTTCATGCCATAGTGAAATCATTCAGAAAGTGCTGACTAGTAGGGGCTGTGAGGATCTGAGGACAGCTGTCCCCCGAGGCCTCAGGAGGATTTCAGACCCTGGCTTCCAGAACCATGGCTGAATACATTTTTGTTGTTGCTGTTGTTGTTGTTTCAAGTATCAAGATTGTGTCAATTTGTTACTTGTTGGGACACACCTGTCATCCCAGAACTGATGAAGCTGAGCAAGAAACGTTCTGAATTCAGTCAGCCTGGGTCACAAAGTGAGGCCCTGTTAGTCACGTGACATAGCAGGGTGATAATACAGGAAGGCTTTCATTGAGTTGGAAAGGCCAACAACCTGGACGTCCTAGAACTGGTGGGCTACCCAGGGTTAGGTTGACGTTCCTGCTATAAAAATGATGAACCAACTGGTGTTAGATGAAGACACCAGATTAACCACCCTGGAGAGAAAGACAGATGAGGAAGGCTGCTGGCCCATGTCCCCTTCTCTCTTGTGGGTAGCCAGGCCGGTTGTGCACTGGCATGAGCTGGAGGGAGCAAAGCTTAACCAGGCACAGGTGGGTGTTGTGCAGGATGTTGGCTGGCAATAAGTGTGTGGTCAATAAACAGACCCAGAACAGCTTCATAGAACTGATTTAGTCTGTCGGGTGGAGGGAGGGGTATTATGTCCTCCAGGGAGGGGTCTAGGATGTCTAGGGCCAGGTTTGTGTGGGCGTGTACCATTGACAAGGACAGGGGTGTTGGAAGATGTTTCATCTGTATACTCAGGGGAAATAACCTTATGAGGTCAAACAAGGAGTGAAGTCTGGTAGCTGTCAGGGTAATAAATTCTTACTAGGGTCGGTGAGGGAGCCAGCTTTATGGCGCCGGCTTGGGAGGGTGTAGGTAGCCAATTTTTGCCTTCCTCATCTGATAGATCAGGGTTGAAGCTCCCTCAGCCTTGTCTCTGTAATCCTGTGCCACTACTGTCCCACAGTGGACCTTGTAGCAGTGTGGGCGACCATGAGTGACCTCACTGAGCCAAGACACAAATATTGATACTTAGAGAAACAAACATAGTGACAAATTACAGCATTGTGGAGAATTACCAGAGAGAGCAGAGGACAAGCATCGGCTTACACTTCGCCGGACACCAGCACTTAACACTGGTGCAGTGTTAAACACGAGGAACCTCAGACCTGCTGGGCACGGGAGGTGGGCAGCTCTCAGAACTCTCCTGCGGCTGGGTTGGGAGGCTATGACTCTCATGATCCACTGGGTACTGTGACAGTTCCAATGCAAAGAGTACTGGCTGCAGGAGCCTAAGAGTGAAGGCCACTCAGGAACCCCTCCATAGAAACACAGGAGTCAAAGGACCGGCTGTGTTATAGTCTGTTAAAAGCATCTGAGCCATGGGACCCTCACAGTACCTAAAATTCTTAAGAAACGCCAGGCTGAGCATGTGGCTTAGGACCAGAGTATTTGCTTAGTGTGCTGAGGCCTGAGGTCCACGTAAACACCAAAGCTACCAACATCTAAGGAGACAGAAAACTGTGTTCTGTTTGAGAAAAGCCAGTGAGCACAAGCAGACCCGGGAATGAAAGGCCTTACCATAGACTTTATAAATATTATAACCATGCTCCTGATTAAAGGAAATTGGGAATGTATGTGGGAGAAGCAGTACACATGGAACAGAAGGATGTCACCCCCAGAGGTTCAAACACTGTGTTTCACTGCCTGGAGAGAAAGCGCAGTAAACGAGGAGGCTAGCGAGCTGACAGCACAGCAGCGGGACCTCAGTCACAGCAGGCTATGGCCACGCCATGGCTGGAGAGAGAGAGAGAGAGAGAGAGAGAGAGAGAGAGAGAGAGAGAGAGAGAGAGAGAGAGAGATCACCTAGCTGTGGACGAGTTGGGTGAGTACCACATGTTTTGCTAGTAGGAGAGTAAAGGTGGTGAGAGTTAATGACAAAAATTCTCTTAGCTAGGGCACATTTTATTTCTTGTTAAAACCTTTGAAACGATATGGTCAATAGACTCAGAAAATCTAATTAATAAAATGAGCCAGGAAGATTGTTGCTGAATTACAAATAATTCTCCATGGGACTCCAGGAAGGTGGTTGATGCTGGGCCAGGTTGAAAGGCTCTGTCACACCCTTCTATTTCTGGAACATTCTACTTGAAGTCTGGGCATCCTTACCTGAAACGATAGAGATTCTCTTAGGTGTGTCCATTCAGAATTCTCCCTATTAGCCACAAGGTGTCAGGGCAGCATGCTTGAAAACATTTTCCAGTGTTCCACCGAGGATCCCCAGAGGTATGCTTAGAATGGAAGCTGAACAAGGACCTTTTGAGGTTTCCCACGGAGAAATTCCCTGTGCTGGTGCATGCTGGGTGAGGGACTCCTGCCAGGCCTTGTCCTCTGAGAGCTGGCACACAGAGACCTTCTGTAGGATTTGCAGTTTTAGTCACCTCCCAGTGCCAGGCTGACACCTCAGGAAACATTAGCACAGAGACAGCAAGGCCACACTGTCACTCCTCAGGCAATTCTGCCTGTGTATAAAATGAGCGTTTTGAGACCCCTGTGTCATGATTTTATCTAGGATGTGCTGAGCATTTGTACTCGAAGGTTTTCAGTGGCTGGGGCGAGAGGCTGCATTCTAATTAATGTCTATGTCGGACCACTCCAGACACCGGCGCCTTACTGTTCTGTCTTTCACACCTGCCACTGCTGCTGGAGGAGTGGGGTGGGCAGCGGAAGGACCTACAAGAAGATAACAACGGGGCCTTATTCTTCCTGCTGGCAGGGACCCAGAGCCGGCCAGCTCCATAGACTGCATTTCTGCCAGTCAGTACTGTCCCCAAGCAAAAGTTGTGGCATGGCGGGAGATCATTTCTCTTTAGCCCCTATGTAAGAAGGAGAGAATGTTTGAGGAGAAACTGCAATACTCCACCAAGAGTAAACAAAGCTGAGGACAGAGACATAGCTTTTTAGCCAGCTCCTTGGCCAGCAAGATTCTGTTAGGTGGGACCTGGCTGCAAGAGATCACCGAAAAAAATCTAACTCAAAACTAAGCGGTTGTTCTTTGTGGTGTCGTCTCTTCATCTGTTCACTATCCTTTCTCTGAGAAATCATGCACATACAGATTCACACAGCACAGTCATTGATTCACGGCTGGGAGCTCTCCTGTGTTTTCCTGGAGATCTCTAGACATCGAAACAATCCAAGTTTTTACATTAATTACAAAAATAATTTTACTTTTTATTTATACACACATACATGGGTGTCTGCAGAGGTCAGAAGAGGACATTAGAGTCCCTGGAACCAGAGCTACAGGCTGTCCTGAGTGCTGGGTACCAATCTTGGGTACTATGGGAGAACAGGATATGCCCCCAACCTCAGAGCATCTCTTCCCTCAAAAGTCTGCAAGCTGACGAACAATGACAAGGACAGCAATGTGAGCTCCTAAAATAACAGAAAATAAAAATAACTAAGGGCAGAATTCTATTGATCCTGAGTTGCCTATTGCCCTCCCTAAGTTGGTGATTTTCTTACCTACAGAGAGGATTTGTGGCCTGAAATACCCTGTGATGGTTTGTACATGCTTGGTCCAGGGAGTGATACTATTCAGAGGTGTGGCCTCATTGGAGTAGGTGTGGCCTTGTTGGAGTAGGTGTGTCACTATAGGCATGGACTTTAAGACCCTCATCCTAGCTGCCTGGAAGCCAGTCTTCTCCTGGTGGCCTGCAGATGAAGATGTAGAACTCTCAGCTCCTCCTGCTCCATGTCTGCCTGGATGCTGCCTTCCTCCCACCATGATGATAATGGACTGAACCTCTGAACCTGTAAGCCAGTCACAATTAAATGGTGTCCATGTAAGAGTTGCCTTAGTCATGGTGTCTGTTCACAGCAGTAAAACCCTAAGACATACACTATGCACCAAGACAGGTTCTTCTAGGTAAGAATAAAGCAGGAAGTTTCAATTGTCTGTGTGATAAGGAACTGCCAAAGGCTGCTTTTGAGGATCCCCCCCCCGTGTATGTGTGTGTGTGTGTGTGTGTGTGTGTGTGTGTATGTGTGCATGCGCATGCGTGTGCATGAATGCATGTTTGCCTGTGTGAGCACCCCTGTGTGCGTGTGGAGTCCTGAGGTTGATGGAGGATGATGTTAGGAATCATCCTTCATTGTTTTTCCACTGTATTCTTTGAGGCAGGGTGTCTCAGTCAAACCCAGAGCGCATTGATTTGGCTATTCCTGCTAGTTGCTTTGTTAGGGTGAGCCTGGCTCTCCTGTTGAGCCTGGAGTTACAGGTGCACCCTCATGTCTGCCTAGATCTGACCCTCATACTTGCCTGGTACCTGTTTTAACCACGGAACTGTCTCCCCTGCTTTTGTTTGAGAATTTAAAATAAAGGCTGCTCTACCCCTGGGAGGTGGTCCCAGAAAGAAAATCAGACACTGGCTTTGGCTCTGACCTAGTCCTCTTAGGGCTATTCATGCCCGGAAGAACACTCTGAAGTCAGGAGCTGCTTTGGGTGTTGGGGCCTAGGCTCGCTGAGAGACTTGAGAAGGGTGAACTTAAAGTGTCCAACTAAAGGGACACACCAGAAAACTTGGGCACTGGCTAAGGAAGCCAGGTCTCTTGAAATCTAGGTTTCTAGCAGAGAAGAGGTAGAACAATAGGAGTGGGCTCAGAGGCTCATCAGAAGGCTCTCACAATGGCTGCAGTCACAGCCTCAGCTGACACCGTGAAGCAGCAGCAAGAAGAACTTTTGCAGAGGATCCAGACCCTCACGGCACCTTCTGAAGGACCACCAGAAGGAGTGTGAGAGTTAAGCCGAGCTCAGCGGGAAAACGTTTCTGCTTGCGCTGTGTTAGGCTGGAAGATCTTGCCCTTGGCGGAGGAAGGCTGTGCGCCTGAGTGCTACAGCTTAGTGTTTAGGTGCAGATGAGGGAGACCTCCAGGTTGAGGCTGTAACCTATTCGGGCTTGCAAGGAACCACTTTAGGCTAACTGGCCAGGTGGGTTTTTTTTCGTCTTCTAATTTTAAATACTGTCTAATATTGCTCATTACTATGCCAATTATGCAAACAAGCACACATACCTTCTGCAGAGCAATGTCACAACGCTCATTTATGTGAGCATGGCTTTTGCTCTGTGAGTGCTTCTAGGATCAGACCGAGGCAAGATATGATCTGAATGTCGTGAAAACAGCACGGTATTTTAAAGGAGTGCTTAAATGCACACTATAAATGCAATTAAATATTAGGAGGCAATTAAAACATATAATAATTGAAAAATATGGCTCTCATTATAGGTAGTTTATAGGGGGATTTTTCTTTTTCCTTAATTTTTTGTATTTCCCAATTTTGCCGTAATTCAGAGGAATCCTCTGGAAACAAAATCTAATCTAGTTTCCGATACAAATTTGATCTTTAATTATATTATCAAGAAATCATCCCAGGAGCGTTCTCTAATTCTGAGTGGAAGCCAAATAACAAAATTCGATCAAATTAAGATGTCAAAGAAATCTGGTTCCAACCATTTATAAATAAATGCTTGCAGACAGTAACAGGCTTCGTTCCCTGACGATGCCCGCAGAGTTTTAGTGTTTCGAGTGAATTTTGTACAGGTTCCATCAAAATATTAATTATGTCTTTTAGTACTGGCGAAGAAAGTGTTTGGTTTCTCCAACTTGTGTAGACATCACTGTGTAAAATAGCTTGTGTGATGTAACACTGGAGGCTCACGGGAAGCCTTCTTCCCAAGATCCCCATGTTCGGTTTACACCCAATCGGTATTTAGCCATAATGCGCTCTTGGTGGATCTTATTGTCCTCTCTTGGGGGAGGCTTGCTACACCATGGCTTTGGTAATTTCAGGAGGAGAGCTGGCTCCCCAGATGTCCTTGGATGTATCGACTGCTAAAGATGGGGTTTTAGCAAACCTCTAAAAAACCAACATCACATGGACGGTTCCGGAGCTGAGGACAAGGCAGACGCTTTAATTTTTCAGCACGCCTAATTCTTTGAAATATACTCAGGCTCTTTAATTCCGTTCCTCCTCCTGGAGACCCATTTCCACCTCATTAACCTTCTTCAGTTTCCCATGCTGTAGTCGAGCCCACCATGCGGCAGTCACGTTCTCTTTCTAGCGCTCTCTCTCCCCCGCCACCCCTTTGCTCAACATCCATTCCGTCCGTCCCCCTGTCTCCGTGCTGCTTTTCTGTAAAGACTGCTTCACTCTGCCTCATTTGCGAACAATTCATCTCTCTAGTTTGCCAGACAGTTTTGTGCCGGGATAATGAAACTATTTAACCATGCTGAATGAGCTTCTCCAACAGCTCTCGCCGCACCCCGCACTTTAAGCGGCGTTTTTTAAAGAGAGAACCGACAGCTGATTGATGAGCAGTCAGAAAGCATATTGCAGAGATATGAATATTTATTGCTTGTTAGATTATCGGTACAACCGGGAAGTTTCAAAGTAATAATGTTTACTTGTTTTTTATATATGGTTAGGGAAATGATGATTAAATAGAGTGGACTAGAGGGGTATTACAAATGCATGCAATTCCGTTTAATAGGTTTGCATATCTGTAATTATTATATATAACAAGTATATATAATATATAATAATATATTAAGTATAATATATTATATATAAGTGTGTATATTTATTTTTATTTATTTAGTATGTATATTTATATATGTTACTTATATACTTATGTGTAATGAGTATATATGTGTATGTGTATTTATACACATAAGTATTATACTTCTTAATTATTTGAGAATTTTATGTGCATTTGGATAATTTTCACCCCTCTTCCCTAAATCCTTCCACATTTCACCTCCTCTTCTCTATCCACCCAGCTGTGTGTCGTCCAATTTGTGCCTCCCATGTATTCCTGATGTGTGGTCGTCCCCAGAAGCGTGGTTGACTTACCAGGGACTACAGCCTTAGAGAACCGCATCTACCTCTTCTAGCACCTATTAGGTGCTTACAGCTGCTTGGCTGGGATGGGGCCTTGTACCCAACTGCCACCTCCGTGCTGGGGTTTGCTCAGGGTTAGGCTTGCACAGGCCTTGGGTATGCTACCTCACCTGCTGCCAGTCTGTATGTGTGGCAGACTGCTGTGTCCAGAGGACAGTGTTTCCCTTGAAGTCATCCAGTACGTCTGGGTCTTACATTCTTTCCGTCCCCTCTTTGTCAGTGATCTCTGAGCCTTGGGAAGAGCAGTGAGGCATGGATCTACCCTACTCGGGGTCGAGCATCCACACCAATTTCTTCTCCACACCTTGTCCAGTTGTGGGTCCCTGTATTTATCATGGTCTACTGGAGAGACGTCTCTGATGAGGACTGAGAGATGCTCTCGTCTACGGCTGTAATGATGAGTCATTAGGAGTTGGTTCAGTACCATGTCTACATAGCAAAATAATAGCGGTGGCTTCTCCCCTGGGGATTATGTATGACCGGTGTACCATTGGTGGTTGGCTTGATAAGGTGCCAGGTGAGAGGTTCAGCGTGTGGTATGAGACTTAAACCCAATCAGAAGGTGGTTGATTCCTCCCAGGACATCTTTTTTCCAGTTCAGCTCTCTGGGTTCACAGGAAGGCAGGACTGATGGATCCTTGTCTGCCTGAGTTATAGCTCACAGTGAAGGAAAGCTGCAACTCTGATGGGGAAACCTCCTACCTCGTGGCTTCCATGGTGCTGGAAGGGGCTACGTGTGCTACTGGAGGAGAAAAGTCATCTGTAATGATTTTCAGTATAGAAATTTTTTTCTTTCTAGCTCGCCTGTCAGTACCCATATGCAAACGATGGCTATGCAAAGCCTATGTTTACCTATCATTCTTTGTTTACCCTCCTTAATTCTGATTGAATTCGTTTTGAAAACTCTGAACTGAGTGGGAAAAATAAGACCATACCACTTGCATGTTGTAAAATGACAACTGTCCTGAGATAACACTTAAATATTGGCAGAGGAGGACTTAAATAACGCTGTGTTAAAACTCCCTGACTTCTGGGTGATTACACTTAAAAATCTAAATACTTTTAAAACGATGTTTTTAAAAGCAGACATGATAAAGGAGTTGTTTTATCAAGTGATTTAAAGGCAGTATATGTTAATTTTATAACAAGTTTCATAAGAAAATGTTTCTCAACATTTTTGCTTGATAATCAAATTGATGTATGAAAAGTTTCTTCCCACAGATGCATTTGGGCATAAACCTAAAAATTAATTTTGGTTCATGTTTTGCCAAAAGGCATCTTCTTATGAGTAATTGATTATAAAACCCATGGTTAATGCTCTACAAGTGAAGAATGGAGCTTGGTGAGAAAGCTCTCACGTTGGTCTTTCCATGCAAAATAACGACAAGCCAGGATCGTGAAGCCGGACCCACTCCTAATGAGGGACGATGGTTTATCGCTGAGGGCAGATCCGTGGAACCACAGCGTGAGCGAGCACATCCAACAGCAGCCAGCTCTTTAAGGGATGCAGGTGGCACATCACAGTACAGCAACTGCTGGCAAAGTCCGCCGTGAAGGAGTGGGTTGCACAGTGCTGAGGAGCACACAGAGGGTCTGGGGTGCCAAGCTCTGTAACTCATGAGCCATGAGAACAGATCACCACACAACGCTCCAGAAGGGGTGGCGCGGCTCGCAGTATCTTCCACGTGGGCCCCCCACGTGACCCAGACGTGTATCCACGATGCCTACCTATAATTCTCAGGTTTTACTCAAGAAAATGAAGGCATATGCATTCGAAGACTTGCACACAAGGGCTTGTAGCAGCTTTATTTGCTGGGGTATAAAACCGGATTGGGACAGCGTCCCCATGCCCAAATCTTTTCACCAAGTGAAAGACTAGGCATATAAATAACTGGACTCTTACAGTCGCAACCTAGAAGAGCCTCAGAATGATTGTATAGGGGGAAAGCGACGACAGAATGTCGTCTATGCTGCATGGCTTTCTTTATATACAATTCTAGAATATGCAAGTTTATTTACAGTGATCGTGTGCTTGCTGATTTGTGCTTTGCTTGGGACAGAGAAGAGGGAAGAATAGAAAGACAGGATCTTGAAGTGGGAGAGGGAAGAAGGACTTTGTTTACCCATGGATTCATGATGTCCATGTAGCACAGAAACTTGTCAAAATTAGGAACAAGTGTCCCTGAAAGGTGGCACATCTTCTGCAGCTGCTAAAAATGCGTAGAACTAAAGGCAATCAAAAGCACACGTAAGAGAATGTGGGCTATCTATCCCAACAATATAAAGAAATTGCTTTTTTAAGAAGTTTTCTGATATGGTGTCTCCTTCCCCATATCATTTCTAGAAGTCAGGCTCTGAGGCAGGACCACCTCAAAGTTCTCAGCACGAAGGCCTGCTAGCGCCCCCTAGAGGAGATCGCAGGAGAGGAACTGCAGAGTCAGGGACGTGACTCTAGCCAATAGACTTTGGTTAAGTTTTACTGGGGTTGGGGATTTAGCTCAGTGGTAGAGCACTTGATTTGGTCCTCTGCTCCGGAAAAAAAAAAAAAAAGTTGTTCTCCTGACCTAGTGCCAAGACCAACCACAACCACCCATGGTGCTGACAGCTTTATCTTTGCCACATGTCCCTTTGTTATCGAAAGAACGTCCAAAGTAGTTCCTATGGCATCAAGATACATCTCCAAAGGGCTGGTCCCCATCTGATGAGACCTCTAAGACCTGGGCCCCATGGAAGGAAGGAAGTTTACGGGAACATGTCCTTGGAGAGAACTCCCCACCATTAATGTTATTCCCCAACACAGGCAACAAGGACAGGACCAACCACCATTTTCCAAAAGCCAGGAGTGTAAATACAAGCTCGAACAAACCCTTTTGTTGCTGTGGTTTTTAGTTTCTCCTGGCAGAAAGCCGACTAGCTCAACTTGAGGGTCGATTCTGGAGCAATCTCAGTCTGTAACATGTGGGGGTCCAGTACACATCTGGCTGTAGACACGCCCATGGGTGCGGCTTTAGATCCGTAGCAGACCTTCCTGTGAGTAGTGTGCGTTGAAGCTGCCCTCGGAAGGGTCAGGTTATAAGCTGTCCTTTGCCAGATGGGGGAAACATACCAGAGAGAGACCCCGAACAGCGCTCTCAGACACATGTCTCTAACACCTCGCTTTCTGAGAAGAGCTCAATGGTGTCCTGAAGCCTCAGAGCTGACGGGAAATTAGTCATTCTGGTCAGCATCCTTAAAGCTTTGATCTTTCCAGCAGCAATGTGAATATTACATATTTTTTTTCCACCGGCATACTTTGTTTTTTTTTTTTTTATCACAAAGGACTAAGGCTTAGCCTTTGATAAATTCTCATTTGCAGAGATAAAGTAAATGGGGAAAAAGCATCTGGGACTTTATGGAAAATGGCAATTTCACCCCCAACTCCCCTCCCCCCAGTGATCATTTTGAAGTTTGGAAGGGAAACACACACACACACACACACACACACACACACACACACACACACACCCCTACCCCTCCAAGCATGGAAAGCATTTGAATTAAACCGGGCACACAAAGCAATAGAATGGAGAAGAGAAGCTCTCTGACAAGCCTTCTCTTTATTCTCTTGAGCTAAGTCTGCCACACGACACACTGGCATCCGGAAAAGTAAGATTCTGACAGGCTAATTTCAGCTTGTGCTTCCAATGACACGTACATAAGGCACTTGTTACGTTTAGTGACAGTCAGTGTCATTTTCTGTTTAAAAGCAATCCATTTGTGTGCATGCCTATGAGCGCAGGAGCCCTTTGAGAGAGTGGGAAGGACATTTGGGGTCTAGTGAGGGTTTGCACAGTCTCAGGGCTAATGCAAGGGAAGGGAGTCCTTGTTGGTATCGTCAGGCTGCTTGGATGACCATGTAGGGCAGGGTTCAAGGACAGAGTCATCACATCAACCTGGTGTCTACCCGTGACTTTCCCATCAGCAGTAAGATCTTAGAACCTAAGAGCAGAGGATGAGGTGGTGATTTTGTTTGATTATAGTCCGGCTTGCTGTAGCTGTGAAGTAGAAAAGCTAAAAACAAAGTCTCTGTGGAGTTAGAGGACACATGGAATACAGGAACAGAACAACAAAAATAAAACCGAAGAAAGCTAAAGGAGGACACATTCGGCCAGTAGGTGGCGCCATCACACCGTACAGAACCCAGCTTCCTGGCAGCGCTGTGCTGGGGAGATTAGAGCCATATACAATTTCCTGTTGGCATCGAAGGTGAAGTCAAGGGTTGATATAAAGAGCTCCATGAGTCTCTGAAAATGCCGCATGCCGGCAGCAACCCAGGCTCACCCTTAAAAGAACTTCAGGAGTGAGGGCGCCAAGGAGGATACTGAGTCATAGCCCCATCGAAATAGTGTCTGATGTCACTGGCGAAAATAGACCCGGAGATCTCTCTCCTCTGTTTATCCCGCTGTAAAGAGATGACATTCATCGGGTGACTAGAGAGTTCATTTAATTATAAAAGACAGAGCCATAATAGAAAAACAGGATACGACTCCCTTGTCTAAAAGGTGTGGTGGATATTTGGAACCGTGTATTTCCTAACCTGTGGTTTACAGCGTCTTTTAAAATTTGCTTTCTAAAGGAAACAGCATTTGGAACAGCCAAGATTGCTCAGGTCAAGACAGTGTGTAATTACAGTGCCAGATGGAGACTATTTCTGCCAACCACGATTCTAATTTCGTCTTTCCCTTTACCCAGTACTAAATTGAGTCTACTTAATAGAGACACGTACTGCCAAAGCCACCCACAGCCTGTGTCCCCTTCTGATTCCCACCGATCTTGTAACATTTCAGACAAGCTCAGGATTCAGATCGAACAAAGACAAGCTGCGCTACCATAGGGCTGAGTGATCTACAGAGAGGATCTGGGAGACTTAAACAGTGCATATAGGAGGCAGGCACAGTCCTCTGACCAGAAAGCCTTAGGAGGAAGGACAATCTGTCATCCCCCTGTTGTGGATTTAAGCTACTATTTTCTTGCACTGACTCTCAACTATCTCAGTAGGGGTTTTGCTCAGAAATCTTTACAGAGTCCATTTCTTCCCCTGCTTGCCGAGTGTGATCATGGGCTAGGGGTTTTATTTAAGCCTCCTTCCCCAAATCACTGGTTTCAGGGCATTGGAACAGGGCATGGTCATCAGTGTGGTACTGATGAAGAGCTGTGGTGACCATGGAGATCTGGATGCTAGCTTCTCCATAGAGGTGTATTTCCTGTTTGTAGGGACTAGAAAGAATGGGAATAGGGCTGGACAGAAGGGAAGGATGGGGGAATATGAGGAGGAGAGGAGAGGAGAGGAGAGTAGAGTGCAGGGAAGGGGAGGAGAAAAGGGGAGGGGAGGGCAGAGGAGGGGAAAAGAGGAAAGGGGAAGGTGGGGAGGAGAGGGGAGGAGAGGCGGGTGGAGGAGAGGAGGGTGGAGGACAAGGGAGGAGAGGAGGGGAAGGAGGGGGAGGACAGGAGTGGGGAGGAGTGGGGAGGAGTGGGGAGGAGAGGCAGGTGGAGGAGAGAGGAGGGGAAGAGGGTGGAGGAGAGGAGGGTGGAGGATAGGGGGAGGAGAGGAAGAAGAAGAAGGGAAGGGAAGAGGAAGGGGGGGAGGAGGGGGAGGAGGAGGGGGGAGAGGAGGGGGAGGAGGGGAGGGGGGAGGGGAGGGAGAGGAAAGCCCACAGAACTTGAGCAACAATAGATACACAGCCAAAGTTGGTGCATGTCTGGAAGACCGTCCCTATTGCGCCCACCTTATTTTCTTTCTTATCAGAGAGCTGCTATTACCTACATCAGAGTCCTATTTACACAACCATGGCAATTTCCCCAAAGGGATTTAAGATTGCTCACTTTCATAAACCGAAGAGCTAAATTCAGCCTGGTTACTCATCTGAGTCCTGAAGCTAACCCAAGCACGTTCCACGTCTCTCCATTCACTCACCCCTTGAATGACATACCTCTTGGGGTCATGCTTTTACCAACTTCAATGATTGTTTCTCATCGGCATGTGGACGTAGGGGCGTGCACTGGGACGGGGGCAACATTTTAGCAACCACAGCCCAGAAAATGTCTATCAGCAGACAAGGACTTCCTGTAGCTCCTCAACTGGATTGTAGGGTCTTGGGAGCTCTGTCCTTGTCCATGGTGGTATATTGACCAGTTTGATCTTGTGTGATTCCTGTGAAGACGACCACAGCCATTCATGGGATATCATATCCTTGTCATCCTCAGTAGACATCCATCAACTCACAGGACCTTCCTCATCCTCTGGTTCTTATGACCTTTCTGCCCTTTCCCCTGAGATGTTCCCTGAACCTGGCGGGGAGGAGGTATGATATAGACATCCCATTTGGAGGTGAACACTTTATAATTGCTTATTTTCTGCAACTTTGATTAGCTTTCGTTCTCTGTATTAACCTCTGCCCGTTATAAAACGAATCTTCTCTATTTATAGGTGATAGCTGCCTTATTGGGAATAAAGATACATGTTTAGAAGGCAGTTGGATACCGTATCAATTTAGCAAAATAATAGTAACAGGCTGTCCTTCAGCGTCTGAATCTATGACCTTGCTAGTGCTGGGATCTTGGCCAGGTTTATAGTATCGGGCACGATTTCCTTCCTAATGAGTGAACCTTAAATGTCATCAGACAGTTGTTGTTTTCACCCACAAGATGTTCATGCCACTATTGCCTCCAGGGGCATATCTTGCCAAGCCAGTTGTTATTGTAGCTTAGAGGGTTCACAAATGGTGAGATTGTTGCTCAATTTCTTCCCTGGCAGCCTGCATACATTGTGCCTTCTAATCCTAGGAAAGCTCTTCATCGGGGAGGAAGCTTTCAGGCCAGTATTGGCTTGATTTCGTCAACTCCTGTGACCAGCATGTGGTGTTTCCATCCATAGAACCTCAATTTCTAATGGAAACAGTCTGGTTTGGTGTGGGAGTCTCCGGGACTCCCTGACTAACAATGTGAAGAGAGGTAACCATTTTTGTTACCTCTCTTCACATTGTTACCTCCACTTTTGTTTTAGAATCTATGGCTTCTGGTAAGACCATTGTCCCATTACCATGTGAGTTAATTCCATCGGAACTACTCAAAAATACTGGTTTTCAAAAATTCATAGAAAAGAAGGTTCTCAAGTATCCCCACTGCTGTTTATTGATCCATCCCATCTTCTTCCTTACCCTCCCATCCTGTCCCCTGCCTGATTCTTGTGGTCCTTTAAATGATGGCTGTCCTGGACAATTGGCCTGAATCCTTCCTCCGCGGCAGGGACTGCTGATCCTGGTCATAGCCAGATGAGAAATGAAGGGAAGTTTGGAACTCCTAATCTACCATAAGACCACTTCTTCAGCTAGATGTCCCCCTCCTCTTGTCACCCCTCAGAGGACAAAGGGTGTTGACTCGAGAGGCCAACCTTCTAGCTGGCACCTCTACCTCCATCAAGGTCCCGTCTTTCAGGCTTGCCCTGTTCTTCACAGGAATAATCTCGCTACTGGTCGCTTCCTCTCCACACATACACACACCATCAGATAATGAGTTTTAGAGAAGGAAAGAAAGCTTTGACTCACTGTGGAATGTGACTGGGTATTACTTTTACTTCATTTTATTATTATTATTATTATTATTATTATTATTATTATTATTATTATTATTATTATTATTATTTTGCAGCACTGGGGACTAAACTCTAGGACCGGTGCATGATTCTGTCACTGGGCTACATTCTCAACCTTCAATCACTGATGATTCCCCTCCACAGAACCTTATTTTCAAGTTCTGATGGGCAGAAGTGTTCATCTCCAGATGGGACATCGATCTCATACCTTCTCCCAGCCAGGCTTGGGGAACATCTCAGAGGAAAGGGCAGAGAAGTTGTAAGAGCCAGAGGATGCTGTGAGTTGGTGGATGTCTACCGAGGATGACAAGGATGTGGTACCCATGAACGGCCGTGGTAGTCTTCACAGGAACCTGATTAGAACTGTGGCTTTTGTTCTAGACACCCCTTGAGGATCTCAGCCCTCCTGCCCTGAACACTGGCAGTGGGTGGACACATGACGGGTGTCTGGACTCCTGTGCTCACCCATTCACTTGTATTCTCCACAACTCTACACGAATGGCCTCTTTGAAACACGTATTTGTTATGTCCTTTAGCTTAGAATATTCTAGTGGTTTCCAGTTACTCCTTGAACACAATGCTGGCTCCTCCCGTGCTGTGTGGGTCCCTTCTCTGTTATCATGGGCTGGTCACACAGCAGCCTCAGTCTGTGTTTCTCACACAAGGTCTGTTCCCTTGCAGCCATTCTGTTCACTCTGAGTGGCCACACAGGTTTACCATTTGTATTTGCATCCGTCATTCCTGTCTTAGGGGTACCTTTCCCCAGCTCTCCTCGTAGTGTCTACCTTGCAGCTCCACAGAACCTGGCTCTGTCCTTCCCAGCCCTGCCTTGTCTAGCTACGGTCTCCACTGAGATACGATCATGAGACTGGGAGCTGCTTCTGTAGAATTCTCATTTCCTTTACTCTCTCGACACAGTGTCTAGCACACTAGAGACGTCCAGTGGGATCATCTATTGGACTAAGGGGCTCACACATGGAAAGCTGCTATCGATTCTCCTCTGCTCTCAGCCCCTGAGGCCAGGTTTTCACTTGTCTCTGAATATTTTAACTGTTCTTCTGTTCAGCTCCATGGTTTCTCCAGAGAGAGGATAACCCCTCATCTACACGTCACCCCATCCTGTCTGTTTTAGACATATGTCACCCTCCCTTTCTTGTGCAATATACCATGAAGCATAATATATTACCATGTACTGATAACACAGAGGTGACTTCTCAGGAAAGTGTGCTTTCTCCTCTCAAATGCTTCTGCCTTGAGGACGGATCCCGTGTTTAACATCTTTCTGATGTCCAGGAGCCCCTTAGTGCTGTGGCGATCGACTGATAGTTGTGAGAAAGATGACTCCCAGAGAGACCAGCATGACCCTTCGGCTTCATCAGGCTGAAATAGGCCATGCAAGCCTGGGTACCTGCAACTCCCCTAATGGGTACCGAGCCTGCATTGCTCCTTGTACTGTGACAAAATGATGGTGTGAAGGCAAAATGGCACACTGTGTCCTTCTGTGGTGTGACAGATATGCGGTGCCAAACACTAAGGAGGGTCACGTCCTCAGTCTCCAGCCTGATGGTCCATCCTTAGGATAGAAATTCACGTTCCTTTCTGTTTAATCTGACAAATGGAGGTGGAAGCTGATTGTCAAGGGCAATCACGGAGGGGGGCTTTGGATGGGCTGGGATTGGAGAGGCTCAGGACATTAGAGGACGGTAGAGCTCTCCAGTGGCTGTGTGTGACAACAGTGCCCCAGGTCCAGCTCACTCATGACACCACAGCCCCGTGCCTGTGGCCACAATGGTGAGGATGTTCTTACACTCAGTTCCATGCCACTTAGCAGTGAGATGAGTCCAAACGGCTTTGTGGCTTGGCTTCCAGTCAACAAGGCGATGACAGAAGCTACTTGTTACTGCTGTTACTCTGAGGACTGTGTAGTTCCTCCTAATGCATATCAAGGTGAACAGGGCATCCGAGGCCAATATGGTGGAGGGAAAATGTGCAACATGGAACAGAGATACCCAAGGGGAGGCAGGCACTGGGTATCAGGTGAGAAAGCACAACTAGCAGGCGCTAGACAATGAACACCGATGGAATATCAGGGGCCAGTCGGGTTAAATACTGTCAGTAAAATTAGACTGGGAGTCGGTGTTGGAACCCATCAGCACAGGGCAAGGAAGGGAGAGGGAAGCCTCTTGTCTTCTGCTTCCTCTTAAAGATAATAGTAACTGGATGAAACAGACCAGAGTCGGTCTCTTTTCTATGTCCTTCCTCAAATTGCTTACCTCTGGGAAGAAATCTAGCATCTTCACTATATACTATCTCAGGCACTGATCATGTCTCAGGCTTGGGTCAGACAGAGAATGTCTCCGTGGAGAACTTTGTATCCCAAGGGAGATGTCAGTGACTGAAGGACAGGAAGTGACATAAGTTTGATTGATATAGATTAAGGCCTATGCTACACACTTGCACCTGCACCTGCACCTGCACCTGTACCTGCACCTGCACCTGCATCTAGACATACTGTGAGGTCAGGTGGTTTAGATGTCAGAAATGAGAGAGAAGACCTAGGCATTTACACTTGAGTAAGTCACAAACATTGAGATATGTGTGCGTATGTATGCGAGTGTGTTGTGTCAGTTGTATTTTAAATGATTTTTATTTTTCAAGGTATCACCTATTTGGGGATAAGCATGAGGTAACATAATGTTACCTCGTTAATCTGCCCTAATACACATTCACTTGATTCTCAGACAGAAATTGTCTGTAGCCTTAATCCACCCGATGAGACCCACAGACATGTGGGTCAGGAGGTGAATATCCTCTTTCAGCTGATGGTCAATGTGTTAAATACTGTTGGTTTTCGGTCCCCATTCCTCATAAGAATACTGGGAAGTTGACCCTACATTTCAGTGGAGCTAGATGGACAGGAAGGGTAGGCTTTGCATCTCAACCTCACTTATGTGACTTACAGAGACCTTTAATTTAAGTGCCATTTATGGGGACCGCAATTAGCTGGGGGGAGGGGCTATGTCCAAATGGATTTTCAAGTAGACAAAGCTGTGTACCATTAGTGAAACCAGGATCCAGGTGCTCCCAGGAACACGAGGAAAGCCAGAGACTGTAGTTCAGAACAGGTGAGTGAAAGGAAGATCTGGTCAACCTCAAAGACTACAAGAAATAGCCAGGCATGCAATGCTCACATTTTACCCAGATCCAATTTGCTTCCCCTTAGGCAGAGCAGACCATAAGGGGCAGGTTGCAACCTCACCTGGTTTGAGCTGGGTGATAAATCTGCATCTTTGAGGTGTTATAGTTGTCATGGTTACCAGCAGATTGATTCCAATAGGAACATTTATTTTTATGCGATAAGTCTGATTCTACAGGTAGCATGTAATTTTAATAATATACCGAACCCATTAGCTTCTGTGCTTGTTACAGAACAAATCCTTAGGATGGAGGACAGATGGGTCCCACATGGGGTCACAGTCTTTCCAGGCTGTGATAACAAATGATAGCTCAGTGGACATGGCAGAAATTCATTCTCACAGCTCCAGAGAGCAGAAGTCTAAGATCAAATGACTGGTACACTGAGTGTCCTGTACAGCCTATTTCCAGGTTCACAGATGGAACCTTCTTGCTGTGTCTTCCTGGGGTGAGAGGGGATGGGATGTCTCTGAGCTCTCTTTAATCAGCTTGATTTCGAATCCCATCATGAACACGCTGCTCTCGTGATCCAACGCCTCCTGCTACTCTCTTCCTCCTTATGGTTATCACCTTAGGAGTTAGTGCTTCAGTGTATGAGTTTGCTGCCTCAGGCATCAAGACCACTGCACACGAGAGGCTTTGAGCATCAATTCCAATGAATAAAGAGGAATAAAGAATTACTCGACTCATGAAGAGACTCCAGGTCCTGTTCCTAATGTGTTGATTTTCTAGACCAAAGCAAGGCAATGGTTTTGTTTTATGTTTCGTTGGTTTTTGTTGTTTTCCTGGTGAGAAAGGACCTCATCAGAAGATGTTGAAGAAGAAAAGAGTTGATCTCTCTGAGTGGAAAGGAATACTTCCGGAATTCTGGCCTGGAGATGAATGTTAATTTCTCCTTACCCTAAAGTGAAGGAAAGCTTTTCACAGCTTAGATTATGGATGGGAAGTTATGGATATAGCAAGCCACGATTGAGATGCCCCCAAAGACCCAGACTCTGGCCACCGATGCATGCTTAGCTCCGGGGAGAGCAGAAGCGCAGTCCATCTGAACCTGCCCCCTTTGCTGCCTCCAGAAACTGAGAGCCAAAGAAACGATGTCCCCCACAGGCTGCACCTGTAAGGGCTTGATATGCTGCAGTGTCAGCCTTCTGTCTGTCCTTGTAGCAGGTAAAGCCAGTTTCCTCTTCTGGATCTTTGCCCTGGTGGGATGCTTTTCAGAATTACTTCCCACAGTTATTCGGTTAGCCCGCTCATTCCAGCATCATCTCCGTCAGCATCTAGGTGGTGGACTTTGGACGCCATGCTTTTGTTGCTGTCTGTCCCCGTACCTGACAGGCTGCTCTCTTCGCCATGGCCTGTCTTCTGAACTGTCACAGGCCACTCGCTAAAGTGGCCACTTCAGCCATGAGGATCTGGCCACTGTCTGTGTAGCCTATTGCTTACTGCCAAGGCATTTACCTCACCCTGCTTGAATGAAAGGGAACGTATCCTCCCTGTGGATCAGCTAGAAGATAAATAAATAATGCTCCTAAAAACACTCTCTGGGGAGACTCTCGTGCTGAGAACCGTCCGCAGCACCTTCTCAGTGTTCCCCTTGACTGCCTTGTGCAGCTTATGTCTTTCTTTAGAGCTCTGTGCTATTTGTAGGAAGACTGTCTGAGAAAACCCAAATACACACGTTCAAAGGGAGCACAGATCTGATTGCTTGGTCAACTGTATTAGAAGAGGGTAGGAATCTGTGATATGCTGGGACAGGCTTACAAGGGATACACTGTGTATCCTGGGGACAATATATGCTTGTAATTGGGGTTTGGGATATCCCCAAATAAGGGCAGCTAAATGTCACCCACACACAATGGCATTCTATTGTTCTTAGTACATCACGGCAGAGGGTTAGACTGACGATGCAGCTTTTAGTTGTTTTCCAGGCAAAAGAGGGGGTGGCAATATTTTGATTAGTGAAATGGGCAAATTCTATCACCTAGTAAACATGTGTTTTGTTTTCTGCCTTTAATTTGATAAATAATTCTAATTATGAAGATTTCCTTATTGCACACGTGCTAACGGGTAGAATAATAATCAACTCAAATACCCTACATCTTATTCACCTTAGTATTCCTGTCTCAGTTCACGCCTAATTATCCTCCACCACCTGATGGTTATTTTCTTTCAGTTTTGGGGGGGGGGCTGATCCCACCCTGATACATTGTGAGTCATTAGAAACTGTAACTTGGAGCTGGAGCGAGACGTCTCAGCAGATAAAACCACTTTACCTCCAGAGGACTGTGATTGGATTCCCATGGTGGCTGGTAATCAGCCACTTCTAGGAGATCTGATGCCCTCTTCTGGCCTCTGTCGGTACTACGTGCATGTGACCTAAACGCATATAATAAAATAAATCTACCTCCCCAACCTGTAAGTCATGAGAACATTCAGCCCTGTTCCCTGTATTCACAAATGCCCTCCCCCCAGTCCTTCAGGACAGGCCTAAATCTTTTCCCTCATCTGCTTTTACAATTTTGGTCTCTGGTATCTTGGCTATGTGAACAAATGCTCACTCGGGGGGGGGGGGCAGAAGCAGCGCAGGTAACCCTCGGGAGCACGCAGTGAATGTTCCCTATCTGCTTGCGCAGAGGATGTAACAGTTGGCAAGTGTTCTTTAGTCTATGTGGAGATAAGAGGGTTGTTTCTCGCCCTGCAATTCATCATCTTCCCTTGGAATGTTTATCCAGAGCAAAGAGAACAACCCCTAGCATTCATTTCCTTCTTTAATAGCTTGACAGTTACAGGTGCCCAAATGACTTTTATGTTCTCAGATAGCCCCATTGTCATTATTTTCACTGTCTGCTGATGAGGCATTGCTGAGGTAACAGACTCGGCCGAGTCCTTAAAACACACAACAGCCATGAGGTGACAGGAGTTTGGGTTTGAGATGGTCGGGCCCTGGCCGCATGGGATTCCACCTGCTCAGTCAGATCGTGCCTGCTCTTGGTGGCAACATGCAAGTCCATCCGAGTCGTGGGATCAGCCTTTTATATCAGAACTAATTGCATACAGAGCTTAATAATAATAATAATAATAATAATAATAATAATAATAATAAAACACCACAGGCATACTCCCAGGGCTCTGTCACAGATGTAGGTATGCCGATGTGCTGCCTCTCCTCCATCTCCAAGTCTGTCTGTGTGTAGGATGTCAGGGGATCAGCGTCACTTACAGCTGTGGCTTCCTGAGTCCCTCCATCAGGGTAAGTGGCTTCTCAGTGAGGCCATCTGCCTTCACTTATCTCTGCACAATGTCCAGTTTGGAAAAAAAATGTCTGAGTCAAGTCTTTAGACGAGTCGAAGCCAAGCTGACATAAATCTCTATTAATTAATTCCCCCTGTGCCATTGGATAATCTACTTTAAGATGGCGAGCATGAAATATGCCCAAGTACACAGAAGACACAGCAATGTTATCCTTCAGAATGAGACACAGTGACATTCCTCTGGGGTCTAATTCCTCTGGGATCCGCCATGAGTATTTCCTGTCAAGTGGAACTTGCAAACATCACAGTCAAGAGCGCATCTTGGTGGCTTCTCGATATCGGCAGACTGAGATGCTGGAACTAGAAGTCAGTCCTGTGAGGATGGGGCTATCCCGGACCCCTTCTGCACCCCCTAAAATGCAACACGAAGGTCTAGAAGGCAACAAGGAGGCCAAGAGGGAGTGCCAAAATCAAAACGGCATCAGGGATATTGGGTCGACAAAGAATAATTAACGGAAGTGAAAACTGACCCGGGGAACAATATCAGATGCATCCTAACTCAGGCTGGGACTTAAGAGGACTCTAATTGATCCTGCGTTTGCTTGCCTGAGTCAGGCAGCTGAGCCGCTCACAGCTACTGTGCCCTCCTCACCCCATGTTGCTTTTATTGCAAATAGTAATTCGGACTCAATTTCTTTATATCTACTTCTCAAGACACATTAAAACGTTTCTTATAGCTACTACCGATGTGATACAGAGGCAAAGCACTGGAAGAGAACCTCGCTGCAGCATGGGTCAAAGGCTGTCGAGAGAAGAAAATACCAGACTCTGCTTTGCAGTGTGTGTCTCCGTCTTTTTCTGTTTCTGCTTCTGCTCTTTCCTTTAGCTGCTGGTTCAGCTCCAAAGGAGGTGGAATAAGGATACTGCTGGACAATGATTCAAACCTCTGTTTCCGGTGGTTGCTGTTGCCGGTGGTTACTGTGGGCAGAGCTGTTGCTATGGGTGGAGCTGTCGCTGTGGGCGGAGCTGCCAGCTGTTGCTGTGGGCGGAGTTATCGTATCCCCACATCATACGCATATTCATGCATGGTAACGGATAAGCCATTCTCAAAAGGCACCTGGACAAGTCAGAAACTACTCTTCAATTTGGAGATTGAGAACTTCTAGTTCTCAGAGAAGAAGGCAGAATCGGGACAGAGTCAGAAAGATGGAATCTTCTAGAAAGTTACCAGAGTTGAGGGCAGCCTTGCTGAGCAGGGGCTCTAAGCCAGGTGCCAATGGAAGTAAGTGAAGCACCATGCTTGCTGGACTCAAGTAAAGTCTCCCGTTCCTCAGGAAAACCAAGGACGAGGACGTCACAAGCTGAACATAGAAAGGGCAGGCTTAGGCAGACATCTATAACAATCACTTCCTTGTGGCTGTAACAAAATACCATGACCAGAAACAACTTAGGGGAGGGAAGGGTTTATGTTGGGCTTTGTTTCTTAGGGGACACAGAGCATCACAGCTTGGCACCGGGAGTATGAGGCTAGACTGATAGGAAGTAAACTGATCACCTGCCACCCACACACAGGAAGCAAGAAGAGAGGATAGAAAGGGAAGCCACGCTACAAAACCTCAAAGCCTGTCCACAGTCATGTACTCCGTCTTAACAGTTCCATAACTTTTCTAAACAGTGACACTGACCAGGGACCAAATATATAAAATATAATTCGGGGGGGGGGCTTTTCCTATTCAAACCAGCACAGTATCATATTACGCTGACAAGTGTTTGTCTCTCCGTCACTCTTTTTTATAGTATTTATATTGTGTGAGCAAATACAGACATGATAGGCCAAGGTCAATGTTGAGTGTCTTCCTCTCTCAGTATCTAACTATTCTCTTTCTTCCTTTACCCATATGCATCGTAGCTGCTTGTGTTAAATTCTACTAGGAGAATCTCGACGTCATAAACTCAGCTCTCATCTCAAATGGAATAAAAGTTTAGCTGGGAACGTATGTTCAGGTCTTCCCAAATACAATGTTGCAATGTGGAGTTTTTAAATAGAGGAAGAACAAAGAAAGTTGTAAATGAGGGCACTTTAAAAGCTCATTGGTGGAAACACTGAGTAGCTCTTGTAGGCAGAGGAATATCACCGATAGGCCTCAGATCTACTTGATAGCATCCTTAACCTTTGGTTGGTGCAAAATAGGGTTTAGTTAATACACCCAGAAGGTTTTTATCTGTTTATCAGGATGTGAGGTCTGACAGAGGAAGGCAAAGGATGGCTTTTTAGAAGCCAAAGAGAGCCCAACAGAAATGAAAATTAGGATATTGGATCCTCCATATTCCAAGCTCTTGCTCATAATTAAGGGATGACATGAGGCTCACAGAAGGGTGTGTGCAGATTCTATCGAAAACTGATATTGTTTAGTAGAAGAGATTTGAGCATCATAGATTTTATTATTTGGGAGGTGTTCCTGAAAAATCATTCCTCACAGACAGTGGTGGATGGAATACATCCTCCGTCCCTTGCTGTCTTCCTCACCCAGGCGCCATTTGTTGTCTAGAACTGAGAAGACAGACAGCCTCGCTTTCTGTTTCTAAGAGTCAGTTTACTACACTGTGACTGTTCCTAATCTCAAAAGGCCACACCCACAATCCTTTGAGGTCTGAGACTTCGTGAACACCGGCTCAGTGCCAACCTGGCTTTAGGTGATGGCCCAGGCTTTGCATGTGTGCCCAGGCCTGGGCCTGCAGGTGCAGTTCCGTTGTACAGCTCTGGCCCGACATGCACACAGCTCTGAATCCATCCCTCCAAACCACAAACAGAACAGCAGCAACCATTACAACATCACTAAACTCAGATGGCGTTCAGGCTGTGTGTGAGATGGATGTGAAACAGGAATGAATTTGTGTTTACATTTGGACCTGTCTCTGTGATATCTTATGGATATTGGGATATCCACAGATCTACAAGCCCAAAACTGAATCGTGAGTGAGCTCACTGCCAATCATTTCAGATGAAGGGCGTTCAGCCTTCACTCCTGTTGTTGAGCTTCCTTTGGAGTCTCGTCTATTTGTTTCTCTTCCCTTTGGCTCAGCCTCGCACAGGGAGGGCTTCAGTGTGGTTCACGCTACAGGAAGAAATCTGACATCACGCACTGGTTTATTTTCTGTTACTGCGATAAAAGACGCTGCCCAAGAACTTTGTGGGAAGGAAAGAAGTGATTCCAGTTTACACTTCCAGGTCATGGTTCATCACAGAGGGAAGTCAGATGAGGACTCAATCAGAAACAGAAACACAAACCATGGCGGAGTGCTGCTTACTGGCTTTCTCTCTATCTTGTTTCCTGCTTCCTGCTCAGCTAGCTTTCTTGTGTAGCTCAGACCCACCTACCTAGGAACCGTGCCTTCAGACTCTCCCAGGAGGATGAAGGCAACAGTTTCTCACTGACCTTCTCACCAGCCAGTCTGATCTGGGCAACGTTCTAACAGATGCAGACCACTCTAAAGTTGATAGCTAAAGATAACATTGAACACATTAGTCTCAGGATTTTGTTAGATTTTTCTTGATGTATACGTATACTTTAGAATGCCTTGGGGTCAGCAGTTGGTCCATATGAGCTTGAGTTCATTCTGTATGCTAAACATAGTCCTAAAATATGAAAGAGAGCCCCTAGTTAGGAACCGGGAGATGCTTGTCACAGTTCCACTTCTGCTGCTTGATGAATAATCTGACGACATCATGCAAACTCTTCTCTAAGGGTCTGCTTCCCAAACTGCAGCTCTCCCTACTGGCTTGCAAGCCTGGGCCACACTGCACCTGGATATCTTGAGCAACACAGTCTGGAACTAACTGATGCATCCAGACTTGACTCAAAGAGGGGGGTGGGAGGGTTGTGTCTGAGAATCCACAACTCCCAGACTTTCTAACAGATGGACCGTGTTTTCTATATTTTCTTTTGGAGGCTACCAACTACAATTTTCTTAACATTGCAAATGTATGCCTTTGTGTACAGAACTGAACTCTATAGTGACCTTGAATTAGAGGAGTCTGAACTCAGCAGGACGTGGCCTCCTGTTCTTACAAACCTTTAAGTTGTAGGCTACAGATAGAGCACAGCCGAGAAAGGCATCCAGGTTACTTGGTGTGCTTAGAGCGACATGCATCTTCTGGTTTTAGCAGCTGGTTGATGAGTACAGGTTTCACGGAACATGACCCCACTTTGTTCTCGTCGGAACATTCATTACTCAACTCTGTATGGTGCTCCATGAAGGAACAAAAGCCCAAGACCTCACAATGGAGCTCCAACAATGCAGCCTGTCAACCGACTACTTCTGGAAGTGATGAGGAGTCTTGTCAGAGTGCCTTATCCATCAGCAGCTTGCAGATTTGCATATGCAGGAGTTTTTCATGTGATTCTATGAAGCGGCCACACCAACATTCTTCAGTGTGCTATGTGGGTCTGAGGGCAGAGGCAATGATCATAATGAAGTCCTTCTGAGTTCCACCTCTCTCAGGGCCTATGAAGTAGATTTTTGTGGCTATGGAAAGAATAGGGAAGGGAACACTGTGGGAAGGAGAAGGATTGGCTGTTCTTTTGTCAAAAGGCCAAGAGCTAGACCATTAATTCATTCGCTGTCAGCTATCAGACCATCTGTAAGTGCTGTTAGAACCACATGTATTTTAAAGAGAAAAACAAACCAGGTGCTGAATGTCGTCAAACTCCCTTCTTGCAAATAAGAAATATGTCTTCCAGCAGCGTGAAGTTAGCTTGTCTGATGACAGAGAGAGGATAGTAGACCCCAACACAGGGGCATTTACATCTCGCAAACAGTAGCTGGATGCCTTTTCCCTATAAACTTCTAGTTCTGTAAAATATTATTTTTTTCCTTTCTTGGCTGTCACATCATCAGCCTGGAGTGCTGGGTGGCTTGTTAATTTATACATTAAATGCATTAACTTGTTCCACTTCCTTTCCCGAGTGGCTTATCGAAAGGGATGCTCACTCCAGTGACTCAGTAGGTTTCTGAAATGGAGCAAAGGTTGGTGACATGAGTTTGTGAAATTTGGTTGACAGGAAGCCACAAGGGACTTGAAGACAAGGAGGGTCCTAAAATAGGAAGGGGGACTCCATGGTAGAGCCAAATTTTCTTTTCTGGAAAGATCATCAGATTATCTGAGTTTAATAAGGATTGTTAGGATGTGAGGCTGGGCTGTCGCCTATGCTGGCTCTGCATCACCTGCTTCTGTAGCAAATGCCACAGTGACCACAGGATCAGAGCCTGGCTCGTTTGTTTTTAGCCAATTTTACAGAAACTGGTGTGTGTTGAGGTGCTAGCTTATCACGGGCATTGTTCATTCTTTTCTGTAATATATATATATATATATATATATACATACATATATATGTGTATATATACATATATATGTATACATACATATATACACATATATAGCATACATATATATGTATATACATATGTATGTATGTGTGTATATGTATATATGAGTATATGTACATATGTGTATATGTGTATATAGGTAATATAATAAACTTTAATGTCTAGCATATTCATGAAATGGTAAAATCTTTTAACAATCATGCCTGTTAAATCAGCTCCATAAAAGCACCCTATTTGCCAGGTCTTTTGGATTTCAGATTTTATATATTCATGTTGAAGCCATGATGATGTGATACCAAAGAGACAAGTGTTGAAGTCACAAGGAGATAAAAAAAAAGTCTGTAGATATTGTTTTTTTTTCTTTCAATAAAGCAAATTAATCTGTTTTTTCCCCATGACAGAATGAAAAGTCTTAGCTACTCAGGAAGGCAAAGGTTTGAATGGTCACTGCGCTCGCCCTGTAACCATTCAGCAGGCAGGGCAGCAGCTATAGGCGGGAAGCAGGCAAAGGATCCCACCGTGATCCTGTCAGACCTCCCTCCCAGGCTGCTTCCGTTCAGCCCACGTCACAGGGCTGAACACCCTGGCTCTAGATGCTATTTTATTTTATATGCATTTATAATTTTTGTTACATCTTAATCCTACACTCTCTCTCCATATACCCTTTGTGTTCCACCACTTGCTTCTACATGTGTGTGTGTGTGTGTGTGTGTGTCTGTGTGTGTGTGTGTGTGTGTGTGTGTGTGTGTGTGCATGAGCATATGCTCATGCATGCGTGAATATTTGTGTTTCTTTAAGGACGTGCCCCAGAGTGCATGTGGAGGTCAGAGGTCATAGGACAATATGCAGGAGCTGGCTCTCTCATCCCGCTATGTGGGTCCTAGAGATCAAACTTAATTTGTCAGGCCTGGCAGCAAACCCTTTATCCAATGAGCCATCGCACCCACCATCACTTTTTATCTTAAGGGGGAGAGTGACAGGTGTTCCTTAACTGAAGACTTACTTATGTGTTAGTTCATTTGCAACCCTTAGATTTCTTTTTATTTAATTTTCACAGAGAGAATATCATAGAGCAGAGCTAATGGTAATTAGGTGGGCTGGAAACTGTAGGAGATTCCTTCAGATACCAGCGTCCTTTCCACAGGAGGAGTGACCCAAGAGCGAGTTTTCTCAGTCTTCATCCAGTTTCAACCTAAATTCACATCCTGACTATGACAATTAAGCTCAGGGGCTGACTTGATAAGATATAGAATCGTTTGGGAGATGCGCATCTGGGCGTGCCTGGCAGAGGGTATCCTGATTAGGTTAATTGAGGTGGGAAGCCCCATCTACTGTGGGTGACGCTATTCCCTAGGCTGAGATCTTGGACCGCAGGAAAGGAAGGAACTGAGCTGGCACAAACATTCATCATCCTCAGCTTCTTGACTATAGGTGCATATATAGCTTGAGCCAGCTGCCTCAAGCTCTTCTTCTGGGACTTTCCCCGCCCTGCCCCTCCTCCTGCCCCTTCCCCGCCCTCCTGCCCCCCGCCCCCATGACTGTACCTTGAACCATAAGCCCAAATAAACCCTTTCTCCAAGAAGTTTGGACTGGGTATTTGATCACGGCAACGGGAATATAAATAGAGACAAGTTTAAGAAATGCAGTCCCTTAGGAATTTACTCAAATGACGGAGTTTTATTCTTACTGATTTTATTCTATTATGCTTAGTTAAAACATTGAATAAAAAATTCAATGCTTTACTGTTGCTGTTGTTGTTTTAAACAAGGTATCATGGAAGCATGTAAATTATAAAGTAGGGTTTATTCTAGCCATTCTATATATTTGGCAAAGCTGTCATAGTCACCCAGAGAATACCAAACTTGAATATCGCTTCTATTTTTTTTAAAAAAAAACAATTTAAATGGCATACACTAATTATGCAAATTAGTACAAAAGACTAATTATACAAATTGTACAAAATAATGGGTTCATTGTCAGATTTTCCATAGGAATTTTAATGTCTATATATGGTTCAGAGTCCAGAGCTCTTATAGTCTTGCAGTGAGGGAAAGAGAGCAATGGGTCAAGCCAACTGCATTGTGTATCCCACAGCCTTGGATGAGATGATCCGATTCTGCCGTGCAGATTCCTGGTCTCTGCAAGACAACTGCTGGCACACGCCAACTGGCTCAAACCTCCCAGCTTAGTATGGCTGTGTACTTTTGGTTCCAATCCTGATTGACGGTCAGGGCTTCTGAAGTCATCTGGAGACTTGATGGATGGGAAATGGCCTCTCAGGCAGCTTCTTGGAGGCTCCGTACCTTGCCACACAACCTTTACCTCTTCATGAGGCTGCTTACAAAAAGGAGGTGTCCTCCAAGCTGCAGGACCTACATATATCCTGTATATGTAGAGAGAGAGAGGACAGAAGGATGGTAAGAGAGAGTCAGCCCATGGAATCCCAGTGTCCTGTGCTGTCCTGTGGTACCAGCCAGATGGAAAGTGTGTGAGTGAGCTCATCTTAGAGCAAACCTGGACAAAATGGGACTTACGATTCTTCCCAATCTCTAATCATGTGATTCGGTATTTATTTGGAAAATGGATTCCACATGTCTTTCGATCTCATGGAATGAGAAAGAGTCTGGCAAGTTTCTTTTTTGTAATAGACACTACATTGCCAAAGTTACCTCATCACACTCCCGGTGGGTGGTGGGACATATTTCTGTAAACTTCAGCTCCTTTGGGTACAGCCTTGATATCCTAACAGAGGAGAAATTGTCCGGAGTTGGTCACATGTATTTTCCTCCTAGCTGACGGTCAGGAGCAATGACCTACACATGGTTGATAGAAGAAACCAGAACCTTAGGCATCTAGAGTAACGTCCTTCCTTCCTACAGTGTCCAAGCCATCTAGACCTTTGGGAACAGAGGGTACAACAATCAAAGTTGGGGTGCACAGAGGTGATTTTGTCTAAAGCAGTCGAGAGTGTTCACGTGTAAGTCCAGGAGACGTTCTCCCTGGCAAATAATCTCTGGCACATGTAGAGAGTCCGGCTGAAAACCCGCGCCATTCCACTCACTGTCCCTCACAAAGCACCTTTCCATCGGTTCCAGCCATTCCGGCTCTGGCTGGGATCCCCACAGAGCAGGCGCTTGCCTTCTGCTGTGCCAATCCAAGGCAATTGCATCCAGTGAAATGGAGGCCCATTGAAGGATGAGATTAGTGATTATGTGAGATTATGTCCCATCCTCCGGCTGTAAGAGGCTTATGTAGCGCTGGAGATCTGTGTAAATGTTATTAACTTCAGCTAATTAGAACCCTCTAAACCTGAGAAATCTGGATTCCAGAAGCAGACATGAGAACACTTGGACCCGTCTGCTGGATTACAAGGTAGCTGACATTTGTCTGTGCCTGGGGCTTGCATAAATCCTTAGGCAGCGGAGGTTTGAGCCAAGGATATTGTATCAGTTATGAGCGATTCTGTAAAACTCCGCCGCTTCCCCTCTGCTTCCATAGACTACGACTGTGGCTGCGTTGTGAAGGTGAGCCCACTCGGCTCGGACTTCAAAGATGGGAGGATGCCTTCTGTACCCGGGGACGCCAGGTAAAAGAAAGCCTCCGTTGAATATGAAATCAATCATTGAGCATGATATACTTTGCTCCGTGGAAGAAGGATGAACACTGTCATGTCAGACATGCCCAAGGTCCTTCTGACTGGAAATCATAACTCGCCCATCTTATTCACCTTTGTCACTGTTTTGCATTATTATTTTGTTATGTATTTAACTTTATTACTCCACTATATCTGCTATATCTGCTCCCCATTTTCCTCTCCCATCCCTCCATCTCTGCACCCCTTATTTTGTCCTCAATCCCCTTCTTATATTCACGTCTCATTTTTTTTTTCATGTGATCCACTGAGTTTAATTAGGGTTGCTTGCATAAGCACGGGTGTGGGTCTATATATTGGAACAAGGGCAACATTCCTGTGCCTTCTTCTCTGAGCAAAATGATTTCTTCAGCACGCCCAGTGGCCTCATGGAGCAGTGCAGCCTCATAAACCCTTCCAATACACATGGTAGAGTGTTGATGTGCTGAGTCTGTGTACACTTCACCACTGAGCTCATGTATGCAACGGTCGTCTCATGCCCAGAGCCATATTTCACAGCATTCTTCCTCATCCACTGACTCTTATGCTTGTTCTTTTCCTCTTCTACAATGTTCTGTGAGGTTTGGAGAGGATGCCAAAAATGTCGGTTTAGAGGTTAATGGCTGAACACTCAATGATCCCTTGTTCTCAGCACTTTGAATTATTAAGAGGCTCCGTATTCACTGCTGCTTACTGCAAAAGGAAGTTTCTGTGCCCACATAAAAGCTGATTAACAGTTATGGGTTCCCTTCTAGGGTGCATAATCCCCCAGTCGTGGGATTCTGATAAATTTTACGTTGTAAGGCATTATTTCCCTTCGGGGAAATAGGCCTCAAATCCAATCAGAAAGTTGTTGCTTGTCCCCAGGACAGCCATGCCACTGGTGCACGGAAGGCACATCTTGCCTGGAAAGATGGTGTGGCCACATGTGGTCCACCACTGGTTAAGACTGCTCATGACTTTTATCCCTCAGCTGACTACATTAAGTTTTATGTTAAGAGAGCTAGCCAGCAGAGAGGAAACGCCCAGCCGACATCCATCCGGTTTCTGTATGTCTTGCAACTGAAGTGTGTGATGGCTTCTACAATAGGGCCTTGTCATTTAGTTCTGTGGGCAACCTGGGGCCATAATCGCCTGTGTTGTTTTGGGACCCTTAGAAGCCTCCATGACTAACAGCTCATGTATTGAGCATCCGGTAGCATGATTTCCATGTGTTAACCCATGACTTCTGAAAGCAGAATTCCATGCTAAGTGTACATGTAGGGGCTCAGTGTGAACACATGCACACAATGTGTAAGTAATCCCATTAGAGTTATTAGCATGTCCTCTCTGTGTTTAGAGCCCTTGAGTTCTTCTCTTCTGTGTCTCCTTAGATTACAGTTTCTTACTGCAAACATCTGGCATCCGGCTGAGCTGCAGAGGACCAGGTGGATTTCTTCTTCTTAACGGTGCTCCTTGTTTATATTGATAGTATCTTTCCCTCTCCCACCTTCTCAAGCCCTAGGAATTATTCTTCTGTTTTCTATTTTGTGATGAATTTTTTTTTTGCTGTTAAGTTTGAGCTAACAACATCTCTGTGTTCATATCTCACTTAACGAAACGTCTTTCATGGCTAGTCACCTTTTCTGTGGGTAGCAGATTTTCTTTCCTTTTTATGTGTGAAAATACCCCAGAGCATATATATGTACATAACATCCTACTTTCCTCTCCCATTCATTTATCAATAGGCGCCTTGATACGTCATTATCTTAGCAACCGTGAGCAATGCCACAATAAACATGGAATACCACAATAAACATGGAATACCACAATAAACATGGAATACCACAATAAACATGGAATACCACAGTAAACATGGAATACCACAGTAAACATGGAATACCACAGTAAACATGGAATACCACAATAAACATGGAATACCACAATAAACATGGAATACCACAATAAACATGGAATACCACAGTAAACATGGAATACCACAGTAAACAAGGAATACCACAGTAAACATGGAATACCACAGTAAACAAGGACGTGCAGGTGCCCCTTTGACATGCTGAGTTCGGTTCCTTTGGGTAAATCAGCAGAAGTGACATGGAATCAAATGGTAGACCCGTTTTTGGTATTTTGAGGAACTCCATACTCTTCCATAGTGTATGTATGACTATACATCCAAGACAACAGGATACGTATCCCTTTCATTTACATCCTTGACACTGTTAAACATATTGTTTGGTTGCCATATACTGAACCATTCTTGCACTCCTGGGGTAGATCTGGCGTGACTCACGGTGAGTGAACTTTCTCTGCCATTGAATTCAGTTGCTGATGCTTTGAGAATGTTTGGTTCTATGGGCGGCTATGGGTCTATAACAGTTTTCTTTCTAGGGTTTGTCTTTGTCTTTTCTCTTAGGTTCATGCTGAACTCATAAAATGGTGCTGGGATGCTGTTCTCTTCCTATCCCCTGGAGTATTATAAGAATCAGCTTTAGTTCTTGCCCGTGACCTGGGCAAAGTCTGAGGGGAAGCCATCCAGTCTTGGACTTTTGCTTACTTCAACACCATTGCTTGACACAGGTCTGTGTAGACTTTCTATATCCTTAGGGTTCAACTTGAGCATCCCACAGAAATGTATTTACTTGCTTCTTCTAGATTTCACACTGGGAGCCTGTGCTTGGCTATGGCAGTCTCTAACGACCCTTTGCATTTCTGTGGTATTACCTTGTGATATCCTCCTCAGCGCAAATCTAATTTGGGCCTCCTCCTTTCTGACGTATCTATAAAAGGCTTGCTAATTTTATGTTTTAAACATCAGCTCCGTTGTTTCATTGACTTTCGTAGCACCTTTAGTGTTTCTACTTTTGTTCATGTCTTTTGTCATTGTTGGTTTTAGTTTGTCTTAAATCATCGATAGGAATCACTGTCCCTTAAATTTATTATTTTCCAGGTGTAAGTACTGACTGCTCTAAACTTACCTCTAAGCATTTTTTTTTTTTTTTTTGCTCTATTTCATGAGTCTTGGTCTCTTGCGCTCACTTCCATTTTCTTCTAAGAGATTTTTAATTTCTCCTTCGAGTTCTTCAATGTCTCTGTGTAGTTCAGCTTCTGTGTATTTGAGTACCTTAGAAGGTCTATTTTGTTAGTAAACTCTAGTCTTAGATTAGTACAGCCAGAGAAGACATAGGAGATTAAATCCATGGGTTTGAATTTGTTGGGCTTCTTCCGTGACCTAATATATGCACCCTTCCAGAGAATGGGCCATGTGGTGATTTGAGGGATGTTTATTCTGTGGTTACTGGATACAATGTTCTTTGCATAACTGCTGGTTACAGTGTAGACCGATGCTGGTTTCTCTGGTCTTTGTCAAGATAGTGTGTTCACTAATGAAAGTGGATTACTGAGGTCCCCAGAGGTGGGGTTCTGAGTCCCTGACTGATACTATGTTACTGCTTTCTTTCCTATTTAGATTGACTATTTCATGAAACTGGACATTTGGTATGAAAAGTAGACATACTTATCATCACTGTCTGCCTGCCTGTCTGTCTATCTATCTATCTATCTATCTATCTATCTATCTATCTATCTATCTACCATCAATCATCTATCTATTGCCTTCTCTCTATATGTAACCGATCTGTTTATCTTTACATTATCTGTTTATTCTAAGGGTAGATATGTCAACTGATTCCTTAGGACTGTGCCCAATACATTTAACAAATAGTTTTAGCTTTTAAAATATATTAGTGGAAAAATAAAATAGATTAGAGATTTCCATATGTTCTGATGTATGAAAATTATTAAACCCTCATGTTTTCCCTCACCATTTTCTTTAGTATCTATACTGCTTAAGTGCTGCCATCTTTCTAAGACTTTTAAATATATATGCAATTTCATTAAATATATAATACATATGAAATTATATATATTTAAAATGTGTATCTGTATGTGCTTGTGTATGTGTGTTGCCTGCATATATGCCTGTGTATTACGCATGTGCCTGGAGCCTGCAGAGGCTACATGAGGGCATTGGATCCCTAAGAACTGGAGTCATGGACGGGTAGAACCACCATGTGGGTGTTGAGTCTTCTGTAAGAGCAGTCAGGGCTCTTAACTACTCAGCCAGCTCTCCAGGCCCCTCGCTGTGAGCTCTTGCTCTTGGGTATGTGTTCATTCTTCTTTTCCTCAAAGACAAGAAAGGAGGAAGAGTTCTGAATCACCAGTTTGACTCAATAAACGTGTCTTTCTAACCAGTGAAATTCTCACCAGAATCCATTGCTTCTTCCTCAGAACTCGACAAATCTTTTTCCTCAAGTTCATAATACAGAAACGCTTGAGAATCGAGTCACTGTGTGAGTTGGTAGGGGGGTCCTGCCACTTACAACAGTGCATGGATGGTGGAATAATGACAAAATTCCCCGGATGTGGTACATGCTCATATACACGACAACGAAGACAGCAGCAGAGACAGGCGCAGACGAGAAAAGCAGTGAAGTGGTTAAGAGACCGAGACGCAGCTGCTTTCCGCCCCCACACTCCATTTGGCTCGCTTTTCCAGGATGGGTATGAAGACATTGAACCAAAGTGGGAGGGAGACCAGGTGGAGGCCTCCTGTAGCCCTGTAGCCAAAGGCATTAGTGCTGCCCTCGTTACAGTAGGTGAACACAAGTTACTTATGCCTCCCTACCTGAGGTAAACACGGGAAGACCTAGTCTCTGCCGGCAAAAGCTGAACTTTGCATGTTTGTGATCCATTTTGCCTTACTTGGGAGGGGCTTAAGGCCATCTCCTAAGACATTCCTACAACTAAGGGGAGAGCTGCCTCATGTCGGCTGTAAAGAGCCCCGGTACACAACTGAGTGTCCACCATGAAGCGGCAACATTTGAGACAGTAGGAGCTGGCAGAGTTGACTGACACGTGGACGTAGTCTCTGTATAAACAGCCATGCTTCAGATCTGGGAAGACAGGATGATTATTTGGGAAATTACATTTTAGTATTAGGCACCTGTTGAATTTTCTAAATAACAGTGTCTCTTTTATTTACAAATGACTTCCATTCCCTTTGAGGTAGTCTAGGAATCCTGAGAGTGACATTTCACTGAAAAAACTGGGGATGTCCAGATGTGGGCACTGTGGCTATCATTCCGTCAAATATTTGAGATTAAATTAATCTGTGTGGTATTGAGTTCAGATGTTGGAGAAACAGGAAAATCATGAGAAAATACTCTTACTTCAGTTTTAAGATGTTTAAGGGAGTCCACAAATTTCACTAAGGAATCTCTTTTTACTCAATATTTTAAATGCTACTGTTGTTAAACTAACTTATTTATTGATGCTTGCTTAATTCAGACCCCCTAACAGCCTTTAGCTGTATGTCCCATGATAGCTTTAATGCTAGCATTTCACACTGGTTCACTGGGAACACTGGGTTCTCATGCACCCTATTGTAGGAGCTGCAGAAGTGAACTCTAGGGCTGCTTCTGTAGGCACTCTTCTGGATGACTCATAGGGATGCTGACCTAACTGTCTTTATCATCTTCAGAAGCACGCCACCTTTTATTGCCATTTTTGTATTTCAAGCTCTATGCTTACTCCAGCTTCTAAGCTGGCTTCTTAGTTGTGCAATCATGTGTTGGCATTCTGTGCTGCAGACGGCTGGGGTGGTTTTTATCAGCTTCACAGAGCTTCAGTTAACTGTTCTTCATGCCCTGCTTCAAGAGGGAAGAGGAGGGTGCAGAAGAGACTTTAGAGAGAATGTCTTTCTAAAACCAGACTATGTCTGTGCACGTAAAGGTTGGAGGAAACAGCCCAGGGCCATTCCCTGCTGGACCAATCTAAGAGCCACAGGGCTTTGTATGAAATATGTTATGCCCTCTCTGTGAGTTACAGTTTTGCACTAATGATTAAGTTTTAGCCAAATATAAGTGCATATTTCACAGTCAAGGGATGTTTGTAGGGAAACTGTTTCCTGTGGATAGCAGCCAGTGGACACCGAAGGAGATATTATTTTCCAGAACACATGCTTTGTCTTTCCTACCCTATATGAATTAGGAAGCTCAGTCAGTGATTGCTTTAAATAATAGGATCTAATCTACTGCCAGGCAGTCAGATAATTACCAAGTCCGGATCCATTGCCCACTAATTTTTCATATGTAATGTGTCTATTTTGGAATGAGAAGAGGAAAATGCAGGATTCTAAAATAGGAAGAGGAATAGATAGAAATTTTTTAAGTGCTGGCAAAGAAGAATAAAGGTGCTCTCATCTTACTGTGCACCACCCTCTCCCATATACATCACTGTCGCTGGCACAGCTGCCATCTTGCAGGACAATGCTGGTTTCCCAAAGTAAAGTTGGGAGTTGGACAGTAGCTCCAAGTAGTAGAAGAAGGGAAAGCAAAGGTGTGGAGAGATAGAGGCTGACAAGGGGCGAACTGGTTCCCGTTTATGCTCATTCATACTGCATGAATTCACAGAGCAAATCAGAATCACTGAAGGACTGAGACCATTTGCTATCACAGATATAAAGCATGCTAAAGTCACTTTAATGCACTTGATCCCTAAGGTGGCCTAGTGTTTGGTACTGGCTGGTTCTGTGTGTCAACATGGCACAAGTGGGAGTTATCACAGAGAAAGGAGCCTTCCTTGAGGAGATGCCTTCTTGAGATCCAGCTGTAGGGCATTTCTCAATTAGTGATCAAGGGTGGGAAGGCCCACTGTGGGTGGTGCCATCCCTAGGCTGGTAGTTTTGAGTTCTATTGAGAAAGCAAGCTGAGCAAGCCAGGGGAAGCAAGCCAGTAACATCCCTCCATGGCCTCTGCATCAGCTCCTGCTTCCTGACCTGCTTGAGTTCCAGTCCTGATTTCCTTTGGTGATGAACAGCAGCATCGAAGTATACGCTGAATCGATCCTTTCCTCCCATCTTGGTCATGATGTGTAGGAATGGAAACCCTAACTAAGACATGCTTTGAGCCAGTGCAATTGACGGCAGTGTAGGGAGGAAGTGGGGGATGAGGTGGGTTGCTTGTACGGTCCTCTTCTATGCCTCTTGATTTGTTTTCTCCACTGAACAAAACAGTGAGTCCTGTGGGTCCTCCATATTTATGTATCCCAGCATCCTCACCATAGTAAGGTCACCATGAACACTCTCCAGAGACAGTTTAGATTTGAACTCGTTTGTTCTAGGCATTGTCCTAGGCACACTTATGATTTTGTTTTCACATTAAACAACCTTTCTTTGTTTCACAAATGGAGATATTACGGCACAGCATTTAATAGAACTTAGGGCCACATAAGTAACAAGTATCAAGGCTGATATAAACCTTGTGCAGTGCTGAAGTTTCTGACATTGTGCAATACTGCCCTCTGGGTGTGGCTGTATTCATGAATGCCACACCAATGAGTGGTTCTGTAGATACCCTTGTGGTAAAGTCACATGTGCTTCATAGGCTTCACTTTATAAAGTTGAAACACAGAAGAAAAGTGATGCTATAATGAAATTACCATGATATTTATACAAGTTAAACTGTAATAAAATGTCAATTGTAATTTCCCAGTGAACCAAATTAATTCAAGAATACAGTAAAAGGAATAAGGCAATTAAAGTGCCATGCTGTGATACATCTAATTAATATAAAAATACAGAAGCAGGGAAATAAGAATCTACAATTGTATAAATATTGAGATGCAAAGATTATGGTAATAAATTTTATGTTGCATTAGTAATTGCATTAAAAGTAAATGGATCAAATTGTCTTATAGACTGAGCTTTACCACTATTGCTCTATGAAATTGTTTTTAAAATTTTTCTTTTTTCTTGATCATTTTTACACATATACAATAAAATATTATCATATTTACTCCCTGATTTCCCCCTCCAACCCTCCTCATATATTCCTTAAACACATACCGTTCTTAAATGTCTGTCAATCAGAGGGAAAATAATCGTAAAGAAGTACATTTATTCTCTTTGGCACATATTGACGCAGTTGACTTTACACATAATGTTGTCCCTTCCTTCTGTTGCTGTAGGATACCTCTTTAAATATGATTGTACATGAGAGTCCTGAACTCTCTCAGGTCCCTGCAGAGAAACCACATAGTCCTACAAATGCATGATGATCTCTGGCTTCCCAGGACTAGGTTGGGACCTCATAAAACCTTCTATCCTTTTTTTCTGAAAAACTTGATGATAAACAGTATCTACTTACTGTTTACATAAATGACTACAAGTAAAATACTCATAGGCATAGAATAAAGGAGAGCCTAGGAAGGGAGCGCTTGGGGGTAGTTATAGACAGGAACCTTCAGAGAGCATGATGGCATGGGTCTCATCTGGGAGACTAGTTGGCTAGTCTCCAGGCCTTTGTTGGTGTCTTGAGAACTGGAATTTAGATCTCCAGAATCTATGTAAAAGTTAGGCAGGCGCGAGCTACTTGTGATCCCAGCTCTCTGAAGGCTGAGGTAGGCATGTCCCTGGGCCAAGCTAACTCACTAGGCTAGCCAGAATTGGTGAGCTCTGGGTTCAGTGGGAGAACTTGCTTGGGTAAATAAAGTGAAGCTGGCTGAAGCTGGTACCAACAGGTTGGAAACAGGACAGGTTAGAACTTCGAGATGTTAGCAGAGGTCCTGTTGTTTTTCTTGAATAAATTCTGCTTGGATGCTGAATGCTCTTAGTTTCCAGAGCTCTGAGGAATTTATCTGTCATTTTCTGTTGTCTCATTGCTTCATTGCTCCTGGGGAGAGCACTGTTTCCGGGAACTTCCTCCACCATTACAGATGTGGCCTCATTTCTCTACTCTGCCTAACTGGATTGTGGAAGATGTCTATGTACTGGAGGAGAAACTTTATGCTTCTCATGCCTAGAAGAAAGCAAGAGCCAATGGTAAAAGTCATCATTTGATGATACTGGTCCCTGTTATTCTCACTGTCATTCATAGCCAAGTACAAGTGCAATCCCCTGTGTAGCACACGGCACTTCAATTAAATCATCACTGATAAACACTGACATCTTTGTGATTAAATGTAAACTGTTTCCCATCCTCAGGATCATGTTAAACACTTGGTTCTTGCCTTAGTTTGGGTTTCCATTGCTGTGAAGAGACACCATGACCAAGGCAACTCTTATAAGGGACAGCATTTAATTAGAGCTGGCTTACAGTTTCAGAGGTTCAGTTCATCATCATCATGGTGGGAAACATGGCAGTACTGAGGCAGACATGGCACTAGAAGAACTGAGAATTCTGCATATTGACCAGGAGGCAGACAGGAGAAGGCTGACCCTTCCACACTGGGTGGCACTTCAAAGCCTACCCCCACAGTGACTCCCTTCCTCCAACAAGGCCACACCTCCTAATACTGCTACTTCCAATGGGCCAAGCAAATTCAAACCACCACAGTCCCCATGTGATGAGGATTCTGGGGACACTGTGAGGCTTATTGAAGGAAGTTGGCCACCAGGAAGACTTGAATTGTTCTGGCCCAGACTTGAATCCTGCTCACTGTGCTTCAGGACTACAGATGAGTGTGATCAGGCAGTCACCTCCTCCTGTCACCACACCTGCCCTGGCTGCTCTTGTATCTTCCCACCATGATGAACTAGGGCCCCCTTGAACTATAGGCCAAACTAAGCCCCTTTGAAAATTAAATTAAATTTTAATTTTAATTCATTTTACATATATATATTCATGCTTTGCTTGCATGTATGCATGTTCATACCTGTTGCCACTGAAAAACAGAAGAAGACATTGTATCCCCTGGAACTGGAGATAAGGATGGTTGGGGACCACCACATGGGTGGTGGGAATTGAGTGTGAGTCCTCTATAAGGGGAACGAATATTATTAACAACTGAGCCCTTTACTCAGCTCCCTAATAAGCTCTCTTCCTGTACTTTGCTCCTTATCAGGTATTTGTAACAATGATTAAAAAAAAAGAAACCAATAATGTATATTACATGACTAGATACATGCTTACCAAGGAATTCTAACCTCATCGAGATCTCTGATAATATGTTGAATACATTCATGAGTGGCAGGGCTGTTGGAGATTATGGAGCAAAGGTTTAAACGTGCTAAAGTTGGCTTGGGAGAGCAATGGAGAAAGCTGATGTTGGAGGGTGTTTAATGATATGTTAAGGCATTTGGGCCTTGAAAAACATGCCTGTAAGTAGTGGAGGCTAACTCTCTCCAAAAGTCATAAAGAACTTTCCTTAAAGATACTTTTATTCTTTTATTGAAAAAGGTAAGCGCCACACAGCAGTTTTTCCAGGCTGCCAGATCTTGGCTGGTGTGGCGAGATAGGACCAGTCCAATTTCAATTTCACTATCTCTTCTCCAGACACATTAGAGCGTGACCAGCAATAAAAATGGAAAACACACCCCACGGGTTGATAAATGCCTCTCGAGAAACACCCGTCTCCCCAGGGGCAGCTGCATCTCATAAGTCGGAGGGAGACTTAGTGAGGAATCACTTTCCGCCAGTTCCTCCACAGACTGTAACAGTTTGGGAGCAAATGCACAGAAGACTTCATCTGAAAGTGTCCCAGTTACAAACTATTGTCCTGCATAGTCCTTCCTCAGTGTAACCATACACTCGTTAAAGCACAATTGCAGGATAGCTGCCTCATGATACTCAGTAAAGATTCTAACAGAGACACAGAAACCACGAGGATGACTGGTCTTACATCATTAGAAAGTTACAGAGCGGAGCCTATGAAGAGCGACACATTAGAGTCATTTGCACTTGACGTCATAGTCACCATTAGAAGCCCTAATGACGAAGACATACAGTGGTTCCCTGCACTGCAATTTTGCGCTTAACCTTTGGAAAGTCGACATGAAATAAGTTATTTTCTCACATTAATATTCCTATGAAGAACCCACTAAGTCGAGAGTCAGGAGAGACATATTCTATTCTGCACAGCAAATCACACTTCTTCGGAGTGTAGCTTTTGAGGAAAAAGCAAGAAAGGTAATTGAATTTTTGCTTATGGAAGAAATCAAGTAAGTGGAAATGAAGGTTGGTACTGAAGGCGTGTGCAAGCACCCATCAACGTTGGAGTTCCATCTGCTTCCATGCATCCCCCTCAATATTTAACCAGCGTGCAGAACTATATACCTTTATTTGTGGCTCTACTAGACCACGGGGTAGGATGGTTTCTTCCTGTGATCACTGACCTGTATTCTAACCAGAAACCCTCTAAAATATTCACTTCTCACTGCATAAAACATGGAAGGTTTAAAGCTTCCTTTCTATCGCTTAGCATCTGTGCATGCTACTTCTAAACACCGCATTCCTTAATATGAATAAAATGCAAAAATAATATAGTTCCCATTTTGATCTGAAAACATATACTTTCCTCCCAGCGAGAAATTTTAGATTAATGTTGTGCAATAAAGCCTTCTGCACTGGCTGTGGGTGACTCAGCCCTGGTTGTCGTGTCTGAAGAACTTTTACATTTTTATTGTTAACGGATAGCAATTTAAACACCACCAGGGTGCTAGAGGCTTCCATATTGGACAGAGAAATTCAGCACCCCTCAGATGTAGATGGAAGCACAGTAAGCCTTCTTGGCTAGCTGAACATTGTCGCTTACTCAAGTCTGAGTGTCCTTTCTCATGAATTTTGGATAGAGGCCTTTGTGAGGAAAACCCCACTGAAGCTATGGAGTTGACTGTGTGTGTATATTGTTGTGTTTTTAAGTTTCAGGGATGTGAACTCACATATATAAAAGAACACATTTTGATGCAGAACTCTGCCATCTCCACAAGCATTCATAACTGTGAGGTCACACCTAAGGAGAGTAATGAAGAAAGTCCCCACCGGTCTGGAAGTCTCCCTGCATTCCCATACCATCACTGGTTCCCCTTGACCCTGACCTATGGTAAGCCACATTGCATTATTTGTTTTACCTTTAAGATCAGCCACTTCTTATACAATTTCTAACATGTGTGTACATTGTAACCTGATAGGATGGTTATTTTTACTGTTGAGTGGCAGTCCCTCATACAGATACCTTTCCTTTTGTTTTCTCCTTTCACCAGCTGACGGACACTTGTTACTTAGTTACCAGGGTTTTTTTTTTTCTATTGTGAAAAGAGCCTTTGTGTGTTGTGCTTTATGTGGGGGTGAATGCAAGGACCTGCATTGAATGACAGGTGCCCAATTAGCATTGCAAGAAACTTTCTGAGGTCTGGTCCTACTCTTTGCCCCTGAACTTTGTAACAGTTCTTGGGGTCTCAGTTACTCCACTTCTCTCTAGTCTGATGAAGGCTTATTATTTTTGTCTCTGTGGGACATAAGAAGCACGTTTTGTCCCTGCAGCTCTGGCTTGTGTTTTTGTAGAAATACTGATTTCTTGGGATATTTTCATATTGGTTTTCAGTTTGCAGAGGCGTGTCCAGTGTTTTCGGTCTTCTCATTAGAAGTTGTAAGAGATCTTTACATATTGTAAAACACAAGCATTTTTATTGGATATGCATTTTAAAACATCTGCTTCAAGAATAAAGATTTCCCTTTAATTGCAAGAGCTTTGAAAGAGGATGGTAGATTTCTGATGGGGCAGGATGAACCACACTCCTTCTCTAGCCACTGTCTTGTTCTGATGCCCCTCGATGTCACCTTTCTAATTATATCAATAGGAAATCCTTGTCTCCCTCACTCTCTCACTGTCCCCACTCCTACCCACTCCCCATTTTTAGTTTGCTCATCTTTCTGAGCCTCCAGTCACTACCTAGTAAATGTAGATTGATGGTGTGGTTTTGGCAAGGCATTAACGATGGTCGGGGACTTTTATTAAGAAGGGAGGGTCTGTGATCAGAGAAAAGACAGTGAGTGGACTTGATGTGTTGGCTGGAAAAGCAGCACCAAAGCTGATGAACATCATGTCCCTAGGGAGTCTGGGGGAACACAGATACAGATAGCAGTCACTGCAAGTCAACTGTACTGAAGGCTGTTGATGTAATAGGAACTTAAGGGCTCGGGATCCCTGCTCCCGCATCCCCTCTTCCATCATTATCCCTGGTGTGTATCATGTCTACCAATACTTCAGACCCCACCCTGGTTCCCCATTTCCTTCACTATGATGCCAGCTAGGCAAGTGTCATAGGGTGACATCAGAGAGACGGGAGGTGGTCATGGTCTCCTGTCCAGAACACTCTGCCGGCATCATCCCTCAACCTCAGGTCACTTGATGAACTTCCCCATTTGTCTCACTACCATCTTCCTACTTTGTTTCTGATCAAACCTGAACTAATTACTCTATTCTGAAAATGTTCTGTATTATTTTATTAACACACTAAAATGAGTCTTAGTTGGAATTCCTTCCTTGCCTCTCACAATCTTATGTCTGATATCTCTTTGTTCATCAGTTAAAATGACCATCTAGAAACCTTCAAAAACTTGGTCAAGAAAGATATTTTCTGATACAATTCATAGAGAGCAGATCACACACAGAACAAGCCTGTAATAGTGGCAGATTCACAGTCCTCTAAACATAGTCTATACTTCCACACTCTCTGCTTTTATCTGTAACAACCCATTCTTCATCCTATCAGTGTGGATCCTATATCCACATTATACATATATACATATATATCCTATATGTACAGCTCTCCAGATGTGCCTTTCACAGTGCACTAACTCTTACAGGAAGTCTACACTATTATCCCATGCACTTACTTAGAATTCACACACTTCCTTTGCCCTGTATTATAGGAGTTTGTAAAAACTCTCTTCCATGGAAGGAATCTAATATTCACAAGGGTTTTTCTCAAATCTCTTAATGCAGCAGATCGCATGGCATTTCCTTATCAAATCTTTGATGAATAAGCTTAAGCTAGAATAAAGAAAGCATCAAGATTGAAAATAGAGCTACAAAGCCAAGACTGATAAAAAGCCATGTGAAATTCCAACCACGGCACTCTGTCCTGTACCCAGGATAAATGGTCCGAAGAGGCTCACTTCCTGATCTAACTCTGCTTAGCAACAGATCTTAGTTCCTCCTCATTAGTGTCTATTAGCAGAAACACACGTTGTGCACATGGTATTTCCCATTAAGCAGGATCATCAGCCGATGGCACAATGTGCTAATGCCTCTCACGGTGAAAGGAAACTTTGAGGAAATTGCCCTAGAAACCACTCACCAACTGTAAATGACGTAAAGGCAGAACTCCATGTCTGTTTCCCACCTCAATTCAGTTGTGCACACAGATCATCTTGAAAGTTTGAAGGGTCTTTCCTAAGTATGCATATAAGCAGATACATGCGCACGTGGACACAGGTACACCCAGTTGCACACATACAAACATTTGTACACATGCATTCATGTGAGCGCACATGTGCCTGAAGCACGCATATACAAATATGCACACATATGCACACACGTGGTTAGTGTCCTCTCCACCATGCTCAGTGTGCATAGCAGCTACCACAGACACTGCAGAGAAGACACAAGGTTTTATGTTCCATGGCCAACACCTCGTTACAGTGCATTAAATGTGTCCCAATTAAAAGCACAAGAGCACAAAATGCAGTTCATCATGCCAGACACAAATGCTCACTGTCCTCAACAGTCATTTCTTCCTGTGCATCACACCAGTGTCTGTTAGCTTGGTATTATTTAAGACATTAAAGGGATTCAAGAAACTTTGGCTGATATTTTTCTCTCAAAGTTCCACTTGTATTTTATGGTGCATTTGGACTCCAACCCAAGATTGAATTTTGCTGTCAGTCTTTCTCCTTTAGTTAAGAAGAACTTTCTTTATGTGGGGCCCCTGAGCACATTGAGGAATGGAACTTACAGTTATGAGATATGAGGAGAACAGAATGCTAGGAGTTCTGTGCCTGAAAAATAATCCACTTAATCCCTTTCCTGTGGATCAGTTATACAGTGTGATCAAGTATGCATCTTCTTACAAAAAGGAGACATTAAAACTAATTAAACGCTAAATGGTTTAGTTAAGTTTGTGAGCCCTGTGTGAATGTGACAGATGGTTAAATCCAGACTATCAGGTTGGTGGTGAGGGGAAGGGTTGAATGTGAACACTTGGGTATGGTTGTTTTTAAGGTGCTATCTAGGCAAAAGCACCGATTGTTATCAATGGATAAATTGGTCTATTTATCTGTGGATCTACAGATGAGTATCAGGCCTTATACAGAGCAGACTCAGTCTGACACACAAAGGGGAAATCATACCTTTAAGTTTTCTCTGTGTGCATCTTCTCTCATGATGATTAAGTATTTCAGATTTTATTCCTTTTTATCCGAAAGTGACTTTTTTATAGTATCTGGTTTTATGTTTTCCTATATTTTTAATAAGTACTTTTTTATGTTCCAGGATTTTGAGTTGTTAAAGGATAGAGTTATATAGAGGGATAATATAGTGTGTCCACCCCTCCCTCCAAGTTTGTAGGAAAAAAAGCCACACATAATCAGGACCGTGGACAGCACACACATGACCTGGCCTTTCCCAGCTTTCTTTCAATGTTGGGATTTTAATAATTTTCTATTTTCTTCCATAGACTTCTTTTTTTTTAAGCTCTCTCTTCTCTCTCTCTCTCTCTCTCTCTCTCCCATCTCCTTCCCTCCCTCTCCTCCTCCCCCCGTTTGTGTGTGTGTGTGTGTGTGTGTGTGTGTGTGTGTGTGTGTGTGTGTGTAAGAGAGTAATACAAGTAGCACATGATCAATTAAGGGAGTTAATTGTGTTTTCAACACATGAGTCAAAGAGTGCTGCCAGCTTTCAAATGGTTTGATTCTCATCGCCATCTTTTTTGAACATTTTGTGATTCAGTTATTGAAACTGATTTTCCCTTTAGTACCTAGAACTTGTTAGTACCTAGAACATGTTATAAATGATTGACACGTGATGGTTTTCCAATTTAACTTTAGGTATTAAAGGTCATATTCTTTGGTATGTTGTATATTTCGTTTTGAAAAGGGAGCACTAAAATGAAAAAAAAAAAAGGAGTTTGGAGAGGTATCTCAGGGATTAAGAGCACTTGCTGCTCTTACAGAGGATCAAGGTTCCGTTCCCAGCATCCACATGGTGGCTCACAACAGTTTGTAACTCCAGTTTCAAGGGATTCTGTGTCCTTTTCTGGCCTCCATGGTCACCAGGAATGCATGCAGGCCACTTAGATACATCCTAGCAAAATACTGATATGCATAAAGGTAAACCAATATTAAAAATTAAAAATCAATCAGATATATTTTGTAGCTACAAAACCACGTTAAATACATATTTTTTTAAAAATTGTCTTACTTTATTGTGGCAGGTTATTTCTGCTGAGACCCCTCCCCTCCATGTGAGAGGTCAGCTTTCCCATGGTGTCTACACATGCATTTCCCCTGGGCATCCCTGCACTCTTCCTTTACTTGTAAGGAACCAGTCACAGAGGTATAGGACCCTACTTTTAATATCTCCTTTCATTGTTCAGTGTTCCCCCGAGCCTTATCGTCAACACAGCCACATCCAAAGCATTATTGATCAGGAGTTGTCCCAAAGCACTATGGGTTAGGGCTTCAGCCTGGAATTCAGTTAATAAGAACAAAGTCAATCTCCAGTAACTCAACAGGATAAATAACCCAACATCTTATACATGTTTTATATATGAGATGGCATGGCACCTGGAATTCGATTTCTGTTAACCTGGATGTCCCATGCTCCCAAGATCTACTTGGGCAGTGCATTAATGAAATAATTAAACAGAAATGAAGAATGTTTCTTTTTAAATTGGATGATAGGTTAATTTTACTATTCCCTCCAATATTGTCATAACATTTATAGAAATGTTTAAATGTAAATTAGAAATTAAATTTAACTCGTACCATGGAAGGATCTTATTCTTGGAATGTTTAAAGGTAGATAGTGGGGTTTTCTCGTACTCATGCAATAAGCCTTATCCAGCGGCCTGTAGGGATCATTGTTTGAGCAGCAGTGATAACTTATTTAGTTTGCATTCTTTTGGCATTACTGAACTCACTCCCAGGCCTGAACACAGCCCTTCAGGTCTCATTGCAAAACGCTCTTTAGTCTGTGCTTCTGACTCAGTTTCCTCTCCTGCCATCCACCATGTGTTCCCCAAGCTCCTTGTTCCTGATACAGTCACTGTGTATAATAAGATGGGAAGCTCACCAGAGCTGTTTTTATGAGCTTGCTGACACAGGGAACGCTTGCTTACACAGACTGAACTGTGTCTCCAGTCAGTGCGAATTGGAGACTGGAGTCTTCAAGACTTTCCTGCTCGATAGCTCTCCATTTCCTGTGTGCGGATGCCAGTGAGAGGCTTGAGATTCTCTCTCTGGTCTCCAAGCCCTTTTTTTTGTTTCTCTCTGTGTTTGTTTCTCTCTCTGACTGGGTCTCATTGCATCTACCCGTCCGTCTTGCTTTCTTCTGTGCCTCAATCTGCCTTTCTGCCCCTCTGGTTCTATGGGCAAATCTTTCCCCCTTCTCCTCTTCCCATACTGATTTCCTCCATAACTTGATTTAAACATAGTCACAAGCACAACGCTTGTGAGCCAAAGAGCAGATGGGCTGACAGCTTCTGTACCATTGGCATGTTGGTTTGGCTTCTGAATCTGAAGTGCTCTTTTCCTTCCCATCATCCACCCGATGAGATGAGCTGCCTCTTGCCTGCAAGGGCCTAGCAAATAGGGTCTTTGGTGAGAAGGACCCTGTTGATGTCAGCAGTGGAAAACCCTCATGCTTGCCTGGAAAGTTTGTATGGTTTTTGTGTGCTGAACTTTTCTCAAACCCTAGGAAAAGAACATGAACAGGGGGCTACTGCATCCCGATGTGGTTCAGGCTCCATCCCTAACCTGCAGGCTTGCCTTCCATTGCCTTCAGACAGTCTCTGCCAGCAGCTTGGACAGGGCTGAGCATGTTGATAAAATTCAGATTGCAAAGCACAGTCCCAGATGGAAGGCAGGCGCTTGGCTTGGGAGAGTCGTTACTGTGATGTAAACACTGTCTCTCCAAGGTTCCCATTATTGCTTTGCGCTGTGACCGGTTTCTATTTCTCCAGTAGTAGCCTGAAAGATCCAGCTCGCCAAAAATGCCGTGTCCTAGAAAGATTAATTCATGAAATGCCTTGTATTCAGAGGTGAGTTACTAGAATTGAAAACTTTAGAAATAAATAATAAAAAGAAATAGACTTTGGTGTAAATAGTTACGAGGAATTCTTTTCACCCCTCAAAGTTTCCACTCACAGGCTGAAAAGTTAAGTCACTGTTACTTCCAGTAGTTTCTTTCCTTAAGTAGAGTGGCAAAAACTGACACCCAAATTTCACCTTTTATCTCTAGCAAGACAGAAGTTATATTTTGTGGGTAGAAAGCTTGTTTAAAATACAAGCATCTCAAAGGATACAATGACGTTTATTGAAATGACTTTTATGTTCATATTCTCCTATTTTCCTTTAAATAAAATGAGTCTGAAAATTCAGGGAGGTAGAGACATGCAGGAGAAAAGAAGCAAGTGTTTGGGCTGTCTCCTGAGGAGCGGTTCACCTCGGAGTCAGGCAGTTACGTATCATGTAATTGACGATATCGGTAATTGACTATAGGAAGAAAGATGCATTCTTAATCATGGTTCCAGCGGTTCCATGGTCACATGTGCATGTAACTGTGGGCCTGAAGTGGGGCAACTGTGGAAACGAGTATGTGGAGGACCAGAGCTGTCTCACCATGGCAACTGGGCAGGAGAGAGAGCCATCAGAATGACAAAGTCTCTCTGACGTCATACTTTTATGACTAAGCTCTTCCTACACAACTCCACCTCCTAAAATCCCCACTATATCAGATTAGTACCATACTAGAGGATCAAACCTTCCACACATTGAGTTTGAGATAGGCTTGTCACTCAAAGCTCTACCACCTATCACAGTTCAGTGGAGGGTAGGAACCTTAACTGACTGCTGCCTACATAGCTCATGGTGTAAGAACTACCTTTTTTTCATTGGTTGCTTTTCTCCATTGATTCTAATGAAAAATGGGACATTAAGACTCTTTAAGGAAATATAGTATATATATTTCCAAAATAAAAGAGGAAAACTTGCTCTCCTCTCCCTCCTATAACTCATATACATGCACACGCGCGCGCGCGCGCACACACACACACACACACACACACACACACACACACACGTGTGTGCTGGCCATCACTGCCTGGTGCCTTGACAGTTCTTGGTTATATTACTGTGTTGTCTCACACTGTACAATCTGGGAATAGCTCTGCTCCAGTTGATTTGTGGGTCTCTCACTATTCCAGAAAGTGGAAAGTACAAGGAATCTTCTACATTCTGTTGGAGGAAAGGGCTCATTGAGCTATAAGAGAGGCCACTGTGTAGGCCGAGTATCATTTTTCTGGGATTGGGGTTACATGACTGTTTCCTTATCGGATATTTTTGAATTCTGAGATCTTTACAGAAACATGATCCCTTGGGTCTGGAACCCAGTTCTAAATGCAGTATTTATTTAAGTTTTGGATGGACCTTATATACATGGCCTAGAGATAATTTTATATAATATAAATTTAGGATAATTTTAACTGCCAGTTAGACATAATCTAGAATTACTTGGAGGAAGGGCCTCTGAGAATGTCTGTGAGGGATTATTTTAATTATGTTAGTTGATATGTGAAGATTTGCCCACTTTGGGTAGCACCATACCCTAGGCTTGGGGTCGTGTCCTGAATAACAACATAACCGGCATGAACGAATTGTCCTCTTTGGTTGTAGGTGCAAAGTAATAGCCTTTTCAAGCTCCTGGAGCTTCAACTTTATCCTATAACCGAAACTGGAATCTAGAATAATCTCTTTGAATTGACACTCTTTGAACTGTGCTGTTGGTATTCTAACAACAGAGATTGGAATTGCCCCAAAGAATGACTTCTAAACAGTTCCACACCCCCTTGTCCTACTTACCATCCTTTATCTCCTACCTTTGGATGGTGGGCGTCTTAGTTAGGGTTTTGCTGCTATGAACAGACACCATGACCAAGGCAACTCTTATACAGACAACATTTAATTAGGGCTGGCTTATAGGTTCAGAGGTTCAGTTCATTATCATCAAGGTGGAAACATGGTAAAGTCCAGACAGGCATGGTGCAGGTGGAGCTGAGAGTTCTACATCTTCATCTGAAGGCTTCTAGCAGAATACTGACTTCCTGGCAGCTAGGACTAGGGTACTAAAGCCCATACCCACAGTGACACAACTACTCCAACTTCCTAATAATACCACTGCCTGGCCCAAGGATATACAAACCATCACAGTGGGCTACAAGAGGGGTCAAAGCACTTGAGGATCCTTGTTAAAGTAGCTTTTAAAATAGCTAAGCCTACGTCCATCAGTCATCTATATTGCATGAATCTGATCTGTTTCTAATAAAAAGTAATGTAGTCATGTGACTAATTCACTTCTGAGTCTCGTGTTCTTCCAGGCCCGGGTAACTGCAGCTCTACATAGGAGAATACACAGTAGCTACGGCTTGGCCTTCTCCCAACGCATCATTGTTTTGTCGTTTTAGTTCTGGCACAGGCTAGAGTAAGAACAGCCCTGGTATCCCCAATAATTACACTGCGAACATCTACTTTGTGTTGTCTCTTTTTCATCTGAGGAAAGCTTCTCCTCCATAATCCTGGCACATTATAGATGCTGATAATAAACAGCAATTTATGCCTGGCATCATGGAGAAGCAGTCACAGAGAGGCCTATGATCTCCACAGACCACAGCAGATAAAACAGGGCACTGCAATTAGCATCCAGTGCGAGCCCGAGAGAGGTGTAAAGAATGAAAAGGGGTATATGCATCTCTGTTATGGAAGGATTTTAAGAGAACTAAAGCAAAGGAGGATATTAAAGTGGCAAGATAATGATTCCTTTTATAAGTCTACCCGGATACTAGTGCCCATTGTAATCTGTGTAAAAACATTCATTTAACATCTAATGGGGCACAGAAGGATAATAATGTTAATTCAATATTTTAGCCCAGAAATCATTTCCAGAAGTTGTTATCACCATGAAACTCACCCTGGAAAGTTAGAGTCAGCCCCGTCAGCGTTTGTGGGTGCAAGGCACCCCAGCTCATTAGAAGCAGCAGTTTGGTTCTCCTCTGGAACATGAAGTGCTTTGTGGAGGGATAGGGGCATCTCTCTGTTGCTGAAGGAACACTATCAAGACTATGTGTACTGTGAAGGAACTCTTTTGAGGGTGAGGACCAGAAACAGTTGAAAGAGGAAAATGACACTGTTCTTGCTTTCTGTGGGGTCACTCTGAGGATCTTTGCTCCTTGGGAAGAAATCAGACAGAAGGTATGGATTTCTAAGACTATGAGTTTGTATCAATTTTTATCTTCATGCAACCAAACGGAGACACAGGATGAGTGACAACCATGTCCTCTGTTAGCATAGCTTCCACCTCATCCCCATTCCCTTACCATAAGTAACCAGGATGGTGACTTTCTAGAACAATGGATAAATATTGGTCTGTTTATATTTCATATTATATATATGTGTGTGTGCATATATATGTATATGTGCATATATGTACATATGTACATGTATTCATCATTTTATTTAATCCTGTCAGTATTATTATTTTTTTAATTTTTTGGTGTGGTATATATTGTGGTTTTACTCATCTTCGTTGATGAGTGCTCCATTTTGTCCCATAATGTAAAACCGCATACTTCGTTTTAACAGGAGAAAATAGCAACTAAAACCAAATTGAGGATGACCCTCTCAGTCTTCCTGCTTGGGGTATTCTGTTCACGTGTACATTGTGTAGAAATTTTTACTTAACTCACTTTGACACTCGAATTGTCCCAGCAGTAATACTTTCGAATTGGTCCCTTTGCTGTTTGAGCACTGCCTTTCAGAGCGGCATGCTGGTGTTGGAACACTGCTGACAGTCACTGCACCAGACCTGGCACCAGCTTTTGCCAAGGTTTGCGGTTCCTTTTAGCAGGAAAGGTTGTTAGACGGAGCTTCTATCCCCAAGAGACTCTGGCTCCTCTCAGCCAAACACAATGGAGTCCACAATCTATGGACTTACAAATATGTCTGAGTGGACACATCCTTGTTTGCATTTATTGCCTTCTGTTCTTAGTTTGATGAAATATTCTCATTATAAATAAATATTAATTTCTTCTAAATTTATCAATTTAATTATATCAAACTCCTTACTAAGTCCAGTGACTTAGAGAATAATGGTTCAATATTTTAAAATTATCTTTTTGAAGTCATTTTTATATATCTCAATATACTTATTTTTAATATTTTTAAGAATTTATGTACGAATACTATATTTAAATTATTTCTAGGGTTGGGGATTTAGCTCAGCGGTAGAGTGCTTGCCTCGTAAGCGCAAGGCCCTGGGTTCAGTCCTCAGCTCCAAAAAAAAAAAAAGAAAAAAAAATTATTTCTAGTCTTCTCATCTTCTAATTCTTCCAGTTCTTCCTACTTTCTCTCAAATTCATGATTCATATATATGTGTATGTACATATGTGTGTATATACACATACATATATGTGTAGACACACACATATACATATATCCTTGTGAATTAATTAGTATTGCTTATCTAGTAACGTGTTTATGACAGATCACTCCAGATTAGATAACCTAACAGGGGCCTCCTCCCTGGAGAAGACTGATTCTTACTCTCTGAGCAGCCACTGATTGGCTGTAGCTCTTCACGTAGAGGTGGGAACTTGTGAGATTGCTCCAACCTTGCCAGCAGTCAAATGGGGCTATCATTGTGTAGGCATTGTTGTATTCATGGTCATGAATGACATTGGCCTTAGTTTCTTTGCTTGTAATATTGCTGTTACTAGTTTTTTTTTGTTGTTGTTGTTTTTTTTTTTTATTAAGTGCCTGATGTCCTTTGCTTTCCTGCAGAATAGTTTGTATGACATTGTTATTTCTTTCTGTAAAAATCTGAAGAATTTATTGGTTCCATTCTTTGGATTGAAGTTTTTATTTTGGAAAAAAATTGTTATTTCAGGTTTACTTATTTTTTTTATCGTAATGATGCTATTTAGAGTTTCTATTTTTATTTGAATATGTCTCAGAGCATTTTTCTTTGTAGCACATTTTCTAATTTTGTCTGAGTCTTTAAACTTACTGGCTACTGCCAAATTAATAGCCAACTGGCATCAGTATCTCAGCTCTCCAAGCTGTGATTTCAGTGGAGGAAACAAGCACATCAGTAGACTTTTAAACAACAGAAATGTAGATAATGAAAAGAAACTAGAAATTCTGATATAGCCCTTGTGATAGAAGGGATACAAGATGGGAAGGGTCTATTGTAGGAGGAAACCATTCACTGGATTATGTACCAGTTAGTCATCTCTGGTTGAGGACTCTCCACAGCAGGAAGTGTGCATGAAAGCAGCCTTGTCAATTGCTTGGAGGTTAAAGGGTCCATTCTTATCCACTTAGCAAAGGCTTGAAGATGTAGAAGGGAAGATAAGAGGAGATCGCCCAACAGTATATTCACTGGCCACTTAGGTTTACTGATCTAGATATGACCCACTGTAAGCTGACACACATGTACATGAATGCACGTACATGAGTTCAGATACCTGTGGAAGCTAGAAGAGGGCATCGGTTACTCTGGAACTGGAGTTAGCAGACAGCTGCACTATGAGTGTAGGGAACTCTGGTTTTCTGCAAGAGCACCACACAATTCTGACCACTGAACCATCTCTCCAGCTCCAAGAACAAGAACATTTCTAAAGGTTAGGCAGAATTCATTTTCCATATAACCCAATGTGGAACTTACAGGTTTACGACAGGTAGACCAGGAGGCTGAGATAAGAAGAACTGTGTAAGCAGCAGAAGCATTCCTGCTATGTATGGATGAGTGGGTAAAACCCTCTTACACTGACATTGCTATATTATCTAAAATATTACGATTCTAACAAAGTTCAAGCCATGTAATGGGATTAAAAATGCCACACCAGCATGAGAAAGAACACTCAATAGAAGATGTCCTTGACAGGCTGAAATTGGTGAATGCAGAATGAATGATTTGGGAATTAAAGGAAAGCTCAATAATGTCACACTCATAAAGACTGTTGATACAGGTTACACACAATATGCATATACTATATACATGTACACATATATACATATATACATATATACACTATACATATATAATTCAGAAAGAATACTTGACCAGTCATACACTGCACATAGAGCCAAAGCTGGCTTCTATTTATCATTACTGTCCCACTTAATAGACAGTGGCTCTATAGACTGTGTGGTAACTGCTGTATACCTCTTACATATTCATTTATACATTCAGCATGTTCACTGTTGAAACATATACTTGTAAAATGTGTCTGAAGACCATGGATGATATGGATGCTGGGATTAGAACTTATTTATTTATGCGTGTGCAATAAGCTTTTAACCATGGAGTCATCTCCCCATCTCAGACTAACCGATGTCTAACTAGGTTGGTTGTAGAACCATGATAATGCTGTGACAGAAATACAAGCCAGATTCACACCCACATCCACATCCAACTGTAGGGTCTATCAGTCATTCTGTGTCCAAGGAAATCGAGCCCCTGTGTTTTGCTACAGTAAGAAGAAATGCTTTCTGGACTTGTATAGCTGTACTCTTGAACTTGCGACATTTAAAGGGCAATGACATGCTAGTGTGATTAATAAAACAGAGAAAAGTTTTGTAGTATTCCACATGAGACCCTAGATTCTCCTTAGCGTACCTTTTTAAATGACTAAACTTGACACCTTTGTTCGCAGAGATTGCACTATAGAATTGCTGTGGATTATAACAGCAGAACAAAGGCATCTCTACTTTCAATAAGCAGGTCGTCATGTTCCTTTTCCCGTGTAAGAGAAAAAGCTGCCAGAGTAGGTAAAGGGCATCTCTGAGGATGTGGTGGTCTGTAACAACCTTTGAATTACCTGCGGAGGTGAGATGTCGCAATGCAGAGGTAACTCTTATTTGGCAATTGCTTTTTCTCCTTGCATTTGAACACACAAATCTGTCTCAGGGCTGATTCATTATAACGTGCCTTTAATGAGGGGCATTGCTAACTGGAATCCATGAGTCCCGCGAGTTCATCACCCTTTGGTACTGGTACAGGCCCACTGAAGTCGTGTCCCCAAAGTTGTCGTGACTGAGTGCACAGCTGTGAAGTGTTCCGGCAAGAGACGCTGGCCTGAATGGGAACATTGGCAAAGAATAATTGATATCGGGAATCAGGATGTTACAGAAGTTTGACATACTATTACCCCAGGAAAAAAGCCTATTTTTAGAAACAAAACAAAACAAAACAAAACAAATCCCAAACCTTAAGGATTTAGACATTGAGTCATGTCTTATCTCCGAGCTTTAGGTGGCTGATCTGCTTCTCTGTCAACACCAGACTCTGCCAACAGTAACTGCGCTGACCACTCTTGAGTAGGGTGGGCCTTCCTTCTCGTAGGCTGAAGCCTAAGCTTCCCCTCTGCCTTCCAGCACCCTCCCTGATATTAGGCAGGGTTGCTCGTACCATGTCCTGCCTAGGAGATAGCTCTTGGTCTGCAATGGTTCACTCTCAATTTTGGGAAAGGCTTCCTCTGTTCAGATCACTGAGATAAAGACTTTTGGCTGAACTAAACCGCCAGATGCCCTACCACTTCTTATGGTTTCTTTAAACTCTGCAGGATTGTAGAAACGGTCCATTTATGGAACTGTTTTCAATAGCTCTATGTGAGTGGATTTTACATCTCCTGCCAGGACTGTGATGCCCAAAGCAAAGAAATAGCAGGTGCCCTGGCAGCCAATCAATAGGATTTCACTACCCCTGTGGCACTGTCTAGTGTGGGGCCCTCAGCCTTAGTGAGCTGCAGGCTCCTGTATGTGTGTGTGTGTGTGTGTGTGTGTGTGTGTGTGTGTGGGGGTAGTTTTGCTTACTTAAGCATATGGAAAGGATATTATATACTTGATAATCTAAAATTAAAAGTGGGAAAGATTGTGTGAATAGGGTCTTTGCTACTAGAGACAGCTTCTGGTGTTGCATATCTGTGAAGATTAGTGAAGGCTGCATAAGACTCTGATAAATAGAGAAATGAGGAGCTAAGCATATCACTACCGTGATGGTCAGAAATTCCACTATCTTGTGTCTTAGAGGAAAGGAGAATGGTGCCATGGATCAAAAGCATGTGCCCAGGACCATCTCCCCTAAACCACAACAATAAAAATGAAGGTCCCTTTCTCCTAACTCCTCTCCCCTCCCCCCACCTCTCTCCTCTCTGTTTCTCTCTATCTCTGTCTGTCTCTGTCTCTCTGTGTCTGTCTGTCTGTCTGTCTCTCTCTCTCTCTCACGCACACACACACACACACACACACACACATCACCTATAAATATGCCTAAAAACGTTCACATCTGTGTATCAGAAAACAAGCTACCTGTGTCCATTGCTTATCACTGTGAAGTGCAGGGGGCTGGTGCCAACAGAGGAGAGTTGCTGGCTTGGCAGACAATGCTGGCACAGAGCAGACACCAGAGTCCCACAGCCTTTCTGCTAACTGCTAAGGCATCAGCCAGTGCTTCGCCGAGGAGAGAGCTGCTATTTGCTGTGGCTTCCCTCACAAAGTGGGGAAACTAAATCAGTAGCTGTGAGCACAAAGTGGCCGAACACTTGAGTAAGAAACAGATATGCAAGAGTAGACACATAGTATACCCAGAGAACCCGTTAGGGTGAGTGAACAGTGTGGGGAATCCTCCGGTGGGGCGCTATTTACACGAACACAAGCTTGGTTTGCATTTCCAAGTTTCAAGAATTCCCAGCAGGCCTGTTTCTTATATTTGAAATCTCAGGAGATGACAGAGAACTTGTTAGCTAAAGCTCTCCCTCCCCCCCACACACACATACACACACACACCCCACATGCATGCATCCATGTGTGAGCCCTAACACTCTCACATTTGTGTGCCAATCACAAAGGGGGCTACCTGTGCACTGCATTTGCTTGCTACAGTTGCATTCCTCCATCCATGACAGTCGTTCACTCTCCTCCATCGTCCTAGAATGGGACAATGGGTCTTGCTGCACACTAGAAAGCCAGTTGATGCAATAAATTTACACTGCAGGACAGTTCCGCGTGTGCACACGGGTGGCGTTGCAAGGTGTAACCCAACGTCTTGTGGAAGAGACCATGGCAGCCATGGCAGCCTGAATGCTGGAGGCACAAAATGTGTCCTCTAACTCCCTCTCTTCCTCCTCAGCGACACACAAGGCAGAGACAATGCTGAATAGAGAAAGAGCAAGGGACTCTAGATTCCTTGTGACTCTGGGGGGAGGGGGATTAAATTCCACACGAAATGTGGTAGAAATACACTCTACCACGGAGGGAGAAAGGTGCTTTAGATGAGACTTGAGGGAAGAAAAGGATGGAGAGTCAGGCTCCTTCCCAAGGCATGGAGAGGGATTTGGAAGTCTAGAGGCAGGATGCCATGTCTAGTCACCAGAGGGGAACAAGGGAGCAGGCAACTCAGCTTAGTAAAAGTCAGCAGGGGAAACTGTGGCGTATAAAGCAACACTCAATTCTCTAAGAAGCGTGGGGTGACTGTGCAGGGCTGCAATGGCAGATTACTGGGTACGAACCCAGATTCCTCCTCCTTGACTTTGGTAGGTGTGTGTGTGTGTGTGTGTGTGTGTGTGTGTGAATGCACATGTGTGTGGAGGTCAGAGGTTTTTATTTAATGTCTTCTCTATTGTTCTACTTTATTTGTTGAGGCAAGGTCTCCTGCTGAACCCAGAGCTTCTCAGCTATGCAGCCTGTCCTGGGGATGCCCTGTCTTTGCCTCTGGATGGCTAGGATTAAGGTCACTCACCTGCTGAGTTTATATGGGTCCTGGGATTCTGACCGCTGTTCCTCACTCCTGTGGCAAGGGCCTTCCTTGTACACTGCTCCAGCTTCTTGGCCATTGATATCTAATTTTATTTATTAGCCTGACCACGTGTTGGTGTTGGAGCATTGGCTCCATCAGTCTATATGTGGCTGCAGATGTTTTTCCTTGTTGTGTTTATCAGATGTGATTGACACTCACAATTAATTGGCCTTAAGTGAGCATGTTTCCCCCCATAGTTTTGTCAGGCCACATTTGTTAAGCTGGAGGCTATCAGCACAGAGATGGATGTTACTCAAGGACAGATGAATTATGCCTTCAGGATGCAATTCAGAAATGCTTCCTGCAGCTCTGGGCTTTGGGGTTAAGGTTATCACGGTGTCAACTCTTACCCATGTCCCAGCCTGCCAGCTTGTCCTATGGATAATGGAGTTGTGACATTTAATTATGCCAGCCAATTAGAAGCTCTTTAGATACACACACACACACACACACACACACACACACACACACACACACACACACACACACACATTCTGTCTCTCCATGGACCATTCCTGAACCATGGAACAGGGAAGCAGAGAAGAGTGATGGAGCCCCTTCCTGGTGCTTCTGTGATTGGAGGGGGGGTTCTTTGTCTCACAGCATGAGCTGTGGTACCAGGCCAGGTGCAACCACTCAGGCAGTGGTGGCACAGCTGTTTGAGGATGACCAACTGCTTTCTGTTTGGATTTGAAGCTAGTTCCACATGCCTGGTACTGTAACTTATTAAAAGCCCATAGCTGAGAAGTCATAGGTCATCAAAGGGTGACTTACTACTGACACTTTGCTAGACGGACAGGGTGTCAAATCACATTCTAAATATTTATTTTTATATCCTTAGACTAGTGCTGCTCCCAGCCTTAATTTGAAAATCTTCTCTTGGCAATGGGTGATGGTTAATACACAGACCCACACTTGTCAAAGGGAATAAATGATCACTGAGTGCTAAGTCCTAAATGGGAAATCTATACCATCTGCTTCCATGATCACAAACACTGAGGAAAAGGAGGCAAAAAGATTGGAAGAGTCAGAAGATGAGGAGAAAAGGACCATGAAATGATGCCTTCTGGATATGACATGTTCACTACAATTAAGTATGAACACACAGACATACATAAACACATACACATATACACACATAATACAAACATACATATACACCTCCACACATACATACATACATATACATACCTACATACACACACACTTATATATACACATATACATAAGTACACACATACATACACACACATACACACCTACACATATACACACATAATAAACATATGTACACATACATAATGCATGCATACATACATATACACACATATATACATACATAACATATACACACATATATACATATATAAGCACACATACACACAGATACATACATATAAGCATACACACACATGCACACGTACACATATATACACACATACACACAAACACTACATAAAATATAAGGGGGACTAACTGGGAAGAAGAAATGGGTTGAGAGGAGTAGGAGAGGATCACGAGAATGTAATGGGGGTGAATATGATCATAGGACATCCTATACATGTGCAGAACTGTCAAAGATTAAAGTACCAAATGCTGTAAGTCTGAGGATGGTTAAGACAGCACACTTGTCCGATTATGCCTGCAAGTCACCAGGTCATGAGTCACAGGAAAACACATGACTTGGAATTTTAACCAGAACATTGTGAGGTGACACCCAGGGAGAAGCCATGATGTCTTCATAGCACAGCACACACAGCACAGCACAGCACACACAGCACAGCACAGCACAGCACAGCACAGCACAGCACAGCACAGCACAGCACAGCACAGCACATCCTGCCAATGCCCCTGTACTGCTCCACCTAGGAAGAAAGAGGGGATGCCACAGAGAGTATTCCAGATAAAGGGGGACTGGCTTGAAAATCCCACCATGACTAAGAAACAGAAGACAGTGGCTTTAAACCCAAAATGGCCGTTGAGTGCATCTAGTATTTTCATTGTTAAGTAGAAGCTGAGGTGCAGGTGAGAAATAGAAGGATGAAAATGTAGGGTGCTTTGCTTCTTTTGTTCAGCGGAATTGGACACAAGATGAACTGTTTTGAAGTGAATGGTATCTATGCTAGTACACAGGCCCTGCAGCCACTGCTTGGCTCTAAACCATTCATCATTCAAAAGGAAATGCACTATGCTTTAAGCAGCCTCTACTCTTTTTTCCTCCCCTGGCATCCACAGTCTGGGTTGTGTCTCTGTGGACCTGCCCATTATGTACGTGCTCATACAGCGAGTGATGTGGACATGCCGTGTGTGGCCCTTTATGCCTGGCTTGTCACTTAATCAAGTATTTCTCCATATGTCCACCCGGTAGCTCCTTGCGATGGTCTGCATATGCTTGGCCCAGGGAGTGGCACTATTAGAAAGCATAGCCTTGTTGGAAGAAGTGTGTCACTGTGGGGGTAGGCTTGGAGACCCTCCTCCTAGCTGACTGAGGATGCTCAGCCTGTTTCTGGCTTCCTTCGGGAGAAGATGTAGAACTCTCAGCTCCTCCTGCACCATGCCTGCCTGGACACTGCCATGCTCCTGCCTTGAGGATAAATGGACTGAACCTCTGAGCCTGTAAGCCAGACCCAATTAAATGTTGTCCTTTATAAAACTTGTATTGATCATGGTGTCTGTTCACAGCAATAAAACCCTAACTAAGACACCCCTCCCCCCTTTACATGGCAAAAAGACCATGCATTTGCACGGCAACATATTTGTCCATTCGTGTGTTAGTGTGCATTGGCGCTATTCCCACATCTGACTAATATTAATGGTGCTATCTGAACATTTGTGCTGGGGAATATTTTTCCTTGGTTGGTGTGGCAAGGGTTCACAAAAGGGAGCATGTAGTCCAGGCATCCCACTTAGTTTCTGTGTGTTGAGGATGACCCTGAATTCCTGATATTCTTGTCTCCAGCTCCTAGGGGCTGTGTGTATATGCCACCACACCATGACCTTTGATGATTGTGGGAACCAGGATCCAGGAGGTGACGAGGGAGGCTGACTCTGGAGATCACCATGGGAGTGCAGATCCTGTATCGCACAACAACAAGTGGTTTTTTTGTTTTGTTTTGTTTTATATAGCCTTTGGACCAATGAGGAAATGACAGGCACTCTGGGGTAGTCCCACTGGCATTATGGGGAGGTGCCAGACCACCAACACCGGGGAGACTTTCTTAAAGATGGAGAAATAGCCACCGACTGACTGCTCTGTTGCGGGCCCATTCTGCGGGTTCACTAGTTTGCTAGCATCCTCTATCTTATGCCAGCAGACATGCGGTGAGAGTGGTGAAGCCTCCCTCACTTTTCAGGCTCCACCCAGGGGCTGGCCGCAGTACCCACAGATGATGTTTTTAACTTTTTAGAAGGAATTTGCCTAGGAATAGAATTGTTAAATCACACGGTAACTCTCTGATTAACAGAAGGAGACACCAAATTGTTTCCCACCTTTTTGAGCCATTTTGTACTATGCACTAAGGCCTGGGTGTGTGTGTGTGTGTGTGTGTGTGTGTGTGTGTGTGTGTGTGTGTGTGTGTGTGTGTGTGTGTCTCCACATCCTCTCTACCTCCATAACATTTGTAACACCCCATTTTTTCTCTTAATTTAAGTTTCCACTCATCATGACTGTCCAGTCAGCACAAGGCTGAAGTCACCGTGGCTTTCATTTGTAGCTTTCCAGTCACTGATGACAGAAAGCATCTTTCTACATGCTTGCTGGACATTGAACGTTTTAGTAATCATTTATTTTATCCGACTTCTTTCTTGTGATGGTTTTTATGGATTTCCTTATTACATCTCAACCATTGCTTGATTTCGAATCAACCATTGTGTGTGGCTCGAGGCCAGCATCACTCATGGCCGGTAGAAATTCACCTTCCCCAGAACTATCTGTTGAAATGTGAAGTCCTTAGTCATTAGCTGCCCCAGAAGCGTTGATGAAAACAACCAGGGTAACTTTATTTTTTTAAGCATGCAAGTTATGACTGAAGTTTGTTTCCTTTTCCCATTTCAGCCAGGAGAACCCAGTAAATAATATCTTAATTGTGGATAGTGAGGATTAGGTAGTTACTGTGAGGAGAGTGGAGGAAGCAGAGGGAAGAAAAGGGTCGGCAAGTTCTACACAACTTGCAGCTACCTGAATTCACTTTTTGCATCTTCAGTGGGTGTGGTCCTCGGGAGCATTTTTGCCAAGCCCAAGAGAAGTGGCAAGATAGAAAGGTAACTATACTCATCACTTCATTCGTTCCTACTCTTTGGATGTGTATGTGTAAGCATGTGGGGGTGGTGGCCTAGGGCAAGGCAGATCGCACAGCCTTCCACTGAGACCAGAGGGCTCAAGGATGCTGGCCGTGTATCTGAGCACCTTGGATGGTGGTCAGCTCGTGGTCAGTCACCATCAAAGCTGGAACTTGTCACGTGTACATTGTGTACATCCCATGCCTGTGGCAGAACTCCCCTGCTGGGGTAACCCTCCCAATCTGCTGATTTTATTCAGAGTATTAATATCCCATTGTAGGCTTTTGCTTACACGGGTTTTTGTTTTGAATGAGGAGTTATCAAACATGGAGCTGATGACAAACGTCTACACAAACGTTTGTCTTTGAATTTAATTGTGTTTAATTGTGTTTATGGATTTTCCTTCCAAAGAGTTTCTCTCTTTCTTTTACTATTCCAAATGGTCCATGACACCAATTTTGTTATTAAAAAATGTTTCATTTTACTGAAATGTTTTAGGTTGAAATAGTTTCAAACCTACAGAAAAGTTATAAGATAAACATGTCCCATTTTAGCAAGACCTATCAATTGTTTGTATTCTGTCCCATCTGGTTTATTTGCCCTTCTCTCTTTCCACTCACAACCATCTATGTGTATATTTGTATATTAAACATTTGTGAATTATGCTACATGTAACATGTGCACGCACATACACACATACACATAAAATTTCATTTTCTATTAGAGAGCATGTGGCATAGCTTTAAATAATTTAGATTTTATTTTCTAAGACATTCCCTCAAATAATCATAGTGCAATTATGAGAAGACAGGATAATTAACACCGAGGCAATGCTACCATACACACCGGGGAGTGTGCAGAAGCTAAGATCATTATGAGCCAATAGGAAATCTCTGGGTTATTGCAGAGAGCACCCACTCCTCTGTCAATAAAGTCACCTACTGTCTGTCTTCCCCATCCCTGACCCTCGTTTGTGCCTCAGTCATTACTGCGATAATTATTTACGACTGTGTTTTATTAAATAGCTCTCAAGGCAGATTGAATCATTCCACTGTTGATTGAAAATGGAAGTTTTCTTCTCAGAAAATTTCCAAAAGGCTCTAAACCAAGTATAGGAAATAAAATAAGAGAAAGGCTTCCCTTTGACCCAGGCCTCCTGAGTTGTTAAAATGGAGACTTCACCAAGCCACACATCTCACAGAGCCAGCCTTTTGTGTCTTAATCGATTGCATTAAAGAACCGAAAAAAAGTAGAAAATGTGTTGTAGAAATTAGAAAACAATAAAGGCTTTAAATATAGCTGCTGTTGCGATTCAGGTGAGAATTCAAACATGGCTAATTGAGACAAAATAAAATTAGTGGTTCCAGATGGTGTTAGGCTCAGCAAGGGGGCTGATGGAGCTCAGGAACTTGTATTTGGTGTCCAAAACAGAGACCCGTGAAGGCTCCAGAAGATCAGAAAATAGAAAGAGGAAACATCTTTTTAAAACTGAAGAACGGCCAATTATGGTAGTTCTCCTAAATGTGTAGTTCTTGATAATTTAGTAGGAAATAGTAAGATAAGATGGCTCATCTCGCTGGAGCCAGCTGGTACAACTAAAGTAATGCTCCCAGTTTCTAAAACTGCTGATGGTTCTAAAGCCCATTTCCTTTTCACGGTCTGACCCACGCTCCCGTCGATGTGATGCCATGCCCCTCCCACTGTTTGCTCTGCTCCCTATGCCCATTTGTGCTCCAGAGCATCTATCATTTATCCTTCACCCCCGCCTTCTTCCTTCAACATACCATTTCTCATCTGTGATGGTTGGGTTTAACTGTCAACACGAAATAACCTGGAATCACGCAGGAAGAAAGTCTCCGCGTAAAATCGCCTTATCGAGATCAGGTGGCCTTGAGCTGGTGCCTGTGGACTGTCTTGATTGCCCATTCACTAATGAGAAGACCCAACCCAAGGTGGGCTGTGCCATCCCTCGGGTAGGGATCCTGAATTGAACAACCGTAGAGTGAGAGCTGAGCACAGGAGAGTGAGCATGCGATCGATTTTCTCTACTCTTGACTCTGGATGTGGTCTGAGAAGCTGCCTCAAGTCCTCGCTTTGAGTTCCCTGCTATGATGGGCGAGTACCCAGAACTGAAAACATTTTGCATGTTTAAACTAAAGTCTTTGCCAATGACACAGACCAAAAATCAAGAATGGGCAGCCTGCTTTAATTAGGATGTAAAACCATCCCTTAAAAGGGAAACTACAGACCTGAACGAGAACATCTACATTTACACATTAGTTAGAAGGGAGTATGAAAAATGAAATAATAGATTATTCTCTAAAACTTCAGAGGCTTGTATCAGAACTAGAGACACGTCCTGAGACCAGCCCTGTGCTCAGCTGATCTCACCTCTTCTGTCTTTGTAGTCAACAGACTGAACCCGAAAGGAAAGGGCATCGCCATCCATGTTCCGATAACAGAGGGAAAGATGGTATGCTGATACGGATAGCTGAGGGAAAGATTCTTTAAATGCCACTCCATTCGGGACTCTGTAGAGGATCACTTTCATGTTTCACACTAAGACATACAAGACAACGCCTTTCTGATGCCACCCACGGGAGCAGCAGAGCCCATCGCTATCCGTGTCTGCCTGGTACTCAGTGTCTGAGTCTCAGTGACAGAAGCTGTTAGCCACTTACCAGAGTACAGATCAATGTGCTAATGCTACCCCTTGGGTCTTCCCCAGGAAGGAACACACTTCTTTACTTGGATGCTAATTTTCTATGTCTTTCTTATGTGAGAAGATACCAGGGAAAGGGAAGCTGAGGCTCTCCTCACACGCACCAAGTCCTTTGGAGGCAAGTGTGTTTAGAGTAGATGGTGAGCGCTCACCTTATCCCAGAAGCTCACATGAAGGCGTTGTGAGGAAGTGCCATGGGTGCTGGACTTTGAAGCTGAGACACTGGATTGACGAGAGAGCACTTTAGATGAAGATTACAGCAGGTGGGTGGCATATAAGGAAGGTGGCCAGGAGCAGCCCTTAAACATAAACGAAGGGAGAGGGAGAGAGAGAAGAGAGGGCAGGGAGATGGAGTGGACCAGGAGCAGAGCTTCCCAGACTGATATATACATGGTGCCTGGCACAGGGAAAAGAGGAGAGACTTGGGCGAGCAGTTGTGGTTACAGAAAGAAAAAATGTGGGAAATGATCTGGAAAAGAACCAAGGAGAGGGTGCGGGGAAGGGGATGCTCCTAGTGAAAAGCTGTGCACAGGCCTGAGAGACACTACTGGTTACACGGACAGAGAGACCCAGTTGCTAAGGGCTCCGTGGCTTCAGGCTAGAGCATGTCTGCTTACGTGAGGGATGAGGAAGGAGCATGAGGGAGAAGACTGCTTGGCTTACAGGACCGGGTGTCTCAAAAGTCATATCTGCAATGGAGACCTGCGAGAGATGCCAGAGGGCAGTCACCTGTGCACGGGTGGTCATGTGAGGGCCAGTGTAGGGGATGTTCCAGCTCCGCGGAAGCCCCTGAGAGACTGACTGCAAGGAACATGACTTCTCATGGGACTAAGATTCCTTAAAGCTTACTTAAATCAATCCTACTTTTTCTACTTTCCTCAAAGGCTGATGTTATGTCTGCATCCAATTAAGGGTGACAGTTGGAACCACAGCGGTATTTTCTTGATGATGGCTTGATAGTGGTCTGAATAGCTTGGATGAAGTCTACTGCTTAGCCTGCGTGCAGGCACAATTTGTGTGTGCATGTGCGTGTGTGCATATCTTTGATATTGCGTGTGTGTGTGTGTGTGTGTGTGTGTGTGTGTGTGTGTGTGTGAGAGAGAGAGAGAGAGAGAGAGAGAGAGAGAGAGAGAGAGAGAGAGAGAGGCACATGGAGGCCAGAGATCAAGTTTAGGTATCTTTTCTCAGGCACTATCCATCTTGTGTTTTGAAGTGGGGCTTTTATTAGGAACAGAGGCGTGCTGTTCAGCAAGGTTGGTTATCTAGTACGTAACTTTAGAGATCTACCAGTCTCTGCCTTGCCCCATCCTAGCACAGGATTATAAGCATGGACCAGGACTATATCTTTTTATGTGGGTCCTAGGGATGGAATTCAGTTCCTTGTGCTTATGCGGCAAGCACTTGACCAATTTAGATTATCTTCCCAGCTTTTAAAAGACACAGCAGTGTCACTTTCTGCTTTGAGCCTGTTCCCTTTGTGGAGCTTGGTGACCTGGAATAAGGATGCAAACAGAGCATTGTAATAAGGTTGTCTTTTGTTGTTTAGAAGCCCCGACTGTGCCTATGAAACCCTTCATGATTTTCCCTCCACCCTCTCCACAGCAGCCTTGGTGTAGGTGGAATCTGCTCTTTAAAAGCCTGTTTCAGAGATGACCACCGCTCATGCATTTCCTGGCTCAGTCTACCACGGGGAGGATATTCTGGGCTTGGAGTTGTGACAGAGAAAGTGGCGTTGTACAGGGAGCGAACACAGGGCATTTGTTTAAAACCAGAAAATGAGGAGACTAGAATAAAAGGAGCTCATTTATGAAGCCGTCGAACTGAAGTTTTCATGACTGGCAAAAACGGACTCAACCTCTCACATCTCTGAAGCTAGAGACGCTTGCGTTGTTAGAGACAACAGTGTCCAGCGGATTCTAAGGTGCTTCGTCTCAGTGGAGACGTGGCCACAGCGTGTGCATTCTTGATCTCACACTTCGGGCAAGGGAGGGGTGCCTAGCACCCTTGCCGACCTGCACAGAGTTTCACATGCTTTCTGCACTCTCAAATTTGCAGAAGTGTTGAACCATAGCTTAGAGTATGCACATGCTTCTCTTTTAATTATTTAAAGTCCCCAGAAGTTAACTTCTAGCTCTCGGTGAATTTAAATGACAATGAAAACAATCTCACTTGCTAAGAGTTGGTGACACACACTGGGGTGATAGGCACCTTGTTCATGTAGAATCAGCATCCCTATGTCCCTGAGGTCCTGTGGGTGAGACACACTTGTGGGCATCAGTAACAGCTGGTGCTAATCCACTGAAGGAGATGTGACGGGTGAGCAGGGACACAGGTCTGTGGTAGCAGTGGATTATCTGCCTTTACTTTGGGAACTGGGCACTGATGGCCACTTCTGTGCTGCTGTGCTCATTATCAGCTGTGTCTCTCCTTTAAGCAATTAAATTCTCAGCTGGAAAGGACACTTTCTGGTGACCCTGATGACCTGAGTCATCCCCAGGTTCCACATGGCAGGAGAGAACCAACTTCACAAGCTATTCTCTGACTTCCATGTGTGTACTATGGTGTGCGTATTTGCATGTATGTGTATCTATGTGTGTCTATGTGTATATATGTATGTGTGTTATGTGTATGTGTGTATATGTGTATGTGCATATGTGTGTTGTGTTCGTGTTTGTGCATACGTGTATTGTGTGTGTGTGTGTTTGCATGTATGTGTATCTATGTGTGTTGTGTGTGTATGTGTGGGCATATACATGTGTATGTATGTGTGTTATGTGTATGCTTATATGTATATGTATATGTGTATATATGTGTGTGTGTGCTTGCATATATGCCCAGATGCAAGGATAACATTAATACATGAACATAAAAAAACTATGGATATTTAACAAAGAAAAAATATCCCCTTTATTTTACCACATCAGTAAGAATAAATGCTATTAACAACAACAACAACAACAACAACAACAACAACAACAACAACAGCAAAATCTATCTTCGTGTGTGCCCCTGTATGCAGGGGCAGAAGCCAGAAGAGTTAGTTACAGGCAGATGCGAACTTCCTGAAATGGGTGCTGGGAAATGAACCTGGGTCCTCTGAAAGAGCACAGCACTTTCCTCCACTGAGCCTTCTTCCTAACTCTAATTACATAGGGCTGAAAACAAACCATTTTTTACTGATGATGTCCACGTTAGCAGCACTGGCTGGGCACAGGCTGTAACTTTCAAATTTAGGTCTCGTATTTTTCAAAAGCATGAAGATCTTTTCTTAGCGTGCACAGCAGCTTCTAATTTGTGCTTTTTTGTTTTTTTTGTTAAAAGAGCTTTAAAGTAAGATAATGATAAAATAAGGGATGCTGTGACCTGCACAAAACCAATGTGGAAACCCTGTTTACTTACTTATTTATTTGCACTTTTTCCTTGAGGCCTGTGGGAAGAAGTAATTGTGTAGAAAGGTATTAGGCTGATGCAGCATGCCTGGGGAGAGCCATTCAGATCCAAAGCCAGGCTGGCCCAGCAGTGTGGTGTGACCCACATTTTCCTCTGCCGGCTCTGAGAGCAGATCTCCATGAGTCACATTTGAAAGGCCACTAAGATAATTCCCTCCTGTGGCCGGTTTAGTGAGGATTTAGATACCAAATGTTAAAATGTGATGATTCTGTAGCGTTTAGGATTCTGCTTATGTCCAGGACACTTAGCCATCCAGCGTCTAGAGAATCTAAGTTCACCATGGCTACTTGGCCCCTCCAGCAAAACAGTTCAAACAATCGAAGGTTTCTTAAGCCTCCTAAAATGTCTAACTTAAGGCATAGAGCAGGATCCTTTAAAAGGTGATTCTTCACACAATGATTAGTCTGAAGAAAGGGAATAAGTGTGGATTGTCAAATGTTTCTGTTGAACAACATACAGACTTATCCAGGCAGCATCCGCCCACTCATTCACCTATCTATCCCTCTGTTCACCCATCCGCCATTCCGTTTTACTATCTGTTCATCCCCATTCACCCATCCACTCATGCCTTTACACATCCATCCATTCATTTATGTATTAGTCCACCCACTTCACTTTCTATTCATCTATCCCTCAGTTGACCCATTTGTGCACTGATATGTTCACCCATCCATCTATTCACCCATTTATGCATTTATTTAATTGTATATCCATCTATTCACCCATTCGACCATCTGCTCACCCACCCACCGGCAAATCCTGTCATTTGTTGCCTGTTCATTCATTTGTCTATCCATCCACTGACCTATTGTTTACATCTATTCATGCATTCATTCTCTCATGGTTCCACGCCTATCCACGCATCCACTACCCATCCGTCTACACATCTACTCTGCCGTTCCACCCCTCTGTCCACTCATCCATTCACAGCCCACCCACTTGTCATAGTACTTATATTAAAAAATTGAAATATTTTAGACTGGATTCTGCATAATTTTGGTGCAAAGAAAAATGGAGCATTTTTTCTTACAGCTTCATGGAACGATAAGCATAAACATAGAATTATAACAATTTAAATCTGCATATATACACGTGTAAGAAGAACTCAGCAGCAAGAGGTGAGATCAGTTAATACTTTGCCTATAGCCCCTTCCAAAAATTTAAAGAAATTATTATTCATGGATCACAGGAAAAATTAAGTATGCTTGCAGAACCTATGCACCTGCTACTTTATAAATCCAGGCAATGGAAACCTTTATGTGCACAGAGGCCTGAGGGTTTCAACTCCAATCTGAGCACTAAAATAACTCCATGAATAAAAAGTATGGCTGTGCGTGGTGGTGACTTGCATGTCTAAATCGGAGTTAGGTTGCAGAGACGGAAGTGTTGTGAGCCTGAAATCAGCCGGACTGTGATTAGGACCGTGCTAACCTGCTCATAGGAGAATTCTCCATCATCCGGGCCATATAGGAAGACTTTGTTGTTTTCCAACAATTGATAGAAAGGTACAAATGATTTAGCGTTTAGCTTTGGAACTATAGGGCCTCTATGGCATTTATTTGTAGGAGTGGGAATTTTCAGAGCGCTGTATTGATTGAGAATGTATGACGTTAGGAAATAGCAGTGTTAACTTTGTTCCCAAGATAACAAGAGATTCAAAGATATGCCTTTGGAAGAGAAATTGTATTCCCAAAACAGAACCTACAGCTTTGAGATGTGTTCCATATTAGAAAACCTTCTGTAAAGGAAAGTACCACAAGGAAGTGGCATCTCGTGACGCTGTTAGCGGCGAAGTGCACAGAGCCCCTTTTTAGGATAAACATATGTTCTTTTTCCAGAGAGAGGATGCCACTATGGTGTTCTATAGACAACCCTGCCATTTTGTGGGCTTTCAGAGAGAATGGAAGACAGATAGATTGTGAAATGGCAGCTCCACGCGAAGTCTCAGGTTTTAATTATTTTGCTACAAGTATTTATGGCAGAGCAGAGTGATCTTGTTCCTGGAACCGAAATGGTTGCTTTGGAAATTCTATCATGGGGGGGTCTGGTAAGTAAGCTTTGTCGGTTTATTATTAGACTATAGCATTTGGGCTTCAAAAGTAACCAAAATTTGGAAATAAAATAGAAATCACATAAAGATAGTAAAATCACATAGACAAATTATGTTTCAAATGGGCAACTGCTTTTCCTATAGCAGGAATATCACAGCTGGTCCTCTGTCTTTGCACCAGGTGTCCCCTAGGGAGAGGGCCAGAATCCAGGTTAGCTTGTATTTTTTTTAGCGCAGGAAAACTTTAATTAGGTATAAATGAGTTTGATCAATGAATAATTAACTTCTATTAAAGTTTAAGTAGATTGCCAGACCTGGCCACTCTATTTTGAATTTAATCTGGTATGGGTCTGATAATTAGTGTTAAAGGAATTGATGCCAGAGGCTGTCCTCGGCTTCCCACTGAGAGGAGATGAGTCAGCCAAAAAGTTAATTTCGGCGGCAGTGTCTCAGGCTCAGCATCCTGTAGAACGATTTTACCAAGAAGCATGACCTTCAAGAGGTTGACAATTGTGTGCATTTGGGGGTCTACCAACCTCATGGAGATGCAATGGTCCCTCCATGAGCTTGAATGGGTCCCTCATGTCCATGTCTTTAGGTCTCTCATTAGAGACATGCTATGCAGTGATCCACACGTTGATTCATTCATTCATTCCTTTTTGTCTCATCCTTGCAATGGGTTAGGAAAGTTTTAGTGGCCAGGGATAAAAGTATGAGCCAAGTCTTGTTAGGTCTCAGAGGAATGCATAGAGCAATGGAAAATTTAGGTGCAATATGACAAGTGGTGTATACAGCTCACAAAACACCAAGGAAACATGAAAGTGCACTCCTGGCTGCCCCTGGATCAAGAGTTGTATTTAGATACTGTTGGAACTGTTTTCCTGCTGACACTAGTCACAGTGAACCAGGAGAGGATGAATGCCTCAGGATACACAGGTGGTAGACAGATATGAGACAAGCTCTTGCCTAAGATTGCCAATATGGATGCAGTGTGTAAGAGTTTTCTCATCCACGCACCTTTCATAGTGTTTTCCATATTTGAGTTAATTTAAAATAATTATTCATCCCATTATTTAAAATGAATAATTACCACAGCATAAATAAGATACAGATAAAATGAGATATGATGTAGCGGCTGCTGCTATCCCCTTCTCTCCTCCATTCTCTCCTCTCTTCTTCCTCCCCCTCCAACCTCCTCTTTCACCTCTGTAGAGAGAATCTCTTGCATACTGTATGGAAGCATCACCAGTCAAGAAAAAGCTGATTGGTCAGTGAACTAAGGCAGGAAACAGTAGGTGGAGTTTTGGTAGACAGAGAGGACTCTGAGATACAGGTAGATACAGGAAGAGATTCCTTCGGGACTCTGAGGAGACGGACATAGGACACTGAGGAGAGGCAACCAGCCATGTGGCACACGTAGAATAGAAATAACAGATTGATTAAGTTATGAGCTAGTCTGGTAATGAGCCAAAGTTTGCGGGCTAGGCATTTATTCATATATAATTAAGTCTCAGGGTCATTATTTTGGGACCTGAGGTGTGGGTGGAAAAGCCTGTGGTCACATGACTCCTCTTCCAACTTTTCCCCTTTTCCTTTTCCTTCTCCCTGACCCCTTCTTCTTTTCTCTCTTCCTCTCCAGTTCCTTCTTTCTTTTTCCCTCCCTCCTCTTCCTTCCCCTCCTCCTTCTTATATGTAATTTATTATCAGTACCATAGGAGCCATAGTTTTGGTTTTTTAAAAATTACTCAATTTTGCTACTGCTTATATTTGTAGAAGACCGTGATGGAATCAAGGTGACTGACTTTGGAATCACCTAGGAGAATGGTGAGGTGTGTTTCCGGTTCTATCTCTGAGAGCGTGTCTAAGGAGGATTACTCAATGGGGCAAGATCAGGATTGAATGTGGGGCAGCACCAATCCAAGGCTGGAGATACAGATATCAAAAGGGGGGAAGGAAAAAACTAATCCTTGGAATTCCTTCTCTGCTTCCCGTCCATAGTAACATGGTATAGTGTCGTTCTCTTGCTGTGGCAATGCAACCGTCTGAAACTGTAAGTCATTATTAGTATAACAACGTCATTTTATGAATATTACTTCTTGCCCACTTAGCACGTAAAGCCATCCTAGGAGGGATACTGGCATCCCATTTTAAAACTAGCAAACTTAGGACCAGTGTATTGTTCAATGTTATATAACTCCAGAGTACAAGAAGAAGAGTGTTCACATAAGAACTGTTTCAAATTTAAGGTGATTATTGTCCTATGAATCAGAGGACGGTGGAATTATTTTCCCAAACCAAGAGACTCATGAAAGGACACTATCGTAGAAAATTTTAATCCCATTTATAATTTGCCATAATTTTTCTGGGTTGCTCTGAACTCTAATTAGTCAACTCACATGGCCATTATTTTCTGAGTCACCTAACCCCTGATGGCTTTTTCCTCTCAACCTCCTTTTCTCCCATTGTGGTTCTTTTCCACCCCAAGCCCAGGATCCCTAAACCTTGCCTATGTCTCCTCTTCCCAGCTATTGCTTGTCAGCATCTTTATTCACTAATCAGAAATAACTTGGGGACAAGGTCACATAGCATCACTTGTGTTTAAGTATAGACTCTCTCATCCCTGGGGTAACCAGGTCTTGGGGCCCTACACTTGGCATTAGAATACATAGCAACCGACCATACCTCAACAGTAATGAGTGCATATACTATGAAAATTGATAAAAAGTAAGACTTCTCATATTCCCGGCTCTTAGAGACAACAGTATTGCCTCCTACAACTTGAGCTCTGCTGGTCTACATGTCTTTGCTGGAAGACGTTGCAGTGTTGCAGTGCATATATTTAATCTGTCAACTTGCAGCCCTGCCCTGAGCAACTCTAGAACTGAACTGAGTTGTCCTCATGTCCACTTTCTGAAAATGACCTGTGTGATCTGTGTTTGTTTAATGGGTCTTCCCGTGACTGATTTCTGAAAAACTGGGAGTGGGGTATCATGTGACAAGTAGTGCACAAGTCTATCATGTTGACTGTGACCCTGGGTTCTGATTTCCCATCTCTTCCCTCTTCACTCATTGCTAATGCTGCATGGCATCCCCACGGAAGCCACGTGGTACTTGAAAATGTCTTTGGAAAAAAGGGTGTTTATGAAGTGTATTGTTGAAAGAAAACCATATACATGGATGCAAATGCCATCTGCTTTGAGGAAATAGTCACCTTTGACAACTTAATGAGATATAGCTTTAAAAAATTTTTACCTTTTTATTAAAAACAGATTCTTTTCTCATAGAATGTAATCTGATTGCAATTTCTCTCCCTCTACTCCTGCCAGTTACTCCCCATCTCCTCCTCTCCCATCTGGATATACTCCCTTCCTGTCACTCATTAGAGAAAATCAGGCTTCAAAGAGATAACAACAAAATAAAATGTAATAAGGTAAAACAAAAACCACCACGTCAAAGTTGGATGAGACAAACTAACAAAAATAAAGAGCCCAAGAAGAGGCACAGGAAGCAGAGACTTATTTGTTCGCATTCTCAGGAGTCCCATAAACGTACTAGCCGAAGGGTATACTACATTTGCAGAGGACCTGGTGCAGACCTGTGTGGGCCCTGTGCTTGCTGCTTCGGTTCCTGTGAGTTCAGATGAGCTTTCCTCATTTGTTTTAGACTGTCTTGTTCTCCTCATGTCCTCCATCTCTGCTGTCTTCCATACTCCTTTTGTCTCCTCTTTTGAAGGGTTCCTCTGGGGAGGGATTTGATGGAACATCTCAGGGCTATGTGCTCAAGGTCTCTCTCCCTCCCTCTCCCTCTCCCTCCTCTCCTCTCCCTCTCCCTCTCCTCTCCCTCTCCCTCCCTCTCCCTCTCCCTCTCCCTCTCCTCTCCTCCTCCCTCTCCTCTCTTCATAACATCTGTCTATGGGTCTGGGTCTCTGGATTTGTTCCCATCTGCTATAGGAGCAGGCCTCTCTGATAATGACTGACCATGCTCCAATCTATGAGTATAGCAGAATATCATTGGGAGACATTTTATTGTTACTTTTTCTTTAGTAGTATCTGGTTTTAACCTACCTAGGTCTCTAGGCTGTTTAGTTTCTAGTTCTTGATCATCCACAATGATCATGTATGGTTTCCATCTCATGGAGTGGGTCTTAAGTCAAACAAGACATCCGTTGATTACTCCTATAAAGTTTGTGTCACTATTGCCCTAGCAGGACATTTGTAGGCTATACAGATTGTAGATGAAAGGTCTTATGATTGGTTTGGTGTATACATTTTTCTTTTGGTATCCTGTAGAGTATCTTCCCACATCCAAGACACTAAAACATGGGGGTAAAGGTTCTATGTAGGCACCAGCTCAATCTTTCCATGCTCAATAACTTGTGGGAGGTGTTCTCTTCAACAATAGGACATTGCTCCCTTCTCCTCCCAACCTGATCCTCCTGTGTCTTTCCCCCAAATCCCATCTTCCCATGAAATCTATTTATTTCCCCTTCCAGGGAGATGCATGTGTCCCTCCTAATCATTTCCTCGAAGCTTCATCTAACCTCTCTGAGTCTACATATAAGCAAATAACACAACCTTTATCTTTCTGGGTCTGGGTTACCTCACTTGGGATGATTTTTTTTTCTAGTTCCATCCTTTACCTGAAAGTTTCATGATGTTGTTTTTCATTAACATCTGAGCAGTAGTCCACTGTATAAACAAACATCATCTTTATTCATTTTTCTGCTGAGGGACATCTAGGTTGTTTCTGAATTTTATGAATAAAGTAGCAATGAACATCATTAAGCAAGTGTCCTTGTGGTAGGAGGAAGCATCCTTTGGGTATACTTGGGTCTTGTGGTAGCTTAGTTCCTATCTTCCTGAGGAATTGCCATATTAATTTCCACAGTGGCTATACAAGTTTGCACTCCCACCAGCAGTGGAGGAGTGTTCCCCATACTCCACATCCTTGCCACCATGAGCTGTCACTTTTATTATTGGATCAGCCATTCTGACAGGTTTAAGTTAGAATCTCAAAGTAGTTTTGATTTACATTTTGCTGATGGTTAAGGATGTTGAATATCTTTAAGTGCTTTTGGCCACTTGAGTTTCCTCTTTCGAGAATTCTCTGTTTAAATCTGTATCCCATTTTAAAATTGTATTTGGTTTTTTATATTGTTTCTTGAGTTCTTTATATACTTTGGTTATTAGTCCTCTTTTGGATGTAAAAATCTTTTCCCATTCTGTAGGTTGTTGCCTTGCCTAAATGACTATGTTACCCTTGCCTTATGGAAGTGTTTCAGTTTCATGAGGGTCCCATTTATTAATTGTTGACCTTAGTGCCTGAGCCATTGGTGTTCAGGAAATTGTCTCCTGCACCAATGCGTTTAAGGCTATTTTCCACTTTCTCTTCTTTCAGGTTCATTGTATCCAGTTTATATTGAAGTCTTTGATCCATTTGGATTTGAGTTTTGTACTGGGTGATAAATATGGATTTATTTGCATTCTTCCACATGCAGACATCCAGTTAGATCAGCACCATTCATTAAAGACACTGTCTCCTTTTCCATTGTGCATTTCTGGCTTCTTTATAAAAAAAAAAAAATTAGGTGTCCATAGGTTTGTGGTTTTATGTCTGGGTCTTCAATTTGAAACATTTGATGAGTGTATCTGTTTTTATGCCAATCCCTTGCTATTTTTATTGTTATAGCTTTGTGGTATAACTTGAAATGAGGAATGGTTCAACTTCCAGAAGTGTAGGATTGTTTTATTATACTGTTCTCCCTCCCCCTCCCCAACTGCCCTGTGTTTCCATATGAAGCTGATAATTGTCCTTTCAAGATCCATAAAGTATTGTCTTGGAATGTTGATGGGGATTGCCTTGAATTCTGTAGACTGCTTTTGGTAAGATGGCCTTTTTCACTATGCTAATCCTACCAATCTATGAGCAGAGGAGATTGTTCCGTCTCCTGATTCATCTCCTCTTCAGTTTCAGTCTTCAAAGAATTTTGTCATCCAAGTTTTTCATTTGTTTGGTTAGACTTATTCCAAGTTATTCTATATTATGTGAAGCTACTGTGAAATTTTCCCTAATTTCTTGCTTAGCCCATGTATTATTTGTATAAACGAGAACTACTGGTTTTTGACAGTTAATTTTGAACCCAGATACTTTGCTGAAAGGGCCTATCAGCTGTAGGAGTTCCCTGGTGGAATTTTTAGAATCTCCTATGTATATTATCATATAATCTGCAAATAAGGATACTTTGACTCCTTCCCTTCCATCTGCATGCCCTTGATCACTCTAAGTTGCCATATTGTTTATCCCAGATTTCCTGGATGTTTGTGTCAAGAGTTTTTTAGATTTAATATTTTCTTTGGCAGATGTATTCATTTAATTTTCCTATTATATATCTATCACCTGCGATTCTTTCTTCATGTCTTCTAATCTTCTAATTCTTTGGTGACATTTGCTTCTACAGTTCCTGTTTGGATTCTTAAATTTTTTACTTGTAAAATTCCCTCAGTTTGAGTTTTTCTTCATTGACTCTACTTCCAGGTCTAGAACATGCCCTCCATGTGCATTTCTTTAAGAGTTTTATTCATTTCTCCACACTGTTTATTTGTTTTCCTGTACCTTTAAAGAGATTTAATCGTTTACTCTTTAAGGACCTCTATCATCTTCATATCACCTTCCAGTCTTTTACTTGGGCTTTAGTTATGTTGTAATATTTAGGACCTGCTGTGGTAGGTGTTACTGGGCACCAGTGGAGACTTATTACTTTGGCTGTTACTGATTGTGTTTTTGTACTTGTGTCTGTGCATTTGGGATTGGGGTGATTATTGGTCTAAGTGTTGATATCTTGTTTTGTGTCTACTGGGTGGATGTTTTGTTCCTTCATTTCTGCGTCCTCCTTGGATTTTAGGAGAGTATGCTGCTTGGTAGGAAATATTCTGTGGACCTGTTCCTCTGTCCTGCTCTGCTGGTTTGTTTCCAGTGAATGCCTGCTGATGTTGGATGCTGGAATAATGGGATAATGAGATGAGCTGGGAGAACCACGTTTGCATAAGAGATCTTGGTGATTCACTGGGAACGGGGTCAGAGGGGAAAGGGAGAATGTAGATTGTTTCTATTTTCCTACAGAGCTGGGGATGAGACTGGAAAGAATAGTGTAGACCCGGCAGTAATGGTTCTTGGGTTAATGGGGAGTGCCTGCTGGGATTAGGGGCTGTAATAAAGCCAAGAGTTGAGAGAAGAAGGTTAAAAGGGGAAGCTCTGTGGAATCTATGAGGTCTGTGGATAGGGAGCAGGGAAGGCTGCCACAAGCATTCTGCTGCAGAGCTGGAGGTAACACTTGAGGATTGGATTCAGGAGAACAGGGGGAATTGCAGATCGGCAGTCAGCCTACCTGGTTTTCTGGTAGGCATCAAAAGGAAATCTAAATTGTAACCAATGATTGATTCGAGGCTGGGGAGATGGTTCAGTGGTTAAAGTGCTGGGTACGCATGTATGGAAAACTGAGCATCTGCAATACCTGTAACCCAGGTAAAATACAGGAATTGTCCCACCATACAGGTCCTCGAAGGTACAAGCATGCACACACACGGATACACCACATATGCACAACTGAAGTAGAAAACTTAAAACGAACTTATTGATTAATTTTGGACAAATCACATTATCTTCCCCCATTTCTTTACATGCCTGTGAAAAGAGAAAGAATTATGATGTATAGAATGCAGAGAGTAAGGATTATGAAAAAACTTACAGCATCGAGGTACTTGGGAAAATAGCTAAGAATAAAGATGAATTTGGGCAACTTTGTTGTCTGCATTTGAGATCTTCACAAACAAGACACTCTAATTGGACACAGATCAAATTGAAGAAGGAAACAGAGCCTTTGGATATGGAAGCTGGAATAATTTAAACAGGGCTTTCTTTAAAACGCAAATAATGTCCCGCATAATCATGAAATTGTAGCAACAGAGGAAAGCCTTCAGAATAACAAGTGAGCAGCAGGAAGGGTGTTCCTGAGTCTCTGCTATTGCTGATGGCCTTTCGGTGGCACCATAGAGGAATCCATCTTTCGGAAGAACTCTTCATGCTTTGGACAGGGTTGTTACATTTCTGTGTTGCTGTGGAACAGTTCTGCTGCATGGTGGAACACAGAGTGACAACTGGAGGACATGACCCCTAGATAGCAGTTTCATCCTGGTTGGGTTGGGCTGAGCCCAGAGATGTCTCCCATTCAGCATTTACCACAGGGGACTTTGAAGGACCATCATCATGGACAGGATGTTGACAGAGGTTCTAATCCAGAAGACTCTGTAGTGGAAAGTGTAGGACCCGTTCGGCCCTACGTCTGGGAGGCCCCACTCACAAAAACACAGAGACAGAGAGTGATGCAATCAAGCAAGAGGTTTAATGAGCCAGTGCACTGTGGTGGCCCTGTAATCAGGACAGAGGCAACCACCAGTAACAAAAGCACACATTTTTTTATACACTTGTGGAGGACAGCCTTAGGCAACAGTATGAGTTGGTCCTTGATGACACACAATGACCTTTACAATCCTTAATGGAGAGGTATCTTCGGCACTCAGATGGGGGACTGCTAAGGGCCCTTCCCTCTTCATGGTTAGCTCATTTCCTGGAACAGGATGTTATCCTAAATTCTTTGGATCAGGTGTTAAAGTCCCAGTTTCCCTAAGGTGGCCTTTGTCCTTAAGTTTGAATCTTACAAAAGTACTAATGGACACATGCAGCCCAGGTCTCATGGGGTGCTTTTCCTAAGCCAAAGCAGGTCTTCTGGTTACATTGCCTACAGGGTGGGAAGGGTGTCTCTCCTGAAGCACCTGTTCCAGATTTACTTCATCTGGGTCCTATAGGCACACAGATGAAAACCAGGGAGAGTTCTCAATGTCAGGCAGAGTAGAGGTAGATTGTCACATGGCTTGCTGTGCTCAGAATTCACCAAGCCGGGGCACATCCTGAGAACTGCCAAAGGCAGTCACGGAGAAGTACTTATCAGGGAAACCAACAGAGCAAAGCATTTTCTATGGGTGGCCTGGTGAATGCCAAGGCAAGTGTGGTACTAACTACCACTAGGCAGAAACCATACCCAGGCAGAGCATCTATGGAGGAATCTGGGTCAGGGGGACCTGTGCCAGCAACAGATGGTCAGGAAGTGGGGAAAGCAGTCAGCAGGGAGCTAGGCAGAGCCTTTCACAAGAAGTGATGTAGAGAATTCTGCGTGGGTAGATGAGGGTTGAAATGGGCTCTTTTGCCAATCTGGTCAGTCCCTGCTGAGGCGAACCACCCAGTGTATATGGCCTTCAGAAAGGCATTGCAAGCACAGGGAATGTGTTCCGAAGCCATCACATTTCCAGCACCAGAGACTCTAGTCTAGATAAACTCCTCCTTGCTGTGGCAGAATGGAGAACTCTTTATCTATAGCCCCACCTGTATTAAATGCTAGAAAAATTCACGCTAGAGACCTTGAGCTTGTAGAGAATAAGCTCTCTTCTCTTTCAACAAATTTGGACACTTGCCTTCATGACGGAGTTCCTGGGCCATGCTTGCAGTTACCCACAGAAAAGGAGTCTCTCTGAGTATCAGGCTTGTCAATCCTGCATCTGTTGTGGTTGTTCACGATGACTCCCTCTGCTTTGTTGTTCTGAGTGCTGAGACTGACATTATCATAGCTGCTGGCAGCTCTCAGATGCTGGAATTAGCTCTCAAAGTGTTTTCATGCAAATGACTGTTCATCCTTGCCACTCCCTGGAGAGGGTTCCACTTCCCAATAAGACCTACCTGGTTCACAGGGCTTATCTAATGCACCAAAACTGTAAGGGTCCATGATTTGCAGAAGAATGACATCCTGAACTCAAATAGTACTGAACCACAGGGAGTGTTTTATTCTGCAGAAGTCCAGCATGCTGGGATCTCCCATTTCCAAGACAGAGAGATAATCAAGTGAGATCAAAGGCTCGATTTAAAGCACATTGAAGTTCCTAGGTAGATGAGCTTTACTTTCTCTATCTCTAGTCATTCTGGAACCATTTCTGGGGCATGGACACTGGAAATTATTGTTGAGGAATCCTGGGGTAGGTGGCCTTATCTTGTTTTATCTCTAGGTATTCCAGAACCATTACCAGGACATGTAGGCTGGGGCCTAGGTTTTTGGTTTTTGTTTTCTGTTAGGAGTTAACTTGTCTGGACTTGCCTAGTTCTTAGGCCTAGTTTCCTAAACTGCCATTTTGAAGCCTGTCATGGAGTCAGCCTAGCCTTCTCAAAGCACTGTGGGTGTTGACAGAGGGAAGGCTGTGCTGGAGTGTGCCAGAATGATGGTGCCTAATTTCTAGTTATGTTTATAGGGGCCTTGTGGGAATCGCCAGCACCTTCACACTGGTATTTCTTCTTCTGCACTCAGTGTTTCTTGGAGAGAAAATAATCCACCCCCTCTCACTGGTAACTGCAGCCTCTAGTAAGGCACTAATTTTTGCTTCACAAGAAGAAATAGAAAGCAGATCCCATTACCAAATGGACATTTTCTTTATTTTATTTATCCTGTTGGAATATAGATGGCCTTGCCTTCATTACCTACTCATTGCTATGAAAGTTGAGAACAGAGGTGGAGTCATGAAAATGGAGTGTTATCAAATCTTCTGTTTCTCTAAGGTGAGGAACAAAGTCAGATGTTCTCATGTGGTGTTTTACATGTTCTTCCGGGGCATAGCTAAGCTGCTTTAGCTGTCTGTGCAAGCTAAATGTGACAGTTAGCTTGCCTGTGTTTGGGAGGTAAATGCACACTCCTGTGTCCTAGTTGGGTGATTATTGTTGTGACAAAACACCATGATCAGAAGCACATTTGGGAGGAAAGGTTGGCTTACATTTCCACATTGTAGCTCATCACTGAAAGAAGTCAGGGCAGGAACTCAGACAGGAACCTGGAGGCAGGAACTGACACAGAGGCCATGGAGGGATGCTGCCGTCTGGCTTGCTCCTTATGGCTTGCTCAGCCTGCTTTCTTATAGTAACCAGGGCTAGCAGCCCAGGAAGGATCCATGCACAATGGGCCTCTGTAGGGAGAATTTTGTTTTTTGTTTTTTGTTTTTAAACACAGAAATGTCATAGGAATACGTTTTTGTTTTAATTTCTGGTGTGGGATATGGAGCTGCTTCAGATTTTCCACAGCAGCTGACTATGATTTGCTTCAAGCTGTAGCAGGGTGTGATTGTAAGGGTCTGTGATACTATGTGTTTTGCATACTCAAACAGTATGCAAAAGCAAAGTTTTACTCTTTAGAGGTCTGGCAAGTGGGGGTCTATCATTTAATCAAGATAGAGACACCAGAGTGAACTTGAAGGCCCAATTTAAAGCAGATTAGGGGAATTCTAGGGAGGGGCACATAACGTTTATCTTGATTGGTTGACTCAGTCTCTAGGAGTATAGGTGTCTTTGGGATTGGCTAGGACACTGGGAACATTCCAAAACTGTTGCTGGAGGGCCTGGAAACTGTTGCTGACTCACTACTCTTGCCTCAGGCCAGGCGGTGGGACAGCTTCTGACTGGCTGCCCAAGTCCTGTGGTTTTTCCAGTAACTGATTTGCCAGGACTTGCCCAGTTCTGGGAAACAGAAATTTAGGCCTGATCTCCTGAACTGCCAGTTTGAAGCTTGTCATAGAATCAGCCTGTCTCAGTGCTGTCATGGTCATGCCAGCTGCAGAAAGTTTCTGGGGACTCTTGTGAGAGTATATAAATGCTAGAGCCCGGAGAAGGACACGGCGATTGCTGCTCCCCCTCCTGCTGGTCACTCTTGTTGATTTGTCAAGTGATCATGTGCAAAGAGATAAAAAGAAGAAAGTGGATATTCTGACAGTGTAGATCAAACTTGCCCTAAGGAACTTGATGTCCCAAATCAGCAGGAAGTAGTCTAAGGATGTTGATGCTCCATTTCCCCTCTAGACTTCTTTGTCTTGTACCCAGCGTTGGGGGGTTGGAAGAGTAGAATAGGGGTGGAGAAGAGTGGTAGAAAAAGGAACCCATAAAGCAGCCAAACATCCGGTTACAGGGCTGGCTCCTCCCCCATCAATCACTAATTAAGAAAATATCTTAGAAACTTGCCTACAACCTGCCCTCGTGGAGTCATTGAGGTTCCCTGTGCTCTGACAACTCTTGCTTGTATCAGGTTGACATAAAACTAGCATAGGGAGTTTACAGGAGAAGGAAAACCCACCCTGAATGTGGATAGCACTCCTCCCAGACTCAATAAACAGGAGAAAAGGGAGCCAAGCACCAACATTCCTCTCTCTGCTTCCTGACTGTGAATGCATGTGGCCACTGCCGCCACCAAGCCTTCTGCAAATGATGGTCTGTATCCTTGAACTGTGGTTCACAAGACAACCTTCCCTCCTAAGTTGATGTTTTGACAGCAACGGTAAAAAAGCAGTGAACACATCAGCTTGCACATGTTGCGGGTTTGTAAATTCTTTAACAGGCCTGTCATATAAATCCTTCTTTAAAATCACAATAATGAGCAAGTCCATCATCCTTGAAGTGGCTTTGGATGCTCCTGAATCCCTCTCTTGCCTTCTGAGCCCCAGGAAGCGATTATCTCTATGCTTAGTCCTCTGTAGAAGCTTGACACAATTAACTTCTAGTTCACTAGATCCCTCAGGCAAAGCAGAGTTAGGCTGAGGTTCTCTTTTGCAATGTATATGAATTCTTTTGTTAGACTGAAGGATTGGGGACAAAGGCAAGATAGCCTGGGCCAAGAGGTGTCTTCTGACCAGAAGCAAATATTTTGTTTTGTTTTGCTTTTTCTTTCTTTTCTTTTTTTAATTGGAATTTTTTTATTTACATTTCAAATGTTTTCCCCTTTCCTGGTTTCCCTTCCATAAACCCCCTATCCCAGCCTCCTGTGCCCCCCACAACCACCCATCCCTTCCCACCTTATTGCTCTACACGGGAGTGGGGGAGTAGGGGGTTTCAGCCTTGTCAGGACCAAGGGCTTCTCTTCCCATTGGTGCCCAACAAGGCCATCCTCTGCTACATATGCAGTTGGAGCCATGGGTCTGTCCATGTGTACTCTTCGGTTGGTGGTTTAGTCCCTGGGAGCTCTGGTTTGTTGATATTGTTATTCTTATGGGGTTGCGGGCTGGAGAGATGGCTCAGTGGTTAAGAGCACCGACTGCTCTTCCAGAGGTCCTGAGTTCAATTCCCAGCAACCACATGGTGGTTCATAACCATCAGTAATGAGATCTGATGTACAGTTCTGGTGTGTCTGAAAACAGCTAAAGTGTGCTTATATAAAAAAATAATTAATTAAATAAATCTTATGGGGTTGCAAACCCCTTTATCTCCTTCAATTCTTTCTCTAACTCCTGCAATGGGAACCCCATTCTCAGTTCAATGGTTGGTTGCAGAAGCACTAATTTTTAAAAGCTCTCACAAAACACTGGACAAAGCCGGCTCTTAGTAGGGCTTATAACCCCAGTACCTCACCTTCATGGTCACAAGTCCCATGCCCCACACGCTCCCTTTTAGGAAGGCCATACCCAAGCTCAGCCTTTTGACTTCACTGATCCCACTCCTGTGAGTCCACTGAACCTGCCTTTTTGCTATAAATTAGACTCAATTTAATGTATTATGTCAGTAGAAAAGCCATTCGACTTGACTCAATCTATTGCTAAGTGGTGTTCTATGAGACAAATGTAACACAATCCGTGTTCCTTCACTCACACAGTTCCACAAAGCGAGCCAGCTCAATGTGATATACACGCTAACCTGAACAGAGGCTCCCTGTTCTGCACTGGTATTTAGGACAGTGTCTTCATCAGAAAGAACTTGGAGATTTGAAGGTTTACGTTTTTTTCCCTAACTGCTGAATGTCTTTTTAAAGCATTTGTACCATTCGTGTACTTGCAGTGGTGGCTTCATATAGGTGCAGTTGTCAAGCATTTTCTCTGAAAATGTTTGATTTTTGCCATTCTGATATATGTCTGTGGGCACCTCCTGGTTGTTTTTATGGGTACTCTCCTGCCTTTGTGATTTGAGCCCTTGCCTGGGAATTCTTGCACAATATATTCTTTGGTTAACAGTAAATGTACACATTTTATCTATGCATATTTCAGTGCATATTTCAATGCATATTAACAGTCCTTTTTCAGTAAGAAGAAAGAGTGAAATAGGAAAGAAAGGTTTGTGCATTAGTCATTCCTCGGTGATGTCAAGGACATTTTTCTGAATCAGATAATAGAGGAGTATTTTGTCATTTTTTTAAAAAAAACTCCTTACAATGTAAAGCTACAGAGGTTTTTGAATTTCAAATGAGTGATCTCTATTACTTTAGACCGCAAATCAAGCTCTAAGAAAATGAAAGCTAGAGCCCTCTAGACTCTTCAGCACTTGCTATGCGCGAGTATGTGAAGGTATGTGTTTGAGTATGTGAAAGTTTGTGAGCAAGTGTGCGAAGGTGTGTGTACCAGCATGTGAAGATGTGTGTGTGTGTGTGTGAGTGTGTGTGTGTGTGTGTGTGTGTGTGTGTGTGTGTGTGTGTGTGTGTGTGTGTGTGTGTGTGTGTGTGTGTGTGCACGTGAGTGTGTGACTGTGTGAAGGTGTGTGTGCTGGCCTTGTTCCTTTTCTTGTTTAATCTGAGATGTTCCCTGACGCCTACTAGGTTAAAGGTCTGGATGCTAGTGATAAAAAGTAATTAGACCACGAATGCTGTAACCTTACCAGTGGCTTATCAATGACTAGATTAATGATTCCAGGGCATGGCTGGGAGAACCTAGAAGGTAAGGCCTAGTTGGAGGATGTAGGTCACTGAGGACATGCCCTGTAGAAGTAAATGTGTGTTCTCGCTCCCTCCCTTGCTCCTTTCCAAGCTCCCTCCTTCCTCTTCCTCCACCTACTCCCTCCACCCACACCTCAGTCTCCTTCCCCATTAGAGAGAGGCAGGACAGAAGCTGAGATGCATGAACTGACACAGCAGGTCCTTTCATGATTCACTAGATGCGCCTTCAAAGGATTTTCTTCTTTTATAAAATGATTTACATTGTGTAGAATTAGCATGGAACACCATTAGCTAGTGGGAGTCTGTGTAAAAGCTCACCAAATTGCCTGCCTTTGGAACAGTGGACTCTCTCAGTGGCTTGGCCGGAAGGTGTCATTCATATCCGAGGCCTTGGCTTAATCGTCTCACTATGTGGGGGTAGAGGAGACTCCAGCCTGTGAACTGGGACAAAAAGAAGAGTCCCTAAGGCGTGGAGATATCACCCCAAAGATTCAATAACCAGAACCTCTCAGGGCCTTTGGAGATTTTTTTTATTACCACTCCCTTTTTCCTGTGTAAGTTATGACCATAAAAATGACTTGAGAATATGGAGAAGAGGGAATCTTTGACTGTGTGAGATACGAATTAGTAAGTACAAAAAGCAGTTGCTATTTTGTCAAAATGTTAATAATATCATAAACCACATGATTCATCGATTCCAAATATGAGCAAATATTCACGAAGGACATTAAGTCAGTGTGAGGAAGGGATGTTGGATTTTCATGTCAGTTACAAATGTGCTCTCAGTAGTTGAAATATGGGAACAACCTGTGTGTCCCTGGTGGCCAGGTGAGGAGTGGGCACAAGATTTTTCCACAGGAAAGAGGAAGGCAGTCCCATCTCTCAGGGCAATGTGTGAACCTGAGAGAGGTCGTTTTGAGGGAAATAAGCAAATCTGAAAGACAGACATCCCATAATTTCATTACTATTAATGAATTAATATGTGGAGTCTAAAAAGGTCTTCAGGGGTATTCTCTGGGGAATTTGACAAGATAATGTAGGTAGATATATAAAAATATATTGTTTTTATATATGAAAATTTACAAAAATAATAATATTGGACAAAAAAATCAAAAGTCCAATTTATGCAACTAGAGAATGGGATGATGAGCTACAGAGGCTGCAGGACGGGGGAGGGAGGGCAGACATACTTGGGCAGGGTGCAAAGTCTCAGTTGGACAGATGGGACAGGTCCTGACGACTTAAAATAGGGCACAGAAACCATAATTACTAATGACCAGTACAGTCACAACCGCCAAGATGTCGCATCCATTCCAATGTGTTCTCATCCCAACGTGTATGCGAGGTGTACATTTGTTAATTGTCTTCATGCAATCCTACATATGCATATGCAAACAACATACAAGGCGCATATATAACTTATATACGAGCGTGCACACAGCATAGTCCTGCCAGTTATACACTAATAAAGTTGGGTTAAAGCTGAAGCCTCTCTCACTGTACAATGGAGAAAACAGGAGGCAAAATGGGCTAGAAAAGGGCATTAAAACACCCTGACAGGATGTCGGAGAGGAGCAGGTATAAGAAGGCATGATGGGAGAGGGGCCATGATGGTATCAGCAAGAGGGGTGAGGCCAGAGTGAGAATATAGGAAGTGAAAGAAGATGGTCTCAGATGCCCACGGGTCAGATAACAAAGCCTCCCTCCCTCTCATTCACTGTCAAGGGTGCTTGCCCATCCTCTGCCCCTGCTCCCCCTCCCCCCATGCCCCAGGTTCATGCAGGTCATTTTCTCCAGGCTGCAGGAAACACTGCAGATGCAGTTCGCCAAGGTGGACCCTGCTGGTCTCACTGATGAGATTTGCACACCCACCCTGTGCACTATGTTTCCTTATGAGGTTTTGTACAGTAGCCTGCTTTATGAAACCATGGATTCAAGCGCAGGGATCCAAAGTACTAAAATGTGTCTGTATTGAACACGAATGGGCTTTTCCTTGCTAGTATTTCCCAGGCAATGTTGTTGTATGTAGTGTGTGCATTTTACTAGGTATTAAACGTTGTGCCCGCCAGTCTTATGCCAACCTGACACAGCTACAGTTATTTGGAGGGAATCTCAATTGAGAAAACGCCTTCACAGGATCCAGCTGTAAGCCATTTTCTTAATTAGTGATTGTAGTGGGGTGGCCCCAGTCTATTGGCGAGGCCTCCCTGGGCTGGTGTCCTGGGTTCTATCAGGAAGGAAGCTGAGCAAGCCATGGGGAGCAAGCCAGTAAGCAGCAGTCCTCCATGGCTCCTGCCTCTGAGTTCATGCCTTGCTTCAGTTTCTACCCTGACTCCCTTTAGTGACGAACAGTGATATGGAAGTATAAACCACACAAATCCTCTTTTCCCCTCAAGGAAAGGTCGTGATGTCTCATCACAGCAACACTAACCTAACTAAGATGAAAGCCACCCAGAGATGTCCATGACTGTGAGGATATTTTCTGAAGGGGACTTGGATGTATGAAAGTCACACATGCACATTTGCGACTAATAACAATCGTTTCCTCTCTAGGCAGAAGCCTGTAGGGACCTTATCTGTTTTACTTGTCTCTGTATGATTTGGTCCTGTCACCTTGGCTTCCTCTGAGGAGCCTTGAATAGTGACTTGTATTCTGAATGGACCAAATGCTTTCTAAAGACTCTCTAATGAATCCATCTCCAGATCTGGCTGATGGCTGCAAATTTTGACCATACCAGGTAATGAAAGCATGACTGGAAGGATTCCACATCCATGAACTCTCCGTGCTCTTCCTACACACTGCATGACATATGTGTGATGTACCACAGATTCATGGCCATTGCTTTGCTTCATGAGCATGGAGAGGCATAGGAACACGCTCACACGGCATATCCAGGATTACAGCCTGGTCCACTGTATTCAGCTATAGGTGGGTCTAACTGCAATGAACATCCGTCTGTGGGAAGTCGTCCTGGAGTTAAGTTCCGGACACAGCATTCCACAGCCCTTCAAGGCTGTCTCATTGCTTAATACTCTTGATAAGTCTTTCCGTGTAAACACACCAGCCTTTGTGGCAGAGTTCTTTCATCCCTAGAATATCCGTCCCTGGGGACAGATTCTCTTCAGTGACACACTTTGGTATTGCTGACACCTTTTATGACCCCTCTCTCTTCCTCTACGTTATTATTCTGTCCTTCTTGTACAGGAGCCAATTTCTCTGCATTTTCCAAGTTTCAAGCATACATTTTATACTTAGAATGGAGCTCAGTGCTAGCTCAATCTTTAGGCAAGGATACTCCTAAAGATGAAACGCTTCACTGAGATGGACAAGAATACATTTCTGTATTATCTCGCAACATACACACATGGATGTTCACTTCCTAGCAGTGTTGCAAGGAATGAGGTTCTCCCTGGTGCTGTCTCCAGACTCCTGGTCCTCACATAGTGCCTGTTGGGTACTAGAAAGCTGTCAATGTGTACTCGTTCTCTTGTTTGTCTATTTGTTTAATTAGCATTGTATGTTTCATGTCATATGCATGTGTGTTTTGCTTGCATGTATGGCTGCACCATGTGCATGCCTAATTCCCACAGAGGAAAGAAGAGGATGCCACATCCCCTGGAACTGAAACTACAGGTGTTTGTGAGCCACCATGTGGGTGCTGGGAACTAAAACTAGGTCCTTTGCAAGAGCAGCCATTGCTCTGAACCACAGAGCAGTCTCTCCAGCCCTTAGTTTGCCTTTTTATGAACCCAAGAATAAATAGTGGTTTCCAATTATCCTGATGGGGACGGAAATAAAACCTTATTTTTTTCTTCTCCATTTTATCTTCTGTGCTTGCCTGGGTAATGTGCTGACGTTTCTGCAGCTATCGTTATCTTTCTTTCTGTCTAGAATTTCTGCTCTGTGCTCTTCACTTAAGCCTCAGGTACACAAAGTAAATATTGAAATAGAAATGATCTCAAAGCCTGGTATGAAATGCTTTCTATAAATGAATAATGTAAATCGGTACTGGCTGCCTGGACAGCTCTGTAATATTTACTAATGGGCAGGATTTTAGTGGGAAAGATTTCAATTTTCAGACTACCTCGGCTCCGAGAATAAAGATATTCACCCAGGATAGTTACTTCTGCTAAACTTATTTTCAGGCATGATTTTATGTTACTGCCTTTCTGAGATTTAAGAGGCCCTGTGCTGAGGCACTGGTGGTGGGAAGGGTAAGGGAGGGCTAGGGTGCAGGAAGCTTCCCTGAGCTGTGGTAGAAAAGCCCAAGCCCAGCATGCAGCCATGATCACATGGTGTGACACACACAGAAGAGGGTTTAATTTATTCTTGTTGAGGGGAGGGTGTGTGGGGAGGAAAGGATCTTTGAAAGGAAAGATTGGCCTCATTTTAGTTGAGAAGGCAAAATGGTCAAAGATCTTGGAGAGTAGATGTCCCTCCATTTGTATAGTGATGATCAGAAAAACTGTGTGTCCACTTCCAAGACGTTATGTTACCAAGGGACATTTACTTCCTTGTCAATATATTTGACAGAGGTCTATCTCCATGTTGATTATCTTCTGGAATAGTTCGTGAAGGAGAAACCCACTTGGGATCCAGTGAGTGAAGCTTCCCATTGGGCTCAATGGAAACTCACAAAGCGATGAGGTGTTTGTTGGGTGATGGGGGCAGAGTGTTGCAGGGGACACAGACTAGAGACATGAAAGAGCTTGGCATTTGAGTGTATAATGAGAAATAGAAAACATCCACAAATAACGCCTGACGAGCTAGTCCATGTGCCAATAAAGGACTCAAAACTTGAAACTAACTTATGAAAGATAATGTTTTTGGTCTCACTATCAGAAACTACATAATGTCAGATATATCACCAAGAATCTGTCCTTCCACATCTGGCTCTACTCCTCTCGTCAGTGGCAGGTATCTGTCTACTAAAACTTTATTTCTGAGTTGAGATTTAAAAGGTAACTTAACATCTCCTTAGTCACATAAACCTTATACTCTGAAGTCTAAGAAGGAAATATGTTTGCTCAGATCACCCATACCAGGTTTTACAAAGCGATGGTTGGCCCACAACAAGGCCCTTGAGGGTTGTACTCCACCAATAACTGCTGAACATCACATTGTTTTCTGGACCTGAATCTTGGGTCCGAAAGCCTGAGAACAGTCAAGGTTGGTGCACCACGGAGGTATAAAGAGCTGACTGTGCGGTGTGCCCAGTGATTCAGAGAACTAGGGTGTGGTCTCAAATCAGACCCTACTAAGGGCTTACTTCTCTGTGGATGATGTAGTTGTTTTTTTTTTTTTTTTTTTAATCTGCCATTTCAATTGCTACACTGCTAAAGTCATGGCTTTTTTTCTTTTTTTAATGTTTTTGATAATGATTTTGACATTTTTGTTCTTTCACGGAAGGGATGTCATCTTGGTTTTCTGGCACTTAGATAAATGACAGTTATTATGGAAGATAACGTACCCAGGAAGGATGCAAAAATTAAGGCCTTGCATAACCTGTAGGGTCAGAATGACTTTAGTGATGTGAAGTCCAGCAGCAGAAAGAAACCCACCACACGGGGGCTAAGGCTGTTTATGTCTGGAATGTTTATTCCCCGTTTGTCATTATGAGTGACAGTGTCATCACTGTTTGTTGAAGTCTTCAGATCAACAAGCAGCTCTCTGTGGGTCTAATTTCTCAGGGTACTGAATGCTATTTCCTAACACTTTGGGCTACACCTTCTTGACCTCCAGTGATGTCCGATGAGGCTTGGAAGCAAACCATTAGTCTATGGCTGCTAAGTCTGTGTCTGTCATGGTGTTCGTTGTAAGGAAGAGAGGTGAGGGAGGTGGATGAGACGAAAAGGTGCCAAGCCCTGATCTAACATCCTAACTCTGCCACCAAGAGGTAGGACCTGCAGTTTGCCCCATGCCCTGTGATGTGGGCTGCTGGTGACCTATGAGATGAAAGGTTGCCCAAGGCCACCATAGCCCTTGTTGCCTGTAAAGTGCAGACACTTCATGTAAAAAATAAAGAATATAAACACTAAGATTCTTCTTTTTCAGTGGCGTGTGCTGAGTTACACTTCTGAGACATTTGAGCTCTAGGAGGATGTCTTAGAACATGAACCAAACCCACTGTATCTTAGGATTCAAAGCGAAGCCTCATGACGTTCTAAACAGACAATAAGAAAATTCCAGGGGAAAGCAGCAGCAGATGGAGCTGGTCAGTGCTAACACACCCCAGCTGAGCTGAGCACCGGGCACTGAGCATGCCCCAGGTACCTACTGTGAGTCTGATCTAGCTCTGGGCTGGAACCTGGAATCTGTGAGTAGGTATATGGTGAATGCTTCCTCGTCCTCTCCTCTCCCAGGTGGAGTTTCTGTCTTTGTCCCTCTCTGCATCCTCTCCCCACCAAAGGGACTGATTTTTTTTCTACCAAGCAGGGAACTCTACCTGCCCAGTTATTGGTTGAATCAGCTCTTGGTTAACCAATCAGAGGAGATTGAAAATAATTTTTACATAACATCGAGACATGAGATGCTTGACCATGCCAACATCTACTGCAAACAGATGTCTGGGCATAGGGATCAGCATCCTAATACACAGATGCATAAAACCCATCCCCAACAATTATCAGGAGAGGAACCAACAACAGAGTCATTGCTTTGTCCTGCTTTTCTTTCTCCCTGTTTATAGGGAGTGGGCTCTTGATCACTCTCCTCACCTCTGACTTTTCACCTTAAGAGAATTAATGAGACATGCTAAGTAGCTGAAGAAAATGATATAAAAAGGCTTGAAGACCAAGCTTTGGGGCTGCGGTGTAGCTCAGTGGTAGAGTACTTACTTGCTTAGCAAGCGAGAGGCTCTGGGTTGGGCACTAGCACCCACTAGAACTGCAAGAACAAAACCAAATACATGTGTAAGACAAGAGTGAGACAAGACACTTTGCAGCTTCTGCTTATGACTACAAATGAATGGCTTTTGGGGGGAGTGTGGAACATGCCTCCCCCATGCTAGGGATGGGCACCATGGTGACATCCTTAGCTCAAAGTGACTATTTTCTGAGCCATTCAATGGCTGCTTGTTCCGTCAGAGGCTCTTTCTAACTGGGTTAGCATGGATAGTTTTCATCGTTGAGAAAATAATCTATTCTCGTGTTTGTAGGATTCTGGCTGGCTACTCTCCATTTGGATCTTGTTAGCTCCAACGTGAGGAATGGTTTACACAGTGCAAAGACTGAAGCTGATGGTGGGCTTCTGGCTTGGACACTGCAAAAAGATCCAAGCATTTGCACAAAAAAGAGAAGCCTGCAAAACCTAAAATATGATGGCTGGGCAGTGTTGTGAATAGGCAATGAGAGGTACAACAGAGCGAAGTGCACCTTTATTTTTCTGGTATAATGTCAGACCATTTTCCATAGCAAGTTGGAATTTAGGCAAATGTTTTAATTTCAATATACAGAATTGATATTTTTTTTTAACCTCACCAAATTTGAGCTAAGGAATTTTATTACCAAGGAACTTGATAATTGAAATTATCAAGGTGATAACCTGTGTCATGTTCTAAAATGGCATTTATTAAACATATTCTTCAATAACATCCAATCGATGATGCACATCTGGTAATGTGAAGGCCTTCACCAGACCATCTCTGGGTGTTTTCAGACTCTAGCCCTGAGGGATACACACAGGACCCAGTACTCTGCTGAGTCTGTGTCCGTGGCAGGATTGGGTTACTTTCCAACCCAAGAATCAAGCCAAGATTTTTCTTAGTTGTTTGTGAGGCAGGAAGAAAAGAAACACCAGCCAAGACCAGAGGAAATTTTCTCAACTTAATAAGGACCAGGGAGACAGGCAGAAACACCAGGGACAGTGTCTCCCCGATGCCATCAGTGTGTCCCATGCATGGTATAGTGTAGGCGCCCAGCGAAGCCTTCAGCAAGACACTTGATGGGAAATGACATTTACCTTTTAAAAACATTTTATTAGTGAATTGCTGTGTTCAAGCAAATACCTGAGTCAGGAAGAGAGTTTTATTTTTTTCTACATTTTGAGCTGAGCATTGTAATCCCATTTCTATCAAACATTCAGTTTTTCATCTAAAGATACCTCTTCTTTCTCCTAGTCTCTCATCTCTCCGGTGATTCAAAAAAAGCAAATTTAAGATTATTTATACCTGTTAGTAGGTGCCGACTTTCCTATCAAGTACTTAACTTGGAGGATACAGTATTGATTAGATTTGTCCCCACAATTTATCTATATCACCGAAGAGATTGAAAGAATATTTATTGCTTCATCTTTCAAGTTGGCAAGAGGAAGGAAGAGAAGGAAAATTGTCAGAAATTAAAGAGCTCATTGAGGAAGCCAAAACAATATCTCAAGTCCCAAAGATCCCAATTTCTCACCGATATATGCCTTTAAGTTTTGTTTTTGTGTGCATCAGACCTGAGCCTTATTGAACTGGTACAGTTCATTTCCCCAATGCTCTCCCTACACTGAAATCTGTTGGCCTGAGAGGGTTTTCCTATCTTCTAATTAGGAGCCGATGTACTTTCATCTCCAGTTGTCAGTCAGCCTTTGCTGATATCTTACTGTTTCTCTCTACTCCCACTCTTCCACCATAGCTCTCTCTCATCACTCTGGAGTTCTCCTGCCTCGGCTCTACCCCACTAGTCACGGAGATTCCTACTGAATAGGGTTAATGCCCATCAAACTTGTGCACGCATCTCTGCCCTTCTCCATTCTGTCTCTCCTGCTATAGTCATCTCAAAAGCAGGTGTTCTCAAGAGGAGAAACAGTGCTGTAGCTTTGAGCCTTGCAAAATGCAGTAGCCTAGGCTCAGAGAGTATACCTCACTGGGAGGAACATTCTAGAAGGTCCCAGGAAAATGTCTGCTCAGCACTGAAGACACTAGCTTCTCTATGAACGTTAGAGACAGCAGAGTATTAGACAGGCAGGTGAGGCAAAGAGGTTTCCGTGGACATTCAATACCATCATCTGAAGTATGTGGTGTCTGAGCCTTACCGGCTGACTATGCCATTTAGAAACCTTGTTTTCCTATTTTACACAACAAAGTAGTTCATTATTCAGTCCTTATGTGTGTTGCTTACAGCCCATTATGGTCTTTGTTGTTTTGCTTCCATTTTCTCTAGGTCTTTTTTTCTGAGGAGATAAATCTCTGTACAGTAAAACGCGCACTTCTTAAAGGCACAGGTAAGGATTAAGAATTTGTTATCGGCAACTTCACCAGGGGCCAGAGGATTTTCATCTTCCTGGAAAGTTTATTTATGGCCATTTTCATTCAGTCCCAACAGGAACAACCAGTCCTCTGAGCTTTGCTATGTTTCATACAATATTGACCTGTGCTGAGTAGTGAGTGATGCTTCAGGCAAATGACACGTGTGATCATAGATCTATCAAATCATATTGCCTACATGCTTGTCGCAGGAGCACACACTAAAGATTTCACCCAATGGTGACATGACACAAAGGAAAGCGTCCTGCCCTAGGAGATGTGAATCCACAGGATCACATTGTGTGTGCATTTGTCTGTGTCAGCTTCTACTCTGTGATAATTGGAAATCGATTCACAGGCCTGAGACCTACAACTCTCTGAGCTGGTGAATGTGTGCACGGGACTCTTCTCATTGGTGCTTGCTACGTGTCTAATTAGGAGGATCCGGGAAGCACTTGCAAGGTATCTATCACAAAACCGACCGTTTCAGCACATGCAATCTGACAGTGCATAGAGCCGATCAGCTCTTTTATCAACAGTGCTGATTTAGTTCACTTGGCTAAAGCTAGATCTTCTAGGCCTGTCTGTTGTAAGGTTATGACTCTGGCTTGTTAATCAATATCTTGAAAGGAGAGAACTCAAGGTTGGGTCATGTTACTATTTCTGCTCAGATGTTCCAGCTACTGTTCTGAGTGCGTTGAGGTGTCTGTCTGAATGAATGATTCCAGGATGGTCAGTACAGGAGACTCTCCTAACGGGAATCCATTCTTTGGGACACTACCACAAATTACATTCTTACTGCAGCATGCATTCAGATGTCTTTGAACTGGTGCGAGCCATTAGCAATGAGTTTTTTCTGTGATTTCGCGATGCCCATCATATTCAACACTCTCAGTTTAGCATGAGGATGCCTCCTGGTCTCTTTTTGTAGCGTCTAGGGCCATCCCTGAAATTGGCCTTTTTCTCTACTAATAATGATATTTGCAAGTGCAGTTTTAAGAACTGAGTGTGCTCATTGCTGCTGCTGGCCACTTCGTTTACTTCGTTTAGACAGAGAGTTCCAGAAAGCACACCAGAATATCAGTTATACATGTGTGTGCGCATCTTCCTGTCAAACTATTGGCTCGTAGAGATTTCCCAATGTCAGCCCAAAAGGTTTACTCTCATCCCATTCCTCTGTATAATATATATTGAAAATTCTGGCTTTATCTACCTCTATTTACCTATATTACCCTTTGTCTGTCTATGTGTATGTTTATGTATCCACACACATATACTCTACACATATACAAACATAAAAACTGCATACATATTTTAGTGCTCGAGACCAAACCCCAGGGCCTTACATCGCCTCCCACTCTGCACCTGCTTTCTTATGTACTTAATTCTAAAGCAGAGAGAGAGTCGTTTTACATTCCCCAATTTCTTCTAATGAGGAAGAGCAATGAACACAAGGGTCATTTGCTTACAATCCCTTTTTATGCATTCTGAGAATACGTTATAGAAATAAACCATCTTCGGTTTTCCTCAGTCGGCTCTGACCCCTTTGCCAGTGCGGTTACACCCCCCACCCCACTAGAAATACAATCATGATTATTTCTGCTTGTATTTGAGGCTTACGTTTGACTTTATGGTTTTTATAGATTGTGTCAATAAAAATCACACTTTGCAAACAGTACACCAAATAGATACTCCACTTCCTTCTAACCCCACCCCCTACTCTATCTAGCTTTTGTTCGTTAGTGTCCCCCTTTTCGTGTTGGGGATCAGATCCAGGACTGAGCAAACCATCTATCACTATGCCACATCCTGGGCTCGCCCTGACTCTTCTTATGCATGAGTGAGTAGAATATTTTTGTTTTCTTAATTCCACTTCTAACATGAAAGATCACAAAACTGCAGACACACCTGTCTTCATTTTTGCCCCCATCCTAGAATCACTCCTTAGAACTCCTCCATGAAAGTCTGTGCTGCTCCTCATTATTTTCCGGGCTGCACAGCACACTTAGTGGAAGTCAGACTACCTTTCATCCTCCCCAACTGCTGTGTGTAGGGAATTGATTGTCTCTAATAATTGGCAATTATAAATAATGTTGCGGGGAGTAATTTCGTGCGTGTGTATGTTGAGAGGTGTCTTCAGGGTACATTACCAGACTCAGGATTACTAAGCCAGGGCATAAATGCTAAGCGGGGTTGCTAAATATTGCATGGACCAATTTGCATTTCGACCATCGGTATATGAGAGCAGGCTCAACCAAAATGTGTTATCCCACTTTAAAAGGCGTTGACACTCGGGTAGGTATCAAGTCACACTGGAGCTCTTGCTGCAAAATGTGTGGCGATTACAATTCACATTGAATGTATTAATTGTACAGTCTGACGACTTTAAAATCAGTATTGTTTTAACAGATATTTATTTATTGATTTTGATTGATTGTGTGTGTATACATCTACTCAAGCCAAAGTACAGAGGGAGGTAGGAAGATGACAGAAGTTTGTTCCCTCTATGATGTGGGTCTCACACAGGCTCAGCAGGACGTTCCTTTACCCACTGAGCTATGCTGGGTTCATCCGATGACTTTCAAAGGTGTATCCATCAGGGTTGACACCTGAAACATTTAGTAACAAGCTTATTCTTACACAAAAGTTTGTGTGTAGCTCTGTGTTTCTCTCTTCTCCACTGAGGCCTAGCATCCCTGTGACATTCTGAACTCAGCTTACTTGTTGCACAGAATCACAACATAGTTACTTCATGAGTGACTTCACTGGCCACAGTGCTTTTTATCTTTCCAAGCTGTCAAGTGTTGCTTACTAATGTGGCGAACTATTATTGCATATGGACACGCTACAGTTTGTTTACCTGGCTATCTGGGTGTGTGTATTTGTGTTGTTCAGTTTTGCCTATGGGAACACACACTCCATGAGCATTTACTTGAAAGTTATCCTATGAGCCATACTTGGTCACACCTGTGTCACCTCCGTGACCTCAGCCCTGCCTAGGATGAAGCTGGAGGGTCATAGAGGTCAGAGGTCTACAGAATGAGATTTTTGTCTCATTAAAACCATGGGAACATATGTCCTATGTAGAGATGATTGGATTAGAGAGACGCATTTCTTGTCAAGAACTGTCAAACTGCCTTCTAAAACACAGAAGCTGTGTGGAGAACTTCTCCCCCTTGATTTTGCACCCTCTCAACTGGCTAAGACCTTCAGACTTTCCATTATGGAGTATGCTGAATTGCCTCTTCAAGATTTTAATTTGCACTTCCTCTCTGAATGACATCAGCATCTTGTGCAGACACACTGGACAGTTTTCACACATTTTTTTTGACCACTTCAAATACTATGCCAGTCCACGCTGAGTTTTTAATCTTACTTTTGTACAGTAAGAGGTTGATCTGTGAATCTTTTGGATGCATTCTTTGGTCAAACAGATGAATTTTTAGATATTTCTGTGTGCCCGTGGCTTGGATGTTCATGTTCTTAAGACTTTCTTTGTTTTATGTGTGGATCTAAGAACAAGAAAACAAAAGAAGAAAAAAAAGTCTACTATTTAATGAAAAAGAAGTCTTGATTTTTTCAAAGCATAAATCACAGGGGAAAATTGTTAATTTAATCACACCTAAATAAATCAGTTTTGTTTACTAAGAGAGTTTCCTCCTCCTGCCTCTTATGAATTGACCTTGTGAATGGAGTACATGATAGACTTGCTCTCAGACCAAGTTTTCCCCCATGTCAAGTAGAGAAAATAAATACTTTTAACGTGGGCCGTTATCTCAGTGTGTATGAAAACGTTAGCCAACATCAGAGCACATAATTATCACTTACAAGCTTTGCAGGGAATTTGGATAACTGGTAATTTTCTGTGGTTGCCTCTCATCTGTTTCCCCAAGATCCTCAAGCACATCAGCATGCCTTCTTCATGACGTCATCTACAAGACGTCTTCTCTGTGGCACCGTCTCCATGACACCATGTCCACGATGCCTTCGCAGTGATGCTATCTCAGCGAGGAGCATTTTTCGAGAACTCATTGAAATACATCTGGAATAATCTATTTTTATGCATTCAGACACAGCACATCCGCTCAGGGCTTGCATCATACTAATTTGTTCTGTATCGAAAAATCCAAATTCGTATTTCACAGTTGTGGTATATGACCCATCAAGGAAAGCTAGTGCATGCTTAGGGTTGAGCAACCCAGGGTGTCAGACCATGGAGGCTGATGTGCGGTGATGAGATTGTAGGTTTTGTTCATCAGAGTCTCATTTTTTTCTATTGTGGTATCCTGCGAGGCAATTATCTCTCTAAGCTTTGCAAATGAACTTGACCCTTTTCTCCAAGGTAATGCCCCTCCCTGCACAGGCTGGCACATAAACGCATGTATCTGGTTAGAAAGACTAGAAAGACCGTAAGAACTATGTGTGTGTGTGTGACTTATTTTTAAAACAAACCATTACTGTAAAAATGATTTCACAGGCATTTAAACTGCCTTCTAAATATCCATGTTTACAACTTTAAACAGGTGTTACTCTTGGCCTTAGATGCTTCTCTGGAGGAATGAGTACAGAAACCCATGGCTGCTCAAGGTACTGAGAGCAGGGGATGGTTGAATGCTCAGCCCTAAACAGGATGCTTGTGTCAGCCCCTCTAAGGTTCAGAGACTATTGTAGAAGGAGAGACGGAAGGGATATATGAGGTGAAAGTCAAGGACAAGGGCTTCAAAAGGCCATCTCCTAGGCATTGCAGATATGCTCTCACAACAGCTGTGTTGCCTCTAGTGGGCCTGCACAAGGCTGGACCTGCCTACATCTAGTCAGCCATAGCTTGGAGTGGAGCATATAAGGCCTTCTCTACTCCTCTTTCCTATTGAAGGATTTGGGGGAAAGCGGAGTCACTTATTTCCATTGTATACCCACTGACCAACTTACCAGGTTCCTATCAGATGTTTTCCTACCCACGGTCATGCAGTTGGCCCTGATTAAATTCAGAGGGTCACCAAAGAAAACAAACAGATGGGAATATGGAGCGGAGGCTGTAGGAAGAAGGGTTTATAAGTATAGAAGAGAGGATAATATGGGATGAGTGAAATCAGAATATATATATGACATCGTCAATAAGCAGATTTAATTTAAAAAGTAATTCATAATTGGGGTTGCTGCTCAGAGGTACACTTCATGCTCCGTTGGCACAGAGCCCTGAATTTATATTCTAGCACTTCCAAGACTGATTTCCCGACTCAGAAAAAAAAAAAAAGGACATATTATTTCTATGGTAAACGCTGACAATGACAAGAGCATTTTTGTGAAACTTAGATTAACCATAAACTTAATTTTGCTTGCTTTGTTCCAGAGGTTGGGTTGAGTGTGATCTCAGCTAGTATGCTGGTGTAGTAACCATGAGGTTAGAAAGCCTGTGGCTAATTAATGTTACTTCTGATCTTCCGAATATAGCTATATTGCAGAAACACAGAGGGTGATTTCATTGCCTTTAATCCTGAGGAAACTACCTATGAACATATTATAATGGACAAACTGTGTGGAACCAAATTGCTATACTTAAAGTAAAAACTAAAATGGAAGGTCTTGAACTGGAGAGAAAGTGTTCTATTGACTGACATTGGATACTTTCTGATACCTCAGATGTATAGCTCACATTATCAGTAGATGTATTGGTGTTCTACTTTGTAGATCAATCTCTCAGAAATTAGGTCATGATAAATCATTTTGGTAGACCTTGGTCAGCTCTGGGCGATTAAAAAACACAGTTACAATTTTATATCTAATCTTAAAGATTTTTCTTTGAAATCTATACTGGGAATTGAAGCCAGTGGCCACTGGGCTATAGAATCTGTATTTACTGTCTGATCATTTGTGTCCCCAAGGGCTGATACTGTGGTCCTGTGGGAATGGCTGCTGCACATGGCTGGTATGGTGATACTCTGTAGCAGAAGCTGGGAGAGTCTTCCAATGCAGTCATTGCTGGGCTGGACAGTTGCAGATGGCCCCATGAAAGGCTTTGTTTGCTGATCAATCCAATTGTTATAAGCTTACCACAGGAGAGGTATGGTGCCCTGGATTCCTTAAGTAATTCACTGTTTTCAAAATATTCACTTTGATTTAGAAAATGGACATGGATGTCCTGTAATTTTAAAGAATAATGTGTTTTTTCAAACACCAGGGACATTCTAAAAGCAGAGATACTTTTCCTCATTTGAAACAAGGAATTTTCTATTCCAGTGTTTGCTGGTGGCAGATGGGTCTGCTTTGAGGGTATTATTCCCTCCGGTCTCAAGAGATTTGCCATGTAAAATTTTATAGAGAACAAACAAAAGGAAACAAAGAAATGGAAAATGCTTGTGGTGATTAACTAGGGAGAAGCTTTGTGGGCTTGTCCTTAGGCTACCAGGACCTCTCACTTCTCCATGGCTTCTGCTTAAGTTCCTGCCTCCAGGTACCTGTCTTGAGTTACTGTTCTGGTGTCTTAGTCACTGCTGTATTGCTGGGAAGAGACACAACCAAGCAATACACCAGGACCAAGGCAACTCTTATAAAGCAAATATTTAATTTGGGATTTGCCTACAGTTTCAGAGGTTTAGTTTATTATTATGTGTCTGGGAGCATGGAAGCATGCAGGCAGGTGCTGGAATTCTAGCTGGGAGCTATGTTCTGATCTGGAGGCAGAGGTGGAAGAGGTGGAGGATATGGATAGGAAGATGGACCAGGAGGCAGAAGGAGGAGGCAGGGAGAGAGAGAACTGCACCTGAGATGGGCTTTTGAAACCTCAAAGCCTTCCTTGGTCCCACGATGCTCTTCCTCCAACAGGACCACACCTCCAAATCCTTCTAATCCTTTCAAATAGTGAATTACCCAAGTAAACATTCAAATATTTGAGCCTATGGAGGCCATTTTTAGCCAAACCGCTTAAGATTACCCAAAGATTAAGTTTAAGTTTACTATGGATTGTATGCATTCTATAAAGGTTTGGTGAATTCACAGTTTAAAACCTTGTGCTCTCATGAAGGATGGACAACTGCTCCCTCAGCTCCAGGTCATTTGGTGTCATTAGTTGTCAGGATCTGAGCCTTCCGAGAGGTGGCGAGCAGTATTTGTCTGGTTTGATACACAGTTCTCTAGTTTTGACATGGCATTGAGTGTCTTTTCTTACTATTTTTCACTTGATTTTCTTTGCTGGCTACAGAATCTTTCCAGCTCTTCAACTGATGTTCTAACTGGGTTGTTTTTTTGTTGTTAAATGTTGAGTTGTTCATAGGTATTTTGAATAACAAACTTTGATTAGATACTTGGCAAGTTCTATGTATGTACTTACATATGTATGTATCTATGTATGAATGTATCTATCTATCCATCTATCCATCTATCCATCTATCCATCTATCTATCTATCTATCTATCTATCTATCTATCTATCTATCTATCTCTATCTATCTATCTATCTATCTATCTATCTATCTATCTATCTATCTATCATAGCAATGTCTCACTAAGTAATCCTGGATATTCTGTAACTTGATAGGCAGGCCAGGCAGACCTTGAACTCATAGAGATCCACCTACCTCTGACTCCCTAGTTCTGGAAATAAAGGAGTGTGGCACGATGTCTGGAGGCAAATATTCTCTTAATAAAATACTATTCTCCTATGAGCATTGATAGATCATGTTTCCCAAGAGTTGGTATATTTCATTAAATTTATTAATAATAAAATCGTGGATTTTTCATTTACTTTTTGCAGTGCGAGGAATCAAGGCAGTACCTGGTGCACATCAGAGAGCATCCTGTCCCTGAGCTATACCCTACTCCTTGCAGTTATCAGTTTTATCAATTATTCTTTTAATATCCCTGAGACGTTTTATAATGATCTTTAATTTCTGACATTATAACTTTTTTACTTTCCCTATTTTCTTTTCTCAGTAGCCTGGATTGTTGCTTATTGATCTTATTATTATTTTTTTTCCCAAAGAACTCAATTTGAGTTTTGAAATTTTTTTCAATTTTATTGATTTCTTCTGTAGTTCCCATTATTTCTCTCTGTTTACATTGGATTTAATATGCTCTCTTTTTATATAGTTCCCCAAAGTATGAGCTTTTTAATATTAATTTTATATCTCCCTTTTTATCAAAAGCACATTCAATATTGCTGATTACCACCCAAACACTGCCTTGAATGTGGACTGTGGATCTGGGTAAGTTTTGTGATTTCAGTTTAAGTGATTTCTGTTGAGACTTCTCCTTTCATCCATACCTTAGGTAGAAGCTGCTGTTTGATATAGTACATTTTCTAAATACCTTTCTGTTACTAATCTTTTGCAGCAAAGGGCAGCCATTGAGTGGTTTCTGTTAAGTTTGCTATGGAGCTGTGATATAGGGGTATTTCTGTTATAGAACACCTGTGATGTACACACATGCATAGGGCCCTGGGGTCAGTCCCCAGCATAAAAAGAAACCACTCAAACTAAGCTAAGGTGGGTTATACAGTTTTGTTCTATTGTTCCATGCACACATGCTTTATGTGTTCTGAACTTTCTGTGGGCTTGGAAGAGCACATGCTGGTTTTTCCATAGATGTATGCATTGCATTAATAATGCAGTTGAATCCGGGCACACTGGACCTCCAGCAAGGTGTACATTGCTATTTACTGTTCCCACCCATACACCAGCTCTGCCCAGGCCCCTGTTCCCACCAGTCATTTCCTCCAGTTTGATACCACCTTTGCCCAGTAACCTCTCTTCTGAGACATCAATAAGAGCTGATTTTTCTGTCTGCTCATCTCATTATCTGTGCCACTTACAAAATGGTCACATGTAAACAAATTAATGAAAGAAATATTTAATAAGGTATATTGTTACTCAGAATGGGCCCAAATTAGAGAGGCAACTGACTCCTCTTTCAGTTGTTTATAAACTAAACAAATTATAAAGAAAATAGGTGCTGGGTAGAGTTTCTCATGAGGCAGAGACTATAATCATGAGACTTACAGTAAAGCACTAAACAGTTTACACATCAATATAATATATTTTTGCAAACTTATAAATATTTTACATAGTATTTCAGTAAAAAATCCTTCTTGTGTTTAAAAATTGATTTTTAAATTATTTATCTTAAAAAGGAAAACCTGTAGTAAAATTTTAAAGTGTCTACAAGAACTTACTTAATCCCCAAATATTTTACCTTCAGACCAAGGGTACTAGAGATTGCATTTTTCAAGTAACTTTCTCCCTAACTTGAGAGCTACTGGCTTCAGGGAAATAATTTTAAATATTCTCTTGTTAAATGTCCCTCACTACAGAGTAGTCAGAAATGTCAGAAAAAGCATTCAGATGGTTTTTTTACTTTGTCTAACAAAAGCATTTTAATTTATGAGAAGTTATTAGGTGACTCATCACTTTTCTAACTAAATATCCAGGGGAGTCTTATTGATCTATTTAGATCCATCCATTGAACTAAAGAATTCTGTTTAGGGTGGTTTTTTCTTTTTGACTCTTGGATACATATCTAAGGCGTATTGTGACTGAAACAACTTCAGAGGCCACCACTCAGAGATTCTAAGTTATAGGGCACTTGATTGATCTATGGCAGAAAGAGACTATGCCTGAAACTTAGAATATGTGCATGCCCTTTTGCATGTGTACATCTGTATGGGCAAGGTATATATGAACATATGTGCACATGTGTGAAAACCAGAGGTCAATCCCTCATGGTGTTTTCTGGGTGACATTCACTTTATTTCATAAACCTGGGTCCTTCATTGACCTGGATCTTGGACAGTAGGCTAGATTTGCTGTCCAGAGAGCCCTAGAATCCACCTTTCTCAAGATTCTTGTTTTACATGGCCCTCATGGCTGGCCTTTACCTCAATTCTGGGAACAAGGGGCTAGATTTAGGTCCTTGTGTTTGCATGATAAGTACTCTACAAATGGAGTCATTCCTTGCTCTGTGTACTTTCACTGCATGGGAATTCTGGCCACCTGGATACCTGCCCCTTAACTATTCACAGTGGCATACAGAGGGGATGTAGGGAGAGAAACCATGGTTGGTTGTGCATTGTTCTCCTTGGTATGCCCTGGACTTCCATGGAGAGATGGGCCACACCGCCAAGCAAGTTTGGAGCTTGCCGTCAACCTTTCATTTATTCTGCTCATCTTTTCTGGGCAGTCCTCAGGACGATGAACATCGCTGCTTTAATTGTCTTTTAATCCACTCTAGTAGACTATAACTACACACATTCTTATTTCTGTGAGTGAATGATTGAAAAGTTATATCACTAAAACCATTAGATTCAGAGAGTATATTAATTTGGAGTCTTGGAACAAGAGAGGTCAATATACTGCTTGCTATTTTATCTCATTTAGATTAAAAAATTCCTGGAGATACTGGAGTCTGAGGTTCTTCTTTTGAATTAGGGAGCATAATGGCTGAGCAATTTCACAGAAGCCCAGATTTTCCTTTCCTGGAGTTTAGGAGATGATGCTAGAGGGCCCATCTGTACATGTGATTAAGCACATATACTGAGGTTTATTGACATCAACTCCTTATATGAGTATCTCTGTCTTGTATAATTTGGGTCTTGAGATATTGTGCCTTACAGTAATTGACAACTTGAATAATCTTGGTCATAATTTACTCAGCCTGATAAAGGTGGAATATTCCCCAGCTAGGCTTAAAATTGATCATCTGACCATCATTAGTAGAAAGAATTGATGATTTAAAAATCAATCAGCATTTATTGAATGCCTACGAGCAGCAGGAAACCATGGTCAGAATCATTCTGCTTCCCTGAAAATCAGGTTATCTTTGCAAATGATTCTGAAAGATTTAAAGTAGAATTAAATTTGAATTGCTAATTTCTATCCAAAGTGGAAATGACATTCAGTTTGGCTGTGCTGGACACCTGGCCCTGGGTTTTAGGAAAGGGACCAAGTCAAACCAACTGGATATGAGGCAGAACAGAACGCTGTGCTGGAGAAGGCCCAAACTGAATGAGTGTTATCAGTCTTTAATTTATGGAGCTCTGGTGGTCTGAATTCCTCTAAGCCCTGGAAGAATTTTAACTAGTTTAACGCTGTCCATATGCCAGCAGGCTGTAGTGCTCCAGCTGGCAGGAGGAAGCGCTTGGGCTGATGATCACATGAGCTATAGGACCATGGTGACTACAGAGACCCCAACACAACCCAGCTGGGACTGTGCAGTCTATAGACCTACTTCTTATTATCATTTACTGAAACCCTAGGAGGAGGTTAGAGGGCTGAGGTGGGGCTCAGTGCTGGAACCATTCATTTTTGATGATTTTTAAAACTCCTGCATAGAGAGAGAGCTTTGTTGGACATTCTTATCTAAGGAAAACATGTCACATAAAAGAAACATGCCTTAGAAGATGTTAGCAAAATGGAGTTTCCTTCCAAGTAGAAACTGAATCCAGGCAAATCATACTCACCTCAAGGCTCAACATACTCCCTCTATCTTCTCTTGGCCTTGGTTCCAGTCATGGTTGATAGCATCTGGTTCTAGATGTGTCCTTTTGATTTGGGTAGGAACTACATCTAGTTATAGCATGTGAGAGAACATACCATGTTTACTTCTATCTAAAGGAATCCAGGAGATGAATCTCAGGAAACAGAAAGAGAAACACCAGAGGAAGTAGCCTCTTGCTCTTGTATTAATGTCACTGGTGTACTCAGACTTAGACTTAGCCTTCAGCCAGCTTCAGTCTTGTGGTGAGCAGTTTCTGGGCTTGAATAAATGTCTAATGACATATATCTATCACATCAAGGCTTTTCCTGCCTTAAGAATCCTCTAGACTCTAGCTGAGGTGTGTCAGTCTTCATCTCAATAAACAGAGCTTTCCAAAGAGTGTACTGGCTAGCAGGAATATCTTGTTTGAGTCTAGAAAGAGCAAGAAATTGGTACCAGGTTTAAATAGATGGACTACCTTAGATGACTTTTACCACTTTTGTACTTGGCTTTGCACTTCCAGTTACTGAGTACTATGCTGCTGCTCAGTAGTTCCCACAATGGTCCTGAAGGTGCCTAGTGGGCATCAGGGCTAGTGGAGGGGAGGGGGGGGGGAGGGAGAGGGAGAGGGAGGAGGGGGAGAGGGGAGGGGAGAGGGAGAGGAAGGGGGAGAGGAGGGGAGAGGAGGGGAGGAGAGACTGTCTGCTTTTGGGGGGGTGATGAAAGACTTTTTGTGCCTTCTTCTCTCAGTTTGGCTGTGTAACCACCCACTGCTGACCTAAAATAATAAATTGTAAGGAAAAAGCCAAAAGCAGCTTTCTGGGAAGCCCAGAAACAAAAGGACACTTGCACTTGACTTTTAATGGACAGTCTCCAGGTGGCATAGAAGGTTCTTTGTTAAGAATTCCCCCTGTAGAGTGAAACAAGCATGTCACACAGAAAGGGTATGGGACAACTTCAAGGAGATGTATCTCAAGCCACTGCATGGGGAGTTAGACAAGATGAGTATACTATCTTCTATACACCTAGAACAAACACCAAATGGGCAAAAACACCCTGGGGGCATAGCCTATGCTGGGTGAACAAAAGCATTTAGTTATCCAAGAGATGGAAGCATTAAGGGGCACACACACATACACACACACACACACACACACACACACACACACACACACACATCCTCCATGATCAAAATAAGAAATATATTTCTAAGCAATTTTGTGTTCTTTTAAAACACTTGTATGTGTTTGTGCTATGTGAATGTGTAAACAAATATGCAGTGTGTGACAGTGCACACACAGAGGCTCTATAGGAAGTTCACGTGTGCTGCTATACCACAGTTTACTCCTTTGAGACAGGCTCTCATAAATTTGATGCTCACAGTTTTGGTGAGGCTGGCTCAGGCACCCAGCTCCAGGACCCAACTGTTCCTTTCCTCAGTGTTGGCATTATGAGCCCGTGGCCATGGCAGACTTTTACATGGTTGCTAGAGACTCAAACTCAATTTCCATGTGGAGGAGTCATCTCACCAGCCCTAGGAAAGTCTACTTCAAAGCATTGGGTCACAGTTCCCCTGTGATGTGGGTTTCTGGCCTTTTTTTATTTTCTAGTTGTTACAAGTACCCACCTTTCATAACCTGGTTCCGATTAGGGACCCTGAGGTGAGGTGACACTATTCTGAGATGAAATCTGCTTGTCCTCACTCCTTTCCTATTGTATGCTTTCTAGGTCCTCCACTTTTCAATCTTGTGTCCAGCCTACTGGGAATGAAGATGGTACACGTTACAGAAAGAGTACTGTGATGTCCCTTCCTTTTCAAAGGGTAGACAGGGTCAGTGAGCATGTCAGAGACGACAATATGATTGCCATATATGAAAAAGGCAAAAAGGATTTTGCTTACATAAATATGATCACTACTCAAGCACATGGGCTTGTCCTTATGAGATGCGTGTTTTCTAGAAGCTTCGGGGGACTCTTCTTGGTCTTCGCTGTCAGTCTGGAAGCACCTGGAGTTCTACAGAAGCAAGGATATTCATGCAGCCAGCAGAGCTATGAGCCTGGTCACTGAGGAATGTGAGTTTCAAATGAGACCCTGGTCCTGCCTTAAAACTTGATTGGGTCCGTCAAGAAGACACCATTAAGTCATGCCCAGAGTTTGTTGCCATAGAAACTTTGACTAGATCTTGTATAAACATGCCTCCCAGCAGTGGACACTAGTACAGCTCACCCATGGGTTCCAGATGAAAAAAGTCTCATCAAATTTTTGACATGATATTGTTTCGAACTTCAACAGGCACATAATTGAGTCTTCAGTGGCCAAACAGCTTCCGAGTGCTGCAGACTCAGTGAATCCGCAGGCACCAGCCGCCCCAGCACTTCTTCTGTTGGAAAATAAAAATAAAAAGTGCTTTTGGCAGCTCTATTCTGTTATAGGATACTGTGGCAGCAATCCCAGCATGCCTCAGCTTGGGATGATGCTTCTGGCATCACCCAGACAGGGAAGGCACATTTATAACCTGATAATTGTGTTCCCTGTGAGAAGCAAAACACAGGGTCCAAATAGAATCAAGCTGCCACAGGTGGCTGGCTGTACTTCCCAGGACCTATGCCACATGGAAGCTTTGATAGCCTCTGCTGTTGGCAGACTAGATGGTTGGTAGAGTCCCTAACCAGATAACCCATGGTGAGGAGTCAGCTGTCCAGTCCTGTGCAGGTCTGTTCCCTATTGCCGTTGTCATTTCTCAGCAAACACAGAGTGGACACAGAGGTGATTAGCAGCCACAGGTTCTCAGACTGTCCATTCAGCTCCTCAGAGCCTTTTTTGAGGGCCCTCCTTACTGAGTGGCCACTGAGGATTTCCACTATGTCCATTTGGGGTCCATCTATGTGTTATTCATCTTCCTATCTTTCCTTGCCCATTTCTTTCTATCGGAGCAAAGTGTTCCTTGCGTAATGAGTCAGAGTAGACCCGTGTCTGCTATGGATACAGTGTCTGTGTGGTTCCCAAACTATGACATCACATAGCATCAGGAGTTGATGTCTTTAGGGGATGATTGGCCATGTGGTACAGTGCTTATGATTGATACCAGAGTCTTCACAAAATGGTTCTAAGAGAATTCTCATAAGAATTCTAGAAGGACATTGGTGAATTAGCAACTGTCCCTTATCAGACATTGAGTCCTTCAGAGTCTTGATTTTGGATTTCCCAACTTCTATATCTCCAATAAGTCAGTATTTGGTGCTTTTACACCACACAGCCCATGGTGGCTTTGTTTCAGCTACCCAAGTTGACTGAGATGATAACTGTCCACTTACAGTTCTAGAAAAGTCAACAGTCTGATGCAGTCATCAGAATGTACTGTGGTGAACTATGTACTATGGAGAAGCACTGATGAACCATCTCTGGGTGGTTTTCTTCTGTAAGTAGCATATGGAGCCCTCAGTGTCAATGAGAAGGGGGGATCTTGGGAATGGTGAGCTGTTTGTGTAGTTCATCTGTGCTTCTGGGATTTGCTTGGGTCTCTTGGATACATGTTTTATATTAAGACATTCAAGTTATTGCCACATCTTGATTACCAGGTTCTATCGGCACAAATAATGTCACCAATATACTACTGTGTATTGTGTATCCTGTTTTCTGAAGATTATGCATAATACACTCAAGGTGTGACATCTCTGTTAGGTATCACAGTTTTGTACAAAATAGGCTCATGTGTTGAAGCTTTGGAGCAATGAGATGTTGAAGGGTTCAGCTTTAGGGTCATAATAAGAACTCAGACCTAATCAATGGATTAAACCATCCATGAATTCCTACTTTGATGGCATTATTGGAGGGCAGATGATGGAAACTAGGAGGTGGGCCTTATTGAAAGATGTAGGTCAGAGGGCATGCCTTTGAAACATACTTTTTTCCGTTTATCTCTCTTTTTCTCTTTATCCTCCACCACACCCTTTCACCATGGTGCCTGCCTCACTAGGCCTAGACACAAGGGAAGTAGCCAATAGACCCACTTGCAATTTCCTTCTTTAAGTGGTTTTTCTCAGTCTTCCTGTCCAACTGTACCCACACTGACGGCGTACACACAGCACCTTTGCCAGCAGAAGACACACAGTAGGCACAGATAGATAGATGGCTGTGAAGAAATGCTTTGCCAGGCAAATAGCACACACCAATAGTTGCGTTTATTTGCTGAGGGAAAAGATCCCACTCAAGGAGGTAGGCAGCCTACAACCATGACTATTTTAGTTACTGTCCTCCATAGTGACTCTCCCAAAGTTTCCCACTTTTTGAAAAATATCTGGCAGGTAAATTAAAGAAGAATTTGATATGAATAGTGACCTTAATGCGTTTTGGGTATTCCACTGTGACACTAATATCTACAGTCCCCCAGGCATGTGGCATAGCTCCTGCCTTAATATTCTAGTATGTGGAGGTGTTTTGGAGGCTTTTACTGAAGTCTGCCCGCCATGATAGTCTTTATTTCACAGGTCAGGGATCCAGAGAGAAAATCTTTCAGACATTGATGGTATCGCTTTCAGGTTTTCTTTAAAAAACAAACAAACTGGATATAACTCTGGGGTCCATAGAGTCTTTTGAACTCACTGTGGGTTTGAGTTGGACCAAAGCCCTTCTCCAATGTCTTCAATTCCTGATGCTGGCCAATGAGAACACTGACAGTTTTAGGACCCCAGGCATCTGGGTGGGATGCCAGCCTTGCCTGGAGCCTGCATCTTGTGATTGCCACGGTGCCTCCACATTTGTCATTTTCTATCATAAGACCGTTTCAACCTGATTAAAGGGTAAGTGCAGAGGACACGAGAGGGGGCAAGCCTATTGTACCAGAAAGGGAAGCCTGGGTCCTCGCCATTTCAGGGATATTACTCATTCATAGCCACAGGAACTGTGGCTTCATATTGCACACATGCCAGACTTTTTTGATTATGTAGATGAAGGAAATATTTTACCAAGAGAATGATTGTCTCATTCTAGGGGCAATATTGCACTGGCAGGGCCTCTGGATGGGAGGTTTCCAATGGTTGTTCAGCCACGGTGCCAATTGTGGCAATAAACAACCCTATAGGTCTCTCTGACCATTCACTGTAGACTCAGGAATCCCTTCCCTCAAAATCAGGCAGGGTCATTGTAGAGGGGACTTTACAATCTGCCCAAAAGGCCCCCAGATGCCCTTTCCCCATCCCTAGCCAATATTCTGACTTTTTATGTATGAATTTACAAGGTATCTACTAAGTTTAAATCACATTATAATTGTATAATATTAATATTAAAGTGTGGGCATGATTTCAAGTTACATAGCCATATCGATAAGACACTAAGATACTTGGCTTCTGTGTCCTCTAATTGTACCTTGACTGGGGAGCTTTAAACTCTGATGTTGCTATTTCTTTTTGACTTCAGGATGCTTGGAAGTAGCTGGCACATTCTATGGTTTTAGAAAATTCTGCTAAAACATGTCTATCCCCAAGGGTTGTCTAATTTTTACAGTTCAATAGTGCTAGGTACATTCACATTGTGACAGATCAAATCTCAGAAGTCTTTCATCAATTAAAACTCCATGACTCACAGTTTTATGTTTTTACTGTCCCTTTTGTAGAAAAAGGTAGCAATTATTTCTTCTCACTAGACTTCTGTCCCATTTGAACGTTGATTTTTTTTTCACTGTCTGTCCTACATTCTGGTGATGGGGTCATTCTTCCTTCCATTTGTCTCAAGTCACATGGCCAATCCCAGGATCGCATCCAAGGAAACACTATGTTATCTAAGTTACAGAGTTTAATAGTGAGTCTCCCACCAACGGGAGTCCAGAAAGTAGCCAGGCCACTCAAGCTGGTAGAGCAAAGGGGGAAATTGTTCCCTCCATCGAGTAGTGGCACAGCTCTCAAGGCTGGGGAGAGACCCACCCACCCTCACAGCAGCCATCTCTGAGCCAAACCCCGGAGTCCACAGCCCTGTAGATTCTTCTGTGATCATCACCAGTAGACAGTACTGTGCAGCAAGTTTATGGCTCTATAGCCATTGTACTGTGGGTTCTATTGCCACGAGGGAAAGGTCACAATAGGTTGTCACTGCCTCATAACAAGGGCAGGCCAAATCACCCTCCCTTCCTTTCTCTGACCTCTCTCCTTCCTTCCATGCTTCTTTCTCTTCCTTCCCTCCTTCCTTCCTTCCTTTTCTCCTTCCCTCCCCTCTCTTCCTTCTTCCTTCTTTCCCTTCCTTCCTTCCTCCCTCCCTCCCTCCCTTTTCCCTCTCCCTCCTTCTCTCCTTCCCTTCCCTCTCTCCCTTCTTCCTTCTTTTTTCTTTCCTCCCTCCCTCCCTCCCTCTCTCCCTTCCTTCCTTCCTTCCTTCCTTCCCTCCTTCCCTCCTTCCCTCCTTCCCTCCTTCAGTCCTCTCCCTCTTTCCCTCTTTAGTAGAAATCTGTATGATCAGTAAGTAGCTTGTTATTTTTTCTTAGTTTCTTTAAGGAACCTGCATTTTCCAACAGTGAGCAGGGCAGAACCCAGGAGAAGTTCTGTGTCTGTTGGGAGGCAGGAATGAAGAGAGAAAAAGGCTGTGGGCAGGGACAAACCAAACTCTGTCCTTCACAAACTGACTTCGATGGGTTACTTGCTAAACTGTGGATTGACAAGAAAGTGTGCAGCTGGGCAAAGGAGAACATTGAAGAGTCAGAACTGAGCCAGAAAGAAACTGTCACTGATTATCCTTTTAAAGTGATCTGAGCTCATCAAAGCCTATCAAGTTCATTTTAATATTTACTCATATATATATATATATTCTGAGCGTATGTATGTGTGTGTGTGTGTGTGTGTGTGTGTGTGTGTGTGTGCGTGTGTGTTTTGTGTGCATGCTTGCATGTGCCTAGGGAGACCAGAGGAGGGCCTTGACTCCCTTGGAGTTGAAATTGCAGGCAGTTATGAACCACGCAATGTGGGGTGCTGCTGAGAACTGAGCCTGAGTCTTCAGGGAACACATTGGTGTCCTTACATTGAGCTCTCTTTCCAGACCCTCTTGTCAAGATCTTTTTGCTTGGCTAATCCTTCTATTTCCCATTTACATACATTCCACAGAGTTTTAGGAGAGTGAGTGTATCCCAACCACCATTTTCAACTGGATGTCAGTGGACTCAAGTCTTCACTTTATTTATGCTGGGTATCTTTGGTTTTATAGAATCCTAGTTCTGGGTTCTGTGTGTTCAAATGTAGCCTCTCTCTATTCTTCAGTACATCTGGGCAAACCACCCTTGTGCACTCACAATGCACAGTGATGCTCCTTGCAGGGCTCCAATGCTGCCCTGTTAGTTAGATGCTTGGGATGGTCAGAGGTGGTACTGTGGATAAGTATGAAACTCCTGAGCTTGTTCAGAGTGGACAGAAAGACCAAGGTCATAGAAATCTAAGTGGAATTGCTATGCTATGGAGGAAGCTTGTCTTTAAGATCAAGTATAGCTATAAATTGTTATAGCTATATCATATATTTGGGTGATAAATATGACGAAGGGGGGAGGGTCGAAGACATGCAAGTCATTGTGTCAGTGAGATTGTGATCTAGCAAGTTTTCTTTGAATTTTAGAGGCATGTGGTCACTACAAAGACCACACACGGATTCTAATCGGGTATGTCTTTGTTAAAAGCTCATGTAGCTTAAATTTTAATTTCAGAGCACTGAATATTAATAGGATTTTATTTTTCATGTTAAATGGGAAGTGGAATTTTCTTCCTAGTGAATGGAAAACAATTCTCCTTTGCTTTCTCCACCAGTTTTGTTGAGGTACAGTTAACAACTCGACATATCATTTGACTTACACAGTAAAATAACATGATGTACATTGTAAAATCCTTGCTAAAATCATGCTAATTAGCCCATCCACCACTTTACATGATTAATGATCTCCGTGTACATGTGTGCATGGGGACTCTTCGTATCTGGTATCTTAGTGTCAGGTCCTCAGTAGAGTTTAACAATTCTTTGCTGTACTGCGAACCCCAGAACTTGCTTGGATGGCTGATTTTCAATGCAATTTTAGCAGGAGAATTTGCCCTGCCTTTCCTCCAGCATGATGCCATTAGAATTCTGTGATCAGAAGCATTTGATAAAGACTTTATGCTAGGTCTTCTAATAAGCACAGCTGGGTGACCAGGACAGTGCAGTGGATTTAATCTGTACAAGAACCACCCCTAACCCCTCCCGCCTTTGTGGTTTTCTTTATTTATTTCCATGCTGATTTCTCAAGCTTCTTCTCATATTAAAGTTTATTTGACAATCTGGTCACATATAGTGCAGGTTCCTAATTTTGGACTATCCTAAATATTGCATGGCTTTAATACACTTGCCGGACTGACCGTTTTCAATCCCACCTGTGCTAAGATAATTGAGAAACCGCCCTGAATGCAAAGCAGCCCTTAACCTCTCCCAGGCTGATATGGCGGGACACTTATTCAGTAATCTCACGGCTGGAGGTGCAATTTACACGTGCACAGAGGTTAATATTACAGGCCTCTTGGGCCAAGCAGCTGACAGCTTTTCCTGCACTTGAATTTTGATTTTCCTTCCCAAGGACCCTACATTTTCATTAGGGCTGATGCATATTTCACAGATGTAAGTGAGGAGCCCCAGGCGGTAGCAGGAAGAAGAGGTTCTTCTTTGATTTCATCGTGTGTTCTTAGTCATTTCAGAGAAAATGTTCCCTCTCTATGCAGATTGTAACTTGAAATCTAGCAACCGAGAACCCTCTTATATAAGGCAGAGCTGCCAAGATCTTAGAGAAGAGAAATCCTTAGGCAAGCCACTTTCCTGGCTGAGTTCTACATGAAGGCAATAAAACTATAATTACATATTAAACGGCGAACAATTCAAATAAAATCATATACTGCCTTATACAAACCACCCTTCTTTTATTTAGTCTTTCAGCTCTTTTTGACTCTGTAATTCTTTTAGCCTTGATCACTGAACATTGCTTTACTGATCTCCTGACAAAATTCAGTAAATGCCAGAATCCCACAGAGGTTCCAGAGTCTTGGAAAGCTTGGTACTAGTTACACAGGATATCACTCCTCAAAGAGCCCATGCACCTGGCTGAGGAAATTGGGGCAACTTTTTCCTTGGATAGTTAGTGTATCACATGCTGATGTGTATCTGCAGACCATAGAGTATTAGTATTAGAGTGAATCATATTGCCTGTTTTCTGTCTGTCCATCACCAGCACATTAAAGTCAAGTTTCATTGTAGAATTTAGCATTTGAAATCATGCTGAATGTGCTAAGTGAGTGTGTAGGAGGTCCAAGAGCAGATTAATGAAGCCAATATGTTCCCGTCACCATGTTCTACACAGCCTAAAACCCATGCTTATTTGCAGGATCTGTTAAAAGTTTTTCCAAAAGAAGATTAGGTACAGCCATTAAGACATTTCCCATGATGCACCTAACAGACCAGTCATTTTAGGAATTAGGCTTTATCTAACAATTCAAAGTTCAGATCACAGCCAAGCACCAGCATGTGCCTCAGAGCACAAGGTGGACATGACAGGAGAGACAGCTTGCCTGGCTAGAGATATAAAATGGCTTCCTGATGTCCACAGACCATCTTCTGTGGTTAGAAGGTGATAATTGGTGTTCAGGAACTTCCTAGGCCCATGTGCACAATGACTACCTTGATGTTTGTTGAGGATACCTTAGACAAGCTCTTTGATACAATGAAGGTAATGTATGTTGTTGGACACTACACTACCCAATGCCACACTGGAGAACTCATCATTTTGAATGCCAAACATCTGCTCACAATGAATTCAGATAATAGGTTCTTGTGTGTGTGTGTGTGTGTGTGTGTGTGTGTGTGTGTGAGAGAGAGAGAGAGAGAGAGAGAATATGTGAGTATATGTGTGTATGTAATAAGTGTGTGTGAGCGAGTATGTGTATGTGAGAGCCTGAGTTTATGTGTGATATGAGTATGTATATGTGTATGAGTGCCTGTGTATGCATGAGTATGAATATGAATGTGTGTGTGTGTGTGTGTGTGTGTAAGTATATGTGTGTGAGAGAGAGAATGAGTGTGGATGTCTGAGAGAGTATGTGAGTGTGTGTGTGAATATGAATATGTGTGAGTATGTATATGTGTACACACACATACATGCACATCTGCATGTAGAAATCAGAAAACATTCTTGGCGTCTTTTCTTGTCTCTTACCTTAAGTGAGATAAGGTCTTATTCACCACTATGTATGACAGCTGGGTAGCCCTGGAGCTCATAAGGGTTCTCCTGCCTCAGCGTCCCATGTCACCATAGTAGACCCTTTGGGTTCTATAATCCAAACTCAGGTTCTTCTGTTTGGTACATTGTCCACTGAGCCATCTCTCCAGCCCCAAAACAGCAAGCTCTTAGAGGCAACACACATCTCTCTAATGGAACAACAATGACTAGAGCTCTCTAAAGGGGTTTATGTGAGCCTGTCCAGGTTTAGAAAGCCATGGACAACTCAAATTTACATTTATTAAGAGAGATGGTAAGAGCGTGCCTTCTTGGCTTGTGCTGGACGCATTCATATATGTGATTTATTATCCTCCTGGCAAAAGTAGAGTTTAATACAAAGAATGTGTCTTGGGACCATGGCATTGAGAAGGTACACAAAATGAGTTTTTGATTCCCTTAATCTATCAAAAATATAAATAGAAAATGTAATTTCTTCTGGGCATGAGTCATATTTGTCTCTTGGCATATCTGGTACATTTTTGCTGTGTGTTGTAAATTTGAAATTGTTGAATGTCTGAACAGGTTACCACCCAATAAAGTGTTCGGGGCTTGACTTTTTTTTTAAGCAAGAGAATTATTTTTGGTTTAGTTTCAGTCCTTTGAGAATTATTTCAGTCTGTGATGGAGCAGCCTCAGCAAAGCCTTTAATGCAGAGACCATGTGGATGTGTGCTGAAAAGTGTGATGTTGGGGAATCTGTGCTGAATCAGGTGGTCATCACACTTGCTCACCTCTGGTGGATATGAACTTAAGATGTCTCTGGTGTTCAGCTTAGCTAGGGCCTCTCCAGCTGCTTCTATGTATAACCCTGTAGAGTCTCTCCCACGATCCACCTCTGTGCACATTCATGTTAGATGAAGATTCAAGGGAGTCTTCTTATGTTCTCCTGGAGAATTCATTTTGGGTGATACATTCCCTCTCTTTCAGTATTCGGGATTTCCCAGAAACTTCCAGTTGCTCAAAATCCTCTGATCTCTCCACCCAAAGACGCCTTGGCCTTGTGTGTTTCTAAGAGAGGCTGCAGTAGAGAGAAAATGTTACTTATTTTCCTTCTCAAAGGCCTCATGGTGGGAGGTGACTATACTTGTTTGTCCAAGGGTGTTGTGTGAATGAGAAGTGTAAGGGTAAATCTGCATTTTCTTGCATAAGAATGGTCCCTTTATAATTCCATTCTGGGCCAAAGTGGCGTTCTTTGTGTCTCAATTGTTGATGTTTTGTCTTTCTGTATATTATAATGCTAAGTGTGTGGCCCCCAAGACCTGGAGTCTGCATTTAGCCCCTGGAACCCTGCCCCCAAATTAATTCTGATTGGTGAATAAAGATGCCAATAGCCAACAGCTGGGCAGATGAAACGTAGGTGAGTTTAGGTTGCACATGCTTGTAGAGAAAGGACCATCAGGAGAGGGGATGAGAGAGAAGCCACCAAGGAAGAAGAAGGGGGGAGGAGGAGGGGGGGAGGAGGAGGAGGGGGGGAGGAGGAGGAGGAGGAGGAGAGCTACCATAGGACAGCTGAACCATAGAAATGTGGTCATGTCGGGGCTGGTCAATTGGAGCTAAGAGCAGCACAGATGGCACAGTAAGTAGCAACTTGAGTTATTAATAGGAAAGTAGATTCTAATAGCATAGAAGGTAAGCAGCTATTTGCTACCTAAGGCTATTTAAAATATAAAGGCCAGGTGTGTGTCTTTCAGCTGGGAACAAAAATGGTCTAAGGTAGTGAAGAGACCCTGAGCCAGGATTATTTATGTGTGTGTGTGTGTGTGTGTGTGTGTGTGTGTGTGTGTGTGTGTGTTTGTGTGTGTGTGTTTTGTGTGTGTGTGTTTGTGTATGTCTCTCTGTGTGTGTTTGTGTGTGTTTGTGTGTGTGTGTTTTTGTGTGTGTGTATGTGTGTGTGTGTTTGTGTGTGTGTGTATGTATTTTACTATACTTCCGCATCTATTGGGAGGTAGTGATTCTTTGATGAGGGATGATAGCCACTATCTTGTCGCTGTACCAATTATTTTCAATTGTTGTGGTTAAAAACACCATAACTAGAGGGAACCTAAGGAAGAGAGTTTATTTTGACTTAGGCCTTAAGCATTCATCCATCATGGAAGAGGGCATGGCAGCAAGCAGCAGGTATGGCAGGAAGAACAGGAAGCTGAGAGCTTATATATTTTACAGCAAGCACAGAGGAGAGAGAATGAACTCAAGGTAGAGCTTGGCTGTATAATCTCAAACCCAACCCTCGGTGATGTACTTCCTCCAGCAAGACTAGATTTCATAAACTGCCCCAAACAGCACCACCAATTGGGAACCAAAGTATTCAAGTAGCCACACCCCTGGGGGACATTTATCATCCCACCCACCGCAGTTGTCCAGGCTCTTGTAAAGAGCACACGCATGCTCAGACAGACAACTCTAGTTAACATTTGTAGGTAAAAAAAAAAAAAATAAGGTTGGATTTAGCTCAGTGGTAGAGCGCTTGCCTAGGGAAGCGCAAGGGTTCGATCCCAACTCTGGAAAAAAAAAAAAACCAAAAAAAAAAAAATAAGCATAGGAAAAAACCTTTGCCAAGCATTCCTATTGCAGGTCCTTGGCCATGGCTGATAATTTAATAAAGAACTACTATATAAGCACAGTGCATGCTAAGCCCTGACTATGACACCAGGTTAGACCTTGAGGAGGAACCAATAGGCAGGCAGCAGTGATAGACTCATTCCTCAGATAGGCTTCTGGGAAATCTTTGTCCAGCCATTTTTTTTTTAGATCTACGAAGACACATGACACATTTATTAAATGTCCCCTAGATATCAATTCAGCAATGACCATAAATTTAAAATACAATAAACCCTTTTCATTATAACATTTTTTTCCTATTATACTGAGAAAGGAAACTGCTACAGGGATACAATTTAACAGCAGAAACCATATGTGTTAGACAGAGTCATTAGAATTTGTATGTTGGGAAATATAAATGTGTTCCATTGAATACTTAATCAAAATTAGTTAAAAAGAAATCCCTCACAGCCGTTCACTGGCTCTCCAGTTTGTAGACGTAATATTGGATTCTTGAGCTGAGTATGACACCCACGTCTCTAAATGGCAGACCCATCTCTTAAGGATATGCTCTCTATAGGAAATATGAGGCTCAAATCCATAGTTACATACAATCTCACAGTTGGTGGTGTAAGACCCCCAACCCTTGGTCAGTGGTACTTACTTCCAGATGGCCCTGAGTGAGACATTGAGATGCAGATCTATGCAAAAGCAAGAGGATTATTTTCCAGCATGTTGGGGTCAACCTTCACTCAGTCCCTCAAGGCAAGTGACTATAAGTTGACCCTGAATGGCTATTACAAGCAGTTTTTACACTTTTTAGGGGCACAAGTTACATCAGCAAGGTTACAGTTCAAATTTATTGGCTAAGCATATAGCCCTTTAAATCTATTGTCTAGCAAGCCTGGGCAGATCAGGACATACATTTGAACTCTACCTGGGACTTTCTAGAACTTACTATCAGTCAGTAAATTCTGAGAATTTTTTACTCAGGGATGTTCCTGTGGGTGGAGAATGGAACTTGGCCTAGCCTTGGCCTGAGGCAGGTGGGTGTAAGACTGGCAAAAGCCTTTAGGGTCCTTCAGTGATATCATTTACAGGACCATGAACAGCAAACATGATCCCAAATCTCTTGCATTGTATGGCTTTACATTTTGCTATTTCAGTACTAACAGCATAAAAAAAAAAAAAATACCTGTACTACAGATTATACTACCTGTAAGAATCTAGCTACTGAAGAGAGAGAAAGACTATAATATGAAGGTATGGCCCCCAAACCTCTAACAATAGACTGACTCCATGATGAGTTAGTTAGGCCTGAGGTTCATCAGGCAGCAAAGAATGAGAAGGAAGAAGCCGGAGAGAGAGTGTGCAGATGTTGCACATCCTTTTAGCGTATGTCTGGTTTTCCTAAAGTGTCAAATCTATACATATACATATGTATGCATATGTATAGATTATGGGTACAGATACCAGAGATATGGATGCTGATGAAGCCATGGTAATGTTTGAGATGGTTGCTGGTCTTTTATGTTTTCTACTTCTTCAGTTCATTAGCATTCTAGATTCAGATCTAAGGATCATGATTTCTAGAAGGGCAATCCTAGAAACTCAAAATGTTGGGACCAGAATTGTTTCAAATTCTGGAATTTGGGGAATTTTGAATATTATATAATGAGATAAATCTATTTATTGATGTCCCTCCTGGATGAGACTTGATTCTGATCATGAAGTTTATGTTTCATGATTTAGCATGCATGTTTATCCACATAACCTCAAGGGAACTTTACAATTTTTTTTGAGTATTTTGTGTACGAAGCAGTTGTCTCATGTAAATTTTTCTATGCATGCCATCTTAATAATCAGAAATCTCTCAATTTGAAGTGTTTTGGTATTTCATACTTTCAGATTGGGATACTCAGCCTATAGTTTATTTCTATATTTATTTGAGTATGTTCTCTAGAGGATTCTATTCAGAAGACCTGGAGAGTTCCATTCACCCATTTATTCATCTATCCACCTACCCATGTAGATGAGTCAGGGTCTCACTCTGTAGTCCAAGGTAGCTAGAAATTCATTATATGGCTGGAGTGCTTGAAGTAATCCTTCTGCCTCAGCCTACCAAATGCTCTGATCAGAAACCCGACCTACCATATCCGGCTTTCTTTTTACATGTGCTTTATATTTTAAGACTTTGTGTTTTTACATACTTTAAAGTAGGATCCAGGATTGATATTAGATATTAGTAAATAAAGCATCCTTGACATGTATAGTCGTATCTCAGTTTCTGTAGGAAGCTAGTTATAGGGCATTTCTGTTCCAAGATTCCAAAGTCTCTCACATGATGTGGACCAAACATTTGTATACAAACCAAGCACATCCTCAGTGACTTTAAAGCATCGCTCGATTGCTTGGAGTACATCTCACCATGAGAATATTGGGTGCATGACTCTGGCCTGTAAAGCTTACGTAACAGCAAACAAAATAAGGGTCCATATGTGGGCAACCCACAAGACTCACCCTGTTTTCTACCCATGGTTAATTAGCTCCATGGTTCTAAAGAACTACTCAAATTGAATAATGTGCAAGGCATAGGCTATAAGAGATGGAAAAGATTCAAAAAATTGCTATGGAGAATACCATGACCAAAGAGAAAACTGAATGAAGGCATCTTAGGATGGGGCTGTGTAACCACTCCACTGCTCCTCCCATAGATGGATTCATTTCTGTCATTTGCAGGAGAGAAAAATGGTGAATAGATTGCATTTCCGAAGGAAGATGTACTCTTTTGATTTTCAAAGTTGGAGAGAGCTAGTACCACTGAGTGGGTAGGTGACTGGGCAGCTGATGAGAAGACAGCTCTATACTCTTGCTATGGCCAGCAGGGATGTTGGAGATAAATGTGTCTTTCGTTGAAATCCCAGGAGTCCCGTGTGCCGGCACATGGCTGTATCCACAGGCAGGCATGGAGTTAGTGAGCATCAAGGATGGGTCACTCAGCTTTCCGGAAGCGTGTGTCCTGGAAGTCACATGGCACAGTTGCAAGGTATGTGTACAGGGACATTACCCTCAACAGCAGTTTGGCTAGAGATGCTACAAAATGATGGCACACTGCCACAGTTAGCCTACACCATTTATTGCATGGCTTGTTTTTATCATCAGTGAGTGGTGACATTTCCTAGCTGAGGATTCCAGGGTCAGAGTCATACAGGCAGCCTCCTCTGGAAGGATTCTTGTTGAAAGCAGGACTCCATGGGAAACTGAAGCTCCAGAAGACTTTTAGTTTGTGGTGGAGTGGAAAAAGTTTCTGAGGGAGAAACAGCCAGAAATGGAGGTAGTTTACCACACTTGATTTCAATTTCACTTTCTAGAGGAAGCTAACCAGTTTGTGGGGAGAACCGGGATTGAGTTGACACTGTCCAGATGGCAGTAATGTGTGTGAGCATGTTGTACATGTAAGCTGGGTACCTCTGGGATCCTCAGAATATGTGTACTTATGTGAGTATATACATGTGTTCATCCATGTTTTTGTATATGGGTGCATATCTATGTGCTATAAGTATGATAACATATGTGCTCATGCATGCTCATGTGAGCATATGTCTGTTTGTGTAAAGATATGCCTCTTTGCATGCCTTACATATATGTGTAAGCATGTGTTTTTGATCATGTGTATAAATATATACATGTGTGTGCACAAGGTATGAAAGAATATGACATGAAAGAGGCATGTGGAAATGTGCACAGGTGTGTGTGTGTGTGTGTGTGTGTGTGTGTGTGTGTGTGTGTGTGTGTCTATATGCCTGTGAGGGAATGTGTGAAGGCTTGCATGTGGGAGCATGAGTATCTGAGGGAATGTGTGCCCATTTGCTTGTGTGAAGGCAGTGGGCGTGTGTCTAGTGCTGTGGAGAATCACTTGAGGTGGTCTTTGGTGTGCTAAAGTCACACTCTGGAGTCAAGTGTGGCCTTGGCACCCAAGGAGGTTGTTCATCCTCTGAAAGCCAAGTCCTTGTGAGACAGCACTTCTGTTCTTTGAGCTTTTTACTTGTCTCTCTAGGAATGGGAAAGGAAGAGATGGGGTCACTGTGACAGAGGGCTCCACAGACCTCTTCAGCAATTAAGCTTTCCAGAACAGTGATACAAATCATTTAATACTTCTTGACTGATGGCCTCACGTCACAATGGCACTTACTAATAATTGTCTCGTGCTTTGGAGCTGGGAAGCCGCCTAAAAGCAAGGGCTCTTTATTCTACGTCGTCTTTCATCTGTTTCTTCTTCCCTTGGCGCCTGGTATAAAAGCCACTTCCCAGTGGATGTTTCGGGTGACCTCAGCTCATGTTTATTGTCCCCTGTCTGCCAATCAGTCTGCTGGGAACAGAGGTCCCAACCATGAAAAGATGAGAGTCCTTTGGGATGAGCTGTAGCAAAATCCACAACTGTTAACTGCGGCTTCTGAATTGCATGAGGTCCTTTAGAGAACTCAGGGGCAGTTTTCTGGGGTTAACATTGGAGGTGTGGTGGGGACTTTTGAGAAAAGAACAAAAGAAATTTAAATTTAAGATTAGACAAGATCAAGAAGTAGTTGCAAGAAAGAATTTTTAAAAATAAAATCTGGTATATGGTACTAACAAATCTATCATCTATTATCTCACTATATATCATCTGTCTGTCTGTCTGTCTGTCTGTCTGTCTATCTCTCTATCTGTATACCATCTATTAACCTTCTGTTGCTCATCTGTTATCTCAAAATCTGCTCAGTATTTAGTCAATACTGTTCTCAAAGGCCTGCATACCAGTGTTATAAGTTTAACTTCCTCTACAGATAGGAAGGATCCATTCTTTATATGCAGTCAGAAGGAGAAGATACTGTATCATCAGGTCTGTGCTTTGGCAAACATATCCCACTGCAGAATCAAAGAGCAAGGCTGGGTGAATGGGTTGCTCAAAGGTGAATCTCATTAAATCTGCAGGGGTGTGTGGGTCTGAACAGCATGACACGGGTCTAAGCAGAAGATGGGAAAGAGGTTGCTGAGGCAGGTGGGAGGGAAAATAATGCACATTATTCAGCAAAAATCAGGTGAGAAGCATTGCTTCATGAGAAGACAGAGAAAGAGAGGGGGGAGGGGCAAGAAGAGGGAGGCCCGAGGAGAAAGTAAACCTTTTGAGCTCAGTAGAATCAGCAGAGCAAGATGCACAGAGGCAGAGGACCCTGGGCCTCTGTGGGTGCCAGAGGAGCTCCACGGAGAGTGAGAAGAATGGCCGCAGAGGTTGGGAAGCAAATGAACATGGAAGAAATGGAAACAAGATGGGCTCACCAGGCTGGCAGACACGGGGCATGCAAAGGCAGCAAGGCCATGTACCACCAACCTTCAAACGAACTCTCCAGTCACCCGAGTTCTAAGGTAAGGAAGTGGGACAGCTGAGAGCCAGCGCCTTGCTCACAGTTACGTTGTAAATCTACGATTGGACATTTTTAAATCTACAGAACTTGGGACTTCTCATGAGGATCAGTGAACTTCACAATATCTTTTTAGTACTGTACCATAACCAAAAAGAGTCTCTTCATATTTTAAGGCAATGATTTCTCATTGAATATGTATAGAATGTATTTACCAGCCATGAAGCGCACAGTGTGTGTCCTCAGCCATGGATTACATGGTATGTCTTTATTTCCTAAACAAGTGTAAATCCCAGAAGGATGTACTTTACGAAGTATAACAATACTGCATTAAATCTCATTGAAAAATTTCAACTCAATAAAAGTTCTATGCCATAAATAGAAAAGAAAGCAAGATAACAAAATATGAACAATTGTTTTTAATTCCATAAAATATTATGATTTTAATTCATTCAAATCATAATTTATGAAATATTTCTATGTGAGTAAACATATAATTTTAAGCAAATAATTAAAAACGTGTTGACTATTCCTTAGAAGTTACATGTTCACTATTAAACAATGTTCCACATAGTGAGAACGTTGCATGACTTTTCCTGGGGAAAGAAAAGCTTCTAGTGTCTCCAAGTAGAGAAGACAATGTTGAGTAAAGAAAAGACTGTCCCTTAATGCCCCATTGTTTAACAATGTTTCCTGGAGTCACTTATGGGGCTAGGGTGACTCACATGGAGCTGTACCACCGAAATGTCCTTCTCAAGCAACTGTTTATAGAGTAGCAGTTGGAACCTCAAGGGGAAAGAGTCTCAGGGGGACTTAATGAGAATCTCTGAATTCTTGGAAATCTGTGACCTTCTTCATTCATCCACAGGGACTATTAACTGGTTTGATCTCCTTATACCATGAGCCCTGAAGACCTATCACTGGGTTTCATGTTGGTCAACATGGCTATTCTTTAAGACAGTGGTGATCATATCCAACCTGGAGGACACAGAAATAAAATAAAGTGGTGATACATTGTGACAATTTAAGATATTTTATGCTGTTTCAACTCTGGCAGTCATTGTTCAGAAAGTGAGTTAAACCTAGACATGGAATTTCACCAGGAAGTGCTTTCTCTCCTCGATGACGTTGTTATTAAACCAATGGGTTGAGTGAGTAGACAAGGAAAGTCAGTCACAACCCAGGAATGAATTCCTGCATGTAGGATATCTTGGTGCATCGAGGATTAGCCAGCCTTGGCCAGGATAGTTTTCAGGTTCGGATCGATTGTATTGTCAAAGGCTGCAAGGTCTTGTTGTCTATGACCAATTCATTACACCATGAATGACTCCTTTTTGTCTGTAACATTTTGGAAGATTTATTTTATTTTTTTAATTTCCCCATACCATGTGCCTTGAGGACCTATAACTGGGTTTCTTTGTCTCAATCTTTATTGCACAGACAGGTCACATTCCAAAAACACAGGTAAGGAGTCCCATTGGGCAAGGTGGTCAGTCCTGAATCAGATTAATATTGAGTTATCCTGACTACCTTAGAAGAAACAAACCTCCAAGGAAATGACTCTGAAGTATTCAGAGAGAGAGAGAGAGAGAGAGAGAGAGAGAGAGAGAGAGAGAGAGAGAGAGAGATCTTTTCATTTTTTGAGGCTTCCAACTGTATCTGTCGTTATTATCATCAACTAACCAAAGATTTAGCTCCTTTGGGCTGTAGTATAACCCCAAGGCCCTTCTCTCAACATGTATCTTAGTTGGTGGCCAAATTATATATGAACTTGATTTTCATCTTAGCTTTACAATATCAAGTTATTTATCATATCTTGGGAAGGTAATAAACCATGGGCTTAGCCAGTAGTACTGTCTGTAGTAGGGAAATTAAAAGTTGGCTCCCACCAGACATTGCAGTTGTCTTGGTGTTAAAATCTTGAGGACTTAAGACAAAGAAGGGGGCTGAGAAAAAAGACTGTTGCAACCTAGGACAAGACAATGTGAGTTTCTCAAGACAGTCACCCAGAAGGTTTTCTAAGGCTGAACTTATCACAGTCTACATGACAGGAGCTGTGCTCACTAATCCTTGAGGCTCCTTCTGTTATGCAAATAGTTCTAAAATGGGTAGCCCTACCTAAAGAAAGTATAATTGCTGCCCTCTCTTAGGCCCCATGCTAAGTGCTGTCCTGAGCATTCACAATCCACAAAACTTAGAAGAGTGAATTTCTGTCTGTGACTACTAGGTAACAGTGCCTGTCATCAAGGAATAAGGGGAGTATCGAGTCAGTTTATAGAACGGAAGACTAGAATGGGCAAAGCTAAATAAATGTCATAGAACACGCAAAAAAAAAGCAATATTCACTGAGAAAGAACAAAGGAGTATTTTTTTTCTTTTAGATCATTTGTATTTTAGAATAATTTCAAATACATAAATGAAGATGTAGAAATTTTCTGTAAACCTACACTACTTCCCTTGATAGCTATACCTTGGTTAATATGATACTTGTTTCAGTGGGATGATTTGAATGAGAATGACATGGACCGGGGCTCGTATATTTGAATTCTTGGTCCCTAATTGGTGGAATTGTTTGGGAAGGATTAGGAGGTGTGGCTTTGTTGGAGGAGGTGAATCAATGAGGGGTGCGATTTGAGGTTTTTGAAAGCACTCACCATTCCCCATTAGCTTTGTCTATGTGCCTTGTGCTTGTGGGTTAGAATGTGAGCTCTCAGTTTCTGCTTCAGCACCATCCCTACCTGCCTGCCGCCATGCTTTCCCACCATGATGGTCATGAACTCTAACTCTTTGAAACCATAAACCCTAAATAAACCCTTCCTTCTGTAGGGTGCCTTGTTCATGGTGTCTCATCAGGGCGGTAGGAAAGCAACTAAGACTGTCAGTTAGTGAATCACAATAGTCCCATGATTATTACCTAAAACCCATAATTTTCAGGATTCCTTAGTTGCACCAAGTGTCCTCTTCCTGGGGCCCCATCAAGACACATTCCAATTACTCCTCTTGGCTGGGATCATCTCTCAATATTTCACTCTTTTTTTGAAGAATGCTGGGTTGGCATTTGGTAGACTACTTCTTGCCTTGGACTTGTCTGGTTTTTGGCATCATTAGAATAATGCATGAAGCAACAATGTTAATAACATTGCACATCACAATATGCACCCCACTGGCATGACTACACATTGGTGTTGTCATTGGCTTCAAGGCTGAGGCACTTGCTATTAAGTTTCTCCACAGTGAAGTTACTCTTTTGTTCTCTTACATGTTATAAACTTTGGAAGAAGCTAGTTGCATGGTTCAGTCCTCTAAAAAGAAACCCTACCTGATGGAGTTCCAATTTATTAAACTTTGAAGTCTGGCTTAACTCAGGCAAATTACAACTGCTTGGTCATGAATGTTTGTAAATAGTTTATCATTAGTATATACTTGAAGTACTGGTTTCTTTTTTCATTGATACCAATTAACCTCATTTGCTCTTTTCTCCATCAAGAGCCAAGTTTCTTCAAGAAGTAGAAGGAGTCAAAGGAATGTGTCCTTGAACTGCTAAATTATTTTTATAGGCAGTTATTTTTGCTCAGAGTACTTTGTAGATGGAGAAATTGTGTCATTGTCTGTAATGAGTTTGCTCATTTTTCTGTATTTTTTTTAATATAGAACAATTCTCACAGAGCTTAAAATAATTCAGTTTTTGTGCATTCAGTGTAAAGTTGACATTTGTTGATAATTGACACGAAGAAGTTATTTAGAGCAGAAAGCTGTGAGCCAGCTCTTTCCCAGTACTGAGGATCTCCTGCCTCCTCTATGGAGGCAAGTTCACTGGCCTCCGTCTACAGAGTCTATTCAGTGCACAGGATATCCATTTAATATGTGCTGGACATATACCTTGAGAAATATTCTGTGGTCAGAGTAAGACCTGTGGTTCTAGTCACATATGAAATGGGAGGTTTTAAGGACACAGTGGCATGTGAGCACTGTGTAAGGGGGATAACCACCAGCTATTATACTACTGCCTGATCTGTACAGGAGATTTTCCTGTGTGTAGACTGGAATGAGACCAACCAACCAAATTTCTACGACCATCCTTGCCTTTATATTTCAAGGCCTTTCCTTTTGAAGACATGAGACGGTGACTTGTTTAAACTAGACAGCTTTATAAAGGAACTGTTTTGGTGACATATTAGTGGATTTACATCCAACACTGATAAGGGCAATAGTTTGAATCTTTAATAACCCCCAAAGACCCAGGGATTAATTTTTGTCACCAGCCCTTGGCATGATTCTGAGGCGGCAGAACCTTTCAGAGGTGTAGCCTGGCTAGGATGCTGGCTGTCATCAGGTAGACAAGCCACTCTCCTCTGACACATGTTCTTGTCCAAATGCAGAGTGACAGTGCTGAAGGAGCAGAACAGAGCCATGTGACCAAGGATGGAAACCTCTGAAAGAGTAAGCCTTCTTGAAAGCTACTGGCTCAGTTTTTCGGCCACCGTCATGGGAAACCAACTAACAGAGCAGGTCCACAAACCAACAAGTAGGAGCGAGGAGTAAAAGATGCTTGTGGGGATGGGGGTGGTGAGGGTGGGGTAGGCAGGTGTTTGTGTGTGTGTGTGTGTGTGTGTGTGTGTGTGTGTGTGTGTGTGTGTCCTACTGAGTGCTGGCAACAATGTTTGACACAAGGGCCAGGATGGGGGGTGGGGTGGGGGAGTCCTACTGAGTATTAGCAGGCAACAAGGGCATTATTCTAATCCTTGCAACAGCAACACTAGTCAAGATGCAAATGAATGTCAAATCCATCGGTGGTCAGAAGCCACAGGCAAAATATTACCATAAACTTTAGAGGCATGAGTCTCCTAGTGGGATTGTTTCCACCTCTCTGCTTCCTGAGAAAGCAGACTTTAAAGTCAGCTGCAGAAGAAATGCAAGGATTCTTTGCGACTAACCCAAAGCTGAGTGTGGGCTAGCCCAAAGCTGAGTGTGGGCTAGCCCAAAGCTGAGTGTGGGCTAGACTTAGACTTAGAGATATGGCTTCTCTGTAGACAACAGGTATGGGTCAGGTTTGCTTATAGCTGCAGGCTTTTCCTTGGAAACTATTAGGCTTCCGACTTACAGAATACTCTCAGGGTTCCAAGAAAGCCTCCCATTGGTCCTCTGGAGAAGCATATGGCTGTCACCTGCAGTCTGTTCAGATTCATCTACCTCTTCTCACTCAGGAATAGGACCACTGGCAGAGACAATGGCACTGCAGGCCGAGGGCATCTGCATCTCACTTTCTAGATGACTGGCTTTCTGTAGAAAGTCTAAATGCCTCTAACACAAGGAGCTCTCAAAACCCCTAACGGGTCTGAGGTGGAGTTTTAGCATCTCCGGGTCCTAACTAGTACTCTGCCATTTACAGCCTGACTGGAGAGTCCATGATTCAGCTGCTAGCAGGACTGTGGGCTGATAGACCTTCCCTCCTACCTCCTGGACACATCTTCACACCTACTTGGCTATGACCTGGTGGCCTTACTCAGCCTTTGTAAGGAGAGCAATGGGTTCACAGTTGGGCCCCACCCAAGTAACCCAAGCTATGCCTCCATCTAAAAATCCCCAGTGTTCTCAGATCTGTAATTCCCTGTGACCCTGTGAGTTCTCATCCATGGGTTCATGGTTTAGGGTGTGGACTCGCTGGGACCAGAATTTATCATGTCCTACCATGGGCTCCAAGTCACTCCTCACTTTTCCTTTGCTGGCTTTTTACTCCTAAGATGCTCTCTCGGCACTCACATTTTCTCAGCCAATCCATGTTTTGGCCTCAGAAAAAAATCTTATACTTTCTGCATTTCCTGATTTCTAGCTGTTTCCAATTTCCCCTCCCTTTACCCATACATACAGGCATATTCCCTTAAGAGACCTGGGTTTTCAGAAAAAGAGGGAGCACAATAAATAATGAGAAAGGGAGGGAAAAGAGGGAAGGAGGGAGGGGGAGGGAAAAGGGAGGTAAAGGAGAAAGGACAGGAGGAAGTAAAAGAGAAGGAGGGACAGAGGGAGGGAGGGAGAGAACAACCCCTCCCCCAGCACTTGTCCTTTCTGTCACTAACATCTGCTGAGAAAAAAGACTACTTGTTTAAAATGAGAGGAGGGGAAAGAGGGGGAGAAGCCGCTAGCTTCTCTCTGCCAGTGGAACTGTTGTATCTGAAAGCAAACCAATGGCTGACATTAGCTTCAAGGGTAAAACCAGAATAGTTACTGGGACCTCCTAGGCTGTTCCAGTGAGGCCAAGTATGGGAGGCGCCAAGCTAAGTTGTCGATGGACAGAGAAGATGCTGGGCTCCTTTATTGTTTCCTGTACCCCTCCCCCTTTTTTTTGGCCCCACTCTGGGGATGAGTTGTAATACAGTTAACTGTGACCGAGTGGGAAACATGTCTCTTTTCTCCTTAAATCTGAGGGGACACAGGGTTCTGAAGGCAGTGTTTAATTTTCATGAACAGCAGTGGATTGGCCTCTACTTGATTTTGCCACAGGGATATGCAAGCCTGACCTCAATGAGGCCATTGATTTTTGTTCTCATACTTTCTTAGGGAGCCCAATGGGCACATTTCACTGTAGAGTCAGGTCTGCTTGGAGAGCCATCGGACCATTTTATGGGAGGCAGTATAAACAGGTTTCCTAGCTCCCAGTGTCTACACATTACAGGTGACTGAGGGGCAGGGCAGATCCTGGCTGGAGTTATTTTCTTCCTGTTCAACAGCACCCTCTCATAGGCAGTAAATCACCCTCCCTCTTTCCCTGTAGACTCAGTTCATAGAGGACAAACATACCCAGGGGCATGGGTATCTGCTCTTCTCAGCTTGGGGGCTAAGTGATGACAGAGGTATGGGAGGACAACAGGCTCCAGTTTGGCAGCCATGAGCTTCATGCCCTCTACCGCTGAGAAATGATTTGAATTGAACAGCAATAGCTGATGATGACTTTGGTATATATTTTTGGAATTAAGGGCAAATGGGTGCTCTGTATTTTAACTTGAATTTTTCTAAAGTAAAGATAACTCATGAAATATTAAATTCGAAAGCTTTTCCTGGAAGAAAAAAATAATAAAAAATGTCATTTTCTCCTTAGCCTGCCTCTAAATTTTGGAGGATGTACAAAATTCATTAGCAGCACACCAGTTCTCTATATAGGTGAGTTCACAGAAGGCCAGGGTAAGTCTCCCCTGGGACCTAGAGGCCTCATGGTTAAACATCTTATTCACTTTAATCTTTGTTCCGACTCATCTGTGAAGCATCTATTTGAAAAAATTATTTGAAAAAAAATATGCACAGAATAATTAAAAACTGCAAAGCATTGTAGTATTTATTATGCGGGATTTTGAACACAGTTCTACATATTTATTCGTTCATCACTACATAAAACAATGCATTACTCACATATATAAGGAGTGGTCTACCTGATAAATGCATGCAGATCTGTGATCACATTTGCCAGGAGTGTTGTTATGGTTAGTTTTTTTTCAACTTAACTCAAGTTAGAGTCATCCAGAAAGAGTGAACCTCAATTAAGAAAGTACCTCCATCAGAATGGCCTGTGGTAAAGTCTGATGGGGGCATTCTCTTGATTGACTATTGATGTGGGAGGGGCCAGCTTACTGCATCGGGTGTGTGGTGTTTGCCACTTCAGGTAGGTGGTTCTGGAGTGTACAAGAAAGCAAGCTGAGCAAGCAAGCCTATAAGCAGCACTCTTCCATGGCCTCTGTCTTAGCTGCCACCTCCAGGTTTCTGCCTTGCTTGAGTTCCTAACCTGACCCATAAATGATGAACAGGGAATCGGGCCTGTGAGTCAAAGGAGCCCTTTTCTCCCCAGGTTGCTTTTGGTCATGGTCTTTGATCACAGCAATAGAAACCTAACCACGACGGGTGTTATGGTAGGTGGCTTCCGCTGTTAACTCAGGACAAAATGGTATCACCTGGAAACACCCTCTTCATCCTATAGTCCTGTGGGTGGGTCTGTGGGGGAGTTGTTTTGTTTGCCTTAATTGATGGGAGAAGATCTACCCTAAATGTGGTAAGACACAGACCTTCACCTCTTTTTTACCTTCGTACAGCCTTCATGTACAGACTTGCCTATGGTTCTGTGCAGATGGACTCAGAACTATTGATTTTATCTATCTATGTATCTATCTATGTATCTATCTATGTATCTATCTATCTATCTATGTATGTATGTATGTATGTATGTATGTATGTATGTATGTATCTATCCATCCATCATCCATCTGTCCATCTATCTGCCCATCTCCATCTGTCCGTCTGTCTGTCTATTGGGGGGTGGAACACATGTGGAGGTTAGAGGTCTCCTCTTCTACCATGTGTGTCCAGAGTCACAAGGATCAAACTCAGGTCGTCCATCTTGGCTAGCAGCCTCTTTTCTTGCTGAGCCATCTTGCTAACCCCACTATCTTGGAACTCCACAGTAAACACAGAATAAGTGGATGCCCAGACATAGAACTGCCATAGAGAAATAGACTTTCATCTGTTTATTTCTCTGGGATATCCTCCTCTCTGTGCATTGCTGCTTCCAAGGATGAGAGCTCTTGAGAACTATTAGGGGCAAACTATGGGGTGGGATGCAGGCTAACGGTCTCCAGAAGGCCGGTCCAGTTCTCACCACAATCAGAGCTGTAGGTGTCATTTGCACACTTGTCACAGGACGTGTCTTTCTGAAAATATTTTGGTCAAACCTCTCCCATTGTTAGTCATCATTAACTTCAATCTGCTTTGCTGCCGGGGAGATGGCACTTCATTTTTAGAAGGTACAGATGCTTGCTGAACATCTGCGTTTTCCTCAGTAGCTTGTCTGTGTGAACCAGCCTGTGTCTGTTGACAACACCAGTATAAACAGCCAACCTCAGGAATATCAGAACAGCCACAGAATATCGGAATAGGCAGCATTGTGGTGAAAATAGACTTTTCCCCGGATTTTCATTTTTGTGTCATCCCGATCTCATTTAAGTCTGTGAGGTTAAATGAGATTTGTGTTGTTTTGTTACCCGTTCTGCCTGGCTATGTGAGCCCTAGTTGGGAAGTATTTCTCTATCCTAGGAAATGATCAGAATTCAGCCAGATTTACTGTTTTCCATCCATTTACAATTTCTAAGGTGGGCCTTTCTGTTGGAATTTTCTAAAAGTGTTACTTACTTAGAGCAGTGGTTCTCACCCTTCCTAATGCTGTGGCCTTTAATACAGTTCCTCATGTTGTGGTGACCCCCAACCGTAAAATTATTTCATTGCTACTTCATAACTCTAATTTTGATAATGTTATGAATTGTAATGTAAATATATGTGTTTTCTGTCTTAGGCAACCCCTGTGAAAGGATCATTTGACCCCTAAAAGGGGTCAAAACTCACAGGCTTAGGACCTGTTTCAAATACTTGTGTGAGTTTTGAAGACCAAGAGGTTGTGAGAATAGCCCCAAATTTAAAGTATGTAGTTTAGAGTTTTGCCCTGATACTGTTCTCCTGCACCTGCACCTGGGGTAAGCTGGAAATAACTAGAATTGAAAACTGCACAAATATTCCCATAACCCCAACATTGAATATTAATTGATATTTTTACCCAAATGTTGTTTTTCAGATGCAATAAAGTCTCTAATTATAATGATAATATTTGATGACATAAACGGAACCTAACATCTCCTCTTTTATTCATTGACTAATTATTGTTAAAGCATTTACAAGACACGCAGTTATCTTTGATAAACCATCATATTTTCTCACCTTCAGTGATATTAAAATCTGCTTCGGACCAGGGACTTAGTGTTTGGTTCCAAGGTTTGATGGCATTCATTGCTGCTGGTGTGGATGTTTTCTGTAGAATGGATGGGCAGACATCATTGGTCAGAGTTTCTTGAGGTCAAGGTCAAACTCAGGGATTGGGAAGCCCACTAGGAGGCAGGGAGGTGTGTGTGTGTTTTCTTCTGGGGGTGCACACATATATTTTGTGTATGTATTTTTATCAGATGTTAGAATAGACATTGGCTTTCCATTACAGAGAAGATCTGTCTTCTAAACTTTGATGATTTTTTTTAAATATGATGTGACAACACATGGTATTATTGTTGTGGTTTTAGATATTAATTACTGTTTTTGTAGGAATTTTAAAATTACAGTGAACTTTTTCAGTTATATTTTACTTGAGGTTATTTTTCTTTTAAAGTAGGACTTGAAACCAGTACAATTTCCCTTAATCTGGATTCATTTGTGTTACATTTAACAGCAATATTTTTTTTTAATCTCAGCATAAAATCAGGCTTTCTGTTACTAGTCATTGTATGTCTCACTTCCTTCTATCTTGGGACACTCATTGCTTTGAGGAGGGATGGATGGATGTTAGTAGAATTTCCAGATAACAAACTTAACTCTTTTCCCTTTTTGCTAATGGCATTGGTCCTTGCTTGGTTCCTCTTAAAATGATATTCTGCTATATAGGAGATAGAAAAATGGTTTACCAGTTAAGATCACTTGTTCTTCCAGAGATCCCAGGTTTGAATCCCAGAACCCATTAGCATTTCACACCGCGGGTCTGATGACCTCTTCTGGCCTCTGGAGGTACTGCATGCATATGGTACACAAGCTAATCTAAAGACAACTGACAAACCACATCAAACAAACCAGCGGACAACCCCCCACACACGGATAAAATAAAAATCAAAGGTATTTTAAGGATTAGAACTTTACACCCAAGCGAGGTTTAATGTACAAGCCTATACAATCTTACTTTCTGTGTGACAAGATATCTAGCCAAGATTAGATTTACTGTCCTTTGCTTTAAGGTGGGAATGACGGCCATATTTTAGGTGTTTCCATGAGGAATGGTTGAAATAACGTGTGTAAAGCACCCAGCTGGGTGTAAGGCTTGGCACACGAATATTCATGCTCTTTTATTCTGATAGAGTAAGTTAGGCTGTTGAGAAGATCAGATGACTCATTTGTCAATCCAATTCATTGGAAGAATCTCAGTATTGTCACAAGGCTTGAAAGTATTGTCTTTAATCATTTTTCTTTGAAGAACATGCTAGACTTATTTCTTGAATTTCCGAGCCTACTGGAGACAGAACAGGGGCCTGTACCGTAAGCAAGCATGTAATTACTGCATCAGAGCTCCTGTCTTGTGCATTCTGCATGGGAACAGTGTTCCATGTGGGTTCTCTGGGAACCTGCCATGTCCCATTGAGCATCCCCAGTGGGTGCCTTTAGTATTCCACCCAAATCCATTCGATGAGGTATTGAGAAAGGGCAAAGGTGCTTGGCCCTCCCGCTGCATCAAAGCACTGTGCTGGGTCCTTGTTCATACCGAAAACTCACCTGTGGCAATAAGTTTCCACAACACTGAATGTCACATGCTGCGAGCTAGGCTGGGACAAACTAGAGAAACCATGTGACAGACAGAACCAGTGACAGAGCACAGTGAGAGGCAAGAGTCTGCACACCCAACACATAACTAACGTGCTTGAGCCAGTGACAGAATTTTCTTCTTATTAAGTGCTAATTAATTTGTCCACTAGTTTATAGACCTGCTGGATGCTCCCTCCTCATGCATATTTTATGACTTTGGCTAAGTAATTAAAGTTTCCTGAATAGCTCGTGTTTCTGCTGTGCATGTGGCTTATCTCTTTTGGGGATTCTGTCGCTGAAAATGCAAGCTGCACTCAGAGAAGGCCGCTGGCCCTCCAGCTGGCTTCTGCCACCCAGCCTAGGGAGCTGGGAAGCCGGTCTGTTGAGGGTGAGCTCAAGTGCGGCTGAGTCCCAACTGCCTCCTGAATGTGTCATCCACAGAACTTTCCTGGAAACCATTCCTGTGTAGAAGCCTCGTAAGGCCCAGGCAATGACATGAAATTTACGGGAGGGTTCCAGCTACCTGGGTTCTGGAGATGTCAGCAAAGGACATGTCTGCCCATGCTGATTTTTATGAATCCCACGTTCTCGTATTTGAATAAGCTAATGTCCTTCAAACCGACGATGTTCTCCCGCTCCTGATCAGTTCCTGCTCCTGGAAGCCAAATCTGGGGACTGAGCACAAGGCGGCCCTCACTGTCGCCTCAGGGCAGCAGCTACTGCTTTGTGCTGATCCCTCACTCCACATCTCCACACAGGAGCCATTGGCTCCCATCATTCCTCTGGCCACACCATCACTTCCTCTTTTGTCTGTGGAATATTATGGAAGCCAGTTAGCAAGCCCATTGACAGCATCATGGATAACCTTTCCCTCTTCCTATCCCCGGTCCTTATGAAACAGTGCTGCCAACATTTCCTACAGCAAGGTTCCTTGTTTCATAAACAGGTTTCATGTGTTGGTATGTCTTATTACTTGTTGATTTTAAATCCTATTAATTGTCTCCTGAGGGATTAGTTTTTTCTTTTTCTGGAAAACACCGAGGCACTCACCATCAGTGTACTACTACCCTGTGTAATGTCAGGTTTCCACTACAATACACCCAAGGACAGCACACTTCTGGGGGGGGGGGAGCTGGCAGAATGCTATGCTATCACTGGTTTAGATTTTAAGTTGAAATTAAGACAGTGTTTGCCTTTAACTGTATGGAAGCCTCATTGGTTAGTGTGCTCCGAAAAGCTGGGTTATGAGCTTGCTGGCGGCTGCTTCTTTGTACACATCTGCTGAGAAATGTTTCCTTTGAAGAGACAATGTTTGGAGTCCTTTAAGCTGTTATCTTTTTGTTGCTTTTAGGTCATATATGTAACCTATATGAAAATGATAATGACAAGTCTAGTAGGACAGGGAGTAACCATAGATCCCCCCAAAAAACCTCCCCCCAAAAAACAGTCTATGAAAGATGCTCAATAAGTTTAATCATCTGAATAAAAATAAAAACTAAAATGGGGACTCACCCCATACCCCTGAGGATAAATGAAAAAAAATGCAAAGCAAAACAAAACTAAACTGAAGCTAAATACCTTATCCCTGTTAGGATGGAGAGCCTGAAACCCCAGATGTCCCTGACAGGATTTTAGGAAGTAAAGTCCCTAGAAAAGCAACCAGAGAATTTCCTTTTTCATTGATAAAATGTACTTACTATACAACCCAGAATCCTATCCCCACAGGAATTTACCTGAAAGAGAATTGAAAATATATTTGTGCACAAGACAATCTGAACAAGAATGAACCATTTGACAAGAGTCGAAACTACAACCATCTTGGATATTTATTAACTGAGCAGGGCATACACAGAATGCGCTAAATCCTTAAATGGAATATTACTCAGCCATAAGAATGAAATATAGGCATATGCTATGACACGAATAGGACTCAAAGGCTCTGTATATGGGATATGTCAGAAAATAGCAAATATCGTAAGGTTCCGTGATTGTGGTCAGGATAAAAATGTTCTGGATACAGAATGAGGATTAGAGGCCGGTGCTGAAGAGGACTGCTCGTCGAGAGATTGCTAATGGGTGAAGAACTTAACTGTAGAGAATAATGCTCTAAATAGAGTTATTAAGCTGCCACATCCTCCCCCACTGTATACTTTAATAAGTAAATTTTATGGTGTGTGAATTATACCGTAATAAAACTGTTATTCTAAAAAGTGAAATTAGAATTCTATCACCAGCATGCAGAAGTGCTTACGGTTTTCTTTTCCTGGATCGAACTCTTTATTGGATAATACACTGTACTCCCTGGTTCTTTGATACCCACTGAGCACAGAAGAGACTGTAGCTCATGGAAGAGTGTACCTATTTATCAGCCGCTGTTAGGCACCGCCAAACATTGTGTTGTGCACATGGCTCCGAGCACTGTAATTTCAGTCAGCTACTGCTCAGAGAGTTAAATCCCACACAAGGAATAACCAGGCTGATGACTAAGGGCTGCTCGCCTCACAGAACTCTGCCTATACCTCTCCGCTGCTATTTTAGTTAGGTTTAGTTGACATGACTTCCACCTAAAAGCTTTCCCTGCTTGGCCCTTGACAGGTTCATATTAAGTCGAGGAAACATTGCTGGGAGTGAGGATCTGTGTCTGTGCTTCTTGAGAAGGAAGGTTGCAGCTTCTTTAGTGTAGCTTGCCAGACGCTGCAGGAGGAAGGGTGTTGCCCTGAGCACCTCAGAACTCAAGAACACAGCATAGCTCCCAGTTGAATTCCACATGCAGTGACCTTCGTTCAGCAGGCAGATTAGACCGCTCCTCTGGTCTGCCTGCAAAGTAATGTGTACATAATAAGGGTTGGGGAAAATAACTCAGCCTGTGCAGACGAAGTGCTTGTCTTGTCATCATGAACACCTGAGACCTGATCCCCTGCATCCGGATGAAAAGCCAGACTTCGCGGTGGTCTGCGTGTATAATCCTAGCACTGGGGAGGGGAAGGTGAGTGGATCCCTGGGGCTCCTTGGCCAGTCAGCCTCAGTTCTTACAGATCTTGGCCTGTAAAAGACTGTTCTCAAGTAAAAAGGTAAAGGGCTTCTAAGAACAACACTGATTTCTGTTTAGTCTCCCCGTGCTCACGTACAGATGCAGGCGTGCACCCGCGTGCAAGCACACACCCCATGAGAACATGCGCATGTGTATGCATGTGTATGCATGTGTACCTGCAAAACCAGACCTGTAATCATAACAAGGTTGTAAACCAAGAAGGAACAATTTGAAAGTTCAAAGTCTCTTAGGATTTAGTTTAGAAACTACATGTCAGAAGTCAGTCCCCTGCCAGCCAGGGGTAGGACCATTTTGTTTAATCATGAAGACCAAGATGTCCTTTCAGCACTGGAAGACCTTTGGCTGGATGCCAAGGGAGACTGTAGCATCTCAAGGAATATTCATGGGTCCTGGGGGGGGGGTGCAGCATGAGGGTTGGGTCTGGAAACGACATTCCTGTGGACAGTTATATACGCACCTTTACATAATAGCTCCTATGTGCTTGGAATGTGGAATATAATGTCAGCGGCAGCTGGCGGGTCTGTCACCCGAGAGCTCAGAGCAGAGAACACAGGCTCAACCCTTTCCTTGCATAAGATGACCTGTGGTGGATACCATAACCAGGAAGCACGAGCGGAGCCAGGCAAATTAAAGCAATAAACAATTAGCCCTTGCTAGGTATGTAGCGAGAGGTAACTTGCACGGAGGGGCGATACTGAATGTGTGGTTTGAAAATGAGCAGATGGGGAAGAATGTCCTAATTAGAGAGTAGCTGGGGCAAAGACAGGCAGAAAAACGTGCTTGTGATGGTCTGGGGGACGTGCCAGGGGCCCTGCCAAGCCACCTACAGCTCTGGTTTATGCCGAGACCCTCTAACTTTCTTCGAAGGGGTTACCATCTACCTGTATTTTTTTTAATGTAAAACTACAACTGTACACAAGCAGAGGAAAGAGCACTGCATCCCAGACGCGGTCAGCGTACTCCTGATCTATCTACACAATAAGACACAGACCCACAGGCAAAGATTCTCTCTGTCTCAGAGACGCTTTGGAATCCGAGACAAATATCAACCAATTTTACTCAAAAATATCCTGGTGTGAGCCTCCACAAGGTATGAACTCTGGAAAAACACAATGATCGCATTATCATCAAAATCAATGCAAATAATGGGAAACTCCAGGGCAGTATCTAAGTCAGGTTTGACACTGTGTTGTATTTGACGACACCAGCATCCACGGACCTGAGTCTTTCTGATCTCTCTTTGGAATTTTGTGTCTCCCTAGAAAGGATGCTGGGGCAGACAGGAGTGCATGCCCAAAACTCAACCGCTTGCCAGTTGTGTAGACCGACTTAGTCACTGTAGTCCCATGAGAGGGCCATGATGAGGCATGGTCCCTATGACTTTGGGGAGGTGATTCTCATGAAAGGTTCTTATGTCAGTGGGCTATGCCTTTGTGGGGCTCTGTTCTTCCAATTGCCTTTCTCTTTCTGATTTTGGTCGTGGTGTTTATCAAAGTGACAGAAAACGAGTTAAGATAATTTCTTTGCTCTTTGCTCATTGGCCCATGAGAGGAAAGGTTGACTCTGCCAAGTCTCCTACCATGGTGAACAGGCTACTTCATCAAGGACCGAAAACTTCCAAACCGTGAGCCAAGACTGTCCCTTCCTCTTCACAAGTTAGTTAACTACTTAGTGGATTGTTTTAGTCTTAGAGGGTAAAGTCACACAATCCCTCCGCTCCATTGAAGGCCTAAGGTTTCTATTTCCAACCTGTAAAAGTTGAAAAAAGCACTTGCCTAAGGGATTCTGATGGGTCCATTCTGCATACCTAAGGGCACCCTTTGTCCATGACAGAGTGTGATAACCGTTGGCTTCCCGTGTTTTAAGAAGGTACTGGATACTTACTTACCAGCAAGTGTTCAGACACTAAAAGTATTTGGTGGGCTGGTGGTGTGGCTCAGTGCGCAGAGTACTTGTCTAACATGCACTGTGTTTGGGGCTCAGTCTCCAGCATCGCATAAACTGTGTGTGGTGGCACTTGCCTGGGATCTCAGCTTTTGGGAGGTGGTGGCCAAGTATCAAAGTTAATGGTCATCCTCAGATGCAGAATGAGTGTGACGCTATCCTGGGATGCATAAGACCATTTCTCAAAATACAGAGGAAAACCCCCCAAGTTGACATAAATGCTATCCCAAAGATCCAGCTTTATTATCATATAATGATATTCTCTCTCAGATTTTCAATCTTTTAAAAAAATATTTAAAATTGTTTAATTCTGTGAATATGTTTGTGTCAGTGTTTGGGAATGTGGACGTGTGTGTGCACGTGCCTAGAGATCTGGGCGAGCTGAAGTTACACAGCTGTGATTCACTCAACATGTATGCTGGCGAGTCAATGTGCTCGTGACCTCAGAGCCATGACCCAAGGCCCACTTTATCGGTGGTTCTTTATAACTATAATTATAACATGAAGTCTTGGAAAAGACCAGAAACATTCTCTCCAGGATTTTGAGCTTTTCCTCCCCGCCCTTGCTGCTGGGGCTGGTAGGCAAATCACTGGGCAGTGGTTCACGCCTTTACATGTAGATCAAAGAGCCAATTGCAAGAGAGATGCAGGGGCAGGATTGCCTTGTGCGCGATAGGATTCCGAAAAGCCGTCTCTTCCGTGCTTATTAAACAAAGAGTGGGATCATGGGAAATGATTTCTTTTGATTATTCTGGTCTTACATTCTGTGCTACCTGGCCTGCCACCAAGACTGTGAGGAAAATAAATGGCCATTTGTCTATGTCTGTATTTTGAAGTCTGCTATTGCTCCTGTCTCGGGACTATCCAAACACGGAGCTGCCAGCAGGGATACATTGCTGGTGGAAACACCTGCTAGAGAGGAAATAGGGGTACCATGCAAACCATGGTAAAGTCAGCAGACTCTCTCTGGTTTGCTATGGTTCCATCTCACAGTGATTTTGCTAGCAATCTGCACTGTTTTGCTGAAGCATTTGCATCAATCAGTCGGAGAGCAATGCTGAAGCTCTCAAAGGCAGATGACGGGAGTGAGGATTCCCTCTCAGTCCCAGCAAATTCTCACCCGGAAAACACAGCGGCCCACTTGGCGGTGCACAGGTAAACAGCCCAGGGTCCACAGAGACCAGCCGTGAATCTCCTCAGTCCCCAGGGAAGGTAGCTGGCACCCGGCCCCTCCTCTTCTTTTGCTGTCATTTTGTAACTGGAAATTGATTTTTTTTTTTCCAGGAGGTAGTTGAAGGGACTGGGCATTATCTTTTCGATCCCAATGATCTCCTTCTTTTCATCCCCTTAGATAATCTCCACCAACATTGTGTGTCCTTGCAGATGATGTTCAAAGCCAGAGATAGTCCCGATAATCAGGGCAGTTTGTCGTTGGATTATCATATGCTTAGCCGAGTATAGCGGTTCAAAAACCCGCTCCACTTTGATTGTGATGAGACGGCTTGATGACTTTATTTCGTTTATTCCTCTGAGTATCCTAGCACTCAGGCTGCTAAAGGAATTGGGAAAACTCTACACCTATTTTATCAGCCAAAGCGTCACCTAGCCTACTGGAAACATAGGAAAATAAGTTATCTTTAGTGCTATTATTAAGTGTTTGTTACAGGATAACACAGATTATGAGATAGGAAATTGCGCCTTTTAGATTTCCGTGTACACGGGATGCAGTTTTAGCCTAAGGAATGTTTGGAATGGGTTGGTAAATGCTGACGATTTGGCACCTAAGAGAAAGGTGCATTCTGTGATTATTTTATTATTTAATTTAATGTATGCGTATGGCTATTTTACCTGCTTGTATATCTTTGCAGTCACAGAGGCCAGAAAAGGAGGTTGAGTTACCTGGAATTGCAGCTACAGAGTCTTGTGAGTCACCACACGGGTGCTGGGAACTGAGCCTTGCAGTAGAGCAGCCGGTGACTGTCCTTCACTTCAGAGCAACTCTCCTGCCCCAAACTGTGTCTGCTGTCCCGGTGTCCTCCCTGTAACCGTGCAACTTTGAAGCAGCATTTGCTACAGTTTCCACCTGTTCTTCACCTTGTCTAAACTCTGAAAATACGGATCATCTCCTCTTGACATATGTGAGCTAATGTCAGATCTTTTGTCCCTTGTGACCTCTGGTCTGATGGGAGCTCATAGGTGACAGAAGTCTGACATGGTTATATTTGCTCATGGTGTGTATGTCACTTTTGTCTTAAAAAAAAACAAACAAACACAATTTCAGTTCTACACAGTTTCAGCCATTATTGATTATAGTGGTTCTTCCCAGTTGTCAACTTGACTATATCTGCGATGAATCCAGAATTGAAGGGCTCCCCTGTGATCCAGATCCTGAGGCTGGAAGACACAAGTTTCTGACCTGGATCTTGGCATGGAGATCTTGAGGCATAGTGGCCATGAAAAGCTTAGGCCCAGGCAAGGTAGTACACGATTTTAATCCCTGGAGACTGAGGCAAGGAGATCTCTGAGTTCAAGGTCAGCCTAGGATAAAGCAAATCCCAGATCCAGGCATGGCAGTATACACCTTTAATCTGGGCCACACCTTCTACTGGAGACCTACACAGGGACATTGGAAGGAGGAAGAGTCGTTCTTCGCCTGCTTGCACTTACTTGCCAGCACATGGGCTGGAACCTACTTCTATAAAAGCCCAGCTGGAACAACTCGCCTCGTGGGACTGAGCAACTACTGGATTCTTGGACTTCCCATGCACAGCTGCCCGTTGTTGGGTTAGTTGGACTGCAGACTGTACGTCATCACAACGAATTCCCTTAATATATAGAGGCGTTCTATAAGTTCTGCGACTCTAGAAAACTCTGACTAATACACTGATCTCGGTCACTTCAGTAAACAAATCGCATTGTCTCCGGTAAACTAATACCTTGGTTATGCCTCTTTTCCTGTAAAGCTTGTGGTATTGTATGCCGTATTTCTTCATTTTGTGTTTGTCTGGCACCCTAGTTCTTGACCACCTCACTGGATGTGTAATTGTCAGTTTCATCTTATCTCCCGACACTTCAGCCTTTATTTCCTTTGGGTCCTCTGTGGCTTCTGGAGAGGAGCCAAGTCCCCCGTCTATCTGGTGCCTGGTGGGTGTGGTGTCTTATTCCTCCAGTGTTGTAGGGTTTCCTCCGAATGTCACTTCTGTAGTTTCAACATGAAACTGCCAGGTGTGTTTCTTGTGTTTCTTCTGTTTGAAGTCTATGAGCTTCTCCGGTCTGTCCCATGGTGTCAGCAGTGATTTGAATGAGAAATGTTCCCCATTAGGTTTAAGTATTGGTCCCCAGTTGGTGGCGCTGTTTGGAGAGGTTTTACTGATGGAAGTACCTCGCTGGGAATGAGTTTGAGAGTTCACAGCCCTACCCACTTCCAGTTCTCTGCTTTATGTTCACTGTGTTTCCTCAGCCTGCTGCTCAGCACGAGGCCTCCTGTATGTGATGGACTCTGTCTCTCTAGAATCATAAGTCAAACTAGACTCTTCCATAGCTGTTCTTAGTCATGGTGTTTTATCACATTGACAGAAATACCACTAATACAGTATTTATCATCCACTTTGCCAAACCTACAGAAGCTATCGCTTTATTTTCTCTGTCTTTTCTGTTATATGTAGCATGCCTGTGTAATTAGTCCACAGTTGTTAGATAATCTGGACCATATATTTTTATTCTTTCTGCCCTCTGCATTTCAGTTTTAGAGGTTTTTCCTTGTTGTATTTTCAACCAAAGGCACTTTCACATCTCTGTGTTTCCATATCTAATACTTCCTCTTGGTTTCTTCTTAGGGGTTTTTTCTTCTCACAAACTTAGACTTGTGTGTGTGTGTGTGTGTGTGTGTGTGTGTGTGTGTGTGTGTGTGTGTGTGTGTGTGTATGTATGTGTACATGCTTATGTGTATATGCATTCTTATAGGCCAGTTCTCAACCTTCCTAATGCTGCAACCCTTTAATACAGTTCCTCCTGTATAACTTTAATTTTTTTTTAAACCTTATTTTTAATGATAGTTCTTAAATGTTTTAACCTCCCTGTAGCCTACCACTCACCAGAGGTAATGGAAAAGAAAGGAGTGAATCTGTTTAGAAAGCTTCTTTGGAGCACCTCCCATCTGTGTTGTGTGGAAATTGGCAGTTCAGATCACAGTTAGCTTGATCCACTTGCGAACACTTCACGACTGTACCAGCAGTCCGGTTTGGTAGAGTTGGGTTAGCAACAGCAGTGACGTGACCTAGCAGAAACAGCCAGGCCTCAAGTCAGCCTGAGCTCAAGTCAGCAGGAGGGACCAGGAGGAACACCAGGAGAAGTTCTCAGCTGTGCCTCTTGCAAGACCCACAATCTCATAGGTAGCAGAGGACGGCCTTGCCAGGCATCAGTGGGAGGAGAGGCCCTTGGTCCTGTCAAGGCTCAATGTCCTAGTATAGGGGAATGTCAGGGCAGGGAGGTGGGAGGGAGTGGGTGGGTGGATGGGGGAGCACCCTCAAAGAAGTGGGGAGGGATCGAATAGCTGGTTTCTGGAGGGGAAACCAGAAAAGAGGATAACATTTAAAATGTAAATTAAAAAATCCAACAACAATAACCAACCAACCAATCAACCAAATGAACAAAAGATACAAAATGAGCTGTACAGTGGTAGCGCATGCCTTTAATCCCAGCATTCATGAGGTAGAGGCAGGTGGATCTCCGAGTGGATGCCAGCCTAGAGTACAGAGCAAGTTCCAGGACAGCTGACACAAAGAAACCTGTCTCCCAACTCCTTCAGTGAAGCCACAATTACGCTTATACCAAAACCTCCACAGAAACCCACCAAAGAAAGAGAACTTCAGACCGATTTCCCTTATGAATAGCGATGCCGAGATACTCAATAAGATTCTTGCAAACCGAATCCAAGAACACATCGAAACGATCATCCATCATGATCTTCATCCCAGGGATGCAGGGAAGGTTCAATATACAGATATCCATCATCGTAATCCACTATATAAACAAACTCAAAGAAGAAAAACCACATGATCATCTCATTAGATGCTGAGAAAGCATTTGACAAAATTCAACACCCCTTCGTGGTAAAAGTCTTGGAAAGATCAGGAACCTAAACAGAGCTGTTTACTTCTTGAGTCCTAAGCAGCTGCCCCTTAGAGCATTCCTAGTCTGAACGGAGATTACTGATACTCAACAGCCTCAGACAACTGTCTTCTCTTCATCCCTCTGTTGTTGATGCTGTCATGTGATCATGCAATCAGAACATGCCTACTAGCTCACTAGGTAGAACTGACACCATGTTTCATGGTCCTGACAACCTGTATGCAACCCAAGCTGACATCATGAAAGACAGATCTGAAAAGACTGCTGTCCTATTTTGAGTGGCATGCCTAAAGTTATGAATCAAATTTTATCATATATATATATGTATGTGTGTATATATATATATGTGCAATTTATCTATCTTTTATAAGCAAGGATGTATTTACATGTTCAGATTCACAGATACTTCATATATGTTATTAATTCTATTTTACACAGATATTACTTATATATTTATTTCACATATCGATATTTATAGGAGGAAAGTGAATCGTAAGAGCTGTAGATCAATATAAATTTTACATATGACAAGTTAATCATACAAACCTGAAGTCTTGTTCCTTTTCAACCTGGCATTTCATTTCTTTTCTTTTTTTTATTGACTATGTTATTTATTTGCTTTATATCTGGATCACAGCTTTTCCTCCCTCTTCTCTTCTTAGTCCTTCCCTCTATCCTCCCCTCCCCCATCCATCCATTCTCCCTTTCTTTCCAGAAAAGGGGAGGCCTTTCCTAGACATCAAACAGCCCCGTATGCAGTAAGACTAGGTAGGCACACGCACTCTCTTCCACTGAGGCTAGATGAGGCAGCCCACTTAGAGGAAAAGGCTCCATGGACAGGCAGTGCATTCAGGGAGAGCCCCTGCTCCTGCTGTAGGAGTTCCACATGAAGACCCAGCTGTGTGACGGTTACATTTGTGCAGTAGGCCTAGGTCCACTCCACTCATGCTCTCTGGTTGGCGGTTTCGTCTCCATGAGGCCCAGTGGGCCCAGGTTAGTTGACTCTGTAGGGTCCTTGTTCAACCTGACATTTCTATTAGTGTTTCTCAGAGGTGGCCTAATTTGATGGCTAAGCACAGTTTGCATCCCAGCACATTGTGGAGCAAGTTTGTATCTAACAGCGCAATCCGAGCAGTCTCTGAGCCTCCAGTCTTCCTTTGCCTGGCATTGACAGGTCTGTGATGTGTGCCAGGCACCGTGGAGTGAGTAGGACACAGGAGCAGAGTGTGGTGTTAATGTCGTCTGTGATGTCTTACCGCTTTTATTTATGCACTGTTCTTTGATTTCTATCAGATTTGATTCCGCTTTCAAAACATTAGAAAACCCAGAGCCGCTGGGGTTTGCTCTGTTTTCTAGGATTTCTTGATCACCTCCTAAGGTCCACAGTCATCACGTCAGGGCCCCATTCCTTCCTGTTTCTTCCCATTGTGGAGAACAGAGAAAGCTTATTTGTCCCCATAAACTATTTTTTTTCCCTAAATCAAACCTACAAAGACTAAAAGACGCAATGAACGTTAATAGCGGTTCCGCGAGTCAGTGTTTTATATTCTGGGGAAGGCCAGATTATTTGTTTATCTTTTGCTGCTGTGTTGTTTGCTTTTGGAATCAGGGTCTCAAATCTTAAAACAGACTAACCGGAAAGTTACCTATTGTCTCGGCTGGCCTTTAACCCTGAGACCTTCTCTTAACTGGCTGAGTGCTGGAATTGCAGGTTGGTATCATCACACTTGTTCCATTTCTTTTGTGAAAGCATTTTGATTATGCATACACAACACACACACAGACAGTACCTATACACACACACAGACACATACCTGTATATACATACACATATCTGTGTATATGCATATGTATATGTATATACTCATACATACACACATATGAATCGTTAAGGTATTAACACATGGGCTATCATTTCTACTGCTGAGAATGGAGCCTATAAAAATATGAATATGGACCAATATTTATAAAAATAAACTTATTATCCTTATATTAGGTAACAGCTACATATACATTTACACACACTGCACCATCAGAAATGACAGCCATCTAAAGGTAATATATGAGTCACTTTATGAAAAGATACAGACACAGCCTGGGCATCAACATTCTTCCCACATGTAGGTGCTCACAGTCCAGGAGTTCGCGTGAAAAAAGTAAAATACAGAAAATACTGCTCTGGGTGGGTTTCATATCCTTTTACATTCACACGTTTCTCTAATTCCACATTGTTTGATTCTGATAAAACAAAGGGTAGACTCGTTTCAGAAGCACCGTTTTAGAAAAAGGTCATCAGTTCTGATAATTCTGTTTAGAAATGAACGGGGGTGGGGAGGTGGGGAGTTGAAAGGGGGGCATGCTGTTCAGCGTGTGCTGGCCACATGGCACATTTCTAGGGCTCTTTTGTGCTTGATTTTGTCCCTCTGAGACAGCACAGTGGTCAGAGGAGCCCAAAGGGAGTAGGCACAGCACACTCAGAGTTCCTGGATTCTCTGCCCAGGATCCCTTCCCCCACTTCCCTATCTGAAGCTCTGCAGTCAACCTTAGCGAATCCGGGTAGCGATCCTGCCCGGTGCCCTGCTGCAAGCCCAGCTGTTTTCTGCACCCTCTCTGATAACAGGGAGAGGGCGCCCAGCACCCGCTTCTGAGACAGCTGGATGGGGATGTTACTGTTGCCTCCTGGATCCTGTGCATGCGAAAGGAGGATCCCTGGAATCAGACATTGTTATTCTCTCTCTCTCTCTCTCTCTCTCTCTCTCTCTCTCTCTCTCTCTCTCTCTCTCTCTCTCTCGGAAAGGAGGCTAAAAATAGGCGTAGAAGTACCTTGCAGCCTCCAGGCTAGTGGCTAGAAAGTCACCATACAGAGGTTAACAAGCCAGCGTTAAGACAAAGTAAAGTAGTGAGCGCTCGCGATGCCACCGGAGTAAATAGGGGAGAAAGGCTGCTCTGACGTGCTGGATTCATGAACTTTCCTGTTCTGCTCCACCCAGAGCGCAGAAACTCCTCTGCCACACGGGATGCTGTAGCTGCATTTGCAAACTACTGTCCCTTTCACCTCTGAGGCCTGGGAACCATAGCTCCCCTGTGGTTGCTCCTTGCCTGGCTTCCGTAGCCTCCAGGGATCTGCAGGTCTCTCCAGGAATGTTGCTGTGAGCCGGAAGCGGCATTGTCTCATCCGAATGCTTTGAGGAGGATCCAGGACAGGTTTGCCAGCTTCTAGACAGTATAGCACATCAGCCCCGCTTCTGTGAGTCTCTGCTTTGTGAATCTGCTTTCTGGACTTGTCCTTATTCACTACCCAAATTAGCTTAATGCACTACGGAAATCTCAGTTCGACCCGGAGGCAGCCGTAGCAGGGGAGAAACAGAGCTCCGAATCAATTGGCCAGGCGAAGGAGTGGGGGTGGGGGGAGACAAAAGAAACATTGTGTCAAATTTATTTTCCGCACCCTTGGGATTGCAAGCGGAGCAGCAAGGCTTCCCAGCGCCAAGTAGCATGGTGGCATGTGAGGATGCTCACAGCGAGAGGGAATAGGGCCGGCTTGGATTTTAGCTAAAATAAATCACGTTCATGTCAAACTGCAAAGGGCACACAGGTTGCAAAGAAGACAAGTGGCGAAGTAGCAACATCAAATACTTATCTCAAATTTACCACGGGCCTTACATCGTTCCCTAACTCGCGTATATATCATTTAAATGTATCCACCGTTTAAATAGGGCACTAGGTCCGTTCTATCCTCCACCTGTGCTCTCAATGCTTCCCTACGTGTCTGCCAGTTTGTGGGATGCCTGCAGCTAGGATGAATCAGAATACAAAGAGAGGGCTGACAGGTTCATGAATGCCCAAGGTGAGCTGTGACCTAAAATGAGACCAGTTCTAAGGAAAGATGGATCGTGTGTCATGCATGCTGGACCAGCAGATGGCAGCAGAGTTCTGGGCTCCCGCTACAGTGAAACTCCGTTCTTTTATCAGAGTGGTCCTATGTGCCCTCTGTGTCACTGACCCCAGAATGACATCTTTGATTTATACTCATACATGACTAGCATCTCTCCCTTTTATTACAAATCTATGGCATTAATTCAGAGGGCACCATTCTCTGGATGGGACATCCTGCTTACAGAAAAAAGAAAAATAGAGTTTAAAGGGGTGAGGGAATTACACAGAACAAAATAGGGAGTATGTGTGTTTTCCTGTCTTTAAGCTTGTCAGTCTATTTTACCTCAGAACCAAAACACAATGCTTTGGTTAAAAGTGTTTTTGCAACTAGTTCCTAGTATGAGGCAGCATAAGTCTTTAATTTTGTTATCTGGGGAACAGAGACAAGAGGATGTCTTTGAGTTCAAAGCCAGCCTGGTTTACACAGTGAGCTTTAGGTCAGCCAGGTACAAAATGAGACCCTGCTTAAAAACAAACAAACAAACAACTCTTGCTTGATTGGCCATTCAGTCTCTCCATATTTAATAACATTCTATCCCGAAACTGTTTTTAAATACCCCCTAACATAATATGATTAGAGATAGTGCCCAGAGCCAAATTTCACATTGTCCTTAAAACCATAGTCGGAGATTCTCCAGGTCTTTCCAGCTGTATTTTAATGGTTTAATGATTTTTCAAAGTAAAGGAATTTGGGAAATTATAGGATGTAACAAATTGATGGCAGTTGGCCTTGTACAGGTTTAATTAAATTAGGGCTTAATTGACGAGATGGAAAGGGGTGGTGGGACTTTTCCCATCAGCATTCTGGGAGCATAGATGAAGACCTGTCTTGCCAGAGTGTCATAACCTCCCGAGACGCTAGGTGGTGCTACAGAGTCACTCTGTAATTTCTAATACTGGGTTTTAAGGCTCTTTGATCCTACGTTATTATTATTTTTTCCGGTTTCTGGAGAGCTTGCATCAGAAAACACACCAAAAAAAGAGCAGATATTTTTAAAAACGCAGTATTGTCAATGAAATCATGGAAATTGATGCCCGAGAAAGACGAGATAGGCACGCTTATGCATGTTTAAATTTAGATTCCATATTTAGATTAATCTTCAACCAAGTCTAACAGACTAAAGTGTCCTGGAAATACTTAATGGCCTTTTGCTGCGGCATTAATGAATTGCATGAAATTGGAATGAGACCTGCTCGGACCCTACCATCCAGTGGAAGAAGGCACAGCTCGTCCTAGATAGATGTTGAGCGGATTTCACCAGTGTGGCGGTCCGCTGTGGTATGCGCTTGGTGTGGGGGTGTGTGCCTCTTCATCCTCCTTTAATGGACAGACGGACCCTAGTGTGAAGCAAGGGGTTTAAAGCCAGGTGCACAGCTCTGCGCCAACCCACACCTGGGCCAGGTTTCCTCTGTCATTCACTCCCTTGACATACGGACTATTTTAAAAGCATGTCTATGCTTGGCTGTAACTGAGTAGTTGAGACAGCCCTCCCCACCCCCTATTAAGCAACGAGGTGGGAGGCAATAGATCGGGGATGCGATTGAGACCCGGCGACTTTTTAAAGGAAATTTCCTGTGACTATTTACAGAGACATTATCAGCGGGGAAGAGGTTCTTTCCAATAAATTACAAGTCGAGGGCTCTGGGGAAAAGGGACTTCCTATTTTAACACTATTCAGTGCACATTGAGTGACAGCCATCTCGACTGTCTTAGGCAAGGCACCGTGAGCTGGGGTGGTCTCTAACAAGGGCTTCTTGAACTCTTCTTCTAGATTCCTGATATCATTGCTCCTAGCTCACCTCCAATATCAGCCCCGCTTTCCATTCAGGGAGTCCCATGGCTTACTTTGCAGGCCTCACACACATAGGCACACACACAACACCACTGTCTGCGCTGTCTGCACCGTGTGGCGCTCCTGCCGGGGAAACATTGCATCGCACAGTTCGACTTTAATCCACGTACAATTCCTCCTCGGAAGACACGGTTTCCACCTTACCCACGAAAACATCAAGATTCTGAGGGTATAAGCAACCTGTCCGTGGTATCCAAGACATAAAGAACGAGATAAATAAACTCCTCACCCCATCTGATTCTTAATCTTGTGCTGCTAACAGCTGTCAGAGGCCTCATTATAGTGCATGAAAACCAACTCTTCCAAAAATGTGCTTGCAAAATTCTAGCAAGCTAAAACCCCTTGCCTGGGTCTAGCTCCCCCCGCCCCCATTGTGCCTGCTCAGTGTGGCTGATCCATTAGCAACATCTCTTTGGGAGCTGGCTTTCCATCTGCTACTTTAGGGGGGTGGTGGTGTGGAGCCCCCAGCCTAGGGAAAATAAACCTTTGAGTATGACTTAGAATGACAGTGATATGTCTGTCTACCAAGAAAGCCATGGGCACATGTTTGGTTCACCTAGAAGTTTCCTGTACATTGTTATGGTTATTTTTCTAAGATGTGTGTGTGTGTGTGTGTGTGTGTATGTGTGTGTGTGTTTCAAAGAAGGTACAACAGGTTCTGTTCCTGACTGCTGCATGAACAAGCATACCTCAGAATCCAGGATGCAGACTTTTAGCAGTGTCAGATGAACTTTTGAACCCCAGGTCATCAGTTTGGCCCCCGCCAACCCAGTCTCTAATGCTAGCTAGACCCGGCAGGTATGGACTCCAAATTTGACCAGGGGCAGATTAAGCCCCGTGGTCCAGGAATCCATGATGGTGGCACCTGGGCACTGAGCCTCTGTGGGTCATCATCTATCATCCAGTGTACTAGGATCTACCTCTGTCACTCTGACTTAGTCTCTAGTCATGCCCAGCCATGGCTGACCCTGATACCACCAGGCTTAAAGGTCTTGGTAATTCTTTGGTTGGCACCTATCTGTCAGCCTCAATGGAAGTCTATGAGATACAGAATGCATCTCACCCAGGGCTGAGCAAGTCCCTAATGCCTGAGCTTTAGGTCTGCACAGTGTCAAGTTCAGCATTGTCCTCAAACACCATATAGCCTATGTGGACTCAAGCTCAAGACAGACTGGTGTTAGTATAGTACTTGCAGCCTTACGCTCCTGTCTGTTTCCTGCAGATTTATGTTGTTGTGAAACTTGGGTCAAGACTGTCCTAATAAACTCAAGAACTGATCAGATCCTTATATTTCTGGACTCTAAGACCAAAGACCCAGGATCTAGGATCTCCCCTTGTAGTTTAGAACCCAGTACACAGACAATTCTGTAAACCAGGTTCCAGGCTCTCCCTAGAACCTAGAGCATAGACAATCCTCCAAACCAGATTCCCAGCCCAGAACCCAGAACAGATCTGGATTTTCAAACGCCAGCACCCTAGCTTCTAGACACACAAATGGAAACAGATTGTGCAGTTTCTCACAGTCTTAGACTCCAGGAAAACACTACTGTGTTCTAAGCATGAGTACATCACCTATGATTCTAGGTTCCAGACTAGCCCTGTGGACCCGAAGTCCATCCGAAGTCTACCAGGAGGCTAGTCCCAAACATAGAATGATGTCTGTAACTCCACTCTCCAGAGGGCCAAGTTTTGGCTTATTTTAAAAAATCTAGGGTCTGGGGCAACCAAGAAGACCTTGGTGACAGGTCAGTTTACATAGTCCCAGAAATCCAGGCTTCATGCCCATTATAGGATTCCTGCTTTCAATTCAACCTCAATTCCAGTACAGCTGCCTTGAACTCAGATGCTGGGTCCTCTTCATGAACTTAGATGCCAGAGAGATCCAGAGGTGACCAACATTTGGGCCCAACCTCGTGCCAGGCCAGAAGTAGAAATACAAGGTTGTAGACAAGACCTCATGGACACAAGTTTCAGTGGCCTTCATGAACCCAACCTCCAGGCTTACTCACATTGAACAATAAACAGCTCTTTCTCAGAGGATCCTGTCTTCAGGTCTGATCCTAAGAACCAATCACAATGATCTAACTCCTGCTGACCCATTCCCCAGGCACCCGACCCAATGATCTAGCATCAGATACCTTCTCAGGCCATGCCAGATGGTCTCCCTGGAATCAGTGGATGGTAAGACTGGTGTAGACTGTTCCCGAAGAAAGCCATCTGTCAGAGACTAAAACAAAGCTCCACTCCTTCAAATATACAGATAGCCTTGTCAGGAAACAGTAAACAAGAAACAAGGAAATGTAACAACAGAAATCTCCTATTTCTAAGAAAATGGATGAGACTCTCAAACAACTTAAAATAACTATCTGAAGAGGTTTAGGGAGTTTGAAACAGAAAGACAAATCAACAAAATTGTGCAAACAGAAAAGTGACCCAAAACAGAAAGTTTAATATCTATTCAAATTATTATTATTTTTACAAATACATATTTTATTATTATAACCATAAATATAATGTATTAGCAATATAATATAAATATATTGTTATAAATATATATTTAGTACAATAATATATCATTACAAATTTTATTATTATAATTAATAGATTATACTATATATTTATTATTAGATGATATTAGTACAGTTAACATATTTAATATAGCAATAATATTAATATAATATAAAAGTATTATTTTTAGAATCAAATTCTGAAGATAGAAAAGACAGTGAATAAACTGAGGAATGACATAGAGATTGGCAGCAGGAGAAATGACCACATTGAAGAAAAGTCATTTGAAAATGTACAGTTGAAAAACACGATTCCACATGACTCTTAGTGACTTCTACCCATAGATTAATGCATTAATTAGTCCCCAACCATCTCTGGAGATACTTCCATCTGTAGTAGTTGGAGGTTAATACAGAAACAGATCCATAGTCAATCGGTATGCAGAGAGCACGGGACACTCAGGAATGCTCAGCCCCAAACAGGGCATGTTTATTAGGAATCATTTCAGCAGAGTGGGTCAAAGAAATATAGGGCCACAGGTGGCCCTTGACAATGGCAAAGAAACTGTTTTCCACACTCAGCAGGGCAGCTCTATCAGCACACACAAAACTCTTGAGAGTTCAAGCAAGACCAAATCTCAGCATGGAGTGGGAAGGTTAGACATGAAGTGTCACCACCTATAAATAGCTGTTGGGAGAGTCCATTTTCTCTAAGAGGGTAGACCTGAGTAGGTTAGCCATGACCAAACCCCTAAGATTATCTGGGAAGCACAAATTAGATTTTATTGGTTCAAAAAAGAAAGGTCATGAAGTTGGGTAGGGAAGGGAGTTGGATTAGGCTGGAGAAAGAGAGGAGGTAAATATCAAAACACATCATATAAAATTCTCACAGACCTTATTTATGAAAGAAGATATATAAGAAGAAAATATCATGGAATGAAGAAAGCTCATGGGTCTGTGGAACAGCAGTCAAAGTGTGGGTAATGACGTAAGAATAACAGTAGACAGAAAACTTACTCAAATAATCAGTAGTAAAAGAAATAGTCAAATTTGGAAATGCAAATATGTGTAAGATAAAAATTACAATGGTATTTTCATACAAATATAGAGAAAAGGCTCTGGCATTACATGGAACCCTGGATTGCCACAAAGTACAAAAGCAATCTTGAAGTCAAAGAATAAAAACATGCTCAACATGTTGGTATGTCCACTCCAAAGCCAAAGGAATTAGTCAGTTTTCCATAGACCTCAGCTAGATGGTAAGCCCAGAGAGGAAAGCGACATATTACATCTAACGATCCTCAACTACTTGGGAGAGTGGGATGGGGAGATAGATTAAAACCTGACGCTGTGGAGCCCCTGGAGAAAAACAGGGTAGATGTTCCATAACTAGTCTGAAAAATGACTCCTGGAAAAGATTGTAAAAGTCCAGGCAGCAGTGCCCAAAGAAACAGATTTAGAATTTCAGCACAGGCCAGAAAGTACAGTGAGGAGACTGCCAAAGGATGGGAGGAAGCCCCTTTGAATCATGCATCTGGGAGATTTAAGATCTTAAATGCACCAGGGACTAAGACACTGTGCAGTAAGAAAGCACAAAACAGTGCATAACACACACACACACACACACACACACACAGACACACACACACACACACACACAGACACACACACACACACACAGACACACACACACACACACACACACACACACACACACATACACACACACACACACACACACACACACAGACACACACACACACAGACACACACACACACACACACACACACACACACACACACACACACACACACACACACACACAAATAAAAAAACAGAAAAATACAAATTAAAATCACCACAACACAGTCAAAAACTCTGATCCAGAATTGTTCCTGTCTGAAAGAACTGCAGGGACAAAAATGGAGAAGAGCCGGAGGAAAAAGAGATCCAGTGACAGGCCCAAGCTGGGGTCCAGCTCAAGGGGTAGCCCCCAAGGCCTGACACCATTACTGATGCTATGGTGTGCTTACAAACAGGGGCCTAGCATGACTGCCCTCCATAAGGCCCAACAAGCAGCTGACTGAGTCAGATGCAAATATTTACACCTAACCAATGGAGCCATGTACTTGAATTAGGGAAAAGCTGGACGAAGCTGAGGAGGAGGGTGACCCTATAGGAAGACCAGCAGTCTCAACTAACCTGGACCTCTGAGATCTCTGACAGTGAGCCACCACCCAGGCCACATATACCAGCTAGACTCAGTCAGAGAAGATGTACCTAGCCCTCAAGAGACTTGAGGCCCCAGGGAGTGGGGGGGTCTGATGGGGTGGGGGTGGTGGTGGGAACATCCTCTTGGAGACAGGGGTGGGGAGAGGAGGTATGGGATATGGAACAGTTAGAGGGTGGACTGGGGGGGGGAATAAAGTCTAGACTGTAAAAAAAAAAAGATTAAAGAATAAATAAATAAATAAATTTAAAAAAAAATTAAAAATTAACTCTCTCTTGTAATTATACTTATGCTCAAAAATAGGGAAGAGATAAGTTTTAAAAGGGGGTGGAGGAAGAGGGATGTTTGCCTAGTGCTGGTGGGAATGAAAATTATTACATCCGCCACGGAAAACATTGCAGCCTCTCACTACAAAAACAGAAGTCTTTTTATGCTGGAGTTGCACTACTGGGTATTTATGTAATAGAGTTAAAATCAAGGCGACAGCACACTCCTACTGCAGCCTTGGTCTCAATAGACACGTTACAGAGGCAACCTAAGGGTCTATTGTCGATAAACAGATAAAGAATCGCATGTGCATGTAGGTGCATGAATGTGAGCATGTGTGTGCTCCATTCACTAGGACATGGATGCATCCGGACAGCATTATGGTAAGTAAAGTAAGCCACACTTAGGAGAGGAAATAGAAACATGGAGTAGATTGATGGTTATCAAGGGCTCAAGTGGTGGGTGTGTGTTTGGGGAGATGCTAGTCGAAGAGACTAGATTTCAGTTAGGAGGAGGAGTTCGAGTTCTAAGGCACAGCCCGTGCACACAGCTAGTAACAGCTCATCACAATCTTGAAGATTGCTAAGGGACTGGAGTTAAAAGCTTCCATCAAAACAATAATTATGCAAGGTAGCGTGTAAGCTAATTAGCTTGATTAACCATTTCACAATGGAACTGCATCTCCAAACAGGCTGTACATAAATGCAGGCCACTTGGTGTCAATGGAAAAAGTTCAGGCTCCGTGAACGGTCCCCACCATTAAGGATGCATGCCTCATATGCAATGAGTTCACACTTCTTATTTTAACATTACTATTTGTCTCTGTTGTAGGGACAGTTAAACTCTCCTATAACACATAATTTATCATTCTTTTCTTGTAGTTTTTTGCATAATTTTCATATGGTTAGTTTTTTAGGACAGGGTCTTTCTTAATAGTCTTGGTTAGCTTGGAACTCACTATGTAGCCCAAAGCTCAGTCCATTTCTCCTGCTTCTGCCTTCTACTTGCTGCGATTGCAGGTTAGTGCTACTGTGCAGGGCTTTTTTTTTTTTTTCCGTTGAGGTATTTTAATGGATCCCTTCACATTTAGGGTAGTTTACTTCTCCTGTAGCATTGGATATTTTGTTATTATAAGATCGTCCGTTGTTGTGGGATTAGATGCTATGTTTAGTTGATAGAGAGGGGATTTGCATAAAGCAATCCTCTTTGAATGCTCTCTATCCCTTAACTAGATCATACTTTTCTGCTTCCTTATGTTTTAGATTTGTATTTATAGATAGCAAACAATCTTAGAATGGCCATTTTAATCCAGTAATCCCTGTCTCAATTGAAGTGGGTAGCCCTTTGTTGTTGGGCTGAGCTGTTGGTATGGGTTTATTCTGCTGTTTTAATTTATTTTATTTGTGTTTACCCTCTTTAACTTCCCTGCGATCTTTTTCCTCTTCTGCAGGCACCATTGAGAGGTACAGTGTGGTTATAGGAGAATTTGCTCAGAACCCAGAGTAAGCCTGGGATCTCCACTGTTTCCTTAGCCCTGTGGGGTTGGCAGTGTGGCCTTTCCCATGGCCAAGCTTCGTGTTCTAAATGTGCATATGCTTCTCTGTCTCAGGCGGTCATGTGAGCCAAGGCAGGTATAATTTGAAAATAGGTGAAATGGCATTCAGTTCCATGGCATGGGGCCTGTGCCCTCACTCCTCTCTTCCAGCACTTTCTGCCTGGGTTGGGCAGCTCTGCTTCAGAGCTCACAGTGCACCTGTGTGTTGTTGGTTTCCACCATGCCTTGTTATCCTACAGGTCATGCCCTTCCCGCTCCCAAGGATGCTGCAAAGAAGCATCAAGCTGGGACCCACTCCTCTTCACTTGAGGTCTCAGAACTCTGAAGGACCATTTTATTTTCTCCATTTTTAATCATCTGCTAAAACCTTGTGTGTGTTTCATGCTGCGGAATGTAACCATTTAGCACCTCCCTGAAGTTTGGTTAACCACATCCCAAATCACAGCTTTTCTTATGAGGTGGTGAGAAAGACCCAGCCCAGCCACAAAAAGGACAACGCCTGTCTCACATGCTCTTCCTGTCAAGAGGTGATTATCCACCTGTCTGGGCATCCGCTTGTCTTTGCGGGGTAACGCTTTAATCCCACCATCCTGCTCTTATTTCTCTTTCTCCTGGCTGCAGTCTCACCTTGTTTTATTCAGGACCTGCTAACTGGAGGAAGGACAGCTCCTCTGACTTCATGCTCCAGAGGTCCAAAGCCCTGAAGGGTGAAAATGGAGGAGGTGCTTGTCTGATACCTTGATGGTTCACTGGCCATCTTTCCCTCCCATCAACCCTGCATATTTCTTAGTTTTTAACCGACTCATGAAACAGTGTGGGAAGACAAGAACAAGACTTTCTCTTCTGCCAACCAGATCTTCTTTCTAGAATTAAAAATTAAGCAGGATGGTAGAGATTTGGCAGACACCAGCAAGCAACACATGAAACTGGTAGCCAGCCTCAGATAAGATAAGGACGTCTCAGCAGACCTACACATTTTGTTTTGCCCTTTGTAATTCATCAAGTAAACACAAATGAAAAGCTCTGACTTTTCCCAGCCCAGCCCCTCAGTAGTCAATGGGAGTGGCTAATAGCGTACAATTTAAGATCTGCAATATAACACGTCCGTAAACACCCCTCCCCCACAGCGCTGTGAGTAGCAGTCTACTGATGCCGTGTATAACAAAATGAAATATCTCGGTTCTGCTTCTTGTTATTCCTTTACCTATAATTATAATTCCCATGAGACTCATCAGAGAAAGATGAGGCCAAAGCTGGGGCGGGGGTGGGGTGGGGGTGGGGGGATACTGATGAGGATGGAGCACAAAAAGACTCTGTGTCCATGACTTTTTTCAGCTTGGACTGTGTGGTTTTGAGTGCTAATAGACCGTTGTGAGGTATCATAGTCAGGGTTCCTATTCCTGCACAAAGCATCATGACCAAGAAAGCAAGTTGGGGAGGAAAGGGTTTATTCAGCTTATACTTCCACATTGCTGTTCATCACCAAAGGAAGTCAGGACTGGAACTCAAGCAGGTCAGGAAGCAGGAGCTGATGCAGAGGCCATGGAGGGGTGTTTCTTACTGGCTTGCTTCCCCTGGCTTGCTCAGCTTGCTTTCTTATAGAACCCACGACCAGCAGCCCAGGGATGGTACCACGTACAATGGGCTGGGTCCTCCCACCTTGATCCTTAATTCAGAAAATGCCTTACAGCTGGATTTCATGGAGGCATATCCTTAAGGAAGGCTCCTTTCTCTGTTATAATTACCGCTTGTGTCAAGTTGACCCACAAAACCAGCCAGGACATGAGAAGAGATGTTTGTATGTTTATATGGCAAACCGACCCAACTAACTAACTGAAACCATGGCATGCTGGGAGAAGATGGCAGGGTGACAGTGATGGGGGTAGAAATGGAGGCTACCAAGCTCAAACCTTTGTGTCCTAGCTCACATTAAAACAGCTCTTCCTCGTCCCCATTGCTCACACACGCACATGCTGCGGTAACTTTCCCATAAGCTGGAAAACATTTGTCATTGTGTGAGTTTTACAGGCTCACTAATTTCTCCGTGGATAGGAGCTGGCATTTCCTCTTCTGCTACCTGCGCAGCTGGCACTTCATCAGGAAATCTGCCAAAACCATCAGGAACACTTAACGTGGGGTTTAGGCCAAATATATGCAATCAATTCAGATAGCTAAAGAAGAGAAAAATAGGAGCGGGATAGAGATAAATTGCATAAGACATCTAATTACCCTTCTTAGTTCATCCTCGCTCGTAAGCACGCGCACGAGCACACACACACTTCTCCTCCCCAGAAACTTGAAATCAGGAAGAAAAAAGATCAAATTGCTATTTTCTTCGCTCCTTAGAGCCAAGTTTACAAACTCAACGACCCTGACCTGCCCTACGCTGGTACAGCAGGTAGACCATTTCCTCTGGTTTTCCCAGAAGGTAGTGGGAGGAGCACGTGAGCAAATCAAAGTATCTCAACTAGACATATCCCTGGAAAGGTCTATGGCTTTTCCCTCTCATCCAAAGAAGGTGGGGCTAAAAGGCCAGTTTCAAAGTGGGTCTTGTCTACATTCTGACAACTTAGCTTTGACAGCCTTGGACAAGGCAGAAGGGTTTGAGACAGCAGCCTGGACAGGTGAGGGAGTCACAGATAGCCTCCTGTGGCTACACTCCTATGGGTGTGTATTGGCATGAGTCAGGCTTAGAAGATGCTGCTTTTGACTGTAGAGTAGAGAGAGCCAACCACAGGTGCTGTGCTCTTAAACTCACCTGAAGCGCATTAATTAATGCGGTCAACAAACGACCGCGTGCACATAGCTCATGAAGTGTCCTGATAGTGAGATGTTTTGCCATAGTCTGGCTTGGCCACTTGCACAGTAAACACCAAGAAGAAGAGGGGATGTTAAGCTATCGTATAGAGCTGAGGCAGCGGTTCTGTGCAGTTTACAGGAAAACATGGTGTGCACAGAAAAGTCAAGAAGTATAGGATGTGCAGAAGAGACACAGGTTAAATTGTGTTTAGGACTGAAGCTGGCCCTCTCCAGAGAGCTAGCTTTCTCTGGGTCAGGTGTCATTTATGGATCCAGAGAGGAGATTGGAAGGAACTGGTCCTGAGGCTCTTACTTTGGTTAGTGTCTGGAGTCTTTCTCCATTTCCCTGGGAGAGAGAAGAAACATTTAATACCTTCCAATTCCCCAACTCACGCATTCCAATGCAGAGACATCTTCGGACTCAGTTTTGTGGGCAGTTGTCCATTTTGGTCTGTCAAGCCAAGCCTGTCTCTTCTTCACAGAATAAGCTTAGTCTTCTCAGTGAGGCTAAGACATCTTCCCTGAATGCCCCTGACAGTAAAGCAGCTGCTGGTCTCTTTGGGAAGACTTGGATGAGTAGAGAGAGATGGGTTCTTAAGAACATGACATCTTCAGTTCCTGAGTATCCTACACTGCTAGTTTCCCAGGTGTGCTATGATGGATATTTTCCCAATGGGCAGGCTCCTGGGTGGGTATCCAATTCTGTGCAGGACCCCCATGCATTATGATACTTAAGCCCTGGTAACTTCATGGTATGCAGGTACCCAGGTTTAGCACCATGTATCAGTTCCCATGTGTGCTATGGTGTACGGCTCTCCATGTATTCCACACTGTACAACTTCCCAGGTGATCTGTAGAGTGCTGGGCTGTACATTTGCAGTTTTCAGATGCTCTGCAGAGGACAGGGGTCTAGGTATGTTATGCATATGTTCCTAGGGGTGTTATATCCAGGATCCCAAGGGTGCAGCTTCCCAGGATGGGAGGGAGTTCTCTCTGAAACTAGAGAGTCATATTCTGGCTATTCGGTTGTGAGAAAGCACCGGAAATGTCACTGCTCTACCTACCTCACAGGACAGCTAACTCACCTAGAACAATCAAGATCTGTATTAACATCTCAGTCAGTCCTTAAATATGAGAGTTCATCTTCAAGTTCTCTCGTTGTTCCTCCGTGGCCTCTGCTCCAGTTCCTGCCTTGAGTTCCTACCTTGACTCCCCTCAACAATGGACTATAACGTTTAGACTGAAATACACACTTTCCTCTCCCAAGTTGGCTTGGGTCAGTGTTTTATCGCAGCAAGGTTATCCTCACTAAAGAACAGCAATTGGATGTCACAGTTGCCACTGTGAGCCACAAGAAAGGTCATTTCCTATATGTGAAGTTAGATACCACTTCATTTTCCAGGAAATTAATTTGATCAAAAATGAAAAAAATATGTTGCCTGGATGTAAAAAGTAAGGCAGGCTCCTCCTTGTTTTGAATCCTGTTTGACAACAGCTCTTTTCCCTGGGGAAGCCCTGGGTCCTCAGGAGAACTCTCTCAGATTGAGATTTCAGCTGCTGCAGGAGCTGATTCAGGACTTGTTTGTCCATGGTGCCTCCAGGGCGGTGGCTGGCTGGCTGCAGAGCTCACTTTCCTCAGGAGAACAGGACAGGCTCCACAGGAGGCTTACGTGCGTGCAGCAGAGCCCTGAGGAGGGTCACACACCCACTTTCACCACTGCCTGTACTTTAATTGCTACATTTTGCCTCAGAGATTTTTAGAGTTCTTACTTTTATTATGCACATGTTAAGTTCTGGGCACCTTGAGCTACTGACTAGACCTTTGGTGACTTCTCTTGCTTCTGTGATTGTCTTCTTTGATTTCTCACCTTCGAGCTATCTTTGGCAAACTCAAGAAGCAAACTCATGGGACCATTCTGATCAGCTCTGTCACAATATAGTCTCACTCACCTCAACGAAAGCGACTTTACATTCTTGTTGCTCGACTGATGAATTCAACCAAATGCTTTAGACTATGTGAGTGCGCACATGGGCTTAGCATTACTGATCAACACAAACAATTTGTGAAAGGATTAGAGGCAACAATAGCAGATGCATGTTATAGAATCCGTGGGATGGATAAGATCTCTTATCACAGTACTTAAGCGGAAGAAAAATAGCAAGACAAAACAGAGGTTTGGGAATCTGAGGGTGGGAGTGGGGGTAGAATATGATAAGGTAGTAATCTAGTGGGGGTTGTCATATGATAAGGTAGCATTCTTTCCTTTAAATTTTTTTCTAGAGTTGAGGAAACAGTTCATTGCTTAGTGGTAGAGCATTTGCTAGTAAGAGCAAGACCCTGAATTTGATCCCCAGGATGGACATGCGTGCATGTGTACATAACACACACACACACACACACACACACACTGTGCACACACACATGTACACACATGTATACATGCATGCACACAGAGACATACACACACACATACACACACACTGTGCACACACACACGTACACACATGTATATATGCATGCACACAGAGACATACACACACACACACACACACACACACACACACACACACACACACCTATACCCTACCTTTATTCACTGGGTTGAGTTTCTAATACTGTGTGGCTGGTAGGTAGGTGATATCATGGAAAGGTTATAGGAGTCAATGCTAGGTTTCTGACTGCAGTGTGCCTGCATTTAGTTCACCTGATTCTTTTTTTTTTAATTAAAAATTTGTAATGAATGAATGAGTGAATGAATTATTTTTACATCCTGACTGCAGTTTCCCTTCCCTCCTCTCCTCTCAGACCCTCCCCACTCCTCCACCTCCATCCACTTATCCATTGGCATATCAAGTTTCTGTAAGACTAGGGATCTCTCCTATTCAGTCTAGATGAGGCAACCCAGTAGGAGGAAAGGATCTCAAAAGCAGGCAATGGTCAGAGACAGTCGCTGTCTCACTGTTAGGAGTCCCACAGAATACAACTCTAACATATGTGCAGAGAGTTCAGTCTTTGTGAGCCCCTGTGGGCCCAGGTTAGTTGATTCTATTGATTTTCATGTGGTTGACTTGATTCTTTGTTAAAATGATAAAATGAGAGGAGGTGGGGGAAGAAGAGGGAGGAGGGAAGAAGAAGAAGAAGAAGAAGAAGAAGAAGAAGAAGAAGAAGAAGAAGGAGAAGGAAGAAGAAGAGAAGGAAAGGAGAAGGAGAAGAAGAGAAGGAGAAGGAGAAGAGAAGAAGGAAGGAGAAGGAGAAGGAGGAGGAGGAAGGAGAAGGAGAGGAGGAGAAGGAAGGAGAGAGAGGAGGAGGAGAGAGATGGATGTGGGTATGTGGATGTTTGCCCAAGGACAAATTGTAGAAGTTGGCTCCTGGTTATACCATAGATTTCAGGTTCCAGGTTTGAGCATCGAGTTCTACTTCCTTCTGAGCCATCTCAAAGACGCCATTTTCAGCAAGTCCTATTTCCTACTGACCGTCTCACAGATGCCACCATCTTGAAGATTTCGAAGAGCAGCTCTTTTCACACCTTTGCTGAGTAATTATCAAGACAGGATGCTGGGTGTTCATCCTACCCGATGCTCCCTCCTTGAGATCGAATGTGATTGTTTCTAATAAAGTTGAAAATGCCATAAAGTCGAACATACACGTAGTGCACCCAACCTACCAAAAGCCACAGGTTAGCATAGGCCGCCTTAAGTATTCTTAGAATACTTACATCACACTACAGCCGGGAAAACTCATCTGATGCAAAGCTATGTATCAGATTTGCAGTAACTCGTTTGCATCTCTTGTGATTTCTTGACCACTGTCTCCAAAGCAAATAACAGGTCAGGCATGAAGCTGAGAAATGGAAGAGCTTATTATAATCAATTAAGTCTTTTTTCTCCTCCCCCAACTCTCTGTTTTGTGTGTAGAATCATACTAATAGATTTCTGTATAGAAAACCATGTGTCTGTTCATTTCTAACGTTTCTGCTTTTATATGTGGTTAGAGCTGGAGTCATTTGATAGATTTTCTAAAGAATGTTTGCATTTGTGTTCCCGAGGGAAACTTGTGAGACTGTAGTTTCCTCTGTTGTAATGCCTTCTGGTATCTAGTTTCCAGCATGGTGGGGTCAGAAAAATAAAGTCTCTCTTCAGCAATGCTCTTGAGTACTACATGTAGGTTCCTTATTATCAGGGGAGACCCTTCAGAATCATGTCTTCTTTATTAATATCTCCCTTATTTAATAAATGCATGCCCCTTATTCCTGCTCTGGTGTGTATGTAAACTCTAGGATTTCTTTCCAATAGCAATTGTATTGATACCTTCCATCTCTTCTACGATCTGTTAATCACATTCTTTTTGTGGCTAACATGTATTTCTTGTAGGCAACACATAGTTGGACCTTGCTTTTTCAATTAGTCCGCCAAACCATTTCTATTTTAACAAGACTGTTGATGGAGATGGCTCTGCTTTTATATTTTTTTTCTATTTGTTTCTTATTTATTCCATCTGTTCTTTATGTTCCTCCATTTTTCCTTGTTTGGAAGTATTTGGGTGAATTTTATAACTCTATTTAATCTTTAATTCTGGTTCATGCATTCTTTCTCTACTCTTCCTATTTTATGATCATACGATTTATTTAATATGTGAAATGTCTTGATTTCAACTTTATTCTGAACGAATGTTCCCTCTCAACACAGTATGTAGGTTGACAGGCCTTTGTTTTGCTTGAGACATTTATGGACTTTTCTGCTTCCTTTGCATCTGTGTTGCTGCTGATGAGAGATACCTGAGCCTGCTTCCCTGCATTACTCTCTGCACAGAGTGATTCCTCCTATTAATACTAATGTTAATCTTTGCAGTTCTTCAGATGACTCCTTGATCAGCACTGGATATTGACATAGAAACGAGTAATCAGTACCTTGATAAATGTGTGCGGTCCACTCTTTGCCAGTGTGCAGTATTCTCCCCATCCTCCTCCCTCCTCTCTGACTCTGTTTTGCCACAGTTGTCATCATTATGAGCAACATTTACTTCTGTGAACTGTAGGCAGCATGGCTTCCTCAAGTCCTTCTCACTGTACCTCAAATCAGGGAAGCCAGCAAGTTCCTCCTATGTTACCCATCCTTGTGCTGTGTGAACTCTTCTATCCTACAAGGCTGAGGCCTCGCTATATCTGCTTCTCACACAGCTGGTGTCACTGTCTTCATGGCTGATAGTCTAGGGTAGCTGTTCTCAACCTGTAGGTTGTGACCCAGTGTTGCCTAAGACCATTGGAAAACACACATATTGAATTACAATTCAAAACGGTGCCAAAATTACAGTGATGAAGTAGCCACGGAGACAGTTTTATGGTTGGCAGGCACAGCAACATGAGGAACTGTATTAAAGGGTCATGGCATTAGGAAGTTGAGGGCTAGAGGTTTAAGCTCTTGAATAGTGGTGGTTTAGGGTGTTGGTCTGTCTGTTTGTTCTCCTTATTTCAGACATGAAGAAAAATTTGGTGTCTGTGTGCCCATGCTGGTATAAAAGTGTCATTCCAGTTTAATTTTAAACTCTGAAATATTTTGATTCATTTGGAAATTGTGGAAGAATGTGTATTTCTTCCACTGGGTTAACTTTTTAATAAGTATGTGCTGGTAAGCATGCCAAAAATAGGATGTGAATATGACCAAATTGCTCGTGCATGTGTGATAATGAAACCCATTGCCATGGACAGTTAACATACACTAATAGCATACTTAATGATTGTGACCTCTGGAAATGCTGGGAGACACACATTTTCCTGATGTCTCCTAGATTCCATTAATGAGAGAGTCACTGATTAAGACAAGAACATCCATCTCCTCTCTGACTTTATCCTAGGACCGGATATGTCTAAGAGAACTGAAAAGGTGTGGGGAGTTGAAAGGTATTTCCATTCAACTCTCTGCAGATGTCCAAGATTGCTGGATAGTAAATTCTTCTACTCAATATTGCCTTTGAAAGCAATAATCATTTTGGCCCTAATTACTTCTCCTGCTATTGAGTTCTAGCAGAACTCTGAGATGTTTTTGCCCATGTTCCCCCTGAAGCTAGGCTGAGGTTACTCTTAGATCACTCCCAGGTCTGCAGGTCAGTTTGCCTGTTATCTGGTACCTGGGTGGAGCATACATGGGAGACCTGCATGTATGTATTTACTGTGGCCTCTGTTCATCTGCTGAGTCTTGAAAGTTACTCGGTCATACAGCATCCACAGTTGCTCCGAGGGAGATGGAAGTTCAGGGATTGATAGATGTTCAGGGATCAGCTTAGGAAGTAACCTGTGAGGACTTCCTGAAAAATCCAAAACCACACAATATGCCAGGGTATTTCTGACTCCAGTAAGACGGGTTCTAGAGTGCAGCCATACATCTTCCAAGCAGTGCCATGGGTAAATACATCCTACATTCTCCCGAGTTCTGTCAGCCACAAGCCAAGTACACATATACGATTTTCTCTTGACCTTTCTGACACGTGAGAACAATGGTCTCTGCCCTCTCTCTTTTCCTTTAACCTGTGAATGCTTGGGACTCAAACATACCACACCTTCAGTTGCAGATTCCTCATCCAACTTCCGTAGTACAGGAAGACTACTGTAGGATTCTGTCCTTCTACAGGGGTTCTCTGGTCCTGTGAGATGTGAGCGGCACACAGGTCTCTTATATTCTCAACATCCTTTAGCACATTGTTTTCTTTCTCCCCAGTGACATCTTCTCCTTAAAGCCATACCGTGCAGCTTTGTAAGACTTCCCAGTTCTTGTGGCACAGCTGGCAGGAACTCGGAAGGGAAAAAGTCACACTAGGACTGTAGAGAAGGGTGAGGCATTTGTAGGGTGTGTGCCTCACCAGCACTGGTAACAGTCCACATGTTCGCTATTTACTTCTGGTACACATATGCTGTTTTACTGGTTCCTGTCAAGTTAGAGGGTCTCAGTGATAGGCTTAGCAGACTATCAGCTCCACATAGTGGAGATCTCGTTTCAAATACTGCTTGTGTAATGGCCCAGATCTGCCGAAAAACCATGGAGAAACTGCACTTAGTTAGATGAATGAACACATATGGAATAATGTGCAGGTCATTTTTGCTGCCACAGTGCCCATTTGGATTGCCCTGAAAGGCCACTTCACATTTCGTGTCCTCTGGAAGCACAGTGCAGACATTTTAATTAGTGTTAGTTCCATGGACACGGAGCTGTAACACTGCATAGCTATGATAGGACAATATTCTTCCCTGGATCAACCATAAGAACTTGGGAGGTGAAATATCTGTCTCTTAAATATGAGACCAATCTTGGTACTAGCATCTGGCAATATAGTACTGTATTTAGCTCTTAAAGCATCTCCATTATTTACATGAGGAAAAGGACTACACATCACTAAAAGCAATGACCTAAGAATGTATAAACAAGGTTGGGGCTATAGCTTGGTAGTGAAATATTTACCTAGCATGCATGAGGCCTCAGGGCTGAATTTCCAGCAAGAAAATGAGACTGTGCCAAAATATTTCACATAGAATTGGCTGAGGAGCTTAAGCAGTACAGAGGAGGAGTCAAGTTGATTGACAACAATAAGTGATGGTGCACATTGTGAGTAACAGTGGGGTACGAGGTGTATAATGACCCTGTGGGATGTATCAGTTACTGTTCTGCTGCTGTAACAAAACATCACCACCAAGGCCACCTATGGGGAAAAAAAAGAGTTTATTGGGGCTTATCATTCCAGAAGGAGTATGATGACTTTCCGGAGATGTATTAGTTACTGCTCTGCTGCTATAACAAAACACCACCACCAAGGCCACTTATGGAAGAAAGAGTTTATTGGGGCTTATAGTTCTAGAAGGTTAGACTCCATTATGGCAGGAAGGCATGTCAGCCAGTTCAGGAAGCTGAAAGCTCACATCACCTACTGTAACCACCCACCAGATAAATGTATGAGGTTGTATATCAAAGCCTGTACCCATGACGTAGGTTCTCTAAAGAGGCCGTACCTCCTAAGACTACCCCAAATAACACTGCCACCGGCGACCAAGGGTTTAAATATCCAAGCCACCGGGGGATATTTCTCAAACCACCACAAGGAAATTGTCAGATTGATTTTAAGTAATGAAAAACGTGTAAATATGGATTAATTTTTCCCCAAACAACTCTATGTTAAGGACAGCCTAAAGAAATAAAGATGTTATTATTTTTAAAGTATTTTGTTAATTATGTTATGAAATTGCCACTCTTTTACAATCAAAAGGAACACCCATAAGATATCATGCAGTCAGTTCAATTTTGTTTTAGGCTAAAAGTTTATAATATGTATCTGCCCTACAAAAAGTATATTTAATGACACTGCAGAGGCTCTACGAAGGCGAAATGACCACAAGCGGTTTTGAAAAGTTAAGGTTATGAGCGATTGGTGGGGAGAATGGAGCGTGGGTGGCTTTGGTTTCGTTTTAATGCACTGCTGCATATTCTCATTCATGTGGTATAAGAAAATTAATTTTGTATATTAAAAAAAAAACAGTTGCGAAGTTGGGACAATATCAAGTACAAACGAAGAGTGGAGCTATGTGGAACATAGGGACGGTGTTCCGTTCCCGATGGTGGTCTCTTCACCCACTGACGCGCCGGGAGAGCCATCTGGAGCGCGAGGTGGGAAACATATGCCCAGCATGCTGACAGCTATCTAAGTACTCTTCGGTTTCACTCGGGTAACTTCTACACTCCGAGTTAGATAACGAAGCAATTTCTCCCCAGTTATGGGTTAGTTTGCCTATTTCAATCAGAATATAAATGATTACTAATTATTCGACTCATCCACTCAGCATCTAAGTAACATTCTTGGAGCCTCGGCAAGCCGGATGAGGTCTGTGGGGCATGGACCGTGGAAGCTGCAGGCGCTTCCCGTCTGTGTGCTAGCTGTTTGCTGTTTGCGGCAGCCTTCATGCATCTTAATTTCTTACCGAAAGCATATTGTAAAGTAAGATTATCTTACATGATTAATCTTAAAATGTCTCATCTATTATCTACATGGTTGTCCTGGATGTACTTGAACTTACAAGGAATATACTTTTTGCAGGGTGGGTGGACGGGGCTCAGCTCTTCGAAGGTCTTGATAAATGGAAAAATTGTAATTGGTGCAATTAAGTCATTCTAGACTTTCCTATTAATGAAGTGAAAGTCATTTTCACTTCAATATACAATATATAATAATATTATTATATAGTACCCTGTGTCCTCCCACACAAACCTTATGTTCCCCCTTGCCTAATGCTATGAGGTAACCACAAGTTTTCGTGTTTGCTCCCACACAGAGTAGCCAGAATACATGTTCAAATGGGATAAGGGGAAGAAGGAATTAATGTGGATGGAGCCAACCAAACTAGTGTTTGTAAATAGGAGTGATGACATCCTCTCGCCGATCTCAGGTGCTAAGATGCTATCCTGATAAAACAGTGGTAGGAGGTAGCTCAGGAGAAACAGATGGAAACACAGACATTAAATATTAGCCAGACTCCTTCTGAGATATGAAATATAAACCCCCGTAATATTATAAGTTATCTCTTGGCTTCTCTGTAAACCTCCTGTGTGGTTACATGGTGCTGTGGAAAAGTTTACAATAGATTGAGAATTCTGATGTGTGTGTGTGTGTGTGTGTGTGTGTGTGTGTGTGTGTGTGTGTGAGAGAGAGAGAGAGAGAGAGAGAGAGAGAGAGAGAGAGAGAGATCATCAAGGTTTTCCCCTTTTCCCAAGAGCTTTGATGAGTAGCCCCCTCTCACATCCTGTTAGGCAAAGCCACAGAGCAGTGGTGGTGGCCCTGGGCTCCCTTTTTCTCTTTGATATTTGGGAGATTTAGGTCAATGTCTCTCTAATCGAAGCATTAAGTACCACAACAGATTTTCCTGAGAGGCAGTACAGAATTCTTCACCCTCTTTTCCTAGGACAAGTTCAGTGCCATAAAGAGTGAACAGAACCCCCCTCCCCTGCAGAAGTTGAATAATTTGATAGGATGGTGACACATTCTCCCGGTAGAGAGAACAATTGTATCCTGCTTACTCTGTACACTGGGGACTGTCACTGGATAGACTTGGCTTGATTTCAAGGCCACTCAGAAAATCACACTAACTGATGGTAGGCAAAAATGTAACTTGGAGAAAATCTATTGTTTTGACTTGAGTTGATGAATTGCTTTGGGTTAAAGATCTCCTGTATGAGCTTTGTACTTGAACATCTTTGAGCATCAGGCTGAGCTAGGAGATATTTGACTCATATTCCGGCACTTAGAGTAGGCCAGGAGTAGCAAGGACCTGAACGAACAGTGAGTGTTTGCTTCTAGTTTCTCTGCCTCCAATGCAACCTGCACTAGGCTGTTAGAGTCTTTCGATTACAAAGTTCTTTCAGGCTGAGATGTGCATCCCAATTTCCTTCATTTGTTAGACAAGGGATACATTTCAAGGATCAGTAGAGAATGATAGAAATTGAGAATTTGACCAATGTTAAAGCAGAGTGACGAATCAGGATTTAGGAATTAGGAGTCTTATGCCTTTGAGATTTCTACCACTGCATGTGATAGATGCCATCGAAAGGCCAGAAACAAGTCAGCCAAACATCATTAAAACAAAGGGGCCAAATTCTTAAAGAACAATTACCAGTAAAGTCCTGTTAAAGGAAAGAGAGATAAGCCCCTCTCAGTAGCATAAGATGGAAAATAAGTTGCTGTCCTGGAATAAAACATTTGAAGGAACTTGAAGAAACGCAGGCAGAGAATTGAACACGTGAGCAATCTTAGTCCTTGTCAGCGGGGTCAGCTGTATGGAGAGGCTGGTAGGCAAAAGACTATCTTCACTGTGCCTCATCACCTTATATTCTAACAACATCTTCCTAGATGGGACATAAAGACATCAAGTTATAGTGTAGCTCATGTCCCCCTGGTTCAGTAAATATCATTCTCATCATGAGTCTAAGGGAGCGGAGGCCCAATTGCTCACTCTGATAGTACCCTGTGTAGCATTTATTTGACAAATGTAGAATATTATACAGCTGGTTATAAGGTGATGTATAAGTAACATTAGCATTATGACTTTTAATGCAGAAAATAAATATTTACAGATGTATCAAATTAAAATCTGTACATTTAAACTAGGAGGCTTTTATGGGAGTCAGGGGAGAAATCTCAGAGACATAACTAGGTAATCATGCAGACGTAGACTGGGCATGGAAGATAGGAGGAAGTAGGAGAGAGAATCACCCACATGAAATCTATTCAGGTCATTTTTCTTAAGACATCTTGTTTTCTCCTTCTACTGAAGACCCACTCGGGCTTGTTGTAGCTGCTAGTTTCCAGGGCTCAAACAGTGTTTTATGAAGAAGCATGGCTATCACATACTGTCCTCTGTTAGAGTCATCCTGAAGACAGACATAGAGGGATGTACTAAATGAAACCTAATGTGTTCTCTCTTGCACATTTTGTTTTGTCCTTGGTGTTGCCTAGATGGACAAGAGGTTGGGATGGCTGTGTCCCCATAATAGGACCTGATAAGGGATTTAAAATGACTTCTCTACTTGTGTCTCTTCTGTCTTCTCCTCCTCAACTTTACCTGCTTTAGACCCCTCCCCAGAAGCATTGGTAATGAAAGACCAATGCCAGGTAACACATCCTTCACATTTTGCTGTTTGGAGAAGCTATGTAGGAAGGTGGAAGAGATTTCTTTAATTTGGGTCATGGACCATTAGTCTGATATTTTCATCCCAATCACATTTAAAGAAATAAAACATGGGAAAACACACATGTGTTTTATAGAACCCCCGAGGATGTCAAAACTGTAACCAACTTGTCTGTAAATACACAATATTTGCTTTCAAGCCATTTGTAAGGGAAGGTGGCTTTCTGAGCGAGAGAACGTAACACAACTGTTTTTACTGATCTCCTCGAGTGGCAGTTCAATCTTGCTTTGCTTTTCTTGTAAATTCCCCTAAGCTGTGTCACAGATGTGCGCTGTGACAAAGACTCTAACCTCTTTTATTTTCTTGGACAGCAAAGGCAATATCTTTTCCCTTTTTGATCTCAGATTATAAACTGCTCAAGGGCATAGACTCTGCTGGTTTAATTCACTTCAAATCAAGCATAACACCGTTACAGAGTGAACCTATCCCCCATTCTTTTTCTGCCACTGACCTTTTACTACTGTTATTCATTATACTTAGGTTTCTTTCTATAGCCCAGCTAGAGATGAGAGTGACACCACCCTACTGGTTGGAAGGGCATCGATAAGAACACACAGCTTTTCTAAATGATGGCATACAAACTGATATATCAACATAATATATTCTTACAGTTCTAGAGGATGAACTTAGGACTCTTGGCTGAATGCATGGTCTTTTTAACCCTGATACTCATTCCACTGAAGTTGAAATATACTGGACATCACCACACTGGTCAGTCTTACATATCTATGCTCTTGCATTGAATCGCAAATGATGACAGACCTGAACTTCAGGCTTCTTCAACTCCTTTTAGAAGTACTTGAATGTTGTCAATTAAATACATTGTTGGAAACGATGCAGCTGAGTTTATTGCTATCCCTACCTTTAAGGACCAGTTTTTAGCTTTAACAGAACAAAGTACTTTAGAGCTGCTGACCACAGTGAGTTGATGTCTCAGACAGTCTCTCAGCCCAATGTCCTGCTGATCAGGTTGTGGTCCCTGGTTGGACATCAGTAGTATCATCTAACAGAATGGAATAAATTATAACATCTGGGCCTTCATGCTTGTTCTAGGCACTCCCATCAGACTGCCTAATGGCAAAATCCGGTGATGCTCATGCAATCTGGGATTTGAGGAACACACTCTGTTTTGAGCTGCATTTCCTAGGATGATGGTTTAGTGATTTCCTTCATTTTGATTCTTGAGTTGAGGCATTCGATTTTACCAGAGCCTGATAGAGGTGGGTCTGGGCTCTGTTCAATGTCCTGATGAACCAAGAGAGTGTCCACAGTTAGAATTTGGCTATCAGGGGCTTTGTCCCAAAGCTTCTTTGTCCCACTGTGGCTTTGTCCCCAGCACTTCTCTGTTACCTGATTGTTAACACAACATGACAGAGGAGAGTCTATTTCCCAAGGGCTTCATGTAACTTGTAGTGACGGAAGCTGCCAAATCCCCATGTGGGTCCACACTCTGAGCAGAATCTCCAGCACCTGAATGTCTTGATGCTTAACATCAATGCTGAGCTTACTGTAGCCTTTGGGAGTGGCCCTCGGGAATTGCTGATTGAGATTCGTATCTTTACCATTGAAACAGTTGGACAAGTTGTTGAACATTGTAAGTTAGAGAGAGCCTCGTGCTAACTGGCCTTCTGGGCACTTCTCTCTGGATGAAGCTGAGAGGGCAATACTCTACCCCAACTTCCCCTTTGGAACTCATGAAGAGGTTTTTTTTGTAATGGAGCTTAAAGCTTCTCAAAATAGAATAAAAGTAGCTCTGGTGTATAAAAGGACACCCCAAATCCTGTGCATTTAATGTAGGCAATTTTCATTCAGTCAATGTTTTTCCTGTGTCCTTACTTCTGCGTCTTCAAAGGTACATATCTAGACTCATATGTATGTGGAACAAAGTACAGTAGTATTGACCATGCTGGGATAGGCTTCTCTCTCTTTTCTTTAAATAATATGCACTTCCCAAAATTAGACATAGCATTTTAATAGTCTGGTTTGCTTCTGGGCCTGTCCAGATATCTCTGGCCCTGTGTCACACTTAACTTTCATTAGTTGGATTCTGATTGTGTTCTAGTTGAGTGGTCTATTGACTTCCCTGTCTCCACATTAGACAGTTTAATCTCTTCTTTATTTGTTTTCTTTTATTTATTTATTTTTTGAGACAGTCTCACGATGTAGGCCTGGCTAGCCTCAAACTCATGATCCTGCTACCTCATCCCCCCAGTGCAGTACTAACAGGACCGAACCTCTATTTGCCACTCCTACCTCTTATTTCTGAAAAGTTTGACTTTGGAGCCATAGCAACCAATAGCCATATTTGATAAAGAATTCTTCCAATGTTATGAGTATCGGCCACCATCTCACGGCTCTCTGGTGACTTCGAAGTACTTCATTACTACTTCTGAGCTCTGTGTGGCAGATTCTGTGAAGCTATGATCATAGAGCCATGTCTATTTCTGAATAACTGTAGTCTACGCTTGTCGCCTAGACAAGCTCTTCAATTTGCCGATTCGCCTCGGGCGACATAGCTGACAAGAAAAGTGATTTTTAAAAATGCCATTGTTTTTATGGGAATGGCATTATTCTGCAGCTGTGAGGAGGCTAAGTAGTAATCACGGGTTGTGTCAGCGTCTGCTTAGGAAGTTGATGCTTGTGCAAGCCCGGAGGCTTGTAGAGGCCCCTGATAGCTCATGAAGTAGCCAGGGCACGGCGTGCCACAAGGACTGCTTTGGACTGGTGTCACAGCAAGACAAGGTGATCCAGCCTTGTTCTTTCAAATAAGCAAGCAAAGGCAGCATGAAACAAACAAAAAATAAACATTTTCACCCAGCTACCTGAAAGGGTTAGTACTACCCAGAGATAGGCACACGGGTCAGGGGAGTCTTCGGCTCAGCATTGGAAGGACCTTGACAAAGCTGACCTCTCTCAGTGTGAAGAAGGGAGCACCCTCCAGGCTACATGGTACTCTGCACTCTCAAGCCGGTCTGCATTACATGAAGTGGTAGGAGGAAAACCACACCTGCCCTGGAGATGTAGTTGAGTTGCATGACCATTGGGGAAGTGCTTGGCTCATTGTGGATTTGAACCCCAGACCTCTGAGCATTTGTAGTTAATGCATTGATCAGATTAAACAGTGGGTGCTATCATTCCTATTGCCTTCAGACCCAGCCAGAATAGCCTCCCATAGTGTGGGCCTTGAGACTCCATTCAGCGGGGAGTGAACCCATGAGAAATAAGAATGAGTAACTACCCAGCACCAAAATCACTGGCCAACCAAATATCCCAGCGAACAGGAACTAGAAAAATGTTTCCCTGAAAGATGAGGGAGGAATGATCCCTGAGTTATCACTCCTTGGAGGCCTCAGTGTGGTTTCCAAAACATGAGTGCTTGTACCTGGCTCAGAAGCAGGTGCTCTGAGAGAGATGGAAGTGTGTACTGCCTGGGGGTGTGCCAGGTGCCAGCCCTTGTTTAAGGGTGTAGCTTCCTAGCAGATGTCCCTGAAGAGTGTTATAGCTGCTGTGTGTCTTTACTTTTCCTCCTTGGGTATCAAAAAATGCTGTTGATACTGTCAAGGACATCGGGAGTGCCACTGTGAGGATATCACACAGGATACGGTGTAGGGGGTGGGGCTGTAACCAGCAACATCAGAGTCCCAGCATGCACTGGGCAGGCAAGGGTGTAGCACAGAAGACGGCAGCATTTCCTTGCTGCTGGGTGTCCTCACACTGGGTGGGTGCTTGGTAAGGGAAGACTGGAAAGTGAAGGCCCTGAGAAAATAGTCTTTCAGGGTAGATAACCAAGAATATTGTGGTAAAAGGCTGTCTGCCTCTTCCAGGGGACCTGGGTCTAGGGATCAGTCATATCACACATGGTTCTAAGTGAAGGAAGGTAGCTGGATTTAATTGTAAGCAGTGATGTTTCCTTAGACAGTATTTGCAGAGATGATTGTTTTAAACAGTTCTATTCATATTATGACCCTACGCATAGAGATACTTAGATACACAAAGTACACAGTACACACAGAGACGGACAGAGAGATGACGGACACCCTTAACAGTGCACCTGCATCCAGAGAAAGATTTATCATTGAGGGCTAAGTGGAGTTGCTTATTCTGGTGGAGGAAATTGTACTCATGACCGTTTTAGGACAGAGTGAGTTTGGAGGCATATTATAGTAATTACAAACCCAAACAGAGAAATCTTTGAGACCAGCCCAGCAAACCAGAAGTTGAGATGTAGCTACACTATGGGAATAAGGAACAAGACATGGAGAGAGACAGAGAGAGTGTAGAACTAGAGTTTTAAAAAGGTTACTCATTGTCAGAGTCTGGATGTGCAGGACCGGACGCGCCTGAGGGGGAGCCAGAGATAGGACTTGCCGAACCAGCTACTAGCCCCAAGGACACTGACCATCCGTAGCCACCCCCTCCCCTTCCTTCACTCCCCAGAAGTGAGTCATCCCCTGCACCCGTGCTGCTGAGCTGCTAGATAGCACCTTTTATCATTTGGCCGAAGTAACTGTGCACCATTTGAATTGACCAATCATGTGTAACGTGAATGCCCTAACCTCCCTATATAAACCCCCCGAAAGCTGGGGTGTTATGTATACCCGCTAATGGGATCTCGTTAATAAAAAGCTACCTTTGCTGTTATATCAGACTGGCTACTTGTGATTCCTGGGGCACCCCACCCACCCCCATCCGGAGCAAGAGACTGGATCCCGTTTTGGGGTGCGCTCTTTCAAGAAGAAGCACTGAACCATGGAGTTTATCATGGGTAAACGCTTAGATTGTGTCTATATAAGTTAAAGCTGGTGTTATATACTGAGGGCAAAGATTTTAGGCTGAAAGAAAGTTTCTTTCGCTGATTATGCTTGTGTGCATTGGAGAACAACCTAGCTGTTTACAGAGAGTGAATTACCTACAGAAGAGAGAGAGTGCGTTGATAGTCAGTTAACTGGCTGGGACTGTTGCTATGGTGTGGGGAGGAGATAATGTCTTGTTAGATGCTAACTGGAGAGATCCCAAATCTACATTAGGGGAGATCAGTAAAGGTTTGGGGGAAGAGCAGAGTAGGCAGAGATCCTAAAAGGTTTCCTCCTGGAAGCACCTTCCAAGTAGCAGATTTATCACTGATCCTCCAAGTGTTAGGATTGGTTGCTCTGTAAGACGGATGGAATATCAGCAGTAAGACTCTCCATAGGCTTGGAAGTCTGTGGTACAGTCTGGAATACAGAGCCCCCAGGGTCCATAGGAGGGTGCCACATGAGGTGGTGCAGTTCAGAACGGAGAAAGAAGCTGGAGGTAGAGGGCAGCCAAACAGACTGAAATTGAGTTAGTGTAGGAGCTGCTTCCCAGCAGGAGTAAGGAAGGCACTGCTGTAATCTGTGGTGCTGTGCATCACAGGAAAAGAGTGCTCAGGAACCAAGGAAGCAGGTGTCGACCATGCATGCAGCTGAGTCACGGAACTCCCAAAGAGTCCACCAACTCGGTGAACTTGAAAGGCAGTGGGGAATCCTAGCCAGAGCAGAGTAAACGGTACCCAATAAAGGCTTGGCTGTATTCCCATTCCTTACTTCAATCCATTAGTTGGCTCTGGAGCTTTTGTGCAAGTGTAACCGTGTGGGGTGGTTCCATCAGACTTGGGCTGTTTATCCAACTCTTTGCATGGAGGTCCCCTGGGCTGTGGTGTTGTGTCTCCTGTGCTGGGTCTGGACCACGAAGCTTGTGATTTGAACTAGGAAGCCCCAGGTAACAAAGAGCATAGTCCTTTCCCCTTCCTTCCTCCCTTTACCTCTTACTTTCAACCTCAAAGACTAATCAGGGGGCCTGGTTTGGCAGTGCTTCTCATATTGTAGTTTAAATGAGAAAGGCTCATATATTTGGATGCTTAGTCCCCGGCTGATGAGACTGTTTTGAGGGGTGTGTTCTTGTTGGAGGAGGTGAGTCACCGGAGGTGGGCTTTGACATTTCAAAATCCCACCACAGCTAGTTAGTTCTCTCTGTCTCCTACTTGCATATAAGGATGTGGACTCTCATCTACTGCCTGCCAGCTGTGGTGCTCGCAAGCATGGCGGTCATGGACTCTAACTCTGTAACCATAAGCTCCAAATCAAATGCTTTCTTTTATAAGGTTCCTTTAGTCGTGGTGCTTAGTCCTGGTAACAGAAAAGCAACTAAGACATTTACTGCTCATTCTCAGATTTCTGAGTGTTGTAAAAATATAAAAAATAAAAAAAGTATGGTTGTCTTTTACCTCTCTAGGCCCAGCACCGTGGTGCCCCAAGATATCTGCTAGAATATCTTGGCGGAAACACATCCCAACTCCGCGGCGGCCCAGTGTCTCCTGCCGCCGTACACTTTCCTACATTCAAACTGTCACATAAAAGAACACACAACACAATAATCTTTGACCCAATTGATAAGATATAATTGCCCACTTAATCATACAAAGCCCAGTACCATCCATCTCTTAGGAACATTAATAATAACCTGTAATACACAGAGCGGAATCTTAACGTCAGCCTCCATTGTCCTGCCACAGCTTCTCTCCTTCTCCCCCCTCTCCTCTCCTTTCCAGTCTCCTCCTCTTCCTTCAAACTTCTCTCCTGCCCATCCTTCCTTCTCCTCCAATGACAGGCCTCCTTCTATCCTGTACCTGCCCCTCACCTGTATTTTACAAATTCAATGGGGAGAAGGTTCTGGTGAAGTCACCTGATTCCTGAGTACTTGACTAGGCAGCTGTCCTTGGGGCAGTGGAATTAGCATCAAAATACAGATAACTCCAGGGCAAACCACAACATCTGAGGGGGTTGAAGACTAATTATAGTCTCATAGCCTACCCAGGCTATTTAACAGTGAGAATACATATTTAATTAGATAGTTTTCAGGTAGTATATAAGCTAGCCAAGACATAGCCCATAGATTTTAAGCCTTTTTAAAGTTAGGATAGATAACAGAGCATTCTATTTAATTGATGAAAATGATGAACTGGGTGTTAGGTATATCTTATACTTTATAAATTACAGAATGGTAATAGTTGTGCTTAGCTTACATCTGAGAGAAAAGTTTTTTTGGTTTGTTTTGTTTTTTTGTTTTTTGTTTTTAATAAGACAGAGAGGGTGAAATGTGGATTGAAGTCTATATGCAGGTGAGGGCAGGCACAAGATAAGGCAAGGCCTGTTATTGGGCAGTGAAAAAGTAAGAAGTGAAGATGGAGGAGGAGGAGGACGATCCACCCCTGTGTGGCTTTAATAGCCACAGGTAGCTTGAATATCTTATAAGGGATGGATAATTACCGGAAATTTGTCTTATCTAGGTGGGCATTTTATATCAATATCAGTTGGCTCTGAGTTTATTGTGTGGACATTTTGTGGAGTGAGAATTTATTGACATAAATCTGGTTGGTAAGTTACAAGCCTCTAGAGTTTTGATTTTCACGGGATCCTGGGAATTGTGACAATAACCACAGGGGGTGGATGCTGGGAATGTGATCAGAGTTCTGAGCAGAGAGTCTCAAGAGGGTAGCTGCTGCTGGGGCCAGAGAATAGCCAGCACCAATGTGAGGCTAGCCATGGAGGCAGAGAGACCACCAGGGACAGATAGTAGCAGGAGGTAGTGTGGCATGGTGCCTGGTGCCCCGAATCTTTTCTATTATTTACCGCTACAAAGATGTGTTATAGCAGACCGTATGGAAAGATGTGTGTGTGTGTGTGTGTGTGTGTGTGTGTGTGTGTGTGTGTGCAACACATAGCTGGTGTTTAACAAATAGGACCCCTAGTATTATTGGTATTTGAAGTATAGGTCAAAACAACCCAGATGTGGTGGTATATACCAGCAGTCTCAGCTCTTGGGAGGCAGAAGTGCTAGGATCAGGAACAGAAAGCCATCCTTGGCTATGTAGCCATCTTTTGGCCAGCCTTTGGTATATGAGACTCCACAATTTAAAAAAAAAATCAGTGGTATGTTCACATGAGACAGTGAAGAAAAGTAGAGTAGGTAGATGTATTAGTCAGGGTTTCTATTCCTGCACAAACATCACAACAAAGAAGCAAGTTGGGGTTTATTCAGCTTACACATTTGCATTGCTGTTCATCACCAAAGGAAGTCAGGACTGGAACTCAAGTAGGTCAGGAAGCAGGAGCTGATGCAGAGGCCATGGACGGATGTTTCTTACTGGCTTGCTTCCCCTGGCTTGCTCAGCCTGCTTTCTTATAGAACCCAAGACCACCAGCCCAGGGATATCACCATCCACAATGGGCTGGGTCCTCCCCTCTTGATCACTAATTGAGAAAATGCTTTACAGCTGGATCTCATGGAGGCAGTTCCTCAAAGGAGTCTCTGTTCTCTGGGATAACTCCAGCTCGAGTCAAGGTGACACACAGAACCAACCAGTACAGTAGACAAGATGGCTCAGAAGGCAAAAGCACTTGCTGCCAAGCCTGAAATGCACATGGTGGAAGGTGAGAGCCAACTTCCGGTTCTCCATCTTCTTGTGCACTACTGCAACTGTGTTAAAAAAAACACTTGATTTTCTTTATACTATTTTGTTAGTCAAATATATAATTTAAGGGATCATTTGTTTACAGCTATGCATTACGTTGGTTAAGTGGTTAGAACAGAGCACCTCGGGCTTCTCCCTGGCGATAGAGCTATCGGAGAGCATGTCCTAACTCATACTGCACAGTATTCGCAATCAACCGTAATTGGGCTACGGGTGACTCAGGTTCACCGTCTTTGAAGGCACTCCACACGGACTGTGTTCTCTCATCTCCTCAGTACAATCGGACTGTTGGGCATTTATTGCTAGAGCACCTGGAACGTTTGTGACAAGGTCTCAGCATTTATGGCCTGTACTCTGTGCTTGATCATTGTCTTTGAGGGCACTAAAGGCTGTTCTTGGCCGTGCTCCACATGACATTTTTACTTCTCAGTCTCCAAGCCAGGATAAAGAGTAGACAGATACCAGAGCAACTCAGCTGAGTCAGCTCATCCTTAGCCATCAAAGTCGCTGTCCATTCTAAACAGAATCTCATGAAGCCGGGCAAGTGGCTCAGATTTTGGGATCAGAGTGCCTTGCACACTGGATATGATTTTAGCTTAAAGTGAAAAGAGTCTATCAGTGACTGAATGCCGATTTCACCAGTTGCTTTTTTAAAGCCGAGAAACAATGTTTCACAGAGCTTTGTGTAATGAATGAGAAAGCTTTGCTACTTTTAGTTTTAATGTATTCAGTAAGAAAACTCCAGAATGCATAAGACCTGGCCAATTCCACAGTGTAGCAAACAGAGCCAGAGCCCAGACCCTGGTCTGTCTACCCCAGAGCCCTGGCTTTGTCTCTTGCCACTCCAAAACAGATACCTGTTCTTATTGATTCTGTCCCAATAATTTAACTTCTTCAAATGTATACTCTAGGCATCATCACATATCCCAAGTATTATTTCTGAGCCTGCTTAGACCTGAGTGTCTTATAGCAAAGTACTTCATAGTAAAAGTAACCCAACATACATTATCTAAATAAATGCTTAAAAGCCATATTATTTTATCTTATCGAATCAATAAATCTGAACACTCTCAAGGCTTGTAAAGCAAGCAGGCTTTCAGAATAATATCAAGCAAGAAAAAATAAAATACTTACTACATCTATAACTGTATAATGACTCAGTGCACAAACGTACCAAGATATTTGCAAACCTGTGAAGTGTGATGCAGACGCTGGCTGTGGATGGCGTGACTCACTGTGACCATCTCTAGCATTGTCTTTTTGAGTTTTCAAACCTCCACAATTATCACGTTGTTTCTAAGATGACGCTATCATTAGGCTGAAAGCACCAGGTGCTATTTTCCCCCAAATACCTGTGCTTGAACATCAACAAAATAATTATTGTGTCAGTTTCTCTTTGGGCTGGGAAAAGTGGTCCTTTACTCAAATATGGCCCCAAAGTTCCTGAACTTTACCAACCTGGGCTTCTCCCTGCTTTTTCCCCCTCCCCCACTGTCCTGTTCCACACTCCTGATTGTGTCACACAGGAAGCTTGAGTTGACACCTTGGCCTGCCTGGGTTTGTACCCTTTGGCATTTGTTTGCACCTTCTGATTATTCTGTTTTTATCAGTGCTGCAGCAACAAGGGTGGGAATAACGAGTGTGTGTGTGTGCTCGCGTGTGTGTGAGTGTGTGTGGGTGTGTGTGTGAGTGTGTGTGTGTGTGTGTGTGTGTGTGTGTGTGTGTGTGTGTATGTGTGTGTGTGTGAGTGTGTGTGTGAGTGTGTATGTGTGAATGTGTGTGTGTGAGTGTGTGTGTGTGTGAAACAGATTGTCCAATCCACCCTGAGCTTCCACAGAAGTTGAGGGTAGGGAGGAGGGTAGTGCTGATGGTCTCCCCCACACCTGGGAGGCAACTTCTCTTTGGGAAGTAAATACAGGCAGGGTCTGTGAAAGCTTAGCCAAAGTTCTGGTTGTTACTGGATTCTTGGCAGTGAATAGGCTCTTGGGGGCACATTTGTACCAATTTAATTTCACTTCTTTTATCTTTTTTTTTTTTTTGGTCAGTTCAGATAGATTTTATTTCTACATGACAAAACACACCAGTTCCTATGTTTTGCTCAGTGTCCCTGTTTTAAATGTCCCATGGAGCTACAAAGTAGGTTAGAAATTGCTTCAGTGCATCTTGGTATAAATCTTGGGCCTGTTTCATGACACACAGAAATACCATGTGTGTAAGTTTTTGAAAAATCAACTTTCAGTGGGTGGGTTTATGTGGAAAATTCAAAAGTTCCTTGAGTGTCTGAGACAGGAGCATAAAGCATGCTCCCTGCATGCTTCCAGTCAGTAGCATCCCTGCAAAAGTTTGCATGTTTTCTGTGGACTGACAGCATAATATGGGAGTCTACTGTATGGAGACTGAGAAGATGAGTTTCTTGTCTTAAATGGTGGAGCGTTTCTTTTCATGAGTAGAAGTCTGGGGGGGGGGCGACAGCTTTTCTGTGACCTCTCAATGATTTAAGCTGTCATCTGCAGCTAATTGTCAGGGGAGCAGCTCACACACAGAGATAACCAGAGATGCAGGGTCCCAACCATGAGTGCAGCAATAGGTGTCACTGCTTTCTTGTCTCATGCTTGTTTTTTCCATCTCTCCATCCATTTATCCAACCATCCATCAATCTACCTGTCTATCCTTCACCCATCCATCCATCCATCCATCCATCCATCCATCCATCCACCCATCCCTATCATTCATTATCCATCCATCCATCCATCCATCCATCCATCCATCCATCCATTTACCCATCCCTATCATTCATTATCCATCCATCCATCCATCCATCCATCCATCCATCCATCCACCCATCCCTATCATTCATTATCCATCCATCCATTCATCCATCCATCCATCCATCCATCTACCCATCTCTATCATTCATTATCCATCCATCCACCCACCCACCCATCCAAACATCCATCCATCTATTCAACCATCCACCCAATCCCCCATCTATCCACCCACCCACCCATCCCCCACACACCCATAAATCATTTCTTATCCTTCCCTCACTCTACCAACTTCTTCCCTACTTCCTCTGTTCTTCCTCCTTTCCTTTCTTCTTTCTTTCTTTCTTTCTTTCTTTCTTTCTTTCTTTCTTTTTTTTGCTAATACCTTCCCTGCAATCTTTCTCTTTTCCTCCCAAGATTTTTTTTTCTTATGGCAGCCACTCTTTGCTTCAGCTATATCTTTGGTAGTTGGTCCCTTCTAATGTTAGGAACCCACTCTCACTAACACGTCATTCAGATCTTATTTTAGCATGAAGGCACACATGGCAGTCAGGTTTCTATTGCAATGAAATGCAGAAATGCAGAATATTATCAACTTTTTAAAGATAAAGGCTTGTTTTGCTTCATGGTGTTGGAATTTCTAAACTGCTGTCCATTGTCCCCACTGTTTTATATCTAAGAAAGTGGGCTGTGCACAGCAGGAACTTGTGGCCACACAGAACCACTCATTTTCTGGCCCATAAACAAAGAGTAGGAAGGAGGGCAGTCCCACATTCCTCTGGATGACTGGACTCTAGTGGAGTAAGTCCAATATGGACCCACCTCTTAAAAAATCCCCATCACTTATTAACTGTGCTAAGATGGGAACCCAGCTTTTAACAGGCAGGTTTTTGGAGATCAGTCAACATCAGATGATGGCAAAATATGAGGATTTCTCATCGTATTGAGCAAGGATGGGATTCAGTATTGAAGATGCTCACATGTGACTATGTGTAAATAGACCATACACAAGGACGCACCAACTGAAACAAAGCCTCGGGCACACACTGCCTCAAGAAGAAGCAGTTGGCAAATGCCATTAGTGAAGAGGTAACAGTAATTTGATCTTTAATTGCAGAAAAAGATGAAAACAGTCACACTGTGGATTTCTAGGCAACAATGTAACACCGAGCTTACCTTAATGTAACTATTGCTTTGCATTTAGATTTATAAGAAGGAAGCTGGGGCTGTCTAACAGCTTGCAAATTTCTTGTCTTGATGATTTATCTTGGGTGCTCTTTGTTGGTGGTTTTGAGTTTTTCCTCGGAGTTTTAATATAAGCCTCAAAACCATTTCTACTCTTCTGGAAAAAAATAAATACATAAAAGAAGAATAGCAAGGCAAATGAAAACACAGTATTAACTTCATGAAAACAGACTCCGAACGCTAGCTTTTGATCCCTCCTAAAGCTGGATTTTACAAGGATGGGTTTACTTACCCATATTGAGTTTATATTGATTAGCTCATGGGCCGAAAACACTCCCAGAATGGCATCCTTCTCTAAGCATGCTCTGTAAGAAAAAGAGTAGTGTTTTCTTCATTATGTTTTAATTCTTACAATGCACGTATGCAACAAGTTATAGATAGATTGAAGTGTGTTTTCTGGCCTATATAAAAATAATGGCATTCCCTAGGGCTCTGTTTACAACTTTCTTGTAAAGCATGGGACCTGTTGCGGATGTGAGATGTGTCCGATGATAGCCATTACAATCAGAATTCAGGTGCGTACACTGAACTTGGGTTTGAACTGAAGAACTTTGTAAATTTCTTAGGAGAGGGACCGAGCTAAATAAACATTTGCGTGGAGATGGTAGCTCTGGAAAGTGTGTGTGCTTCCAACAGCCGTGAGCTGCGGGCATGGCTGACATGTAGGGGCAGGGCAGCTGTGTAAGAGACCAGATGGATTTATGGCTAGACTTAGGGCTGACCAGTAGCTGTCCTGGAGCAGAGTATCATGAAGATCGTCAAGTTGAATTATGAATAATATTTCATAATAAGGTCAGGATTCTTTACACCACACAAATCAGACCTGCTTGCTTAAGTGATGCTCAACATAGCCCAGACGGAAACCACAAGTCACTTAAGAAGAACCGTGAGGTTATTTGCTGTCTTTAGAATTAGACGGTCAAAGAACACAGGAAGTCATCAAAAAAGGAAGTCTCCTCTATAACTACGTGGATGCATGTATTTTTCAGGCTTAGAAGCATGGTATTGGGAGATATTGCACTGACTGGTCCATGTATAGTTGATTGCAGTAGACACCCAGGACTTTACCATTCACCCGTAAGGAATATGTCCTGAGTAGCATAGTGCACAAAGCTATTCTGGAAATTAACCCTGACTGACATCATCCCCTCAATCATTATTGACTGGTGCCTCTCAAAGGAAACCCATGAAGAACAGAGAAGGAAAATGCTTGCAAAAGAGAGAAACAGAGGCAGTTATGGGGTGCTTTCTCTGACGGGTGCACAGATTTGATTGGTATCTTCAGAATGCTAGAAGCTGCTTCTTCTTTTCTTCTTCTTCTTCTTCTTCTTCTTCTTCTTCTTCTTCTTCTTCTTCTTCTTCTTCTTCTTCTCCTCCTCCTCTTCCTCCTCCTCCTCTTCCTCCTCCTCCTCCTCCTCCTCCTCCTCCTCCTCCTCCTCCTCCTCCTCCTCCTTCTCCTCCTCCTTCTCCTTCTTCTTCTTTTTTTTTTAATTGGATAACTTTTTATTTACATTTCAAATGTTATCTCCTTTCTTGGTTTCCCATCCATAAACCACCTATCCCATCCTCCCTCCCCCTGCTTCTATGAGAGTGTTCCCTCTCCCCAACCACCCGTCCCTTCCCACCTCCCCACCCTGACATTCTCCTACACTGGGGCATTGAGCCTTGGCAGGACCTAGGTCTTCTCCTCCCATTGGTTCCCAACAAGGCCATGCTCTGCTACATATGGAGTTGGAGCCATGGGTCTGTCCATGTGTACTCTTTGGATGGTGGTTTAGTCCCTGGGAGCTCTGGTTGGTTAGTAATGTTGTTCTTATGGGGTTGCAAACTCCTTCAGCTCCTTCAGTCCTTTCTCTAACTTGTCCATTGGGGTCCCCATTCTCAGATCAATGGTTGACTGCTAGCATTCACTTCTGTATTTGTCTGGAAGAGTCTCTCAGAAGACAGTTATATCAGGCTCCTGTCAGCATGCACTTCTTGGCATCAGCAATATTGTCTGGGTTTGGTGGTTGTGTATGGGCTGGATCCCCAGGTGGGACAGTAGAGATTCACACTAAGTTAGAGTTGATCAACACAATACAGTCCACGCTGGACTACAATCTCCACATGATTCTATCCTATCTATTCTTGTAGGCAGTAGGAAGCCAGGCCTGGCTGTACATGCCTTCAATCCTAACACTCTAGGTAGGCAGATCTCTGTGAGTTCCAGGCATGTAGACTACACAGCAAGAGTGTTCTATTGTTCATGCCACCAAGATTGAAATGTTCTTCCCTGACAGAATTAGCAGCAATCTGACTCTGGTGACAGAAGAGGAAAGCACCTGGACTGGACACCATTCACAGTAAGTCCTATGGTCTCTGTCCTGAGACTGATAGACAAATGAAGGAATCAAAACCAACCTAACACACACACATACACACTCCCACACCACACACAGGAACAGACACAGAGACACAAACACCATATACTATACACACCCACACTCACACACAGACACGCAAATACCACATATCACACTTATATACTACACACATATACAAACACCACATACCATATAAACATACCAATACCACACACACATAGACACACACAAGATATACAAACACCACATACCACACACCTCCACACACGCATACTACACACATACCAAACACCACATACCATATACCTCTCTGTCTCTCTGTCTCTCTGTCTCTCTGTCTTTGTCTGTCTGTCTGTCTGTCTGTCTGTCTGTCTCTCTCTCTCTCTCTCTCTCTCTCTCTCTCTGTGTCCCTCTCCCTCTCCCTCTCCCTCTCCCTCTCCCTCTCCCTCTCCCTCTCCTTCTCTCTGCTCAGCATTTTCCTGGTGTCCATTAGATACAGTCCTCACAAACTGCTTCCTTTCTATACCCTCAGGACAACCGGTAGCTCTTTTCTCCTTAACAAATGAGCCTCCCTCTGAGTACCATATACACCTGGGAAGAACTAAGTTTATCATAGTCACCATGTGTGACACGCATGAGGCCATCTTTGATGTGTTTGTCACCCTCAGCTGTAGTACGGAAGGTTCTCTGAATTCACCGCTCAGCCCCATAGCTGAGCACCAAGGCTCACACCAAGGTCTTTAATGGATGCATGGGGACATTAAGACAGATGAATGACAAGCTGTGAGGCAGAATTAAAAATGAGAAGGGAAAAGCAAAGCTTCTGCCCGAGAGAGAGAGAGAGAGAGAGAGAGAGAGAGAGAGAGATTGCTTGTTTCTGCTAATTATGCTCCACAGGGCAGGTCTACAAAGCAGACAAAAGTACTGTCTGGAAAATGAAGATCAAGAGAGACAGATGCCTCAAGACTGAAGACAAGAAGCTGTCAGGTCCTGAGTTCTTTAAATTCTGCCTTTCTCTTAAACTTTTCAGACATGGGGTAAATGCCTGAAAGGACAGGCATGGGCAGGAAGTTCTGGATGGGAAAAGCTGGAAAAGGAAGATCCCAGAGTGGTCCAATGGCTGTGAAGATCCATCTCAGCCTCGCTGTGTCTTCATCCTGGTCAGAAGGTGTTTGTTGTCATTGTCAACCTGACTGGATAGTGAATCCTCTAGGACGCAGGCCTCTGAGCATGCCCGTGAGAATGTTTTCAGAGAGGTTTAGCTGAAGATAGAAGATGAATGTGCATTGAATTGGCTAGAGCCCTGGGCCCAATAAAGGAAACGAAGTAAGCCAAAGGCTCTGCTCCTAACTGTGAAGACATATTCAGATCTTACTGTGAAGCGGAAGTGTGCCCAAAGAGACCCTTCCTCCTTAAAGATGCGTTTGTCACAGTGACAGGAAACAAAACTAATATGGTTACAAGATTCTGTGATTGGAAGAAAAATGGCAAAGCTGCAGTTTCTCTGTACTAGGTATTAAAAGCACGTGCAATCCTAAAGTCACCTTTAATTAAATAGAGTATTTAAAGGTGGGGGCGGGGGATGCAGAGAGAAGGAAGTAACATCAAGTTATGAATAGGGTCTTCCAATGAATGATTTGTCTTCACAGACCAAGTGGCGCTGGATGGCGGAGGAAGGATGTGGGTGTGGCCAGGGAAGAGCAGGCTGATCGCTCTCCAGACAAGTGCCCTTTAGCACAATCTCACCCTCTCTGGGGTTTAATTTATTTACAAAATGGTCATAGATTTTCCCAGTTGACCACTTGACACATACTTGAGTCACCTGGGAAGAGGGGAATCTCAGTGTCTATGGGGAATTTTTCTTTATAAAAAAAAAATCCACTCTAAGGACATAGTTGTCTTTCTCTGAGTTTACTTCCTTGTCTTATCAAGCACATTGTAGGACTCCCAAGTCAAAGCTTAGTAACAGAAATTCAATATGTGTTCTGCCTCAGAGTTCAACATTTTTGAAGTTATTTTTAATTCATCATTGGTAATTCTGAGTCATTTCTGAAATGCTGGAACAGGAATAGCAGATTTCATCTAGTCTTGAATTGCCTTGCTGTCTTTTAGGCAGTAAAGAAATAGCCAACACCCATTTCTCATTTCTCTTCTCCTTTTTTCCCCAAGACAGAGCCCAAGGGTACCCTTGACTTTGAGGAAATCCACCTGTCTCTCCCCCCTGAGCATGGCAGTTGTAGGTGTGAACTACCTCGCCTGGCTCAACCCATTTAACATGCATCAATTTTTGTTACCTTTTAAAACACATTCTAAACATATTATTTTGTTTTATATGAGCCCAAAGCATTACCCTAGCTGGCAGAATCAATGATATTTTCTCAGTTTCTTAAAATCAAAGGTCTGGCATTTACCTGCTCCTACTAAGGATGGATTGGGTAGATATTGAAAAAAATCAAGTTTTTTTTCTAATTAGTAAAATTTAAGAACATGCTCATTAGTTTTATATGTGTATGTGTTACCTGCACACACACACACACACACACACACACACACACACACACACACACACACACACACACACGCATTTGTAGCTTTTGACCAAGAGCATATGCAGATAGCTAGACTTACTCAGCTAAACCAAGGGAGACTTTAAATTTCTCTATAAAATATGTATGTGGTTTTCTCATTTCACATTTCCTTATAACATTGCCTGATTAATTTTGAAAACACTACTGAAAGATTTCTCATATGAAATTCAGTCTTCCAACTCCAATTTAAGCGTGGACAAGACATGACCTTACCTAACCATTTTATTCTATTCAGAACTAGCCAGTAATTTGAGCAACTGCTCAAAGGCATTATGTCACATAAGATAAACTTATATAAATGCAGCGGATATTCTCGAAGCATCAATTTACAGGGAAGGGTAGTGGATACCGCGGGCACAATTACAAGGGAAAGATACGTACATTTCCAGAATTACAGGGACAGCCACGCTGAAAAGCAACCTGGCAATTAGGCTGCATTTGAATAAGTGGTTACGATGAGGGGGAGGAAGCAGGCACACATAAGACAAATAAGAAAGGCATTTAACTCAAAGCTGGAGAACGGACCTGTGTAAATTGGCTCATTATGAAAATTGGTTCATACAGCTGTGGAGGCTGCCGTGTTCCAGGGCCTTCCACCTGCCAGCCTAGACCCCACAGGTCAGTCTTAACCCGAGGTCAAAGGGAGAGCAATGACTGCGCTCCGCAGCTGTTGATCAGGAAGGTAACAGAATTCTCCCTCCAGTCATTTCTCGTTAGTCCTGGTACTGTCTTTCTGCTGTAGAGAGAGACTTGGTTCTCTAAGGTAGTCTTAGGACACGCTGTGGATACAGGCAGCACCAGCACATGGGCTCACTGTGGAGCAGAAAGTGAATGGATTACCAGCACCCATTGCTCTGTCTTCTAAACTGCAAATACGAAATGGCCGACAGGCTCTCCTGTCCCATGCTTTCTCCTTTATGACGGACTGGATCCTCAAACTGTGAGCCCAATCAGGTGGATTCTTCATGAAGGTGCTTTGACAGAGAGCGTGTTGTGGGAGTGAGACAATTAATATAAAATGCTATCATCACTGTAAAACACCTTCTGGGACACAGTCTTTGATAGTGCCCAGGCAACTCCTCAGGCAACCTGTGATCCAATTACATTTACACATGAAATTAACACTTAAAACTCTGCTCTTGTGAACATGGTACCCACCTCTATCTCCATACACTGCAATGAATTTCCAAATAAAGAAAAAATGAGTAATAAATAACAGTTATTCCATATTCAAGAAAAAAAAGAAACAATGACCAACAATCCTCAGTAATGCCTTTGCCAGAAAAGTAAGTCAAAGTCTTCATCAAATTTAGCACTGTGATCAAAATTAAATGAATGCATCCAAGTGATGCAAATATATGACATGGATAGAGGGAAGAAATGAATCAAGTGTATTTAAGTTGTGCAAATAACAAAAATCGAGATATGGGATATTCTGGGAGCTTCAATGATGCTTGAGTGGCTTTGGATTCTGGAACACTTCAGAACTCAGACTATTGGATTAGAGCTATTTAAACAGTAAGGACCATGCCATTATTCCAACCTCCAGGGACTCCCGAGTGTGGGCCTTTCTGGTCCCCATCATTTCGATCATTTCAGAGAACGCTAGTCAACTTGTTGAAGATCAGAGGATGGCTACAGGGACAGCCTCTGCAGTGGAACCTGAGGTCTACATTTGTTTGTGTAACTAACTCTTAGCACTGTCTTCTGTGATTCTTTTGCATTTATTATGCATTTTAGCTGTTTAACTTTCTGCAAGAGGCAAGATGATGCCAAGCCTTGTCCCCAGGGACTCTGGATCCATCCCAGGTTCTCTGAATTGGGCGATTTTGATTGTAGTTTCCCATTTATCTTAATTCCAGGACACTGAGATGCTGAGAAACTCTCTAAAGGTCTGGTATTGTGAAGCAGCTCTTGAGTTTCCTTTAAAGTCAGGACGAGTTACCCAGGGAAATGGGAACTCATTTATATGGTTGTTGATTTAGGGGTTAGAGACATCCAAGTTGGTCACGTATCAGACTGAAGTTGGATTTACTCGTAGAAGCATCTTTTCATTTTAAACTAAGACATCCAGGCCAGTAGAGTGTATGGGAACAAGTCATCTGTGGGTGTTTATTTAGGGCATATTTATCCTTCTGGCAAACCTTACCTCATGTCTACAAGACATTGTCCCTAGCTGTCATTAAAACCACATTGAAAATATCTTCCAGTCAAGCCAGCTGCTGTAGAATTGTGGGAAATCCAGGAATGGCAGAGATTTCTTTCAGAGGATTCTGGGACAATTGTATGGCAAAGGGATTTTATAAATCCACAGAGGGCCCGTTTCTACATTTGTTGCTCCGGGTTGGTTTCTGCTGGTGACAGAGTAGATAGATACTCATGGCAGCCATAGCCAGGTCATGATGGTGGTGCACAGAAGTCTCTAATGCCTGTCTCTGTCAGTATGGCTCTTTTGTAATGGGCCACAGATGATTCAGTGAGATGAATGTGTCAGCAATATATCCTCACACTGTTTGCCCATTCATAGATGTCTATCCGTATACTGATTTGTAAATTTCCTTGTTACTAATCTTTAAATCAACTTTTCCCCCCAAGTCACTGTTGTGGTCCACAACAAGATATGATTGTATCTGACTATTCCCTCAGGGAAGGTGAAGGCCAGATGTGCAGCTCAAAGTTCTGCCTGGCAGGAGGATTCTCTTATGCTGTCTTTGAAGAACATCCTAGAGAGAAGCTGTCGTGTTCATCTGTTCATTGTTGGGATGGCTTCGGGTCACGTGAAGGATGCTGTTTGTCTTCTTTTCAAATCTGTGTGCTAATGCTCTCTTAAAATGATTATGTAAGGAGCTGGGCACATATTTCAATAGATAACAGTATTGCCTGTGTTAGCCTGAGGATCCAAGTATGACCCCCAGAAACCACATTACAGAAAATGTCTGGTTAGGGTGTATGCATCTGTAATCTCACTGTCTCTGTTGTGAGGTGGGAGGCAGAGATGGAAACTGTCAAGCTAGCTATTCTTGAAGAAGCAACGAAAATTAGAGAGATAGCAGCTAAATAAGGTAGAAGGCAAGAACGGGCTCCTGAAAGTTGTCCTCTGACATCTACACATGTGTGACGGTATGTGGGTATCTGTACTCTCACACACAAATACACACAGTATATATATATATATAAAATGTATGTAGATAGGTAGCTAGTTAGACAGATAAGTGAATAGGTAGGTAGATAGGTGAATGGATGGGAAGGTGGATATAATATATATATATATATATATATATATATATATATATATAACCTTGGGAAATATTTTAAGTCATAAGGTGATGGAGGTCTTATAGCTGGGATTGTTACCTTGATAAATGAACTGTCTGAAGCCCATAACTCTCACTAGTGTGGTTGTCTGTGGCAGGGCAACAGACAATGTCTTCTACCAACGATGTGACCAACATCAAATTATAGAAGGCAGGCATGCTGATCGTCTGAGTCTCTGGAAGAAAACAAAGACCAAACAAGAGTCCTCTCCCTGTACTAGTGTTTAATTAGAATGGTGATGATGTTTTCAAGTCAGAGGTGAAGAGGGAGAAGTTGAACTTCCCAGAAATCCTCCCAGCCCAGGAAGATGAAGAGCTGTGGTTTTGCAGATGGGATCCGTATGTTATTGGGTTTCATTGCTGTAATAGCCGTGCTGTTACTTGTAAACAACACTCAAGGCACCACTTAACTGATTCCTTGGACTTTTACTCATTATTTAGAGTTCCTGACATTCATCAAGGTGCATCTATGGCTGGCAGGTACCTGGCGAAAGCATTAGTTTGGTACCGGCGCTCTGCCTCTACAGCAAGCTGGCCTGTGACTGTGGAACCTGGAGGAGTTTTGCTTTCTAAACATCACAGCTGAGCAGTCCTACCACTGTGGGGCAAACAATAGAAAGATATGAGCAACAGATGGGAAACCCTTTCTTTAATACCTTAGAGCAGTGGGTGTCAGCCTCCCCACTGCTGTGACCCTTTAACACAGTTCCTCACGTGTGGTGACCCCACCCATAACGTTATTTCGTTGCTATTTCCTAGCTAATTCTGCTACTGTTATAAATAGTAATGTAAATATCTGTTTTTCCCAATGGTTTAGAGTTAGGGTTAGGGTTGTTTGACCTACAAAGGGGTTATAGCCAACAGGTTGAGAACCACTGCCTTAAAAAGATTTGGAGAAGTTTCTATCATTTTGAACACACACACACACACACACACACACACACACACACACACACACACACACTCAAGTTAACAAGTATGTCATAAATAAAAAAATGTTATTTTTGAAGCTGTTGTAAAGTCTTTGCTAGAAATCAGGTAGCAAAAATCTCCTTGACTCTCCTCAATCTGGTAAAAACCAAACCAAACCAAAACCAAAAACAAAGACAAAACTCACCCTCAGTCCATTTTTATTAGCCTCTGCATAACAAAACTTCCAGCTCCTGGATCATGAGGGCTACCAGGGTCAATCTTCTGAGTCAGAAATCAGCAGGCTTTAGCTGACTGACTCAGAGCACACACCGCAAGGCTCCGGAGATCTCTGAGCTTGGATGGCGAGCTCCTACCCTGAAGAGGCTACAGTGATCAGTATTTGTTCAGTGTCTTCCTAAAGTGACCTAATGAATTTCCAAGGCATTTTGTCCTTTTACTTTATCATCCAGCCTGTCCCTGTTTGCTCTTGCTGACTTCACACGCTGGTGTCACAGCACCTGAGTGGGTAGCTCATCAATAGAGAGGCAAAGTTGGGAGAAAGTCAGAGAGCACTGATTTCACACAAGAGAAGCATGGGTGTGATACTAGCTCACAATGGCACCTTCTCACAAGAAAGATAAGGCACAGCTCAGCAGAGGTGACAGGGGCTCAGGGAAGAAAACCCGTCTCATCGCTTGTCCAATGAAGGCAAGCCATTAACACTCAGGGTCTCAGCTGTGGCAAAGGCCTAGAGGGAGGCATGGCTGCCATGAAGGTACCTAGGACCTTCAGCTCAGTGTTTAGTGAGTTGCCAAAGGTTAAGTATGAATATAAATGATATTCATACAGCCCCCAGAGCTCTAGACTTGGGAACTCTATACTTGCCAGCAGGCTCCTTTTCAGAAACTTCCACTAGATGCTCATAAGAAGTATGAGGTAGGATAGGAGATCATGGGAAGTGTTTCTGGTGCTGGCCCAGGGAAGAGGCTGGCATGTTTGTGGGAAGGCTGGAAAACCTGGCCCTTCCTGAATGTGGCTCTCATAAAGGACAGAGCCTCAACTATAGAGGGGATAGGGCAGCAGATACCCTCAAACCCTGAACATCACACTAGGCCAAAGATAAATCACCCTCTTTGGAAGCACCCCTATCACTGCAGCACTTGTGAGCCATTATCTATAGAGGTATTAACTGTCTACTGTGGGAATGAGGAAACCTACTCTCATGTATGACATAAGGCAGAGTTTCGTTATCATGACCAGGAAAGGGAAAGACATTCAGAAAAAGCTGCCTACAAGACCCCGGGTGAAGGTAGGGTTTGTTAATGATGAATACTTTACTGAGACAAAAGAATACAAACCTTTATCCAAATGTGGATGTTAAAATAACTACGATTAGAGTGTTAATGTGGGGGTGGGGGCAGAAGTAGCCAGAATACATGAGGAATTATGACAGAGAACAATGAACTGTAAGGATCACATAGCTTGAAGTATCTGTATCAACAAGGAAGATGAAGAGTCAGAGATTTATTTATTTATTAGCAGATGATATATTTTTAAATAAGCATATGGAAAGCTAGGTCAAATGAAATCGCACAATAATGCAAAAATAACCACAGGCTGTTAAACAAAGCCAGATAATCTGACATGCACATCCTCAGAGAGAGGAGGTTCAGTGGGAAAAAGGCAACATGGAAAGAGAGAGAGAGAGAGAGAGAGAGAGAGAGAGAGAGAGAGAGAGAGAGAGAGAGAGAGAGAGAGAGAGAGAGAGAGAGAGAGGGAGGGAGGGAGGAGAGAGAGAGAGAGAGAGAGAGAGAGAGAGAGAGAGAGAGAGAGAGAGGAGCAAAGGCCACAGCCACAGAAGCCATGGCATGTGGGTCCCCTGGAGGGCTGTGCACTTTGCAAGCTTGATTCAGAAGAAATTCCTGATGGCACCCTTGACCTAGTCTCAGTCCCATTGCTGAGCAAATACACAGATAGAGGGCGATTTAGAGGAGAAAGACTGTCTTTCAGCTTACAATTCCATGTTATAGCCCATCTTTACAGGTAAGTCAAGGTGTCAGGACTCCAGTCACCTAGTCACACCACAGCGAGGCAGACAGAAAATGAGTGCATGCTCATTGCTAAGCTAGTTTTCACTGCTTTTATGTACTCTAGGGCTCCCAAACCAGGGAATGATGCTACCTGCTTCTGGGGTGGGTCTTCTTATCAATCAAGGCAATTAAGGCACAAAATTGACATATCCATATCATTCTCACCTGAAAGGCTCACAGGCCATCGTCGAAGGGATCAGACAGAATGTTGTAGCATCCAGAGGTCAGGGAACTAAGTGTCTTCTGGACATGACAGGGGATGAAAGGCAGTGGTAGATGCCCGCACAAGATCGAAACAAGATTAAGCCAGCCAGTATTCTAGATGGAGAAAGGAGGGGCCCAGAAGTCCTAACTAGAGAGGTGCTGATAGTTGAAAGCTTCTGGTGGGTGGAGAGTCAGTTTTCTTTAAGGGTGTGGCCCTAGTTGACCAACCACTCCCCAGTCGATGCCTCCCCGCCCCCTCCCGAGTACATGGGCAGCATAGATTTTTGCTCTGCAACTTATCTTACAAAAGCTAATTTCTGAGGTCACAGGTATGGCAGAAGCGAGCTAAACACTCATGGACGCCACCGCCAGTAAAGGAAATTAAAACAGAGACACAAAGTTTTCTGCAGGATGAGAGCTCTCTGTGCATGTAGCAGACAGCATCCTTGGAGGGAACACCTGAGTCACCATGTTCACTAGCAATAAGATGTTTCTGAACTCCAGTATCTGTATTTGCCTTCCTATGTAAACAGTTACACCACCAGATCTTGGTGGGGCAAATGTCAATGTTTCAGGGTCCACCCATCTGAAGTCCTCTTTGGGGGAAAATCCTATTCTTTCTTGAGAATCATAAAATACAAGTTATTCTCATAACTTTATTCTTCATAAACGGCTTGCTTGCTTACTGGACTATCTTTTTAATCCTTCTAGGCTCTAAATTGCATTTTCTATTAGGGGAGCCTAGAAACGGCCTTACTCAGTCCTTACATACTCTATATCCCACTTTCAGAAGAATAAGAGATGAAATCAGAAAATGTACTTCTCAGCGAATGGCTGTGATTCAGAATATTCAAATTGTTTTTCTTCAGATTTTTGAAAGCTGTTCAAAAAGAATTCAAAGGGTTCTAATGACATTCCATTGGAATACATAAAGACACCTCAGAGATGTCCTGAATTCCCTTGATGTGCTGATGTAATACCAGCATGGCAGCTGTGTGGAAGACTCTGGTAGATTCTTCACATCATTCACTGTCATTGGAAAAATGAGGAAGGACATCTATCGTTCGCTTACTTCTTACCCAGTGCTGTTTCCAGGTGACTCTGATGCTGTCACTTAATGATCCCCATAATCCAGAAAAGGATGGAGATGGACGGGCTTCAAGAAGGTCAGAGGGTGGTGAAAATCCTGAGTTAAAGACTGAGAAGGAAGAGAATACCGATGTACTAAGTAACCTGTTCGGTGTGCTGTTTAGAATCAGGTTACCATGACAGAAGCTACCCTCATCTTCAAAGAGGAACCTTATTGAGAAATTATATCCATAGGTTTGTCTTGTAGGGAAATCTGCAGAGCAGTTTCTTGATTAATAATTGATGAGGATGGGGCTACCCCACTGTGGAGAGTACAGCTCCTAGGCTGACATTCCCAGGTTCTATAAGAAAGCTATCCTAATAAGCAAGGTAGGAAGCAGCACCACTCCATGGCCTCTACATCAGCTCCTGCCTCTGGGTTCCTGCCTTCGATTCCTGCCCTGAATTCTCTTGAAGAAAGACTGTGACTTAAGTTATCAGCTGAAATTAATCCCTTCCTCCACCAATTGCTTAGGATCACAATTTTTCACAGCAATGCAAACTTTAACAAAGACACTTGATAGTCAGAGAATCAGTATCGGATCTACTGACTTTGCAAACCTGGGTGGAGTTCATTGAGTTCTAAAAAGCCTTTCCACAACACTTTTGAGAAAGATCACCCATATTTTTGCAATGGCAATGATAAAAGCAAAAAAAAAAAAATTCTACTTCAAAGATTCTCTGTTTGCCAGAAACTCTAGTTGCTCTGACCCTTCCAATTCTTCTGTGGCTCAGGATTGGGTAGCTCTCAGTGAACTTGGTGGTGGATATTCATTGTCTTCAATTAGGGGGAGAAAAGGAAAATGAAAGACTGTAGATTTGAAAATGGAGAGATCTGTACCGTTGCAAGGGCTTTATGCCTTTTAGTTCACAACTTTTAAATTCATCCATCCCCCTTTCCTCACCAAGCTGGGCACTTTCTACATTATTTTGCCCTACTATGTGCTCTCTTTAACTATTAACCTGACTAAAGAGAGTGAGCAATAGTGGTTCCATAGCCTAAACATTCTTCTGCCACCAAACAAATTAGCAAATTGCCTTTTGATTTGGCCTCACTCATCTTTTGGGGATATGGGAAGAATGAAGCCTGGGTTGTCCCTACAATGTAATATGGATGTCTTGTGGTTCAATTCCTAATGGAATTCTTGCTTGCATCCTAGTCCTCATGAGCTGTCTCTACCATCTGAGTTTCTGCCAGCATTATGGTCCATTGAAGCTTGCATGGAACTTTCTGGTACTGGGAAAGTTAGATCTCAGGGAGGAAGCTTTCTGGTCAGATCCAAGTCACATCTCCTAAGACATGACTCCAAATATGTAGTGTCTTCAGTAATATGGGCCTATGTTTGACATCTAGGAAGCAAACAGGGGAGACAGCAATGGCCTATATTTGTTTGGGAGTCCAGGTTATAAGTTTTAATGCCAATCCCCCATAGAATCCCAATTATGACACCTAGGGCAAACTTCTAAAGACTCTACAATCTCCACCCAAAAGCCCCAATCTGCTACGATCCAAGTGTGCAAACCCATGAGACTATAGAGACATTTCACATGCAAACCAAGACTAGCCTGAGTCTCAGAAGGCACAGATAATTGGCCCACATTCTTCCAGTTGTCTGTGTGAGGATTTTATGGGATGTCATTAGCCTTGGGTTCATAAGGCAAGCCCGTTGGCCTTCTAAATGTGGGTTGATGAGACAGCTTGGGTAGACGACAGCTTGTTATGGGTCTCAACAGAGCCAAGCAACTGAGGACTGTGGAAGTTTTCTCTAATTCCTTGACTTGGGAATTTAATTGACATGGAGGTGACTCACACCATCTATGACCCTGACAATTCAATGTTCACAGTCACACTGGGATTTTCCTTAGAGGTCACACCTGCAACATTCTGAGACTAAGCCTCCAAGATCCTATGCCCAGTTTTTCGCAAGTCACTTGGATAGAATCACGTCATATTGGTTCTGTGGTTCTGGAAACCCAGGATTAATGTGAGAGTAGAGCTGCAGGGGGAACCACAGTACTTGGTTATGTTCCATAAGTACTGAAGGACACCATTGCATTAAGAGCAGTATGGACATAAAGCTGGACCTGCAGAGGTCTACATACATGCATAGCACCCCCCCCACACACACAGAGGCAATATGCTCTGAAAAAGAACAGCACATTATCATCATGCAGAACAATCAGGAATGTGTTTCCAGCAGATCTCTGGGTAAATCATGACCTTTAACTTGATAACTTCCATATGTGAAAAATTCATTTCAATACACATGCAAATGGTACCTTAGGATCATTTTATACTTGCTATTGCTGCTGTGCTGTGAAGCCTGAATTGAACTCTTAGCCTCTTAGCCATGCTTTCTTTTAACACACACACACACACACACACACACACACACACACACACACACACAATTATCCTCACTAGAAGATTGTACAAGAAAGACAGTAGCTATCTGTGTCTGACCAGACGCATCTTCATATACTCTATTGAAGTTCCTTGCTTTGACGATTGTTTCTCACTGCACCAGGTACGCCTTTGTTCCACCCATGTCTGTGGAGGACAGTTTCCTGGCTGCTGGGCTGCATTAGAGTGACTTCCAATTGCATCTCTACACAGATTTTTTTTCCTGAAACCTCCATCATTAGAGACATTTGCATGTGGAGCTTTCTGTGGGCACATCGGGCTATGTCATTGTGACAGGTCACTGAGACTTGCCAGTGTTAGACTGGCCCCTGCCTTGCACTTTGCTTTTACATTGGTTTTAGTCCTAATGAGGCCTCTGAGTGGTGAGGGATGACTGGCAGAGCAGTGATCCCCAAGTCCTTACTGTCCTCGCTCTTCCAGAGGAAACACCAGTGACACAGCTCCGTCTTCATTCTTCTGATATCCGAGCCCCAGGCGGATTATTAAATATTCCTAGAATACATCCACCACTCAAGGTTTTACCCCAGCTTCCTTTCTTCCTCTACACTGCACCATCTCTTTTTACTTCCTTTATGCTGAGAGAGAAAAGCTAAGCCTTCGAGAAAGTATTTATAATTTTTGTTCTGCTCTCCTGGGAAATTATGAAAAAAAAAACTGTGCTTGTTCACCAATTGGAGATGGCTCAGAATAAATTGAAATGGTTATGAGGCAAATTATTTGTCTTTTTCTTAGGTGAAATATAGGAGTTACAAGAGGAAAATAAGTACAGTGGGCCGGCAGTGCTTGCGTAGTTTAGAGGCAAACGCGTCAACACAGGTGTTCTTTTGAAGGATTGCTTTAAAAACCTGTTTCTATGGTAACCACAGCATATCTGAGACTGAAAAGAATTAATGTTGACTTGAATTGGGCCGTATCAACTTTCAGACAATCCACGTAGATTCCAGCAAATATACTCTGTGCTAATACTCTCCTGGAGGTTCAGACCTTGGTACCACAGTTATACAGTCTGCCTGTGTCCTGTCTGAGTTAATGGGTGGGCACGTGAGTTAAGAATTGTAACAGCTCACCCACCTTGTTCTACATGACTGTCAAAGACAAGTGTGCAAGGATGTACTTCCCTCGCGCTTACCAAGAAGACGTCAGAAAACAACGGGCTTTCGCCTGTCTATGGGCATACACTTTAGCTTCACCTCAGACTGAACATTATATAATATTAGTGACAATCAAAACCTTCTCTCTTATCTCCAGGTCCTTTGTTCACTTGGCTCTATGTGCGTGTCTTCATTTTATTGGTTTGCTGTATGGAAGAAATGATAGGTGTTCACAGCCTTCACCACATCGCTGCCCTCTAACGCCAGCACTGCTTGTCACTTGCTGAGCTCCAGCTGAAGGAGAAGGGAGTTAAGTAAGGAGGTCCCATACCATGGCTCACAGAAAGCAGACAGCCCACAAATCCACCAGCGGCAAAGCACCCAGGAAACAACAGGCTAAGAAACCCCCTTGTAAGAATGCACCTTCTACCGGAAGGGTGAAGCAACCTCATCGTTACAGGCCTGGTACTGTGGCAGTCTGAAATCAGACGCTATCAGAAGTCCACTGAACTTCTGATTGCCAAGCTCCCTTTCAGCATCCAGTGCAGGAAATTGCTCAGGACTTCAAAACAGATCTGTGCTTTCAGAGCGAAGCTATTGGAGCTTTGCAGGAGGCGAGTGAGGCCTATCTGGTTGGCCTTTTAGAAGGTACCAACTTATGTGGTATCCGTGCCAAATGTGTAACAGTTATGCCAAAAGATACCCAGCTAGCATGACTCATAAACAGAGTGCATGCCTAAGAGTCCACTATGAGGGGAAACATTTCAGTCTCAAAGAAAAAATTTTTCCCTCTTCTTCCTGTTATCAGTAGAATGTTAGATATTTTTCCCATGGGGTCAAAGGTACCTAAGTATATGATTGTGAGTGGAAACCTAGGGGACAGAATCAGGTATTGGCAGTTTCTCCACGTTCATTTGGGTGTGAATTTTTAATATAGATGCAAGATGTAAAGCATTAATGCAAGCAAAAAGTTTCAGTGAACGCATTTCAACAGTTCAACTTTATGACAATTATAAATGAACCTGTTAAACATTTCTGAACAATGCCAGCATTTGGATTTTTTAAAAAATTAAGTAAATTTCTTATTTACTTATTAAGTAAATTTCTTGACGGCAACTAAATAAAGTTTGTAGCATTTTATCACACAGTAGATACCACCCACTCACTATACATTTCTAATGGAGTTGTCCTACATGCAAGTACAGGTTTTATTTATTATTTATTTATTTATTCATTCATTTATTCATTTATTTATTTTCAGAGCTGAGGACCAGGGCCTTGAGCTTGCTAGGCAAGCCCTCTACCACTGTGCTAAATTCCCAAGCAAGTACATGTTTTTTTTGATGTTATCTGTTTTCTGTCCTGTTCCTGCAAGTTTGTTATTAAAATACATCGAACTATAAAAAAAAGAGATTAGTCTCTGTTAATGGTCATCAACATTCTTTCTGTGAGATACAGGGAAAGTCCTTCATTTCTTTACTTTATCCTTTGTTTTCATATCTGCTGAAATAATACTCTGGCAATTTTTTTTATTGGATTTTTTAATTTACATTTCAAGTGTTATTCCCTTTCCTGGTTTCCCATTCATAAACCCCCTATCCGATACCCCCTTCCCCTGCTTCTATGAGAGTGTGCCCTCTCCCCAACCACCCATCCCTTCCCACCTCCCCACCCTGACATTCCCCTACACTGAGGGATCCAGCCTTGGCAGGACCAAGGGTTTCTCCTCCCATTGATGCCCAACAAGGCCATCCTTTGCTACATATGCAGCTGGAGTCATGGGTCTGTCCCATGGGTAGTGGTTTAGTTCCTGGGAGCTCTGGTTGGTTGCTATTGTTGTTCTTATGGAGTTGCAAACCCCTTTAGCTCCTTCAATCCTTTCTCAATTCCTTCAATGGGGACCTCGTTCTCAGTTGAATGGCTGACTGCTAGCATTTGCCTCTGTATTTGTCTGATAGAGTCTCTCAGGAGACAGCTATATCAGGCTCCTGTCAGCATGCACTTCTTGGCATCAGCAATATTGTCTGGGTTTGGTGGCTGTATGTATATGGGCTGGATAGCCAGGTGAGGCAGGCTCTGAATGGCCATTCCTTCAGTATCTGCTCCAAACTTTGTCTCCATATCCCCTCCTATGAATATTTTTGTTTTTCCTTTTAAGAAGGAATGAAGCATCCATACTTTAGTTGTCCTTCTTCTTGAGATACATGTGGTCTGTGGATTGTATCATGGGTAATTTGAGCTTTTGGGCAAATATCCACTTATCAGTGAGTGCATACCATGTGTGTGTATGTGTGTGTGTGTGTGTGTGTGTGTGTGAGAGAGTGAGAGACAGAGACAGAGAGCAGAGACAGAGAGAGAGAGAGAGAGAGGAGGAGAGAGAGAGAGAGAGAGAGAGAGAGATTGGGTTACCTCACTTAGGATGATATTTTCTACTTCCATCCATTTGCCTATGAATTTCATAAAGTCATTGTTTTTGATAGCTGAGTAGTATTCCATTGTGTAGATGTACCACATTTTCTGTATCGATTCCTCTGTTGAAGGGCATCTGGGTTCTTTCTAGCTTCTGGCTATTATAAATAAGGCTGCTATGAACATGGAGAATGTGTCTTTGTTATATGTTGGGGCATCTTTTGGGTATATGCCCAAGAGAGGTATAGCTGAGTCCTCAGGTAGTGCAATGTCCAATTTTCTGAGGAACCTCCAGACTGATTTCCAGAATGGTTGTACCAGTCTGCAATCCCACCAACAATGGAGGAGTGTTCCTCTTTCTCCACATCCTTGCCAGCATCTGTTGTCACTTGAGTTTTGGATCTTAGCCATTCTGACTGGTGTGAGGTGGAATCTCAGGGTTGTTTTGATTTGCATTTCCCCGAGGACTAAGGATTTTGAACATTTCTTTAGGTACTTCTCTGAAATTCGGTATTCCAGCTGAGAATTCTTTGTTTAGCTCTGAACCCCATTTTTTAAAAGGGTTATTTGACTCTCTGGAGTCTAACATCTTGAGTTCATTGTATATATTGGATATTAGCCCTCGATCAGATGTAGGATTGGTAAAGATCTTTTCCCAATCTGCTGGTTGCTGTTTGGCCTAATGACCATGTCCTTTACCTTACAATTGCTTTGCAATTTTATGAGGTCCCATTTGTCATAAGCCATTGGTGCTCTGTTCAGGGAAATTCCCCCTGTGCCCATATGTTTGAGGCTCTGTCCACTTTTTATTCTAATAGTTTGCATGTATCTGGTTTTATGTAGATGTCCTTGATTCACTTGGACTTGAGCTTTGTACATGGCGATAAGAATGGACCGATTTGCATTGTTCTCTACATGCTGACCTCCAGTTGAACCAGCACCATTTGCTGGAAATGCTCTTTTTTCCACTGGGTGGTTTTAGTTCCTTTGTCAAAGATCAAGTGTCCATAGGTGTGTGGGTTCATTTCTGGGTCTTCAATTCTATTCCATTGATCTACCTGCCCAAATATAATTATAGCATTCTGTTCCTTTTCCCATCCAGCACTCCCACACCATTCCTCTTGATTCCTTTCAAAGTTATGGCCTCCATTTCTCACATTATTTTTGTTATGTGTGTATATGAATGCCTAATAAATAGAATCTCATGGAGTCCATTTATTTAGACTTGCTTTACTGGATATGATTTAGTGACTGACCACCTGGTGTGGCATAAACAACTATGGGACTCCTCCCCTGGGGAGATGGCTTCTCCCACTCTCAGCAGTGTTTAGTTGCCTGTAGTTCTTGGTCTCGGGGTAGGCCCTGTGATGTTTCCCCCTTCTACATTAGCAAGTACACTGACACTGCCATTTTTCAGTTATTCCTTAGACAGCCATATTGTTGAGGTGCCATGGATGAAGCTTCTTTATCCATTCTAGGAGACAATCTAGCAGTAGACTTCCTGGTCTTTTGACTCTTCCAATCTTTCTGCCTCCTTTCCTACTTTTGATTAAGAATGTTATCCATCTTTGCATGGTTTTACTGTGAAGGAGACTCCGTGGAGTCTGTCTTCCATGTCCAAATTCATGAATGGATCCATGTGTGCATCTTCTGTTTTCTGCCCTCAACTTTCTTCCATTTTTCTATTCACTCAATAAAGATCCTATACTGGTATGGTAACTTGAAATGTTAAAATGTATCTTGATACCTTCAAGCAAAACTATTTTCTGGTCATGTAACTCTTATTTTGTACATGTGACTTTGTGTATTATCTTGGGTTAGTTCTGTCACAGTCTTTCTGAAGAGCCTTATTAATGTGGTACCCAAAGGTGGTTCCAATACTCCCACTCCCATCCTCTCTCTCAGTGCAGGGTTCCCAGCCTCCTCTACCTTCCATCTCCACTCAGTCCCAGCAGGCTAGTCCCTCTCTGCCTTGGTAGCACTTCTTATTCTCTTCCTAAATGTGTTCTGTGGTATGTTATTTACATGAAATGTTTATTTGCTCTTTTAAATATTGTTTACCACTGTAGTTTTCTAGTTGGTGTTTTCTGCTACATAAGATACTTGCAATTTTGTACTCTATCAGTTTTTAAAACTCTGTCAGTTCAGATTATTCCCCCAAATTTTCTAGGTGGATCAGGGCTGTCAGGTTTTGCCTCTCTTGTTATCTTTATGCCTTTTTTAAAAAAATGTAATGGCATCTCATATTCCAGAAGTTGTTAGCAATACATTGGCTTTGGGTTTTCTCCAAACTAAACTTCCATAGAAAAGAAAGCAATTGAGAGCTTGAATGAGTAGAGAAATGGATGTAAAACCCATGAGAGTTTTTCATATGTTCAATAAGCTGTGAACAAAAAGGTTAACAATTTACCTCTGACTCTGGATTGCCAGTGAAGGGACTTCATTTCTTAAATATTTCTGACCTACTAAATCGTAGACATTCAACATCAAGCACAATGGTAAATCCCAGACCCCTCTCTGACACTCTTTCAATGACCACTGTTTTAGTTCATGCTGTTTTGATTGTGTAGCAGGGATCCCAGGATTCATAAATGACCCATTCGTTTCTCTCATCAGAATTGCAGGCAAGAGCAGGTGTCAGAAGACTGCGTGTGTGGAAAGAAGAATCTTGGCTCATGCATGAGAAACTCCCCCATAAACTCAAATGGTAGAAGGATTTACAGGAGTTCTTTAGGGCCCAGGATTCCACTGCTTCCACCATTGCTACCTTACCATGTCTACACCGCCCACCATCAGTCTGGTTTCCATGTGTGAGTTCTAAGGAGACACAGACAAGCTATCCACAATATACCTCAGGCCCCGTGTTATGAGGCTTTTACAAGGGCAATGTACCCACCACTGCTTACTTACTTATGGGAATAAAATTGAGACTAGCCACCCATTTGATTCAACATTAAAATCACGATTTGCTGAAAGAGCTTCAGAAGTCAAACCATGTGATCAAAATCAACATGGGACATTTAATTTGGCTGAGCATCAAGAGAAGGCTTCTGCATGCCGGCGTGTTGGTATCCCTGTGCAGTGATACTACCTAAACATGAGCCCAGGATGCTGAGACACTGATATGGCTTATGCACTCCTTCCTTCATCACTGATAGGAGGGTAAAATGTAATAAGCCACCCCTTCTTCTTTTTTAAATAGAATTAGAACCAAAACCACCTGAGGTGTGCAGTAAGTGTGTTGCCATTCTCTGCATGAGCTACACCATCACCGAGGCTGATGGGCACTGCCATGACTGCTGCCAGTGGCCACACGGTAGAAATTTGGTGAGATGGCCTCAAGTCATCCACAGATTTATTTATGATGAATGATAAGTACATTCTTATATTTCTCTTTAATTTTATTTTTCTTGGATATTTTATGTATTTCCATTTCAAATGTTATCCCCTTTACTCTTCTCCCATACCTTCTCCCCCTCCCCCTGCTCCTAGAGGATGCTCCCACCTACCTAATCCAACCTCAATGCCCTGGCATTACCCTACATTGGGAATAAAATCCTTCACAGGACCAAGGGCTTTTCCTCCTATTGATGTTGGACAATGCCATCCTCTGCTACATATGAGGCTGGAGTCACGAGACTCTCCATGTGTACTCATTGGTTTGCGGTTTAGTCCTTGGGAGCTCTGGTGGGGTCTGGTTGGTTGATATTGTTGTTCTTCCTTATGGTATTGCAACCCCCTTCAGATCCTTCAGTCTTTTCTCTAACTGCTTCATTGGAGTCCCCTTGTTCAGTCCAATGGTTAGCTGCAAGCACCTTCATTAGCATCAGTAGGGCTCTAGCAGAGACTCTCAGGAGACACCCATTATCTGGCTCCTGTCAGCAAGCACTTCTTGGCATCATCAATAATGAGTGGCTGCATATGGGATAGATTCTCAGGTGGGGCAGTCTCTGATAACCTTTTCTTCAGTTCATGCTCCACTCTTTGTCCCTGTATTTCCTCCCATGAGTATTTCATTCTGTCTTCTAAGAAAGAATGAAGCATCCACATTTTGGTCTTCCTTCTTTTTGGACTTCATATGATCTGTGAATATTTCCTTAGGTATTCTAAGCTTTTGGGCCAATCTACATTTATCAGTGTGTTCTTTTGTGACTGGGTTACCTCACTCAGGATGATAATTTCTAGTTCCATTCATTTGCCTAAGAATTTCATGAAGTCATTGTTTTCAATAACCGAGTAGTACTCCATTGTGTAAATGTACCACATTTTCTGTATCCATTCCTCTGTTGAGGGACACCTGAGTTATTTCTAGCTTCTGGCTGTTATAAATAAGGCTGTATGAACATAGTGGAGCATGTGTCCTTGTTATATATTGGAACATATTTTGGGTGTATGCCCAGGACTGGTATAGCCGGGTCCTTAGGCTGTACTATGTCCAATTTTTCGAGGAACCACCAGACTGATTTCCAGAGTGGTTGTACCAACTTGCATTCCTACCAGCAATGGAGGAGTGTCCCTATTTCTCCACATCCTCACCAGTATCTACTGTCACCTGAGTTTTTGATCTTAGCCATTCTGACTGGTGTGAGGTGGAATCTCAGGTTGGTTTTGGTTTGCCTTTCCCTGATGACTCAGGATGTTGAACATTTCTTTAGGTGCTTCTCACTCATTCGGTATTCCTCAGCTGAGAATTTTTGGTTTAGCTCTGTACCCCATTTTTCAATTGGATTATTTGATTCTCTGGAGTTTAACTTCTTGAGTTCTTTGCATATATTATTTATTAGCCCTCTATCAGATGTAGGATTGGCAAAGACTTTTCCCAATCTGTTGGTTGTCGTTTTGTCCTATCAACAGTATCCTTTGCCTTATAGAATCTTTGCAATTTTATGAGGTCCCATTTATCAATTCTTGATCTTAGAGCATAAGCCTTTGGTATTCTGTTCAGGAAAATTTTTTCTGTGCTTATGTGTTTGAGGCTCTTCTCCATTTTCTCTTCTATTAGTTTGAGTGTATATGGTTTTATGTGGAGGTCCTTGATCCACTTGGGCTTGAGCTTTGTACGGGGAGATAAAAAATGGGTCAATTTGCATTCTTCTACATGTTGGCCTCCAGTTGAACCAGCGCCATTTGCTGAAAATGCTATCTTTTTTCCGTTGGATAGATTTAGCTCCTTTGTCAAAGATCAAGTGACCCTAGGTGTGTGGGTCCATTTCCGGCTCTTCAATTCTGTTCCATTGATCTACCTGCCTGTCTCTGTACCAATGCCATGCCATGCCATGATTTTATCATGATTGCTCTGTAATACATTTGAGGTCAGGGATGGTGATTCCCCCAGAAGTTCTTTTATTGTTGAGAATAGTTTTTGCTATCCTGGGTGTTTTGCTTTTCCAAATGAATTTGCAAATTTCTCTTTCTAATTCTATGAAGAATTGAGTTAGAATGTTGATGGGGATTGCATTTAACCTGTAGATTGCTTTTGGCAAAATGGCCATTTTTATGATATTAATCCTGCCAATCCATGAGCATGGGAGATTTTTCCATCTTATGAGATCTTCGATTTCTTTCTTCATGGACTTGAAGTTCTTGGCCTATAGATCTTTCACTTGCTTGGTTAGAGTCACACCAATGTATTTTACATTATTTGTGGCTATTGTGAAGGGTGTCATTTCCCTAATTTCTTTTTCAGCCTGTTTATCCTTTTAGTAGAGGAAATCTATCAATTTGTTCTTCAGTCACTTTGCTGAAGTTGTTTATCAGCTATAGAAGTTCTCTGGTGGAATTTTTGGGATCACTTAAGTATACTATCATGTCATCTGCAAATAGTGATATTTTGACTTCTTCCTTTCCATTTTGTATCCCTTTGACCTCCTTTTGTTGTCTGATTGCTCTGGCTAGGACATCAAGTACTATATTGAATAGGTAGGGAGAGAGTGGGCAGCCTTGTCTAGTTCCTGATTTTAGTGGGATTGCTTCAAGTTTATCTCCATTTAGTTTAATGTTAGCTACTGGTTTGCTGTATATTAGTTTTACTGTGTTTAGGTATGGGCCTTGAATTCTTGATCAATTTAAGACTTTTATCATGAAGGGGTGTCGAATTTTGTCAAATGTTTTCTCAAAATGATCATGTGGTTTTTTTTCTTGAGTTTGTTTATATAATGGATTACGTTGATGGATTTCCATATATTGAACCATCCCTGCATCCCTAGGATGAAGCTCACTTGATCATAGTGAATGATCATTTTGATGTGTTCTTGGATTTGGTTTGCAAGAATTTTATTGAATATTTTTGCATGGATATTCATAAGGGAAATTGGTCTGAAGTTCTCTTTCTTTGTAGGGTCTTTGTGTGGTTTAGGTATAAGTGTAATTGTGGCTTCAAAGAACGGATTGGGTAGTATTCCTTGTGTTTCTATTTTGTGGACTAGTTTGAACAGTATTGGTATTAGGTCTTCTTTGAAGGTCTGATAGACTGATAAAATTCTGCACTAAACCTATCTGATCTTGGGCTTTTTTTTTGTTGGAAAACTTTTAATGACTACTTCTATTCTTAAGGTGTTATGGGACTGTTTAGATGGTTTATCTGATCCTGATTTAACATTGGATTTGTTCATATGAGAGTTTGAGTGTATGAGTATGTAGACATGTATATGTACACATATGTGTATATGTGGGAATGCATGTGAGCATGTGTATGTGGACAGGTGTATGTGGTAATATGCGTGTGGGCATGTGCATGTAGACATGTGTGTGGGCATGTTTGATATGTATATGTGTACAGACACATGCCATGGAGCTAGTGTGGAAATCAGAGGACAACTTCAGGTGAGTATTGATTTTTTTTCTTTCCACTCCATATTTCCTTACCACCCATGTTCCTCCCCTCTTTTCTCCTCAACTCCATGTTCCTTTTTTTATTCTCTGTAGTCTCTTACCTACATTCATGTTTTTCTACTAAAATTTAATTTCCATAATAAAAGAAACCACTTGTAATTGTCTTTCTCAGTCTTTTTTTTTGATGGTAATTATATATTTTTAATTTATAATTTTAGTTTTTTTCATAAAAATCAGTATACGGATCCCCCAGTACTGCAGTAGCATAGGTGCACTGCTATGCATTGGGTTTCTTTGAGTAGAACATGGCTGTGTTCAGCCTGCATGACTTATGGCATTTGTCCAACAAAGCTTTGTGTTCTAGATTCCTACCTTTCATTTCTGCATTGCACATGTGTGGTTTCTTCTTCTGTGTCTTTGTACCTTTTCCAATAATTTTTTTTGGGGGGCCATTTAACTTTGAAACATTAGGCCACGCCCATTTGTGTGTTCACCGGCTAAGTGCTGGGTATCTCTACAGTCAACTCAATGTTCAGTTGTCATTGTTGGCTGTGTTTCTCACCTCACTAGGACTTATTTATGCTGTTTGAAAAAATGTTTTTTAGACAGGTTATGTGAGTTAACTTTCTGCTGCTTCCCACTGGTCAAAAGGATGAACAATTCTCCATCCCCTCATGTTTTTCTCTCTCTTCTTGTTCTGGAGTCTTTACCTCTTAATTGACTAATACACCTGATGTCTGTTAAGCCTCTGCTCATTCATAGAAACCCTGGCATTTCTCCGCCACCCCTGTGGTGAGCACTGTCTTCCACACTGTGCAATTCTCTCATTTATTGGAATATTTAATATGTGGAATTACAATGTATTAATTCTGAGCCTCTATTCTTAAGCGACTAGAGGGCAGGAGAATTCACCTGTCTTCCTGTTGCTGGGTTCATCATGGCTTCCTTCTCAATGCCTTGATAACAACTGCATGTGCGTGTCTGCTTCCCTTCCACTCTGTGGTCCTGGCATGCTATCGTTGTCTACCTCTGAGGATGCCACACACATACTGACAGCAGTGAGTGAGGGACAAATGGTAACTCCCCCCCAAAATGACTTATGCCTTCCATAACTGCACAGGTTTCTTAAAATCAGGAAAAATGATGGGTAATAATGATTACACTCAAAATGAACTTTATAAGTGCATAACCCCTCCAAATGTTTCAAATTTTTGTAAGTTAAAAAGCCATGTATCTAAAGGTGGCATGTACTTGGCCAAAAATGAACGTGGAATTCGAGAACAATTTCCCGTGTCTGGCAAAAAGCTTGTGGCAGATCATCCAAACAATGAGGTCATTTAGCAAAGCGGCACAAAGCAGAAGCAAATGAAAACATCTGTTTGGAGGCATCTGAAAGCCACAAAAACATCTAGGGTTTGAGAGGCCAGTATCCCCTGGAGAAGGAAAACACATTGATGTTGGCCCAGCGCTGTTTGCAACATTTCCTCTCAGCACAGCTGCCAGCTTACAGCTGCTTACATGGAGAAGCAAGACAAGCTTAGAGGAATGCCCAGCTCCAGGTGACAGGGAAGCACAGAGAAGTGGGAAGGTTTCCTGAGCTGTTGTTGGCATTGAAGTATTGGCTTCGCTTCAGTGCCGGCAGCACTGAGCAGCAAGTGGCTGCGTGGGATGCAACCTGAATAGAGCCATCAGCATCCCGTAGATCTGAAGAGGTAAAGCTGAGTTCAGTGGCTGTCAGCATGGAAGGGCTTCGGGAGGCACTGCAGCTGTCTGACTTGGAAACAGAGGTGACGCAGAACTCACAGAGCCAGAGTTGGACCAGAACTCACATACTCTTCCCGGAGTTGGGTCGATTTTTTTAATGACACTCCTGTGTTTTCCCTCGCATTTATAGACATAAGCCAAGCCTCTTTTGAGGTCAGCATCTAGAAGTTCTGCATTGTTTGTGTGCCTAACAACCAGGTGCAATAAGAATGAAGTCCCAGCACCAGCGAAAGAGACCCAGAGAATATTAAAAAAAAAATGAACTAGTGGTCTAGATATTGAACTTACCAGGCATGAGCATTAAATATTAAGAAAGAGCACACTATGACATTGTTTACCCAGGATCTACACCCAATCTGTAGGTGGGTGTATAAAGCAGGGAGCCTTGTAACTGAAATTAAGAGCTCACTTGCTTACCAGCAAATCCTTCACAGTTCAAGAAAGAATTGATGGTCCGAAGAAACTATACGTCTGAAGCATAAAGAGGAAAACATAAAGAGTGTAAAAGAAAAGCCGGTGGTTTATTACCCATCACTTTTCCTGATTTTAATAAACCTGTGTGGGAGTGAAGGCATAAGTCATTTTGGGGGGAGGTAAGAGTAAAAGAGACACACATGGCATGGGGAACTATTTATATGAGAACCAGCAGATGGAAGGGGGGAAAGGGAAGGGAGAAGAAAAGAATAGGGTATAAGAATGTCAGAATGTGCTAGAATAAATGAAATGATAAAAGATGTAAAAATGAGCAATCTGCAGTGCTCATACAGGGTTAGGAGAAGGCAGGCCATATTGGGTGATATCATGACTGAGAATTTTCTAAAATCGAGACCATCTTCGGGTATAGAGTCTAGAAGTATTGAAAACTTCAAACAGGAAAATAAATATACATCCATATGTTGTCCAGGAAGACTATTAACAGCATCAGAAGGAAAAGCAGACAGGAGAAATAAACCTCATCGTCTGGGGAGTAACGAGGCAAAGCAACCGCTGCCTTCTCCAGAGAGGGTGAGGGTGGGCGATGCCACATCTACAGTTTCAAAAGCAAGTCAAAATCAAGCCAGAATTTGAGAGATCATGAAAAGAGACTTAACATGTAAGCAGCCCACCTCTAGCACTGAGGATTCTAATCTGGAAAGGCAACAAAAACTGGCAGAGTGTAGATTGGGCCAGTACTTGGGGCACAATCAGGCTAAGTTCCCTGCCCTTTTATATCTTGTGGCTTCAACAGTAATGACTGCTGTGTCATTGTGCCCTGGGGAAGCAAACAACGAGGAACTCCTCCTGAGCTTCCAGGGAGTAGGGGTAGCTGTAGGGCATGGGACCTCCATCTGCACAAAATTTTAGCCTGTGTCTGAGCTACCCACATACCTGGGACACCCTGATCCAGAGCATAGTTAGATCCAGATTTCAAGGGGCTCTCACTGACTGTGAGAGACACATTGGTATCAAATACCATTCCTCGTATTTCCCCAAGTCTAAGTCCCATGTGCTGGGAAGCTAGGTGTCATTTCAGGTTCTGCACAGCCTAAGAGGCACAATGCCCAGGGTTAGTTCAAAATAACAGAATATTGAAAGACCTATGTAATAGGGGAGAATCAATTAACTGAAGCCAACTACATTGACCTGGGTTACTGGATTAAGCAGTGGGAGAATTAGAAGCAGCTTCTGTTGGCTTGCATTGGCTTGCAGCCTCTCAAAATCCTGCATTGGAGGCCCAACCTGCAATATGGTTGGCCATGGTAGAGCTTTTAGGAAGGAACTAAAGGTGTGATGTCATGAAATGGAGAATGGGCTGTTTCATCTACAGGCATTTGTAAAGCAGCCCGAGCTGATTGGCACAGATCCTTATAGAAACCAGGAGTAAAAGGGATGCACATCCAATATGAGTGAAAACAGAGAAAATGTCAACAGCAGAGCGAAAGACAAAAGCCTCATGGAAATAGAGCAATGAGCAATATAGACATGGCAGATGGGAGAACACGGATGGTTCAGTATGAAGAGTAGAAAAGCAGGAGAAAGAGAAAATGACGTATGTAGCAAACTATGTGCGACACATCTATGTGCAGCATCAGAAGGCTAGGATATACACACACATCACTATATACGCAAGTACACATATAAACATACATACAGAAGCACACACTTGCACATAAAACCTACTGGCACACTAAATACACAAGCACACATACATGCACACACTCTACATATGTATACACATACATACATATACATGCAAACATACCTACATGCACACATGCAGGTACACATATAACCATGCACACACATATGCACATACATGGTATATTAGCATAGAAGAAAATTTGAGGATATGTCTACTTTTTTTTTATAGAAGAAAATGGCATCTGCCCATCATTTTCTCAAGCATGTCCATCACTCCTTGTGTTCAGGAGATCTGCATTTGTCAGGAAGATTTTCTCAGCCTAAGAGGCCCCAGGTTTAACTCAGTCACTAATCCACATCCCATGTGAGCCCAGCAAATGTGTAGAAGCACTTTTAAGCATTAAAGACAAGGGATCAGGATACCACCTACCTTCTTCCAAAATGGTTCTTTGACTTCTGTGCAAATACACGCAGGGAGAGATGCATTTTTAAGAAGCTAATCCTGTCTCCCCATCTACCAACTTTATTGGAATTCCAGCTTTAGAGCAGAGTTTGTGAAAAACTATGTACTCCAGAGCTGAGTCCAGGCACCCACTGGTCTGGGCAGCGTCTGTGGCAACTCTAACAGTGCGGGACAGAGATCAGAGGACACAGATATCTGAACTGTGTGCTTCTCAACTTTCTGACCTAAGGGACAATAATAATCTCATGTTTTACTCAACATACAACATACAACCAAGTATAACATGAAACACGGAGCATTTTCTAAAATTGCATTCCTGAAGCTGAGACAAGTGCCCTGTATATTGGGCTTTGATGACAGGGGCTGTGTGATATCTGACAGATTGAATGACTCAGAAGGTAGAATGATATAATGAAAGTAATGTTTTATTATCCGAAAGGAAGACGTTAAAAGGAGTGTCGAGCAGAGAGTGGACTGAACCATTAGCAATGTAAATAGAGGTGCAAACGGGTCAAGGAATCAAAATGTAGATTGTCAGATGGAATTCAAAACCCCCAAACAAATATTCTAAGAGTTCCCATCATGGAAAGGCCTGGGAGTAAGAGAAGGAAATGAAGCAGAAGGCTGGTGGAGTTTGACTATGTTTGCCAAAGGAAGGAAATTCAGGAGGGCCTCAAGAGGACATTTAATGATGGGCAGGATGCAACACTCTACAGGCGAGCAGGGTCCTTGTGGTGGTGGAAGCACCTAATTCTATGAATTGAATACATATTCTAATATTTAATATGAGGGAAATTAAAAAATATCAAATGGGATTCTCTATGGGGGGGGGTGAATTATAAGTTCAGGTCATTATGAATTTTCTTCCCCAGCAGCCTGCACAACTCCTTCCTCCACTGTGAATGGTGGCCATCAGCCATGGGGACACATCTTCCAGTCTAGTTCTGGCTTTTCCTCCTTTTACCCTTTCTTTGGATCCATGGTGTCTTCAGCTGAGTTCTTGTGGACCACCATGAGAACCCAGACAAATAGTAATAACCTATGTTGTTTTGGGAGCTCCCGGGGCCACCCTAGCCTAAACCTCTTGTGTGTGATGGCTATTCCTGGTTGTCAACTTGACTGTATTTGGAACAAACTACAATCCAGGACTGGAGGGCACACCTGTGACCCAGGTCTTGGAGCAGGAGGAGACAGGCTTCTGATATGGATATGGAGGTTGGAAGACACAAACTTGGAAGATCCAGATCTTGCCACTGGAAGACACACACCTTTAATCCAGATCATGGGGCACACCTTTAATCTGAGCCAGACTTGCTGTTGGAGGCCTACGTAAGGACAGTGGCAGAGGAAGGGTTCATTCTTTGCCTGCTTGCACATTCCCAGCACATCAACCAGAGCCTACTTCTTCAGGATCCCAGCTAATACAGAAGACCAGCAGAAATATCCAGCCTCATGGGACAGAGCAACTACTAGATCCTTGGACTTTCCTGGCACAGTTGGGTTACTTAGACTACAGCCTACAAGTCATTCCAATAAATTCCACATGTATATTCGATAAATTCTGTGACTCTAGAGAACCCTGACTGATATAAGGAGGTATGCTGTACCAGGCACTTGGATTTTTGTTTAATATTGCTAACGTTCTTTGAGAAGCAAGTAAACATTTCCAGAACTATTGCCGCATAGAGTTAACATTAATAAATAGTTTTAAATTAAGACAAAGATTATGACTAGTTAAGCATCATGTGTTGCCCAGTTAACACAAGCACAGGCTGCATTATATAAATTAGGTATGAAAAGTGTCAAAGACTTGGATTAACTATAGTTGTTAAGCTTAGAAACTAGGATTGAATTTTATGTGAATTTATATTTGAATAGTTAATAAGCAAAAAAAAATCATAGCGTACAAAACATTTGTTCCATGGAGACATTTTTAAAATTCTGAAAAACTCAAGAAAGACATAGTAAGAACAGGTAGCAAAAGACTCAAGTCCAACATATTAATTCCAAAATCGAATACAATTTGATTATTTTTATTTATATGTGGAACTATTGAAGAGATGCCTGAACTATTATCATCTGTAACATCTCATTTAAGAAGGCACCAGCCTCCAGGGACTAAGCCAGTACCCAAAGACTATACATGGGCTGACCCTGGGCTCCAACCTCATAGGTAGCAATGAATATCCTAGTAAGAGCACCAGTGGAAGGGGAAGCCCTTGGTCCTGCTAAGACTGAACCCCCAGTGAAGGTGATTGTTGGGGGGAGGGTGGTAATGGGGGGAGGATGGGGAGGGGAACACCCATATAGAAGGGGAGGGGGAGGGGTTAGGGGGATGTTGGCCCGGAAACTGGGAAAGGGAATAACAATGGAAATGTAACTAAGAAATACCCAAGTTAAAAAAGATGAAAAAATAAATAAATAAAAAAAGAAGGTACCAGCCTCCTGCCATGTTCCTTCTTTATTTCTTAGCTCATATTTCAAAATGATATGGAAGGATGTAGGGCCGAGAATAACCAAGATACTTCTAGATACTTCTAGAAGTATAATGTGCAAGAGAGTGGACTGATACAGTGTTGGCCTGGGGGATTCAGTAGCACGGTTTAGAGGTGGCACTGTAGCAAGGATAAGTAAGCCTGAGGTGTAAGCAAGGGGAAATAACAAAGAGAGACCCACTCGTCCATCACTAAATTTCCTGCCTACTGTTTTAATTTTTGTCTCTTGCCCATGACTGGACTTTAAAAACACTTCCTGTGATCTACAAAAGTGCATGGATAATATAACCATATTTCTGTATGGGTTAAAACAGATGTTCCTTTTAAGTAAGTGAAAATGTAAAAGAAAGTAATTTATATAAAAAAATTCAATGCTTTCTACTGCATAAAGGAATGAGGGCACATCTATTCCAATAAACAGCAACTCCATTATAACAAATTATGATTAGTTATGTGCTTGCCAACAATTATGTTTACCAGTGAAGTCAACCTTAATGGCAGTCCACATGTTTTTTCGGGATTGACAGTTTGAAACTGATGAATAAGGACATTCGTGCCTGTTAATGACACAAGCTTATTAAAGTTGCAAATGCCAACTAACTAAGGGTATGTATGTGATTGCTAAGCTGGGTTTGACATGTATACCACGAGGGGTGTGACTGCGGGTATAATTTTCTGAAATTGTGAATTGGTTTTGGTAAACGAATCAAGCAGAGTGCATGCTTTCTTAAACTTTTGGTAATTAAATTTCTGTCTAAGCCCACTATATGTTAAATTCTCCTAAAATTGGTTTTGGACTAATGATCATTGAGAAGACTGGTTAATTTGTGCCATGTTTCTAAAGGCCACCTTGGCTTCATGGCTTTCTTCTTACTGGTAAAGCACGGTAACAATCCCTTGTTCATCCTAACACCCTCAAAGAACATTCTCTGAAATTCTTTCCCTAAACTTTAAGAGATGATTACCTCTAGAGAGTTCAGATGTGTACCCTCAAGACAAGCACATTGGAAACCTGAGTGGTGTGGGGAGTCTCATTTATCTATGACTTCAATTATGATAGCTTTTTGACATTTGACCTAAGCCCCGATGTGGCCTGGATTCTTGGCACCATTACATTTCCTGGGCTCTATTCAGCTAAGAAATCAGAGCGGTGCAGCTGTTCTTATAGTCATCACCTGGCTCTGCCCCATAGCCCCACGGGAAGCAGTGGCTTCTGTCTTGCGTGTGTTTCTGGGAGCAGCCAGCCCCGTCTCTCAGATGCGCTTCCAGAAAGAGTCTCTGTGATATGTTAAGGATCTTTGTTGGACACTGAAAGCAACCATCTGATACGAATGCTAACACATTTGTTCTGATAGAAGCTTTAGGAAGAAATGTAACAGAGCTATGGTGTGGGAATGAGCACTCAGAAGCTAGAGGAGCTGGGGTCCCAGGAAGACACCAAGGACATCTGAGGGAACCCAGCAAGGGCAGAATACTGACAGAAGCCTCAGCTGAAGCACCAGCACCTGCCCGACTTGGCACTTCAGTGTCCAAGTCATGGACCATCCAGGGCTAATGTGTACAGGCATGGGCAGACATGGTTCTTCCTCTTGAAGTAAACAGTTCTGATATGAAAGAGAGTGCTGGCTGGGGATCAGTCAGTTAGTAAGACTGCTGAGTATCAAACTTGGTGTTTGATCTCCAGAACTGCAAAAGTCACGAGCTATGGGACATGCTTAGACATGATGCTCCATCTCCCGAACACGGAAGAAAGCCAAATTATGTTCCTGGAAACTTGACATCTTTCAGGGCATAAGATAGAACTTTTTTTTCCCCACAGCTTGATAAGGTTGCTGGGAAGTTACTGATTAGGGAAGTTAGGACGACTTTTGTGGTGATAAACCCTTAATCCAGCACAGAAAAGGGTGTGGTGGACAGAACCAGCTACCTCCCATATCAACCCAAAAGTCTCTGCCCCGTGAATCTATTGTATTGAAGAAGACAATGGAGGCTGCAAATGGAACTGACATCTTCATGGACTCATCCAGGATGAGAAGATGCCATTCTGCATGGGCCATTGTAAAGGCGAAGGCCCCTGTGTGGAAAGAGTTGAGAGAGAACCTCAGTTTTCCACTGATGGTGCTTGAAGGTGGAAACAGCCCCTGACCACACCGTGCTTAGGAGCTAAGGGTCAAGTGGTCCTGTAAAGGCCCCAATTTTATACCTGTGACCTCCAGAACCAACTGATGGTAACTCCGTATTGCTTCAAGCCAATGGGATGTGGCAAACCCCTGACACCTTAGCTTTCTTTGTGACACATAGCAGGAAGTTAGGTGGTTGAGGATCAGTGATAGGCCCATGAGTCGGACTTGATCACATGCTGAAGTCTATCTGTGTCCGATAGTTATAACAAGGACTAAAATCAAATGAGTTCATGGGGCATGTAAGCCCTAGATTCTGCTAAAAGTATGTCGTGAATGGTGTCTAGGTAAGGTGACTTTTGCCTAAGCTATGATCATTTATATGTCAGACCCCACATTTTGTACATATCAAAGGAGTGGCACTATTGAGAAGGAGAGTTTTGAAGAACAATGATTTACAGGCACACAGAATTAACTAAAGGGAGCCGAGGTCAGATTTCCTTTGCTTTGGACAGTCATAGCCCCAGCATGGCTTCGGAGCTGCCCTCTGTGTGGAGATAATGAGAAGATACTTAAACTTCAATCGTGTTCTCAAGAAGTTAATCCAGCATCAAAGGAGACAGTTGTGTGGATGATTATAAGAGAGCCTGGTGCGTGTTCCCCCAGGGAACTGGTGGGATGGGGAGAGGAGCTGTGTTAAAGAGACTACTGAATTGCAGCCCAAAATGTTTCTCCATGTACTTATGGTAATTCTGTCCCCCCCCATCCACCCATGACAGTCTAACTCCATTTCACATCAAGAACAAACAACATGCCACCCAATTCCATAGTGTGTCTAGCTCCTCTGTGTGTTTATGATCCATGTGATAGATAAGAGCTTCAGTTTCAAAACTTGCATTTATAACAGCTTTTGGGGGATGAATGTATTGAAGTCTTAGAGCATACCTAGAAAACATTGAGAAGTAGGTACTTTACTTCTTTGTGTATATGTATGTATATGTTTGTATGTGTGCATGTATGCATTTGTATGCATATGTGCTTATGTTTATATTTGTGTGTATGTGTTTGTTTAGTCTCTCTCTCTCTCTCTCTCTCTCTCTCTCTCTCTCTCTCTCTCTCTCTGTGTGTGTGTGTGTTTGTGTTTATGTGTAAAGCACAGAAGCTGAATTTAGTATCTTCCACAATCACTTTCTACCCTTATTCTTTGAGACAAGAACTCTTGCTTAACCTGGAAATTAGGATATATTTTCTGGCCATCAAGCTGAGGAATATTCTGACCTTTGCCTTCCAGATGTAGGAATTATGGGTGCAGCCACAGTGCTGGCTTTTTACATGGATGCTATACCTGAGCTGAGGCACTCCTGTTTGCTCAGCCAGCATTTTACCTTGACCAAGCCCTGTCCTTAATCCTAAGAGATTTACTTCCAGAGGGACCTGTCAGATGATGAGGGTGATTCTTTTGAATGGGGGAAGTGTCCGTTAGGAAAAGGACTGGTGGCCTTGCGTTCCCTCCCAGCGTATGGGAAGGAAGAGAGATGATTCCATCTATGACAAAGGTCACTGAATATGGTGCCTGCTGACTAGCACTGTGAGAAATAAATGTTCGATCTTAGAAACCATGTGGCCTGTGGTGTCTGTCAGAGCGGTGAGGAAGCATTCACACTCGACCCCTCAGGTTGTTCAGTTGCGGTTTGAGAGGCTGAAGGACCGAGTGAGCCAACCTCTGAATAGATGCTGTGCTGAGTGAGTGGACGGGGAAACATTTGACATGGCAGGTCTCGAAGTACACAAAAAGAATCAACGTGGAGATTTATTCCAGGGATAGAAGATGGTATTTTGGTGTTCTGATTCTGATATCAAACATATCTTTTTTTCATTGCTTTATTAATGCATATAAACTCAACCTGAATTCAGCTGAATCAAACCTGGGAAGTCAGACTCAAGTCAGAGTTGGGAGGGAGGGACTTATTGGGGACTCCCCCTTTTCACAGTCACAGGCGCTTGGTTCAATGACCCAGGAGTTTGACCTTCAGCATGAAGCTTTCTACAAGCTGGAAATAGTCCAGCTGCCCTCAGGCTCAGACGCATCTCACTCTACTTCCCTGCCCAGCTCGCTCTTGTCTTTCTCTTCTCCTTTTCGATGCATTCTTTCCTCCATTCTCAGAAGCCTGGGGCTGAAGCCAGAATGTCTCCAGAAGTCAAAATTCCTCTCCAGGATCAATTATGCCTTTTTGTCTATTCCTAAATGACCCCCAGCCCCAAGCACTAGACCCAGACGGACAGTAGTAGCATTTCCCTGTCTCTCCCAGAAGCTACAGAGCCGACTGCTGTCCGTAGGCTTCCGTCCCTTGCCTGTGTTTACTTTTCTGTTGTCAATCTTTTCAAGACATGTTGAGTCCTGTCTGCATGCTTTTGTTCTTGAAGGGACAATTAGAATCAAAAGATTACAAATGAGTCAGGACAGAGTGAGGGTTTTCCTACAGTCACTGAAAAGGCTTACAAGGAAAAACAAGCAAACTTGGAGTCAATTGAGTCTTAGGGAAAAAGTCATGACCAAACCACACGACCAACATTTCCCAATTTGTTAAGTGTGGCTTATGGAATCTATGTATTCATGGAGCAAGGCTACTTAAAATGTGATTTGATAGAAACACACTGTGGGCACTAATGGACTTTTCTCATAAAATCTAAACGTAAGTTGTGTATCAGATGGTTATCAAGAACACTTTTGACATTTTAATTAATAATCAATATTTATAAGTAGCTTTTAGAATGCAGCCTTTGCATGTATTTCATTGAAGGAGACAGAACTTTTGTTTGGAGATTTTAAAATCAGTACTTATTGGCTTCACAAGTATCTCTGTAGGACACACTGAGCTGGTGGATTTGCTTGTATCTCCCTAGGACGCACTGACATGGTGCTGTGATACTTAGAGGTGAGCTTAGCTTGTCCTTCGCAGAGCTACAGAATTCTCCTTTCCAGAGTAATGAAAATAGGATTCTTTGCTTCATTCAATCTGTTCATATCGACACTCAGAAGCATGCTTAGGGGTTACACTGTGTGTTTCTACTGAATTTTCTAGAAACAACGCTAAAAGATATTAGTGAAGTCCCGGAACTGCTATCATGTTTTATGAGTACTGTCTGAGCCAAGTGCTAAATGTGACAAAGGTTTAAGCTCAACATTAGTTTCTGAAATTTATTGGGTACTATTTATAATTTATACAATTAGATATATTTATAGGTAGACAATTTAAAGGCTACACTAAGATTTTAAGGAGGATATGGTTATATTTGCTCCACTTTCCTGAAAATGTACAGACGTTTTAACAGTCAAACTGCCATGCTACAGAGGACAGTGCGACTTCTTTCTGCCAGTCGGTCACTACCATTTGTCCCACTTACACAGAATTCCCTCATCTGCACCAACATATGGAACGGCGCATCACTTGTGGCTCCCAAGACATCAATAGGCATACGTATCCATTACCAAATGTAATGTCACCTGAAGAAGGACTTTAAAATAACTAGTGAAACTTTATTGTCATAACTGAAGACATGGTTCAGCCGTGAAGAACACTGGCTGCTCTTCCAAAGGACCCAGGCTCAATTCCCAGCACCCCTGTGGCAGCTCGCAACCATCGGTAACTCCAGTTCAGATGGTCTGAGACCCTCTTCTAACCTCCGAGTGCATCAGGCACACGAGTAGTGCCTATATACAAAGAAACAACCCTGTCAATACAATTTTAAAATTTAAAATGGTAAAATTTTCTCGAACTATCTATTTTGAAAGATAACCTATAGCTACATTTTGGATAATAATGTGAAAGTTACAATGTTGTTGCTTTTTAAATACCATTAGAAATAAAATTACAAATCACAAAATTATCGCACAAAAAGTCTCTGTCTCTCAAGTGGGAGGCTGAAGTCAAGACTACCTTTCTTTTTGGCTGAAGACTGGCAGTATGGTTTAAAAGCATTTTAAAATAGTGTATTATTGGGGTTGGGGATTTAGCTCAGTGGTAGAGCGCTTGCCTAGCAAGCGCAAGGCCCTGGGTTCGGTCCCCAGCTCCGAAAAAAAAATTGTGTATTTTTTTTCCTTTGCTTTTGGTAACAAATGCTTGCACAGAGCAAAACAGATTACAGAAATGCCAACGTTCTTGAGAATATAAGCTTACAGAGGCTGTCAGGGTTTTTGAAGACAGATGGGGCTTCTGGCCTTGGCGATGTTAAGAGTCGCTCTATGTTGACGTTGATGTTGGCTTCTGGATGTTTATCTGAACCTTGCGTAGTCTAAGCCAGCCACAAAAGGAGATCAGCAATGAGGAGAGCCTGAAGCACTGGTGCTGGTATCTCGATACAGTCATGACGACGACATGATTGATGGACTGAGCCGACAGTTGAGCAATCTTGAGCATCACTGGGGAGCCAGATCAGGCAGCATAAGCTACAGAGATGGTTGGTGACGTGGGAAATCACACCCTCAACTCTCGAAGATCCAGTATACACCACTCACCCACATCTCTGTCAGAGTGCATGGCCCACCTTGTGGAGAAAAGGCCCTAAGAGGCATGACCTCAGCAACATACCTGCTATCGTAAACCACTGGGAAGGAAGGTCAGAAGTGACATTTTGGAAAGAGTTCCATGAAGGACAGACTCTCTGGTGGAGCATCTGGGTGTTGTTAACATGATGGACAGCTAAAGTCTCTGTCAGATTCATGAAGAATAACTTAAGTGGAAAACACAGGAGATGTTGAGTACTGTCTATTGTCATCATGGCATGGCCGTATGGGTCAGGCTCAGAACTGACAAAGTTTTCTGGTGCCAGTGTGAATGTTGACAGGATGTGTAATTATCCATGATGAACTGAGTCAGCTATATGAAAACTAGCAACTACAGCTTCCTCTTCCTGGACTGAGGCGAGCTAATTCCTCTCCCTGTGCTATACGTCATAAAAGCACTGAGGTTCCGGGTTATGCTGTGCAGATGACACTGCTCCACCAGAGTGAGCACTGCCTGCCCCAGCCAAGCTTTTTCTTTTCTTCATTCTCTTATCATCCTAGTCAAGTTCCCAGGACCAACCCATCCAGGACAGAAAGAACTTGCTTATTAAAGAATTATCTAAAATTAGAATCAGCCCTGAATGTGTATGTACATGTTGGCAATGCTAAATGGACCCATGTATGGGCCATTTGGGATGTATCTGTGTGTATGTGTGTGTGCATGTGGTATATATGTATATATGTATGTGTATGTGTATATGTATGTGTGGTTATGTATATGTCTATATGTATATGTGTGTATATGTCTGTGTGTATATGTATATGTGTGTGTATATGGGTGTTTATGTATGTGTGTATGTGTATGTACATATGTATGTGTGTATTGGTATATATGTATATGTATATATGTGTGTGTATGGGTGGATATGTATGTGTTTATATGTATATGTGTGTGTATGTGTGTATATGTTTGTGTGTATATGTATATATGTATGTGTGTATGTGTGTGTACATATGTACATGTGTGTATGGGTATATATATGTATGTGTGTGTGTGTGTGTGTGTGTGTGTGTAAGGATAATAATGGAAGAACTCATGGATTTGGGAGGGAAGGGCACTCTCAGAGGATTGGAAGGAGAGAAGAGTGGTATATGTTAAGTTCTCAAAAATTAATTAAATTATGATTTGTCAACCATGAAACATGTCTACTATCATAGCCCCTGATGATAAGTCCTGGGAAAAACAAGGAAAATGAGCTGTAGATAAGAAAAAGCCAAAGAGAAAGAGTTTTGTACATGTTGGCATGAGAAGAGCCTTTTGGTGCGGGATTGGCAGGTAGTACCATGGAGATCCTCACAGAATAAGATTTTACTTTTTATGAGGAACTAGAAAAAAGTGAGGATATTTACACAGGTACAAAACTTTTAACACCAGATCATTTCCACACTGCTCACTTCCAAAAATAGCATTCAAAATATGTCATAAAACAGTGTATACCCCTGGGAGTTAGAGTCATGACAAAAAGATAGCATAAGCATGCTAACACATTCATCAATGTTTTGCAGTATTGGGGACCCTACAAAAGTTATAGTCATGTTTTACACCGTAAATTTCAGAGCAGTCCCTGTGCTAGACCTATGGCTGGCATAGGTAGTTTGGAATGCCAGATGGGGGTCAATTCCTGTCCCTGAAACTGAAGAGTGCACTAGCAGACTTCTGTACACCCTGGGAGGGATAGCCAAACTCTGCAATAGTTAAAACATGCTCTAACAACCTTCTGACTGTCTTTCTTCAGTCTGTCTGTCTCTCTCACACATGTGCATGTGTGTGCTCCATGTGTCCCCCCCAAACACACACAAGATGAAGTCCGTGGGTTATTATTTTATGATAGGTTTGCCTATGAAATGTTTCCATAAGGGGCCTTCCCTGGAGCCAGCTTCAGAAGTGTGTACCCATTCCCCATCATCAGCCATATGCAAATGTGGGATGGTAATATTGAGATTTTAATAAGTTAACACATTTTTTTTCTTCACCAATATCACTTTGAACTGTGAAATACTCAGAGGCAAGAAGGCAGTTGTAGGCTTACACAAGTACCTGCCTCGTTCTTCTAGCTCAGTTTTGTGAGTTTTGTGGGGACCATTCTCCTGTTTCTTGCCCCTATATCCTCAGATGTTTGTGGTCTGTCCACCAGTGAGGCTATCTTTCCACTCCAATCATTTCACCTGGGCAAGATTTAAGGTGCCAAGAGTTCAGTTGACTCAAAACTAGTGACCACCTTTGATTGCCATTAGAGTTTCAAACAGACATTCAGATTCCATGGATACATGCTGGCCTCTTAATGATCTCCTTCCCTTCAAACATCAAGAGTAGAAGGGGATCATTCCTTTCAAATATGCCCCTCTGAGGTCTCATTCCTAAACCATGTAACCGCAGGGCAGAAAATACCACGTACAGAGCTGGGAACCTTTCCTAAGTTCAGCCTGAAACATTGTATCCCATTTTGATAAGGGAACAAAGGTGCTCTATTATCAGTATATTACCAGAGCCCAGTGAGAACCGAGTCATGTTATCATTTTATTATTATGTAATTTATAAAATATCTATTCATAGAAAGTCTTTGAAATCCAGTTGTCATGTGAATAAGCTAATCCCTTCTTCAGTTTGGGATTGCATGGCGATTTACAGACACATCTTTATCGGCACATTATCAGCTAGAGGAAGTCTGCATAACAGGCCAATAGATGCTTACTTCTGAGATGCATGGTCTGCATGCACACTGCTCCCACACGACTCAAGTTGCAGTGAACTCCCATTCCATCAGTTGATCTGTTTCCCCGTATTTTATGTCCACAGCATATATGCATTATTTTTAAAACAAAATAGGAAACCACATACATATATTGATTGTGTCTTAAAAGTAAGTCAATTTTAAGAAAGATACCTATGAACCATTGCAACAACCAGAATGTCATAGTAACTGTAAAGTTCAGTAGCCACACGTGATAGAAACCAACAGCTTTCTAGTTGGACTGAAGACCTGATCAGCAAGAGGCACAAAATGCCTGGTACTAGAAACCTATACAGCCAAGCAATGCTTGCAAAGTTTAGACCTTGGAGGAGAGCCTGTAGCGATCAGTTTACTAAACCAGCACAATCCCTAACTACATTATAAATATTTGTCCTTGTACACCCAGGTAAATATAGTCCTTTACCCTCATCAAGACAATTAGCCTTTGCAAGAGACAGAGCTCTTTACAGGAATCAAACAATTACCACCAATCAAAATGCAGAGTTATGGAGCCCAGTCAGAAGAGTTAGATCTATAATACAGTTCCTGCACCTAAGTGTCACAGATCATTGTGGAAGAGGGAGCAGAAAGATTGTAAAAGCCGGAGAAACAGAGTTGACTTGAAATTTTGTCTCATATGACTGTTAAAAGCCATACCCATAAACTCATACTAACATGACTGACTAGACATGAACTGAGCAAGAACATCAATAGACATGCTAATGTTGATGAGACCCAGGAGACCACATTCCTATACAAAGTACCACAGGCCAGGCAGCCCATTTAGGGGAATGGGATCCACAGGGAGGCAGGAACAGCCCCTGTTCCAGTTGTCGGGGAACCTGCATGAAGTCCAAGCTGCATATCTGTTGCTTATGTGCAAAGTGTCTAGGCCCAGCTCATGTTCGCTCTTTGGTTGGTGGTTCAGTCTCTGGAAGTCCCAAAGGGTCCAGGTTAGATGGTTCTGTTGGTCTTCTTGTTGAATCCCTATCTCCCTTGGGTCCCTCAGTTCTTCCTCTACCTCTTCCACAAGCTTCCTGGAGGAGCTCTGGCTAATGCACCTGTTTCCATCGGCTGCTGGGTGGAGCCTCTCAGAGGACAGTTATGCTAGACCCCTGTCTGCAAGCATAACAGACTATCATTAATAGCGTCATGGATTGGTTCTTGCCCATGGGATGGCTGTCACTTTGAGCCAGTCATCCGTTTGTCCTTCTCTCCATCTCTGCTCCACCTTTGTCCCTGCACATCTTAAGGATGTGCCTAGTCCTGCAGTGACTTGATGTGCCAGGGTAGGGTGATACCCAAGGGAAGCCTCCCCTTTCTCAGAGGAGGAGAGGAGAGGTCCATGGAGGGTGGTGCTGTGTGAGGGGGACACTGGAAGGAGATGGGGGTCTGTAATCGGGATGCATAGTAAATAAGGTAATTACTGAGTGAAAAAAATTAAAAGCTACAGGCAACGAAGGACTGCTGAGGGCATGAGAAATAGACATTTCAAAAAAGAGCACAGCATTTAGTTACCCAATACCGGATGGGTAGACCTGAATCCTACAAGCGACATTATAAACTCAGAGCAGCATGTATTTAGGGATTATGTATGGAGCAACGGTTAATTCAAACAAAAGTCATGGATTTGAAAGAGAGGGAGGAGTTATATGGGAGGGAGGATTTAGAGGCAGGAAAGGGAAGGAGAAATAATGTAATTATAATTATACGCCCAAAAGAATAATGAAAATGAAGACAAGTCAGAAACACACCACAATAAGTAGTAATCGATATCATCTTATGGAGCAGGATTTAAATCTGAGCAGTGTTTGGTTACCCCTATGCCACTGTCGCAGCGGTAAATGCATCTTGCCAGGTCTGTCATGACCATAGCTGCCAACTGTCATAGCTGGCTGAGGCTGAGGCCTCCCTTTCTTACTTCTCTGCTAGTGTGCAGAAGATCTACGAGCACCTCATCCAATACGGAGGAATCTTACAGGTCAGTAGCAACGCAGAAACACACTACGTGAGATTGTCAAGGAGCTCATAAAATATATTTTAAAAATCAGTGGAAGGAGGACTTTATTTATTTATTTATTTATTTATTTATTTATTTTTAATTAACTTGAGTATTTCTTATATACATTTCGAGTGTTATTCCCTTTCCCGGTTTCCAGGCAAACATCCCCCTAATCCCTCCCCCTCCCCTTCTTTATGGGTGTTCCCCTCCCCATCCTCCCCCTATTGCCGCCCTCCCCCCAACAATCACGTTCACTGGGGGTTCAGTCCTAGCAGGACCCAGGGCTTCCCCTTCCACTGGTGCTCTTACTAGGATATTCATTGCTACCTATGAGGTCAGAGTCCTGGGTCAGTCCATGTATAGTCTTTAGGTAGTGGCTTAGTCCCTGGAAGCTCTGGTTGCTTGGCATTGTTGTTCAAATGGGGTCTCAAGCCCCTTCAAGCTCTTCCAGTTCTTTCTCTGATTCCTTCAACGGGGGTGAAGGAGGACTTTAAAAGAAAAACCTTGATTCTTGGAAAGATGCGCCCAGGTGTTCAGAATCTAAATGCTATCTGAAGGTCACTAGGGAGTTATAAAAGACAGGTTACAAACTAGGAAGACAACACAGAAAGCCAGTTGATGATAATTCCTTCTAATGAAAATCTTCAAGAAAGGGCCATGCCAGGAGATCCAAATCATGGTTCAGAAATTATTATGATAAAGTCTACCTATTAATAACCAACAAAATACAAAAAACATTTTTTATTTTTGAAAAAATTTAATGCCGACTGATGGCATAATTGCTGGTAAGGAATCAAAATCTCCAGGCAAAACTGGTAAAGGAATCAAAATGGTGACAGTTCTTAATTTACCAAAGTATGTGACATCACTAAATACGTATACCTCCTCTGGTTCAGTGTTCAAATGCCGAGAGATTCATTTCAAGGACGTAATGAAGATTGCATGCTAGTTTTATCTATAGGAATCTTTAATGCTCTAATAAAGCAGTTAAAACAAATCTAAAGCATTGGTTAGAATTCTCCTGCATTGTGTGCTCTTATTACAGCCTGTCTTCTGTATCAGCCCAAACAGAATGGCTTGGTCTGGGTAGTTCAGAAAGACAAATGTTTTGTTTTGTTTTTTGTTTTTGTTCTTTTTTTAGTTCACAGAACTAAAGCTAAATCTCAGTGGCCTCTGTAAAGCTTTTCTGAGGATGTAGAAGCATGGGCTGTGAGGCAGGGGAAGCTTGTAATGAAGACATCGCACGGACATACAGCAATCCAGAAGGGATCCAGCTACAGGCTCCCTTATAAAACCTGCTTCTCTTAAGAGATCGCTGCTGAACAGATACCTTAATTTCTTCAGAGGCCTCTTCACCCAGGAACCTTGCTCACTGGCTCTAGGAGCCACCTCTCTGAGCTTCCACCGTCTCCAGACATCACTGGAATGGGGACCAAGTTTATAGTGGGAAAGGGACTTGAGCATCTTCCAAACACTGTGCCTTCTGTGCTCTAAGCTCATATAGTGAATGAAGACAAAGCATTCTTTCATAGTTTGAATTTACTCGTCGTCTGTGTTGTGTGAGACATTCTTCTAGGTATTAATGAAAAGGCAGGGCACAGGTTTTGGTAAATGCCCAATCCCACAGAATTTGTTTTGCACTGAATGTGATGGCTTCTGGTGACAGTTATGTAGTCCCTGAAACAGAATGGAGCAGGTTATACAATACTATGTATAATGTGGTCTCATTTTGAGGAACAATTACATGTACAGATAAAGCTCATTTATATATTGAGTGGTACTTCTTACCCTCAAGTTCTTGGTTCCTGATATTAAAAAAATACATGTCTATTTATTTTGCTTCTGAGCAGGATAAAATTTTAATAATCCTATTCTTTATTAGTATTCTTTTAATATGATGAACTATTGTAATTTTTAATCTATTGATACAAATGGAAACTCATGTTTAGTAACAAAATAACCTAAATGGTGATCAGATAAACCATGTCTTTATTATCTTTTATCTAGTTTAGGAAATATATGGGGAGAATGTTAGGTGTGCTTTCTTAAATTTTTATACCCAGCTGTGTAACAATTAAATAGCAATAAGAGAGAGAGAGAGAGAGAGAGAGAGAGAGAGAGAGAGAGAGAGAGAACACTCCAGTTTAATGCAATCACTCCTTTTTCTTCTTTTACTTGGTTCTTTCCATTTCCCCTTTTAACAGATTGTGCAGACCTCTAACAACAAACTAGATGTGTTACCTTTTTCCCTCACCTTCCCACACTGATGTGAGATTGTAAGATGGACAGGCATAATCAGAAGGAAAGATTGCCCTCGGCCGTGGGAGGATGGAAGATTCTGGAGAGATGTCAGTGGTCTTGCAAAAATGTGCTACCTTAGTTTGAATCAGGATTGCTTCCTGAGGCCTCTAGGTTAGATGTTAGTGCTTTCGGTACATAGAGGTGGTAGACACCTGAGGAGGTTGGGCAAGTGAGAGGTCCTCTGGCATCTTCTCCATCTTCCCTCCTTAACTGCACTGAGGTGATGTGATCTGCTCTGGTTTTGTTCTGTTTGTTTTGTTTTGTTTTGTTTGTTTGTTTTCTACCTACCATGATGCCCAGCAACACCACAGTACCCCAAATGCTGGGCTCCCTGATCACAGACTGAGCTTTTCAAATCACACATATTTTCTTAACACAGTATCTCATCTGGCACTACTAAAGAACATGTGGTGAGCCCAGTGCAAATGTCCCTAGACAGACCTGTTATACGATATCCCAGACTACGCTGGGGCTTTGGTTCTTCACTCTCCTTCCTGCTCAGGGAGATGTCTTCCACAGAAGGGGATCATCCATATCCTTTTCCAGAATCTGACTGAAATAAGGTGCCAGAAACATGAAGTTTTGGAGTCTAGTGTGTTATATGAAACTGACCTTTGCTACCCAAGACATTTCCTATCATGCTTCTCCGTTCCGTGTTTTATAGTGATCTATCTGCTGTATTCCATCTGAGGAAACCTCTCATTATTGGGACTCTCCTTTTTGTCTTCATACTTTCTTTACAGAAACATATGTAAAACCAATTTTTCAACATGAATTTTTATCGATCCTTTGAGAATTGGACATCATGCACCACCCTCAAACCCATTTTCTACCCTTTCCATGTCTGACCCCTATATGTGTGATTTATGACTGGGAGTTGTAGTGGAGTTAAGGGTCCTTCCATGCTCCTCCCTCTCAGCTATGCATCTGTATTATCAAGACCACTGCAAAAGTAGTCTCCTTGCTCTTTACAGCCAGTGGGAACATGGATCGTGGGCTTCCACATGGTTTCTGGTGACCATGACCATAATTGAGGGCATGACCCTTGGATGCAGTAGGCCCATGGATCAGACAAGGTCCTCAGAGGGAGCTGGGATCACAGACATCAACATGACTTCAGGCAGTAGCCCAGACCATGGACATCTGCATGGTTTTGGGTGGTAATACAGACCATGGACATCAACACAGATCCCAGCTGCAGTCAGAGTGTGGACCTAGACTGCGATCTTAGTGGTGTCATGGGCCAGGATATCACCATGGCTTCAGGTGGTGGCATAGGCCACTCCCATTAACATGGCCTCTAGTGGTAGCACAATCCACTGACATCAGCATGGATTCCGGCAGCAGCCTAGACCACAGGCATCCTCATGGCATTTGGTGGCAACATGGGCCACGAACATCAACAGACCACAGTTGAGGTAGGATCTTAGCCCTAGACATGGCCCTGATTGGCAATATGTATCTAGACATCACCATGGCCTTAAGTGGCAGTGTAGGCCACTGGCATTGGCCTGGTCCTCACCATCATCACATCTTGTATCTCCAGTTCTGTGTAAATGCCATCCTGTTTATTTGTCTTCCCATCTCTCCATCGCATATTCATTCATAGTAGGGGCTTCCACCTACACCACCATGGAGGTTGGGCAGAACCAAGGACAAACTGTAAACAGACAGAATGGATGTACAAGAGTGCATATGTACACTTCTTCATGATGTTTGTCCTTTATGCACTTCAGATACAGCTGGGAAGACTTGCTTATATCTTACCACTTAAATTTATATGGGCTAAATTGATAAGTAACATATCTGTATAGAACCTTATATCTATCTTTGTTCATAATTTCATTAGAGCTTACTGAATTATTTCCATTAAAAATGAGAGCCTCATTTCTCATTTTTTTCAGAAATTTTCTTTCTCACATGCATCCACTAGGAGAAAGTTTCCACCCTATACATGTGTAGTCTTACAGAGGCAGAGTGGCTAATTGTTGCTTATTTACATTTATCTGACTACAAGTGAATTTTGAGCATTTTGTAGATTTGTAACTCTAGTGTTTGTGCTTGGGTTAATCACTGCACTTCAATGTTATTGTTTTATTTTTTTCTTATTGAGACTTTACAGCCACCTTTGAACCCCACACTTCCTAAGATATTGCCATCCGTATAATCTTTTTCTAGCTTATGTACTTTTCTCTTGGTATCCTTCATAGTAAGTTTAAGCTATTTTTTCCTTTAAATATCTCTGGTCTTCAAGTTGTGGTTAAAATAGGAATATCTTTGACTCTTATTTTTAGTCTGTTGATACTTCTGTAATCACTAATTCTTTAATCTTTCAACATATTGAGCAACCTTAATCCATCCAAAAACTATTTTAATGTATGTGTAAGATTCCTAAGAGAGCGGAGTCTGTATTTGAGATAGAGAGGCAGCTACTTCAGTGTCTTTCATTAAACAAACCATTGATTTATGGTTACATTATGCTAATGTCTGATTCTACATACTGTCACCCACTCTGTTTCCCTGATTTATTTCTTTAATTTCATGTTTCAGTGCAGTTGGTTAGCTCAGTCTGAATTGCTAACATTCCTGAATGCCAGTGTCTGCTGCTCATTCAGCTAGCCTGGTGTAGTTCTATATTCAGAGGGGTGTGGTGACAGGATACCTGTCCACATTGGCCACTTTACATTAGGGCGGTGAGGAAGCACTGAAGAAGTTGAATAATTGTGTTCAACCATATGGATTACTTTTAAAGGTATCACAGTGAGTGAATCGATTAGTCTCTGTGATACTGTGTGTTGGTGTGTCCTATCATATCAAAGTTGTCTTATTATTTGCTTATGAAAATTATACATAAATATATAGACTAATAGGCACATATAATGTTCACTTTCATGCTGTTCATCCACTGAGAATATCAAACGAGGCTGAAAGGAATATGCTTATGCCCTTCTGAACTTGATCCACACTGTTTAAGTTTGTTTCTTAAAAATCACACCTATTGCATGTTTTTTGACTTTGAGCTTTTTCTAGAATTCTGACAGACCGTGCTTGACCTTATTTGTTCTTTTATATATTTTAATATTTAATACTTTTATCTCTGCAATCTATCTCCATTGCATTAAGAATAATTTATTTTGGGCTATTTTCTACCTACTACTTTTTCTCCTGCAAAAAGTAAAAACGTAAGTTTATTTATTATTTAACTGGTAGTCGTTTTCATTGTAGGATACTATATACTACTCTTGCAAGTCTGTTACATTTCTGCAATAGTTGACTCTAACTGTCAACTGGATTCCTACGGTTACCTGGGAAGCGAGTGTCAGTGAAAGATTGGGTTGGACTGAGAGGATGTCTGAGGGGGATTGTCTTAATGAAGCTAATTGATGTGGAAAGACTCAGCCCACCATGGGTGACACACTCCCTAGGCAAGGGGCTGTTAATTGTATATAAATGTGGAAACACTGAGCTAAGTTCAAACAGGCAAGCAAGTGAGCCCAGCACTCATTCAGTTCCCTGCTCTTGATTATGGATATAACTGCTTTAAGATTCTATCACTCTGGCTTCCCTGCTATGGCTTGCAATCAACACCCTACCCCCAAGTTGATTTTTATCAGAATATTTCATCACAGCAACAGAAGTGAAACTAACACAATTATCTTTAATAAGTCCCCTGTTTTTAATTTTTGAACTTAATTTGTATTCCTCTAACTGGAGCAAGAGAATTGCTATATCATGTGTATGGCAGTTGCATAGGGGTGAGTTTCAAACTCCATTTTAAAGTAACCTTTTCTTCTCTTTCTTGGTCACGGTGTCTTGATTCCCTGTGTGCTTTGAGAGTTTTCTTGTAATTGCTAACCTCTCTTGAATCATTATTTGTGGGAATTAATTTAAGGTAGAGAAAAAGAGCATTTTCATTTGGGAAATATTTTTCTTTCTCCAATGCCTCTAGTCTTCTCAAATTGGACCACTTTAAATTAATGGCTATGGGAATTTTGAACACATGTTGCTTAAATTTGGCTACAACTACAGGCTTCTGGCTGCAAATTATTCATGTTATGTGTATGAATGTGGTGTGTGTGTGTGTGTGTGTGTGTGTGTGTTCTCTCCAAGACTACACTGTACAAGTGACTTTGTAGCAACTGGGGAGAAAGGGTCAAGAAATTTAGATAAAACCATGATTGATCCCTACTGGAGGGCCTATCTACGGCTCCACTTTCATTTCTGTATTTCCTTTTAGAATATACTCTTGGTTTTTAACTCTCCACTAAAGACCTATAGACTACTGTAATGGATGGTAAAATGTTTAGGGGGATTATCCTGTAGGTAACAGAAACCCTTATCCTCTCTTTTTCTATCAATATGCAAGGTGACTAGAAAACATTAAGAATATTGATCTCACTTTTGAAAATTAAAACTCTGCTAAGTAAAAATTGGAATTCTTTCTGAGAGCACATCCAGAGTTCCACAGCTATGAGATGGAATCCTCTGCCTTTTTTTTCAGCGTAACACAAAGACAGAGGCTCAGGAAAGGGTGGGTTTGGAGCAGAGCATGGTGGGCTCAGAGCAGAGTCGGCAGGTAGAGTGTGAAGGGGTCAGTCTTAGAAGCAGCAGGATAAGAGAATTAGTGATACATCAAGTCCACACATAAATCTTTCTAGAAACTTCACAGGGCAAATAGAGCCATCTAAGTTACAAGACACACTAGAGCAGCAAGGGGCAACCAGTTGAAGCTGGGACGTCCTGCTACACAGATCAACAACAATTTCAGCTTTAATCTGAACAAATTGTAGCTGTATTGGAACAAAATGCCTAGACAAATCCTCTAAAAGCCAAGGTCCAGAACTTGCTCTGCTCTAAGTTAAGTTTGTGGTTTACTTCACAGTAATAGGCAGTTACCACCCATGTGTAGATAATGGTTTAGGGTAAAAAAAAAATCATTTAGGTAGCTGTTTTAAAGACACTTGAAGAATTAAAGTTGATAGCTGTTGTGAGACAATATGTATAAAAATTCTATAGAAAATAGAGTATGCAAAAGGGAGACATTTGTGTTTTTTATTGGGTTTTTAAATTTACATTTCAAATATTATCCCTTTTTCTGGTTTCCCCTCTAGCAACCCCTTCAGCTCCTTCAGTCCTTTCTCTAACTCCTTCATTGAGGACCCTGTTTTCAGTCCAACGGTTGGCTGTGAGTATATGCCTCTGTATTTGTCAGGCTATGCCAAAGCCTCTCAGGTGACAGCTATATCAGGCTCCTGTCAGCATGCACTTCTTAGCATCTGCAATAGTATCTAGGTTTGGTGACTGTATATGGGATGGATCCCTAGGTGGCACAGTCTCTGGATGGCCTTTCCTTCAGTCTCTGTTCCAAACTTTGTCTCCATATTTCCTCCTATTAATATTTTTGTTCCCCCTTCTAAGAAGGACTGAAGCACCCACACTTTTGTAAACACAATTTTGCTAAGAGCAATTAACAAAAGGTTCAAGATTGAAAGAGAAAGATGGGATAAATAGATTAGAAATAGATTGGTGACTGTTACACTACCTAAATTCAGAGAAAAGACTGAAGAGAAGCTCAGGGGTTATAGTGCTTGCTGCTCTTCTAAAGGCCCTGAGTTCAGTCCTTAGCACCCACCTTAGACACCTTACAAGTGCCTGCAACTCCAACTCCTGAGGATCCAGTGCCCTCTCCTGACCTCTTCAGATATCCACACACATACACAAAATAAAGTTTTTAAAATATTTTTTAAAACAGAGGAAGAAATTGAAGAGGGATAAGCACTCTCTGATATTCTGTGAAGCCATGCTGGCTGTGTTAATGTGGATGGCACTGAAGTCTCAGGAACAGCAAAGAGCAAGATTACAGTTAAGGGAATAGTGGCTAAGAACTTGAAGCACATAGAAAGCACCAGAAAAGCTCAAGCAAGAGACACATGAAGAGTCTCTGAAGGACTCAGGGTTAGCTGTTACACAGAGAAAGTAAAGATGTTCATGAAAATGTGAGAGGAAGAAATACTGCAATAGTTGGAACAAGAATCTATTCCTCTCTACCTCTTCATTTAAAAAAGTGGAAGCCATAAAATTCTGGATAGAGATGTAATATCATGGGAGTACCAGCCACTTCATGATTGGATCTAAGGTGGGCTTCATGAGGTAGAACCCATACCTGTCACTATTACTAGGGCCAAGAACCCATAGCCCGACAGGTTGTAGACACTACAGAGAACTTATTACTATTTCTGCTAAACAGACATAGTTTTAAACTGATTCTTTATGACTGATTGCTATATCCATCGATCCATGCAGCTCTTAGCCCTCATCAGAGAAGCTTCTATCTGCAGTAGACACTGAGTAACACAGAGGCCCACTACTGCTCAAGGTACAGAGAATAAGAGGCTGTGGAATGCTCAGCTGTATCTAGATCACACTCCCTTCTCCAAGGCTTAGAGATCAATGTGGAAGAGGGGACAGAAAGATCGTAAGAGTCGAAAGTGGTGGATGACTTCCGTGGAACCGTCTTTTCTTATCACAGCAGTCAAGTTACACACATGAACTCACAGTAGTTATGATAACACACACAAGACCTGTGCAAGCTCTAGCATGTAAACAACATGGGGAAGGGATGTGGTCACAAGTCCTACCCCTAACTGAGGAGCTTATCAACTAGAGTAACAGTAACTGCTGAGAGAGGGAGGGAAGGAGAAAGGAAAGGAGAGAGAAAGAAAGAGAACACTCTTGTTTTTCTTTAAAGATATGGCCCCTAATGGGTCTACAATGCTCCAGTAGATGATCCCACACTCAGAAGTATATGGGCAATGCAAATTGATCTTGATGGTTTTGTTTTAATGATATTAAGTTGGGAAGCTTAGATGGTAAGGGAGAGGATAACCACAATACATTGTATAAAATTCCTAAAAATATAGAGGAAAATGTAAATAACACAAACCCAAAGCCCTTTCAATCAAAGTATTCTTTTTGTATCTAAACCTCTCTTCCAAAATAAAGTGGAAAGTAGTTTTTAGTATTGGATAAACTCAAACTGAGGACATTTGTCTCCAGTTGTCTTGCTTTGCAGCCATTCTAAAATTGCTTGTCTAAGATGATCCCAGATGCTATGTCCAGTCCCCATGAAGGATGAGGAGGCATGGAGTGGTGGATACAGGGGAAAAGATAACACCATATGTCTTAGTCACTGTTTTATTGCTAGGAAGAGACAATGTGATAAAGGCAAGTATTATAAGAGAAAGCATGTAATTGGGGCTTTGCTTACAATGTTAGAGGTTTATTCTCTTATTGTAATAGCAGGAAATACAGCAGCATGCAGGCAGGCACTGGAGCTGGAGCTGAGCATGACATTCTGATCATAGGCAGAGAAAGCAAGACTTTGGGCTTGTCATAGGCTATTGAAACCTCAAAGCCCATGTAACCCCCCAGTAACATACTTCCTCCAAAAAGATCACGGGTCTTCATCCTTCTAATCCTTTCAAATAGTAGCACTCCCTTGTGACTAAGCATTCAAATATTTAAGCCTATAGGGGACATTCTTATTCAAACTATGGTACAAACAGATATAGCCTTGAAAACACACACACACACACACACACACACACACACACACACACACACACCACACCACATCATTAAGCATGAGGTTGAGGGTACCTTATTTATTTAAATAAATGATCCACCTGAGAGCAGTAGATGATAACTAAATTCACTGAATCCTGATTAGTACAGTGGTTTGGGTTATGGGTAAGAGGCTATGTGGGGTGATTTCTACATGGGGTTCGTTATATACAATGATCAAGGCAAGGTCTATAGGGAACTCTGCCAATGGTGCTGATGGTAAAGCAACAATGTGTGCTACGCCTGTGTTCTGAAGGACTAGGATCTGATAGAATGAAATTCTCCAGATCTGTGTTGAGGATCTCATTCTAGCCCCTGATCGTGTGACTGGACCCAGAGTCAGGACCTTAAAGAAGTCAAATGGGGCAGATCCCTTACAAGAACTTCCTCCTGTAAGAAGAGAGAAACACGCACATGCACAAAAGAAGAGACCATGCTTAGACCAAGAGAGAGACAGCCACTCACTATCCAAGACACCTTAGGAGCAAGCACATCAGCTGACAGCTCAGCTACCTCACTGTGGGGTGATGAATATCTTTGAGACATGTTTTTATTTCTAAAGTATCAACATAAACGTTTCACATTTCCTGATCAGACCTGCTGGAAATGGTTCAGGCGATACATATCCTAAAAAGGGCAGGTAATCACAGCCTCTGGCAGAGCACTCCAAGGAGGACCCGAAGAACTGCTGGTCTCTTGGTCATGGTCAGAGGTCAGCATGGGTCTGCCTGTGGAGCTTCTCACAAATACAATTGTTTTGTTCTTCTCAAGTAAACTTGCCTTATTGGCCCCAACATTTGGAGGTATGGAAGTTGTGAGCCAAACCAATGCTTGTCTTACTAAGTCATCAGTGGCCTCTGTGGGTCATCTGTTTGTATGTGCCTCTCAGCTATGAAACTTTCTCCACCTATGATCTATCAACCAATCATTTATATCGAACATCTATTTACTATCTATGTATGTATCTGAATATCTGTTTATTGAATGATCTGTCATATATTTAACTATCAGCCAGTTTTCGTATATCTATACCTTTATCTCTCTAATTTAATATATAGGACTGCTTAAAGTGAAAACAGCATTACGGTTCCATTCAATCTATGACCTAAAAGGGCTAATAGATGTTAAGAGGAGCATAAAGTATAAGAATATACTTGAGAGTTACTGTGCTTCCCAGAAGTAATTGAATAATTCTGTTTATTGTGATAAGTTAAAGATGCATGTTATAATCAATAAAGCTCTAAAATTATTCAAAGAACTATAGATAAAATTCAAAACACTAAGTAAAATGCAATCCTAGAAATCATATTAGAAAATGAAAGGAGATTTAAGAAATAAAAAGGAGAGAGAACAAAATGAAAGTATGGCATGCCTGACGATACTTATGTCAATAATGATAGTAAATATATAGATTGAATAACCCAATCAAGGGATTACTGTGGTGAATTTGTAAAGAATCAATTCAATTATGTCTATAAACAAAACGCAACAGAAAATTACAAGTAGATTGAAAACTTAATATTAGAAATGATACTCTCTGAGATTAGCCTCAGAGAATAGTGATTTTATAATAAGAGACACATGCTCCAGATAAAGCCTGTGGAACCTCCTGACTGTGGGCTCAGAACCAGAAAGGAGCAAATTTATAATAACAGATGTCATGTGAACCAGAGCAAGAGGACAGAAACCTGTGACTCTGGGCTCTGAAGAGGCAGCCTCTGTGAGACCCGGGGACAATTTGGAGATGATCCTGGCTGCAGAGACGGGACTCCATCGTGTGAGCCTAATAGAAACCACCGGTGACAGTGCATTCAAGTTAACAGTTTGGGGTTTGATCAAATATATTTAAATAATGTTAAGCACTAGCTAGCATTTACTCCGAATTACTCTACAAATTCCCATAGTTAACTCCATCTTTCAAGTAAAACAGAAATATTATATTTCCCGTAAGATGATGGAATAACCTGACCACGGCTTAACTGTCACAATAAATAAATTCAAATAAAGTTTCCCATCTAGACAAAAAGTACAGTCTAAGACATTAACTGAATTAGTCTTTCATTTACTCAGATTTTTAATTTGTGTACCTGGTTGTTACAAATCCTCTAGAAACACCAAGCATATAGAAGTGTGGGGCAGAGTGGGAAGAGCCAACACTGGTGTCTTTCCGTGCCAAGGCGGCACGAGTGTGGACAGAATATAGCTTGTGTGCTACCAGTCCTTTTAAATGATGGACGCTGCTCATCACCTATTAGAAACCGGAAGCCCAGAGGTCGTCCACACCCTCTCTATTGTGCTTTACTGCTTTCAGAGTCAGTTCTGGGAGATAGCTATTTGTTACGACAGGCTGATATGTTTATCAGGACTGCGAAGAATCAGACATTTGCCAATATGCATTCTGCACAGAGCGCTCCGTGTGAGCAGACCACTGCCGATGGAAATTAGTCTACAAAATTGGCGGCTTGATTTTTGATTGTACACTAGCACAAGGCAGCATTTACACCTATTTTACAGGAGTCACAAAGTACAAGAGGAAATTCTGCCTTTTACCAAATGCGTGTTTTTCCGCCCCTTCCTTGAATGAGCTGGACGTGGGAAGCCGGGAATGTGATTGGCGCTGAGACGCTTGGACTTTCCAAACAATATATCCTTGATTATAATGAGTGGCTGAGTTTTATCTAGATACAAGCATCCAGACCAAAATGTCTATGTTATTCTGAAACAACAGCTCTTGGTGAATTAGCCACAAAATGCCTGTTTTCTCAGAGACGGCCCATTCTACATTAGCATGAATGCCCAGGGCAGCTGTCTGTTTAGGTAACTTGATCTTCTAGGCTGATTAAATATGGAGTCAGGAAAGACACATTTCAGCAGCTGATGGAGACGGAGAGCAGTTGGACACGCTAACTTGAATTAGTCTTTAAGTAAATCTACAAGGCCATTGTAAGGCCATCTTCATGGACACCAGATGATGATATGTTCATACTGTGTAGGGTAGATTCTGTCAAAAGTCAAGGCCATATCTTATTTTTAATCCAAAGTTTATTTCCCATGCTACTGTCCCTGTATTATAATTATTTCCATTTTCCAATTCCTGGTCTCCTGAATTCTTTATTGAGAGATAATATTTGAAACTGAAGATTGGGATGGGAAAAAAAATAAGAACCTAATTTATAACCCAATTTCTTTATCATGGGAACCCTCAGTGTGAAGGAGAAAAGGGGGGGATGTTAAAAACAAACACGGAGTAACTAGAAATAACATCTGGCAATGCTAATGTCAATTCTGAGAGCATTTAACAACAAAAGATAAGATAAATACTATCTACAAAATGTTTTAGCAGAACCTATATATCCTATACTCACACAGATTTCATGAGTATACCAGCATGGTCCCTTAAAATATTCGTAAGAGGCATGGGTAGAGAGATAATTCAGGCTAAAAGCTGATGTTCTTCATGACGTCCCAGTATCTGGCCTCCAAGGACACCAGGCTTACACATGATTGCCCAGACATACACGCAGGCAAAATACCCTTTCACATAAAATATTTTTGAGATAGTAAGTATAGGTATTTATGAGGATAAAAAATGGAGATGTTTATGACAGAAGTAGTTTCATTTGTGTGGTGACACCCAGGGTGTACTCTCATGTAAGTAGACAAAAATGCGAGGGTGCCTCGATTCTCTCCACAGTCCCCTCCCCCACCCAGAGCTAGCTCTTAAAGTGAATTTTGACAAAGTTGACAATGCTTTTAAATGTCTAACGCTTGTCTGACCTAATGATCTGGTATTTTGAATTACCTTAGTATCTAGTCAAATTTGTTATCTCTGACTTATATTGTTAAGGATTAGAGAAAGGAATTTTCCTACTTGGGAGCTATTTAATAGAGAGAAGACAGCTGCCTCAGATGCCTATGGAAGAGACTGAAGTCTAGAGACAGGAGAGTATGAGGTCTGGCCTGGAGCTTGGCCAGTAGTGTCCATGCCTATCAAGCTATTAAAACCTGGTAACCTCATGAGTAGAACGTGCTGCCCCCCTTAAATCCCCAGTACTAAGGAGGTAGAGATGGAAGGATCAGAATTTTAAAAACACTTTTGTAAGAGATCAATATTGGCTCAGGACCCCCAAGACTGAGTTCTCAGCAAGAGGGACAGAGGACAGGGAATAAAAGACAAGGATAAGACACGGAAGATGAAGGAGAAGGGGAAGGAAACAAGGAAGAGGGGCACAAAGTAGTTGTCCCAGAGGACAAAGGACTGCCTCTGGATAGAGAGGGTACAGACAAGGCACATAGAAAAACAATGGTTTATAAAGGTACGAAGAAGAAACCCCACTTTAGGATGAGGTGTTCAATTTTAATTGGGCATGCTAATTAGGTGGATGGACTTCAATATTTTGAGAGCTGGACCTTAGTAGTCAACCTCGGGAGGAAAAAGTGGCCAAATAAGGGGAAAGACCTTGGTGTCTAAGATTAGGAAAGTGATCTAAGGGATTTTAGTGTGGTAGAGGGAATTGGGGAGAAGGGCAAGGCTTGGTACAGCCATACCTGCCCTGCTTGTGCTGGCCAGAGTCCCTTCAATCCTCATTGTCTAGTAGAATTCCAGACCAACCTGGGATATTTGAGAGACCATAGGGAAATAACAATAACAACAACAAAACAAAATAAAAACAAACAACAACAATAAAACCCCAAATTGGAGAATTGGATATTTTGAATCTCATCTACTCATATTTTCAAAAGAAAGTGATGTATCAGAATGCATCACTTTTTTTCTTAGTGCATTTTTGCAATCTTCCTCACAGAGTGAGGATAATATGAATAAGCCCCTGTGTGTTGACGACTTCTCATCCTTTTAGATGTCAGCATCTTTAAGCATAAACCTCACACTTCCTTGGGTTATGGAATAAACAAGGTCTAGGAAACAGGCAGAGTGGGCTGCCCAGACCTGGGGTGAGCGGAGTCTTACCAGGGTCTTCCTGGGTTGAACCTGGTGCAAGGATTCATTCAGCAGCTCCTGTACCCAGAGCCACCCGCTCTTCCACATGGACAGGTCCCTGTGCTTCTCCACACTTAACCCTACACCCTGCCTCGGCTCCTGTATCTGCAGAACATTCCCTCACACACCCTAGTGCTCTCTTCTTTAAATCCCTGACACCGAAAAGGTAGAAGGCTTGTGGAGCTTAGCGTCTTTGTAGGTGTGCTGGACCATTCTTCTGGCTTAGGAGAAGCAGTAGGGTTTGAATGAAAGCATCCGTGTAGGCTCAGATGTTTGACTACTTGGTCCCCTGTAGGTGGTGCCTTTGGGGAGGCTTAACAGGTGTGACCTTGCTGGAGTAAGCGTGTCACTGGGGGTGAGCTTTGATGTTTCAAAGCCACACACCATTCCCAGTTTGCTCTCTCTTCATCATGTTCATGGTTCAAGGTGTGAGCCCTCAGCTTCACCTCTGCTCTGCCATCATGGACTCTGGAACTCAGTTAAACCTTTTCTTCTAATAGTTGACTTGGTGTTGTGCTTTATTGCAGAGGTAATAATTGATTCGGGTGCTTAAAAATGACATATTTGATTTTCGCTCTGTGGTAGGAAGAGTACCGTGTCTCCTTTGTAGCATCTCCTACCACAGCTGGTTTAAGAGACACCACACCACAGGTCAGCAGCACGATTTACCAGCAGACAGATGTGGTATTTAGTATGACCAAACTTTGCTCAGATGTCACATGTGGCACTGTGTGTACTCCCACTAAATGGGAGGAACCCTCAATACTCTGCATGACCAGCAGCCAGTTCTATATTATGTTTCTGTTGAAGAACAGCCTGGGCCACATTCAGTTTTGACAGGAGAACATGTGTCTCTTGTCAGAGAGTTGGGAGGTTACGCGTCTATTGTTAAGAATATGGCTTGATTAAAGATACACGATATTTTATCATCTAGACACCGAGGAGTCAATGATTTAAGGGGTCAAACACATTTTCTTCTTTAGTCTATTTCCCAAACATCTCTGTTTCCAAACCATTTAGGTTAAATGAGGGATGGCATTTTTTTTTGGTTGTTGTTTGTTTATCTCAAAGGGTTGTGTAGTATTTTATGTTTTGCTGACAAACCAATGTCTTAATAAAACTCGAGGGTGTCAGGTCATGCTTTAGTTTGCTTATTTAATGTTTTTCCATTTTCACATGTGTGTGGGTACCTGTGTGTGCACATGGAGGCCTGAGGTAGATTTCCGAAATCATCCTCCATTGTCCTCTCATCGTATTTACTGAGTCAGGGTCTTTCAGTAACACCCAGACTCCTGACATGGCTCTGGGTTCTGGAAAGCTCCCGTCTCTGCTTTGTTAGGCTGGGTAGCATGCAGTCACCATTCCCACCAGCATGTACTTGGGTCCTGGGGATCTGAACTCTGCTCCTCATGATTTCCTGGCAATTGCTATGACCTGAGCCATTTTCACAGCTCCAGCTGGTTATATTTTAAGTATATATCTATCTGAAAGTGTCAGAAACAAAGTATACTCATCCGTCATTAAAAGGACAGGTCCAGCTTGGGCCCACAGTCTAGAGTTCACTGATATTTGGCGTACAGATATCTACTGGCATATTGGAGTGGGGCTTTTGCAATACCCATGAAATGCCTTTAATCATGAAATGTTAGGAGTTAATTAAGCCTTTTCTCAACTGTTAGGAAAATAATTTCACAAAGAAGTGATTTTAATTTTTTAGGAGTTCATTATGTTTATATGTGGAGAACAGTACAAATATCTACTTTACATATTTATTTCAAAGCTACTTTTGTTTGGTGTGTGGTTTGCTTATTTAGGTTTTCTTGGAGGGGGTGGGTGGTTTCGAGGTATTTTTGTTGTTTGTTTTTTGAGACCCAGTCTCACTATGAGCTCTGGCTGATCTTAAATTCAAGCCAGTCCCCTTGCCACTGCCTCTGCAGCACTAACTAAGCGTCATGGACCACACCTGGCTCTTTCAAAGCTCTCTGATTTACACTTGACAGCATTACATAGATCCTTTGAGCACATAGTCCCTGTCAGTCCTTGTGTGTCAATGTCTGAGTTGCTGGAGGCATAGGCTAACAATTTGCTGAAAATGTCCTTGTAGTTTTTATTATTATTATTATTATTATTATTATTATTATTATTATTTACTTTATTTACATTTCAAATGTTGTCTCCTTCTTAGCCACCCCCCCCCGCTTTGAGTCTAAGGGGGTGCTGTCCAACCTACCCACCCACTTCCACCTCATCCCTCTAGCATCCCCCTTCTCTGGGGCATCAAACCTCAATAGGACCTAGTGCCTTCCCCTCCCACTGATGCCAGATGAGGCAGTCCTCTGTTACATATATAGCGAAGTCATGAGCTATAGATTTCTAATGAAATGCAATTATATTTTGATGAATTTTCTCTTGACTTTTGTTTTTTCTTTACATTTCTGTTGATCAAGTGACTTGTGAATCACAGTGACTTCTGAGGAGAGAGGGGTCATCAGGGAGAAATGGGTCCACATATGGCCACACAGTATTAGTGAAGTTCATCTCGTTGGCCTTAATGTTCTGAATGGGACCAGTGTGTCTGCTGCCTTGGTCTCGATACTCAAGAGGCTGGATGCCCACATCCTATGAATGTTTCAGAGTTGTTTTTGTTTTATTGAGCTAAAACAAACCTCAACAAATGCCAAGAGTGGGCTTGCATAGACACTGTCCCTGTCTCTTGAGTCTGTAAGCCACAGACCCTACCCAATATTTCACAGTAAGATTACATATGCCTTCTGAAAGTTTTAAAGGTTCCAGTGTGTTTTATTTCTCTTCTTTGAAACCCTAGTGCATTCCTGTGATTATTAACGACAACAAAGATGCATTTCTTGGCTGCTCAACGGAACGGAGTTGACTGGTAAGTTTTGCCTCCATTGGTTTAAAAATGGACTCTTAAAAAAATTCTCTAAATAAATTCCCTGAGTGTTCAAAAAGCAGGGAATAGTGCCAAGGGGCAAGAGCCCAAATACTGCCAAGAACCGAGCTAGATGGGGCTGTCAACAGTGTATTAAACACAAATAACAAAGAAATATGGTGCGTCTAAGTCTGGCCTGCCAGTTTCAAGTCTGTCCCCAAATTTCTGTCAAACTCTAATGTTGGGGAAGGAGAAAAAAAACACCAGTGCAGATTGAAAGCCCCCAGTCACCAGCCCACATTTCGGGAAATAAAGTGAAGGTTAAGTAGCTTTGACAGAAAGTAGTTTAGAGGAAGAATTCCAGTTAAAAGAATGGGATGGTAGAGAGAGCAGAGAAGAGCACTATTTGGGGGAGCTACAGGGGCAGCCCCTGTAGGCAGATTTGTGATTATTCCTATTTCTACATTGCTCAGCAGTGACAGGTCCTATCCAGCTTTGATGCAGGAGAGGGTGGTGTTCAAAGGAACCCGTTTTTGAGCTTTTGGAAGCATGGGGCCGGTGTAGCCTGGAAGGTGACTCACTAAGCTTAGGGAAGAGGTGGTCTTGACCTCTGCTGCCTGCCGCCTCACACTGCAGGGAGCTCGCTTCTGCATCTTTTTGCCCCTCATGTGTGGTCACCAATGTGGGGACCTTATCCTGCTCACATTTTCCTGGGCTTTCTGGGACAGCCTCAGCCTCCCCAAAGCACTCTCATTGGGAGGATGAAGAGAAGGGGGAGAAAATATTCTTATTTATGATGTGCTATTGTAACAATAGGCTAATGACTTCATATCATAACCTGTGATTTCTCTGCATCTCCCTTGAGTGCTGACTACAGTACTAAATGCTTCCCTGTGAATGGACAGAAACCAGGCCCAGCACGCCCTAGTTGCCATGGTGGTTTAGGGTACAGAACAAATGCATTGCATTCCTCAGGCTTAGGTCTCTGTATCCAAGTCCAGACACTATGTATCCACTATTGCCACTGTTTCATTAAGGCTGGCTAAGAAGACCACACAGTGAGAAACATGCTTCAAGCTTAGCTTGAAGTGGGTTAATCTTTTATATACTGTCACTTTTCTGTATGATTAGTACCTCCTTTAAGTTACCTTTAAATTTAGTGTTCTTGAAGGGATGTTTTGCACACTGTTTTCTGTGTCTTCCTGTCTTTGTTCATTTCCTGTTACTATCATAAAATCCCTTGACAAAAGAGATGCAAGGAAAGAGAGGGTTATTTTGGCCCATCACTGTGGAGAAGTCCTGGTGGCTAGTGCCTGAGGAACAGCTGGTCACAGCACAGCTGCAGTCAAGAAGCCGAGGGTGATGACTGCAAGCTGCTGCTCAGTTTCTATTCTCCATCCCAGGATCCTAGCCAGAGAGTAGGGATAACCATGGCTGTCAGTCTTCTCACTTCCGGGAACACAGTAATATAATTCCCCTCATGGTGATATGGTTGAGATACATTATATCAGTGTATAGAATTATCAAAGAATAAATAAGAGATGTTCTAAAAACAAAGAAAAAGGCAAAGATAATTTCTTGTCCAGAGGCCTATCTCCTAGATGATGCTAGATTCTGTTAAATTGACAGTTAACACTGACCATCACACTGCCCTTTAAGTGAGGTTCTTAGATACTGTATCAGAATACAAGAATAGGGGTTGGGGATTTAGCTCAGAGGTAGAGTGCTTTCCTAGCAAGCACAAGGCCCTGGGTTCGGTCCCCAGCTCCGGGAAAAAAAAGAAAAGAAAAGAAAAAAAAGAATACAAGAATAAGCAGGAGGAACAGGGATTCACTGGGAATCCTTGAGGTGAGATTGCAAAATTAAAAACAGTAGAGGGCTTTGTGGAAATTAGGTGACCTAGTCAGATACATAGGTTAACAACTGCAGTTTTCTAATCTCCAATTCTGTTCCTCCTGAGGCTCCCTTGTTGGGACCCTAAGTCATGAACCCCGGAGTCCCAACTTCTCAAGTCCAGCATTGTATCTCCAGCTCTGTAAGCCAGAGTTTCTGCACTCCAGAGATCCCAGAGGGCAACCGCTCTCTTCATTGTTCTGATGTTAAATATTGTCAGGTTGATTGGCTCCTGACTCAACTAAAGAGATAGCCTGAGGGCATTTCCAGGAGGAATTCTTGCTGCTGCTGCTGCTGCTGCTGCTGCTGCTGCTGCTGCTGCTGCTGCTGCTGCTGCTGCTGCTGCTGCTGCTGGCCACTATCATCCTCCATTTGCACTGGAACTCAGATTCTCAGCCCTAATTATGTGAACTGAAAGCAAACATGTTTCCTCAGAATGTCAGGACCAGATTGGAAATGCTGAAGCATCAGGCTCATGGACTGAGAGGCTACCAGAATGAAGATGACCATTGTTGGATTACTCAGCCTGAATCATGTAATCTAGCCATGGTAACAGATCCCTTCTATATTATTTTTTCATTCCATGAGTTCTAGAAAACAGTCACTTTCACTGCTACCTAGGGAGTTGGTTTTCTCTGTAGATTTCCAAATCCTGTCAGACTAGATGAATGATCATTTCATTTGAATCTCTGTATCGTCTCTCCTTTTTCAGTAACTCTCAGACAGATCTCTATTGTAACATTAATATTGCCATCTATAACTGCCAATCCTATATCCAGGCTAGCATGACAGGAAACACTGATTTTCTAATGTTTTCAACAGCTTCGTGCATGTACATTTTGGTCAAACTAATCTCTCTGCCCTTTCTTAACCTCTTCATACCCACATCAATCCTTTTCCATGCTGCTTCCATCAAATCTCCATTACACTTCATGTCTTTTTGTTTTGATTTTGTTTTCAGTTTCTGAACCATGAGTTTTAATCAGGGCCACTCATGGACATGTGTGTGCCACTATCCACTGGAGACAGACAATCACCGATGGCTATAGCACTGAAGACAATCACCTACTTTCCCTCCTCTAGCAGTCTTGCATTGCCATTAGCATCTTTGGGTGTGGTGTGGCCTTATGAGCTCCTCTCCCATCTATGACTAAATGTTTATAGGCTTATTCTGTGTGAGGCATAGGCCTGAGAGACCCAACTACTGTTGCTTCATAAGTGCCACAGTAATGACATGCTTAAAACTTTCTTTTACAGCCTTTGTCTCTATTGTACAGCTTTTACATTTGCTTCAGTTACCACCTTCATGAATTTTCCTGAATCTTGGAGGAGAGAATAATGATATTCTGTATAGCCCTGAGCCTTCCATGATCATTTGTTACCAGAACCATGACCACCTTGGCATTAACTGCCATTTTCAGTAAAGGGAAACTTCTCTCATTGAGGTAGATGGTCACACTAACCTATTGGGAATAAATATTTGGGAGGCACTGTGACAACATGTCCATTTATAAAACAACATGAGTATATTCAACTTTAGTTTTTCCATGACATCTCCAGCTATGAGCCTTTGATCCACAATAATGAACATCAACTTCCTCCTAAGCTGTAAGACTCAGATGCAATCAGAAACCAGGCTTTTACTCCACAATAACTGTGCCACATTGTACCAGTAAGGACTTCTTGCCTGAAAAGCTAGTGTTGTAGCATTGAAGACTCAAAGGTATGAAAGACCATAGCAGATGTGTCTCTATTAGTTACCATGTAGCAACTTCAGCACTATAAAGGTCCACTAGTAGAGAAGCTTCCAGTTGGGCTTCAGCATTGCAGAAGCAAATGAATTTAGCATTAGGTCTTAGCATCTAGTTCTCTTGGGGAACCAAGGGCAATACCATAACTTGTATAATTTTGGGTGACCTCTGGAGCCTTCCTGGCTGACAAGTCCTAAGGAAGTATCTTACACTGTGCATAAAGCTTTTGGTTTATAACCCATGCCTTCCAAGGTCATAATTATCCACTTTGTATGACACCTGTGCTCAAAATACAATTCTATGACCACAGAACCCAGTTATGTTCAGACTCATGAGTACTCCACATGACTTTCTGTGCTCCTTTCCATAGGCCATTTCATGTCGGTTTCTATTGGAGTCTCTTCCTTCTGTTCAAGAACCAGAACATGTGACCTCCTTGGACCTCCTACCTTTTATTCACCTCATCGAAAAAAGCCCGGGCTGATGGAAGCGAACTTTACCTTAGCTGGGCTACAGGAAACAGAACATCCAGGTCTATCCTCAGCTATAGACATTTTCACATCTTTGCTTCTCTCTCAGGATTTTGTTCCAAAATCCACGACCTCTCAGCTGTCACCCTTGCAGGTGTCATCACTGCCTTATCTCTGAGTTGTTCTAGGGTCTCCATGTCCTCTGTGTGTACTAAGCTCACTCTTTATGTGTTCTTATTTGTTGTCTGCATATCATCCACTGTGACGCTGACTCATTCTATGCCTTTTTTGGTACGGTTTTAAGATTCTGTCTGGTTTTGTTTTCTCTCTGCCCACTCCCATAGCACCTCTACTTTGTGAAGAAGTGTCATCTGCAGATTCTCTCCCCTTTACATCTGTTCCCTACTGATGCTGTGGCCCCTGGGATTAGTACCAAGCAGGGTGTGACAGATGGGGAACTGTATCTGGACTGGACAGGAATGCAAACTGTCACCAAGTAGACACTTGCAAACTCATTTCTCTGTCAACTGTGTACATAACAGTGATTTATCTATTTGTTTTGTTGCTGAGGGCATGGCAGTGATGGCAGGCATGACATGATCACGGGGACATGTCTGAGCATTCTTTACATTTTAAACCACTATGTCCTAGTTATATTAGAAAAATGGCAGCAAATATGTAACAGCGTAATGGGTTTCTGTGTTAAAATATAAACACAAAACACTATAATGATGCAGATTTGACAGCATGATAACCGCCATAGACATAAATAAAATATAGAGCTCGAAATTTTTCTTAATTCTTAAAAATTAAGATATCTTAGGAATGTTTTAGATAAGTAACCTCTGAAACAGTGAGATTGACTCCAATGTTTTACTTTGTTTCCTTGGAACATATAAAAATGGTGTCAAAGTACCATTTCCTTGAGAATTTCTGCGAACTCTAGGGAACAAAGTGTTGATGTTCTTTGTTTTAAGGGTTTTACACTTTAGTTATTGAAATTTAAGAGGCATTTCATACAGAGAAAAAACAGACAACCTAAAGACACAGAATATTCTTATCCACAAAGCTGAGGGGCAATTTCTCATCTGAAAATGGTGATGAGATTAATGCAGTGGCTGGGAGAGATGCCGTCACAGCTGTGGACAGGGCAGCATGTGGAATAGGTGACCTATCCTCTAGATCAAGTCCAGAGGGATCCCTCCAAAGTATCCCTCAGGCAAATACAAATGATACATGTGAAGAGGACCAGACAGGGATCTGTGCAGAGATGGCCACATGGAGAGATGGTGCACACAATTCTGGCCACACTAAGGGATGGTGCACACAATTCTGGCTATACGCGATCCTGACATTAGTTTAGAAACAGGAACATCACAGACATTGTGAAGAACAATGAGATAGGAGAACAAGCTCATGGCACACATACTTTCAAATGCTTGCAAACACTCTACAGTGAGTTTTTAATCGCTTAGAAAATTAAAATGGGTCATTAAGTATCTTCTTACTTTCACCTCAATCAAAATCTAGCTTATTCTTAGCACAGTACTTGGAAGGAATCTTCTAGTGACATTTGAAAAAAAAAAGTCCTTAAACAACTATGCTCTTATAAAATTAGTTTATTTGGTGCAAATGTTTGGGAGAAAGAAAGAGGTCATCTTCAAAGGGGGTGTTGTAGACAATTGGATAACATTTAATGTTGGCTCTTTTTCTCAGGATAAAATGTGTATGTGTTGACCCAAATTGTCACAGACTTCCCATGTATGTGATTCTTTCTGATCAGCAGCAAGCAAGACTCTTTTCATTTCATTGATCTCCTCCCCCATAATCATCACTTTGTACACTTGAATTCCTTTAAAAATCTGGTTTTTATTATTTATTTATTTTGAGGCACAGTCTTGCTATGTAGATCAGGCTGTCCTTTGACTTCACATCCTCTGGCCTCCTCCTAGCAAGCCCTGTGATCACAGGAGTGGGATGACACACCCAGTTACATTTTGACATGACTTTGTCACTGTTGGAAGTTTTAGAGAATAATTAAGAAAGAATAAATGTCTTTAAGTTGCATGTTTAGTGTGACCTGTGTATTGACTGTTTATGGAATAAGTGGATAAAGTAATTCACATCAAATAATGTTTTGTTTTAGTTTTTCTGCCTTTTTCTGTCTCTGTCTCTTTCTCTCTTCCTCTATCTATCTATCTATCTATCTATCTATCTATCTTTCTATCTATCTATCTATCTATCTATCTTTCTATCTATCTATCTATCTATCTATGTATCTATCTATCTATTATCTATATCTATATATAGATATAGATATTAGAAAATATTTGAAAAAATGTCCTTGGAAAATATACCAGAAGAAACAATGTGGAATGAAGTAATAGAAATTAATAATCTAAATTTAATAGAGTGGTTAAATACAAGTATAATCAAATTAAATAAAGAGTGGTAGTCTGACACAGTCCTGTTATATAAGCACATGTGGTAGAAACATAAAACATGAACTGTTTGATTAGAAAGCACCTAAGTGTGCTGATAAGAGAAAAGAACCAGTTTGCTCCAGGGATGAGCCCTGTATGTTTGTGTTGGGTGATGGCCCAGATTTTCCTGGAACTAGACCTTGAGTGATTGCTAGCAGATGAAGAAAACAAGGATGGTTTTAGACAATTAAAAGTTTTAAGGGGTTAGGGATTTAGCTCAGTGGTAGAGCACTTGCCTAGCAAGCGTAAGGCCTTGGGTTCTGTCCCCAGCTCCGAAAAAAAGAAAAAAGTTTTAAAATTTATTTATTTTTAATTTTCTGTGTGTATATACATGCATGTGTGTGTGTGTATAGGTAACTTTAGTGGCCAGAAGAGGACACTTGATCCTCAGGAGCTGGGCTGGAGTTATGGGCAATTATGAGCTACTCAGTGTAAGTTCTGAGAACTGAACTCTGGTTCTCTGTAAGAGCAGGAAGTCCTCTTAATCTCTGAGTATCAATCCAGACCCCCCAATTAGGCTTTTGTCCTTTATTATACAAATATATATATACACATATATGTATACACATACATGTATCTATACATACACAGACAAACATGCACACACACACTCACACTCACACACACACACACATAGATATATGTACACACACACACTTACACACATACAGGTACACATACATAAAAACATACACAGACACACAGACATACACTCCTTATGAAGTCACTTAGGTATTTCGCTTATTGCTCTTATAATTTGCAGCCTAGCTTAGTGGATGAAATCTAAACCATACTCTGAGAACCAGGTCTGTCTAGACACCTCTTAATTACACATTTACATGTTGACTCACAGTTATGCTAAAGAAGCAGAAGGCTCTCATACTGTGGAAAACATGAGTAAATAAATGCAGATCTGTTTAGCCCTTATCTGCCTTACTCAAGATGAGTGATGAGGGGCGTCTCCCTCCACATTCCTAAGCCCTGAGCAACACTTCCATGGTTAAGATCACATGTTCCTTTGCTGCACGCTCTGTGCAACTGAAACACTGCATACAAACCTCCAATTTTATACCTTCTCCCATTCCTAAAAATTGAATAGTGACCCTTCCTTCTGACTTGCTGGGACAGGAGCACAGCCATGATTCCTGCCCTATCCACCTACACAACCCCCAACTCAGAGTTCACGGGTCTCAGAGAAATAATGTGAAACATTTAAATGAAACCAGTTCTAAAATTGTAGAAGTGCTTGCAGTGGTTGAAGTCCATGAAAACAGTTGATAAAGCAATGGTTCTTATACTTTTAGTCTTCAGAAAAATAATTTAATATTAGGAAAATAGAGATAACTGCTTATCGGCGATACTGAAATTACTTTCTGAAAAGGTCACAGCATTTCCTCAAGTTGAATGAGGGATATTAATATGAACTCTCAATAATAGGGCTGCTTGAACAGGACTAGCATAGTGACATCATCAACTGACATGCCGACCTGAACAGAGGAAATTCCACAAGGACCCACACTTAGAAGAAATAACGAGTTCACTGGCTGATGAGAGAGGAGAACCAGTTTGCTCCAGGGATGAGCCCCTGCGTAGGTTGCATAATACCAACTGGCCAGTGCTGGATGCATGTATAGTCAGGCAATGGTAAATGGACTTAATATATAGCATTATATAGCAATATATAACATTCATGTGTGTGTATATATGTGAATGTGTGTATAAGCATCTTTGTGTGTGTGCGTGTCTATGTGTATGCATGTGCATGTGTGTATGTGTATGTATGCACTCATGCATGTCTGAATTTGGTTGTATGTATGTGTGCATGTGTGTATGTGTGTTAGAATGTGTGTGTGCATGTGTGTGTGCATGTGTATGATGAAGAGGATGTAATGAATTTGGAAGGGAAGGGCATGAGAGGGTCTGCGAAGGGAGAGGATGCAGTAGGAGTGATATACAAAGTTTTTAAAATTATTAGGAATAGAAGATATTTATAGTGTTTTAGGGGGAAAGTTTGGAGCCTGGAAATCCCAGTATTCTGCAATTAACTCCTCATTCTGAGTAGTAAATAGATCGGTGATGGTGAAAGGCAGAAAAGGGGATGTTTAATCATTGCACAATGGAAAGACGAGCCAATGAAGGCTCTAATATTCTTACATCTGTCTCCCAGGTGCTAACTTGAGCTTTAAGTCCAAATAGAGGAGGAACTAGGGCAGGCAGGCAAGAGGGCTGCATGGTTAAACAGGTCTCAAAAAGTCAGAGATACTTGTCTCAGCTCTGGTTCTCCAAAGTGGTTAAAAAAAGGCATTGCTCAAGGATCAGCTGGTTCTCAGGAAATGGTTACTCATGCTCCAGCACTGTGCTGGCTGGCTGGATTTATTTCAACTTGACAAAAGCTGAAGTTATCAGAGAAGGGGAGATTCAGTTGAGAAAATGCCTCCATAAGATGAAGCAGAAAGGCATTTTCTTAATTAATGATTAATATGGGAGAGCCCAGTCCTTTGTGGATGATGCTATCACTGGGATTTTGCTCCTAGGTTCTATAAGAAAGAACACTGAGCAAACCATGAGGACCAAGCCAGTAAGCAGCACTCCTGCATGGCCTCTACATCAGTTCCTCCCACCAGAATACTGCACTGCATGATTTCCTGCCCCTCCCCCCCCCATCGCTTTGGATGTTGGTTATATGGAACTGTGAGCAAAATAAGCCCTTTCTTCTGCAATTCGTTTTTGGTCGTGATGTTTCATCACAGCAACAGTGACCCTAACTAAGACGGGCATGAAGTTTCAGCCTCAGAGTCAGTTGCCTCTGTCTGAGGGGTGCTGTGTTCTCTGACTCTCTCTTCTGGAGCAGGAGGACACTGAAAGCACAGGATAGTGACTAGAGTCATTGAGGTACTTTTGGAGATCTGTGACGACTGTGTACAAAGCTCACAGAGAGGTGGCTGCGTCACTCTTGAGATTGTGCCTTCTCCTTGAAGATCATGTATTGCCCTTTGCAAGGTAGACTCCTCTTGGGTAATTGACATGCTTGCATGTAAAGGTAAGCATGTGACCCAAAGTAAAGTAGCTGTGATGTCCCTGTGCCATTATTGTCAACCTGACTGGACTTGGAATTACCCAGGAGTCACACCTTTGGGAGGATTTCTGAAGGCCTTTCCAGGGAGGTTTCACTTGGAAAGGTAGACTCAACATGAATGTAAGCTGGAGGCCCAGACAGGTTTTTTTAAAGTATATAGCTAAGAGGACACCACCTTGCTTGTCTATTGAGAGGTGAGATGTCTCTGTCTGTCATACTCTTAACATAGATTCTACCTACCATGCCTCACCCAGCACAACGTATAAACTCTCTCAAAACATGAGGAAAACCTCTCCTCCTGTACATAGTGCTTTGATCAGATATTTGGTCATAACAATGCAGAGGGTAACTAACACAGACACGGCTACAAAATGGTGAGACACCAGGATTCTACAAGTTTAGTTAAAACTAAAGCAGCCAATTGAGAAGCTGAGGCCTTGTAGCAGAAGTGTCTCCGTGCCAGTCAAAAGACAAAGGGAAACACCCAGAACTGTAACATGAAGACTTACTCAAATATCTTCCCTTCCAAACTTGACCCAAGATCAAATCTCAGGCCACTGAGCAATTAGAAAAGACATTGGTGCCATTGCCTATGTGGAGACAACTGTCTATGGCATGCAGGGAGTTGGGCCTTTTAGGCATCCTTATGGCGTAGGGATTAAGTTGGTGGTTGCTGGAATGTGTGAGGTGATGTCACTCATTCTTTGTGAGGAGGCCAGCTTCACATGTTTCCTCCTGAAATACATGGCTTCTCTCATTTTGCTACACACAAAGTACTTGAAATCAAATCCTTTGGGTTCTCAGATGCTGCACTGGTCCAGGATTGGGCTCTCATGAACACTCCTTTGCCCTTTACAGAAGGATTAATGAAGGGTAGGAAAGGTCACTGCTGTGTTCTCAGACACTGGCCCTGCTGTTAGTCAAATGTTGACTTGAGAGCCTGCGGACTTTAAAACCAAACACTGTAACTAGACACAGGTGTAATGAGAACATTTTCCCTTTGGAGAAGCATTTTTGGTGTCATGTTGTATATACACGAAGGTTAAAGGACGAGCATGAGGTTTACAAATCTCGAATTTATAGAGGGGGCACCCGCAAAGCAGTCAGGTTCTGGTGACTTTTTTTTTCAGTTGCTTTCTTTGGTACTACTCCTGTTGCTATGATAAACATAAACAAACAAAAACCAAACCAAGCCAAACCAAAACCAAACCAAAACAAAACAAAATGACCATACAACATGGAAAGTCCACTCGTGAACCTTAACAACTCGGCTGCCTAAGAATGAACTGAACAATGATACAATGAGCTGACGTGTCAGTGTGGGCAGAACGCTCAGATGGCCCTACCCCTGGATAAAGGACAATAAATAAATGTCTGGTGAGAGGGGAGAATCAATGTTCACGGAGTATCCTGAGTGGTCAGACCAAAAGTCAAACAAGTATTGAGTGCATGTCTACCTCGCTGCTGGGGTGTTCATGTACCACAGCAAGTTGCTCAAGAGAGGCATAACACAGTCCATAATTGAGGTCCCAGTCCATGTTTCCCCTGGTGAGGAATATCAGGGTCTGGAACAGAGATGCTGTGGTTTCAGGTCTTCTGCGTGACTGAGAGTTGGGAGCAGGGGTCTGAAGCTTCCCCTTCAGAAGAGCCCATGATGGGGGCAGAATCCAGTTTGCTTCCACGTGAGTGCCTAGAGTATGGAGGGACTAGAAGACAGAAGGCCTTCTCTGGGAGATTTAGGAGTAGCTCTTTACATAAAGGCTTCCTTCCACCCCACCCCACCCTGAGGTGATCCTTGATGAAGGAGATAGTCCTTGGTTGTCCAAACTGTTTTATTTGATGGTAGCTGTGACTATATGGACCCTACTCAGGGTGAACCAAGGATTCAATACCTTTTGTGGGGAGGAGTACCTAGGAAGCTCATTGGCTGAATACTCCGGGTCTATCTAGATACCTCATTAGCATAGCGAACTCCAGGCTTTTTATGCTACGTGACCAGTTGTCATGGTCCTCTCAGTGGGGTGTCATGGTTACAGATTCTGAATCAGGCAGTTTGGCAGGGAGTTGGCTCCACACCTGCCATTTTTGATTCTGAGACTCCCTGGGGTCTGAGCCTGCTCAGCCTTACCAGATCTTCTGTCTACTTGTCCCACATGGTCCACTTGCTCCACATACAAGTATGAGCCTCACTGAATGGACTCAGAAGAGGCATATATCTCTCCTTTGCCAGGGCATTTTAAAATAATTTATCAACTATTATATATATATATATATATATATATATATATATTCAAAAGCATTCAACTAAATTTGCCTCTCAAATTAACCTATCAATATGTCTACAGATATTTATCAAATTTTCTCAAAATGTAATTTATCAAATTTTCTCAAAATATAATTTTTGTATTTGGTTAATATAAAACACTGTCCAAATAACTTTATCACCTGCATTTGATGGATATTTCTATTAAATCTCTTCTGTCTACAGCTGGGAATTTTCCTAATTAGCTCTGTTCTAGTTACTCTGTGTCTTTCCTGTTACAAAGTGCTGGATTGTAATAATTTAATAGTAATTTAAGGAAGAGAGTGTCTATTTTGGGTCACGGTTCCTAGAGGTAACAGTCCGTCCTGGTCGAGATGGTCTGCCAGGTCCAGTTCTGTGACCGCAACGGGAGGGATGAATACTGGTTCTAATTCTCTTTCACCTTTTTATTCCAGGACCACAGCCCCTGGAATGATAGCACCTACGTTAAGACTGGGGCTACCTACTGCAGTATACTGACTAATCCCTCAAAGGTATGTCCACAGATTTATTTTCATTGTGATTCTAAGATCCACTGAACTGCTAATGAAGAGTGGCTGTCACTGACTGTGACTGCAGATGGGACTCCCCGACATGTAAAATTTTGCTCTGCTTTTCCAGAACTTGGTAGCTAGAGGGGAAATCTGATTAAAAACAGGTTGGACAGTTAAGTGAGTTGTTTCTCAGTTGGTGTTTTTAAATTTCAATTGCATTATTTACTGGTTTCCCTCAATTTACCCAGTGCTATGATTATAATAAAAATAAGATTCTGCTGTATCATGAGATATACTCAATTAACAAGAGTTCTACAAGGTAAAGACTGAAGTTTGTGTAGAAACTATCTGTGATGGTTTGGATATGCTTGACCCAGGGAGTGGCACTATTTGGAGTTGCGGTCTTGTTGGAGTAGGTGTGTCACTGTGGGTGTGGACTTTAAGACCCTCATCCTAGCTGCTTGGAAGTCAGCCTTCTAGCAGCCTTCAGATGAAGATGCAGAACTCTCAGCTCCTCCTGCACCATGCCTGCCTGGATGCTGCCATGCTCCTGCTTTGATGATAATGGACTGAACCTTTGAACCTGTAAGCCATCCCCAATTAAATATTGTCCTTATAAGAGTTACCTTGGTCATGGTGTCTGTTCACAGCAGTAAAACCTTAACTAAGACATCGAGAGACAGAAAAAATATTTAGAAAGCAATGGGAGAGACTGCTAATGAAGAAGCTGTGGATATTTTTCTGGCAGCATTGAAGGGGAGTTTGAGAGAAATGGCTATCTCTTCACAACACATCAATTGTGATGAAAGTGGGCTCATTGGGAAGATGAAGAATAGAACAGAATTCATAAAAGTGTAGGGAGGCCAACAGACATGGAGTATGGAAGGGCAGATTAATTCCTCTATGGGCAATGACACTGCCAGCCAGAAGATAAAACCTAAAGCCAGGTAAGAGACACACAGCACAAGGGCCCAGGCTCTCCAGTACACAGCAACACACATACAGAGTAGTAAACATACCCCATAGTGTAGGGGAGGGCCGGTATGCTGTGAGACGACTCCACCAGTGCCTGGCCACAGAAGGGGAAGGTTTGGAAGTTGAGGTGTAAAGATCTGAATATCACAGGCAAACCTACTGAGCATGTTGTGGTAATCTCAAGATGCTTTAGTTCAGAAGGGCCAGCTGGCGGTGTATGCAAGGACAAAAAGTTTTAAGTGAACTGCAATGGTGTCTCCCAGAGATCAGTAAAGGACAGAGTTGTGGACTCGTATATAGACATGGTAAGACATCAAGATGGACTCCAGATGTGAACGGTCAGCTCAGATTCACCACTCTGTGATGAGTAGCAGGGAAAGAAAGACTCCCTTTTTCTATGAGGGTGGACCAGGGCCTGCCGGCTGGATCACTGTGAAGAGAAAATGAGAAGCTGGTAAGGATAAAGAAGAGGAGGAGGTAGAGGAGGGGAAAGAGGAGGAAGAAGAGGGGAAAAAGAAAGAGGAATGGGAAGAGGAGAAGGAAAAGTAGAAAGGAGGAGGAAGAGGAGAAAGGAGGAGGAAGAGGAAGGAATTATTTGCTATAATTGGACAATAAATATTTTTATATCTAAACTTAATTATTTTAGATTTATTTAATTGTACATGTGTGAGTCAGTGAACCACACATCTGACCTATAGAAGTCAGCAGGAGGTGTCAGATGCCCAAATACTGTGAGTCATGTGATCTGAGAATTGGACCCATGTCCTCTATAAAAGCTGCAAGGGCTCTTGACTGCTGAGCCTTCCCTCCAGCCCCTTGATAGCTCATCTTGAAAGGAACACTAGGAACACGACAATTTGTTTCATTATGTAAATATACTATTTTCCTAAATGTAATGAATGTGTCAGTTTATTTCATATTTAACCTTACCGAGTCCTTTTTAGAAGAACTGTTTTTAGAGTAGCTGTGTGTCAAGTGTCTATTAACATTAGTAGTCAACCTGCCTCAGTTACTAAGGGAAAACATAAGAATTTTTATGTGCAATGTGGATAAGACAAAGCCATGTACCTTGAGCAACAAGGCCCATCCTGAATGCCATATTTTTGTCCTGTCTCGAGGGTCCTTGTGTCCCCTGATTGCCCCACCCAATGTTAAGTATTCATTGCAAGTTTGAGTCATAAATGTTGGTTCTGCCTTCATTGTTGTTTTGAAGTTTCTATGCTGCAGGCCTTCACCGAGTGATTCCCGATTCGCTCCTCCCTGCATTCTCCAGTCAATCGTTTTTTTTTGCCCCGCTTTCCCTAATTTGAAAATAGATTCCATTTATAAGCTGAAACTTTTTTTTGACATCTTAGCTCTCATAACCCAACCCACAAGTTCCTCTCAATTACTCAATGAATGCTAGAGATGTCATGTAAGATTTTTCAGTTTAATTTTAAAGCAGCTATCGAATGCGTTTTATAATTGGATGAAGCCAAAAAATGTTATTAAAATTGAGCTGTAATTGTTTGCTTTGATATGCTCTGTGTAATGATGTTCGAAGCAGCCTGACTCAATGGCGCAGTCAAAGACAGGGCTGCTCCTGTTGGCAGCACAGAAAGATGTCTAGGAAACTTAGCAAGAGGAGGAGTGGGTGAGGAAGACTGCTGGAGGGAGTAGGGGAGGGAGAAACCCAAACTGTGGAAGAACGGGAATCCCATCCCACAATTCAAAGATGCTCTTTCCCAACACTTAATGAGAAGTCGACAGTTCATTTTTCCCATGTTTAATATACTTGCTAAGGAAAAAGATGAGCTTGGGATGATAACCTTTTAATTAAAGATTCACTGGTTACACTGGCGACTTCCTTGATTTGGATGCCAGGACAACCCTGAGGCTCTCAGAAAGGAACTGTGTACTTTTAAGGAAGCAATTCCACTTAACTGAGAGAAACTAAGGCACACGAGACTGAGTCAGTTCTCTGAATATAACCGCTTTTCCTTGGAGTAGGGTTTCTCCTGATCTCCACAGGGAGGGGAAACCTATTCTAACACACGCATGCACTCTAGAAATTACCCATAATTCATTTCCATTTCTTGCCATTTCAATAATGCAACGTGTAAGAGTATGCACGGTTGTGGTAGCAATGAAGAAGCTATTCAAATTTTACTGAAAACCTTCCAAAAGAGGACAATTATTGTCCAGTAGCTAAGGTTATTGGTACTAATAATTTGGGGGAACATAATAAAAGTCAATATTATTTGATACAAGAATGCAAATGTTAATGCATTTCATATGAAGAGAACCAGTTTCACCTGAGAAATTCTGGCTGACAGCGCAAGTGGCTTGTTTGGAGCACTGCTTAGTGAGTTTGTGTCCCTTGTTTTGCTCCCCTTACCCCACTAAGGTCCAATGTCTCTATTTTTCTGCTCATGCTTGCTTGCAAATCCACCTCTGTGCTGTACCCATCACACCAGATCAAACCTGATCCACTCTGTCACTACCTGGGTTTGCTTTCCTTACGTGGGCACACTTATGTAGCCAGAGTCATTGGGCTGCAGCCCAGCCATGGGTCTTTCCTATCCATTTTCTGCTGTCTGCACGCTACTGTCCAGATTTCCTTTACCTTCCAAATCACTTGTCCCCTTGAGGTAGTCTGGATTCAGCTAATGTCTTGGCTTAAAGATATAGGGGCTGAATTATAGCCAAACTCCCACTTCTTTAAGCAGAGCTAGATGTCCTCATTTGTTTGGGCTCTGTGGGTTCTGTTTCTGTGGCATTTTCAGCAGATCCCTGGGACCAAGAGAAGCCCACAACCTTCAGTGTCATTTCATCAGTAATAAAAGTTGTTTACCCCATGCTTATCAACAAAAGTTCTCAGACAGTTTTGTGAGATGTGATTGCATTCCTGGGAATTGTAGAATTTAGTGTCTTAGGATACTGCAGGGTTGGTTATTATGATCAGATTCTGAGTGTCCCAAGACCTCTTTACCTACTACTGATTACTGCTCTCCTCCTCCTCTTTCTCCTCTTCATCCTCCTCCTCCTAAGAATGAGACAAATGTGATAAAATGTTCATAATCAAGGTGATGAAATTAATGGCAAGAGGAAGAGGAAGTCCTTGATATGTGTGTGTGTTTATGTGTGGGTATGTACGCGGGAGTACAGGCTTCCTGGAGCTGCAGTTACAGGTGTCTGTGGGCACTTGACTTGGGTGTTGGGCACCTAGGTCAGGTCTGCTGGAAAGCAGCAGGTGCTGTTAATCACAAGCCATCCCTCAGTCCGAAAGTAAGTTCCAGGTACCATTCTTACAGCTTATCTCTTTACATTTTAAATTATTTTCAAAAGATAAATAGACTAATTCCATCCTTGTATACAAGGCTTCAGTGACATACTTTATAGTTATCTCTTAGTCAGTGGAAATATATATATGATTAAATACATTCATTTAATATTATATTTAATTTATGTAGTTATATGCATACATTTAATATAGTTACATGAATCTGCATATATGTATATTAGTTGATATTAATACAACTAAATATAGTAATTATTAACTTATAAGTGTATTTTGTATAATACACTTATTATTTTATATATAACTGTGTAATAGGTTAAATACATCATGTACTATATATCAAATATGCACAATTGCAGATAAAAATAGCCTTCCTATTCGCCCAAGTCTATTAAGGGAAGAGTCTGCATTAGGACCCATCAGATGTGATTTCTTCAATAAAGAACGTGGCAGAGTTGATATGGTGAGCATTCAGAGCCTTTAGAATTGTCCCAAGAGGAAAGGGGGCACAGGAAAATGAGATGGGAGAAGAGAGTGTGAGAGTGGAGAGGGGACAGAAGGAGAGGTTACACTCCGTAAGCAGCCATGTGTGTCTGCCTGAGTGACATACCCACTGTCACAGTTAGCTCAGGCAGCCATGGCATCAGGCTAAGTCAGATCAGCAGGAATGGTGATTTTCTGAGCCCCTAAGGTCTGGGTGGCTTTCCCAGCCATAGACTACACCAGTGCTCACCCAGGCATGCTAGTGCCTCCCAGCTGGCTTTGTCTCCCAACTTTCTATGGCTCTCTGTTCCCATTCCCCAGTGAGCCCCAGACAGCATTGACCTGGATTCTGCTTTTGCAAGTCACCTTCTAGAAATCTCTCAGAATGAATGCATATTTTAGAGCAGATTTGTGGTGGCGGGCACTTTACAGATAGCCACCATTAGTACTAACAAACCGAAACTACTATGAAGTGTGGTTGGGACATTAGGTCAGCAGGGCCAGGGGCCTTCCCTGAAGCACAGTAGCTTCCCATAGCTCAGTTACTTAACAGGAGAAACTGTTTCCAGTGGTGAAAGATTGTGTACTTTGAGGGACAATCCATTGACCCTCAACAGTAAGACAGACTTTGCTCTGTTATAAGTGGTCCAGAATTACTTGTGAAATGAATCAACACAGACCTCCGTGGGATTGCCTGAGTCTCTAAGGGTGGACGAGATCTGTCCTCATGGGGCAGGGTGAAGCTACAATGATCCTGGATCTAATTAAGACATCTAGGTCTTGAGCACTGTCTCCTGAGTCTCCCTTCCCAGGTTCATCTTCCAATCAAACATTAGGAAGGCTTTGCTGTTCCATTTTGAGGGGACCATTTCTCAACCAGATTGCAGTATGGATAATCTAGAGGTTAAATATCAAGAGACGATAATTAACTCCCAATGTTAGACAGAGGGCAACTGCCGCTTGCTTACCTTTCAGCTGAACTGTCAGTCACAGGATGGGGAGTGAGCTGCTCTCTTGCCATGGAGGCAACCCACAGTACACAACTGCTCAAGTAACTGAGGCAGGGAACTGGCTCCCAACAAATACTCTCATCTCCCCTCAAGTCACAGGTTCCTGCTCCAGTTGATACTACCCCCTCAGCACAACTCAGTGGGAGTGTCTGGTGCCTTGTTTTATGAGCCAATCGTTTAACTCTTACTCTCATTTTAAGATGTCTTGATCAGATTAAGTATTATAGTTGCCCATTGAGTCTAGAGGAAGAAAAACAGGATTACCTAAGTCCTTTGAAGTGACTCTGGTGGTCCCTTGTTGTTTCCTGGCAGAGGGGTGGATCTGTAAAATGAAGCTATGAAGCTCAAGGCCACCTATGGTGATGGGAGTCTTTGGGGTTTGTTATTCTTCAGGGGGAAAAAATCTATGTGAAGACAGAGACAAGGAGATGTTTCATGCTGCATATGTTTAATATTTTTTCTCTTTCTGTCCACAAATAGGAGCAGTAAACCTCTCAAAAACAAATGCTTTCTAAAAGGCACCCAGCCTGCTCCTACAGTCTCCAACCTAAAGTCGAAGGATATTTTTTCCTCTGGGCTTGATGCAGAAATCTATATAAAGCTAAGGAAACACAGTCAGTAGCTGTCAATATGTCATGTTCCCGTCTAATCTTCAAACTCATTATGGCGACAGAGAAATAAATTGAATGTGTGTAGATAATTGAGTAACTTGTTAAAACAACAGATATTTAAAGGAGAAAGCTGAGTTGCTGAACCAGCTCTTCACATGACTGACTAATCGGTCACTGTTGTAAGGGACCATTAACTGGAAAATTGTTACTGAAATCTCTCTCTCATGACATATATGTTTCTTGCTTCTGTTTATGACAGGAGCTAAAAGACCTTTCAGCCTATACTATTTAAACATGTATTTATGTTGAAGTATATGTACACATACATGTATAATATAAAAATATATACATACACGAGTGTATATATGTATATGTATACATATGTACACACATATACACACATGCACACATATAAATATTCATATATATGAATATATAGAGAGAATGTATATATATATATATATATATATATATATATATATATATATATATATATATATAGAGAGAGAGAGAGAGAGAGAGAGAGAGAGAGACTGATAATTATCCTAATCTTCACGTTCTGGTTAAGTTTTGATTAATAATTCCTCAGTTCACCTCTTTCCTCTTACATTTGGGGTAAGGAGTAATTAAGCTCATACTTTGCTTAGAAATACCTCAGCCAAATATCTAGCTGATGCTCTCAATAAAAGCCAAGTACTTCTGGCCCAGGTGTATGTGTATATGTGTATGTGAGTGTGTATGTGTGTGCATGTGTGTGTATGTGTGTGTGTGTATGTGTGTGAATGGTAGTTATAGTGTGTGTGTATGTGTGTATATGTGTGTGAGTGGTAGGTGTAGTGTGTGTGTGTGTGTGTGTGTGTGTGTGTTTACGTGTGTATTATAGTGCCCGTTTGACTTGAAGACTCCATGCTTGTTAGTGTTGCCCTCACAGGTTAGTGCTGCTTGAGAATTGTCCTCTGCTCCAGCATGTCCATGTCTTTACTGTGCATGTCTTTACTGTGTTCCATGTTCATGGCTAGAACAAGGCACTCTGGAGAAGGCTTTGTCACAGAAGTGGGGAAGGAGCAGTCATAATTTCTTAGACTCTGGCTTATACAGGCATTTATTTTCTCCAGTCTAGAGGCTGGGAAGTCTCCTTTGAAAGTTCCAGAGGCTTCGTCATTTGTTGAAGAAGCTCTTCCTGGCAATCAGGTGAGTGACCATCACGCACACCATCTCATGCAGGGGTATGTGTGTGTGTGTGTGTGTGTGTGTGTGTGTGTGTGTGTGTGTGTGTGTGTGTGTGTGTGTGTGTGTGTGTGGTGTGTGTGTGTGGTGTGTGTGTGTGTGTGTGTGTGTGTGTGTGTGTGTGTGTGTGTGTGTGTGTGTGTGTGTGTGTGTGTGTGTGTGTGTGTGTGTGTGTGTGTGTGTCTGTGAGTGTGTGTGTGGTGTATGTGTGTGTGTGTGTGTGAGTGTGTGAGTGTGCATGTGTGTGTGTGTGTGTGTGTGTGTGTCCAGTACCTGGCTCTTCCACCAGTACAGAATTATGTGGCACGTTTTTCTCTTTACCTAGTTACTCCACAGAGACTGTGCCCAGGGAGGGATCAGGGAGGGATCTGAGGATTCCCCAGAGCCTCTGGCTGGGAGTCTCCAACAGGCTGTCATGAAGAGGTGGGCCCAGGTTGTATGCAACTCCTCTGACCTGGGGGCTCTTGAGTCTTGCCTCCAAAGCATAGTCCCTGAAGGTTCTCAGAGTTCTCTGCTAAGGAATTGGTTCCTCCCAGTGGGCCTCAGACAACAGTCAACTCCCAAGTGGCAGGCATCTTATCAGAGACAAGCGAGGGAGGGAGTAAGGCAGGCACCCAAGAAGCCCCAGAGCTCTGGCAACTGATCGTCCCTTAAAGTCTTAAAATTGACGCAGAATTGTAAGTGGCAGGAAAGACCTTTTGTGTGCGTTCTGCTAAAGGGAACCAGCCAAGAGTTCGTACATTATGGTGGCTGCTGTCATAGCCATCCCTGGCACTGGGGTCCCCTGCCCCTTCTACTGCATTTCCAGCTCCTGGGTGTTACACACCAATGGTAGACATTGCCAAAATAGGCACGGAAAATGAAGTATCCAAATAATCTTTACAGTGCATGGTAGATTTACATGACTGCGGCTACAAGGTACAGCTTGGACCCTGGCTGCAAGCCACCTGATTCAGACTGAGCAGTGTGGGATGATTAATAATGCATGTGCTTCCCGTGTTGCCTTTCGGTCACCATGAATCGTACTCCAGCCGGGTTGGGCAGATGTGTTGACTGCTGCTTACTTCACATCTTAAACAACACAACCGAATAGACTTCATCACGAAATCTTTAGACAGTGGCTCGTGCTTTAGTTCTTTACTTTAAAGAAAGAAAACAACAACAGGGAGACCCCTTTCATCACCACGGAGGGAGATTTAACGTTGATGATCCCTGCAGGATTTTTACAAACTGCTCCTATTTATGAAGGAAAGAAAAAATAAATAAATCCACCACATCTCTCACTGCAGCAGAAATAAATGAAGCCCGGTCCGGAGAAGCTTGTCTTTAATCATGAAATGTGCAGCATTTGGCTGGGCAGAATTAGCCATTTGTCTTTCTAAAGTAACGCCTCAAGAGCACCCAGGGCCCAGAAGCAAAACCCACAGGGCTGTGTGAGCCCTCGAGGGATGCGGGCATGAGCCATGCTCGGAGACAAAAGGATGCAAGCTCGCACACCCTTGATCATATTTCTGCCAGGGAAGTGCTAACTTACACCATTCTCTTTATCCCAAAAAGTCCCCCTGAATATATCCATCAGACGCACTGCACATTTGTAGCCATAGGATACTGAACAAGAGACAGTAAGATTTCACTGTCTGGTGATTCATCTTCAAGCTGTGTCACAGGCATTGTGGGTGATGGAGCCATTTTTCTTGACTTCAGAGACTGGCGCAGTTCTTAGCCCGTCTTCTGCTCCCGTCGCAGGATCTTCCTGGAGTAGCGTTATTATCTAAAGGGGTGGGAGAAAAAAAATATACATCAGAATAGTGAGGGAAGGCCAAAATTTGTCCCCGGTGGATTATTTCTACCATCAATGTGGCTATTTCGATGAACTCGGTCCACGTGTTATCCATCCCAGGGGGTTAGTCTTGGGTGGATGGCACCGTAGCTGATCATCTGGCTGAAGAGATGGCACTCATCCCCTCAGCGAGGGTTACTCATACCCTTTTACTATTCTAATCCTGAAGGCTGTTTACATAAGTAACGTCCTCACCAGAGAGCTTGGTATTTTCAGATCGGTTTGGGCAGATTTATGATCTGAGCTCATCCTGCAGCTGGTGCAGGAAGGGGAATTCCGGCCGTATTAAATCTCACATTCTCTTCAATCTTGTTTCTCACATAGAATTTTGTATTGGTGATGCTTTCTTCACAGTTTAAAACGAGGCCATTATTAAAATATTACACTGGATTTTATATGCTTCCTGTAATTTTTTTTTTTGGACATTTGTTTTTTTCTCTAAGATTTTACTTATTTTTGTTTTCTGTGTATGAATGTTTTGTCTGGTTTTATATGTCCTGCATAAATGCCTGGTGTCCCAGGAGGGCAGAAGAGGGTGTTTAATGCCTAAAGTTGGAATAACGGTTGGTTGTGAACCACCATGTAGTTGCTGGGAATGAAGCCTGGGTCCTCTGCAGGGAGAGTAAGGCCTTAAGTGCTGAGCCATTTCTTCTGGGGCCATGTGTATTTTCTTTTGTTTTCCTCTGACATTTGGTGAGGCAGCTGTAGAGGGCCGTTATAACATTCGCCACCACAAGATGGCGCTGGCTTCCACTGCGCCCCACGTGGAAGGCCAGGATAGCTTCTGCCATTACAAGATGGCGCTGGCCTCCGCCGTGTCAGCCGACTTCCTTTCAGGAAGTTAACTGTGTGCGTATGTGCAAGAGTGCCTTCGTGCCAGGTCTTTGCCCACTCCGGGGCGTGCCTAATGAGATCATGGGTAAGCGACCAATCAGGTGTGGATGTGCCGCGCTAGGGTGTATATAAGCCGCGCCATGCGGGCACGCGGGGCTTCTCCTTAAGATTGAATAAAAGTTTTGGCTGCAGCAAGGATTCGTATGTCCCCGCATGTTTTCTTGCTGGCGAGAGGTCGCGCGTGGGACAGGCAGCAAGTTCCCAGGTTGTAGGGGTGAAGTTCTGTAAGCAGAAGGAGCTAATCTATATAAGGAGCCAGAGGAGGCTTTTTAAGTAAGACCAACAAACCAAGCCCCAAATGCGACAGCTCTTGACACACTTTTTCCCCCATCCCACAACAGTTTCATGCATGTATATAATAAATTTTAATCATTTTTATCCCCAAATCCTCTCTCTTATCCCCCTACCTACTGAAACACACCTTATTCCCAAGACCGTGTGTGACTTTTATGTGTTCTTTGTGTGTGTGTTTAGTTAGATTTAAATTGGAGTTGCTTACAGTAGCATGGATGAAGGTTATTTACTGGAACAAGGAGCCTGACCAATGGCCATACCAGTGAAGGAAATGATACCCTCCTCCCTAACTACAGTTAACTGCTAGTAGACCCTGAGGTAGGGCCCCCTTGATACACTTTTTTGAATGGCATTGCACACTTACATACAAATCACACAGAAATGTTTACCATAACAGAATTTATTTTTTTCCCAAGCTCCTCTCAATCTTCCCCAATCTCCTGATTGGCCCAGGGGAAGAGCTAGCTATAGCCCTTGGAGGCCAGGGTGAGCTCATTCAGAGGTTGTCTCACAGAGCATGGCCCAGGAGCTAAGCTGAACCCAGAACAGTCTGGACAGATTCAAAAGCAGTGATGTTTTTTCCTGAATAAATACCAGTCAGTCAGAATGCACTGCGTGTGGTGAGGTTCACGAAGGAGTTCCTGGGCAGACTGGAATCAGGGATCGACCGAAGTCTCTGGTCACAAGGAAATGGTGTTGGGAACTATTTATAGCAGACTCCATTGTTTCCTGGTGTATGGCCTGACTCTCATTGAGGCACTTAGAGCAGTGCTGGTGCTTAAACTGTGCACGCTGTATCTAGGAATATCAGCACACAAGGGCAGACCTACATTGGATACCACCTTCATGTGGCATCTTGCAGGAGGAATGAAAGGAGCTGAGGCAGGGGACTGCTTATCAGCAAAGCAACGTCAGGCCATTTAGCCAGTAGCATGAAAGTCTCCCCTGCCAGTTCCCGCTGATGCCTGGGGGTCAGGCTGCTCCTGGGCTGCTCATAGGGTACTGTCTCTGTGCCATTGAGGAGGTAAAGGAAGGCTAGAAACGTTGCCAGCCTGCAGGGATCCCTAATCACCTTGGAAGAAGAGCTGTAATTAAATAGCTTGATGATTTTGACTTTATTTTGAAATCCGGCTTGTCCTTTAGAGCAGGTGGTTATTCTATGTTGAATCATTTAACTCTGCACCTGGGGAGAAATAATGATTACTAGTTTTCCGCTTAAGAAGTTATGGAAATATTTTGAAACATTACAAAGTTTCATTTCCTGCACACCATTGCATATTACTTATACCACCGATAACTTCTAACTTGTGTTTTTAAGAGATTTCTCCCAACACAATCTCTTAAGTCGGATTCAGCTGTTGGCAATTTGATATAGTCACAGTTTTCGGGGTCTCCAGTGGAGGATTACCTGCAGCAGACTGGCCCATGCGCATGCCGGTGGGGTCATTTCCTGATTGATATAGGCGGGCCAACACACTGTGGGTGATGTCATTTCTAGGCAAGGGATTCTGATATATATATAACCACTGACTGAACAAAACCTGGGAGACAAGCAGTTAAACAGAGTTGCTCCTCCATGGTTTCTGCTTGAAGTACTGTCCTGACTTCCCTGGATGATGGCCTATGACCTGAGAGTATAAGCCAGAAAGATCCCATATTGCATACGTTGCTTTAGTTATATTTATCACAGTAACAGAAAGAAGTCTAGAACACAAGCTATCCTGACTGTTTTTGTGTGTTTTTTTGTTTTTGTTTTTGTCAACTTGTCACAAGCTAGAGTCACCAGAAAGGAGGTGTCTCCACTGTGATAAAGTCTCCATAAGACTGGGCTGTAGGCAAGCCCGTAGAGCAATTTCTCAATTACAGGCTAATGTGAGAGGACCCAGCCAACAGGTTGAGCTGCCCCTGGGCTGGTGATCTTTGATGCTATAAGAAAGTAGACTGACCGAACCATGGGGAGCAAGTCAGTAAGCAGCATCCCTCCATGGCCCCTGCATCAATTCCTGCCTCCAGGTTTCTACCCTGCTTGAGTTCCTGTCCTGACTTCCTTCAGTGATGGACTAGGCTGTGGAAGTATAAGTCAAATAAATCCTTTCCTTCCCAAGTAGCCTTTGGTCATGGTGTTTTATCACTGCAACCCTAAGACAGAAATTGGTACCAGAACAGTGGGGTTTTGCTCTGACACACCTGACCTGCTTTGAGGAAGATTTTGGGAGGACGTTGGAACTTTGTGGTAGAAAAATGTTCAAAGTTTGGTTAGTTGTCCTGTGGGAGCTTAGAAGATAAGGCCAGGAACAATGCAGGTAATGGAGGCCTAGCTTCTGGGGTTCAGAGAGTTTAAATACTACATTGAGGTCCTTTGCTATTTTTGAATTAAGACTCTGTGGTTCTGTCAGCTGATGCTGAAGAGCCAGCTGTGATTAATAAGAGACCAGGACCCATGAAGTGAAGCAATGGTTTACGGTAATTATCAGTGCGGGATAGCTGGGGCTGAGAAATTAGTGATTATTAAGAAGAGACCAGAGTCCTGAAGGTCAACATGTAGAAGAATGCAGATTGATCCATGCTTATCACCCTGTACAAAGCTTAAGTCCAAGTGGATCAAGGACCTCCACATCAAACCAGACACACTCAAACTAATAGAAGAAAAACTAGGGAAGCATCTGGAACACATGGGCACTGGAAAAAATTTCCTGAACAAAACACCAATGGCTTATGCTCTAAGATCAAGAATCGACAAATGGGATCTCATAAAACTGCAAAGCTTCTGTAAGGCAAAGGACACTGTGGTTAGGACAAAACGGCAACCAACAGATTGGGAAAAAGATCTTTATCTATCAATCCTACAACAGATAGAGGCCTTATATCCAAAATATACAAAGAACTCAAAAAAAGTTAGACCAAAAGCAGGGAGACAAATAACCCTATTAAAAAATGGGGTTCAGAGCTAAACAAAGAATTCACAGCTGAGGAATGCCGAATGGCTGAGAAACACCTAAAGAAATGTTCAACATCTTTAGTCATAAGGGAAATGCAAATCAAAACAACTCTGAGATTTCACCTCACACCAGTGAGAATGGCCAAGATCAAAAACTCAGGTGACAGCAAATGCTGGCGAGGATTCGGAGAAAGAGGAACACTCCTCCATTGTTGGTGGGGTTGCAGACTGGTACAACCATTCTGGAAATCAGTCTGGAGGTTCCTCAGAAAATTGGACATTGAACTGCCTGAGGATCCAGCTATACCTCTCTTGGGCATATACCCAAAAGATGCCCCAACATATAAAAAAGACACATGCTCCACTATGTTCATAGCAGCCTTATTTATAATAGCCAGAAGCTGGAAAGAACCCAGATGCCCTTCAACAGAGGAATGGATACAGAAAATGTGGTACATCTACACAATGGAATATTACTCAGCTATCAAAAACAACGACTTTATGAAATTAAGAGGCAAATGGCTGAACTGGAAAATATCATCCTGAGTGAGCTAACCCAATCACAGAAAGACATACATGGTATGCACTCATTGATAAGTGGCTATTAGCCCAAATGCTTGAATTATCCTAGATGCCTAGAACAAATGAAACTCAAGACCGATGATCAAAATGTGAATGTTCACTCCTTCTTTAAAAGGGGAACAAGAATACCCTTGGCAGGGAAGAGAGAGGCAAAGATTAAAACAGAGACTGAAGGAACACCCATTCAGAGCCTGCCCCACATGTGGCCCATACATATAGAGCCACCCAATTAGACAAGATGGATGAAGCAAAGAAGTGCAGACCGACAGGAGCCGGATGTAGATCGCTCCTGAGAGACACAGCCAGAATACAGCAAATACAGAGGCGAATGCCAGCAGCAAACCACTGAACTGAGATTAGGACCCCCGTTGAAGGAATCAGAGAAAGAACTGGAAGAGCTTGAAGGGGCTCGAGACCCCATATGTACAACAATGCCAAGCAACCAGAGCTTCCAGGGACTAAGCCACTACCTAAAGACTATATATGGACTGACCCTGGACTCTGACCTCATAGGTAGCAATGAATATCCTAGTAAGAGCACCAGTGGAAGGGGAAGCCCTGGGTCCTGCTAAGACTCAAGCCCCAGTGAACTAGACTGTTGGGGGGAGGGCGGCAATGGGAGGAGGGTGGGGAGAACACCCATAAGGAAGGGAGGGGGAGGGGGATGTTTGCCTGGAAACCGGGAAAGGGAATAACACTCGAAATGTATATAAGAAATACTCAAGTTAATAAAAAAAAAAAAAAAGAAGAGACCAGAGTCATAGAGGTGATATCTTGGGCAAACAGATTCCTCAGGATCAGCACATAGAATCTGTGTTCTAAGGGGTGGCCAATGTTCTACCTTGTGTTGGCAGCTGAACTTGGTTACATATAAGAGTCTGTCAGGTGGTGTTGGTTCTGAAGGCATGAAGGGGTCAGAGAGAGCAGATGAGACTAGGCACTGGGAGAGGTCATTGGTAAAAGGTCCACATGAGTAGAAGAAGTTGCAGTAGAAGACCCCAACCTTTTGGAGAAGCCAGTTCCATAAGGAGACTGCCAAGAATAGCAGCAGCCATAGAATAGAGCCTGCCTGGGACCTAGAAGACAAACTGTGTATGCTTCAGAGGGCAGAGCCTGAGCAGTGACCCAGGCCCCTGGAAGGAGCCAGGAAGATGATGATGGAAGTGAATCCTGGATACTGGACATTGAGTGATTTACACTGTTGGAGTTTGAGTTTACTTTGATCCGATCATGACTGAGCCCTGGTTCTTCCCTCTTGAAGTAGGAAACTATTTAACTTACTTTCTATTTTATAGGAGCCCACAGTTAAGAGACTTCTGATTTTAAAAGACACCTTTAGAGCATTTCAATTTGTTAGACTGTAGGACATTATAAGTTTGTAAAATGTTTTATATTGCAATGTTTAGATTTAACTTATAATCGTTTGGATGACTAAGAAATGAAAAGTTGAAGCTGAACAATGCATTTAAGTTGGCCAAGGGTCAGTTGTGCAGGCAAGTTTTCTTGTTTTTTGGTGTTTTGTTTTGTTTGGTTTTGTTTTGTTTTGTTAACTAGGCACAAGTTAGACTCATCAGAGGAAAGGGAACCTCAATTATGAAAATGCCTCCCTAAGGTCAGGCTGTAGACAAGCCTGTAGGGCATTTTTTAGTTAGTGATTGATGATGGACAGCCCAGCCTAGGTGGTATCAACTGGGCTGGTGGTCCTGGATTTTATAAGAAAGCAGGATGAGCAAGTCATCAGGAGCAAGCCAATAAGCAGCACCCCTCCATGGCCTCTGTGTCAGCTCCTGCCTCCAGGTTCTAGCTGTGTCTGAGTTCCTGTCCCGACTTCCTTCAATGATGGACTATAATGCAGAAGTGTAAGCCAAACTCCTTCCTCCCCAAGTTGCTTTTGGTCATGACATTTGATCATTGCAGCAGTGAACCCTAACTAAGACATGGGGGAACATGTATTCTGAAGATAAACATTGCAGCATAGCTTAGTAATGTATACATCTAACACATCATAGTCTTTAAGTATTTTAAGCTGAAACACTAGCCAGAAGACACTAACCATCTTTAAATGTCACAAGAAAGCATTAGGTTTATTCTAAAAAAAAATTAAGAGATAGTGATAGTTCCTAATATTGTGTTATGAGTTGTCTTTTCCCTTCACTAGACCAATGAATGGCTACATCTCCCCACGGGGTTTGTAACACTTACTATGACCCTCAGGCATGAGAGTATCTTTTGGATTTAGCCTTGAATGTAGAGCTGGGTGGCTGAATGAACATTCTCAGAGAAGAACACCACTTGTGTATGCAGACAAAGCATGAACTTTTACCCTTCTTTGGAATTCATCTTGAGGCCTTTGTGCCTTTCTTCAGGTGCAGAAGTTCTAGAAGTTCATGTGAACCATCACTGCAAAAGGACACACAGCAACACTGTTATGTTCTGTCTTTAAACAGATTTACCCGCATTAGTAACTTGGCCTGGAATTAGTTGGGTTATTTTGCCATGATTGATGCCTTCATGTTGTTGTTGACATGTGACTTCATTGCTAACTGTGTCTGTCCTTTCTTAGGTTTCTTGCCTTATGAGGTGTTTTCTATGTCAACTCAAGTGTGTATTGGATAGAAGAAAATTGATGTGTTTAAGTAGAGAAATGATGAAAACAAAGCATAATATATATATATATATATATATATATATATATATATATATATATATTTGGTCACAAGCAGAGCCAATGGCTTCTGGCACCTTCTGCCACTGTCAGTCTTACAGGAACTCTCGTCACCCCACCCTTCAACATCAGATTCGCAGGGTCACTCTTGGACCTCAGGTTCCCTAGAACCCTAAGTCCCTTCTAGGACTATGGTCCCGAGTGCTCAGTGTTTACCCCTCTAAGTTCCTCGCTCCCAGCTCTTGAAGACCAGGCTTTCAGGTGACATCTAACCAAGGGTTTCGAAGAGCCATGGTCAGGATACAAGACCACGCTGTGGATGGCTCTTGTGTGTCTGATTTATAGTTCAGGAGACAAGCTGATGCCAATTTCCAAAGCAGAGTTGACTCCCTCTTCAGGCTGTGACATAGAGAGCTATTTCATTTGTGTGCCATGTTAGTTGGTTATTATCTGCCTGGGATTGGGACAAAGACCAACACAGCAGGGCTAAAAAGTCCGGGTCTACCTCTCTATAGCCAGCCCCATCTTGAACAACCAATGGGCACCTAAAACATGACCTTATATGGAAAAGACCAGCTCTTGCCTGACAGGCCACCTTTTCCCTTGCCCAGGAGTATAAGAACCATCTATCTTGGTTCCCATGTGTGACTTCTCTGGCTCCATGGTGAACCTCATCAGGGAGCTGCACCAAAAACTTGAGTTTGTCCGCTGCCAATTGGTCTGATCCAGTCACTTCGGGTTTCCCCATCCTATCCCACATACCCCTTAGTTACGTTTTTCTTTGGCAGCTGCCTGGCTATTCATGGGCATCACTCCTCTTAAAGGTATCCAAGGTTTCACATGTGTGTTGATGTATATTTGTGTGTGCTTGTGAGTGCTACATGTGCACACGAATGAATACAAGCAGGTGAAAGTGTGTGGGCATCGTCCTGAGTGTGTGGCCCCACTCTGACACCTCAGCACAGGCGGGTGACTGCATACTGCTAGGGAGCAGGGAAGAACTCTGAGCTGACTCTGAATCGCACTAATGAGCACCCTGACCTTGAATGGGTCACTCTGCACCTCCAGTAGTTTTCTGTCACACAGCCTTGACTGACTGCACAGGTCCCTTGGGTTTTAAAGTTAATTTGGGGATGAAGTTTTATGTGACATTGTGACACAGGCATCTGGTCTTTGACTCAGAGTGAGCTCATGATGGCTAAATTCTAATTCTATCATGAAAAGTGTGGCAGGGTGTACCATAGCATGGTTTCCTCTCTTTCCCTTGGACATGCTGGACTACATTCTATCCTTTACTGGTTTGAGGGGCACACAGGCTCTGCTTCTCCAGGCTCAGCTCTGGATAAATTCCTCATGGACAGTGCTTCTGAGTGAAGGCTGCACAACTGGCCAGACTCATCCTGGCTGCAGAAAGTTGGTAAATGTAGTGTCTGGTCTTTAGGATAATAGCAGGAGCATTGCAGATGGGGGTGAGGGGGTTAGGATGTGAGCGGTCGAGTGGTCCAAACCATCTTGGCAATCTTCAGTGCAAGGCTGTGCATTACTCAATGTGTGCTTAGGGATGGTATTTTCCCTGTTGTATCTTGACCTGTCTTTCTTAGCATTTGGAAACTTGCCAATATGTGACCTTTGAAGAAACTGTTTGTTTCTTCATATGTGTATGTCTACATATACATATATCCATCATCAGGGTCATGCTCTGCTCCTAAGTATATAAGTACTGGTCTCAGTGACCAAGACTGCTGAGGACAAATTTGCATTCTGATTATGAAGGGTACTACAGATAAATAAGTGACTCTCACTCATTCTTAGGAAATGGCGGTTCTTCCAGATGCAGGCTAACACATGCTGTACCTTGTTAAACGAGCCCTGTCAAAGTAACCCAGCTGCAAAGGTGATCATCTATGTTTATCGAACTGACCACAGGGGCATCGTTCTCACAGGGGAGTTGGGCGTGTGAGATGCAGACTGGTGGCCAGGAAGCAACCTGTCAGCACCCAAACTGCATTCTCTAACCCTGTAGACAGTCTATTGATCTATCCTTGTGTCAAAAAGCCTGCGATCCTGGAAAGAAACATAGCTCAGTGGCAGAGTGGCTGCCTCCTCACCTTGCATATGAACCTCATAGGTTCAATCCTCAGTATTGGCAGCACCGAAACAGCAAAATGTTACGATTCTATCAAACCTGTAATGGTAGAGTAGAAGTATCGCCAGATCCTCTGTAGTGCAGTTCTGGTTTTTCCTCCTCTTTTGAAAATTTAAATACCACACCTTTTTATTTCGTGTGTATGAGCATTCCAGTATATATATGCACCCTGCCCATGTAATACCTGTGAAGGTCAGAAGGGGGTGTCCTATTTCCCCAGAAGTGGAGTTACAGACAATGGTGAGGTGTAGTGTGGATACCCAATCCGAGACCAGGTCCTCAATGAGCACAGTAAGTGTTCTTAACTCCTGAGCCACTTCTCCAGCCCAAGTGTTTTTCTTTTCAACAGCTGTCAAGTCTTGTTCTGGCCTTCATGAGCTGGAAGCCCCCTTTCTTTCAAGGAAATAGTATCATATCCTGTTTACATCCCCTGGAGCACCTGTGTGTTTCTAAGGGATGATGTAAAACACCTCTGATACTACATTTTCCCACGCAGTGTTGGTCCAAAACAAGCCCTTCCTTCCTCGGTGGCTTATTTTTCCCCCAGATATTTTTCCATAACAGTGATGAAGTCTCACATGTGGCTTCAGTTTGACTCCATGGCCTCTGCAGGGATCTTATTTCCAGATAAGGTCTCGTTCATCCTCAGCATCTGGGTTTGCCATCTCTTGGTGGAGGGGGGGAGGAACGACATTCAATCTGTCATATCGCTTCACTCAGAAACACACATCACTTATTCAAAGCAAGCTTCGATTGTTTCTCCTGCCATGATCATCCTTGTATGGGTCCAGCCCCTCCGCTTTATTCTCCTGACCTGAGAGAACGGTCGTGTTTTCCTGCTCAGACAGATGCTCAAGGTGGGGGGGGGTATAGTTAGCTGGGTCTTTCTGCCTCCCATTACCATCCAGAACACTCTGTCTCTCTCATCTACTGGGCCTCCTCCTCCTCCTCCTCCTCCTCCTCCTCCTCCTCCTCCTCCTCCTGCTGCTGCTGCTGCTGCTGCTGCTGATCTAAAATAGAATTTCACAGACCATGGGGATGACATACTACCTCTCCCCTTCCAGCTCAGCTAACCCCAGCATCAGTTTTATCACGTGGTACTGAGGCGACATCTGGAGAGGAGGAAAGTGGGAGGGAGCAGCCAGTGCAGAAAAAGCACTGCTTTACCATGCAACGAAGTAATCTGAGTGTCAGTAATGAATCCTCCTCTTAGCCAGTGTTGGCTGTGGGCAGGCTCTGTGGACAGATGTGGCCTCTGCAGCAAACACTTAGATCTCCATGTCTGGATACAAATGAGACATGTCAGGGGTGTGTGTGTGTGTGTGTGTGTGTGTGTGTGTGTGTGTGTGTGAGAGAGAGAGAGAGAGAGAGAGAGAGAGGTTAACAGGCTGATTAACAAAGAAGGCTCCACCATAATATAGGGGAAAGAGGAAGCCCACCTCTGCTAACAAACTAAGTCATATACCTCCTGTTTCTTCAGCCTCCTTCAGCCTCTGTGGGTTTGGGAAGACACATAGATAAGATCTGGGAAGTTCCCTAAGCTAAGGAGAAGATGAAGGTAGCAGGAGAAATAGCAATTAACCCTTCATCCTCACCTAATACTGGCTGTGGTGAGGACAGACTTGATCTTTCAAGGGTTCCTCTTGAAGGATCGGCTTACTAGTCTGTTTTCCCAAAATCTGTTGCTTGGTCCTCGAATCACTGTGCATAGCCAAATAATTGAAGTCTGCTACAGGAAGCATAGTCAGGAGTCCATACTGTCCACATGCAGTCTTGCTTCTCAGTGTTTGTCCAGAATTGGGATGCAGGGCCATCTCTCTCTTCACCCCCATATACTCAACAGCAGCTCCCATCACATGCCATTGGGCATCACCACTCCTTAAGGCAACCACAGTCTTTGAAAAGTTTCAACAACAGAAGTCCCATGAACTCTGCCTGCTTTAAATCCCATGGCGTGCATCACAGCTGGTCCCAGCGGGAAGCAATTAGGAAGCATTATTATCAGCTGTGGATGTTACCCCAAAAGTCCACAAAGGAAGGACTGTTACTCAGACCTTTCAGACAAGAGAGCAGAGAATAAGAATGGTTATGTGAGCCACGGAAGTCCACCGAGCTACCAAAGGAAGATTTGAGGCTGGAAACTCAAATCCTAGTTTGAATGTTTGTGGTGAAGGATCTAAGGGACACAACAAAGGACGTGTGCAGTAGAAAAGTGAGGCAAAGGAAAAGCTTGAGCCCGAAAGACTCAACATTGAGACAAGCAATGCTGGTGTGCAAGTGAACCTAGAATGCGAGCCTGAGTTCAATTCTCAATCACACACACACACACACACACACACACACACACACACACACACCACAGTCATACACAAACACACACACACACATGCACACACAGATGCACATACGTACCACACACATACCACATATGCACACACATATACACACATACACACATACCATACATATGTACATACATACATGCATACATATACAGATAATCATACATACCCCACACACACATACACACATACACACATACACACATACCATACACACATACCATACATACATACATACGTACATACATACATACATACATACACATACAGATAATCATACATACCCCACACACACATACACACATACACACATACACATATACCAGAGGTGGGGGAGGAGGGCAGAACGGGAGGAAGGGAAAAAGGGAGAGGGGAGATGGAGGGAGAGAGAAGAGAGAGGGGCTTAAGAGAATGCCCTCCAATATTTCTGTATGTGTTCATCCTGCCTTAGAAAGACTTTGAAATTAAAAATCTGAGTCTAAGACCAGAAGGTGACATTGAACTTGGCTGGATCATTCCATAACCTGTAGTATTAGCAGTGCTGAAAAAGTTGAGATCAGGAAAAAACAAATCAAAACCAACAACAAAACCCAGTATGTTTTGCTGGCACGGCGAGCTCCTCTGCCTTTTCAGTTCCAAAAGGCTTCTTGGCGAGCTGCAAACAGTATTTCTCAAGCCAAAACTTAGGAGCACGAATAGCCCTAATCTGAACTTTGAGTAAAGAGGTAAACCAGAATGACCCAAAGACAACATTCCTGTGTTTGAAATAAGACAGAACCTTTGTTTGCAGCTGACATAGCACGGATCCCAGCCTGGGGCTGGAGAGGTTGTATCAACCTCCGGGTCACACAGGCAGGATGATGGCTAAAACAGTCTGGAAGCTCGAAGGTACTTATTAGAGGACCCGGAACCTGTACTTTGAAAGCCTGGTTGTTTTTGTGTTTCCTGTATTTGCCATTTCTTCTTTATTGCATCTCTCTCTGAGTGTGTTAAAGAGCTCCTGGAAAATTCTAACCTGTCTCAGCTAACAAAGGGAACTGTTAATGAAGGACCTGTCTAGATAGCAGCTTTTTGTTTTAGGCAATGTAGTTTTGGCATTTTATTTTTGGAAAATAATTTGAGTTTTCCAAAGTACAAATTATTATATACTTTGTAAGCAAGGAAAACTAGAAAGAAAGAAGAAGAAAAAAAGAGCAAACAGAACAGGTAAACCTTCCATTCCAAGAGAATCTTTGTTAACACAGTAACATGCTTCGAGGGCCTTGTACAGATGGCTGTGTCTACGGGTTTGTGAAGCGAGACAAACTGTTAATCTAGACTTGGTCCTCTTTCACATTTTGGAAACCATTTTATCCCATATTATTTGGTAATATTTACATGGATGCAGAGGACTCAACCTTATAATAAGATTGCAGTACATTTTGCAAATCCACCCTCATCCTCACTGTTTGGTTTCAGACCCTGGGATCAGAGACTGGGGTGCATGTTTTACATATCAAAGCAGACCTGGCCTCCAGGCTCTCCCAGCATCCCTCAGTCCCTACCTGGCATACCCCACCCCCAACCCTGAACTTTCCAACCCAGAGGCTGGGCTGCCCTTCCCCCAGAGGCTCCTCCCTACATAACCCGGACATTTTAGTTTCTCCCTGTCTCTTTCCTCTCTCTGTACATGAGCTTGGACTCGCTCTTTGTCTCTCTTCCCCTTCTCCATTCAATCCCTTTCCATAGCGACTTCCTTGGCCTCCTTCCTTGGGGCCAGTGAACTCACCAGTGCAGAACAGTTTCCTAATAAACCTGTGTTTAATAAACTCTAATCTGGCTTGAATTGACTCATTTATTTCATCGGTGGAGAAATAACGTATCGCCCACTTCTTAGCTTTCTATGGTCTGATGTGTGGACACGGATTCATTTCCGCACACGTCTCTTCCACATCCCCCACTTATTACAACATTCCCCTGAGCGTCTTGAGAATCTCATTACCGCGACGTCTAAGGAAACATCTCTTCTTCCACTTGTTTTTCGCCGCTCTATTTTGAATATTCCCATTTCTCTGTCTACAGTGGCACACAGAGATGTCTCATTATCTGCCTTGTTTAGGCAGTGATTAACACATCATTAACATGGGAAGAGTTGGGGAAATTGTTAAAGAACTGTCGAAAAGTGTAGTAACTGTTAATAGTCGCCAACTGTTCATAAGGCACTTAGCTTAATTTGTTAGGAGACATAGTGTTTGGAGCTTCACCAATTCGGATGAAATTTTGCCTGCAGCAATGGTCCTTTTGCTCGTAGCCTCGTGATTGGTGTCCACTCGGGGTCAGGAAGGATTTCTCCCCATGCTAGGGTTTTATGGTTAGGGGCATCATAGGGGCCTTTTGCTTTCTTCCACGACATCTGGCACCAGCTACCGCCACACGCAGATCTTCTGACTCAATGGGCCATTCGTTTTCCTGCAGAAAGCTATGTGAATTTTAAAAGAGCACTCAGGAGCGTCTCTAACTGAGGCCATGTGTTATCAATTAGAGAGGAGAGAGAAATTGGTTTTTCTTCATTCATTCCCATCTCCCACGAGGAAACTTTTTCTCCTAAAATAAACCTAGCACGTTCTGAGGCTGTCAGGTCAAGGGCCACCACTGACCTTTGGTGACCTTGCCAGACGCGCAGGAAGTTACCCTTGTGTACCTGAAATGGGTAGGCCAGAGGTTTCCTGCACCTAAGTGTCACCCGGATGCATGGCACTAGCCTTCTCCAGAGGCACAGAAAGCAGCTGCTTCTTTGTATAATTTTAAGAATGCTAAGCAGTTTCCTCTGGCCCTAAATAATTCCTCCTTCCTAACTTTTGCAGCTCATTTCCAATGTGAAATTACTTTCCAATTTCAAGAATCCTTCACGGCTGTGTCCAGAGAGTAACATCTTGGGGAAAAGTCACTTCTGGTCTGATGACTGTTTATACTGAATGAGCCCAGTCCTGGAGATTTCTAGTGGACGGCACCTGGGTGCATGTTAAAGGGTAAAGGGAGTTGAAAGGATGCATTGGATCTCACTGCACAGGGGCAGGGAAGACGGAGTGGGAAACTGAGGAAGAGCAGGGTACCCCTCTGCTACAAGGATTGGAGGCTGAGAAGAAAGAGAGTTTAGGGCTCAGTAGGCTCTGGGATCCAGGATCAGACAGTTTCTTCTAAAGAGCAACATGGCCTGCTGCCCGCTGTTTCTGTGAAAATCTGCTTCTGATACCACCGCTCTCCTCTTACCGTCTCCCAGAAGCACTGTCCGTCCTTCCGTATGGTCTGTGGCTCTACCTCTATTGTCACACTTCACACTGGCCCAGATGGACTCTCTCCTACTTTTCAGTTTCCAGCGTTTTGCTGGTTTTAGAGATTGGAATTCTGTTTTCCTAAGTGCATGTAATGGTACCCAACACAGAAAGTGAGCCCAGCACAAAACAAAACAAAACAAAAAACCTCAAGCAACAAACAAACAAATGAAACAAAACAAAACAAAAACTTCTGGAAATGAGACCATTATAATGTGCTATTTTTCTATTTAAAACATTGTTTTGATGAACTGCTAATGTTTCAATAGTTAACTTAGGTATATAGACAGTATATGCCATGGTGTCTGGTAGGAAATCAGAAGCCCTGGGCATACCACAGTAATCTCTGGACTCTGTAGATGGCTGCTGTGTGAAGACCTCATGAGCTAACAGAATGGTTCACAGTGAATGAGACTGCCTGATCCTGCTCTTCTAGAGGACGATGCCACAACACACTGGGTCCATTACAAATGTCCACAGAATGCATGGCTGAAACAGTATGTTTCTAATATGTAACAGTATGTTACAGCATTGAAGGGCACAAGCACACCCTTCCTGAAGCTTCCATTCCAACAGGAAGCTAGCATAATAAATTAAATATATTCTGCCAGACAGCACTGAAGGGTACGGAGAGGCCTAGGCAAAGAGAGATCAGGGATAGGACATTCCAGCAGGGTTCAGCTCTTCAGCACAGCTTTGGAAGTAAGTTCATCCTGCAGTTTGCATAGAATGGAAGCTGTCACAGACTGTGGCTTCATAAGGCAGTGGATTCGTCACATACAAACAAGGTGAGATTACTGAAAGTAGTGTACCCTCCTTCCTCCTCAGAATAAGACACTCCAGGGAAAGGAACCCCTGACACTTGGTGCTGCCTGCCTCTTGTGGAGTGAAGGCCTAGCATCATCTCTTACTACCTGACCGATGGGCGTACATTACTGACTTTGTTGTGACGTTATAGTTGCAATAGCACCTCAGAATTTAAAGAGCAACAAGATGGCAGGAGTAACAGATACAGGAAGTGACAAAATACACTGGCAACAAAATGGAAGGGGCAGTAAAGATGGAAGGGGCCAGAAAATATCCTGGACAGAGGTGCACCTGCCTGTTAGCCAGCTTGCAAAGGGAAACAGTTGATTTTGGCTTACAGTTGCAAGACATTCAGTCATTGGTTACTTAGCCCCTTTCCCTTTGGGCCCAAGATAGGGAGCTACTTCAGGGGAGGGAGGAGGTCATGGTGGAGGCATTGCATTTACTTTATCTGATGAGACAAGAACAGATACTGATTTACTCCAGATAGGGTATAAATGACTAAGAAATCCAGCTCTGTTGGTTAAAATAGAAATGCCCTCCATAGGCTCAGACATTTGAAACTGTCCCTAGTTGGTGGCCCTATTCAGAAGGTTTAGAAGGTATGGCTTTACTTGTGGAAGTACAACTCTGAGTGTGGACTTTAAGAGTATATAGCTTTAACCTGCTTCCTGTTGACCTTTGACCCATTTCCTGATGACCTTTAAAAGTATATAGCTTTGCCCCATTTCCTGCTCACCTCTGTTGTGGGTTGTGATGCAATCTCTCAGCCTTCTGCTCCTGCTGTCATGCCTTCTTGCTTCCATGTTTAACTGCCACAATGAACTCTTACTTCCCTAGAACCCTAAGGTCCTATGCTGGTTGGTTTTGTGAACTTGACACAAATTCAGACATACCTGGGAAAAATGAAATCTTGAGAAAAACACTACTATACAATTGTCCTGTAGTCAACTTTGCAGATTGTTTTCTTGATTTCTGATAAATGTAGATGGGTCCAGCTCACTAGAGACGGTGTCACCCTAGGTCAGATGATCCTGGATTGTATTAGAAAGTAGGCTGAGTAAGCCTCCCAGAGCAAACCAATAAGCAGTGTTTCCTATGGTCTCTGCTTTGGTTCCTGCTTCCAGGTTCCTATTTGCGTTCCTGCCCTGGTCTTTTAGATGATGGACCATCATGGCCAATAAACTCTTCCCTCCTCAAGTTGCTTTTTGTCATGGGCTTTTTCACAGTAACAGAAAAGTAACTACTTTGCTACCAGGTCTAGCATGGTGAATGATTGAGTTTATTGGGATTACTCAGAGGATCACTGATAAAGGGTTATCTAGATACAGGAAAGGGGCAACTTGCAGGTTGTTACTCCACTATAGAAAAGCTTCTTTTCCCTCAACAATATTTAGACACTTGACATATCCTCACAGAGTGACTGGGTCTTGTGAACTACCCCTGAAACTTGTACCTTTTGCATCTTGAGAGCCATGAGGGAGTGCTAAGGCCCAGCCTTGTAACAGTCTCCTCTAGGTGATAACAGTACTGGTGCATAGTATGCCTGGAAGACGGCACTCACATCAGGGTTAGGGCCATTTGCCTTACAGCAATGAGGAATGAAGAGAGAAAAGCAGGACAGTGCTGGGAGGCCACCTCTTAATGTCCCATCACTTAATGTCCCACCACTTCCTAATAATGTCATAGTCTGGGGACAAAGCCTTAAACCTATGGACTTTGGGGACATTTAATGTGCAAATTATACCAGATCTGTTATCTTTAGTTAACATTCTTTTAAAAATTATTTGAGAAATTCAACATGTACACAATGTATTTTGATCAACTCCACCCCATTCCCTCTATTCTTATTCATCTACCGGTGTTCTCTCCCAACTTCCTGTGTTCTGTTTTTCCTCACTGAACCCACTTATATGGAGGAGGGTAGAACCACCTCCTGGAGCCTGGGCGGCCACTCAGGTACCTTTTCCTTGAAGAAAACAGACTCTCTTGCTTGATCTTTGTCTTAGGGCTATCCTTGTTGTGAGGAAACACCATGACCAAATGAGAACTGGGGAAGAAAGGGTTTATTTAGCTTAGGCTTCCACAGCAGTTTGATAGAAGCCAGAATAGGAATTCAAACAGGTCAGGAACTTGGAAACAGGAGCTGATGCAGAGATCACGGAGGGGTGATGCTTACTGGCTTGCTTCTCATGCTGTCCTTGGCCTCCTTTCTTACAGAACCCAGCACCACGCCCAGGAATGGCTCTACCCACATTGGGCTAAGCCCTCTCACATCAATTACTAATTAAGAAAATGCCCTACAGATTTGTCTAGGACCTGATCTTTTGGGAGTATTTTTTTCAGTTGAGGGTTATTTCTCTCTGATGACTCTTGCTTGTCTTGTGTCAAGTTGGCTGACATAAAACTAGCCAGGACAATCTTGCATGGGTCTTGTGCATGCTGTTAAAATTGCTGTGCATTCACATGTTCAGCTACCCTGCTGTCTTCCTAAACCGTCTCAAGCATCTCATCAGGTGTCCACTTCAATTTTGATGCATGCTTCCACATGAATGATTTCTATATTTCAAATATTTATCAGGTATTTAGAGGTAGCCTTTGGCTTAGTTTTTTTCTCCTACTTTTTTTTTTAAATCTGCCTTTCCATTTGTGATTGAGAAGATCATTTATTCACCTTGGATATTAGCTTATTTATCAAAGACATCTCTTGAAGATATCTTCTTCCAGTTGCGGGCTGCTAGTTGATCACTTATTGGTAGATAAATGGCCAAAGCTCAGTTAAGTTGACTTTTATGGTTGGTGCATTGCTATGGACTGGGCTCCCATCCCCCAGATCCACCAAGTGAAGCCCTAAGCTCAGAAGTAGAAGATGGTTCAGGTTGGATGGGGTCATGTGACTTTCCTGTACTAAATCTGGGGCCTTCTTAACAAAAGCAGGATCAGATTGTTCTCTCTTCATCTCTGTGCCATGCTAAATTCTGCAAGGACGTGGGTGTCTGCCAGAAAGAGCAGCCACAGCAGGGCCCTGTCATGCAGGCTCTGACTCTGACTTCAGTCTGCAGAACTGGAGAAAAGACTCTTTATTATTACTGCTCTTACTTGTACATTAGTACTCATGTACACGTGCATTCGTGTGTATATGCATACCTGTATATGTATGTATGCATGTATGTTGAGGCTAAAGAATAACCTCAGATCTCAAATGCTATCCCTTGCCAGCCATGCACCTTCTGTTTCCAGCCCTGCACCTTCTGTTTTGGAGCAGGCTTCTTCGATACAGTAATTTCTGAAGCAGCCTAAGCTACCGCTTTGGTTTTCGAATACTGGTTAAACAGTCTTGGTTTGTTTTAATATTGCAAAGATATTTTCTTATAACCTGTATTATTTTGGTTTTCATTAGAATGTATAAGTAATTTGAGATTAATTTGTTTGCTTAAGATATGAAACAGGGGTCTAGTACAATATCTCTAAACATCCAATTAACCTGGAAAAATTTATGATCGTCTCTCCAAACTACAGCACACTCTTATTTTTATCACAAATATGGCAACTGTGTTTGTCTTGTTCTAGGCTCTTTATTCTTGTAGCAAAACTCTATTTTGATTTATATTGTCTTATAATAAACCTTACTCTTGTGTTAATTTTTGTTCTAACTTAATATCATCATGGTTCTTCAGGGACAATTTCCATATGATTTTAGAATGAGCTCATCAATTTTTATTTTTTAAAAAGAATGTATCAACTCACAAACTACAGATTAGCTAAAGAGCAGATAGTTTTACAATATTGAATTTTATAATGTCTAGAACGTATATCAAGTATATTTTTAATAACTCCCAATAATAAACTTACAATTATGCTTTAATGCCTTTATAGAGGTATTGAAATGATTATTAAATTTTCTTAGGAATTTAATATTTTGGTATTTTAAAGAAATGTACTTAATATTTGTATATTAATTATGCAACAGATTTGATTACTTCATTTATCAATTATAATAATTCAGATTATTTGAGACTGCATGGCTTAAAAAAACCACACCATATGCAAATGGTGCTGTATTGATTATTTGCTTGTGTGTGACTAAGTAAATGGTTGACCTCAGTGCAGTGTAGAGACTAATCTAAGAATATGCTGATGCTGTTACTGACCTAGTTTTGTTTTCTATGATAAAGACAGTGACCGAAAGGAGCTTTGGAAAAAATAGTTCATTTGGCTTCCACCTTATAGTCTCTCATGAAAAGAAGACAAGGCAAGACCTGAAGTAGAGGCCATAGGGCAGTGCTGCTTGGTGACTTACTCTCTAATGCTTGCTCAAGCTGCTTTCAACAAAAAGAAATGGTGGAAGTTGGTCTATAAATTGGATAATGAACCCTTAGAAAGTGTCTCTAAAAGACCCCAATGTCATGGTTTTATTATACAAATAATTTTATGTCCTATATCTTAAATATTTTCAAATTTCAAAGGAAGCCATGAGATCAGGATGAGAATAAAGTCTGAGCAAAACAGAATGTACAAAACAAAGAACATTTTAACTGTAGGAGCCCAAAAGGGAGATTGAATTGGCAAAAATGTGATGTCAATTACATTCCACAGAGAACACACAGGAAACTGATCAAAAAATAAAGAAAAATGAGAAAGTAGCAAAAGAGTGTAATAGAGAACATGCACTTAGCACACAAGGGCAGTAAAGAAGAATGAGGGAGAATGTGACAGGCAGAATACAAATGGCATGGTTGGTGATCACCCTGTGGGTGTCTCACTTAATACAATAGTCAGAGGTTGTCAGAATGGATTTAAAAAACTCCTTTGGACATTTGCTGTCTGTATAATGCTTTAATGACATGAAAAGGTCAAAAGAAATCATTGAAAAGATATATCTCATAATCAAATGCAAGAGGAACCAAGGTGGTAGCAGTGGTCTAATAACCTTGGTGCATAGACTCTAGATTTATAAAGACACAGCCACGCCAGTAGTTTTAAACAAAATGGTTTCATTGACCTTAAACTCCACTTTGTTTTGTGCAGTCATTCCAGCATTTGATATATCCCAAGAAACATGAATCCTTGTCACTGCCTGGATAGTTTTTGTCCCCCAAGATTGCCACACCATTAGAACCACTGTATGTACCTGTTAGGAAATAATTACTACAGTATGCTTAAAAAGGTACATTTTGGCATGGAATTAAAAAAATCTAATTTAAATGTAATGGCTAATGAGAGATTAATAAAGAACTGGGATATATCACAGGAAGCAGTGCAGTCAGTCAAGAATCCTTGATTCTTGGGAGATTGCTAGCTGTGAGGTTTTGAAAGACATTTCCATACCCAGTAAGGGGGAAACTGGAGAGGGGTGTGTGGACCCTTGCTGTCAGTTCTGAGAGCCCTGCTGATTTTCCCTGGAAGGGAGATTGAGCCTTAAACTGTTGGTACAAGTTTGTGGGGGAAGGGAGGGAGGGAGGGAGGGGAGAAGGAGAGGGAGAAGGGAGAGGGAGAAGGAGAGGAGAGGGAGAGGAGAGGGAGAGGAGAGGGAGGAGAGGGAGAGAGAGAGAGAGAGAGAGAGAGAGAGAGAGAGAGAGAGAGAGAGAGAGACTATGCTCCTATGAATGTGCTTAGCAGAGGCCAGAGGAGAACATTGGTGTCCTCTCTCTTGCTCTCTACCTTACTGCCTTGAGGCAGGATCTGTCACTGAAGCAGAAGCCCAACATTTCTGTTAGGTTGTGTGGCCAGTGGACTCAGTGTTCATCATCCATCCCTGTCCCCCAATGCAATGCTGGGGTTCAAGATATATGTGACCACACTCCGTCTTTTACCTGGTTGCTGGGAATTTGATCTCAGGCCCTCATGCTTGTACAGCAAATGCCCTTATTCACTTGCTGTCCACCATCCACCAGCCTTAGAGATGGCCCATGTAAAAAGTTAGCGTGTGCAATGAATTGTACATCTTTGAAGCAAAGATAGAAGAAGAAGACTTTAAATATCATTGTTACTATTATTGTATGTTTCAATAAATGTAGCCAGGAGACCTACTGTCCCCAAGTGTTTCAGCAATGACTATGCATTTGGCCACAGTTAAACATTATTTCTAAGGCCATTTTTTTAAAAAGACACATAGGAAATCCCCAAGTTCCCACTGCCTTCAACCTAGAGAAAGTATTTGTGATCACCAGGCTCCACTTAAACAAGTTTTTCTATCTTGGGGGCTGAAGACTTGTGTTTTTGTGTTCTCCACCAGCATTAGACTTCTTTCAATCTGGCTGACACCTTATCCTCATGATTTTTCATGGCTGCTAGTCACTATGAAATCATTTAAACACATTAATAACCACACAGAATGTCAGTTTTGCAAGGAGATCCCAGAACATTACTTTCCTGTTGTCTAAATTCCCGTTAGTAGTCTTGTTTCTCCACATCTCCCTCAGCTCCTCTAGGTAAAGACTAGAGCTGATAGTTTGGAAAGGTTCTAGGTTTTCTGGAAGTTGCTGGTTATGTCCTAAAATGTCCAGGAAATACAATTAGTATTTTTCTGACAGTGTATGTTCTCAACAAAGACATCACTTAAAGTGCCGTTCCTGGAATTGTCTGAATACATTCTTGTTTATTTGTTCATATGCTGTATGTTAAGTGTCTACAATCAATAGTGTTGTGTGCTTCTGTCAAACTATAAAGGTTAATGGAGTCTAAAATACAGTTCGCCCTGCCAATGATAATTAATCGGTTGAAAAAGACATACCACAGGCATAGCAGGGATTTATTAATATGTTCAATTCTAATATTTGAGCTACTACTCATAAAAAAGAACTTTAGCCATGTGTCAGGGAGTAATGAAACCCTGTAACATAAGCTCGTCTTGAATCTGGGTGTGGAGATTGGGGAGGGAGGGGCGATGAGGACTACCAGGAAGCATGGGAAACTGAGCTGTCAGTCATTCCTGAGTGATGGTTAGTATTGCCATCTGATGATCACCCCGGAGACTCACCTAAACAAGACAGAGGTCTGGGTTGGTTGTACAGTGGATGCATCATTGGCTTACAGGATGTGGTGTGCTCATAAGGAGGTAGCAGTGGGCAACCGTGAATATGTCCAAATGTAGTGAGACGTCATCATTTCTGATCAGTGAAAGGTTTCTTTCACTGGAGTCTTTGGCAAAGAGTGGCTGGGCTCAAGGTGATTTACATATACCATGATACATATTTTATAAAACTTTAAGTAATTTTAATCCCCAACATTGGAGGGCTGTGATTTCCCTCAAAGCTATAGAAACTTGGCTCAGCTCTAGGCAGGAGGCACTGAGCTTAGAAGACACAGCTGGGCTTTGATGTTGGCCCTGTGCATTTTGCTCCCATAATTTGGAAAAACATTAGCAGCCCACTCTCAAACATTGGCCTCTTTTCTTGTCTCACACAATGGGAGCCTTCATGTCGCTTCCAAAAGGCTTATTCACAATCGCACACCCCTTTTTGGAGGCTTCCTACAGAAAGTCGCACAGAGCCAAGCAGGCTTCCAGTGTGTCTGGGTTCCTGCTGAGAGGCAGCAATTTAATGAAAACAGGACAGCAGCCCACTTCGTGCAGAAGATTTTAATGTTAACCACCATCTCGTTCAGAGGGAGGACAATCAGTGGGTCTAGGTGCAGGATACAAACACTGGCTTCTTCTCACATACCAACCCGAGTAGCCCCTAGGATCCACCTGCGCATTTTGAACCTGAGATTATGAGGTGTAGAAAAATATACTTCTCATGTTTATACTTTAAATCTTGCAAGCTAAAATGAAATATCACAGCTAAAACTCTAGGAGCTTTAAAGTTATTCAGAGGAGTGCATTTAAATGAACTTGGCAATGAAACATGAAATATTTAGTTCCCTGCTGCAACGGAGTAGGCTCTCCTTTATTGTTTGGTGGTGGGTGGGGCCGCCTGTGAGAACTCACTCCTGTGAATAGCTCGCCCCCTCAGATTTGCTGTTTGCTTTAATATTTTCTGATAATTATGTAATTAGTTCATCACGCTCATCATTTCCCCACTAGCTACCCAGCGTGTTTACCATGGGGACCATCTGAAGCTCTGTGCGTAGAATTATTAAGAGAGGAACCATTTGCTGCTTCTCGTGCAGAGTCATCCTGAACTCTATACACTTTCATCCTCAGCCACAAATGATGAAATAATGGCACCTTGAGGCCACTGTGGTTCTTAGCCATTGCTGATCCTGGAGTCAGCACAAGGTCTAGTTCCCTCTCTACTCTGGCAGTTTAGAGTTTAGAGCCAATGTACTTCGTATCTGAAGTCAGTTCTGAAGATACTTTCAAGTATGGACATTCTTACCAGCATCCGGAGGGTCTGCGGAGGAGCTCATATAGATCTGAGGGAAGGAAAATACTGGCATTCTCCCTGAGAAGTGAGGGGAGAAATAAAGAGTTCTAAAACCTTCGGTTAAAACAGATGGCAATTTTTAATATATATTTTTTAATGTGCTTAGGTCCTATGAAGTTAAGAGGCAGCCAGAGGGAGAAAAGGAGAGGAGAAGAGAGAAGAGGAGAGGAGAGAGGGAGGGAGGGAGGGAGGGAGGGAGAGAGAGACATCAGGTAGGCACCCTGTGGCATGGCATAGAGACCTCTCCTGTGTAGGGCATCTGAGACATCCTTAGCTTTGGGCTAGTAAACCACAGTTGTCTGCCAAGTTCATACATCATAAATTTTACAGAATTGTCACAAAGACATCCAGTCAGAAGCAGAGGCCAATAATGAATAGCTATGCAGGGAATTAAAGACAGCCCAAGAAAATTCTGGTTCTTTGTCTTTATTATTCTTCTCTCCTCTTTAATCCTCTCTTCTCTCTCTTTTCTTCTCTCTTCCTCTTCTCTCCTTCTCTTTCTTTCTCCTCTCCTCCTCTTCTTCCCCCTTTTCCCATTCCCCCCGCTCTCCTCTCCCTTCTCCCCTCCCTCCTCTCCCTTCCCCCTCCTCTCTCATCTCTCTCTCTCTCTCTCTCTCTCTCTCTCTCTCTCTCTCTCTCTCTCTTTCCCTACCCCCGCCATTTTTCCTTATAGCACTAAACTCTACAATTTAAGTTCTGATCAGCCCTCATAATCTTTGCTCTGATGTACTACTTAAGGGTACATCCGTCACACTACTAACTCAGGAGTGAGGAGGGGGTAGATACCCTCCCTCTGACTGGTAGAACGATCCTTCTCACAGCTCGAAAGCAGCAGGCTCCTCACAAACATGTCTCTCACCAAGACACATGCAGCAAACAGCATGAGATGCAATTATAGCTGGAAGGTGGCCCTAGCTAAGATGCCTAGCAAGGGGGGATACAGAAGCTGAACTGACCATCTCCTGTGACCAGGAAAGAGTTCCACTGAAAGGATTGGAACACCAACCCACCTACGAACCCCCTGACCTACAAATTTTCCTGCCTAGAAGGTATGCTGATATAAAGGTGGAGCAGAAATTGTGGGAGTGGCCTATCAATGACTGGTCCAATTTGGGACCCATGCCATGGAAGGGAGCTCAGCCCTGATTCTTCCTGGAGGGCCAGAAGCTTGGAGGCTGGCTAACCCAGAGATATACAATAGAACAAAATGGGAATGAAAAAAAAAAAAAACCAATGCAATGATTCCTAATGATATTCTGCTCCATTCATAGATTGGTATCTAGCCCAATTGTCATCAGAGACGCTTCCCCCCCAGAAACTGATGGAAACAGATGGAGAGACCCACAGTCAAACTTTAGGTGGAGCATGGAGAATCCTGTGGAAAAGCAGGTGAAAAATATTGTAGGAGCTAGAAGAGTCAAGGGTACCATAAGAAAACCCACAGAATCAACCAACCTGAGCCCATAGGGGCTCACAGAGACTGTACCGTCAACCAGGGTGCCTGCATTGGACTGAGCTGGACCCTCCGCACATATGTTACAGTTTTGTAGCTTGATTTCCTTTTGGAAGTCCTAACAGTCAGAATGGAGCTGTCTCTGACTCTGTTGCCTGCCTTTGGGACCTTTTATTCCTGCTGGGTGGCCTAGTCTAGCCTTAGTAGAAGGGGATGCACCTAATCGTTACTGCAACTTGATAAGCCATCATGGTTGGTTGATATCCCTGGAGATCATTCTCATCTCTGAAGAGAAACAGGAAGAGGAGCCGATGAGGAGTTAGGGAGAGGGACTCGGAAGAAAAAAATAAATATTTGAAATAATACCCCGTAAAAAATGCAATTATGAAAATCTATAAAGGAAATCATGGAGACAATGCCAGTGCCAACTGAGAATTCCCCCTGCTTTCAGGAAGGCAGAGGTAAGAGAAACACCGAGTAGAAGGAGCAAAACTGAAAAGGGGTTTAGATTCATTAATTGAAGCCAGAATTCAGCAACAATCAAAACTATTTTAAAAATCACGACATCTGCCCAGCAAAAAGCAAGTTGACCATGACTTAAGCTATTCAATTTATTATCATTTACTTGGTTCATTTTGGGAGAAATGAGGGTATTAGGTATATTATTACACAAAATTAGCTAGAAATTGCATTCTGGTACTTAACTCACGGTTCTGAACTTTATTCCTTTCTCTGACCTTTGAAAATTACTGACTTAGACTCCATCCTCTCTGCTACTACCGTAGCTGTTTAAGATTTTTTTTTCTTTTTCAATTCACTCGGTGAAGCAATTCACAGCACCAACTTGTATCATTTGTGGCTAAAATTTGTATCAATGGGAAAATCTAAGGCATCACTCTCAAAATCTGAATTTAATGCAAATAATTGCTGAAAGTATAGATGTGACAATATTGTCAACTTTTAACTTTTCAAGCATGAGCAGTTGATAGTAAAATATTTCTTAGTGGCTGAGTGTGTCCTGGTTTGCATATATATTTATGTATATCTTTGCATATGTGTATATACATATATGAGAGAAAGAGAGAATGAGAGAGAGAGAGAGAGGTTAGTCTAAGGTCAAAATAGGAACAAGACAAGAATAATAAAGCAATTACAGAAGAAAGGTAGAGGGAAATTCCAGTGCAATTGCCTGAACAAATCATGTATTTAATTAGTACATGATGATCAGTTCAAGTTAATTTGATTATGACCTCTTGGTAGAAGATCGAAAACTCTCTAAGCCATGGTTCTTAACCTGTGGGTCCTGACCCTTCTGGAGATTGTATATCAAATATCTTGTGTGTCAGATATTTACATTATGATTCATAACAGTAGCACAATTACAGTTATAAAGTAGCAATGAAAATAACTTTGGGGGGGGGTCACCACAACATGAGGAACTGTATTAAGGAGTTGCAGCATTAGGAAGGTTGAGAGCTATTGTTCTAAAGTGAACTTAGCATTTTATTCGTAAATGGCTTTGCTCTCTTTCACTTGTGTGTGTGGCTTTCTTGTCTTTGAGATGTCCCTTTGCCTTCTGGAATTATTTGGAAGTGTGTGTTTGATCACCCAGTGTTTGTAGACGTTATACTTGGTCTTTGTTATGGATCTTTTTGCTTTTGGGGTCTCTCCTTCCTTTGCCGGTAATTCATAGATCAAAAGTCAAGTATAAATTATATATTACTCTCTGTTTCTTTTATTAAAAGGAATAAAAATACTGCTTAAGTCTCTTTCTTAGACTCAGTCCCTCCAATGACCCGTGCTGTGTAGTGCTTCTGTGTGTTGAAAGCACCTGACACAATCAAAATAGGTTCATTAGCTGTGATGGCCCAGTGTGTGTGTCCTGTGTTTGTTTCTGCACATGAGTGGACGTGCATCAGCTTTCTGTGACAGACTGTGATAAAAAGAGAGAAGCCATGCTGTCTAATGTATTGACAGCCTTTGCTCATATCACACCACTAACAGTCCATCAGATGAAGTGAGTGGCAGGCCCAAACTCTAGAGCTGAGAGACTCTGGGGGCAGGTGGGGGATGAGCAGTAAATATCTGCTCCCAGCATTCCTAGCTACTATGGAAGTCCCCATTCCCCCTCTCATGTTTAATACACTCATGGTCTATTTTCCCCCAGATGCAAATAGGAGGTATTATAATTAATTAGAGAGATGAATGCAATTAACATTCTTTTTGTGATTAATATTGATTTAAAGCAGAGACAACAAGTTCAAGATAAATGACTCGTGAATTAATGACAACAGTTAAGAAGAGAATTAGGGTACAACCAATGTTCTCTCAAGATCAGCACATGGGCCAGTCTGGCTTTATCTTTGGTTAAATTGTCTTTTATTAAGTCCACAGGATTAGATTCGTCAAAAAGCAATGCAGTGTTGTAATGTTGGAGCAACAAAATGCCTTTATGTAACAAACAGGCACCAATAATCTGCTCTTTTCTAGAATATAATTTGATGATTTCCTTTCCTATTTAAATGACTTCACTCTCTTTTAAACTGAAAAATTTCCTGGTGTGTTTGATATTTGATTGAGTTTATTGCTGGAGAAAAATAGATTATAAAAATAATATCTAGGTGGCAACATTTTAAATGGTGGCATACAATTAATGTTTTTTTTCATAAAATATAATATGTGGATGATCAGGGTGGTTGAGAGAGCTCGTGAATCTGTCATCAGCTATAGGGGCAAGGCACTTTTAGAAGGATAAATCCAAACATGAGGGGAAACAAAAGTGTGGTTAGTGGATCCTAAATGCTAAGCTATTTCTGAAAGGTAAAAAGGCCATCAACAACACAGCAGGGGAGACCTTCAGTGGAAAGTGAGCATGTGAGCTGTTCTTCAGAGGGTCTCTGGGAATTAGCAGGGACCTGGGTAAGGATGACATCATGTAACTGCTAGAAATGACATGGTACATTAGTGTTGGTGTGTGTGTGTGTGTGTGTGTGTGTGTCTGTGTGTGGGTATGTGTCTCTGTATATGTTTGTTTATATGTATGTGTCTTTGTATGTGTGTACCTGTGTGTGTCTGTTATGTATGTGTGTGTGTCTGTGTGTGGGTATGTGTCTCTGTATATGTTTGTTTATATGTATGTGTCTTTGTGTACCTGTGTGTGTCTGTTATATATGTGTCTGTGTATGTGTGTGGGTATGTGTCTCTCTGTATATGTTTGTGTATATGTATGTGTCTTTGTATGTGTATACCTGTGTGTGTCTGTGTGCAGGCATGTGTCTGTGTGTGTGTGTGTGTGTGTGTGTGTGTGTGTGTGTGTGTTGTGTACATTAAGGGACAACTTGTAGAAGTTAGTCTTTCATTTTAGCAGCTGGGTACTGAATTCAGGTCATCAGGATTGGTGGCAAGAACCTTTTCTCAATGGCTATTTTACCAAATGTCACTTAGTGACTTTTTAAGCCCAGAAAAATGCAAATGTAAATAGGCACAGAGGAAATATCTTATGTATCAAATGTGTGAACTTAGACTACAAAACTCACAATTGAAGTAGCAAGACAACATTCCCTATATCCTGACAGTTTTTGTCAGTGTGGTTGTCTTTATAAATGCCTCATATCATCAAGCATACATTGGATGCTGAAAGATAAACGAATGGGTCATTAGTGTATTCCTCCTGTGTTGGGAACGATGCCCTTGAAACCCTCCATCATTGATGTTACTTTTATGGTTAGAGTTAATTATGACTGGGTTCATGGAAAATCCCCAGCCAACTGCAGAAGACTAATACAAATCTGGTGGTCAGGATGAATAATGATATGATAAAGTTCTCACCTTGCTGAGAAATACATCTGATGTCAAGATACCCAATGTGATGACCTGTAACCTTTCTGAAAAACCAACATCTTGTTGACATCAGCTGACCACACGAATACTGTGTCTTTGGCCTGAGTAAATGTTTCCCACTTCCCCCCTCTCTCTGTTACCCCTGTTATGGTATAAATTCAGCCTTGGGAAAAAATAAAATTGTCGCCTTGATCAGTCTCTTGTCTTGGCATCCTTCTTTGTGTCCCTTGTCCCCCATTCTCTTCCAGGTACCCTCAGCACCCTCATTGACACTCCTGCCTCAATGCTGGCTGGGATGATGGGCGTCAGTCACCACATCTGGCCAAGTTTCAATTTTTAAATTATATTTAGCATTTGTTGTGCACATGAAGGCAGGACAAAACTTAGGGAAACTGTCTTTCTTCTATCATGTTGATTCCAGCGATCAAACTCAGGTCATCAGATATGGCAACAAGTAGGTCAAAGTTGAACTATCCCTTCTGCCCCACAAATTTCAATTATTTTTGACAAGAGTACCCACCATATAATACTAGCTCAGCATTATTTATTCAACATCTACTTTTTTACATTAGATTTTTCTAGTTCCTTTGTCCAGTAGGAAGGGATGGTATAACTAGTGTTTCATTCTGGACTCTGTTCTATTGCCTGGGCAAAATCAAACCGTTTTGATTATTCTCAAAGTAACTCTTAAATGTATCAGTATAATTCACCCAAGTTAATTGATCATCAAAATTTCTAGAGTTAGCCTATCTTGTCTACTCATGGTGTACATTTAGAGCTAGTCAGCAACTTGGAGTTGAATAGCATCTTTAAAATATTGAGTTTGTGTCAATTCCTGAGATAAGATGTCATGTGATAGGCTGTTAAGAGAGAAGTACAGTGATCATGAAGGATATAATCTACTCAAAAGGTAGAAAGATTGGAGGGACATCATAAATCCCAAAAGTATTGATCCAATAGCCAAAGAGTTAAGAGAAACAGAAATGTCCAAAAGGAGTGGACACCTTTCCACTTCATCTGCAGCTTACAATTCTGGGGTTTCAACAGAGGCTTCATCCATAAGGTACGCCAACTGAAAATGGTAAAAGAGACTGATGGACCTATCTACAGGACACGGCTACATTTCTCCCAAGTCTTATCTCCAAGGAGGTCTTGTCACCTTCCACTCTCTTCTTGAAAATGTTACAATGATTGAAACATTTTCCTGCCGATTTCCTGGAAGTGTTTCTCAGAGGTAAGAATTTTCTGGTGCAATATTTGGGGTCTTTCAAGTATAGGACCATATCATCTTCCCAAAAGGTAGATGTTGTATGATGGTAATGTGCCTTCATTCCTTCCTACTGTATCTTTCTTATTTCTTTCTCTTTTCTTATTGCTATAGCTAAGAGTTGAGGCTACATATGAAGCAAGAATGAAGAAAGGAGACTACTTTCCATATTCCTAACTTTGAAATAAGTGTGCTCAGTTTTCCTGCAGTGAGTGCAATGTTGGCAATAGGATTGTCAAATGTAGCCTTATTATGTTCTGTTTCTTCCATTCTTAGCTTCTCTGGGATTTTTATCAAAGAAAGGATGTTGAACTTTGTCAAAGCCTTTTTGTTTCTGAAACTGTGTGATTTCTGCTCCTTTGCCTACTTATACATAATGGTACACAGTCATTGATTTACATACACTGAACTCTCCCTGCCCTCCTGGAGTAAAATTGTTTTGTCCATTGTGTATGGCTCAGATAATGTGTTATGAAGTTCACAGAAATTTAACTGAGAATGTCTGTATCTATGATCATTGAGAGAATTGGTCTATATTTTATTTTGTCCTCATCTGGCTTTATTATTAGAGTATTATTGGCTTCATAGGGTGAATTTGATAGCCATGATGGCTAATATGAACTATCAATTTGACAACATCTAGATTCACCATGGAAACCAGCCTCTAGGCATGCCTGTGAAGGATTATCTAGATTAAGTTAATTGAGGAGGGAAGACAAACTATAAACATGGGTGGCATCATTCTGTGACCTGGAGTCACAGATCACATAAAAAGGAGAAAGGTAGCTGAGCATAAGCACTTGTCTCTTGCTGATTTCTGAATGTGAATGCAATATGACCATCTGGTTCAAGCTCCTGCTGACATCACTTCCCACCATGAAACTTGAGCCAGAATAAATCTTCCTTAAGTGGCTTTTGCCAGGTCTATTGTAGCAATGAGCAAAATGACCAATATAGTATATTCTGTCCCTTTCTGCTTATAGGAAGTTTGAAGAGCATCCATGTCTGGTAGGATTGGGCAGAGGGTCTGTCTTGTCTCAGGCTTTTCTCTGTTGGGAGCTTTATTATCTTTTTACTCTCCTTTGCCTTTCTAGATAAGTTTGCATTCAATCCTAATTGCTTTTTGTCATATCATCTCTGTCTAGAAGTGTATCCATTTATTCTAGTTCTCCAGCTTTTTGACAGGCTTTCAAAGCACTCCCTAATGATCTGGATTTCATGGTAATCTGCTATAATGATTTCTTATTTCATTAATCTACCTCTCTTTCCCTTCATTCTTTTGGTTAGCTTGACTAAGAAATTTTTGCTTCTATGTTTCCAAACAACCACATCTTTGCTTCTTTGGAAATAATTTTTATTTATAATTTTCTCTTGGTCTCTTAATGTCTCTCTTGATATTTACTGTTTGTTTTATCTACTCATTTTGGATTTAGCTTGTTCTTGCTTTTCCATAAAGGGTAGCAATAAGTTATGTGAAAGGTCTCTCTTTTTTCCCTTCAAATGTCGGCACTCAGAGCTACACATACACTTCTTTGAATCATTCCTATTGCGTCCCAAAAGTTCTAAGACATTGAGATGTGATTTTCACTTAATGCTAGTAAGTTTTAGATTCCATTTTAATTTCTTCAATGACTTTTTGTTCATTTTAATCCAGCAATTTGTCTACTCTGGCTAGAATGCAGACATGTCCTTAGCACACATTTTTAATTCCTTTGGCTGGAATATACACATCCTTAGTGCACACCTTTAAACCCAAATAATGAAGATAAAGTTAGTTTGTAGAAGAAGCACCCATGTTTGAAAGAATGTCCAGTGGAGTGCCATACAAAGTGATGAATCAGATAATATTTTTACAGAATAGGATATGCCTAAGTCCCATGAGAAGAGAGAGAAGAGAGAGCAGAGAAGCGTAGAAAAAGAAGAGAGATGGCAGTTTTACTTGGACAGTTGTATAGAGACAGATTGCCGAGAGAGAACAAGCTAGACACAGGTAAAGACAGAATGGAGCAGAGAATGAGAAGGAACCAGAAGATTAGAACATAATGCCAAAATTAGTTTGAGACCAAGCATAGAACCCAGTCAGAAGCTAAAAGAAGCCAGTTTGAATCAGTCAGCTTGGAGAGGAGTTTTGAGCCAGAAAGCTGAGTTGACCAGTCAGCCAGAGTTCAGAAAGAACCAGAATGGGTGAGCTTATTCAGCATTTTCAGAGGCTGAAAATATTGAGGCCTAGATAAGACCATATGGAGGCTAGAAGATTCCAGGACTAAGCCTAGGTTAGCAGATAGAGGAAGTAAGCTTCCAAAATGACAATTACATCAGATGAATAAAAGATAATTTTCTGTGTCTCATGAAATTTCCAAATGTCGCACATTTTCTAACTGTTGCTTCCTATGATCTGGTAAGGTACTGGGATGTTTTTGTGATGACTCTTTGCATTTGCTAAGGATTGTTTTATGTTTTCATCTACTTTAGAGACAGTTCCGTGGGCTGCTATATTTCCTCATTATAAGATGGAATACTTTACAGTTGGAATTAAGAACATTTAACCTGGGGTATAATTGACCTCTGAAGTCTTTTTGGTTTTTGTCTGGATAATATAGCTATTAATGTGAGGGAGGTGTGAAAGGTGTACCTGGATCTATGTTTTCCTTTTCCCAAGTAATTGTTTTGTTTTTTTTTTTTTTACACGAAATTGAGTGCCTCTATGTTGGATGTAGTCCATGTTTAGAATTGTGATTGATACGTGCTTATTTTATGAAATACTTATGAATACTTCTATTTAAATCTGCCTCCTATTTTCTTGGAGTATTGACTTCCATCCTTTCACTTGGAGTCTGCATATCTTTGCCAGCGAGGTGTGTTTCCTGCTGAAAAGAAATGATTGGATCTTCTTTTGTCATAATTATTATATTTTATACTTGCGTGCTTATTATTTGGGGCCATGCATAACTTGAGACAGTCTGTTATTTCCTTCTACTATGTGAATTCAGGGAATTCACGTCACCAGGCTTAGCAGTTCATAGGTAATTTTTTCCAGCCCTCATCTATTCTCAATCTATTCAGACTAGACTAATTGCATTGGAGTTTAAAGTGAGGATTCAATGATTCCTGCAATTTGTCTTGGTTGTTTTTAGTAATGTTTCAATTCCTCTCACTTGTAATCTTTCTTCTATGTTTGTATTTGATATATTCTGTCTTCCTATGACTATTGGATCCTTCACAGGGTCTTATGCTATGCACACTCAATAGTCATGAATTGTATTAGTTTATGCTTATCTTGAAATTTATTTTTATTTATAGACTGAAAAGGATATATTTGCTGCACATTGTAGTTTTATCCGACAGTTATTTACTTTGAAATACATAATCCAGTGACATTTCAGCCAACAGATCTTCTCTTAATCTGAAGAGTTTGCATTTGTAAATGAGTTGGTGTTTTTCTCTTACAGCTTTTAACATTGTTTCTTCTGAATTCTTATGTTTTGACTATGACATGTCATAGTATTCCCTGACCATATGTATTTGGGATTCCAAATGCCTCTCATTTCAGATATATTCTTCTTTTTCCAGATTTGAGGATATTTCCATTGTAAACTTTATTTACTACATATTTTGTGAATTTTAGTTACTTATTACAATGACAAAATATCAGAGAGAAAAGCAGATTAAGACAGACTTTCTTTTTGCCCATGGTTTGAGGGTACAGTTCATCACAATGGGAAGTCATCTGGTGACACTGCACCTTCAATCAGGTGTCAGGGAAAGAATGGATGTGCATGCTCCAACTCCATTCTGCTTGTTATGCAGTCTGAGATGCCGCAGAATGATCCTCTTTGTGTTTAAGATGTATCTTCTCACCTTGAAATTAACCTAATCTAGATAATTCTTTGCAGACATGCCCAGAGATTTGTTATATGGTGATCCTAAATCCCATTGATTTGACAGTCAAGATTAACCATCACTTTCAGCTTCTTCTTCTGCCTCATGGATGTTCAGTTTCATTTCCTTTATTATGTCCTAGAGTTCAGACACGCAGTAGCCATATTTATTTATTTTTTAAGCTATTAAATCCCAATATAGTATTTCTTCAACCTTATTTCCTATTCCTAGTATTCTTTCTGTTAGTAAAAGGCAGCATACCTGCCACTGTTTATGTGTGGAGGCCTGAGGACAACCTTGTGGAATTGCTTCTCTTCTTCCAACTTTATATAGATTTTGGGGAAGAAAATTCAGGGGAATAGGCTTATACATCACGAGCCTTGACTCTCTAAACCATCTTGTAAGTCCCCCTCAATTTTTTTACATGGTTAATTTTTTTTTATTTAACATGTTTTCCAATAGCTAATTTTTACTGCTTAATTTCTCAATTCACACTGGTGAATCCCTGTTCCATGTGCATGTATTAAATTGATTTCTTCTCTTAGTTCATTTATTTTATCCTAATTGAAATCAATGATCACTTTTAGAAGTATACATGAAACCATTACTAGGAATTGAACACTTTTGGCTTCAAGATTTGGGATCTGGTAATCTTCCAGGAGAGCTGAGTTCTCATGATTGTTCATGTTTCTCAGTTTGATTTCTCTGCTGTGATTAACATACCTGTTGGTTTGGAAGGGTGTGTCCTCCAGTTTAATTTCAGGGTCTTCTTAGGGAGACTAAATGTAAGGGCTTAACTTTGTATCATAGAGGGTAGAAACAAAACAAACATAACCTCGTCTAGATCTCAGACTAATCTAGCATCAGCTAAATGTGAGAAGCGTCTTCTTTTCTGAGATTGGTGTCATTGCATAGCTTCGTAGCCCCACCTAACCTAGTGTTCAGTGACTCTGTCACACGCCCCTACTTTAGTGGCTTCCAACTTCATGCACCTGTAGGCATCCAGTGTTCAACGGAAGTGGTACATGAGGACATTACTGAATTGGAAAGCAGAACCCTGGATTCTGTATAGTTCTGGTACCATGTGCTTTTAAGTCTTCTCAGCATTACATACTCCATGAAAGCAACTGTATCAAAGCAATTAAGTGACTTCTGGGAACTTGAGAATTCTCGATTCCGCCAACAATGGACTATAAGGTATGTAGGGGGCTCTAAATTTGGGGCCACAAGTTGGCTTCACCATCATGACTGTCTGATTCTTCAGTTATCCCAAGGCTCTGAAGTAGCTATATCTTACCTACAGAGCATGGTCTACCAAACATTATACTTTTAATTGTCCAGTCTTTGGCTTCTACTCTCTGAACTTCTCAGCATGTCCATGATTCCCCTCCTTGCATCAGTGAATTTCTGCATAGATGTCTCACTCTTCATGGCTATGACAGGCCAATCTCTTCATGATTTGTCATTAGTCCTTGTTATCATGTCCTGAAAGTAGCTTAGTCTTAATAAGCCTCCCTGAGAGGCTGTGCCAGAGCCTGACCAATACAGATGTGAATGCACACAGCAAACCATTGGACTAAACACGAGGACCCCAATGGAGGAGATAGGGGAAGGACTGAAGGAGCTGAAGGGGTTTGCAATACCATAGAAAGGACAACAATCTCGATCAACCAGACCTCCCAAAGCTCCCAGGGGCTAAACCACCAACCAAAGAGTACATATGGAGGGACCCATGACTCCAGCTGCACATCCTGTGGGGGCTCAATGACTCATTGAGGAGAACGCTACAGTGGTGAGGTGACAGTGGGTGGATGGGTGGGGGAGCACCCTCAGAAGCAGTGAGACAGGGGAGGATAAGGGGTTTGTGCAGGGGAAACTGGGAAAGGGGATAACATTTGAAATGCAAATAAATAAAATAACCAATTAAAAAAAGTTTCTCTTCAAGATGGTCAAACCTTTAAAGACTTAGGAAGAGATGAAGGTGACTTCTTACCTGCTGATCCATTGCACAAGCTGAGTTACTGTCATACAAAGGGTGTATTGAAAGAATAACCATGTGAAAATGACTGCATTATATTAAACGATCCATAGATTTAAAAATTGTCATTTTTTTCATAGAAATAAGTCTAAAATTCATATGGATCAGAAAAGTGCCAAAGAAGTAATGCTATCTTAACCATTAAAAGTGATTTATCTTTTAATTTTTACAATTAAAATTTCATTGTAAATAACTTGCAAGTAAAAATCATCACAGCAACATTAGCCAGAACCAAAGTCTATATATCTCGATGAATAGCTAGTCTGAAGCTGTGGAACCTCTTGCTGGATTTTACATTTTCACTATTAAATATTTTTATGCAGTTATTAATTACCACACATAAACACTCATATACAAAATCTATGACAGAGTTAAAACCAGGAAGACAATTGGCTTTACATCCTGGTTCATGACTTGTGTTCATTACCAGCCTTTCCTTCATCCTCGTCCCCAATATTTACACTTATCTTTCTCTCTACATGTTACACTGTATTCACATGTTTGCTTCTTTGTTTTCTTTTGATAACATAAGCCATCACTCTATCTGTTTTGTATGATATAGATCTGCTTTCTATTTCTGAAGTCAGGATGTTGATCTTTAGAATGAGTATCTGAGAGAAGGCAAGTGGATATAACAGTTTTTATCATTGCATATAATTTTATATGTAATTTGTATTTACCTGTATTGAATCATTTTTAATAGACAACACATCAGAGCTTCCAGCCTAACAACTCTTTCTCTACCACTCTGAAATGCAGGGGAAGAAAGAAAGCTTGAAATTCTGCAGACGAGCCTGCTTCAGTCTGAGACTGGCTGCATTCTTGTTACATATGTGCTGTGTTTATTTTGTATCTGGATGATGTAGCTTAGCAGTGTTTGGCCTCTGGGTAAGAGGAAACTGTTGCATTAGCTTTGGCTATAAATTGGTACCACTGGGATAGACAGCTATGCTTGTTATTGTGTGATTTTTTTCAGAAGGTATTGTATTGTAGTCTGAATATCACTTGTGCTGGCTAGGTTTATGTCAACTTTACACAACTCAGTGTCATCTGGGCAAAAAGAACCTTCATTGAGAAAATTCCTCCATAGGATTGGCCTGTAGACAAGTGTGTAGGACATGTTTTTTATTGATAATTGATATGGGAGAGTTCAGCTCACTGTAGGTGGAGCCGTTCCTGAGAAGGTGGTCTTGGATAGCATAAGGAAGTAGACTGGGAAAATCATGAGTGAGCAAACCAGTAAGCAGCATTCTTTAATGGTCTTTGTTCCAGTTCCTGCTCTGACTTCCCTTCATAAAAGACTGTGATAGGGATATGTTAGAAGATAGAAACCCTTTCCTGTATAAGTTGCTTTGGGCCATTTTTTTTTCATTGCAATAGGAACCACAACTAAAAATTCACTTGTGACAGTCCCTCAGTAGGTATCTCTTGTTGTCTGTGTCAGTTAGCCTCAACATCTGTGTGGTGATTATGAGGGTGAGTAGTGGTTTTGATCCATGTACATTTCAGTTAACTTCTCATTTAAAATGAATGAAACACTTGGGTGCAGTGGACACACTCACGTGTAACCTTTCTGTCTTGCTGGTGTACGTAAGTGTTATAAAAGTGACATGTGACAGAAATCCAGATGACACAATAGAACTCATCATCACTGCTCAGGATGTGAAACTGGGTATCAATATGTCCTTACGTAGAGAACATATACACAGAGTCTCGAAGTGATATTTATGTACTTAAATGAATTTAAGTTTCATTAAATCAATTTTTATATGACTATTAATGTCTGAGGATTATGCAAAGTTCAGTTGGTAAAACCATTTTTTACTGGATATTTTTTATTCACATTTCAAATGTTATTCCCTTTCCTGGTTTCCTGGTCATAAGCCCCCTATCCCATCTCCCTCCCCTTCTTCTATAAGGGTGTTCCCCCTCCCCAACCACCCCTCCTTCCTGTCCCCCCGATATTCCCCTACACTGGGGGATCTAGCCTTGGCAGGACCAAGGGCTTCTCCTTCCATTGGTGCCCAACAAGGTCATCCTCTGCTACATATGCAGCTGGAGCCATGGGTCTGTCTATGTGTAGTTTTTGGATAGTGGTTTATTCTCTGGAAGCTCTGGTTAGTTGGTAATGTTGTTCTTATGGAGTTGGAAGCCCCTTCTGCTCCTTCAATCCTTTCTCTAATTCCTCCAACAGGGAATATTGTTGAATATTTTCTGTGATTGCTCTCTACCTTGTCTATTTAGGCATGGCCTCTCATTTGAGCGCAGACCTCACCTATTTGGCTAGTATCACTGCCTTGCTCTTGGGATCCTCTGACATTTTCTAAGAGCCAGGCTTACCCATAGGTCCCATCCCCTTCAACCATTCGGCATCCTTTTGAAGCTCATGGTGTACTCCGTCTAGAGCCTTCAGAGATGAGTCTGTATAAGCACAAGTTATTGCAGAATAATGTGAAAGTATTTGTTTTCCATGTTTCACAATCACCCTATCGCCCAACTCTGCAGGTAAATGTATTATTTAGTGGGGTTTTTTTGTTTTGTTTCGTTTTGTTTTTGTGGATCTATAGCTCAGTCTGCCTTCTAGGATGTTAAACCCTGCTTGATCCTTCGGATAGTTTTCAGTGCTGCTGGTAGTTGCTCATTTGAAACCACATGAGTGCTTCTGGACACCCTCTTTGCCAGTACTGCTTTTTCAGTTCCTTGTCCAAGGGACAGGCTTAACTCGGTGTTCTCCTGTAGCCCTCCCAGCCTACGTAATTCCAGACGCTGGTTTCTTCAGTGACATATAAGATGTAGAAAACAATGAGGATCTGATTTAAAATGTTTTACCATTAGTATGTGGGGGTGGGAGGAGTTAGCAGTGAAAATGACAGAACACTGCAGCAAAAACGGCACAAGCCATGGTGTGAATTCACTTCGCTAATGATAGAGAGCCAACCACTGAGATTTGCTGCTTCTCAACATAGCTAACAAGAAGGGCATGGAATAGGGGTGTTAATTCAATTAAAGCCATACCTCAGTCTACAGGAAGTGCTTCTAAGACCCTGACCCCTGATAGATAATCAAACCTTGATGGCTTGGATTCTTTATAGAAAATGGGTAGTTGCGCATCACAGGATTTGAGTTCTACAAATCCTTTCTAAGTTACGTTTCTTTATCTTCCTGAGTAGAGTATTTTTATATAAATAGTTATTCTATTCATTGGAAGCAAACACACACACAAAAGTTCATATATGTTTGCTTCCTGTGGCCTGGACTACTCCCAGAGGCCTGTCCTTCCCTGTCCTTAGAGGTTGGAGGTGATGTAGCTCAGAGTCAATGACACAGACTCTGGGAGCAGGTGATAAACGTGGTGGTGTGCTCATCTGATTGCTACTGCAAGCTCCTTTAACCCTCCACTTGAGCCCCATTGATCCCAAGAAAGCACGTCTTCTAAACAGCAGCTCTTGATTGGCTGGTATCGCCTGCATCAGCAATCCTTGGTCTCTCAGGCAGTTTTCAGTTAGGTCCTCCTGTGGGGGACCTAACTGCCTTTGCAGCCGTGCAGCCCCAGCATTTTCATAGAGGTGGCCCTGACATTCCTCCTACACAGGTTCATCATGGATGGAGCTGCTGCACACCTACGCAACCCCAGAAGGGGCTTTGCTTGAACTGGTTAAATATACACATGCACAGGACTAAGCTAGCTGTAGGCAATTTGTTCTGTTCCAAGCAAAGCCATTAGTTAGGTCTTCCCTAGACACCCACTGTTTAAAGAAGGAATAGACATGCTTGACAAGATATTAATCCCTGAGCTCTGTGGATTCAATGATACCTACATAGTGACTTCTAGACCAGCCAAGGCTACAAAGTATGTCCTCCAATACGAAATTAATAGAAATAATACTATAATCATAAAATGTCTGAAAATGCCATTTTTGAGCCTAAAAGTGGATGTTCAGGAAAAAAGATAAGGGAACCATGTGCATCTCCTAGGGCAAGCAGTGTTCGACAGAGTAACATTTGGCCTTGTAGCATCCATTCATTCCATTCTGTCTCTGGATTCTACAGACAAGGCTCTAGCTGATCATGAAAGAGTCGGGGAGTAATGGCCTTTGCTGCCCCATCTTTACATCACTCCCTGCTTTCAACGAAAGTGTTACCTATTGACCATCTAGCTAGGTGCTATCCGTCATCTGTCTACTCATCCTACTCCCAACTGTCTCTCATCTATATATCTACCAATCAATCATCTTTATCTCCTTATCACTCTATTTATGATTTATGTACCTATCCATCTATTAATAACCTATCATTTCCTTATCACATATATCCATAATCTATCACCTGTCATTTATTGATTAATCATCTATCTTTTACCATTTATCTAGTTATCATATATTTATGATATATCTATCATCTATCTATCTATCTATCTATCTATCTATCTATCTATCTACCTAACTGTATATTTTTTTTGTTTCTTTGACACAAGCTATGACAATGTGGGACAAGCTGGCCCAGAACCTAGGATCCTACATCCGCAGACTGCTGAGTACTGGAGTTACAAGGCTTTATTAACATATCTGGTAGTATATACTTTATACCCACTTGCTTAAAAATCTTCAATGTCATATTTTTTACATAAAACCTACTGCTCTTTGTCCCTTGATATTTAGAAAATCAAACCAAGCCCAAGCCATGTATTTGTGAAACATAATAAATAATTCCATCTCTCTCATATAACACAGGTATATGTATATGGAGTTAGAAGAACATTTGTTCATTTTTTTTTATCAAAATCTGTTATTAGAACTGAGTATGGGTACTCATGCCTGGAATCAGTACTTAAGAATGCTGAACCAGTGTATTCCCATGAGTTCAAGACCATCCTCTACTACATAGTACATTCCATGCCAGCCTGCGCCTTAGGTCAAAACTCTCTCAAAGGGAAAACTGTCTTTTAACTCTTGGTGGAATCTATGAGTATTTCTCCATTTGCATAAATGCTTTTTATCTAAGCAGTGAAAATATTTTTTTCCTTTTTTTTTCTGACAGTAGCTTTCAGTTTCTTACATTTATTTCCAGCACATGGGTCTACAGGAGGAAACGGACAGCTATTCTGATCCATTTTTTCCCCAAACCTTCAATGTCAGGTTTTACCAGAAAGTCAGATGAGGTGTTACAGTGACATAAGGTGGCAAAGTATGGATTCTCCGTGTGTATGCAACTCTGTGACCGGTGCAGCGGAGGCTGGGGCATTGCATCATGCACAAGAGAACATTTAGACCCAATGTCTCATCACAGATGAGGTCTCTTTAAGAGAGGAGGCACAGTCTCTTTCTTCTCATGCTCTGTGCTGTGTTGCTGAGGCCCTTGGGAGAGACAAGTTAAGTTGGACATTTTTTTCCATGAAAAAGAAGTGTTTATTAAACGTACTCAGAAAATGAATACAGCATGTGGCCCTGTGGAGTGTAATGAAGATTTCATTGCTGGGAGTTGGGAACAATCACACTCCTTCTGTGTTAGAGACAAGAATGAGTTGGGGGCAGGATTCCCTGTCAATGACTGTCACAGATGTTTCTGTCACAGGTTTGTCTCAGCCTAGCTACATGAATGGCAGAGCTCTGTTTATTTCCTTCTCTATCTTTCCTCTTTTCAACATTGATGAGCAATGGGGGTTTCAAGAATTCCTTTGCTCACCTGAAAGAAAATGGCTTCTCAATCTGGAAGCGCAGGAGGACCAGGATCTTTCATGCCACCATCTTGGTTAGTGTGATAAAGCATGTATTGACCTAAGTGTGGGATTCACTGAGCTTTGGTCTCTCCATGATTCGTAATCTCTTCTGCTTCAGCCATAGCCAGCCATGTTTCCAGCCTTGCTATCCACCATGTGCCAGGGGAGGAGATACAGATCCTTACTCCATCAGGAGAGATGCTACCTCAGGTATGGACTCAATAGAATTCCTCTGACTCCTCAAAAAACAGAACAAACAAATGTTTTGTTGTTGTTACCAAGATGCCATGACCAGAAAAAAATCCTGGAGAAGGAAAGGATTTATTTTTACTGTACAGCTTACAGTATGGACGATCCACTGAGGAGCTCTGCTTACCGGCTCGCTCCGGATATGCTCGCTTTGCTTTAGGAAACACCCACAACCACCTGTCTGGAGGTGGCACCAGTGGGCTGGGCTCATCCACATCAATCATTGATCAAGAAAATGCCCTCCAGGCTTACCAGTCTGATGGGGGTGTTGTCTCCATTGAGGTTGCCTCTTTTCAGATGATTCAGGCTTGTGTGGGAGCCAACCCACACATCCACCTGAGACGTTCGGTCTGATATGGGTTATTTGGCCCTGAGGCTAGGGCTTTGCTATCATAAAATGTGTCATGAATATCACCAGGATTGAAAGGGCAATGACATATATTTAGTATCTGGCCACGCTGAAATGCTAAAGGTAGGGTACAAGATATCGAACGATAGAGCAAAATCTCATTTTCAGATACTCAGGCAGCAGCAGCAGACATCTGTGGTCTAATGAAGGGAACTTGGTGAGAGCCAAAGCCAAACCAAGTCGGATCAGACTCCAGCTCTGCTGCCTCAGGTGCCCAGAACCTAGGAAGCTCCTCACATGTCCTGGTTTCCTCAAGCTGCACTAGCTGCTTCTCCCTTCTATCGCAGCCTGTTGTCACAGGGAGTGTCTCAGTGTGGCCACCCGAGTATCTCTTTAAGTTCAATTATGTTACTGCTCTATGCCAACTCCTCCTGATAATTATACTCATGTGATAAGTCAAACCTTAAATATTTGGATGCTTTTATCTATGTGTCACCCACTAGAGCAGTTAGTAAGTTGTCAATGTATGGGGAGATGTGTGGCTCAAGGTTTGCACTCTCGTTTTTGACTTGGGTGCAGGTAGTGTTGAATAAAACATATCACAACTTCTCATCAGACAGAGAAAGCATGCTGGAGTAGGCTAGACTTGAGGAAAACATCAACGTGTCTTGTCACGTGTAAGTGACTCTATTCCTTCAACTTCAATGCTACATTCAAATACCTTGACTAATCTTTGCTGTTCACTTAATGAAAGGTCATTTGTCATCCTACTGTGTGCTGGGAATCTGCCCGCTATAAAGGATACAGGCAAAAATCAAACCTGTGGTTGGTGTGAGGGTATGGGTGCGTTGCCAGTGCTGTTGCTTAGGGGTTTTTAAGACAGATAATACACTCACTGAAACAAACGACTGTCCTCGTTCTTGCGTCTAACAAACCTCAATAGGTATAAGAGTGTAGAAAGCATGAAGCGCTAACCTCTTTAAAGCATTTCAGAAGGAACGGGATGAAAATGAAGGCATCGGCCCTCAGGCTGGCACATAGTCGGATCCTAGGCCTAACTGATGTTTTCATTGCTCAGGACTGTTTTCTAAAAAGCTTAGAAAAATATGCGTAGTCAAACAATCATTTGCAAATTTTCCATCTCAATGTGTGCATGTCCAACTGATTTTCACAGGAGTAGTTCAGTGACTATGCCACAATCTGAATAACTAGGCTCCTGTTGACTGGTTCTTCTTTGTCGGTTGCCAAATCATTTTGATAAATTGATAAATTGATAGAGTAGAAATCAGATATTTATTAGTATTATAGAATAGTATTAATAAATAAAAATATAATAGACACCGTAGCCTAATTTCTCATCCTGAGACTGTCTTCTTATAAAGCATCCCAGAGTTGAGTGATGTGGCACCATATAGTACGTGACTAAATGAATAGTCCGGGGGCATTGACGGGCTGGCTACTCACTAACACTTGGAAGCTACTAAGCTTTAAAATAATCCCTTTCTTTGCTGCAGGAATAAAATTTATACCCTACAAAACCCAGACTTAACTTTCAAGTAGTATACACCCGGAGAGACCCATGCCTCGGCAAACATTCCATGTGGTTTGCTCACACCGGGAAATAATGACAACTTCGTTTGACCAACAATTGGGGGTAAAACTCAAAACGTCCTCTTGTCAGTGTCAGATGCCACATAGAGTTCTTGTGAACAGCAGCTAGCAAAAAGCCTGGGATGGCTCGGCACAGGCCACCTTCCCCTCAGAGGAGCTGTGAGGAGCGAGTCTGTGAAATGTGTCTTGCGCCATCACGTTGACAAGGCTAGGACGGCATTCGTCTGGAACAACCTGCCAGATGCTGCCATGGTGTCCTGTCAATAAGCTCACTTGGCCTGTCACGGCTGTCCTGGTACAATGCGTGTTCTGTCGTGTAACTGTCAAAGATACTGTTACATTGGCAGGCCCAGCGGGTAATGTGCTTGAGATTCTCTTTCTTCTTTTGCCATCTCATATGATCGAAGATAAAGCAAAGGATTGGCCAATAAATCAGCCTAAGCTTCTAATGAGTAAAATACCAGAGTGTATTAACTCGTTCTGTTTAAAACAATATGACTGAGAGATGATTCAAAGAAGAGAGAAAGCAAGTCAGGCCCCAAGTCACTTATGCTCCGGTACCTACCCTGGGTGGACTCACTCCCCTCACACCGCCATCTCTCCTTCTCCCTCTCCGTCTTCTCCTTCCCCCTTCCCTCCTCCTCTCTCTGTTACCCTCTGTCTGCCCATCTATCTACCTCAGCCTCTGTGTGTCTCTGTGTCTCTGTGTCTGTCTCTGTGTCTGTCTCCCTCCCCCCACCCTCTGTGTCTCTCAGTCTCTCAGTCTCTCTGTCTCTCTCTGTCTCTGTCTCTCTGTCTCTCTGTCTCTGTCTCTGTCTCTCCTCTCTCTCTCTCTCTCTCTCTCTCTCTCTGTGTGTGTGTGTGTGTGTGTGTGTGTGTGTGTGTGTGTGTGTGTGTGTGTGTGTTTGTCTGTCTCAGGAGACTGAAGGATTCCTGCCTGTTTCTGAGCCCACCATATTTCTGCCTAAACGTTTCTTTAAATGTTGAAGTAATGTTCTCTGAAGTTGAGCACTTTGAAGCTCAGACAGATCAATGTGTGGGCACAGTCAAACCAAACTGCCTTAAGTGCGACAGGCAGAGACCACAGGGTGCACGTTGTGCTTCCTCAAAAGGGGTGCAGCCTTGTTTTGAGAAGGTTAGCTTCTCAAGACTGTAAAACTCACTCTTTTGACAGTCAGATCATTTAACTATTTTTTTTTAAATTTGAAATAATTTAAACCCAGAAATAATTTAAATGCCAAAATAGTGGCATTCCACCTTAACATTCACCCAGCTTCCCTCGGGGACATTTTACTCACGCACATTGTGAAAGTGCAGCCTGAACCTTGATTCCGGATGAGGTATTAGTTGGCCTACGTAGACACTGCAAGTCGCATGTCTTCAGTGAGGAATAGTGCACACAATGCTCTTGATCCCAAACCTTGCTAGTGTAGAATTTCTTCCCACCATTGCAATGTCTTCATGTGAAGAATTTCATCAACATTTGATCATTTTTGTAAACTCTTTCAAGGCGTTACTGAGGTATGGTTCAGTTGAAATGAACTTGATCCATTAAGAACATATGACTCAGTAGATATTAATGTTGGCACAACTATCAACATCATCTAATGTTAGAAGTTTTTTTTCCTCCAAAAAGAAATACGTTACTGTTATGCAGTAACCTCTCATTCCGTCTCTCAAAATCTATCAAGTTCAAGATTATCAAGAATCTAGTTCCTAGCACTATAGATTCCTCTCTTCTTGGCCTTTCCTTCATGTGAAAAAAAATCATTTTTTTCATTTGATACAATGTTGTTTGGGTCCATCTATACTAACATATCTCATAATGTTATTTCCTTTGATTGATGAGTAATATTCCATTGCAGGGGTAAGCCACTTAACTGACCCATTAATCATTTGGTTAAAAGTTGGGTTATTTTTATTGTTAGGAAAAATCCTGCTATGAACAGGAGTGTTCAGGTTTCTGTGCAGTCAGCTGCTACCTAATTGATCATTGGTTTCATGCTTGCCACAGGGACCCATGACTTCCTGAACACTCTGTTCTAGGCTATTGTATATGGATGCTTCCATTTCTTAATTATAAATAGTGGAAGTGTCATTTCTTGGTGAGAGTTCCATTAGGCTGTTTGAGTTATCAATGGTTTTTCAACGTGGGTGACTTCAGTGGTCTTGGATTGACCCCATCCTTGTCAGCAAAATTTGAAAATTTTCAGCACAAAATTTTCATGCTATCTTTTATGCATATACTGGTGTCTCCTTATGATTTCATTTCTATGATTGATAATGGGGCTTCATGTTCTGACATTCATGTCTAGTACATCTTCTTGGTTGGGTGAAGCACCCTTCAGTCCATGGCTGTTGATGATGATGATGATGATGATGATGATGATTTTACATTTGCAAAGTGCCTTCTACCTTATAGAAATGGTGTTCATATATGTAACTTTTTATGTGTTATCCTACATTCTGTAACCTTCATTTGCATTTTTACAACAGTCTTTCGATGGGAAAAACTATTTCAGTTTTAGTGAACACCTACAGAAAAGTTCTATTTTTTCAAGGATGGTTCTTTGGTAATCAAGACTTTGTCAAGATAAGGAATTTGACAGCTATTAGCTGGTGAATGGGGAAACCTGGTTTGGTGCAGCCATACAATGGTATATGACTCACCAGGAAGATATCCCTGTTAAAGATAAAACAGTTGAATGTCAAAGATGGCACTCTAAATAAAAAATAATGGACTGACCCTGGACTCTGACCTCGTAGGTTTGAAGAATATCCTAGTGAGCACCAGAAGGGCCTCTCCTTAATAGTGAAAGACTTTGGGGAGAGGGCAGCAATGGGGGAGGGGGAGGAACACCCATAGGGAAGGGGAGGGGGAGGGGTTAGGAGTATGTTGGCCTGGAAACCGGGAAAGGGAATAACATTCGAAATGTATAAGAAATACTCAAGCCTGGGAAGAAGTTGAAGGGTCTCTTAATCACGAAATTATAAAATTATGGATTATGGATAGTTTGGAAATTATTAAATGGGAATATTTTGAGGATATGGAGTTGTTCTAAGACTAGACTAGAGTTTACATAGCATAATACAATAACCTTATTGAAAATCATTGGACCATGCACACATGGTGAATTGCATAGTTTGCTGATTATTCTTTAATCTCCAAAAAGTTAGACCGTTATTATAACCTGGCTCCTCTCTCATATCCATAAAAGAAAAGTAAAACATTAGAGTTCAGGCAGAAGAAATGAAGTCTGCCAATATCTCTGGTTCCCCCATGTGCCCCTACAGCCTAAACTTGGGAGTGTTTTTGGAGACAAGCATGTGCTGTCTTAGTTGGACTTAAGGCTAGCATGTGGTGTAGACAAATATGAAATACCCAGTAGTCAGGTACCAGAAACCCCAGGATGTGTGTGACAGCATAGCTAGCAAAGTGGGTAGGCAGGACTCCTGTCACAAAAGGCCAGGGTATTGGAAAATCGGGCACAAAAGACAAAGGGAAAGGAATGATATTAACTGACGTGGAATATGGAGAGGCTGGGAACCAAGGGTGATGGCTGACCCTAGATCAGTGGTTCTCAGCCTTCCTGACACTGTGACCCCTTACTACAGTTCCTCACTTGTGGCGACTCCCAGGCATAAAATTATTTCACTGCTACTTTGTAACCATAATCTAGTTATTCTTATGAAATGTAATATAAGTTTATGATACGTGACTACGTCGAGGGGTTGCGAGCCACAGATTGAGAGTCGCTGCTCTAGAAGCTGGACTAACCCAGGTAACTACTCTGTGAGAACCTTCTGAAAGCAGGACAGCTTGCCATGGCCTCTGCATTTGAAATCCACAGTGGAGGTCAGGCATCTAGAACTGGTGGATAGAAACCTAGTCTCCCTTTAATGTACTAAGTTTGTAGTTGATCTTATTATTATATCTTATTATTTCCACAGGAAATGGACCATGGTCTACTGACTGACCTGTCGTCACCTCAAATTCCAATCTAAAACACTCTGGTGACCTAGGGACTCACTGTGCAGTGACTCACACATTCATGAGCCCATTTCACTAGGTGAGCACATATGATTTCTATCAATACAATTGCTTTCTCTCATACTGAAAGACAATATTTCATTATTCATGTAATTAAAGTATCTACCAGTCAGCTCAACAATGCCTGGCGAAAGCTCATGCATTTTTTTTCTAAATATAGCATCAAGATATCACAAAGCTGATATGGTTGGTTTTCATCTTCAGACATTAATCACTGAAGACAAAATGTTTAATTCCCAGCAGCACGGGAGGAGGCAAGGCGCTTTCTTGCTTGTGTGTCACACAGAGCGCTGTGCATCTGTGCAGATGTGAGGATAGGCAGGGTCTGGTCTCACTCTTTCACACGCTAGACCACGCTAATAGATTGGCCCACAGCATGTGTGGCGTGTGCCTCAGGACTGGTTCTGGTTTTCCCTGCTGTACAGCTTCTCCTGGTCTCAGAACAGAGAACTTGTTTCCTTCATCTTAGATTATATTTTCTATCTCAGATCATCTAAAACCTCCTAAGGCACGAGAGTTACTAAACAGCATTAATTTTAGCCTTAGGGATGAATAAGTTACAGAATATGATTTACTACATTTAGTATTTTTAATGTTAATCAGAACACTTGGTATGTACCACCCTGTGAAGATACCTCGTGTGGTAAGGCTGCATTTCCACACAGCGTCACCATGACTTCTCTGTGTAAGTTCTGTCTTTATCTGACCAGGGCGTACGCAGTTATGATGATGGACAATGAAGAAATCATACTGAAGTCCAACACTGATAGTTCTAGTCAAATTGTCAAGCCCATCTTCACACATATTTCTACATTTAAAAAGAGGTAGTTATGGCCCCTCTGAATATCATATAAAGCCCTTAGCATAAAGATTTACCTGGTAGTTTGTCTCAAATTAAGTTAGCTAAAATTCTAGTCACACTCCACCCTCAAATCGTCCCTTGTTAACAGGTATAGATGCTGCGTTCTGATGTTCTTAAATGCCAATCGTAGGCAATGAAATGATACCTATCACTCTGCACATTAGACACTCATTTGAAAGCAACAGAAATAAAACACGAATCATCTAACATGAGAAATAGATTGAAGAGGACACCTCTCAACTCACAGAAGTCCTAGGATTCTAAAGAAGGTGACACAGAAACCGCATAGGGAGAAATAGTGCTTCACTGGTCAGCCCTTCAGGTAGCACAGCTGAGGATGAACCAAACATCGCTGTCTAAACACACACGGCTTGTAATGGACAACATAGTAGAAACAATCATGCCGTGACTTCTGGAACATGAGGGGAGGGACACTCGTGGACACCATTTTCATAAGACCAAGGGGGCCTCCTTCTCCAGGGCCTCAGGTCAGAGGGTGACAGTTCAGTGTGATCAGTAGCTGAGAATCCAGGTCACGTTCCCTGTCTTGCCTGGGGGGTTGTGGGGAAGATCAACTCACAGATTTCGTTTCCAGCGGGGAGGAGAGACTCTGCTGCTTACACTGGGACCTTCTTCACCCCAAAGGGAAGTCTAAGGCTGACCAGATCCAGAGCATGCCAACAGCCCTCCGGAGACAGTAAAATAGATCAGATGCCTTGGATGGCAGATCAGGACTCTTCGCGGGGTGTCAGGAGCTTGTAGCGCCTCGCTCTCTATCTTACTTTTTTCATCACAAGGTTGACCTCCATATCCTCTACAAGTGGTGGGCGTGTTTCCCCCTTTCCCTCTATCCTGTTGGCTGAGTGACCACTGGGATTTTGCTCCTGTAGTGGCATAGCCATGTTGTCTGCTGAGGGCAGCTGGGTCCGGAGCTGGGCTGTGAGGATTGCCCTGTGCTGACGTCATCAGCACAGACACAGCTGACTGCTCAGAGGGCATCCAGAGCTGCTTCCACGATTCCACACCTGAAGTCTGCTGTTGTATTCTTCCTCAGTCTAGACTGGCAGCTAGATTTCACTCAAACTTGAGCCTGCTCGGCCAGTGCTCGCTTAGGAAGGACTACACTGAATTTTTCCTCTCAGCGAGCCATGGCTGAACAAAGCCTTTGTTTCTACAACTTTTCAAGCAATCCTTTAAACTTTGTCCCCTGGCTTTTGTGTTTCCCAGGGGTACCCTCTTCAGTGCTGCTCCAAAGAAATAATGTAGGTTGAACACGGCGGCTGTGTAACTAGAATGAATATGAAACCCTTGACACAAAGGGCCTCTCTCGAGTGTTTTCACAAGTAGGGTAAAGAATTCTACTGTGAGCTCCATAAAAAGCCAAGATTCTCATTATGGGATGGCATTGTCATTCCCTACGACAATCAGAAGCACCACATTTAAATATGTATGACTGTGTGCATATAAATATTCATATTTGTACAGTTTATTAGTTATACCCTATGTCACTAAGCCCAGGAGTATGGTAATAAAATTTACAATACACATGCCTCATTTCAATATTTGAAATACTTAGTCTTTATGAAATATCTGGTAACTAGTAATGTTAATATAAAATTCCCATGCTAGAGTAGTGAACTTTAAATATTTATATGAAATATAAAAGTTATTTTATTACATATACTCTTATACATTTGTTTTCTGATCCATAAAAATAGCTAAAATGTTGGATGTTAAGAATGGAGAATTACATTAATCTCTGGAGAGTTAAGACACTGGGAAAGGCTTAAAGGTTCTTGTATAACATCTTGTCCATAAACAGAACTCACTTAGTCATCCATGAGGCTTTGGGCAGAGGAATAGTGGAGAATAGTGCTTACCCAGGAGTATCACTTTCTCATGGTTTCTGAAACATTCAGAAGAGAAGAGGCCAATCCAAGTTCCTGTGTGGCTTGAAGATCCAGAGCGAGGACACCATCCTTGAAGAGAGCCCTCTCCCTCTGACAGGGGCATATCCAGTGTAACAGGAAACACCCTGGCTGCATGTCAACCCGAGGAAGCAAAGCAACTGAACAGCACGAGTGTGCATGTGTGTGTGCATGTGTGTGTGCATGTGTGTGTGCATGAGTGTGTGCATGTGTGTGTGCATGTGTGTGTGCATAAGTGTATGTGTGTGCATGTGTGTGCGCATGTGTGTGCATGTGTGTGTGCATGAGTGTGTGCATGTGTGTGTGCATGTGTGTGTACATGTGTGTGCATGAGAGAGAAGAAACTATGAAGAAACACTTCATATTTAGTTTATCTAGTTTTCAGTCTTAAGATTTTCTTTTAAAAAAATCTCTATAAACCAAATCTCTTAATTGCTGCCACAATTTTGAGATATTAAATTTATGAAACTTGAAAAAAACACAGGTTATCCTAATCTGTATGTACAATATATCAAGTAAATTCATCTCATGTACCTCATAAAATTATAATGGTATAAACATCAAGGAACAAGACATCTGAATACATCATAATAAATCCAAATATTGAAACCAGCACAGACTCTAGAAGTGAAAATTATAATAGAAATTAAATGGCTAAATGCCAAGGTAAGAATAATAGAGTGTGAGTTGCTGGTAGGATTGGGAGGCATAGATGGTGTGAAGAAACTTCACAGGCATGCTCCTAGTGGATGGCCAGGTCCTCACTAGAGAAGTGTGAGGACAGGCACAGTGCCCTGGAGGAAGAACTGATACACTCACATCAGAACTCCAAGAGGAATGGAGAATGGGGAATGGTGAGGACAACCGAGGCGTCCTCCAGAAGTGAACAGATTTGTTGAACAATAACAACATGTCCACCAAGGGAACCCATTGACTGTCAACCATAATGTTCTAAATATTCATGCAAAACTGTCTCAGTGAAATTATAGAACATCAAATAAAACGAAAATCATAAAGGTTGCTGAGAAGAAAGCCACATGGACTAAAGCGAGAGACAAGATTAACTAACAATTATGTTCTCCCTACCCACTATGGAAGGTCAAGAAAAAGGCTGGTGGCCCCAGTGACCCGGAAAGAATACTATCAATCTAAATATTTTTATTCAAGAAAATAAATCTTTGCAAAAAGGGTAAATCACAGACAAGAAGAAATTATTTTCTGCATTCTGGCTTTCAATGACCGAATAAAAGTAGGAGAACATGAAAAATGAGAAAATATATTTGTGAATATTTTATGTAATATAAATTAATATAATTATATATTTATAAAATATGTACTTTATATATTATATAAATATAAATCACAAATAAATCTAAGTAAGTGTTAACTTGCAGACCATGTTAATATTTAATATGTAGAATCAAATTATGAGGCACTCATGGATAATGGTAACCTTTAACTCTGAGTAGTTACTACAGGAAAACATGCATACTCCTACAGTTTAAGAATAAGGTAAATACAAGTATACATTTTAGGATTTGATAAGTATAACATGAACAATAAAACTTTAGATGTAACCTTTACAGAATAGTAACAGTAAAACTCTGCTGGATAAGTGTAAGGGGATGTAACTATTTCAAAAGATAGAAAGCAATAGATATATGAAAGTGGCTCAGATCAAAGATAAATGGGCTGTGGCCTCAAACATCTCCATAGTCGTAATGAGAACACTGCAGGGGACACACACTTGGAAAATCAGCTGATCCCTGTGGAACATCACTGAAGAAGGGGCAGGGAGACTGTAGGAACCAGTGAACAGGGTAGAGAGCTGTGAAATGCTGTTTTGGACATGACATGGTTGTTGCACACGTGAACTCAGAGAAGCTATGGTTATCTACACAAAACCTGCATAAAAGCAAGACAACGAAAAGTGCTAGTAGAGAGTTTGTGGAGCTGCACTGCTGGCTGAGGAACTATTGGCAAGTGATGGCTGCCAAAGCAGCATGAGTCATTTCTATTTGGTTGGGGATTAGAGGTGGTTGTGACCAAGTCCATGACTCCTTCCTCACGTGTAAATGGATAGCACTAACTGCACTGAGCTAGTATGTTAAGAACGCAAATAAAATGCATTTTTAAGAGAAGAGATAGAGTTGGAAGGGAGCTGTGATGAGCTGGTTCTGAGGACACTGGGAAAGAGGATTTGGGTGGATATAGTAAAATACATGGTACATATGCATGAACCTTTCGATGACTAGGTGAAAATATTTTAAAATAAAGACATGCTGTTTACCACAAAAAGTAGATGAGAATAAAGAATGGTTTTATAATAACCTATTGGATTATGGGTAGAGAAAAATATAAATTAGGAAAATACCCAGCTGAAAAAAATGGAAATGAAATCAGGGTGTTTGTGTGGACATAATCCAATGGCCTCTGCTCTGGCAGCAACAGCAATGATTTCATTGGGAAATCATTGTGTGTTCCTCCACCTCTCTGTCCCATGTCACACACATACAAAACACACCACAAACATAAACACACATCACACACATACACATACCCCACAATCTGTAAACACCACATAGACCATACACCCCGCATGCAAACATATATGCCATATACACACACCGTATATACCACACACAAACGTACATACCACATACAAACATAAACACACACACCATGCACATAGAACATATACTCCACAACAGCACACAGCACATACACATACACACATACCACATACACACATACACACATACACACACATTACACATAAGCATACACACCACACACAAACATACACACCACACATAAACATACACATTATAGACATACACACACCTCACACACCGATACACATATAAATACTCAAACACCCCCACACACACACACCACACCACACACATACCCCATACTATACACATAAACACATCCACACACAGACACACACACACATGCCACACAGACCATACACATCACATGCAAACATGCATACCCATACCTCATACACACACACATACACACCATACACACACGCATGCAAACATACAGACCATATATTCTGCATGCAAACATTCACATCCCACACACACACCCCATCCCACACACATAAACACACCACATACACACACGCACCACCACCACCACACATATAAACACACCACACAACACACATACACACCATACTACACATATGCATACAAACCACATACAAACATACACATCACACACATACACTCTACCCCACACACTTAGACATATCACATAACACACACAGCACACACAAGCATTTGCCTAACTTTAACTAGCTGACAAGACTAGTGTCACTCAGTACTCTTAGCTCCTTTGTTCTAGAATAACATTCTGATAGGGAAACTACCTTGATTTTAGTAATAAAAAGGTCGTACTAGATGATGATCCAGATCTGGCTGGAAAAAGGAGGAGAAAACTGTCCTTGTGCCCTTGAGCAGGAGAAAGTTGAAACTGTGTGTGTTGTGTGAGTGGGAAAGAGGGATGAAGGGGAAAGAGAGGGGGTCCTTGCTGAAACTATTTTGATTGTGGAGGTCATCATCAACTCTTAGGCAGCAGTAAGCTGCCTGAAGTATTCGTTCATCCACACACCAGGTTGGATGTACACTGGGGAACTCTGATCGGAGTCAGTGGATTATACCAGCAACCACATCCTGGCTGCGACAGCGTGGTGTGCACAAGCAATCTAGGCTCTGTAGGAAGAATACCTCTACAAAGGCCCATACAGCTTTTACACAATTTGTCCAACATTTATCTCAAAACAGAAGGCTCTGCAAAGTAAACACCCAATGTGTCAAGAGATTAGACACTGCGGAAAGGGAATTAGGCTCAAAAGAAAAAAGTAGGAAATTAAAACCTGAATGAAAAATACATCCTAAAAATGAAGGATTGTTTTTCTAAACTCGTCCATGAGCATTGTGCAGGTCTAGACATGGTAAAGAACGAGGGAATGGTTGTGGTCTAAAAGTCATTGATAAGGGATATTCATAAGACACCTCATATGAATAACACGTGAGTATTGTGTATAGGGGATATAATAGTAAAACAGATCAAAATGCAAGGAAGAATGAAAATGAAGTATAATAACTTGTAAATAGCTATGACTTATAATTAAGCTTAAGGCAGAAGCTCACAGCAGTGGAGCCTCTTTGAACTAGTTTTCTCTGCACACTGAGGATACATTCCTTACAGCTGAGAGTATGCTCAGAAAGACGGGTCATGGTAGCCAAGGCACTCTGTTCTCTACCCAGAAATACTGAGCAAACGTTCAATAATATTTACAAAATATTAGGCTTGGCAGGATGGTACACACTGTAGCCTCAGCATTTGGGAGATGGAGGGTCAGGAGTTCGAGGCTAGCCCTGGTTCTATTGTGAGTTCAAGGCGAACCTGGGTTGCTCACCACTCTGTTCTAAATGCAGAAGTGAGAGAAGACAAAAAGGGAACACTGTGAGCAAACAGTGATGCTGACAGTTTCTGGACAGTGATTGACAGTTGGCCCTTCACGTCTCTGTATCTGCAGGTTCAGCCAAGCGTGGATTCAAAATGTGTTCTTAAATGACTCTGTTCTGAACATTTGCATCCCATTTTCCTGGTCATTATCCCCTAAGAGGACAGAATCAAATCTGTTTGTACAGCCTCTAGGCTGCATTAGCTATTCTAGCTAAGTAGAGATGATTGACAGCTCACTGCAGGAGGTTGGGGCAGATTAAGGCACAGGCATGTGCTGCACCTCTCTACGTAAGGTCCTTAAGCATCCTGGAACCAGAGCCCAGACCACTAAGGGGACCACACTGTCATTAGATGTTAAACTATGCTTAGTTCCCCACCACACAAAAAGCTTTGGAAAGGCCTTTCAAATAACCATGACACATTAGTAAGGAAATGTAGACACACTGTGTGGGAAGGTGCGCAGTTTAACTTGAGGGATGAAATATAGTCAAGAGGTCTCAGTGAAAATGATGGCTGTGAAGTCTCTGTGTCAGAGAAGACACTGCCCGGGAGGTAGAGCAGTGGGTGGGTTGTAGGAAGAGTCATCTGTAAGATACCGGCAGGGTTAATAAAAAACCAAAGCCAAAGCCAAACAAGCAACAGAAAAGGCTGAGCATCTAAGGCGTTGAGAGTAAAATTGGCTGTCTAATACATTTGTAGCTAGAGACGAAACTACAGCAGAAAAGGATATAAAAAATAACTTCTAAAAGTCAAGAAAACCATGACACATGGCTCTAAATGTAGTGCATATTTTGCAGTATAAACAAGCAAGCAAAACCCAGAGCAACATGAAAGCTGAAGATAGACACACACACACACAAACATACAGAGAGAGAGAGAGAGAGAGAGACAGAGACAGAGACAGACAGAGAGACAGAGAGACACAGAGAGAGACACAGAAACACACACACAAACACAGAGAGAGAGAGAGACAGAGAGAGATACAGAAACATACAGAGGTGCACACGCACACACACACACAAACACAGAGAGAGAGAGAGACAGAGAGACAGAGAGACAGAGAGAGACAGAGAGACAGAGAGAGACAGAGAGAGAGATACAGACACATACAGAGGCGCGCGCGCGCACACACACACACACACACAGGAAAAAACACAAAAGGCCATAAAACCATGAGATGGTAAAATGGTAGCCAGAAACATAATGCATAAAACAATAAAATTCAAAGAAATTTAGAAATACTTTGACAAATGAAATTTAAAATGAAGTAATTTTAGACAGATATTTAGCAATTTTCTCTGAAGGTGGATCATGTTGCAAATGATGATGATATGGTTCTTCACAGAACAAGAAAATTGTTACAAGGAAGACATTTCCAAAACAATGATACCAGTGATGCTAAGAAAGGAAATACATACACATGTGCATGCACAGGTATACACACATACACACACACACACTCACACACACACACGTGTGTGTACACATGCACCTTTGATTCTACTTGAGAAATTGTATTAATAAAAATATTAAGCATGGATGAAGAAAGCCAGCTGTACATTTATTTACCTAATTATTATTCACTTTTGAAGTTCTAATGTTGTATACTGTTCAAGGTGCAGATTTTAAGTCTGTTGCTTTATGGATTTGTCAAATGTATGTGGAACTTCTTTTTACCTGGGGTTCCATTTAGATGCAGGTTTGATACATTTGTGTGTATGTATATCTATATCTATATATGCATATATACATACATAGGCATGTGTGTATATATATATGTTCATTGATTACCTAAAACAGCAATATGCCATGCTTTTATGATATTGGTGCAATTTAAATAAACATCAATAAAATTATCTGCTGAAAGGGAGTTATATGCAGGTAACAATTGGAAAATATTATAATAAGTAAAAAATGCAAGTATAATCTCTTAGAAATTATTAAAATGTAATTAATAAATTATGTAGGATGGAAGATAGGAAATGACATCAAAATGATTCTTCATATACAGATTACAATGTAGCTAACAACTATATTAAATGTATAATGACTGGTAGCTTGAGCAAAGGGAAAGGGATTTTTAGCCTAGTTAGGAAAGAAAAAAATTAAACTGAAGAACCTTACAAACATGCAATACATATAACTTATAATAACAATTATTCAAACGTACTATTTTTAGGTTTAATGTAGACATGCTTGACAGTTTTGCACCATATGGATGCACAATCCAACAAGACTGGAGTGGGTAAACTAAATGTTTAATAAATTATAACTCGATCAGAAATGAACAACAACAACAAAAAAGGCTGGTTCGTAATTGTAAGAGAATGAATCCAGCCATTAATATAGCAGAAAAGACAGATCAGCCTTGTCTATGCGAATACCAAATTATTAGACTTTTAAAAGAAAAAAGCCCATGAAAGTTAAAGAGAGATATAGATGACTTTATAGTCATTGTCCATCCTTTTCTGTATGTTTTCCAACCATGGATAGAAACAGATAATAGTGTTCAATGCAGAGCTACACAATATTGAATTAGTGACAAATTTCTCAACCAATAGAGAACCACCCCCCACGCACACAATTTAAGATTGGATTTTTAAGTCTATGTGGTCAGCAAGGTGGGCCATATAATATTCTGGTGTCTCTCTGGCATGTGATAACCTTGAAAAGAAAAAAAAGGTCATGAAAACAGAATTCATGCTATGCACTTGTAAACCCAGAAGTGGGAGACTGAAAGTCTAGGGGTATTTGAGCCCAGAAGTTCAAAGACAGTTTGAGCAACAATGACTGTGGATATTGCTGACTGGGGAAACGAACTCACAAAGGAAGTGGCTGGGGCCATGAAGGTCATTTGCATGTTACCAGGGAGACATGAGAAAAGGCTGCATACACATTTGACAAACTCATGAAAGGATGGAATAAAGAAAGATCTATGCACCAGCAAGCACGCAGAGTATATCAACAATTTTCCAAAACTAAAGTTAGGCCTCTAGTCGTGTTTATATGTATTTTTCCTATAAATAAGTAGAATTTAGCCACAGAGAAATCAGTCAGAAGTCATTGTGATGTGTTTCTGGCTTCACAAGTATGAGGCACATCAGAGGGACCTGGCTGTCTCCAAGATTATTTAGAAGTCCAGTAACTGTTAAGAATTCAAATAATGGACGTTAATTGTGAGTCTCCTTTGATGTTTATTTTGCCTTCAAATAAGCTGATCTGTTGAGGGTTGGGTTGACCCAAGTCTTCAAGTGTATCTGACCTTCTCTTATCCTGTTAACTACTGAAAGGTCTCTCCTGGCAACTTCTGGCCACTCCTCATGGCAGTGTGGTTGCTTGAACATTCCGGTGGTCAGATGCCACTTCGAGCAGGGTTTCTGCTGAAGCCTCAGCTTCTGAGTCTGGAGCCCTTGGTCCAGTCAAGGTGGCTTCAGCTAGCCTCAAAGTTCAGTCCTTCCCTTCAGCAGTGTACATCTTGCTACTGCCAGGTGCTTCTGATGCAGCAGCCAGGGGACCCAATTACAGCAACAAGTCGGGAAAGACACCTCCTGAGTGACTCAACAAAGAGTTTATGATTGACAGGAGATGAGAGTCCTGATGTGAGGCTTGGGATTGTCCTTCTGAGACTGCCTGTGACTGTTGGAACCAGAGACCATTCCTGAGTGATGTGAGTACAGTCCCCACATATTGGGCCATACCCCATCTTCATCTTCAGAAGCAGGATGTTCTTTAGTCTCATCAAGTTTGGCTTCTGTCCTGTGTATCTCCCCCCTCCCCCAATTCCCCAGGCAGCTCCTACCCCCATACATTAATTACCACAAAACCCCAGGCTACAAGAGGAGGTCCTCCTAACAGCTTCTCCTGCATGGTATTCTGTCAATTCGTAGACTTGAAACCAAGACAGAACTGAAGACTTTCAAGAGCGGGTAGGGCAGAATCCACCAAAGTCACGATGGTATGAGGATTGAGAAGGCAAGAGAGGGCAGAGAAGCTGAGGCTAAGGCAGACAGAGTATAAGGTGGAGGCCCGGGCTCTGAGGAGTGCAAACCTGGTTGCTAGAAGGTTTCAAGAGTGGAAGGTCTCAACATCCTATAGCCACGGGATATGGGTTCTCTAAACCCCGTCAGCTGCCCCTTGAACACTTGCTGTTGTATGCCTTCATTTTCAAAAGCTTGCAGCTCCAAGTCTCTAATTCTCAGAGACTAGAACCTTATACCTCTGTACCAGGAATGTATGTCTATCTTAGGGTTTTCATTGCTTTAAAGAGATGCTATGACCACGGTAATGCTTATAAAGGCACATATAATTGGGACTGACTTACAGTTTCAGAGGTTTAGTCCATTATCTTCATGGCAAGAAGCATGCACAGCATCCAGGCAGCCATGATGCTAGAGAAGGAGCTGAGAGTCCTGCATCTTGATCTGACTGCAACCAGGAGAGACTGACTCTTCCCCCAAAGAGCTTCAAAGCCCGCCCTCCACAGCGATGCACTTCCAACAAGGCCACTTCCCGTGGGCCAAGCATATTCAAACCACCACAATGTCCATCGGTGAGTTGTTCCTTGAGTATCTGAATAGAGCAGCCAGCCATTGTACTGAGCAAATGGGAAAGTAAAAGAAATAGGGAGAAAAGGGGACAGGGGCATAAGAAAAAGCAACAAAAAAAAAATAGCAGACACAAACAGAAATATTTCCAAAGGTAGAGTTTAAAAGTATAACTTGTGCCATATTGCCAAATGTAACCTGTCGTTTTCCCACGGGGCAAAGAAGACACTCCTGCTAACAGACTTGATGGTACTTTTTTTTCCCAGTTAACTGCAGGTACACAGGTTCCTAGGTGAGGCAGATATTACAGCTTAGGGACCCTGTCTTGAAAATGCAAGGCATGGGATAGCTCCTCCAATATCTAGAGCTGCACTCGTTTGTGTTCCCTTGAAGGGGATGCTCAGCCTTCCTAGGTCAAGGATGCCCAGGTTGAGTCTAGGAAGGGCACAGGGCAAGCCTGCATAGGGCTGCTTGTTTTTCTGTTTCAAGCTGTGTCCCCTGCAGAAACATTCAGTGCAGCTCTGTAGGGAGCGCTGCCCCACCATGCAAATGAGTTCCGAAAATGACATGTGCTACCTCCAGTGTGTCCGTGGGGGGTGGGGGGTGTCTGGGGCTGTGCAGGATAAATGACTGCCACCAGTCCTGCTGATGGATTGACTGGTATCACTGAGGAGCCAGCAGCCATTGATTTCTACTCTTCTGTCCGTTTCACACTGAGAGAATGGTCTGATAGGCCGTCCAAAGCAAAGAGAAAGTTAAAGTGTCTCTCCTGCTGCTTATCTTTGCTCCTTCCTCATGTCCTCAGCATTGTGCCGGTCTCCCGGACGCCTTTGAGCCCGTCTCAGAGGACACTCATCCCATGACCAGATTAATGGGCAGTTTCCACTTCCGTTTTAGCGCTATGTGCTACTGTTTGCTCCATGGGTATTTCTCTCCTATTCAAAACGTACTGAGGGTAGAGATTAAGCAGACGAGGGTAAATGATTCGTAGTGGTCTTCACTAAGAAAATACTGAGATGGGGAGGATCGATGACTCAGCAGTCAAAAGTACTGTCTGTTCTCCCAGAGGATCCAGGTTCAGTTCCCAATGCTCACATGATGCCTCACAACCTTCCGTAACCCCAGTTCCAAGAGATCCGACGCCCTCCCCTGGGCTCCGTGGGTACTACACATACATGGATCATAGGCATGCAGACCAAACATCCCTAAACATAAAAAATACATTTAAAATAGAAAAGAAACTGCAGTTATATTTTATGTTTGTTTTCTGATGCTTAATGCCAGTCAGGGGAAGCCATAGATTTTCCTAATCTGCTCTATAGGGTTTTTCCCTGTATTTATGTACATGAATTTGGCCATTTGCTTTTTTTTGCATCTTAAAATATTGAACAAACCTTTGATTCTGTTGATAAATGCCCTAGCTTATGTCATCCATCTTATATGTCACTTAGTCTCTGGCCTGTTGGTCAGCATGTTTGCCCTTATATGGGGAACAATCACAGTTTGAAGTTTTCATATGATGCTTGGGTAGGGCCTTCGACTTACTCCCGCATGATACAGTGAAGACCAACCCCCTGGAGAGACAACCCTACAGATTGTCGACTTCCTGACAGGATGCCCGCTACTGAGGCAGCCCATACCACTTAGTCAACATCTCTTAATGACTGACAGCTGCAGCAGCCAATGGTGTTAACCCTCACATTTCTCACTAACAAGTAAGTACTTCTGCGTCTGATTGGTTATCATTTGACCTGCTGGCATAGTTTTAGCCAGGCCTCTGTTTCCCACTCAGGCAAGAGCTTGCCAGAGTCCAGTTCCTTCAGCTGTGGGATTGAAGCCCTTAACATCTTGGTGGGTCATGTCAGCTACAAGATGTCCCAGAATCTCTTCTCATGTCAGCCTTACTCAGGTGTCTTCAGGATTCCAAGAAAAAGTTGTCAGCATGAACCTGTTTGGAGACCTTTGTACTACAGGTTAAACAAAGATTGGTCTGGCTTTTATTTTATGTGCAAGGGTGCTTTGCCTGAATAGGTGTAACCACATGCATACCAGATATTCACAGAGGCCAGAAGAAGACTTTATGCCCCATGAAACTGGAGTTGCAAACAGTTGTGAATGGCCGTACAGGTGTTGGAGATCAAGTCCTCTGTAAAAGCAGCAAGTGCTCTTAACCACCAAACCATCTCTCCAGCCCCTAAATATCATACAATTTTAAGGTGATATGTAACATTCAGTCCCATGTGTCACATCATTGTTAAGAGCATAGCAGAGGTATAGCCCACAGTTAAGTGGTGGGGCTCACATCAAGACCTGATGGCCACTACGGAAATCCCGGACTCTGTGATACAACATAGTTCCCAATAGATGGAAGCAGAAACCATTTTAAATGCATATAAGTTTATATCTTGTTGGCTTATTGTATGTTTCTAATTAACCACATAGATTCTTCCTCCTTTTTCTCCTATCTCCTCGTTGAATTCCCCTGCCCCCTTCCCTTGACACTGATAATCCTACTTGTTGGGACCAGTAAAGATGACAGAGCTAAAATCCATTATAGGAACATCTCAATATTGCCACATCAAATATGATGACATCATTGAGTATGATAATTGAATATTTTATCTCCCATGTATTTGTTTTGATATTAATAGCTAATGTACATTTCAGATCATATACCCACAACCAACGCCAACCACCTATTTTTTTCCCCATTTTTTCTTAAATTTGTAATTCCACATTCAATATTGAGTGTAGCCATATATGGCTGACTTCCTACTCTCTGGTTTTCTGAAGTCAGTTCTTCATTTGGTCTCTTGGGAGGAGCCTATAAGAGTCACAATGCCCAGGACAGTAGGGAATGAGACCATATCTTAAATTTGCCCTACACAGTCCATTTTCCATGGCTCACAGATTTTTCACTGGAATACAGTATTGTTCCCAAGGATGCTTGAATTATACTTCTCTGTATGTCATATGGCACTTTTGCCTAGAGACATCAAACATCTGCACAAGTTTTTTTTATTTTTGTCAATCTCATTTGAGTGTATCTTTGTGTTGATCATTCTGTATTGATATTATCAAGTACTGTATTATTAATCAGGGTTCTCCAGAGTCACAGAATGTATGGAATTAATATATAAATAACATATAGAAAACAATACATATATTTTATTACATTATATAATATTTATATTTGAAACATTATGATATATATGATATAAGATATACAATATATGATCTAGAGTCATAGAACTTATGGAATGAATATGTAATATTATATGCATAATAATTGATATTATAATAAGTATAATATTATATATAATATATAATCACATATATAAAGGAAATGTATAGGCTGCAGTCCACCTAATCCAACAATGGGCAGCTGTGAATGGAAAGTCCAAGAATCTAGTAGTTGTTCAGCCCCACAAGGCTGGGCGTCTCAGCTGCTCTTCTGTATAAGCTGGAATCCTGAAGAAGTAGGCTCCAATGGAGGTACTGGCAAGTAATTGCAAGCAGGCAAAGAAAAACGAACTCTTCCTTCTTCTTTTGTCTTTGTGTAGACCTGCAGCAGAAGGTCTGGCCCAGATTAAAGGTGTGCCTCAAGATCTGAGTTAAAGGTTTGTGTCTTCCAGCCTCAAGATCTGGGTCACAGGTGTGCCCTTTCTGGACTGTAGTTCATTCCAAATGTAGTCAAGTTGACAATAGAGAATAGCTATCAGGAGTACAATATCTGTTTTCACGTCTTAATTTCAGCTATTTTGAAAACCATATTAAAGGGAGGTTTCCTTGGCCCCATTCTTTATCTTTCCCTTGATTAATTTCCATCCTCTGGGAGTCCCACTGGTCATGGGCTGTGTCGCCTTGGCAGAAGCTCTGTGTGTTTTCTTTATTTGTGAATCTAATTTGATCTCTTGATTGCATTCAAATGTTTCAACCATTTTTCTCCTTACAGTTCTATCGCTATTAGTGACTTTAATGTTAGTTTGCTCTTACTCCTTCTAGTTAATTTTACCTGTAAAAACATATGTTGATATTCTATTCCTTTCTGGAGAGATCCTATAGGTAGGTTTCTGCTATGAATCATGTGGTAATTTCCTGTCAGATCATTCTTTATGTCTTGTTTAGATGACTTGCATTAGTACTCCGAGTTTCCACCAATATTCTTTTCATGTGATTTTGCATATTTTTAATTGTCAATGAGTATATTTTACCCCTGAATAATTTTTCTTTTAATTAAAATCTTACCTTTATTTTGTAGTTGATCATTTGTATGTGATTTCTACCTTGCTACCTAACAAGCACATAGTATTCTCCCTTCTGCTGCTTCTGTGAAGCCATGAAATCTCAAGCGGCTCGCCTCACGGTTCTGTAGTTTTTCTCCTTGACCTTGACAGTCTTCTCTGCTGTTTGTCTTACCTCAGTTCTGGGCAATTTTAAGTGAGCTCTCAGCAGCTTCCCCTCTGTGTGCACCCCTGAGGTGACCCCAGTGTGCTGGCTTGGAGAGCAGAGCTGGTGGCGTCCAGCCCTGGCACTCCTCCCGTGAGGCTCAGCGAACTGCGCCTTTGTCCGACTGGTGAGACATTTCTTTTCATTTCAATTTCACTAGGAAATGGAAGCTAATCTATAATGATGTCAGCCCGTGGAAAGGTGTAAAAGTATCAGCGGCTACTTCTGCCACTTCCCTGCAAAACTGTTTTATGCTTGACTCGTTTCCTACTCGCTCTTCTTATTTTTGTCTCTCTATCAATTTTCTTCATATTTCCTTGACTTTCCAAGTTGCGGTTCATTCTACATTTTTATAAAACTGATCATATTTTTCATTAATTTTACCTTCTCTTCCCCAATGCCTCTAAGCACAGAGCCTGCTTCTCTTCTTTTCAAACAGACTAGCTGCTTCCAAGAGGAAGGTTCTGTCTTCCCATCTGCCCCTGTAGATTCCCAGGTACTTATTTATGGTCATCCAATTATCTACCTCCATCATTTGTTTTATTATTCCTATCATTAGCACATCCTTACAGCATATATTCTTCTAAAGCACATGGACATACATCGCATGCTCAAATTCATGCGTGTGCTAGTGTGCATGTGCTCGAGCACACACACACACACACACACTCTCACACATGCATAGAGACACGCACTCATGTGCAAGGCACATGTACACACATACTCAAGAATGAGCACATACACACACACTCATGCACAAGTACACAACCACTCAGATATGCACACGCATGCACATACACATATACACACACTCTCTAATGAGTACACACACACATGCACACACACACACTCACACATGCACACAGACATGCACACATGTTCACAGGCACATATACACACACACTCAAGAATGAGTACACATACACACTCATGCACAAGTACACAACCACTCAGATATGCACATGCATGCACATACACATATATACACACTCTAATGAGTGTACACACACACACACACACACACACACACACACACACACACACATTTGGAGTCATGGTCCGCAAAATAATGTTTTGGCCAAGGAGACTGCATAGAGAATGTGCCATGACATCACAGGGGAAATCAGAGCTTGCTGGTTGATGTCACAACTGTGGCAATGCTGTGACTCAGAACTTTATTCTGTATTTGAGGGAGGCTACAGTAAGCAAGGCTGTTTCACAGCCAGTGTGTAAGAAACAGTTGTACACAGCTTGTAATGCCCGGCAACGCTTACTGACTGCTGCTGGCTTATGCATCCCCTGCACCATACCTATCACTGCTGTTTTAGCAAGTAACCAGATGTATAAGTAGTCACTGCTAAGCAGCATGCAGCATTCACGGAAAGCACCCTCCCACATCTCCACCTTACCCTGTGGACACCGTGCAGAAGCCATGCCAAGGGACTGATGGCCACAGCTGGGATTGTGTGAGGAACTCATTGATGTTTCCACAGTGGCCAGGTCTCTCACTGACTCCGAATGAATGTGACTCACTGAACATGGTGGCACATGGTTTTTATTTTCTTCATGTCCTTTCTAACTTTCTATCAGTCCTTCACACCCTTTACCTCTCGTTTTCTGCGATGCCTTCTCTGAAATATCCAACTCCTTAACACATCTCTTTCCCCAAACATTTACATGTGCTAGTGTTTCTGACCCTTTCCGTGATAGGTTTAAATATTTATTCGAATAGTCCTTGTGATAGGAACTCATTGCTTCAAGACTTCATTAGTACTTTCTTTCATTAGGTGAGCTGTTGGGTTTCCATTTGGATAACGGCACAGCTGGTGCATGCTGGCAACATCGTCCACCTGGCTATGAGACAGTGGCCTTGGTTTCAGCCTTGCTCTGTGCAGAACACATGGGTGCTTCCAACATCTTTGAATTTTTATGTTGTGGACATGACCTATGATGCCAACGTAACATTTGTTTTTTTGTTTTTAAAAGAAACGTGAACTTTCTATCTAGAATCCTAGACTTTAAAATTGATGGGAGCCCAAATTCGTTCTTGTCATTAATTCAGTGGACTTAGAAGAATCCATTAAATTTTTAAATGAAAATACTCACCCAACTTATGGGTTCCTCTCTCTGTTCCCTGTATCAGCACTGTCTGTGTTCATGTGTCTTTTCTCTCCCAAGAACTTCTGTCTTACAACCTAATGATAATCATCAATATGATTATCTTTGAAACTCTTTCTTGGAAACTTTAGTTTCACGAGAGGTTTTAAGTCCTTACTGCAGATACTCAAAATAACCATCCTTGGATTCCACTCTCTAATGAACTCTTTGAGGTCAAGCTATAAATGCTTCCTTTTAATCCCATCATGTCTTTTTAATGCATTTTCATCCTATGTTTCTCTGTGTCTGTGTGTGTCGAATTGATTGGTTCTGTGATGGTTGGTTTTGTATGCCAAGTTGTTTGGGTCACAGTGCCCAGCCAATGTTGCCAAATGGGCTGCTGGATAATTCTCTGCCTTTGATTCTGGATGAAGTCAAGGTTTGATTTGGTAGACCCAGTGAAGCAGATTGCCTTCGGTCTCATTGTGGGTCTCGTTCAGTCAATTAAAGGTCGGGATGGAGCCAAAACCTGAATTCCTATGAGCAAGGGCCTCCTTCCAGGTCTCCAGCCTGTGAGTCTTGCCCAGGCCACAGCCGGGGCTTGCCAGTCACTATTATATTTTGACTTAATTCCTCAATAACAAATCCTTCCCTAAATATTTACACATTCAACTGTTTCCATTTCTGTGATGGGCCCTGGCTAATAGTTTCTCCCAGCAGCTGTGTCTGCCCATTATGCTTGGGCTCACTTTTTCCTCTCTTGTATCCTCTTGCGTGGTTTTCCTTCTTCGTTGATGATTCGCTGGCCTCTTATGTGTTTGGTAGACTACTAAGAGGTGGCATCTTGTATGAGATGAGGATGAAGGGCAGATTTTCATCTGTCTGGAAAGAATATATAGAAAGCCTCACATCTCCCCACCCTCTGTGCTCTCTCCTATCCTGGTCCCAGCCTAATTAGTCAGTTCAAGGGCAATAGTGTTTGGTCAGACCCAGGTGATTCCAGCCAGTTCTTTTTTTTACATCATTTGTGTGTTTCTTTGAATGACTTTGACAACAAGCCCTGTTTGCTTCATAAGCTATCTCAGTGCCAAGCCAGCAGGCAGAAGAGCACCCTTTCTGCATTGGGCAGAATGGGAAGGGTAGCTCTGTTCAAAGAGTAGGACCCTGAAGACATTGCTCACCTTTGACCTCAATTCCTGGTTATAATCAACCATTTCCAAACTACATCTTTAATCTGTAACACAAATATGTTCTGGGTATCCATGACAATTTCTTTGATATTATTCAAAAGAGTCATAATTATAGACAATTGGAAATAAACTATTTAAGGAAAGTGATGACATTTATCCTCATTATATACCTTTGTTTCAATTGATAACAGACTTTATCATATTTATTAACTGATGCCAACAAAAACAATAAAAAAAAAGTGTGGCCAATTGCCTGATCTAACAGGGAGGAACTAATGCTTGAGGTTTGATGGACCACACCCTCCCCATCCCAACCAACTTGTTATCATTCATGTGTATCGTTATCAAAAAAGCATATTCAAACATACATACCATGAGCTGAGACCAAGCACTTTGGGGTAAGAAACAGACAGACTCAGAATTCTCACACCAACCTATTCAGAACTGTGGGCGAGCATTTCTGAGGAGACCCAAACATTCTTCCTTAAACCGTTTCAACTCACTCCCATTGTTTTGCCTTGTTTTTGCTTTATAATGTCTTTAAGTCATTTGTGAAATGCCATCAAAGGCACCAACTTTGATCTAACTTGCAAAAATAACCAGAACACATTTGAAGGAGAAACTGAAAGAGGCACTAAGGGTTAAGTACAGTATAGTTTGACTTCCTGAAGGCATCCAGACATGTTAATGAATAAGCAACCTGAATTTTTATAGACAAAGTCATGTTTGACATATTAGCTTTCAGACCCTTCAGATGAGGATGAACACTGAGGTGGAGACCAGCGTGCTCCTGGATTTATAAGCAAGTGGCTTAGGATCGTAGTTTTGTGGGAACTGATCAGGAAATGCATCAACCTCCAAGGTAGAAAGAAGAACAAGAGAGGAAGACAGTATCTCACTGGGAAGAAGAAGCCTGTCAATTGCATCCATCACTTCTGTGAGAAACTAAGGCTTGAAGGAAGCAGAGTAACTGAGTTACTAGGGAAGCTAAAGGAAAGGGATCCTAGAAACCACAGCCCAGTCATCCAAATGTCGTGAATGGCCATGTTGAAGTCTAAGGAACATTTCCTTCTTGGGCTACCTGAATAGACCTTAGGGAAACTGCGTACGTGTGGCAGTACAGTATAACACAAAGACAGCTCGCCTGAGAAAAACTCTGTTCTGAATCAGCATTAAACCTTTCTAGGAACTGACCATGTTCCTGGTACCAGAGAAAAAGAAATAATAGTCAGGGCTGAGTAAGGCTGTCAAAAGTATATGCGGAGGGAGGTCACAGTGTCAGAATGTTTCCTGTTAGTAATCATGATGTGAGATATGGTGGGTTGTACAGGAAACAGCCTTTTATCACAGGACGGGTTTGCCTGAAAGAACTTCAAGAGGGGATTCAGAATAAGTAAAATCTTCCCACTTTATGTTTCAAAAGCTTTAAATGACTATGCGAAGTGAGAATAAATCTATAACCACACATCCCCAGCACTTCTGGGAATGGACAGAGTAGAATATGGCTGGCCTGCCTGTTCATATTCTGTTCAGTCATCCAATCTGCCAAGATCATATTTTTCTCATTCTGGCATTTATAATGTTCTGTGATGGTGGGGCGTTGTGAAAATTTAAAACGGCACAGAGCAAGACCTCAATAGATTAAAACACTCACTTTCAGCCACACTGTGAGTCTCAAGAGAAAGAGAGTTAATGAAAGGTGTCCCTGCCTCTCTTCTCCCTCCGTAATGGTAAGGAAATAGTGAGGGGCCTCTGGATGCTGAAGCACATTGATAATTAAATTAGAACCCCAGTTTATTTGATGGTTTTTCTTAAATTGTGAATTATGTGTCACGTGTATGGGTGTTTGCTTGTGTGTTTGTAAAGCATGCCTGGTGCCCTGGAGAGGGTATCAGACCAACCTGGAACTGGAGTTACCATCAGTTGTGAGCTGCTATGTGGTTGCTGGGAATAGGACCCATGTCCTTTGCAGGAGCAGACAATGCTTTTAACTGCTGAGCCATCTCCTTGCTGCCTATAAACACTAATTCTTGACATTTTTTTATCCACCTACTGACTTTCCTCACTATCACAGGCATCAAAAACATCAAATGTTTTCTTTACTTTGCAACTGGTCATGTGGAGAGAAAGGTGTTAGAGTGAGACGAGAGGTAAACTGTGTGTCGTGTGTGGTTGTAAATCAGGTCCTGCACCACCATCTCCCTTTCCCTTGATCCAGGTAAAGATCCTGGCAGTCTAGTGAGCCAGAGAACTGCGTTTAACTGGAATTTACAGACATAAGGACAAAGCGTTATCCAAGGAAGGAGACCCATCTCTGTCCAACAGAAGCCAGGTTTCAGTAAAAATTCTGACCTTTTTTTCCCCCTAAAAGATAAAGGTACACTAGAAAAAAGTTTAAGTCATTTGACCTACAAAGTATTATTTTTCACCTTCTTTATAGGATCTGAAGGAGTTAAAATATGTATCTGGGGGCTGGAGAGATGGCTCAGTGGTTAAGAGCACTGACTGCTCTTCCAGACGTCCTGAGTTCAATTCCCAGCAACCACATGGTGGCTCGCAACCATCTGTAATGGGATCTGATGCCCTCTTCTGGTGTGTCTGAAAACAGAGACACTGCACTCATACGTAAAATAAATTAATCTTTAAAAAAAATACATATCTGAAGGCTTATGTTTACTCAGTACTGTTGAGATTTTGTTTGTGTTCTTAAATCCTATGCCTTGGTGTTCTTAAAAGTGAGATTTTTCATTTATTTGAAATAAAACATCTATCTTGCCTTTTCTATAATTCTGAAGTACATCACGAACTCATCTAACTTCCAGTTTGCTCTCTGCAAACGTCTCCTTGAAGAACCCTATCAGTGCTTCTCAACCTTTTAATACAGTTCTTCATGTTGTGGTAACGCCCATCTATAAAATTATTTTCATTGCTACTTCGTAACTGTGATTTTACTACTGTTATGAATCATAACGTAAATATCTATGTTTCCCAATGGTCTTAGGCAATCCCTGTGAAACAGACGTTCATCGCCCAGCGGGGTGGCGGACTCACAGACTGAGCCCCACTGGTCTCTATTTTTAGTAAACTATACTTCTTATCTGAACTTGATTATTAACTGTATAAATAGGAACTCCAGAGGAACCACATTAGCTATGGTGACTTTTGTCACGAACTATATTCAAGACTTATGTAAAGGAAAAGTTTTGAAAGTCTGCTGATGGTGAAATTGAATTGTCTTTAACTAATACTTCTTTCTAGATTTGAGAGCAGTATTTTAGATATGGAAATAAAGGCCAGATGTAGTCACACACATCTGCCTCACTCAGGAGGGGAAGCAGGAGAAGGAGGAATTCACAAATCCCCTCCACTGAGTGAGTTCAAAGCCAGCTCTGGTGACATGAGACCCCGGTCTCAGACAAGAACAAAACAGGTAGAAACAGAAACAATTTTATGTACCCCCTCTCTGCCCCTGTCTGTTGTGGTGGCTGTGATTGCCGCGGACACCGCGGATTGCCGTTGGGTGGAAATGTCTGCGGGACCGTTTACTTACTCATCTGTGGATTTTCCTTTTCCTGATGAGAAGAACTTTGCGCACCGTGTTTGTTCTCCGTGGCGTGATGACTAAGAGCACAGCGGAGTGCAGTTGGGATTGCTTTCTGCCCCGAGCTCTGGTTTCACATCTCATTTTCATGCGTCATTTACGCGGTGGTTGGTGATTCCACAACGTCAGCACATCTCGCTAAGTTAACAAACAGGGAGCTGGGAGGGAGAGATGCATATTCTGTGGGATTTAGGCATGCTTGTTTCTGCCCATTGACGACATTTAAAATACAAGCCAACCGGGAAGAAAAAGCAGAGCTCAGGGTGGGCACTGGAAATCATGCAGGTCTCCACACAGAGATGCGTTCACCCAGCTCATTTGGAGGCAGCAAGGTGGCAGAGCCTAGTTCCTGTTCTCAGTGTGTAAGCTCTCCAGTATTTGCTTTACCGTTGTGAGGAACGGCCCACTTACAGTGCAGCTATGCATGAGCATAATACAATTTCTATTTACAAAACAAACAAGCAAACAAACAAAAAAATCAATTTTCATTATCACCAAATCAATTTTATTATCAGTTAGATTACTCAAGGGATTAAAAATATTCTAGTTTGGGAAACATATGTTCCATTAATTCAAATTTGTATTGAACAACTGAGCGGAAGGCATGGGGAGCGGCAGACGTCACTGTACGTGCAAAAAGATCACTCAGGACGCACCCGGGTCACGTGAAAAGAGTTTAGCTCCCACTATAAACAGGGTTCAAGGTCTCTGGTGTTGGAAGAACAATGACTAAAACAGTTAAGGACCGGATTGTGTGGGAAGAAGATGAGGATGTTCAGAGCCAAGTTCTAACTAGCCAGTCTTTTAGGGCAGCTGGATTTGCACACATCCATCCTGAGCCCAAATTAAACATTGTGGGATCAACAGAGAACACCAAAGTGTACCTGGATGTGTTCATTTGGGCAGAAACAACAAAATACTGGCTACTGGGTAACTGGAACAAAACATAAACATCCTCAGGGTCAGTCTGGTCTTAAGAGTCCAGGGTCAGTTATCAATGAATGCATACCATGTATGTCTTTCTGTGATTGGGTTAGCTCACTCAGGATGATATTTTCCAGTTCCAACCATTTGCCTCAATTTCCTTAAAGTCGTTGTTTTTGATAGCTGAGTAATATTCCATTGTGTAGATGTACCACATTTTCTGTATCCATTCCTCTGTTGAAGGGCATCTGGGTTCTTTCCAGCTTCTGGCTATTATAAATAAGGCTGCGATGAACATAGTGGAGCACGTGTCTTTTTTATATGTTGGGGCATCTTTTGGGTATATGCCCAAGAGAGGTATAGCTGGATCCTCAGGCAGTTCAATATCCAATTTTCTGAGGAACCTCCAGGCTGATTTCCAGAATGGTTGTACCAGTCTGCAATCCCACCAACAATGGAGGAGTGTTCCTCTTTCTCCACATCCTCGCCAGCATTTGCTGTCACCTGAGTTTTTGATCTTAGCCATTCTCACTGGTGTGAGGTGAAATCTCAGGGTTGTTTTGATTTGCATTTCCCTTATGACTAAAGATGTTGAACATTTCTTTAGGTGTTTCTCAGTCATTCGGCATTCCTCAGCTATTAGCCCAAATGCTTGAATTACCCTAGATGCACAGAACACATGAAACTCAAGACGGATGATCAAAATGTGAATGCTTCACTCCTTTAAAAGGGGAACAAGAATACCCTTGGCAGGGAAGAGAGAGGCAAAGATTAAAACAGAGACTGAAGGAACACCCATTCAGAGCCTGCCCCCACATGTGGCCCATACATATACAGCCACCCAATTAGACAACATGGATGAAGCAAAGAAGTGCAGACCGACAGGAGTCGGATGTAGATCGCTCCTGAGAGACACAGCCAGAATACAGCAAATACAGAGGCGAATGCCAGCAGCAATCCACTGAACTGAGAATAAGACCTCCGTTGAAGGAATCAGAGAAAGAACTGGAAGAGCTTGAAGGCTCGAGACCCCATATGAACAACAATGCCAAGCAACCAGAGCTTCCAGGGACTAAGCCACTACCTAAAGACTATACATGGACTGACCCTGGACTCTGACCTCATAGGTACAATGAATATCCTAAAGAGCACCAGTGGAAGGGAAGCCCTGGGTCCTGCTAAGACTGAACCCCAGTGAACTAGACTGTTGGGGGAGGGGCGGCAATGGGGGAGGGTTGGGAGGAACACCCATAAGGAAGGGGGAGGGGGAGGGATGTTTGCTCGAAACCGGAAAGGAATAACACTTTCGAAATGTATATAAGAAATACTCAAGTTAATAAAAGAAAAAAAAACAAAAAAGAGTCCAGGGTCAGGGAAGCAAGCTCCGGGCCCCAGGATCGCATGCTCTCCTTAGATGGCTGAGTCTGTCTCCTGAAGAAGGGCGCACCTTGTCCTTGCATAGCAGAAAAGATAGGAGATTTGGGCGTGGGGAATGGGGATGGGGGTTGGGGCAGACTCAGCTCCCCCTCAAGCCACTTTACAGTGGTTTCTAATTTCGTTCAGGAGTGCAGAACTTCTCTATTCCTCTATTTGATCGAGTTAACCCCCGACATCTTATAGTTTTTTCCCCGGGGGGAAACCTTTGCATGGTCTCAGAGGTAACTAACATATTCAATATAACAACAGCTAAGGGGACTGTCACTGTCTGTGGCTGCCGAATGTACTTCCGGGTGCTTCTCTCAGAGACCTTGTCCACGTGAGCAGCTTTACTTACGGCCGGCCTCAGTTTATTATATTATGCCATTCTTCGTTATGTTCTGTTGTTTTAGTTTACCTCATCAGAGAGCTCTGATCTTATCCTTGCCCCACCCTTCCTTCTGGTTGTCTTTGCTCTTTTTCCCCAGAGTGTCTGCGTTGTCAGGCGATGGAAGGAAAAATGTAAGGCTATAGTAACTTACAAAGACTTAGAGTCCGACTGACACCACTAAATATCCAGTTTTTAAAAAGTGGGTATGGTAGAAGACAGGATACAAAGTTGATACCTAAAGTAACCAATTTATATATATGATCAGTAAGTATAGATTAAACATGTAAGCTGCCATTTGTGAAAGCATCAAAAAGTGAACGATAAACCAGCAATATAGTTACAGATATGTAGCTATAGATAGACTAGGAATAGATGTAGATATAGGTGAAATTGATGTGGATCTTACGTTACAAGCAGCACATTTAATGGTCCATAATGAGTTGAACAAATGGAGAAGTATAAACCACAGGGGGTCAGTAGACACTCAGTGTTTATAAGACACAGTCTCAGCTTGCAGCTGCTATTACCACAAAATGCCTGATGCTGAGTGGTTTATAAAGTGTAGGAGTTTCTTTCTAGCCGTTGCAAGGCCCAATCAGCACAAGATCAAGGCCCTAGTAGGTCTCTTGCCTATTCCACAAGACAACACTCGTAGGTGCATTCACAGGGCAGAGAGTAGAAGGGGGAAGGGGGCAATGCATGGTAGAGGCTGGGTGAGTAAACTAGTCGAGGCTGGTTCCCTCCAGCCCTTTATAGAGGTGCCAAGCCATGAACCACTTCCCCAAAAGCCCTTTTAAAACTTACCACTTGTGAATCAACTCAACGCAGGTCCAAAACCCAGCAGTAGGTGAAGAATTGTATATATCAAGATGGCTTATTTTATGTTATGTCTCATCTACTTATGTAATCCTGATGCCCTCTTTGTCATATATATTAAAACTCTACATGCATGCATAACAATATATAATGATTAGATTAAGTTGGTGTTCCCCATGTCAGACATACTGAAGGGTTTGCCTTAGCAAAATTCAGAGTCTCAGTAAAATTCAGAGTCTGAGGCAGTAGAGTTTGGTATGGTCTGGGACTCAATCTATTGCACAGTACCAAATAGTTTCTAGCCTCTAACCCAGGACTACTCTTTCTGTAGTGTCTTAGGGTTTTACTGCTGAAAGCAGACACCATGACCAAGGCAAGTCTTATAGAGAACAACATTCAATTGGGGCTCCCTTACAAGTTCAGAGCTTCCGTCCATTATCATTAAGGTGGGAGTATCTAGGCAGACATGGGATAGGCAGAGTTGGGAGTTCTGCATCTTCTTCTGAAGGCTGCTAGGAGAAGAGAGGCCTCCAGGCAGCTTAGGATGAGGATCTGAAAGCCCACACCCAGTGACACACCTACTCCAACAGGGCCATACCTGCTCCAACAGGGTCACACCTTCTTCTTCTTCTTCTTCTTCTTCTTCTTCTTCTTCTTCTTCTTCTTCTTCTTCTTCTTCTTCTTCTTCTTCTTCTTCTTCTTCTTCTTCTTCTTCTTCTTCTTCTTCTTTTTATTAACTTGAGTATTTCTTACTTACATTTCAAATGTTATTCCCTTTCCCAGTTTCTGGGCCAACATCCCCCTAACCCCTCCCCCTCCCCATCCTCCCCCCATTACCGCCCTCCCCCCAACAATCACGTTCACTGGGGGTTCAGTCTTAGCAGGACCAAGGGCTTCCCCTTCCACTGGTGCTCTTACTAGGCTATTCATTGTTACCTATGAGGTTGGAGCCCAGGGTCAGTCCATGTATAGTCTTTGGGTAGTGGCTTATTCCCTGGAAGCTCTGGTTGGTTGGCATTGTTGTTCATATGGGGTCTCGAGCCCCTTCAAGCTCTTTCAGTCCTTTCTCTGATTCCTTCAACGGGGATCCTGTTCTCAGTTCAGTGGTTTGCTGCTGGCATTCGCCTCAGTATTTGCTGTATTCTGGCTGTATCTCTCAGGAGAGATCTACATCCGGTTCCTGTCAGCCTGAACTTCTTTGCTTCATCCATGTTGTCTAATTGGGTGGCTGTATATGTATGGGCCACATGTGGGGCAGGCTCTGAATGGGTGTTCCTTCTGCCTCTGTTTTATTTTTGCGTCCCTATTCCCTGCCAAGGGTATTCTTGTTCCCCTTTTAAAGAAGGAGTGAAGCCTTCGCATTTTGATCATCCGTCCTGAGTTTCATGTGTTCTGTGCATCTAGGGTAATTCAAGCATTTGGGCTAATAGCCACTCATCAATGAGTGCATACCATGTGTGTCTTTCTGTGATTGGGTTACCTCACTCAGGATGAAATTTTCCAGTTCCCTCCATTTGCCTATGAATTTCATAAAGTCATTGTTTTTGATAGCTGAGTAATATTCCATTGTGTACATGTACCACATTTTCTGTATCCATTCCTCTGTTGAAGGGCATCTGGGTTCTTTCCAGCTTCTGGCTATTATAAATAAGGCTGCTATGAACATAGTGGAGCACGTGTCTTTTTTATATGTTGGGGCATCTTTTGGGTATATGCCCAAGAGAGGGATAGCTGGGTCCTTAGGTAGTTCAATGTCCAATTTTCTGAGGAACCTCCAGACTGATTTCCAGAATGGTTGTACCAGTCTGCAATCCGACCAACAATGGAGGAGTGTTCCTCTTTCTCCACATCCTCGCCAGCATTTGCTGTCACCTGAGTTTTTGATCTTAGCCATTCTCACTGGTGTGAGGTAAAATCTCAGGGTTGTTTTGATTTGCATTTCCCTTATGACTAAAGATGTTGAACATTTCTTTAGGTGTTTCTCAGCCATTCGGCATTCCTCAGCTGTGAATTCTTTGTTAACTCTGAACCCCATTTTTAATAGGGTTATTTGTCTCCCTGCAGTCTAACTTCTTGAGTTCTTTGTATATTTTGGATATAAGCCCTCTATCTATTGTAAGATTGGTAAAGATCTTTTCCCAATCTGTTGGTTGCCGTTTTGTCCTAACCACAGTGTCCTTTGCCTTACAGAAGCTTTGCAGTTTTATGAGATCCCATTTGTCGATTCTTGATCTTAGAGCAGAAGCCATTGGTGTTTTGTTCAGGAATTTTTTTCCAGAGGGTCACAACTTCTTATAGTGCCATTCCCAGGGCCTAGCATATACAAACCATCACAAGTAGCTAAGGGATCATACATCCATGTGTGAATCAAAGTGGACCATGTTGATGGCTTAAAACAATTAAGGATTAGTTGACATAAAGTGATATGGAAAGGGGGCTGGAATTCTGGCACATTGGAGATGTTTCCCAGGGTCCCGCTTAGCCCAGATCTTTCTGTGACCAGAGGCTGAGGCAGATGAGGGCTCATCCAGATAAAGACTCAGGATTTTCCAAGTCTTACAGATTTCTCTCATCCTTGTTGATGTCAACCAGATCTGAATTCTTCGTGATTTCATTCATGAAAGGAATGTTGTAAAATGTAATACCCAAAACTTGCCCCCATTTCACAACACAATGGGATTTACTTCTATCTCCGAGTTTCACACTCTGCTGAGTAGGAATTGAATCCGGAATGCCATGGCATCTCCTGGAACTGACTGGTACTTGCAGTTCACCCCCTTCCTATGCCTCAAGTTCCTCCCAGTGCCTCCTAATTAGCTCACTAACTTATCAGTAAGGAAGTTGTTTCTTCATCTCCATCGGTGCAGGAAGAAACCTTTAACATCAAGGCAGATTCTGTTTCTAATTTCCCTTGATCCGGTTAAGTGTAAAACAAGACCTCTTTGCAGTCAGAGTAAAGCACCAAGGTAGAGTGGCCATGGTGATCATTCTTAACTTCCTGTTCATGTAGTATTAGAAAGACATCTTCTTTTTAGGAGGTATTTACAACACAACGTGTCCTTTGATTTTTCTCGGGTTTACTACATTATAAATAAGGTGATTCAAGACAGTTCCTTTTCTGCTCACCTAATGAGGTGAGAGAGCATGGCTACCTTCACCTTTGTTTCCTCTGCAACTTTCCCAGTGTTCATGGTGACTGTGGGTGTGAATACCACTGGATGGAAGGCAATACGCTCCTAGCACACTTGTTCTTAATGATTCCATCACTCTGATCTTCCCCATGAGTTAAAGAACAACAACCAAAAGAAGTCTTTTAAAATGTATCTTCTCGGGCTATTTCAAGGGAGGTTGCACTGGAGTAAAATTAGATTTCGCTTATTGTAGTGAACGAATAAGTCCCTGTGTATTGTAGAAGACACTCTCTGGGTTGGCCTGCCTACCTGTGTCCTGAGTATTTTCGGACACTCTTTATTGATGAGTTTGTGTTTCTACTTGTCTTATTCATGACTCAGTGAAAAAAAAATCCCACAAAAATGTAAAAGTCCACCTTCAATATTATTGGTCTTTAGATAATAACTTAAGAAGTCTGGACAGTGCTAACACGAGAGAACCTGATGTGTTCAATGGAATGAAAGCATCAGGCTGAATAGTCTACCTCCAAATCTGAGCCCACGGGATTGATTAGAGCCGAGTTCTGGCCACTCCTTAACAAAGCCCACACTCCAGAGTGGATGCTTCCCTCTCAGTGAAGTGCCATACTGGTCAACACTGATTATGAGCCTCTAAAAGCAGCCGAGGAGAAAGACTGTGCATGACCCTTAAGTGGCACACTTCCTCTAAGAGATTCTTAATGAAACCCTTAGTGGGAGGTCACATCTTTTAAACTACAGAATGAAGAAGCTGCCCGTTAAATCACAGAATCTACCAAGTTCCCCCAGTTCTTTTGCCAACTAAGAGAATATGTCTGAGTTACGTATTCTTTTCTTTTCCCTTCCTTTCCTTTTCTTTCCTTTCTTTCCAATTGTGTGAAACAGAAGAAAGCTCTCCCATAGCAGCTTTACCTCTCCAAATGAACCAGACAGGAGACACTCAGCATCTCAGCTCAGTTCAGCACTTAGCCCAGGCACACTGAGATCAGCAGGGTTGTAGGAGTTCTAAGTGAAGAACTGAAGGTGGGGCACTTTGTGGGCGCTTGCCTCATGTTTTCACCTGATATTTCTTTGGTAAATGCACTTCATTAACATTCAATTTCCTGGAGTCTGTTGGAGACCAGAAGATTAAAATACTGTATTCTTTTTGTTAAAGGATTTTTTAAAAAAGGTTTATTTATTTATTTTATGTATATGAGCACACTGTCTTCAGACACACCAGAAGAGGGCATTGGATCCCCTTATTGTGAACCACCATGTGGTTGGTGGGAATTGAACTCAGGACCTCCGGAAGAGCAGCCAGTGCCTTTAACCTCTGAGCCATGTCTCTACCCACCGAATACTTTATTACAATCATGAATCAGGCCATGGCTTAGCAAAAATTCAATACTTCATGGAAAGCTTCTATTTCTATCCCTATTTTACATGTATGTGTGAGTGTGTGTGTGTGCATGTGCACACATGTGCAGGTGTGTATATGCATGTGTAGGTGTAACAGATGGGTATGCACGTGAGTGTACAGGCCATGTCCAGGTGTGCATGTGTAGATCTTCAAGTGTGAGTGTGCAGGTGCTGAGTGTGCAGGTGTGGGTGTGCAGGTGCTGTGTGTGCAGGTGTGAGTGTGCAGGTGCTGTGTGTGCAGGTGCTGTGTGATGTGTGAAGTCTGGAGGTTAATCTTGGGTGTCTCTCAGTGGATACCTTTCTTTGATGCTCATATCCCCTTCATTTCCCATATGACCTGTCGCTGAACCCCAACCCTCACTGGTTAGATTGGCTAGCCAGTGAACTGAGGGCATCTGCTTACCTTTGGCTCTCTAGTGGTGACATGGCAGATGTGTGCCCTCACCATTGTTTCATCTGTAATCATAAAGATCTGAACTCTTGCTCCCAGGTTTGCACCAATGGCTCATCACCAACTGAGCTGTCTCCTCAGCTTCATCTTTTAAAAACCATATCTACTCTATCTTTACTACAAGAGCTTGATATAATGTGTCTCCCCACCGATGCTCTGTGTATGAAGTCTGTGTATTCTGATAAAAGGAAACTCCTAAATTCTACTCTATGAGGGGTGTCCTCCTAGGAATCAGCAGGGGCTTACACTGCTATATAAATCACATTTCATAGGTCCCCAAAGTCATCTTTTTCTCCCGTTTTACAAATTAAACACTTAAATGGCTTTTCATAAACTCGCATGGTTTCATCGTGGCTGTATCCCAAATGGATTCTGATTTTTTAAATCTTCATGTTAAAGTATATAATGCCCATCACTGGGAGTACCAGCATTTTCAGGAAAATCTTTACAAGCTTCTTTTTAACCTCCATAGTCCCATGGCATTTCATCTCCACTGCGCGCTCTCTCTCTCTCTCTCTCTCTCTCTCTCTCTGTGTGTGTGTGTGTGTGTGTGTTTGTGTGGTGTGTGTGTGTGTGTGTCTGTGTATGTCAAAATTAGTGATCATAGGAGAAAGACTTAATTTTCTGTAGACATCACCTTCCTTAATGTGTACTGTGTTTCTGAGATTAATTTACTGAGTCAGTTAACTAATTCATTCATTGAAACCTGCAGACCTATGTTTATGTCACAGACTGAAGGGTCACTAGACTTAGTAACAAGAAATCACAATCATGGTGAACACAGACACATTGGTTCACAAGGTGATTAATCGCTGAGGGCTGATCACTGTCGTCATTTACAGATTTGAAGCTCATTTCTAGGTGAAGGCTAACTGTATTCTCTTGTGTTAAGACTCCAGTGTGATTTAATGGTGGTGTGGTTTCAATGGTTTCACAGTTTTGTGTTCTTGCCATATTTTCTGGTGGCTCAATAACCAAAGCCGGGATTCTCTCTGACAGGGAAAGAACTTTGAGCATGTATCATGGCCTGTTGAAGTTGGACTTATTTTTAAAATTTTACTCTCAAATGCAGCATGTTTTCCATAGATGTCATTTGCATACTGCTTTGACCCCTGGACCCCATATTGTTGAGATGTTAAGGACTTTGTGACTCCTGAGGTATAATTCAAGCAGAAAGTCTCACCTGAGTGAACAGCTACTGTGTGCTGTCCAGGCACTTAAACAGACTTCTTCACATAGGGGCAAACTAGATCAGACCCAACATGATAAAGACATACTAAGGGTGTTTCCTAAATGTATTTGGGTAGTAACCTTGCCATAGAACTATTAAAGCTTGAAGCCCACTCAGTGTGATGGGAAACAACCACGGATTAAATGTTTTACACCGTTACCTTGTCGTGTGTCCTGCCTACCAAGTTGCTTTACCTGCTTAGAACTGAAGAACTATAGGATTTGTGACAGGACAGCAGCTGTCTGCGGGCACATCTCAATGCCACTAAGACGATGATGGCACCTTTCCATTATATCAGAAGGCTTGGGTAAAGAATCTGCTACAGCATTTCTTTTTCTCTAGAGTTAGTGAGGCACAGTGGTTTGCCCTTTTCTTTGAAAGATAAACGTGCGGAACCCGCAAGCCCACCTAATCAGTCAGAGGCTTGACTCCTCTCTCCTCCTATAGCGCCAGCCAGGAGCCACAGGCAAGCATCCTACCACTTGCTCTTCTGAGTTTAAATGGTAGCGTGAGAAGCAGCAGACTGGTGATGCTTCCGGCTCTGCTGTCTTCCCTGCATCACGGTAATGAAGTTAGCATCCGTGTTTCAGGAAAATGGATGATGACACCTGCTATTGATCCCTGGACAGGCCGAGAACAATATTATAATAATCCATACCAGTCGGCTTGACCTTTCACTGAATTGGCCTTTACCTTGAGTGGGAGGAAATGGGAGCCTAAAGGAAAGGCGCTCAGATGAGTGAAAGATAGCTGGACTTTATTATTATTTATCGCTAAAGCTCGGTGATCCATCAAGCCGTTAATCCAGTTACAGATTTGGAAAGCAAGAAAGGCAGGCCACGAGGGCGCTTCCTCAGCGTTCTCGGTGATGTGCTTTGAGCATTTTCAAGGTCTTTAGATGGAAATGGACCTTAACGGTAATAGAAGAGGCTCCAAGTGCCCATCAAAGGCAAACATCCCCTCAAAAAGGTATTTGGGGGTCTTTCTACTTCAGATCAATTCCTGCTGTCTGTATACAGTACTTTTATTATAGGTCATGTTTTATAATCACAGATGTTAGATCTGGGAGGACATTCAGTATTAAATGATGACTAGAACCAAGAGGCTTATTACAGCAACATCTGTCCTCTCGACTAGATTATAGTTCCTGGCTATTAAACTCGGTTCCTCCAGCCAACTCTGCTGGTGATCTACTATTCACATTTCAGAATATTAGCAATAGGATTGTACAAACAAGAAAGCAGAGCTGTGTAGTGAAAGCGAACCACACAAAATGAAAATCATAGCTATATGAGGAGAGGCTGAGGAGAGCGGGTAGGGCAGGCACAGAAAACGGAACACGGTAAAGGAGAGGAATGCCCGTTCTGAACAAGTCCTGGGTAGTCTTCAGGGCAGGGTCAGGCTTACCCTGTTGGGTGCTTTCTTTTTTGTTGTTGTTGTTGTTGTTGTTCTTTTTTTTCGAAGCTGGGGACCGAACCCAGGGCCTTGTGCTTCCTAGGCAAGCGCTCTACCACTGAGCTAAATCCCCAACCCCTGTTGGGTGCTTTCTGTGCTGCGATCTAATCACCACACCTGCACACATCGGGAAGTAAATGATTATTTACGTGTTAGAGTTGAGGGAGGTTTAGGTGTGGACACAACACAGTAACACAGGAGTAATGCAGTCTCCCATTTGTTTCACATCAGAGGAACTGACGTCAGCAGGCGGGCCAGTATCCTGGCCTGTTAGTCACGTACCGTGTGATGTGGGTTCTCATTTAAATCTTTCTGCCCCATTTGCAAAGAAGACAGCACTAGTGTCTCCTAGAGAAGGAACTATTGGCCAAAGCATTGCTATGAAAAATTTCATGACTATGTTCATTAAGGAAGAAGAGGAGGAAGGATTGCGGGCCCTGAAGGGGACAGGAAGACCAACAGAGTCAACTAACCTGGACCCTTGGGGCTCTCAGAGTCTGAACCACCATCTGAAGAGCACATACGGGCTGAATATGAGACCTCCCTGCACTTATGTAGTAGATGTGCAACTCGGTCTTCATGTGGGTCCTGAACAACTGGAGTGGGGCCCCAAAAGCTGTTTCGGAGCTGTTGTCTGTATGTGGGATATGTTCTTCTAGCTGGGCTGCCTTGTCTTTTCCTAAGTGGGAGAGGATGTGCCTAGCCTCACAGACCTGATGCATCAGGATCGGGGGACATCGCGGGGGGTGTCTACCCACTCAAAGGAGAAAAGGAGTGGGATGGGGGAAGATCTGTGGGAGGGAGTGACTAGAAGTGGGGGCAGTGAGCCGGATGTAAGGTGAGTACGTTAAAATAAAAGGAACTAGATACTAGACCAATAGCATGATTCAGAAAAGAAAAGAAAGCAAATTGCGGCTTTAAAAAATGAAAATATTTCACTTATAACCATATTGCTCAGAATATGAGAAGCATTGATAGCAATAATTGCTAAGAGTTTGCCCAATAGCTTAGAGTGAGACAATGCAAAGAATATCTCAGTAACATAACACTGGGATACCGTTGAAGTGAAACAATTTCAATGGATGCCTCACTGAAAACCTGAGAATATTGATCAGTAGTACCCTAAAACCTGTTCAGGTACCACCAGGTGCTTCAGAAAAGCAGCTCAACATTACATTGATATTCTGCCTTAAATTGACTGGAACGGCTGTGTTGAAAATGGCAGACACCATGCTGGCCAGCATAAAGAGGATCTGGAACGCTGCTCAAAATTCCAGATGGAATATAAAAGGTTGTGGGTGCTTTGAAAAACAAGGTGGCCATTTCTTAAAGTTAAACAGAGGACTGGAAAGAGGGCTTACGGGTTAAGAGGGTTTGCTGCTCTTACAGAGAGCCAGAATTCACTCCCAGTACCCACATAGGGTTGCTTACAGCCATCAGTAACTCTAGAGGATCCAATGTTCCCCTGTGTTCTCCACAGGTAGCAATATTTTAGTGTACATATATGCACACGCACATGCACACGCACATACACATAACATTGTTATATGTAAATCATCTGAAAGTCCTAAACAACTCTGTTTCTTTGAATGTGGGAAAAAATGAGAAATGTTACATAGGATGATGGTGGTGTCTTTATGTGCCCATTAATCAATGGAAGGAAGATACGATTTGGCATATCCACTGGAGGATGTCAAAAAAGGAAGGACTATTGTTGACACACACTGCAGAATGCTCTGGGTCACCCTTCAAGCATGACACATGCTAGAAGTCAAGAGGCAAAGAACACATACTATGTGAGATGTATAGAAAATATATATATAAATACTGACATAGAAAGGTTGCTGGTTGGCTTGACTTGTATACACAGCAGACATTAACTGCAAAGTTGAGGGTGTGCTTAAGTAGGATATGAATGTTCTAGAACTGAATTGTGGAGCTGTATGTAGGACTACATTTTTTTTTAGTATAGAATAGAGTTTATTTAGGGCGTGGAGAGAGGGGTTAAGAGGGTAATAGAGGCAGAAAGGCAGATGAAAGAGACAGAGACACAGAGGGAGACAGAGAGAGACAGAGAAACACACACACACACACACACACAGAGAGAGAGAGAGAACTAGAGGCTGGCCTTGAGCACATGGAGAGAAAGAGAGTAGGGACAAGAAGGCAAGAGCAAGAGAGGAACAAGAAAGCCAGACTACATAATTTTACTAAAACTTTTTACTCTTTAAGAGAGGCAGACTTGGCTGTGTGAACATTACCTCTCAATAGAGCTCTTTAAATACACATAATGACAAACAGTAAGACGTACTGAAAATCAGCTTTTATTACCCAGAAATGTCTACTGTATTTCTGAAAATGGGCATTTTAAAAGTCTGATTCATAATTCCCCAAATATTACTTATGAAGATTAAAAATTAAGATATCACATTCCTATCAAAACTTTCATGTTAGATACTAGTGATTATTATAAACTTCATATTATTATTATTTGATATGAGTATGCATATGTGCTTATAGTCACTTTAGGGTTTAACTATATCCAAATCTCTTTTTATTCATCTTACTAAGGTGTATTTTTGTGACTGAGGCTTACACTCAAGGTCTTGAATATTCTAGAAAGCCTCTGAGTAACATTCTCATCTCTAAAACTAATTTTTATTATCACTCAAATAGAGTTCAAAGAATTACCTTTTGCTCATCTACATAAAACATCACAGTTGTGTTTTTACTTTGGCATGATTTTTGATAAAGTGCATACTCCCTGAATATTTTTTTATTTTTGTTATGAAATATGGGACTGAAACAGAAAAGGTTAAAAATATTAAAGATTTTAGTCTTAATAATGGCAAGATGAATGTCCCACTTTCTAATAGTAAATTAAATTTAGAAAACCATGATGCATGTCTGTTATGGCAGCATTTGACAGACAGCTCAGAAATCCGCTGCTAGACGGTGAGCCTGAAGCTAGCCTGGGCCACCTGCAATCCTATTTTTAAAACGTCTAGGCAAATATTAGTCATTTCCCAACTTCTTCATTGTCATTTGTCCATCTCAGTAATGCGAATCAACTATTTTCAGTTACCTATTTCCGCCACAGAAGAATACATTTTCCCACCGTTTCCTAAGGGTGACCACAGGGCACCTCAGGGCACAGATAGCACATATGTGTTGAGGGTGACCATCTTTCAACAGGACTCAATAAATCCATCCACATCTGATTCTCCACCTTCATTTTACATAGTTGTCTTGTGTAAGGTTGGCTGGGGCTGACACTGAAACCCCTGTGCACACACTGTACCAAGGCACACTCTGACTCGGGCTGACATTGACATTGTACTGATGCACACTCTGAAGGCTCATTTACCCACTATTACTTCCCACAGCCCTGTAGTTGTCCCTCTGGCTATGAGTGCTTTGCCAACACAACTCGACCAGAAGTTAAGAGGGAGGCTCTGTGGTCAGTTTCCCATGCCCTGTTCACATACTAACCATCAGCTCTATATGAATAACCTTGTAATAGTCACAAAGACCGGGGCCTGATGAATTGGATGCCTGTCCTCTGAGAGGTCGGAAGGGGTCAGGGACTCTCTAAGTACTGTACTTGCTTATCTCTCATAAGACATATACTCTCATAAGGTCATATACTTCTGTTGATACAAGATCGTTAGCCTGGATCATTTCCCAAGTACCATATAATCCTTTTCTTTCCAGTCTCTGATAAATTTTATAATAATAAGAAAGCACATGTACATATATATGCACTTATATTTGCATGCTAACATATATCTGTCAGTCTTTTCCATACATCATGGGTTTAAAGTAAAGTCCATCCCCGCCGGGACCAGCAATTCTTCCTCCTATTCTTCCATAAGTGTCCCGGAGTCATCACTGTGTGCCTACCACTGTTCAGAAGGACTCTGCCTTGCCAGCTAAGGCTTGGTTACCAGAGGGCTTCAGTCTGTTACTGGTGTCCTCCTCTTCTAATCAGCTCTTGTAAGCAAAGACGATGAACTGGCAGCTCTTGGGCAGTTCCTCTTTCAGAAGCAAGGCATCCTTCTAACCCTCTGGCCTGTCCATCTGGAGCAAGGAGCTGCCTGATGAGTTCTGTGTTCTGCGCATCCTTTTGTCTGTCTGTCTGCCTGTCTGCTCACCCTTAAGGCACAGGTGGAGAAATGTGTCTGGCACTTGGTTTTCATGTGTTGTTTTCCAGCATCAGATTATACCTGCAATATGACTAGCTCGGATAGTAAAGTGGTCTTTTTTTTCTTCCTATATCATTTTCTCTTGGCTTTAAAATGAAAGAATTGCAGAAGGGATTTTGTACAATTTCTTTTTATATTCCTTTTCCTCTCCATATAGGGCATTTTCAATGAAAACTCTGTGAAATCTTTGTGGATTTAGATCCTGAAATATTAGCTTATGATCTTTTTTTTTCTAAAATTTTATCTTCTGTGTTGAATATATGCTCCATTTGAGGTTTTGTTTTTTATAATGTGTGACCTCAATATTTTTCTACACTATGCTTTCTTTATGCTGTGTGGATGTCGGGTGGCACAAGAACCATTGTTTTTTCTTTTCCACTTGCTTTTATCTCTGCCATAGTCAGGCCTGTCACAGAGTCTACTTCTGAGTTCTCTATGTGGCTTCACTGGCCCGTGTGAGTTTCAGTGTTTTTCTGTGTTTTGTCTGCACACTCTCAATTTAGCTGTGTGATAAACAATTTATCCTTTTGTCCTTTTTCAAAAATTACTTTAGGTATTCTAAAGATTTATTTATTTGTTATGTATATGAGTACACTGTAGCTGTCTGCAGACACACCAGAAGAGGGCATCAGATCCCATTACAGATGGTTGTGAGCCACCATGTGGTTGCTGGGATTTGAACTCAGGATCTCTGGAAGAGCAGTCGGTGCTCTAACCACTGAGCCATCTCCCTAGCCCCCCTACTTTAGGTATTCTAGATCCTTTTATTCCCCATCTAAGTTTTAAATTGTCTGTGCCTGTAACTATAAATGTTTTTGAAGAGCTAAATATTAACTATTGAGCTTGAATATCACTTTTAGTAAAATTGACAGCCCTTTATGATTTTCTTTTTTTTTTTTTTTTTTGGTTTTTTTTTTTTTGGAGCTGGGGACCGAACCCAGGGCCTTGCGCTCGCTAGGCAAGGGCCCTACCGCTGAGCTAAATCCCCAACCCCCCTTTATGATTTTCTAACCCATGAGCCTGGTATGTCTTTTTTGGTATGTGTTTGGTTCCATTTTTACTAGCATGGTACACTTTTCTCGAATGTTCTGCATATGCTTCTCAGAGGTTTGTTCCGTACTAGAACTATAATACTTTGAGTCACACTAAATGTCATCATCTTGTTTTTAATCTCAGTGTGAACATGTCTATAGAAAGGTTTTTAATTTCAGTGTGAATTTGTCTGTTGAAAGTAGACCAAAGTACAGGTTACTCCAGAGGCGTGTAGTGATCCTAAAATGTTGCTAAATTTCCTTACCAGACATAGGACTTTTTCTATAGCGTTCAGACCGTCTAAACAGTCAGATCATCTGCAAATAATCTGTTCGGGCTGCCTGCTTTCTCATCTCATACCCTCACTTTATGCACCATCTATAAATTCTAACCACACTGCACCGCATGATCAGAGCACGCACTTAAGAACTGTTCTGCATATTATGAGGAGAGCATTCGAGTTACACCAGTAGATATGATCTTGGCTGTTAGATGTTTCGCGTATATTTTATAAGTTGGCATTTTTTCCTTTCTTCCTGCTTCAGAGTTTTCCCACTGTGAATCTGCTGCGTTCTCTGCGATGATTCTTGTGCTATCAGTTATTATGTTCGTGTTACATTTCTGGTTCAGTCTACTCTGAGGAGTAACTGATTGAATTTTAAATACCTTACCAGTCTTCGATCCCTGAAATAAACTTTCCTTGTTCATAGCTCATTATTCTTTTGTATATTATAGAGGTCTATTGTTGTTATTTCACTAGTGATTCTTGTCTGTATTTGTGGAAGGTGTTCATCTGTGATTTTTTTCACCATCTTAGAGTTTAATCAGGATGACGCTAGCCTGTGGAGTTCTCGGTGTCCCTCTTCTCAATTCTGAAAGAGGCTGTGCAGACCGTGTTGTCTGGGACTATGACATTTGGTAGGATATTCCCACAAAACATCCAGGACTGGAAGAATATTTTCTTGGAAGTATTAACAGAGATAACCTAGTCTCCTCAATGGCCATGGGGAGGACTCTGGCTACTTCATGCTGATGTGAGTTAAGTTTTAAAATGCTAGGGAAATTTATCTAAGTCGTAGTGCACCAAAGCCTTGAAGCTCCTCTTTTGGCCTTTGTTGGTTGGACTCTGATGAAGCCATGAGTTATTCTGTCATTTATCTGGAGGAAAGATGTTGGGATTTCAAAACTTTCTGCTTTTCTTAGCTGGCTCTCTCCTTGTTTCTGTTTGTTTTATTTTTAGCATCTAAAATATAAAAGTCTCCCAGGGCTTGTTCTACACATAAATGTTCTGAGTTTCTGACTCTTTATCGCCAACTCTGGGATTTATGTGAAGCAAAAAATAATCTATGAAACTCTTGACTGAACTTGCTTTGGATCCCTGAAAATCTGTCTTTATCTTCCCACCTTCCTGGAATTTTCATGTTTTTGTAAGAGCCAAAGTTAACCCATAAGTCCCACTTGCCGAAGGACAAGTGGAATGCTGGGAGCTGCAGTCTTGGGAAGTAACAAGTCACATGTTATCACCCTAAATAAGTTTGTTTGGCATGTCTATACAGGATGTGCCTTATCACATGTGGGTGGGAATTACATAGGCAGGAAGTAGATTGTATGCTTGCCCCTGATTGGACCTTATGGAAAAATGTAGTGAATAGTGGGTTTTGCCTTTTTAAGCCCCTGTAAAACATGACTCATAGGCATTTCCTGGGAGCCCAAAAGTGGTCCTGGCAAGAGTCCATATTCTTGTCCAGTGTAAAGATTGCTTCAAATTTGGCTCAAAATTGTGGAACTGGTTTTTCTCTCAAGAATCTCAGGATTAATATTTTTGCATGGTGAAGTTTCTATTTCATTTCTCAGAAGCTGAATTTCCTATTTTGAACCCATAATGGTCTAATATCATTTCCTTAATCATTTTTGTGAGGCACCTATATGGCGCTTGAGCAATTCTTCTTTCGAATGGCTTGGAGCTATTGGTATTGACAGAGAATCTGTTTAGTCTCAGGATCGTTCTTCAGTAGGAAACCGGGTGTTAGATGGATCGAAGTTGTCTGTCAGTATATTGTTAAATATTCTTACATAAGCATCTGTTCTGAAAATTTTGTGTAATGTGTATATGTGTGCACTTGTATGGATATGTGTGCCTGTGTGCACATGCAGTGTCCAGAATAAAGCATTGGGCATTTTGCCTACCATTCTCCTCCTCAGTCTCTTGAGACAGGGCCTCTCACTGAACATGGGTTAACCATGTTTTGGATAGACTATCAGCTGCAAACCCCAGCAGTTCTTCATCTATTCTCTGCCTCGTCAGCCACTGAGATTATAGATGTGGGGCTATGTCCAGGTTTTTACCTGGGTGCTGGAGAGATCTGATCCCAGGCCCTCATGGTTGCCCAGAAAGTGCTTTGTTTTATGGAGCTGTTTTCCAGCCCCTATGTACAACCTCCCCTACTCATGAAGATGGTATTCTAAAAGCTATATAATCTTGGTGGATGCAATGTTAATGACAAATGAAGTCATGAAAAACGTCCATAAACCAAGTAACAGAAAGCATGGCGCTTGGTTTAATAAATATTTGTCCTGATTATACTTTTTATTATTTCTTAGTAAACCTTTATTGCATATGTCCTTTCATAATATATTACCCAATGTTATCCACATGTGACTGTGTGTATCTACGTGTGCATGCATGTGAATCTGTGCATGTGTGAATACATGTGTGTCCATGTGTGAATGTAAATTTTACCACCTTTCAGAACAGAAATTATACTCAGAGCCAACATTACTGCTCTCTGCAAATGCAAAATTGCAAACTCAAAGCTATCATTGTTTATTGTTATTTTTGTCTTTTATAATAATGACTAATACTGCCAGGGTTCTGTTTTATTTTTAAACCACGGAACACACAAAAATAGATTCTATGCAGTTGCAAAGGTTCAAATGAATATATTTCACAGTAGGAAATAAGTAGCTTTTGTGAATTCTGACAATAAAACTGGCATTAGTTTACATAAAGCTAGGCCAACACCAGAGAAGAATATATCTAGGAAAAAAAGTCACCTTCCTTTGTAGCCTTCAATTTCAGTCTGTAATTTAAGGGCAATTCCAGCCAACACAGTAGCTAGTCAGACAGGGACAAGGTGCAAAGACCAGAGGAATATTTTACATTGCTGATCTCAAACTGCTGAAGAAGGTTGAAATCAAAAGAAAGATCTAAGATGAGTGGGGGCATTGCTACATATATCCAAACTCTAATAGAAAAATGTTGTGGGGAGATCAAGATAGAAGGAAATGAAGTTCTGTTGTGATATCGAAGCTTCCAAGTGATTAGGAAAAGTTAAATGTGAATTAACAGGAGAAGACAAATGTCTCTCCCCTCATGCTACCGTGGAGTCAAGATTTCAAAACTTCTCAGAGATGACATCAATTCTACTGTCTCAGGGCTCAGTCCTGTCCTAGTTATGAGCTGATAGCAGAAGGCAGCATCTTTTTAGGTTTACGCCCAGTTTCCTAGCTGGTCATGGGGTTCTGTCAATCACTCTGCCATAGCCTCCTAGTCTGTGATACTTGCAGGCTTTGTTCTCGATATCACCCACACACTGTACATCAGGGAACCCTCCCTAAATGCATACTCCCTTTGAACTTGGCATATGAAATACACACACTGACATTTTTCTTTTTATTTTACTGACTGAATCAGGGATAGATGGAGTTTGGGTCATATATTTGACTTTGCACAGCTAACAACCGTTCCATACAGAATCCAGATGTGTGCATACCTAATGAGGAAGCACACCTGTGTTGCCTCCCCGGCTGCGTAGACTCAAAATGGGATCACCATGATCGCTTCACAAGGGCCTCATAGAGTGAAGCTCTTTCTAACACATCCTTACATTAAAGACTTTACAATGTGTAAAATCCTGAATAAGACCGAGGATGAAGTTGGAGAGAGTGGTGAACTGGGTTATCTGTGTTGTTTGCACCAATGGAGGAGGCATATTTACGAGCAAAGCGCTTTCTAATCACAGTGCTGTCTGTCCTCCCAGCCGCTGGCTACCTCCTGCAGAAACCTCAGGAGTTACATAGAAAAAGTAATCATAGCCCCTGCTCTGGCAAAGAGTGGCCTGTCACTGTGTCAACCAGCTGCTCTTGATATTTATTGCCATAGTTCTCAAGCTTGGCAGCCCTGTAAATTTCTGTGGTTAAATTACAATCTTACTCTCTGACACGGCTACATTTTCTTTCCCCACTCAAATATCCAATATTACTGCTTCTATTTCACTATTATCTCCCATGGCCTCACCCTCCCTCCCTCCCTCCTTCCCTCCCTCCCTCCTTCCCTCCTTCCTTCCCTGCTTCCTTTTCTTCTTCTCTTTCTCCCTTCCTCTCCCTCCCTCCCTCCCCTCTTTCCCTGCAAATAAAAGCTACAGGAAAAAAATCTCAGCCCAACAAGGTGCCTCCTGAGCTGCTCCCCAATTCTTCCTAAAATGGATGAGTGGCTCCTGGGCATTCAAATCCCACCCGTCTTGCTAGGGGCATCCTTCTTGCCTCCCCTGGGGTTCTATTTTTGTATTTACCTCTTTCCCTTCGGAGTCCTTACTTTGTCCCTACATGAGATCACATTCAATAAGCACGTCCTTTTGAGTGAAACAAACATGTAACTAGGTCGGCCTTCGCCCTCTCATAGTCTGCTCGCTCTCTGGTGCCTGCTCCTTCCTGGGAGGCCTCCTCTCATCTCTTGCTTCTTCCTATTCTCTTTCTTCTGCTTCAGCTTGTGCGCTCGGCTGTTCCATTAATATCCTCCTGTCAAGTACACCAACAGCCTCCATCCTTCCACATCCAGCAGTGAATTTGGTGAAGACGTTCAGCGACACTCCCTGTTCTCCAATATTTCATTCATAGGACCTGGTTTTTCTTCTCTCTTCCCTTTCTCTTTCTGGAATCTCAGCAGTGTCTCTAGTTTTAAAGCCATTCTGTGTAACAATTCACTGCCTAGTGATTGTCTGGTTTACATTTCTTTCCTCCTTGGTTACTGCCACATCCAAAACATAGGTCAACTATGCTGCTGTTCATGATCCAACACACATCCAAGCAAGCATGCTTAAATCAATCAATCAACCAATCAATCAATCAATCAATCACTGTAATGTTCTCTACATCATGCTCTGATTTTATAATCTCTGTAATGTCACTACTAACATACCAGACTGCTAAGGTCCAAACCTCAGAAGTCAGACTCATGAGATGTGAGTCAAGTGTTATCAACTCTTCCTGGATGTTTCTAGAGTCAAGTCCCACGCCATCATCCTAATGACTCTTACTAGTGCTGACCACACAAACTAGCCACTCAGCTCCTGTTCCCTGTGGGATGCAGAGTGATATTCTCAGATATCAATTCCCAGCCAAAAACAGTACAAATGTTCCAGTACAGTAGCACATAAAACCCAACCCCAGTTTCTCCCATGACCTGCTCATGTTCCTGTCCACCATATCCACATCTAATAACTTCTGTGTGAGCACATGTCCCATGTTAGGGCTTTAGCATGACAGTTCCTTTTGCTTGAGTCTCTTCCTGCTCTTTATAAACATTTTCATTGTCTCCAGTTTATTTGTGCGCTGAGCCAATGCATAGTGATGTGTGGTTTCAGTTAAGATATTCCCATATATACACTTACTACCAGGCTTCACAGCTCTTAGCCTCTGTTTCTACCTGAACTTGGTATAATGTTTTGTTTAATCTATTTCCAGCCTGAGATGAGACTCTCCTATTCATCACGTCAGTGGTCTGGTTGCCATTTCTCCCCTCTGCCACAAGTGCCCCTTTCAGTGATTGTAAGGACTCATCGTCCTCCCTCAGTATATAGTCCTCATTCTCCTAGCTTTCTTGATTCATTGGCTCCTGATTCAAAGGCTGGCTCATCCCATGTGTCCTGCAGACCTGGAGAGGACATTTCTGAAAGTTTAAGGTTCTGTACTGGAAGGAGGTCTGTCCAATCAATAGACTTGTTTAATCTCCCGAACATCAGACATTCTTCCCAGACAGACATAATATGTAGCAGTCTCACTGAAACAACAGAGCAGAGAATCTGATACATTCATTACAGGTAATTTAGAGATGGAGAAAGGCAAAGAAATGTCAGAGATCAGACTGTTCCTGAAGACTGAGGGAAGAGGCATTTAAAAAATATAAATGGAAATTAATTTCAAATGCCATAAACAAGAAGTAAAGGATTAAAGCACCAATTATTCTAGTTATTAGAATACTTATAGTGAGGAATAGAATTTTTAGTAGAGTAGGAAAGGTAGGCACAAAATGATGATGTATTCAGGAGAAACAGTAAGTGTTGAGTATTTCATAGCTTGGCTGAAGAGAGGGAGGAGAACATCAATTAGATAAAGAGGGAACCCATAAAAGACATTTGCTGAATGCAGCAGAGGAGGTGGGATTAACTCTGTCATTACTATAGAATGGGATAAGAGAGTAAAAAAAATGAATTTCCAGAGTTATTTAGCAATTCTCATTTAAAACATATAGATTCTGGGGGCTATACATGAGACTTAGGAAGTAAACAATTCACAAGTCTCAGAAAGTCTCTGAAACTTAGAGGACTCACAAGACCCACCTCTCCTGAAGTTTGTATAAATGGGAAGGGCTATTGATGGGGAGGAGACTGATTGTCAAGCTGCCTGCAAAGAGCTCCAAAGTTTCAGCTTCTATGAATCATCACACATATGGTGGGCTTTCCGGTGCTCCTCATTATGTCTGTGTCTAGCTTAGGGATCAAAACAATGATGACATTTATTAATGACACAGGTTCTCCTTTGAATTATTTAAATTCTTTGAAAATAATGGTGTGAACTCTTTAATTTGATGACAAACATGGCCCTGTGCTTTGACTGTTGTTAAGGGAATTTTATTACTGTTTTTAGTATTTTTATTAGTCAGTTCAGGCTGTCTATCACCTTATAGTTCAGATTGGTTTGTTGTATATATTGGAAATGTATCTGTTTTTTCTAGGGCTTGAATTTGTGGAGTCTTACCTCTCTGCATTAGTTACTCATCTTGTTGCTGTCATAAAATGCCTGACAAGAAGCAACTTGAAGGGGCTTGGTTAATTTTGGCTTATGGCTCAGGGGATCAAGTCCATTGTGGACGTTATAGCAGCAGATGGGAGGCAGCTGGTTGTATCACATCCAAAGGATGTAGAGAACAGTGAATGCTGGTGCCCATCTGGCTCTCTCATTTTTCATCCAGTCTCTTAACTACATTATTAAAGTCCTTTATTGTGTTCTGTAGCTCTCTAATCTCAAATCATTTTCATAATCTCCAATGAATATCACTTATACCATTGGTCTCTCTCGTATCTCATTGAGTTTGATATAATCATCATTTTGATTTTTTACCTTGGGTAATTTACTTATTTTAAAATTCACACATTTTTATTGGATATTTTTATTTACATTTCAAGTGTTATCCCCTTTCCTGGTTTCCCATCCATTACCCCCCTATCCTCTCCCCTCTCCCCCTTCTTCTATGAGGGTGTTTCCCCACCAATCCACCCACCCCCTTCCCATCTCCCCACACTGTCATTCCCTTACACTGGGGAATTCAACCTTGGCAGGACCAAGGGCTTCTCCTCCCATTGGTGCCCAACAAAGCCATCCTCTGCTACATATGCAGCTGGAGCCATGGGTCTGTCCATGTTGATGGTGGTTTAGTCCCTGGGAGCTCTGGTTGGCTGGTATTGTTGTTCTTATGGGGTTGCAAACTCCTTCAGCTCCTCCAATCCTTTCTCTAACTCCTCCAATGGGGACCCCATTCTCAGTTCAATGGTTGGCTACAAGCATTCACCTCTGTATTTGTTATGCTCTGGCAGAGCCTCTCAGGAGACAGCTATATCAGGCTCCTGTTAGCATGTACTTCTTGGCATCAGCAATATTGTCTGGGTTTTGTGGCTGTATGTGTATGGTCTGGATTCCCAGGTAGAGAAGTCTCTGGATGGTCTTTCCTTCAGTCTATGCTCCAAACTTTGTCTCTGTATTTCCTCCTATTAATATTTTTGTTCCCCCTTCTAAGAAGGACTGAAGCATTCACACTTTGGTTGTCCTTCTTGAGCTTCGTGTGGTCTGTGGATTGTATCTTGGGTAATCCGAGCTTCTGGACTAATATCCACTTATCAGTGAGTGCATATCATGTGTGGGGTTTGTGTGTGTGTGTGTGTGTGTGTGTGTGTGTGTGTGTGTGTGTGATTGGTTTATCTCATTCAGAATGATATTTTCTAATTCCATCCAAATGGAAATACCAGGAATTTCATGAAGTCATTGTTTTAAATAGCTGAGTAGTACACCATTGTGTAAATGTACCACATTTTCTGTATCCATTCCTCTGTTGAGAGGATATCTGGGTTCTTTCCAGCTTCTGGCTAACATAAGTAAGGCTGCTATGAACATAGTGGAGCATGTGTCCTTTTGTATGTTGGAGCATCTTTTGGGTATATGCCTAGGAGCGGTATAGCTGGGTCAATTGTGCTGGAAAGATGGCTCAGTGGTTAAGAGCAGTGAGTGCTCTTCCAGAGGTCCTGAGTTCAAATCCCAGAAACTATATGATGGCTTGTAACCATCTGTAATAAGATCTGATGTCCTCTTCTGGTGTGTCTCAAGACAGCTACAGTGTATTCATATATAATAAATCTTTAAAAATATTTAATTTAAAAAGATATATGTGTGTCACTTTAATGTATTGTCAGTGTAGCAACCTCAGCAATAATTCTATACTCAACATTGTTGGCATCTCATAACTTGGGTTCTAGAGCTTGTGAGGGTGGAGAAAAAAAGAGCCATTTCTGTGGTGCTATGCCTGGGATGGAAAACTGTTACGTGGAATGCCCATCATCTTTGATAAATTATCTGAGGCAAGTTTCTATGGTGGGTCCGCATGGCTGAGAAGCAGATATCGGGGCAGCAGAGGTATGATGCCTATCCATTTCCAGAAACCATCCAAACTGTGGATCACTGCAGCAATATAGGCTACTTGGAAGCGAGACATGGTATGTGTCTGTCAGAAGTCAAGTCTCAATCAGCAAGGCCAGTGGGATGTCCACCAGTTTCTAAGTGCTGTGTTCATGGCTCCAACTGATAATGACGATCTGGTCAATCACTTCCAGGACAAACAAAGCCACTCAGATGCTCCTCAGGGTCTCAGAATCCTTAACTTCCGAGAACAGACTGTCTAGTCTTCTTTTCGGAACCAGAAGGAAGTGTACCTAATACCTGGTGGTCTCCTTGTGTCCAAGCTTCCACAGCTGGTATGTGGCTGATCTTGTGGCAACAGGAGGGTAGACGTAGCATTCATTTTTTTTCCATTAGTCCCTGAAGAAGATCTATGCATGGTTGGCTGCCTAGGTGCCTCTCCAAGACAATGGGAAGATGGAAATGACATCTCTAGTTCAAAGGACTAGATAATCCAAGCTTCCAGGACATCTGGCTGCTTCCTATTTTTCAAAATATGTCTGCTTCAAGGTGGCTCTTCCCAGAAGGAACTTAAGTGGGGAGGGCACAACATGAGTGGGCTGTTTTCCTGAGGCAATGCTACACAGTACTAACCTAACAAGTACTTGAAATGACTTTAGAGGGTGTCAGGTATATCCAACTACAAATATTTTGGGGTTTTGGTATGAATGATAAATGGGGGTCTCCTACCAAGGAAACTCCCACTTGGGTCAAGATTAATCTTGACAGACCTAATGGTAGATATTGGCTACATGAATTCCTTCTCTATAAGGCTACTGTGTGTCTGTGTTCCATAGAAGCCCTGCCCCATTTCAGAAAGAGGTCTGGAGAGATGGCTCAGTGGGAAACAGTGCTAGCTTCACAAACATGAAAACCTAAGTTTGGATACCCACATAAAAACCAGGTGTAGTCATGCCTACTCCTGTAACCCTAAGGTTGCTGTCAGGGGTAGAGACAAAAGAACTCTTTGGGCTTGCTGGCTACTAGCCTAGCTTGCCTCAGTAATAGACCTTGTATAAAGTGAATAAGATGAAGACTGATAGAATAGGGCTCTGCCCCCGGTGCTTGTGCACAGATATATATTATATGATACACAGTTTGCATAATATATAATATTATTCATGTATAATATGTAATGTCAATAACTTTTTAAAAGCACCCCAGTGAAATATGTGTTCCTTCTTCTTTGTTTCTGTCCTCTCTTTCTTACTGTCTGTCTGTTTTATACCTTTTCTTTTTACCCTCCTTCCCTCCTCCCTCCTCCTCCCCTCCCTCCCCTCCCTCCCTCCCCTCTCTCCCCCCCCTTTCTCTCTTTTCTCTCTCTCCTTCTCTCTTTCTCTTGCTTCCTATGCAGGGAAGCAAGCCTGACTCCTTCAGTCCAATAGCTCAATGTTTTTTGATCAGCTTGAGTACATGTCAATGGGAGAGTTAGATGAACTTAGACACAGAGAATCGCTTCCAAACTCTCTGATGAGACCACACATGTTCCTATGACCCCCCTCTACCATGTTGTGATTCTTTGGCATTAATAAGCCATCATCACACTAGATGACTACCTGATCTCTCTGACTGATACTGTCAACATCAGTCATTTGTAGTTTCCATGCACTCTATAGAAAGTTTGGGGTCATTGGATGAGAAATGTTGAAATTAAGTTGTATTCAACTGAATTCTAATTTTAAAGTGACTATTACAATTCACAGAGCTGCCATTGCATCTAAGAAGCAGTGTTCTGAGAGAAAATGGCTCTAATCCTTCTGCCCCGCTGTTTTCCTTTTGGGTATTGACTAAAGGCACAATCCACAAGCAAAATATATAAGTGTACATTCCAAAAATGTCCGAGAGCAGAGAGGTGGTTATTGTCTCACTAGCAAGGAAATGTCGGATCTAGTCCAGGGCAAGGTACACATCCTCTAAATCCTTGTACTATGGGGAGAGTTAAGTACCTCTTGGTGAAAATGGAGGAAATGATCACTACTTCCTGGGATCTCAAGGAGGAGGCTGAGTTCTCTGCATGCTATGCTAGCTTAAATGTTTCTCTGTTCTCTGTTTCCATGTATTGGACCAAAAAAGAGAGAGGATTTTAGAGAGAAAAATACTGCCCTTGGCTTATATTTGCTTAGCATAGATGGAGCCATTTAAGTGATATATTTCAAATCAAAGTACTTTGCAGTGACTGCTGGGATATCAGTTTTCAGCGTCTTGAGTTAATAAAGCTTCCTGAATCCAGGGCCATACATTGTCCCTAGAGGTTTCATTTGCAAGAGAGCCAGAAAATGAGACCAGAGCATGTGACCACTGGAGGATCCCAGAGAGTTCAAGTACCTACAAGGCAGGGCCCCAGCGATGATTGGTAAAAATATCCATCAGCCTGTAGCAAGGTCTCTGCAGCCTTCCTTTTTATTTGTATGGTTTCTAAGTTACATTCTAATTAGTGTGTAAAGTAATTGTTTCCCCCATCCCATTCCCATGAAGGCATCACTTCATTTTCCTGTTATTTATCCCCACCCCCTCATTTCTGCCACATTCTCATTTTTCCCTCTTCTGACCTCATGATGCAACTACAGACGTGGCTACCCACAAAAATCAACTTCAACTTTAAGGTCATAGAAAGTTGACTGATAGATAATTAGTAGGTTTTTAAATCTAGATTCAGCTTAGGAGAGAAAGCTCTTGATAATTGACATTTATTTTAATTTTTCTATCTTTCCTTTTTTGTTTTTTTTCCTTCCATGCCATATTCACACACACGTACACTCATATGAGCATAGACGCAACATATTTTAAAATAGATTCTGCATGAGATAAAAACACGCGGTAAGTGTCCCTTTGAGTCTGGCATGTTTCACTTAACGTGGTGTTCTCCAGCTCCATCCACTTTTTTTCTGCAAGTCACTCAGTGTTTAGTGTGCACAGAACACTGCCTTCATCCAGCTGTCTGTTCATGCCACCTGCACTCGTTCCATAGCATGACGACCATGAATAACACCGTAGTGAGCATAGATGTACATGTAGCTCTGTGCTGTGAAGACTTATTTTCCTCTGGGCCAGGGCCTTGGTGTGTTTGGGGATCCTCCATACTGGTTTTCCTAGCGTCTATAGCATCTTCCATCCTTACTAGCTCTATATAGACTCCTTTCAATCACCAATGTTTATTGATACTTGTTTTCTTGATGGCAACTATTCAAAGTATGATGAGAGAAATCTCCATGGAGTTTTAGTTGCCCCCACCCCTCAATGGCTAAGGATCTGGGACACTGTTTGTGTGTGTGTGTGTGTGTGTGTGTGTGTGTGTGTGTGTGTGTGTGTGTTGACAATTTATATTTATTTTAAGAACTATCTTTTCAACTTATTTGTGAATTTTAGGGAATTATTTTTCTTTAAAGTTTTTGAGGTATTTTATTTCTCAGATATTAACCACCCTGTCAGAAATATCAATGGCAAGAGTCTTTTCCATTCTGCGGTTTGTCTCTCTATTATTTTTTTCCTCTTATTGTGAACAGATTTTTAATTTCAGTTGTCACTTCTCACTGTTGTTTCCTAAGCTGCTGGACTCTAAAGTCTTTGCTTTGCTAGTATTTCCAAGTATAATCTTGTCTTTTCCCCTGAGAGATTAATTTCAGACTTTTGGATCTTAAAGTCTTTTAGTTTCTGGAATTTTTGATAAAAGATCTTCAGATTATAGCCCAGGCTGTCCTAGAACTAAGCCCAGTTCTGTCTCAACATACTGAATTTTGAATTGATTATTATACAAGTCGATGTATAGTGATTTATTTGATATATAGGTATATGATTTATTTGGTATAGTGATTTATTTTGATACGTAGTGATTTCTTTGGAGGACTCTTTATTATAGCTTTAATCTTATTTCTCACTATAGATCTGTTTTGAATTGGTTAATTTAATAAGTTAAGTATGTTTAGAAATCTAGTTTTTTAAAAAAATTCCCATGTTTTGAAATATTACTTTTCAATTATTCCCTAACATTTCTCTAAATTCCATTGTTTTGATGTGCCCTTATAATCTCTAATTTTACTAACATATCCTTCCCTCTCTCTCTCTTTTGGGTAGTTTAACTAAGAGTTCATCATTCTTGTCACAAACAATCAGCTATCTGATCATTGCTTCTTTGCATTATTGATTTTATCTGCAGTTAGTTACTGTCAACTCCAACCATTTTGGTCTCATTGTTTAAGGATTTGGGGCTTGTTTTGTTTTTGTTTTTTCCTAAAAACTAAGGTGCACCATTGAGTTATTTATTTAAAATCATCATGATATATAGCATAAGCTCTCAATGTTATAAACACTCCCTTTGCTGTATCCCAAAGAATAATTATATTATTCTCCAATTTTTATTTGTAGCTAGTAAAATTTTAACCTCTTTCTTGATCTCTCCAGTTACCATTCAAGAGTGTATTGTTCAATCTTCATATATTTGTGTCATCTTTGTTGTTTTGTTCTTCTCTCTAATGGAGGAGGTGGTGGTCATAAAGGGCAAAGAGCTGAATTTCTAGGAAAGACAGAGAACTAATTTATGGAGGAAGCATCAAGGACAGTTTATTAAAGCAAAACAACAGCTCCTTACAAGATAGGAGGGTTCCCAACACTGGCAGCTTGCTAGCAAGACCCTGGCTTGGGTGTTTTATAGAGTCTTAAGGTTCTCCCCTTTCCCCTGTTGGTTCTATTAGACAGCCTCCCTTGTGCCTTCCTGCCTTGTCATCTGGGAACAATCAAGAGTTACAAGAAGGAGTCCACTTTTGCCTTCCCTTTCTTGCTATGTCCTTCTCACTCTCTCTTACCTTCAAGATATTGTACAATATAATACATTATTTTGATTTTTCATATTTGTTAAGACTTTGTTTCTAGACTAAAATTGGTCTCTAGTTTAGAGAAAATTCTCTATGTTGCTGAGAAGGATATGTATTGCATAGTTCTTGGAGGGTGTGTTCTATAGTAGCCTGTTAAATCTATTTGATGCACAGTATGATGATATTTAAGTCTGAAATTTCTTTCATCTGTAATTGGCACATGCGTTGAAAATAATTACAACTTTTTGATGGCTCCTCCCCTTTAGTAATATCTAATGACCTTCATCTTATTTTACTAATTCTATCTTGAAGTCCATTTATTAGCAATAAATCTGGATACTCATTTGTTTTCAACTTCCGTTGACTTGGTATTTCAATGTCCACACTTGACTTTCAGTACATTCATGTCTTTCCAATGGTGTGTATGTCTTGTCAACAGTAGGTAGATGGATTCTGTTGATACTCCAATCACTTACTCTGTGTCCTTTAACTGGAGTCATTACTATTTTCTTTTAACACCATAAGTGAAAGTCATAACCATCACCTATAATTTGGTGGATGAGTTTCTGGGATGGTGAAACATTTGTTTGTTTTTTCTTTCTCTCCTGCTTCTGTTAGAGGCTTACTTGCTCACTAAACTGAATGTAATTCTTCTATACCCCCATATCTTTATCTATTCTTTCACCAAATGCATTCTTCGCTGTGCTGTTATTTATGTGTATGCTATTCTAGATAGCTCTTCTTATGTATTTGGGGAATCTCGTTAGTGAGTAACTCATTCATGAGGGTTCAATACCCATTCATGACCACAAACAGAGGAGAAAGGAAATGAATTGCTGGAAGAACAGCAACTCCAAATTAAATATGATGTATAACTACCCTTAATGAGATCAACCATAGAATAGAAGATGACAACAGTAATGTCGATTGTTTTATGAAGTTAAAATTTATTTAGATTACAAATAAAATTAGTACATAAATAAAATGAGGAAAAAGAGAGAAGATTTAATAAAAGAAGGAAAGAGAAGAGCCTAGAAGATTGCCATGAAGAGGGAAGAGAGCAAAAGATAAAGTTGTTGAAAAACTTTTCTTAAGCAAAATCATATAAGTGTAAGGAGAGAAATAAAAATGCAAAATAAAAATAAAGTTAAATCCTATTATAAGTATAGTAAAATTATAAAGGGGAAACCAATAAAAAGATAAAGAGTTGGAGTGGTTATTTTCTGAATCCTGTAAAATTGGCATCAGTCAGGTAGAAAGGGCTTAGCTGAGACTTAGAACTCTTGTCTTTCCTTCTGTTTCAGCTGTTGTGAACCCAGACTATCTATCCAGTGGTCAGAGAGTCCTGACGTCTTCCCTGTCATTCTTCACACACCAGAAGCTTTTGCTGGACACTCTTAGTTTTATAGACTGTAGGCTGAGCAGTTTTTCAAATGGTCGCCAGACTCTCCAGACTATACACCCCTCGGTAGCTAGTGTTCTAAACAACTGGTGTGCTCTGACAAACTTGAGAAGGGGCAGAAGCAGATACTGTAAGTGGTTGCTGGGTAGGAACACTAGGCCTTATGCTGGCCTAGCCCACTGATCAGTAAACACTGCATTCTCAGGATGAAACTGCAGAACTCTGAAATCTAGAGCTTTGAGCTCTCAAACACATTGACAATGAATCTTATGCCAGATACATGGTTCCATGATCAGACTCTGATTATGTTCAGGTGATGGGCTCAGTTATAAGACACAGAAGGCAATGTTTTCATTTATGAAACCTCTGTGTGATCTGAGCTTCTTGTTAATTGTACTTCAAAATATTTGTTTTAGAATTTTATATGAAATATTTTGATTATAATTACCCCAACTTTCCCTTTTAATCCCAACTCCTTATAACAACTTCTCTAACCCCTTAACTTCATGACCTCTTTTTGTTAAATCCATGGAGTCTAATTTATGCTATCCATATATTTCCAGGTGTGGGAGTGATCTATCGGTCAACCTACAGAGGTCACACTCTTAAAAGATATTTATTCTTCCTCTCTCAACAGCCATCGATTGTCAATAGTTCATTGATTAGGGTAGGACTCTATGACCATCTTTCTCCTCATGCTTGGATTGTTACTTGACATGATCTTATGCAAGGCTTGTGTATATTATATCACATGCATGCTGTTGTTGTCACGGTGTGACTGGACTGCTGGGTCTGGAAAATACTACTTTGATGTGGTCATCTACTGCTCTAACTCACATTCTTTCAATCCTCTTGCCCATGATGACTCCTGAGCCTCAGTACTTTTTAGTAAATAATATCCCACCCCCTTTTCTCCATGAATCTCTTAGGTATTTCTCCTCCCCAACCCTGGCTGTGGTAGTCGATCCCAGATTCCCTGACATGCAGTTCTCTATTGTTATCAGATTACCATAGCTTGGTCTTAAACAACAGGTTCCTTCTGCAGATAGCACTGACCAGACCTATTAAGACTTGATACAGACACCCAATTAGACAAGATGGATGAAGCAAAGAGGTGCAGGCCGACAGGAACCGCATGTAGATCTCTTCTGAGAGAGTAGCCAGAATACAGCAAATACATAGGTGAATGCCAGCAGCAAACCACTGAACTGAGAACGGCACCCCCGTTGAAGGAATCAGAGAAAGGACTGGAAGAGCTCGAAGGGGCTTGAGACCCCATGTGAACAACAATGCCAACCACCCAGAGCTTCCAGGGACTAAGCCACTACCTAAAGACTATCCATGGACTGACCCTGGACTCTGACCTCATAGGTAGCAATGAATAGCCTAGTAAGAGCACCAGTGGAAGGGGAAGCCCTTGGTCCTGCTAAGACTGAACGTGAATGTTGCGGGGAGGGCGGTAATGGGGGGAGGATGGGGAGGGGAACACCCATAAAGAAGGGGAGGGGGAGGGGTTAGGGGGATGTTGGCCCGGAAACTGGGAAAGGGAATAACATTCGAAATGTAAATAAGAAATACTCAAGTTAATAAAGATTAAAAAAAGACTCGAGGAGTTCTACAAAGAGGTCTTGTAGTGTGAGAGCCCTGGGGCTTGCCCTGTGGATGGATGGGACTGCCAGCTTCTTTTACCAGAACGACATGGATCACTGTTGGATGAGGCTCTGCTCTCTGAACCATCACTAGAGAGCCACACCTGGATTCGGCTCCTTGTTGCTGAATTGCCCTTTTGTTACTCCTCTCTCTTCAGTGATCCTCTCTCCTTGGTGATAGCTGATGCTCTTCACTCTGCTTGCTTTATCGGCTGGATATGATGAGTGCAGTGTATATACACACTTGACATTTGCAGCCACTTCCTTCTTTGATATTTAAAAACTCAAGACCAAAAGGCACTATTTTGTGTCATAAAAGAAAACAGTAAAGAGAGTTAGCTCTTTGGTACAGGGCAGCCATTTTGATTTGAATGGCAGGAAATTATCTGTTCTTTCGTGTTTGAACCAATGGGCCTTTCATGAGATCAGCCTGGTGTCCAGTGGCCACATTGGAATGCTTGCTTCTCTGTCCCCTAGTAGAATGAGAGATAGACCGTGACAGTTAAGAGGGTGCTCTATCCTTCTGGCGCCACAGCTTTGGAATCTTTGTACTCCACTTCTCTTATCCCAACTGCTGCTTATGCCCCTGAAAGCAGAAGTTTTAGGATTGTAAACCTATTAGACATCTTTAGTTTGACACTATTTCACAATGAAAGGCAAAAGCTAAGGTGGGATTTTTATTGCAGAATCCAAAGTTTGCTCTAAATACATTTGTTTTCTTCTTTGTGAGAAACATATGGGAAATAAACTTTGGGCATTGTGAACTTATTCCAGCACTTGCTCGGGAGTCTGAGTATTGCAAGTTTAAAGCCAATTTAAACTACACATCAAAGTCTAGGATATCCTGGACTACATAACAGGGCACTCTCTGAAAAGAAAAGAAAAGAAAAGAAAAGAAAAGAAAAGAAGAGAAAAGAAAAGAAAAAAGAAATAAAGAAGAGCATTGTTGGAGATGGTTTGAGGTATTCTCTGGCCTTCTCACTGTTACAGTAGCACTGCCTGTGACAACCTATATCTCACTTCATCAGTCCTCAGCATGTCCTCTAAGTACTGGACCTGTACACTCTTGTCCAACTCCTCTCCTGTTGATAAAGACTCCCTTTAGTTTATTAGCAACAACAAGAAAACAACACCAAAAGAAACCCCAAAACAAACAACAACCAAACAAATCTAAAAGAAAAAAATATTTTAAATGGGGTAAAAAAATACCCCCATTTAACACACAAAGAGTCTATCACACTAGCTTTCAAACCTGAAGGATCACAAACACAGGGGGGGAAATTAATTTGAACAAGGGCAGTATTCACCCCTCTCGGGTAAATCTAGGCATTTGGCTGTATTCTGTAATTCTACTGCTGTGACTTGTTCGGCCCATCTTCTACTTTTGTCCTGGCTATTGTGTTAAATTACAGATGATTGTTCCTAATCGTACCTCCATTCCTCCGGAGCCGCAGGGGTCATCTCAGACAGCCTGTGGGTCCTGGGAACCTCAAAGTGCACACATTGGATCTGAAGCCAAAGGTTTTCTCTACAAGGAAACGGCAGTAGATAATACTGGTGAGTCGCTGTGACCTTTGTCTTGTTTATTTTGGATGCACAGTTGAGAATGCAGAACTATTGGAACTATAGACTCTTTCCTTTTTATTTGACTAATAGAAGACAGCCCAAAGCTTGTGCTTTCTGAGGGCTGGGGGAGCAGAAGGCACCATTATCCATTCTGATCAGACCTGCTCAGAGGCAGAAATCCCTGAGAGTTTTTTGGCAATGTATTTTTAAAGAAGAGCCATTCTCAACTTCATCAGCTTTGGGAGGTTAATATTCATGCCTACATTTTAGAATTGAGCTTATTGATATTTTAGGGGAAACAATGTAAAAGAATTGTGAGCCTTTTGGTTACTTAGTGTGAAGGTTTCGATTTGAACCAAATACGCCAGCTCTTAAAGAGCCCTTTGATGGAGGGGCAGGTAAAGATCCAAATAGTTCTACGGTGCCACAGAGATCAGAAGGAGAATTGATTTTATGAAGCATAATCGATGACAAAACAGACTGAAATGGTTGAGCATTCAGGACTTAGGTAAGCCACGAGTTGAAAATGGTATAAACAAAGTGGGTAGCTTAGGCACAAGGTGCCACTGGAATAGGGACAGAAGCTACAGGAGGCAGACATTAGGCAAGAGAAAGACAGCCTTAGTGGGAAGATGGAAACATCAGAAGCGCCTGCCTGGACTCTTGCTGAGTTTTCTCTCAGAGTTCACACCAAGGGCCACGGAGCCTTCTCCTTCTCTGAGGACTTTCAGAGTTCTTTTGATCATGACCTTCAACAATATGGAGTGACATTCTGTTGGTGTGCTTTTTGAAACGATATTTTGGATTAAAAACAGACAGACGTGAGTTAAAGATAAATGTCCTCAAGTTGCAATAGAAAGAATACAATGAAACTCCCAGTCCAATCCTTGTCTCTGGGTTTCTGGGACCACAGTGACTTGGACTTGGGGTGGCATGCAAGGACCATACCATTGCCCTTTTCCAAGCCTAATTGTTCCCTCTTAAATCCCAATGAGAGAGTCAGAAATACTGGAGTAAATGAGGAGGCAGTAACTGCTTGTAATTGCTACCCTTAAAACAATGCCCTTTCTGAAGGAAAAATCCTGGGAGTTAATTAGATGCTGTGGCCCTGTCTTTATGCTGTGGTATCGATGGGCTTCCATGATGACTGCATTTTCAAAAGGGCCCACACGTTGAGGATGATTGCTGGGTAGGCTGTGGGAAGTCAACATTGTACTTAAAACAGAAAGCTACTGAAGCTTGTAAGTGCCATATTGCCAGCTTTCTTTCTAGGAAGATTGGATCAACTGTAATGATGCCTTCTTCTCACATGTCACTGTGTCTTTATTCTGATATTTAAAACATTATAAAATCATACAAAATTAAAGGAAGATATATATTCCCGTATACACATAGAAATGTTTCCTAGAATTTTGTAGACATCAAGGTATAGTTTATGAAACTCTCTTGAAATTAAATAAGTTTGAAGGAGAATTAATGCACAAAAAATTGGATTTGGTTTTTATTTTTTGAACTTTTTTTATTTCGTGTGTGTGTGTGTGTGTGTGTGTGTGTGTGTGTGTGTGTGTGTGTGTGTATGCATATGCATCATGTGCCTACAATACTCATGGAAGCCAAAAGAGGCTGTTGGATCACCTGGAACCTGAAATCAAATAAGTTTGAGGGAGAAATCAATGCATTTTTATTTTTAGATATTTATTTTATCTCGTGTGTCTGTTTTGCTTGTGTGTATGTATGTATGTACGTATGTATGTATGTATGTATGTATGTATGTATGTATTATGTAAATGTATAACATGCTTTCAATGTCTATGGAAACCCGAAGAACATATTGGATCACCTGGAACTAGGGTCTTAGGTTGTGCGTCACTACGTAGGCGCTGGGAACTGAACCCAGGCCCTCTGCAAGAGCAGCAAGTGCTGCTAACCATCCGGCATCCCTTCTATCCATGCTTTGACTTCGTCACAGAACCAACCATTCAAGACCCACAAATATAAGCAGGATTAAAAATGTTCCAGACCTGCCCCTGGTGTCTTTCCTATGCTGTCCGGGGCAGCAGGGTAGATGGTAGCACTTGTCTCCAACAAAGTGCAGAAGACACAGTGTGGCCCCAGTTAGAACACTAGTCACTTAGGCACAATATTCTATTTTGGGGAACAGGATGTTTGGATCTACATATTTCAGAAAGCTATGGCCCAGACTCCTATTGAATATGTTGGGCAAACATATGGAGAACAAGTGCCAAACTATGCTTGCCTAGAGATGACAGAACTACAGACCTATGATGCAGAGGGCGTCATGTGACCACTGAGCAGGGAGGTCCTGAGAATAGATGTTAAGACCAACCAACAGGACATTGGGATGAACACGATGAGGCCAGGAAGACTGGGAAAGGTAGAAAAATGAGGGTTTGCCACTGAGTATGAGATGACCAAGGAGACTAGGTAAGAGGAAGATAGGCCTCCGGGAAGACAAGGACAGTGTGAGCTGGCCCCAGCTGGCTCCTAACATACTTCATTGGGTATAAGGATGGCTCTAGCTGCCACCTAGCCCAGAAAGGAGACATCCCTGGGCTGCCTCATAGAAAAGATCCAGATGTGAGATAATGGAGGAAGACTCTAGCTTCATCCTCTGAGCCCTGATAGGGATTAGAAGCCAGACATGGAAAAAGTGCAAGCTTCATGTGTAAGTCCCTGTAAACCCTGCCTCCGAGACATGCTTTGTCTGAAAGTGATAGAGAGAATTTTCTAGTACCTCTGGGATCAGAAGAGGTTTTCTCCTCTGATACTGGGTGAGCCTAGCTTGAGAGTGTAGAGTGTTTAGGGGGCCAGGAAATTGGGTAGCCACCAAAGCCACACTAAACCAGTGCTGTTGGGTTCTTGTCTAGTGAATTTGAAAAGTGAAACTTACAGATCATAAAGGGTATGTTTTAGAGAGATGTTTATTCTAGTACCATGGGTAGAAGAGAGAGAGAGAGAGAGAGAGAGAGAGAGAGAGAGAGAGAGAGAGAGAGAGAGAGAGAAGAGTCCTGTATGGTGATAAGTCTGTAGGATGGGCTGCCATTGAGTGGCTAGGCTAGAAGCCTTTTATAGCACTGTAGCAGGAACTAAGATGAATCCTGGGGACTTGGCTGAGCCGTCCACACGCTCTTTGCATTTCCAGTCATGTCCCTACTTGCATCAGGGTCAGAGATCACAATGCCCCAAGAACCAGACCTCTCTTCCAGCATTTCTGGTCTCCAGTGGTGCTGGGTGTTAGAGCTGTAGCTTTGTGGTCAGTGCCCTATGGTATTGCTTTCTGTCTCCTGTTTTCATCAGAAGCCCCATAGAAAGGCACAATAAAAATCAAATTATCCTTTCCAGGAGCCCCTGCTCCCCAAACTATTCTTGGAATTCTCTGGCTTACCTGGTGATTCCAGACACTGGCTTCCTCTTCGTTAGAGTTTCTGAGAGCTATCTAACATTCTGCGCAAGTGATTCTCTGCCATGAAACCCACTGATACCCTTGGTCCTAATAAAGGTTCACACACTTTCTTGCTATGTCTCCATTCCAATCTCTCTCCTTTATGGAGATAAGATCCTGGGCATGTTGGGTAGAAGTAACAATCTGGTCTCAACTCATTGAAACCACTTACTGTGGTGGTTTGAATATGTTTGGCCGAGGGAGTGGCACTATTAGGTGTGGCCTTGTTGGAAGAAGTGTGTTATTGTAATTATGGGCTGTAAGACCCTATTCCTAGCTGCTTGAAATCCAGTCTTCTCCTGTCTGCCTTTGGATGAAGATATAGAACTCTCAGCTCTTCCAGCCCCATTTCTGCCTGGATGTTGCCATTCTCTTACCTTTGATAATGGACTGAAACTCTGAACCTGTAAGCCAACCGCAGTTAAATGCTGTCCTTTATAAGAGTTGTATTGGACTTAATAACTCTTCACAGCAGTAAAACTCTAACCAACACAAAGCTTTACCACCACAAAAAAATATTTTAAAACCCCAGGGAACCTGAGGAAGGACTTTTCACTGGAATCTAAGAGAGACTTATTCCTAATAAGGTAAACAGTGTATCACATTTAGCAGCTGACTCTGAGATGTTTGGTTGAATTCAAGGCTTTTTTTCACATTAACATTTTAAGACTGCTTGAAACAATTGTCATATATCACTTCTGAAGCTATGTCCATTCTGTCCCTAATTATGTCCTAAACTTGTTACTTCAGAAGAACATGGCAAAGTCATGGTCCTAACCTTTTTGTTTGTTTGTTTTTGTTTTGTTTTGTTTTGAGAGACTTTTAACGGCTGCTTCTATTTCTTTAGGGCTTATGGGACTGATAGATGGTTTATCTGACCTGATTTAACTTTGGTATCTGGTATCTGTCTAAAAAAAGTGTCTATTTCATCCATATTTCCAAGTTTTGCTGAGTATAGGCTTTTGTAGAAGGATCTGATAATTTTTTTTAATTTCCTCAGTTTCTGTAGTTATGTCTCCCTTTTCCTTTCTGATTTTGTTAATTTGGATACTGTCTCTGTGCCCTCTGGTTAGTTTGCCTAAGGGTTTAGCTATCTTGTTGATTTTCTTAAAGAACCAGCTCCTAGTTTTATCGATTCTTTGGATAGTTCTTTTTGTTTCTATTCAGTTGATTTCAGCTCTGAGTTTGATTATTTCCTGCCATCTACTCCTCTCATGTGTATTTGTTTCTTTTTGTTCTAGTACTTTTCAGGTGTGCTGTCAAGCTGCTAATATGTGCTCTCTCCAAGTTCTTTTTGAAGGCACTCAGAGCTATGAGTTTTCCTCTTAGCACAGCTTTCATTGTGTCCCATAAGTTTGGGTATGTTGTGCCTTCATTTTCATTAAATTCTAAGAAGTCTTTAATTTCTTTCTTTATTTCTTCCTTGACCAGGTTATCATTGAGTAGAGCATTGTTCAACTTCCATGTATATGTGGGCGTTCTTCCCTTATTGTTGTTGAAGACCAGCTTTAGCCCGTGGTGGTCTGATAGGACACATGGGATTATTTCTATTTTTCTGTATCTGTTGAGGCCTGTTTTATGACTGATTATATGGTCAGTTTTGGAGAAGGTACCATGAGGTGGTGAGAAGAAGGTATATTCTTTTGTTTTAGGATACAATATTCTATAAATATCTGTTAAATCCATTTGGTTCATAACTTCTGTCAGTTTCTCTGTGTCTCTGTTTATTTTCTGTTACCATGATCTGTCCGTTGATGAGAATGAGGTGTTGAAGTCTCCCACTATTATTGTGTGAGGTATAATGTGTGCTTTGAGCTTTAGTAAAGTTTCTTTTATAACTGTGGGTGCCCTTGCATTTGGAGCACAGATATTCAGAATTGAGAGTTCATCTTGGTAGATTTTTCCTTTGAAGAGTATGAAGTGTCCTGCCTTATCTTTTTAGATAACTACTGGTTGAAAGTCGATTTGTTTCAATATTAGAATGGCTACTACAACTTGTTTCTTGGGATCATTTGCTTGGAAAATTTTTCTCAGCCTTTTACTCTGAGGAAGTGTCTTTGTCTTTGTCGCTGAGGTGTGTTTCCTGTATGCAGCAAAATGCTGGATCCTGTTTAAGTATTCAGTCTGGTAGCTATGTCTTTTTAATGGGGAATTGAGTCCATTGATGTAGAGAGATATTAGGGACCAATGATTGTTGTTTCCTATTATTTTTGTTGTTAGAGATGGAATTATGTTTGCGTGGCTATCTTTTAGGTTAAGTTGAAAGAAGATTACTTTGCTTTTTTTTAGGGTGTAGTTTCCAAAGACTATACATGGACTGACCCTGGACTCCAACTGCATACGTAGCAATGAATAGCCTAGTAAGAGAACCAGTGGAAGGGGAAGCCCTTGGTCCTGCCAAGACTGAACCCCCAGTGAATGTGATTGTTAGGGAAAGGGCGGTAATGGGGGGAGGATGAGGAGGGGGACACCCATAGATAAGGGGATGGGAGGGGTTAGGGGGAGGTTGGCCTGGAAAGCGGGAAGGGGAATAACATTCGAAATGTAAATAAGAAATACTCAAATTAATAAAGATGAAAAAAATAAAGGAGTTATTTATGTCCTTCTTAACGTCCTCTAGTCTTTTTAAATCCGAATCTTGCTTTATAGGTGTGTTGGGGTATCCAGGACTTGCTGTGTTGGGAGAACTGGATTCTCATGATGCTAAGTGTTGCTTAGTTTCTTGCATTAGCCTCTTGCCATCTGGTTATCTCTGGTGTAAGCTGGTCTTGTTGTCTCTGACAGTGGCTTGACCCTCCTGTAGGTCTGTGTATCAGCACTCTTGGGAGACCAGCTCTCCTGGGCAGGATTTGGGTAAAGAGAGATGTGGCACTGGGTCAGCTCTGGGTGCAGCCTGAAATCGGAAGGATCCTGTCCCAGACTGCTCCTTGGTTCCTGTGTCCTGAGGGCTCTAGATGGGTCCCTCTGAGCAGATGGGGTGTTCTCAGGTGTGTCAGCACTACTGGGAGTCCAGCTCTCTCCCGGCAGGATTTGGGTAGAGAGAGCTGTGGCATAGGGTCAGCTCTAGGTGCAGACTGGCAATAAGAACTTCTAACACTAAGATTGAATACAAAAACTACACAAGGAGGTTAAACGTCAAAGAAGAATGATGCATTCAAGTCTACTGCAACTGGAGGCAAAAATGAAGTGCTGAGGAATATAGGGGGGGATAGATCAATGTGCTGAGATCATCTGTGTTTGCTTATCAAAGCTAGAGTCAGTTTCCCCCACCCTCAGAGACGAAGTTGATGGTAGTGTTTTTTTCCATAACCACTTTCTTTGTGTTTTCTTCCTTGTCAATATCACTTTTATTTCCACAGATGAAGTGATCAGATGAGAGCCATACCGAAGCTGTGCAAATACAAGGCTTGGGCTGAGCCCAGACTGTTTTCTTCTCTAGTCAGACTCTCCGTAGACCTAGGCCTGGAAGCTTGTAGCCTCTGTACAATATAATCTTCCAAGTTGACTGATTCAATTCAGCTTCTCTCAGCTTCTGACTGAATTGCTCTGCCTGGCCTCTTACATCCCCCCCCTTCTTAAGTAGCCTCTCTTTGTATGTTGTTCTCATTATGCAAGTTTGGTATATCCTGTCTCTGACTCATTCTGTCAAATCTTTCTCTGATTTATCACTTTGTCTGCCACTTAATTAGATATCAGTTTCAAACATGGCTGCTTTCTTCTACAAATTAACTTTGCCTTCCTTGTTAGGGACTAAAGATGTGTACTGAGGATGTGTTTGTATTCCAGCAAGATCATACTGTAACACAGGGCATGTATGCATTCTAGTCAGATCATAATTTTACATGTGATCCCTTGCCAGAACACTCATATTGGTGGATTACCTCTATACTTTCTGCTTAAACACAACATGTATTTAAGCTCTACATATTTAGTAATTATTTTTAATGTTTATTTTTCCTTTTATTGAAAATGGATTTTCTTCTCATATAATATACCAATTACAGTTCTTTCCTCTGTTTCTCTCTCCCATTTTTCAATGGAGGCATTCCTGAGATGGGAGGGAGATGTGTCTGACAAAAAAACAAAACAAAACAAGCAAAAAAAAAAAAACCCAGAAATATTCACAAGGCAAAGAGACAAAGGAATTGGCAATAGAAAGTTTCCCAGGAGCCTATTATCTGATAGGGACTTGTTTAGTCTGTAGGGAATTCTTAGGCATCTTATCTCTATAAGATGACCAGACAGCACAGAGAAGGAATGGTGGTAGCCTTTCTTAGTGGAACATAAATCTTGTCTTTAAAAGAAATCTAAAGGTGGACTCTGTCCCCCGCACCATATTTCTTCTCTTTAATTGTTGAATCATAGCGAGATCCTTGAGAGACAGCTTCCCAAGACTGAAGAAGCATGTGATCTGTAATGCAAAGCAAGCCAACTAAATCACATCTCTTCATTTCTCTCTGTTTTGGTTTACTGGGTGGTACCATGGATTATGAACTCATTGCAAACAGTGTATCAGTACTTAAATTTAGGCTCAAAAATGAGTTTTGGAAAAGTTCTCTTACTCTTACAGAGGCACGAATCACTTTGTGTCCACAAGAAGGCTTTTATTATAATGAAAAATACATAATGGAAGTCAAGTATAAAAATACACATAAGGCAGTTCACTTAAGTATACAAGCAAGGGAAGATGAAAACGATGTAAAGACATGGATAAAAATGTGAACTGAACAGGAAGTGGAAGGAGGAAGGGAAAGAGAGAGAGAGAGAGAGAGAGAGAGAGAGAGAGAGAGAGAGAGAAGAGAAGAAGAGGACTGCTTTCTCTCACACAATCCTTAATGTTCCTTCTCTGAAACACCAGTCCACTGCCAGTGCAGGAGGTCATGACTTCCATGGTTGCCATGATTGCAATAGATTTCTTAAACAGTAACCTGTTTTCTTCAGATATGGATATTGAAAGCATTGGTGAGCAGATGTTGGGAGATGTTAAGCTTAGATGAGATGAGCAGATTGATGCCACCATGATGGCATTCATGGCTTTCAAATGAAGACAAGGCTCCTGAACTGGCACTTTTGCCATTTCTGGCTGTTTGATGTCCTCCACCCTGTGGTAAAGCAGTAAGAAGAGTCATCACCAAATGCTGGCTCCTAGCCTTTGGATCTCGTAGTGCAGAATTTGAGGGGACATTGATGCAGTTACCCAAGTGATGCTCTGGTGTGGCAGCAGAAAACAATGGAAATGTCTTCGTGTCAGTCATCCTCATGCTTGTAGGAATCTCAAGTACAGTGTAGGAGAATGGGAGAGTAAAACTCGTGGAGCAAGAGAAAAAACATTGACATGATGGTGAAATGGTGATGATAATGGCTCAAGATGGCGGTCATTCAGTGAAGAAGTAACTAGTGAGCTAAAGCACCTTTATAACTTAAAGTAAGAAAACAGTGCCTAGAGAAACAAGTTCCACAGTTTGAGAGCAAGGGCATTTGCAGGTTTCAATATCAAGTCAGTTCAGATGAAATCTTTCTGCTTGAGTGTCACTCGAGTCTGAAAATCCAGTGAGTATATCTTGGAAGTAAGTAATCACCATCCATTTGCTGTGTATATTTATGGACACAGAATATTAAAGCAATGTCACATTCTGTCACATATAATACCAGCTTGGCCAGAATTTGAGCAAGTCTTCTGTGGAGAAGTGACAGGGAACTGCTACAAAGGAGGCCTGGGATGATTGATTTATTAATGTGTTGGTGTACACAGCTCTTTGGGAGAATATCAGGGCACTGCCTTTATTTACAACGACACAAGGAATAATGACAGAGGCTCTTCATCCTGGGTTTTTAATAAATCATCCACAGGAGAGCAAGATGGTTGTCATTTTCTAATTTCTGTGACAAGATAATAAGAGGCAAGCAACCTGAAAATTGACATGACATCAGCTCAGTTCATTGAGTGCTATCTAGGCGACATGTGTCAGGCTTAGAAGTCTCAAAGTATTTATTTGAAGTCTTAGAAGAAACTTTTGGTTAGAAGTTACTACTGAACCAGTTTTCTAGGTGACCCAGCTTTGTTCTATGTCTCGGGAGATACATCTGTGTTTAAATATTTCAAAAGAAAATATTTGAAAAGAACCCATGTGTTCTGGTTACATGTCATTGTATCTTACTGTTTTTAACCCTGACTTTCTCACTATCACTCCAGGCAGTGGAGAAGCATCAAGATCCTTAACACCTCTGAATACCAGTGCAGAACTGCCCTTACCTTGAAACGGGATTTATGTGAAGGCTTGTCTTTTGACCAAATAAGCTTTATGATGTATATGCTACTATGTTAGGTGGATGTTTTAGTATCTGACATAGTTTTTGATTTCCTGAATAAAATTGGTAATTAAGAATATTCAGCGTATACTGCATATTTAAAGACGACCCTGTAGGCTGGGCATCGACTCAGTTAGTCAAAGGCTTGCTGCATAAGAATCTGAGTTTGATATTCTAATCCTTATGTGAAGGTAGGCATGATGGTGGGCACCTGTAATCCTTGCACAAGGTCAGGAGCTGGGCAGGAACAGGGAGATCTCTAGGCCTTGTTGGCAACCCTGAGTAGCCTAATGGCTAGATGAGAGAATCTGACTCAGTAACCAAGGCAGAGAGCTTCTGAGGAACAAAATCAGAGGCTGACTTCTGGTGCATATGCATGTATGCACTCCCATACACGTGGGCCTGCACACCAAAAAGGGAAAGAAAAGAAGACAAAAACAGGAAGAGAAAGGAAAGAGGCCTCATATGATTGTACACCTGGGGGAAAAGAGAATCTCAAACTCTAGTGACCTATGATACTCAATGAAAATATAGTTTTGGTTTTGAATTTATAATATTAAGATTTAGGGGTTGGGAATTTAGCTCAGTTGTAGAGTGCTTGCCTAGCGAGCGCAAGGCCCTGGGTTCGGTCCCTAGGCCCCCCACCCCAAAAGAATTCAAGATTTAGTTGTGATTATTTAATATATAACTTAATACATAGTTTATTAGTTAAGGATAATATATAGTTGAGAACCTTTAAGAAGCACTTTAAAGCCTATTTAGAAAGAAAATTTAGTGTCTGCATATCATATATACTTTAATATTTCCAGTAATTTTTATAATAAAGAAAATACATCTTTGTCCTAATCATTCACCACCAGTCATCTACTAATTAATCTAGGAAACATTTGAACATTGATTATGAGCTAATTGCAATATCAAGTTTTCTCTTGGAATACAAAGAAAAATAACAGCCTTACCTGCAGACATATGCATTCAACAGCTAAAATACAGTATCCTTTTGAATGATGTATTTACTTTTATTTCATAATCTTACATGTATGAGTCTTCTTCTGCATGTACATATGTACACCATATACATGTAAGTGTTCATGGGCCTGCAGAAGTCAGAAGAAGGCATTGGATCCCTTGGAGTTGTACTTATAGGTAGTTGTAACCCAACGTGTAGGTAATGGGTACCAAACCTGGGTCCTCTGCTATAGCCTTGAGAGCTCTTTTAAACCTGCAATCTCTCCATCCCTTATTTAATTTCTTAGTTGACAAGAATTGTAATCTCTGCATGTTTTCAGGGGATGAGCCACCGTCTGGCCAGCCCCACAGCCAAGTCTAACTTGCCTATTACTTGAATTTATAGCCAACTTTCTTCATCTAGCATGTTTGAAAACAGTCACCTTTCAAGGCACAGTAATGCAAGGACCATAGTAAACATCTTGGCAGTGCTACGTAATAGTTATAGATTAATGAACAACATTAAATATCCAGGCCATTTATTCTGAAGAAGAGGGAAGAATTAATCATGAAGGCAGCGCTCCAGAACCACATTAATTCTGTGCTCGAGTGAATATATTTATTTGAATACATTTTTAAAAGGCCATACATCTTGCAAGCATAAGAAAAATTGAAGGAAACTTCCTGCCTTAGTTGATTTCACATTATGGTGAACTTCACATAATTAGCTCACCGGAGACGAGACTCCAAGTGATACAAATGACAAGAATGGTGGTGGGATTTCTTGAGGGAGACACATTCTCAGTTACCTAGCAAAGGGACCCTGTACCACCCGAAGCCTCTTCTTTGGGTTTAGTCTGCAGAGTACTCTGAGATTTTAGTTTGCCTCTCCAGGAATGTGTCCTGGGTAAAGAATCCTGCAATGGTCGCTTGCTATTTCTTTGGCTAATGAAACAGATAAAATGCCTATACACTCATGTGCAAGATACGTGGGACATGAAATTGGAGCCATTTCACATTCAGTCAACCCAAGGAAGGTCAAGACGAAAGCTCTTGCCGAGCTTCATGGTTAATACAGCTCTGCCCTTCTGCAGGCAGATGACCTGGCGGTGAATCCACGGAACAAAATGTGCTCGGTATCTAGAACCCTGCCAGAGAGAAGTGCAGGCTGTCTTCCAAGTTGTGGCTTTAAGAAAATCCTATTATCTGATTATGTAACTAAGCAAAGCTAAACCCTGAGATTAGCATCATATCAAAGATAGGAAATTGCAAGAGAGCTCAGCAATGAAAAATACCAAGCAGGAAAACCCCTGCTTTTCTGGTTTTCGGGGATACAAATTTCATCACAGAATGTCCCATAATTCTCTAATCTGAGGAGAGAACGTCAGTTATTCATATCATTTTGACAAAGCATTAAAATAATCTTTGAAATTGGAATGGCACGTGTCCTTTAAAAGCCCACTGAGATGGTCCCTAAAAATAGTTTACCAAGCAACAGAATCGAATTGTTAGGGAATTGCTCTTTAATGCGTCAGAGAGTTGATTCCTGTGGCACTTCAGCTAGCCAAAGTAATAAATATAAAATGGTAATTTTTTTTTCTCCATGAGCTGTTCTTGCAACTCTCAGGAGTTCATCCCACCCCGGGGTATTATAACAGTGTGTGCTTGCGGGCACCCGGACCCGCAGGAGAGGCAGTGCGCTCTGGTAGTTGGTTAAATGTATTCAAAAGAAGTTAGCAACTACAATTAATCCCCTGATGCCTGCCGCCGCTGTGTCTATTTCCAGAGTCTAAGTGTCAATGGGGTGTTTGGAGTACAAGGAAATTCTAGATTCCAACAACGAGTGGATGAACACCCTCCCCCAACCAGCTGCAGAGCCTCCCTCCCCACCCCACCCAGCCTCTCCACCAAAGCAGGGGGAGGAAATGCTGACAAAAGAATTTTTATGTCGGTCTAATTGAAATAACAACAAAATCGCCATTCGGGAGAAGGGCGAGCTGCTAAAATTAAATCATCCCTGGAGAAATGTTTACCTGAGGAAAAAAGATGAATGCAAATGATCAAAATTATCACAGGTTCTGGAGAAGGCCTGTGCAACTTGACACTGGGGCTGTTTTAGTTGTATTGTTCATGGGTTGTTTTCTGGAAGCTCCCAACAGCTCTCCCTTACTGCATATACATATTACTTACTCTCTGCTTTTCTCAGTAGATGTGAAGCAGGGAGAGAAAGTGTTGGTGTTTTATGCAACTGAATTTCTGGCTGGAGATGTAGCTAGATGAGAGGGCACTCCCCGGGCAGGCATGTGGGAGGTGCTGCATTTGCAATCTTTTTTTTGTTTTTTTTTTGTCCGAGCTGAGGACTGAACCCAGGGTCTAGTGCTTGCCTAGCAAGCACTCTACCACTGAGCTAAATCCCCAACCTGGGGAGCATTTGCTCCCAAGCTTTGAAGAAAAAAAAAGTAAGCTCTACTACAACCTAAGTTTATAACGTTCATTCTTGTTACTGCCATATTGTTTCTAGCAATTTCTAATGTATTCTTTATTCAGCTCCGATGAGAATGTTACTAGGTAGTACACTGGGAAAATACAGACAGAAGCCGATGGCCTTAAAAAGGTGAGAAGATGACCTAGCTAGGAAATATACTAATTTAAACATAAACATAAATACTAATATACTAATTTAAACTAATTTAAAGATTTGTTGAATGCCAAGAGGGGACTAGCTATATGGACATACAAGCTTGAGCACGTCAGAGGCTGTCTTAGGGTGAGCCTAGAAGCTTGTCTCTTAGGCGAATCTGGATCCCACTAAGTTGGCAGTACCTGCAGTTTCCAGTCTCCACTGGGGGCAGGGAGATATTAAAACAAAACTCTAGTAGTTAAACAGAAACCTACTATCTTATCTTCAGAGGCAAATAAAGACTTATGATATAGCTGGGAGCCAAGGGAGACAAAAGCCAGAATCGTAATTCACAAGAATCATGAGCCATGCTATCATCAGAAAACTTAGTGCGAAAAGGTTGACATTTGGGAATCTATGCGCCCTTGAGGGCTGATCTTAGGCAGAGGCCTTGACACATGGCATTTGAATCTCAATTGCAAGGACATAGAAGAATTGTAATGGCTGCCACGTCTTTGAGACCAGTTGATAGGGCAGAGCTGGGAATAACACCTCTGACAAGAAATATAATCACCCGGAACAGACAGGGCCAGGGAGAGGCAGAGGTGGTTCCCAAGCTTACAGAAAACACTTTGAACCTTTTAGATTGGACGGATGGATAGATAGATAGATAAATGGTATGGGTAGATATATGGATGATGAATGGTGGGTGGATGGTATATAGATGGATACATTGATGGTGGCTAGATAGATGGATGATAATGAGGGATGGATTGATGAATGGATGATGGATGGATGATGGATGGATAGGTGATGGATAGGTGGTGGATGATGATGAATGATTGGTGGATGGTGAATGTATAGATGAGATTGAAACAATACTCTGTCTCCCAGTTTCCCAAAGTAATAAACAAGTATAATTAATTCAGTTTTGTAAATGATTACACAAACATTAAAATTTCAAATATGGAAATGACTAAGCAGAATCCACATTTTTTTAAAAAAAATACCCAGAATATTAGCAGGACTTTTTCGTGTTGTCTTAGCCCTCATAATAGCCAAGAGGTGCATTCCATCAAGATGACCAGTTTTAGTACTTGGGAAGCCACCACAGGAGTCTCAGCTCAGACATTGTGATCTATGCCATTAGGATATCTGCAGAGAGCAGCAAGCTTTGCATATAAAGACCTGAGGTTCAGAGAACCTTCTGAGTTATCACTAAATGTGACCTGCAGCTCCATGGTAGGAAGCTGAGGTAAACTATGCAGGAGAGCCCAGTAGCGTAAAAGCCACTCTGCTCAGTCCTATGTTACAGATTGGACCTTCTCTGGGTTGCAGGAGGCAGTTTACTCATTGGCAGGGGTAGGTAACAGCCCTACATAGCAGGAGAGGTTGCCCTCTTCTGCCCAAAGCAGCATCTTCAACACCTCTGCCTGTGAGGCAGCAGCTGCTTGACTAGAATAGACCAGAATCTACCCACAGCAACCTTTACAGAGATACAGAAAATAAAGATGTGCCCTCCAATCCCAGCAGCAGAGCAATCACAAAGGGCCCCAGGTGCACATTTCTTGTTGCTAGGCTCTGACTTCTGTTTCTGCTGCCCCTGGATAAGAGCACTTCTGTGACTAGAACAGCTACAAGTCTTCTACCTGGGCTGTGGCTGCAGGGAGACCAAGGCTCTGCCCCACGTCCCCTGCCCCCGCTCTGGTGGTTGACTCTGGCTCCTCTCTAGCCCAGATCTGCACGATTCCAGCTTAAAGCATTGTGTGGTTGCTTCCAGAAACTTCTCACAGAATGCAAAATATTCTAGTCAGAATCTCTTCTCCTCTAGGAGGGGTGCAATCATGCACCATGAAGGTGCACGCTCCCAGAAGAAAATCATTGGTACTCTGATTTAAAACGGGGTGATTAATTATACATTTAATGACGGACTTGTCTGCTATTGCAGTTGAGTTCCTTTAATAGCGCTGCAGGCTTGGGGTTGATAACGCATCTATTATCTGCAGCACTGGGCTGCCCAGATTGCTTTGGGAGGAATTCTGCCTCCCCTCTGCCCACTCTCGGTGGTCTTTCTTGATTTGGCAGGGAGGAGAGAAAAGAATGAAACAACCGTTGCCTAATTACTTATTTTTATTATCCGGCTTCATTATATGCTGCTGGACCATGGGGAATTGATTTTACTAATCCATTTTACCCTTTTGGCTGTGGGAGGGTGGGAAAGAGCATCAGGAGAATGGTGGAGATTTAATAATACCACACTTAAAATTCTACTGTACAAATAAACGATGATTAGTTAGACTCTGATCATCTTCCTGGGCAAGGGCCCTAACATCTCCATTGTTCAGCTCTTGGTTCCCTGTTGATCCTCTCCTTTCTTGGTCCAGCAGCGGTCAATATACTTTATGTCATGTTTAGTTCACAGATGTCATTCCGTAAGCTCTGCTGCTGGTATCTGTTCTTGTTTCAGTCACTAGCACACTCACAGATCTTAACCCACTCTCCTTGTCCCCATCCCCTTGCTGGAGCTGGAAGCCCCCTCTAACAGTTAATGTGAGTCTCAGTCCCCATCTGTGATTACCCGTGCTTGATAAATTGTGTAAGCTCGGCTTCCCAAGTGCCTCTGACCTACAAGGCAGAGCCAGCAGTGTAGTGTGTTGTATAGCTTCAGTAGCTCCAGTCAGATATAACCCTCGCAGACAGGATGACATATCCTTCTTGAAACTTCTATCCTTGTCATTGTTGTCCTCATCGTCGTCGTTGTCGTCATCATCATCATCACTATCATTAACGATCCTGGAAGATTAATAATGCTTATGTTATGTGGTCCTCCCTTCTCCCCAGGGGAGGTGGCCTGTTGGCCACTGGCCCACGAGGATAAAGGGGACAGAGTTGAAGAGCAGGGTTAGGACAGTTTGTGAGTAAGAAATGACAGACTTCTGGGATCAGCTCCAGAGAATCAGCTCGGCTTTATTTAGGGTGAGTAAAGGGCTCTATAGTTTCTGGGAAGGGGGATAGGGATTTCCAGGGTGGGTAAGTATCATTGGCTATAGCTTAGGGTAGTAAAGAAAGAATGCCTGCTTTGTATGGAGAGGCATTCCAGGAATTCTTTTCAGAGGAAAGGACTTTGAACCTATAATCTTGCCAAGGATACCTGACAGGCTGCAGGTAGAGGATATGGGGTTCGGGCTCCCCAGATTGGGTACAGAGGAGGAAGCCATGTCATCTTGCACCAAGCTTAAGAGAGCTGTCTGGACACGGGGGACTTGGCCTTCAGCAGCAGGGCCCAACACTATTAAGCTGTAGAATTTCCTCTGTCCTTTTACTTTAATCGTGAGTCTGCTTTAGTCCTCAATGTATCTTAGAATCCAGATTTTATGAAATAATTGGCGATGTTTGGAAATTCATTATTATCATTATTATCATAACATTATAAACCTTCTCCTCATACCTTCCTGTCCTTAAGAGCTATACTACCTTCTTCTTCTAACCCCCCACTTCTTATGCATTAGTACAAATGATTATATAAGAATGGGAAAATGGATCTTTATAGGCATTGTGTCTTATGGCAAATCCAGGCAGTGGTAGAGCCCCAGAGAGGCCCACTGGCTTTAACCACCCAACTTGACAATGTGTGTCCCTACAGAAGGCGAGAGACATCCCCCATGGCCTCATCTCTCTTCAATACATAGGATGGGAGATTAAAATATGAGAAGTGACTTGGAGAAACAGATGTGGGTAATATTTTTGGGTAAAGACCGTCTCACATATTTTTTAAATGTTTCTTAACTTTTAACTGAAAATATTGATATAACAAAAAGCCATTTAAAATAACAGATTTGTGGGAGGAAATATGTGCAATCTCACAATATAAATAAATGCAGCTCATGAATAATTAAAATGTGCCTTGGCTTTTTTGATTTTCATAGATTTGAATTTTCTGTTCTCTGAAAGAGTTACATTAGCATCATTAACATTCAGACGATTAGGAAAAGGTGTCTATGGGGTTCATTTACAATTCAAGTGAGTCTTTATCTTCACTGTGGAGGAAAATGTACTGACAGAAATTACCCCAAATTCCCAGCTATGGTTTTTGATACATTTTTAAATATATCAAAGTGAACTGCCCTTATTGTAAGTATGGCTTATGCATTTACAATGTTTATATGGACAGTGTGTCGACCTCTATAACATATAATTAGGATGTAATGAAGTTGGTATTCATAAAATTGAAGGAAAGGACAAGATTGTGCTCTTATCAAAAATGTGTGTGTGTGTGTGTGTGTGTGTGTGTGTGTGTGTGTGTGTGTGTGTGTTCTGTACTTGTGATCTAAGTTTGATTCTGTCCCTAGTGACTGCCATGGACTGTGCCCAACCTCCCACTCTGTACAAAGCTAACTTATTCTGTCACTCACATTTATCAGCAACCATGTGGGTACCCTGGAGCTGCTCTCTGCTCCCCAGGCTGCTGGGCATGGATTTTCTGAGATCTTTTGGGCTATGATCATAGCCGTCTCATGTGAAGCTAGCTTCAAACTGTCACTGCTCTCTATTCCCTTTCAAATATGCACAAGGAAGCCAGAAGTCTTGTCCAAACGAAGCAGGCATGTCCCGCTGCATGTTATGGTGCAGGGCTCTGAGGTCTCACATCACAACTGAATGAACTTAAATGCAAACCAAGTGCTTTGGTCTATAAGAGTCTTAATCTCTTCTCTGCTACCATATTTCCTGGACTCCACTATATTGTTCTCTGCCTTTGCTCCTTCCCTGTATGGCTGCTAAATTCCTATTCATTATTAAAGCAAAAACAACAGCAACAACAACAACAGCAGCAACAACAACAACAACAAAACCTTCCATATATTTTTTGCAATGCCCAACCATTCCTTCTCAAAACTGAAACTTCATCCCCCAAGCAAAGAATAAAATAAAATAAAATGAGCCCACTAAATAAACACGGAGTGCCTGCTTCATTACTTAAATAACCAGCCAGAGTGGAAATAACTGTCAACCCCTAGTAAATGCCCTTGAGACTATCATGGTTCCCTTCTCCTGGGTTTGGAGGATGGGTGTGAAGATGGAGGGAGCCTTTCTCACAGCTCCAGAGCTGCAGTAATATTGTGGCATGAACAGCTGCTTCTGCTTTTTCTCTAGTGACAGAGCTGAAGAAAGGAGGCGCAGCAATCCCTTCCCTTAGCAGTGTTGATAGATTTCTGGTGATCTGCCAGGCACTCGTCAACTGCACCAAAGCACCATGGAGGAAAGTTAGAAAGAGAGACCGGAAGTGAACCTGGAGAGGCCCAGCCCACAGAGGGCAGGGAAGTGGTCCTGGGAGGGCTGCTGAGAGGGCACAGCACATAAAGTGCTTGTGGCTTAGCTTAGGATCCAAATCAAGATTGGCAGCACTCCCAGAAGGAAGAGCCATTGAGTGGGTTGGTGGGCCAGTGAGTCAGCCGAAATTGTGTTCTAGGTTCAGTGAGAGATCTCTCAAAAAAAAAAAAATAAAATAAATAAATAAAGGAGACTCCACTGAGGAAGGCATTCTCATGACAGCTGACACACAAATGACACATACACACATATGCACACGCACATGCACACACTCCATATAAGGAAAATATAGCCAGAATTAGCTCTGAACAGGAAGTGAGACAAGCTACAAACCTTCAGGGTCCCTCCCCAGTAATGCACTTCCTCTAGTAAGTCTACCTCTTCCCACCGGTCCATGCTTTTCTGAAACAGTATCACCTCCGGGAGTCAGTGGTTTAATATCAGAACCTTTGAGCAACATTTCTCAATCAAACCACAAGCACCATGCTATTTTTGTTCTGATTTTGTTCTGATTGTTCTGCAGGATTATTGAAGACTGGTGCTGTGATATATCCATATTTATTCTTTTTGCTAAGTATTGCTTTGACTAGTTGCAGTCTTTTGTGCTTGTCAATTTTAGGTCTGCTTTCTCTAATTCTATTGAGCACAACATAGTCTTCACAATGCAGTGGTGGCTTTTGGTAATATATCCAGTTTCATAATAAGAATATGGCTGATCGTGAGCATGAAAGATTTTTTTTCCAACTTCTAGTATCATCCATGTTTCCTTCCCAGGTTAGTCTCATGTGACTGCCAAGGATGTTATCCATCTCTTTTAGAGTTTCTGGTTCTTTTGCAATACAGATCTTCAAACACTGCCCCCCACCCCCCATCCCCTAGTATTTTGCTGAATTCATTGGGATCTGTAAAATCTAACCTTATTAACATGGGTTTCTTAGGTCTTTCCCCACTTTGGTTACCTTGGTTAAAGCTATGATGACCTTGTTTATCTTTTCAAGAGCCAACTCTGTGCCATCCAATCTTTGCACAATCCCTTTAATTTCCATGTCATTAATTTCCGCCCTTCAGCTTATTATTTCTGTCTGCTGATTTTGGTTTTAACTCCTCATTCTTTTTCCTGAGAAATTGAAGTACACCATTAAGTTATTTATTACTCCTGATCACTTTTTAAAATGTTCATGTGCGTGAGTATTTTGCTTGCAGGTGTGTTATGTGCATTCCTGTTGCCCATGGAGACCAGAATAGGGAATCAGATCCCTTGTAAGTAGAATTTGAGATGGTCATGAGCCACCATGTGGATGCTAGTTATGGAATCAAAGACCTCTGGGAGAGCAGCCTGTGGTCTGGGTGTCTAGGTACTCTGGTTTCCTGGATTATAACCGTCTGCTTCTTATTAGCTGTTGATGACATGGGATTCTGGGGGTTACAAGCAGAGACATAGCTGTTTTCCCAAGCATTTTAAAGCCTACACCGATGCTAGTGTTTTCCGAGGTTTGCAGTCTCTCCTTTTGTCTTGTCAGTTTCAGTTTTACACATAAGTGGTTTTAATCATCTCCCTCCTGCTTCAGGTTGATATATTTTTACTGCTCTAGACTGATGGTTCTTTGACCAATTTGGGGAAGTTTTTGTTATATTTTTAACAGCATGTCATCGTGTACTCTTCTGAAATCCAGATTGTATACCTGGTGAGGTGTTGATATTATCTCACAAGGCTGTCACTCTATCAGTTTTCCCTCTGTCTATTTTACCCTCTCTCCTGCCATTTTAAAACTCTTTGAATCTGTATAAATTTGATGAATATTAGTTTTTAGCCATAGACAGCCTGAGGCTAAAACCATCCAGTCATTGTCCTCACAGCTTTTGAACACTGAGCTTCTAACTTTGCCATTTGACTCTTTTAAACATTTCCACATTCCTAATGATATTTCTATTTAATTCGCAAATCGCTTCTCGGCCTTTTGGCTAAGATCAAGTGTAGTATCTATTTAATTCGCAAAATTGTATCTCCTTTTAATGATGTGAAATATACAATAGTTTTATAGTTTTCACATAATAGGGCTAACATTGAGGTAATTTCATGATTTTTATTCTATTTTATTCTCCAATAGCCTTCATTAAGACTATATTAACATGCTTGTGCTGGTTTGAATAGGTTTGGTTCCAGACATTCATGTGTTTCAATGCTTGGCCATACAGAATATTACTATGAGGAAGTGTGGTCTTATTGGAGTAGGTGTGGCCTTACTGGAGGAAGTGTATCACTGTAGGGGTGGGCTTTCAGGGTTCCTATGCTCAAGCCCCAGCCAGTGTGAGACAATTCTTCTTTGCTGCCTGTGGATCAAGATGTAGAACTATCAGCTCCTTCTCCAGCCCCATGTCTGCCTGGATGCTGCCATGCTCTCCCTCCTTGATGATAATGGACTAAACCACTGAACCTGTAAGCCAGGGCCAATTAGGTGTTGTTCTTTTATAAAAGTTCACTTGGTCATGGCCATAGTGTCTTTTTGAAGCAATGGAAACCCTAACTAGGACACTTTCCTGTTGTCTTTAAGGCTGATGACTAGCCCTTATTTTAGAAAGACACTCTAGTTCCTAAATCAGATGCCTGTGGAGTCCCAGAGGACCTTACTACATTGATTGATGATTCCATCCAATCTGAGGAAGTTCTATTGCAATTCTCAAAGGCTAGAAGTCTTGTCTGGTAAGACTGCCAGGTATAACCCAGACCTCCAGAGAGAGACTTGGTGGCTCTCTTCCGGGAATCCTTTTGTAGTCACAGTCATATCTACTCATGTAACCTTGAGGGATGCCAGGGGTGGCCTATCCTCTAGCTAAAGAATTGGGAAGAAGTCTTCAGGGAAGCACTGACTAGAAAACTAGTATCTTCTATTTCCAGAGTCTTTTCTCTTTTAATATCTATGTGCAATAGGAGGACTTATGTGTTTATGTAGTTATAGCAGACATTATTGTATATGATGAGTGAACTATTCAACTGTGTTTCTGTTTCATACCAATTATTCCCTAATAAATTCCATAAGCCCAAGTTATGAAAAGCAGAAGATGAGAGATGATTCTGAAGACAGTTGAGACAGATATCCTTCATGTTGAATAGTGAGACTGTGTTACATGTAAATCAGTAAAAAGATCTACTAAAATAACAACTGATTAAAAGATATTTATAACATAAATATGTATAGAAAAATCAATGTATTTCCACATTTTGCAGGGGAGGTGGGAATAAAATCCCACCTCTAGCCAAGGAGCTATTGGCATTTTATGGCTTCTGGGAGAAAAGGGGTCAGTTTTTCTTAATGACTTGACTCCCGGTAGGTTGACCACACACCAAGGCAGGCCCAACTTTCAAGAGCAGTGGGACAGCAAAATGGGTCCTGATAGGAAAGAAAGAAGAAAACCTAAAGGTTGGTTGGTAGGGAATGGAGGTAGAGAGAGTAAGTCTGGGAGAGGAGGGTGACTGTGATCGAAATCTAGCATATGACATTCTCAAAGAATTAAAAAATATTATTTTAAAAGAGCATTGGCCATCTAGGCCAATATAGGGTATTTGTTGAATATGTATATGTATATGTATATGTATATGTATATGTATATGTATATGTATATGTATATGTATATGTATATGTATATGTATATGTATATGTATATGTATATGTATGAAAATAAAATTTCTAGAAAAGTTTAATAAAATAATATTGCTATTCAAGTATACACACTCTTCTTGACCAGAGCCACTGATCTTCATTCTGTTGATGATTGCTTTTATGAATTGTTTTTTCATATTGAATGAGAGCAAACTTCTGTACAGCAGGCACTGCTTCATTCTGCCAGAGGTATGTGGGAATCTTTTTCCATTGGAGTTAGGACTAAAATACTAAGACTAAAGGTGATTACCTTAGACTAAATAAGCATGGAATTTCAAGGTCTGGCTATCAATAAACCATTTGACTGACCCTTGTTGATAACTGTTTTGATAAATGTCATCTTTATAACATAATGAGAAAACTCTAGGTGCGGTGATAGTAGTAGTAGAATCATTAACTGGACATTTTCCAACTCACTTAACATTTTACACACAGGGTTAGCACTCTTCTCTGTTCCTGTAGATCAGGAACATGGGTGGAGTCATTAGTGAAAAAGCTATCTGTCCCTTCCAGGATCACGCACTAAATACAGGCTTGAACCCACAAAGAGATGGCACTCTTTCTTCTTTGGATATTTCAACTGAGAACGAAGAGTCCCAGGCTTTAAGGTTCTAAGGTGTTTTGTGGGTTAGGTGTCATTGTTGCTGATCCACCCTGACTATTCCTCATAATTCCAATGCTGAGTGCTGGTTTAGGTCAATAGGCCAAAGATCTCCTCAGCATAAACATCTGGAATGGAATTCTGGATCAGAGAACAAATTCATTTTATACTTCTGCAGAAGCAGAACACTAACATATCACTTCTGTTTAATTATCAATGTTAGAATGTCCATTTTGGGATTTTATAGAATCAAACAATTTTCAAATTGCTACAGAGGAAGACTTTAGCAGTTAGTGTGTTGGGATGATGCAATCTGGCAGGTCCTGTAGGAAAAGAGTCACAGGTAGTCACGAATGGCTTGGAAGTGAACTCTCCAAAGGTTGTAACATGCTGGAAAAATGTCATAGATTACACTGAACAAAGGTCATGCTGATAGGAGATGCTTCTGCAGGATCAGCTGAGGATGAAAATGAACAGCAGCTTAACAGTGAACATGAGGCCCAGAAACCCTTTCCGAGAGCTAAGGCCACACCCACTCTGACTGTGATGACATGGCAGGAAATCTTGCAGGGAAGTGATTTTTGCCACACCATTGCTTACAGATCAATAAGGATATATATATATATATATATATATATATATATGTGTGTGTGTGTGTGTGTGTGTGTGTGTGTCTGTGCGTCTGTGTGTCTGTGTGCCTGTGTGTGATATAATTATTATTAGATTATATTCTGTTTTCCATTTAAGTAATGCTTTAAGATTGGAGAGAAAAACAGCCTAATAATAGAAGTTTACTGAACGCACTAACTATTGGGAAGAAAAATATTAAGAGGATGTATTGATTATACATATATAATTAGCTATATAGTACTGATTTTTCTTAATAATATATGCCACACATATAATATCTTTGTAGAAGTTAATCTATTTCTCATTTAAACAGTCTATTTGTGATAGAAAAATATTTTTGGAAACATACATTCTTATATAATTCCTTCATTCCATTTCTTGGGGGTTATATTGATTTTTTTTGCCCATGTGATTTGAATGAGAAATGCCCCTCACAGTTCCACATGCTTAAACACTTGGTTCCAGCTTGTGGTGTTGGTTTGGAAGGCTGTACTTTTAGGAGGTAGAGGCTTGGTGGATCACTGAGGGCAGGCTCTGGGGTTTAATACCCCACTTCCTATTGACTCTTAGCTTCCTGACTGTGGACACAATACAATCAGCTACCTCACAGCCCTAATGCATGCCTTTCCTGATACACTAGGTGGTATCTTTCTTGATTGAAGGATATTGACGTGGAATTCTAAAATGATAGTATTTGCATATATTGCCTGCACATGCTTAATTCAAGCATATACTTCAAATCATCCCTAGATTGCATATAATGGCTGATGCCATGTAAATGCAGTGGAAATAATTGTCAGGATATCAGAGGGAAGAAGTCTGAATGTGCTCAATGCAATGCAATGCTTGATTTCTTTCAGTATTTTTATTCATAGCTGATAGAACCCATGTGTATGGAGAGATTTTATAATGTACAGGCTCAAGTAGCTAGACAAATGTAATAGAGAAGGGCATAGTGAGGGAGAAGCAGAAATTGAAGTGTTTCTTCCATGAGTCACCTAGAACACTGAAGGCCATCAGAACACTGGCATTGGAAAAGAAACTATCCTCTTCTCGAACCTTGGAACAACAACAACAATAACAACAACCAAATACCTAACACACTTGAGACTAAGAGACATTGAGATACTCTTATAACACAAGTGTGTGGATTGAATATAGAACCAAGAGCATAGGACATGAACAAGGTAGGGTGGCTGGCCCTATACACATACAAGCAAGACAAGGAAGTGGGATGTCCATTCTAGGTGCTCACCTTAACCCTTCACCTGGTGTAACCATTCCTTTTGATGTTGATTGAGTTGGATCCCAATACCATTGAGTTTGTCTGTGAAGAGCTTTCAGAAGGGTTAAACTGAGCAAAGACAACCACAATAAAGGTCTATGGTGTTATACCAAGGACCACAGTTCCAGACTGAGTACAGAGAGGAGAAATCCCGCAGAGAACCTGAACTTTCCATCTCTGCTTCTTGGTCACAAGCAGCTCCACACTTCACCATGCCTTTCCTTGGTAATAGACTGTATCTTAATACATGAGCCAAAACAAATCCTTTCTCTTTTAGGTTAGCTGCTTTTTGTAAGTTCTGGCCAGAGCTATTTATTATACCTCTGTTTTGGGCCAAGCAGTAGAACAAAAGGTAAGACTCTGGGCCTAGGAACACAGCAGGGAGCATGGCACGTGGGAAGGAAGGTATTGTGTCCACAATATCTGCCCATCAAGCCCGTATCCTAATCGACTCTAAAATGAAGACAGTCTCTGCAGAAAAGACAGCATACCACCAAACATATATGTGTGTGTGTGTGTGTGTGTGTGTGTGTGTGTGTGTGTGTGTGTGTATGAAATTTCAAGAAACCAAACCTAAGAAATTAGAAATACATTAGAGTAAGACTTGGAAGATTTTAAAATCTAGGAAGAGGGATTGAACAGATTGACTCATGGTACTGGGGAGGAATGGGTGCTGGGATCTCACCAAGTGCCTGAGTTCATCTCTGCCTAGCTTATAAGAGCTTCAGTGTAGCTGAGATTGTTGATGCTAAGACCAGAAAGGACTCTAAAAAATCCAAGACAAAAACAAAGACAGTATCCAGGTACCACGGTGAGGACATGACTGCCGCTGTTTGGTGTGTGTCTGTAGAATATCTCACCCCAGAAGCACTTGAGTTGGCAGGAAATACACCTGAAGAGTTCAAGGAAAAGCTTCTACCCCTTGTCACTTGCAGCTTGGCTTTATAGAGATAGAGGATTAAATTCTCATCAAGCCTATAATTGCTGCTGTTGGTGACATCACACACATCCACAAATCTTTGATTGATATAAAAAGAAAACAGAAGACTGTTTAAGTATGCCTGGAATCTTTAGTACCTCAGGACTAAATATTCCTAACTGCCTTTCAGTGTTTGTGATTTCAGTGTACTGCATCTCTATGAGAAACACAATTTTACCTTTTTGTAATTCCATTTGAGAAAGTTGGAGGCTTAATTAAACTGACCAAATTTCCGCATATGAATCTTAACCTTATTTAAATGGGACTGTGGCTTCAAAGAAGCTATTGATTCTGACATAGCAGGTTTGGTTGAGTTGATTGGGTTTTAATTGTGATGCAGACATTATAGTAACAAATATATGTTTTTGTACAAACATTATTCCAAGCTGGTGCTAAGCTCTTGATTGCTGCTCACCACTGAAGCTGTTACCACAGGAAGATACATAACTGTTTTGGATAGTCATTATTTCCTTCACACAGTTCCCATATCCTAATGCGTAAGCCACTTTTCAAAGTCATTGTGAATTATTAAAGAACTCTTATCTGTGGTCCTGCCCCCTTACCCTTTTAAATTAAGTGACTTTCAAGCTTTCATTTCTGGCTACCTTCCAAGTGGCTTGCAAGACTACACATACCAATACTCTCAAGTGCTCTTGTGTTTTGCTGTGTGTCCTCCCAGTATGTCCCAAAGGAATGTATTCATTGAGAGTTATAGCCTGCCAAATCTGACTTGGCCATGGTAGGGATGTCACAAGATGATCCATGCCTCTGGAAAAGACATAACAGGACATGGGCCTTCACAAGTGTAGATGGTTGTTGCACATGATTACTTCATGTTCCTCCTTCAGGAATTATTCTCCTTGCCAAGGTTAATGACTCCATGAGAATCAGAGACAGCAGAAGTCCAGAAGACATGGGTGTGACTAATGTTTCGGCAAAATGGCAAATGCTGAGACCTCCAGGACAACCCTCAAGACTAAGGAAAAGAACTCTAAAAATATGAGTTCAAACTATAAAATTTCTCAATTATGCAAAATATAAGAATGCACTATGAAGGAGTTTCACAGATCTAAAGGAATAGAGGCAGCTGTATTATGAGTCAGCTTGTCAGAAAGATACAAAGACAGGCTGATAAAAAGGCAGACAGAATCCTGAGTTCAAGGTCAGTCTGGGACAGAGGGAATTTAAGTTCAGGCCTAGACATGGTAGGAATGGTAATTTCAGGGCAGGCTTCTACCCAGCTAGCTTATTGTTTGTGTTTAACAAAGGCAGGCAGATCTCTGAATTCTTTTGTAATGTTAAAAAAGAAAAACCAAACAAACAAACAAACAAACAAACAAACAAACAAAAAACCCCCATGTGCTTGCTGTCTCTTTCTAAGAATCAGAAGGTTGGGGTCATGGGATGCTGATTCATGGGATAATCAAAAGGTAACCTGGGATGGATGACTGAATTGATATGTAAATAAAAGTCTGCACCTGATCTGCGAGAGATGAGTTATCCAGAGAAATTTTAATTCAAGAGAAAGCTGTCTAGAAAGTTGTCTCAAGTAGAACACAATCCATCAGCTTGTAACTCCTGTTTTGACTTCAAGTTATTTGTTTTGCCACTTTCAAACACCCCTTCTCTCAGGAACCCCTTTCCAAGTTGAGGCTGGTCCTTGGCAGCGACAGCCCTCACAGTGTTATGGTAATGCCTGGTGTGTGCTGTCATAGTGTCTACAACACCTAAAGAAATTAACTGACATTCACCCAAATGATTACTCTCTACATGTAATGGAAAGGATGGTATTAAGACATCCCCAGATGGGTAACAGGATAGGGTGATTTGTAGAGCTTTAGCTTTGATTAAATAAGGAAGTCATAACAATGATCTCTGACTTAACTCTGGCCTCAGGTTCAATTTGGGTTTTGTTTTGCTTTGTTTTCTCTTTTTTATCATGGGATTAAAATTGCAATGTGTTCAGTAGATTCTGAGCTGTGAGCTCTGAAGTTTACTCTTCTCCCGGGCCACATGTGGTAAGGGGTACTTACACACTCTTGAGTGGCAGTATGAAATGTGTCTTGTAGTCTGTCATGTGAACAGGAGAAAAAAAGCCAGTGCCCTCGAGTTTCTGCACCCCTGAGCTAGGGCATTCAGTAGGTCTGGTATACTAAATACATTTTTAATTCATAATTGTGTCATCAGATCAGGAGCGTTCACACTAAAAACATTTACCAACTAAAACCAAAGCAAAAGGTTTTGGCATATAAGCTCTTATTAATAAGAGTTATATATTTACAGCAAGGAAATATATAAAATAATAAATGTTAGATATTCTTTCTGTGAAATTTGTTCAGATCAACACTTTCCAAGTTTTAATTAAAAATTTACAGGCATTTTTTTTATGTCTGCTACATGACTGAACATTGAATTATCTGTTTTAATTCCTTAGAGGTTGCTCTGTGCCCAGAGTCAAGAGCAGGACTAAGGAGGACAGGTATCCTCCTGAAGTCATTGTTTGAAAGAAGGGAAGGGGCTGTCTCCAGAGAGCTCGTGGGGAAGGCGCTCTGTTCTGGGCTAATGAAAGTCCAACACCCATAGCAGTAAAAACTAACCTAGGGCAAATGGAACTTGGTAGGAATACATCTAAGAGTTTTCTAAGAATCTGAGTTTTCTCAGGACAGTTTATATCTGCACACTGCCATGTGGGAAATACTAGTTTCTGTGAAGTATTGGTCTCTGAACAACAGTGGCAGAAGCTGTAATTGCTGAAAGGGCAGAATCAGAACCTGGCAGACAGGGTGGCCAAGGGTAGTACATAACTGACTTTGCCAACAGAGAAACAGAGGTAAGGACGCTGCTGCTGCTGCTGCTGCTGCTGCAGCAGAGACACAGAACATGGAGACAGGGCTGGGAGGTTGCTATTGGACTCCAAAATGTATGCGATGCTGGAAAAGAGAAATACTCAGGGAAGGGAGGGTAGAAGTTTGGATGACCGTTGGTGGCCCCTGGGCAATCAGCAAAAGGAGCATTTGTTGGGATCTATGTCACCTTTGGGCTTGCTTGTCCTCTCCTTGCCTCCCCCACCTCTACCTCTCTGACCCCTCCCTTCCCCACCTCTACCTCTATCTCTTCTCCTCCCTTCTTTTCCTTTGTTTTCCTGTTGGAGAAGAGAATTCTTCACATATGTGGAAAATCACATGATGTAATAACTTTGTGGGGGGGGGCAGCCAATGCTCTCTGTCACGGAGGATGAAACCTACTGAGTATTTTACATTAAAAAAAAAATAGAGCAAGCTTTTAATCTCACCACTCAGGAGGCAGGGACATGGGGAAATCTCTGTTCATTCACAACCAGTCTGGTCTCCGTAGTGGTTTCTAGGCCAGCCTGAGCTACACAGTGGGACTCTGTCTACAAAATAAAGTAGATAAACCGTAAGTGGGAGATTAAATATGTAAAAGAGTGAGAATGAGTTTTGCTGTCCAAACATTAGAAAACAGAGAGAAGAGGACTTGAAAACTAAACCTGGGAAATTTAAGATCCTTATGTTTCTGGAGAACTGGAGTAGAAAAGCATCGGAATTGTCAAAACATGGTATGTTTTACATATAGGCGATCATTTTCAATGGCAAAAGAACGGAAGACAAATACCTAACACAGCTTGCAATATCTAGAAATACTAGATCATATTACTTTTTAAAAACGCAAAAGGCTTTATGGTTTTACCACCATTTATCAAAATGTTTTTTTAATGATAATATCAAACACATGAAAGCCGTATAGAAAAGATGCCATTTTAGTGTCAGGAGCGAAAAGCTTTGAATAATAAATGGGTACTGTGTCTTGAAATGTGTCCTAAGGAAACATTAGACATGCATACAGATGTTTTAGGAATCACAGGGAAAGCACGCAGATATTTGGGTTAGCTTGGTCAGAGGAAGAGAGGGATGTGCTTAACCCCCCATGTTTGGGTCAATACCTGGCCTTCAGAGCCACAAAATCCACAAACAAAAGCAAACGACATTACAAAAATCAACCACACAGCTTCCTCCTTAGAACTGTGCTATGCAAGTTTCCTAAGATGTCATCAAAATGTCTCATCTCCATATTACCAGCACCTGGGAAGTAGAGGTGAGAGGATCTTGTGTCCTAGACCAGCCTGGATTTCAATACTAAGATTCCTGTTTGAAATGCACAAGCATTCGAAAGTCCCCAGCACAATCTTTAAAATTAACAGTAGGTAAAACTTCAGATAGTGTTCTCAGGGAAACGTATCTGAGATGCTCAATGTAGTGCCACAGTTACACAGGCCCTCTGTGCTGCCGATCCACTAACTACCGGAAGAAACAATCCTTTTAACATTCACAGTGAATGCATAAATCTGAAAAGTACTCATCTTATAAACAGATTAATTGTGTTAACTCCATGGCCATAGGATCGATAGCAGTATATATCTTGGGCATCCCTTCTGTTGTATTTGACAGAGGGTTCTGTATTGACTTCCTATAATGCATATGGCCTTGGATTATTGTCCAGTGTAGGTTAACTTGTACTTTGTTTTTTTGTCTTTGGAGCCCACTAAATTAGCCTTCTCTATGTCTCTGTTCTCTAGGCATTATTGGAAGCCCCTGGATGAATGGATTCAGTTGACGCTCACAGCAATCCTGCTAAGTAATTACTCTGATCTCCCTGTTTCACAGCAGAGAAACAAGATGCTGTGGAAGGATGTGATACAGAGTCAGGCACTGGGGGCAATCTGTGTTCTTGAGAAAAGAAGTAGACACCGATCCAATCTGTGGGAAGGATGTGTGGTATGTCACTGCCAGGGAGTTATCCTTCCCTCAGGGACCAGGAGTAGAGGACACAATTCCCCAGAGAAGTGGGAGAGCTAAGGCAGATCTATCCACGCGGAACAGTGCAGATCCTTAGCGGAAATGCCTTCTGCTTTCTCATTCCGCCCTTTCTCTTCTATCTTGTTATCTAATGGCTCAATGTACAGTATAATTCAACTCCTTACCAAGCATATCCATCCATCTCACAGCCTGGCCACTTGCTTCATTTCGTCTGTTTTGTTCTTTGAGACAAGCTCTTCTATGTAGCCCAATCTGGTCTCAAACTTGCTGTGATCCTCCTGCCTCTGTATCCTCCATGCTGAGTTCACAGATGCCTACCACCACACCACCACACCCACTGATCCCCGGAGCACTAAATTTAAAATTAGGCTGTTGAAAACTCAAATGGTGTCCTGACTGGGTAGTCTCTCTCAACTCTGTTCTTCCTCACTGTAGCCATACTTGTACAGGACACTCCAAGTCAGCCTAGCATCAGCCTCGGCTTCTCCTTCTCAGTCTTTACATCACTCTGTTACCAGGCGCGATGATTCTACTGCCTAAATGCCTCCCAGGAACACCCTCTCCTGTAACTCTGAGAACTGCACCTCAGTCTGGGGTTTTTTCGATATAGGAGGGACCTCTCAGTTTTTCCAGCATCCGCAGGGTACGGGTGATTGCCACAGGCTCTGTTTGAACATCTGACTGTCGAGGGGCAGAGTGGCTTCCTTTACTTAAGATTTCCATTTCCACCTCCTGAACAGAGGAAGCCGTCTGCTGCTTAATCAACTATAGTTACTTCCCACACTGTGCTCACAGTCTTTTTCTTTCTGCTTTGGTTTCAGTTGATAATATGTGTCTAATATTTTATTAAATTATATTGCTCATTACCAATTACTTCAGCATCAGACCGGGTCCATTTCCTGTCTTGCTGGCTTGGGCTTGCTTCTGCTGGGATTTGGGTAGAACTCTGCTCTCCTCTATGAGGGAATGTTACTGGTTTTGTTTGTTTGTTTGTTATTGTTTCGATGAGCATGCGCCGACAATACCTATAAGACTTCTGAACACCCTGCTCTGTGGTTGGGTCCCTCCACACAGCCTCCTCCTGCTTTGCCTTGATGGAGGTCCCCAGTGTGCTCCCTGTGTTCCTGAATCTTATGTGACTGTTCTGTTGTACGGTGATCCAAAAGGCCATCAGCTGGAAGGTCCAGAGAAGGCTCTGAGTCACACCACCCTCTGGCCTGCAGAGGGCATGGCTATTCTTCCTCCCCGGGGGCAGTATTTCAGCTTCCTGCATGCTTGCTGTGTGAATCATCCCAGACTTCACAATTTGGCTAATTAGCCCTGACTCCAAGCATTTTCTAGCTTCCTGAGCCACCAGCTGCAGTTTTTGTGTGAACAATAAAACTAGGCTTAATGAGGCAAATTCTGAAAAGAAAATACTGGACACCCTTTACTGACACTCAGTGTCCTCATCACTCCCAGGGTCTGCATGGAGAACTCTCCCAGACCGGAGAACAGCCTGCAGTGACCCACTATAAATTACTCTGCGGAAGGGTGTATTCATCTTAAGATGCTCTCCCCAGACTACCACAGCTAGATGTCATTTGCATCTGAAATTTACCTTCCTTCTCTTCCCTGAGTCCAGTCCTGCTTCTCTTTAAGGACTTGGCTGTTAAAAATTGAAATTACCAGACATGCTGGATTTTGAATTTATGCCAGGGTTCCTTAGGCAAATGCTTTCTGCATTCCCAAGCACGAGGAGTGAAAGCACAGCTCTCCCAACCGCCTCTGTCAGACAGTCTCCTTTGCTCCTGACTTTTGTGACAAGATTCTTGTATCTGTGGGAGCTGTGGAAAAATCATGGTATAAATTCCAGCACCTGGGAGGTTGCTTCTCTTGGTATAAATCAGTCCTATGGGGGGAAAAGACTTCCTCACTGCCAGTGCATTCTTGATGCATGGCCTGGCATCACTGGCTTGTCACCTCCCTCTGCAGGGCTCTCTGTAATGATCTGGTTGCTGAGGGCACATCCTGGGCCTCACCTGGGCCATACCTGGAAGGCCCATTTTTCTGAGGGAATTATCAGATCATACACAGACGGCAGTGACTGCTGGTGGAGACATGACCACTCAAGTTATTCAAAGAGATAAATGTCCCATCCCCTGACTGCGTCACCGCATGCTAGCTAATCATGTAACAGCAAACACAACGTTTAAAGCACAGTGAAGGGCCATGTTCTCCTTCTTATAAGGGAACTAGAAACGTTGTTAGAAATTTCAGTTCTAAGAAGAGGTTCGCGCTTGAATCTGTCTTGTTGATTTAACTCACCCTGTTCTCCTCTGGACCCAGCTGAGTCTCAGTTCACTCCACACACGGAATCTTGACATGCACACATCCTGTAGAACATTACAAAGGAACTTGCCTATGCCACAGGACCCTCTCATAGGCTACCTGTCTCACTTTTTTTTCTGGAGTATTGAAAGCAGGCCCCAAATTTGTCACAGTGTATAAGCCAGTGAAACTCATTTCTTCTGTCCAAGGACATCAGCATCTGTAGTTGACGTGCACGTGCTATAAGAAGTGAGAAGGCCAACAGGCATGTAGAATCTCCATTGTGCCACAATTCACTATGGAAGGACCACTCAATTTTTACATGAGTGTTTTAGTCCAAGACCCAATACTTTCCTTGGGATGTAAATTTGAATTAAGTAGATGTGACATCACGGGCAGCTAGATGAATTAGTGGGAAATTAGTATCAACTCTAATACAACAAGGTGCAATAAAATTGTATGTGTTAAAATCTAAGGACAGCTTCCTTCTGTCGTTTACAGTCAAACATTTATTTTTTGTGTGAATTCACTCTACCTGTGTCCTACTTATGAATTGCTTGATCAGAATTTATAGAAAATAAGGGTGTCTGCTACTTTTAAATTTTACTTATGGCTTAAAATCTGCATTAGCTACTTAGACTGTTGAAAGGATGGTTTCCTGTAGAAGCATGTGTGAAGCCACAGCATAAGGCCTTTTGAAGAAGGAAGCAGAGATGCTGGATGGGAGACACCTCACACACACACACACACACACATACACTCACACATATATATACACATACACATATACACACACACATATACACACATATACACACATATATACATACACATACACACAAACACACATATATACACACATACACTCACACACATATATATACATACACATATAACACACATATATACACACATATATACATATACACACATACACATACACACAAACACATACACAAACACACATATATACACGCACATACACACACATTATACACACACAACACACATATATATACAAACGCATAAACACACACATACACATATACACATATACACATATACACACATACACACACACACACACACACCCCTCTTTGGGTGGAGCAGGGTCAGTATGGAGAAACTGCCCTAGGTTTCATTTTTTACTCTTTTTTTTTGGTTCTTTTTTTCAGAGCTGGGAACCGAACCCAGGGTCTTGCGCTTCCTAGGCAAGCGCTCTACCACTGAGCTAAATCCCCAACCCCCTGCCCTAGCTTTCATATGACCATCTTTCCAAGTCCATCTTCAGACTGACGTTATAGAGTGTTTCTTCTGTAAATGACTCACAATTCAATTCTGCCGAAGTGCTGTATACCTACAAATAACTGACCCAAAGCGCCACTCAAAGAAAATGAATGTTTCTTCTTTATTGCTTATTTATTTCTTACTCATGTGAATGTTCTGTGTGCCAGTACCTATGTGCCCCCTGTGTGTGCCTGATACCCAAGAAAATGGGAAAAGGGCTTTAGCTTCCCTGGACCTGGACGTATGCATGACTGAGAGCCATTGTGTGGGTCTTGGAACCAAACCCAGGTTCCCTACAAGAACAAGCAATGCTGTTAAGTGCTGAGCCATCTCTCCAGCCTCCAAAAGTGAATTGTTCTTATGAAAAACAAGCTACTTACTGTAAAGACACATTATATGCTTCATTCAATTATTTGTTTATTTTTGTGTAGATAGGTGTCTGTAATTTATGCACAGATGAGTTTGCGATAGAGCTGTCACGTGACACCCAGAAGACAGTCTTTGCCTCCCACCTTGCTTGGGACAGGGTCTCTAGGTTGTTTGTGCTGCAGTGTGCATGTAGAGCCAGCAGGACCAGGAGTCAGGTTCTCCTGTCTCTATCATCCATTTTACATTAGTAATTCTGGGATTACAGACACATGCTACCACATATGGCGTTTACATGGATTTTGAGATTGAAGCCAGAGTCCTCCTATGTGTGTGTCAGGTACTTTGCTGTGTGAGTCATCACCCAAGCATATTATACCATTTCAAATAAGTAGATCATTAGTTGAAAGGTGATGTAATAGCAAGATTTGAACCATTACCTTACTGCCTTAAGAATAATTACAGGGTCCTGCACACCTTTAATCCTGGTATTTGGGAGACAGAAGCAGGCAGATTTCTGTGAGTTCAGAACAAATTCTAGGATAGCCAGTATACACAGTATAACCATCTGGAAAAACAAAACAAAACAGGACAGAGGGAAGGGAGGGGAAATGAAGGAAAGAAAAGGAGAGAGAGAGAGAGAGAGAGAGAGAGAGAGAGAGAGACAGAGAGAGAGAGAGAGAGAGAGGATGAAGCTAGGTTATGAGTAAGAGAAAACATGTTTTGATACCTACTGCTTTCAATCCTGTCAACAATCACCCCTCTATTTTTATGATAGATTCTTAACTTAGCCAAGAACCTTACTTTGATAAGATCTTAAGCAGTTTCCTAGAGTGAAATTGTTTGTATGTCTTCTTATTGGTAAATATGTTACTACCAATTTTGGTCTCATCTATCAATGAAGTTGGTTTTTTTTTTTAATATTTTTTCTTTTATTGGATGCTTTTTAAATTTACATTTCAAATGTTATTCCCTTTCCCGGACATAAGACCCCCTATCCCACCCCCCTCCCCTTTTTCTATAAGGGTGTTCCCCTCCCCATCCATCCCCCCTATTCCCCTACACTGGGGGTCCAACCTTGGAAGGACCAAGGACTTCTCCTTCCTATCAATGAGGTTGTTAAATTTCAGACCATGGATTCTCCTTTTACCATTGCTTTCTGTTCAGAGTCCATCCTCCCATCAATGGCCTATCATTTTTGGCAAAGCCCATCAACCTTATGGTCTCTGTGAGGTAGGGTTCTAAAAATTAGCAAAGGTTTGGTGAAAATGCATCAAGCTCTCTTGGAATCAGCCTGTCTATCTTTGAAAAGGCATATATATATTGTCCCAATCCATCCTTTTAATACAGACAGAGCAGAGTAAAATACCAGTGACCTCCAACTATAAGTCGATACAGCCTTGCCTGCCAAAGCCCGCCATAGGTTTTGCTAACCTGTGCCTTTGGCAGTAGGTGACCACCTACCAGGCTCACTCTCTTCACTTTAAATCAATAAAAAGTGATTAAACTAAACCATTAATCCAACTATTCACGTGGCATTTCTGGGCTCATCCGTTTCCCATGCTCCCAGGTAAGTACCTTATGTCTTCTCAACTCAACATCATCAAATGTCCTCATTATCAGCCAATGATTTTGTTTCCTCATATGTGTGTCAGGGAGGGGGGATGGGTGTAGGAAAGGTCTCCTACTAATTCCTAAGATCCAGATGCCCTCAGTTTTACCAACTCCCCCCTCCCTCCCTCCCTCTCTCCTCCCCCTCCCTCCCCCTCCCTCCCTCCCTCATTCACTTTCTTCTCTCACTGAGCTCCCACTATGCTCCTAGATGTGAACAGCATCGTACCCTAAGATAGGTTCCATTGTCTGTTCAAGGGCACCATTTCCACTTCCCTGGTCAGTCCTTCCTTTATGATCAATTGCCCCAAGTCTTTGTAGTCTCCATCTCTTGCACATTTATTAAAAAAAAAAAAAAAGCTACTTAACCTCACTTGGGTCCTATTACTGCTTTATTTGTTTGTTTTGTAACTGTTCTTTGGAGTTAAACTTCTCGAAATAGTTGGCTATCCAAACTCCCACTGGCCCTGCTGTTCTCAGCCCATCAGCCTGACGCACATCTTTACCTGCCTTTGTTCCTTCTTCATTTGGCTTTCGGGATACCTGAGTCCCTCACTCTTCCTGTGTGGTTGCATTCCCAGGTCCTTCCTCTGTCCCTCACCAATTATATGGATTTTGTGGCACATCAGTTTCTTCACTCTCCTGACTGGATGAACTTATCTAATCCTCTGGTTCTGTACTCCACTCCAGTTTTTGTTTCCAACCTGGATCTCCTTATAGAACCTCAGAGATATAGAGAAGGCTCTCAACACTACAGTCTTGTTTTCAGTACAAATACCATTTCTCTTAGATAGTTGTTTTTGTTTATACAGTTCTCCCTTCACTGCGGGTACCACATCCATGGATTTAACCACTCACAAGTTAAAAGCATTTTAAGAATATTGTGCCTGAACCTACATAGCCCTTTGAGTCCGTGTACTCAATATGACAATTACTCCATAGCACTTACATGAATCATGAGAAGGTAACATGTGATACTATATGTAAATGCTGTTGAATTTCATGGCCAGGCTGTGACACCCACAGATGTAGGTACCCAGAGGGGCTCTGGGAACCAATCTCCTCTGGATGCAGAGATGCCTACGTTATTTTTGACACATCATAAATAATATACATTATAGGATGCCATGATGTTTTGATATATGTGTGCAATATGGAATGATTAAATCAAACTAATTAACATATCCATCATCTTGATAACCTATAATTTTTAGGGAGACTTTTGAAATGTACTTTCTTGCTTATTTTGAAGCATGCAATGCTGTTATTGACTGCAGTCACTTCCTATGCCATAAGAACCAAGCACTCTGCCTGTTTATGAGGAAATTTGTACCTTTGATGAACAAACCCCAGCTCCTACTTCCCTTACCCCTTTACCCTCAGTTAGCTGCAAACTATTGCAGGACTTTAGGGGTCCTGCTTCTGGTATAATAATAAAGACAGGAAGAGACATCTGTATAGTATAAGGGTGTTGGCCTGTTTGCTGCAGTAGTCCCTCAGCCAGCCCCTACCTTAACCCAACCATTTTGTCTCTCCACTTGGCTTGCTCTACCTCCCTGTTCTCTTTAGTCTCCTTTCTGTCTTCTGCCTCTGTCCCTCTCTAGGTCCTTCTGCCATAGCTCTAGCCACCAGCTCTTTATTATGCAAAAAGCCACAGTCCTTATTCATCCAGTTGGCATTGAGGGCTATGTGACCTTCACCAGGGCAGCTTGCCTTTTTGGGGGAGGTAGGTAAAGAAGTGACAAACATTTACATATCCTATTAACCTGGAGTCACAGGCATAGCAATTAACGGTTGAGAATACAGGGACACACTTTCATAGCCAGTTGATACAATATGTGTGGGTTATCCCAACAACCAACTAATTTTCCATGAGTTCAACTTTGTAAAATTCCTATTCTGCATATAGATTAAGGGGCAGAGAATGTAGGCTGCCCATGGAAGCTGGGCAAGGTGAAGGCATAACGTCCCTCTGGGACATTGAGCTTTTAGTCTAATGAAACTCATTTGGTTATTCAGACTTTTACAGCATTCAGCCAATCAATCTATCTTGTCTTAGAGAAAAACAGGTCTGATCACACATTATCGCAGCAATGGAAAACTAACACAGGGCATTTGGTGAAAAGCTGTATTCTCAGTGAGGCCTTGGGTATACTTCTACAACTGGATGTGATTTCCTTTGCTCTCATCTTATTTCCACAGCTATTTTTATTTTAGTACTTGTAATTATCCAACAATTATCATTCCCCTGACATTTCACTCTTTTCTACATGATAGCATCTAAATGTTTTAGGATTATATCAACAATCACTTATATTTCAGTTTATCAGAACCCGGAACACCAGCTTTGGTGTGCTTGCATTTGTTACATGAATAACGAATGTAAGAGAAGAAGGTCATTGTGAACTCTTTGTCATATTACCGGCATCCCTCCCTCCCTGCTGTTCTATCATAAACATCATTTCCTTTTAGACTGTGCAGTCTCTGTCCAAACTTTTATTACAATAGGCAACAGTTGTTGTTTTGGTTCTAGTTGTATGCAGTTTGTTCTCCAATTAAGTCCAGGAGAGCAGGGCCACACTCACCTTGGTACCATATAAGCTTGTTGCCTGGAGCAGAGTTGATTCTCTGCATGGACAACTGGTGGGAAGGCCAACATCTATAACACTCTCAAATACACCGTCAGTCCACCAAGTTCTAATACTTCCTTCCCTCAACAAGCCTAGATTCTATCAGTTCCTTATAATAAACTCCTAGCCAAGACATGGGATATTTCTGAGTATGCAATAGCTTATAAGAGAGCAGTCAAATGAATTGATACATAGTTAATCACATATTACATACAAAAACCAAATACACAGGTTTATAATATGGTATCTCAGAATTAAGTAGTGAATGTTTTGCTGCCGAGTGGAGGGCGTTGCTTTTGTTCTTAACTGAGACACTTGTAGCATCTTTATCCTTCACCTTCTCTGAGGTAGCTGTGATTTCTCCCCACAGATGAGCAATAACAAGCCTAGACCTCTACCCTTGAGTTTTCTATGAACTTCTGCAACACACAGATGTATTTCTATGACTAAACTGAGCCTTGAACGAAGTTTAAATGTACTCCATCTACATCCCTCAGTTCAAAGTACTGTTGAACAAGTCTTTTGTCTCTGCCGAGGGATCTGCTGAGCATATTGAACTGGCCTAACAGTGGAGTGCTGTGCTCATCTGTATTTCAGGAGAATCCCTCCAATAGCACTCATTTGGAGCAAGGGGAGGATGAATGTAGGGGTCAAGCCCAAGGCATGCCAATCAATAAAGTAGTCCTTTCAGTAGCCTCGGGATTAATGAGACCCTGACTCAAGAGAGTGATGATATGGACTTTGAAGATTAACTGGGCTCCAGGACTACTTAGATGAAATATGCATGTTTCGTGTTTAGCCTTGCAGATGAGGTAGAAAGAGAAGTAAAACCCACCAACAAGATGGCTGGATGAGCACATGATTAGTGATATTAGCTATGCCAGGATATGCATAGGGAACTGTTTTATGGAGGTTATTTTTATCAGGATGACCCAATAGCTCTCACGAGCCTGTAGAGTGACCTGTAGAGGGTAGGTTGTAAGAAATGGAGGGTTGGTTGGTTAGTTTATTTGAGGCACTGTTGGGCTAGCGTGATAGAAAGTCTCTTGATGAGCAGAGTAAATACCTTTCTCTCAGCCATGGCAGTGAAAACCTCAAGTGTCACGAAATAAAAAAGAGAGGTGATCTAATCTTGTGAGCGAGTTTCTGAGATGTACTTAGATCCCAGTGGAAGGCTTTCATCTTTAGTTAATGAAGAGACTTAAGCATTAGCGGTCCCAGAGGGCCTTTCCAACAACTCTGATAAGCCCTGAACTAACTGTCCACCATGAAATATCGCAAATAGAAGCATCATATCATAATGAAAAAAGCATGTCATATATTGATTTCCCGCTCCCACCGGATCTTCATTAACACAGATTGTACTGTTTATGAAATCTCATACCCTTTTCCTGGGCAAAATGTGCTTTAGAGAGAAGCTATGACAGATCGGATGTGACAAGCGCTGTTTTGCAATTACTGCATGTCTCTCACACTGACATCCTCCAATTCATGCTTAGGACACCCCTGTGCACGTAGGATCATTAGCAATTATTTTTTAGATGAGAAAACTGAATCAAAGAGCAGACAATCACAGTAAGATTTCCAGCTATAAAGCCGATGTACTCAAGTTCAAATCTAAACAGAAGTGAGGATTTTTCTTCATCTCCTTGAACCCCAATGTGTCCACTCATAAAGTAATATCTGCCCAACAAATGTATTAAAGATTGGATAGCTAATGTGGCTGGTTGGTAGTTAGTGCCTGCAGTGAACAAAAGCTCGTCTATCTTTTCCTCATGATTTTTATGCTGTCTTGACTTGTTTTGCATCGAGTTTCAGTGAAATGGATGTGTAATATCTGTATGTGGCTCATAGCACAATGTTTATAGGAGAGGCTTAGTAGTAGAGGAAAATATTTAGAAACATGAAGATGATGCTAGTTTAGTGGTGATGTGGCAAATTCTCATGTCTACCCTGGACAGCTCAGATTAAATCATAGTTGTAGATAACAACTACTTATTTTACACAACTTCAGGGAGCTCATTTTATGAAGCCACAAAATGTGTTCATAGGTTATATTCTGTGGTGGTTTGAATATGCTTGGTCCATGAGAAATGGCATTATTGGGGGCTTAGCCTTTTGCAGGAAGTGTAGCCTTGTTAGGGGAAGTGTGTCACTTGGGGTGTAGGGTGGGCTTTGAGGGCTTCTCCTATGCTCAGGCCTGGCCCAGTGTTGAAGAGAATCTCCTCCTATATCTATTCAAGATGTAGAACTCTCAGCTCCTCCAGCACCAAGTCTGCCTGCACACTACCATATGCCCCACCATGATGACAATGTACTGAACCTCTGAAACTCTAAGCCATCCCCAATTAAATGTTTACCTTGTCTGAGTTGCTTCAGTCATGATGTCTCTTCACAACAATGAAACCTTGTGACATCATCTAAGTGCTAATTATTTAAGTGTCACAAAGACCCAAAAATGTCCTGGGGAAAACAGATATATCTAGGATTCCTGGGACAAAGGATTTCCAGTATTATATTGGTTGCTTAGGAAGGGATGAAGGAGTGGCACTGGGGCTAAGAAAGGGGGATTTAGAGAAATTAGAAAGCAGATCTAAAGCAGATGCTCAAACAGAGTGGCCTGGGACAAAGATGGCAACATTTATGTGCAAAGTCCAGAAGAAGCAGGAATTAGAGAAGCTCAAACCCACCCTTGAAACTGATCTCTGGTAAGTGACCTCAGTGTTCCTGCCCCCAAGTTAGCCAAGCAGACATTGACCTAGAAACTTCTGGGAAGAGCTATGTAGACCAGACTGATGGCCAAGTCAAGGGAATTTAGAATTTAAAGATTATCTGGGCGAGGCTATCACAGTTCCCACAGCCCACGCAGGGAAGAAGAGCTCAGTGTGGCATTTCCTTACAGTCCCTCAGAAGAATGAGCATGAGTGTGCTGTGGGGTGGGGTGTGTATATGGAGACAGGTGCTTCTTGCGGATGAGAACCATCTCAGACAGAGCCAATGAGAAGCAGGGCTCTCCATGCCTCCACTGACAAATGAATTCCACCAACTGGCAAGAAGATTCAGAGGCTCCCATGTGCCCTGATTTCACCCCAGAAGACCTGAGAGAGGATCCATCAAGCCAGTATGAAAAACTACTTGGCCGCCTTGGGCTTTGCTCCCATGAGACTAGGCATTTGCCAAGTGTCTTGTCCATTTATAAGCATATATAAAGTCCATGCTATCCTGTAGAGAAAGGTCCTGAGAGCACCATCCCCAGAAGGCCTACAGCAATTTGTGCTTCTCCCTATCTTCCCACCCTTTGTCTTCCCTTGAGTGTGGAAGACAAACATCGTGTGTCTCCTGGTCGGCTTCAGCTCTTACTCTCCTTTCTGTCTTTTGACACCCAAAAGTGTCAAAGATCTTTGAACTCATGCAAATGTTCTCCCATGTTTTCAGATCTTTGGATCTAGGACCAATAATTATCCCATTAGCTCTGGGTCATGCTACCAGCATCCTTGAGTCCCCTAGACTGCAGATGCTCTGCCGTGGGTCTTCTTCTATGATAGTAGTGCCCGACTCTTCAAGTATGTCTGTCTTTATTTCTACATATCTATGTGTGTGGGGTATGTATGTGTGCATGCATGAATATTTATTTTCTACTATTTATCTACTTATTTTCTGTCTCTTTCTCCTTCTCTTTCTTGCCCTGTCTCTCCAGAGAACCTAGGTGCTGATGCTATTACCCCTGTTTGCATTTTCCTGGTGGCATGGTCTTAGCTTTCCTGACAAGTCTCTATGCCACCTTCATCTCCTGTATAAAATGGGAACAGTGTCAGATACAGACTCTGTTTAAGAAGCAGACAAATTATTATATGTGAAGCACTTAGAAGACCATCTGTCAGGATTTTGTATATGGTAGTTATATAATTTAAAATAAATTTAATCATAAAATTTGCCTAATAGCCAAAGTTTCTAAATGAGTACAAAGAAACTATGATAAGGCAGTAGCTATTCACAGCCGAGTATACCCTGCCAGGCACAAAGCACAGCAGACCTTCTACATGTTACATGAAAATGCTAGTGCTTGAGCTGCTGTAGACAAATAAGTGTGGTTTTGACTTTTTGTTTTTAATTCTCAAAGCAAATAGATCATTAAAGGGACCTTTGTCATCATATTGCTGTGACTAGTTGCGCCCTGTGGTCATCATCTAGGCCTGCAAGGATGGCTTTACTGAGTAAGTCTATCCACACCTTTGTCCAGACACCAGCCCATGGGGTTTCCCAGAGAGCATGTGGGACCTCGGGCTGCCAAGGGCTGCACACGGGGCTGTAATGTTTGCATCCTGTTCAGAAAGCTACAAAGCACAGCATATTTTTTAAAGGGAAGTATTTCATCAGACAACCACGTAGCTACTTGTACCATCATTTTAAAACTAAATATTGATTAAAATACAGTTTAAGCAGCCTGGAGATTGTCCTGAGATAGATCAATGGGGTGGCTTGCAAGAGGCTGCTCCTGCCAGGGTTGGAAAGATCTCTAAGTACATCGTTAAGAGACGCATAAGCTGGACTTGCTTCAGCACCACCATTTTAGTCTCTCCCAGTTTCATAGCATTTTATTTTGAAAAAAGGAAAAAAAAAAAGAAAGAAAGAAAATGCTTTAAAATGCTCCCATTAAGCTGTCTCCATATTGTATTTTCAATCTGCTCTATTTTATATGGCCATTAAAAGTTCAAATGTAAAAGGAGAATTAAAAGCATTAATTTTTAAAACTTGGAAGGGCACAAGAATGAGAAGAGAAAATCAATACTATTCCAGTCACATGTCCTCATCCTCCTGGCTGGTCTGCTGGCGGAGCTGTCCCTTGTCTGCTGCCTGTCCCAAGCTCTGGTTTCTTAGCTCCCTGCTCTGCTGGAGGCTCAATTTCCATGCACGGGTGCATACTTGCTTGTAACCTTTTCAAAGCGTAGAAATGAATGGCATTAAGAACTGGGGAAAGATTTCCACTTTACCTGTGTGTGAGGAAAAATATCAACTTAGTTCTGGGATTAGGCCTTTCTACTTGAAATGCAGGAGAAAATAAGGCCCTTAAATACATCTAGGTGCAGCCCTTGGAGTGGCTAATGAGGGTGTCTTTGCCAGTGCCTTGTCAGAGTACCTCTTGAATATTCATGACTACAAGTTTTCCAGTAAGTCCTGCTCGCTTTTAACTCAGCTAAACTGATCTTTTTATTTAAATTTCACAGGTTAAGAGTCCGAACCTTACAAAAGTTTCAAAATCTAAATAGTGCCCTTAAAAAAAGCGCTCGTGTGCAGAGGCTTCCAACAGCTGCTGTAGGCACAGTAAGAGCTTACCCAGAGTTTGAAGATGCATCTTAAAATATTAGGGAGGGGGCTCTAAGAGGATCACAATACAGGCTGCTCTTGGCATGCACTCACAATAGTCTTCAAACAGTGTAAATGCTAGAGACCTCAGCTTGTCCCATGCTTAGACAGATCCCGGCCCAGAGAGAAGCCTACTCAAGGTTGGTTAATCATCAAACCTGGGGCCCAGTTCCTAGTGAGCTGAGATTAAGCACTTGAGGCCGGACAAGCAGAATAGCTTCTAGGGCATCTCCTAGTTTCCAGTGTCTTCTGGAGTGACATTGGGAGTAGTTGGGAAAAGCATGTTGGAGCTACACTGACAAACACCTAGCACAGAGCTTTTCTCTGGCGTTGGAATCAGAGTCAAGGACATTGGAAAGGGTAACCAATACCTTCCCTGACTATGATGTAAAGGGGTCCAATTGTTCAGCTCTTTCTCAGAGGGTCATATGGAAGTCCAGGCATACTGACAGCATGTGGAGGAAGGTGCTCATGAATTAAGTTTCAGACTTTGGGAATATGTGTGTGCACATGTACATGTGTGAATACTTCGAAAAGTGCAGTGTGATCCCAAGGCCATAACCACATTGCTACTTACACAAGGCCCTTAGGCATGGAGGTGGCTTGGGCTATCCCTCTTCCTTCACAGAAGCACTAACACCTGTCAACCAAGGAACCTCTGGCATTTGCTTGTTGTACTAGAAGTAGAATTCAGAGAGTCAATGTTTGAAACTCTGTCTTTTTGTGTAATATTCCCCATCAACTTTTTCCTAATTAAAGATACAGTTTGATTTACAAAACAAAATGGCTTGCCTAGAGATGACCAAAATAATTAGAGAGGAAAAAAAATTCTATTAACTTTTATTTACTGCCACTTTAGATGTGATATTTAAGATTAAAATATTAAATCGTTTTACTTGAAGGAAGAATTTTATGATCTTGCCAAGAAAATAATTTGAAATTATACCACAGACGGTAAAGCAACTTAGTAGAAAATGCTGATTGAAGCTAAGTGCAGGGAACTATTGATGACTTACTAGTCTCCATAACACAGGATGAAGCACATTTTGTATTAATTTATTATCGAAAGGGTCTTCGCTTACAGTTAATCATAGATTATGAAGAAGGCTGCCTTAATCTATGGTGTAGAGCTTGCTTCTTTACTTTATGTAGCATTAGTCATGTGAGTGGCATGAACGGCCTCACAAAGTTAAACAACAGCCAATGATAAATAATAGGAGAGCAAAATATTAATGGATAAAAGAACGCGAGAAAGGTTACATTATCCAAGGCGTCGGGAGAAGCAGCAGTGAGCATAATTTAAAAAGTCTTGCGGGAATGGATTGGTCATTCCAGGAAGAAAACCTTCCCATCATGCCTCTGGCACACTCGCCAGCCTGTGACATGAGCTCCAGCCAGGAGAGCAGGAAGAAGAGGGAATTGAACTCTGGGACTCGAAAACCTCATTTATCACTGCTGAATTGTTACTGTTATCTTTAGGAAGCTCTTGTAATCCTCTCCCTCCTTCTCTCCCTTACCCCTCTCTCCCTCTTCCTTTCTTCTCCCCTTCCCTCCCTCTGTCCTTCTCTCATAAATCAAGATTGCCTTTCTTGATTTATTTTCTTGCATTAGCAAAGGCAAGGTAGCTCGACTCATTGCGTGACGCTGTTTATGACTAATTTCTGGAGAGGTTCAGATGTGAAGAGAGGCCCCAGAGACTTCTGGACAAGCAAGCAGCTTTATAAGTAACTCAGTGTGTGGAGGACAAGAGAAGACCCATGGAACGATGGCTTTGCTGAGGTCAAGGCAATGCCCTTAGGGTTTCTTGTAGTGATACCAGAGAGCCGATGGAGTGGTTAAGTGTATGTAACACTCTTGTGGAGCAGTTCAGTTTGGTTGCCAGCGCTCAGAGAAAGTGTATCCAACAACTATCTCTGGAGGATCCAATATCTCTGGCCTACATGGGCACCAGCATTCATACTACCACCATCCCAACGCACATATACATAATTAAAACTGAGATTTAAAAATCTTAAAAGCAAGAAGGGTGAACGATGAAGTGATAGGGCTGTACTCGGTATTAGGTTGGATTTGGTGGAAGTAAGAAAAAGAACAAGCAGACCCCTCTACTACATATGGGGCATTTAACCACCTTGAAGATCAAACGAACATGACAATATTTCAAACAATTGGCATAAGAAAAATGAAGTTGAAGCAGCAGCTATAGAAAGCTAATGCATGTATAGCAAACACTGGCATAGACAACAGCTAGGATCTAAGGATTCATCCTTCTGAAACCAATGGTTACTTTCCCAGGAGACATTGCTCAGAGTAGTAGGTTGATTCTAAGGATGAGAGTATGCATAGAGATTGTCCAGGCGGAATGCATGTTTCCAATCGCTTTCCTAGACTGTGTCCCTTCAAGCCTTTACCTGAAGGGAGAAGGATAGTGTCAAGACAAGTGGGAGCACTGAGGACAGAAACAATCCCACCCCAAGCTGGTGCAGACCCCAAGACAAAGGGCTTCTGGGAATCAGCTCTCCTCTGAACAAGAGAGAATGACTACTGTGTAAAACAGAGAAGGCTGAGTAGACGGAGATGGCATGGGTCTCACAGGGGACAGGGACAGCACGGGGACTTCAGGGGTCAGCAGACAGGGACAGCAGACAGGGACAGCATAGGGTTTGCAGGAGTCAGTGAAGCCCTTTTTGTTAATTTGTATTTCACTTAGCATATATGAAGAGTTAGAAGGCCATGTGACTCAGTTAGGGTTTCTATTAGTGCAACAAAACAAAATCAGGCTAGGGAAGAAAGGGTTTATTTAGCTTACATTTCCACATTCTAGTTCTTCACTGAAGGAAGGCAGGACAGGAACTCAAACAGGACAGGAAGTTGGAGGCAGGAGCTAATAAAGAGGTCATGGTGACAGGGAGGGCAGAAGGCGGTGCTACTTAGTGGCTTGCTTCCCATGGCTTCCTCAGCCTGCTTTCTAATAGAACCCAGACCACCTGCCCATGGATGACACCATCACCATAAGATGGACCCTTCCGCATCGATCACTAAGAAAATGCCCTACAGCTAGATCAGTTGAGGTTCCTCCTAGCTGTGTCACATACACATAAAACCAGCCAGCACTGCATTCATGTACTTTTCCTCACAACGGAATGGAAAAATACTGCCAAATAATTCACTTTTTTCTCTTTACACTTGAGAGGAAAACTGAGTAACCAAATGGGATAATAAATGATATAGGCTTCATTGAGATTAGTAAATGAAAGGTGGCTAACTATCGTAAAACTGTGAAGGTTTGTTTCAATATATCGAAGCTGCTTAGACTCTATATCTATATGTGGACTGTCCGGAAACAAAGATTCCATAGTTCACATTCACTTAATCATATAGGGCCTGGGACCAGAGAAATGGCTCATTGTTTAAGAGTGCTTGTGGCTCATGCAGAGGCCAGATTGGTTCCCAGAACCCATATCATGGCTCACAAACTTCAGTTCCTAGTGATCGATGTCCCCTTCTGACCACTTAGGGTCTCAGGGATACACACGGTGCACAGATATACATGCAATCAATATATACATATATTATAAAGTGAAATAAATCTAAAAATTATAATTATGTATGTACATATCCTTCCTATGTGTGTGTCCCCAATAATCTTCCCATACATGCATATGTAGCCTATGACATGATCCAATGGGCAGGTTTGCAGACCTAGTATATGGGGTCATTATATACAATATGTGCTCTCATTTAGACACATGGATCCTCCTACCTCAGGTGATAATATTTACAGTGTTGAAAGCTGTGAATACTAAAAGCAAGGAAGACTAGCAGGTATAGAAGAGTGAAAGGAAGCAAAGTTTTAAGAGAAGGGACAGAATGAGAGAGGAACGCTGGGGACTCTGAGGGACCAATTGCCTCAAAGGCATCCTGTTCATGAACAGTCCACATGGCACACTGCTCTCCATCCTCAGTGGAGTTAGTGTGCACTGAGGTAATGGAACGTCTATTGGTTTGGACTTGCTAGCCTAGCCCAAGGCTGCTGTTTTTGTTTCTGGTCAGCTGTAGATTTTCCAGAAGAAACAGATAACAGCAATGAGAGCAAGTCCAGTGACAATGGAGGACACAGAATCCCTGTACATGGAATCCTTGGTACATGGAAAGAGCCTTCATTTTCACCTTTCCGTTCTCTACTGAAATGAATCTACAGCGGGAGGTAACAGACATGTTCTCCCTATGAGACCATCTCTGAGTCTGAGAACACCAGGCTTGAATCCTGGTTTTCCACCAGGATGAACCATTTAAAGAACCCGGGAAGCACATTGTAAGCATTGACTGTCCTAGAACTCTGCAGAGTTAAGAGTAGTTGGGAGGCACAGTGAACGTGATTGTTGTGGGGCGGGCGGTAATGGGGGGAGGATGGGGAGGAGAACATCCATATAGAGGGGGAGGGGGAGGGGTTAGGGGGACGTTGGCCAGGTAACTGGGAAAGGGAATGACAATTGAAATGTAAATAAGAAATACTCAAGTTAATAAAGATAAAAAAAATTCCTACTTAAAAAACACAATAAAATAAATATGCAGCTACCACAAAAAAAAAAAAAAAAAAAAAAAAGAGTAGTTGGGAGGCAAAATTTGGCTTTTTCCATTTTCCAACAAGGAAAGGTAGTTGGTTCATCTAGAAAACAAGGTCTCTTTTCTTATCATCCAAAGCCCCAAACTGTGCACATTTCATGGCCTGGTGTGGTTTCGAAAGCAACTTGAAGAATGCATGTCAAACAAACCCCACATAGTTTCTTTTTGGGAAATAGTAACTTTTTCATGCCTTAGCTGTTGCTATGCGTGCCACATGTCAGCTTAACCAGAGCACTGGCTCTGTGTGGCTACCTCTTCCCTCGGTTGAGTGCTATTGACATTGAGGTTCACTTTGTTGTAGTTAATGATACCCCTAAATAATGGAAGGACTGTGTCCAACCATGGTGTGAAATCAACATGGCTGAATAGTTACAAGTGCTCACCAGGTGAGCAAGGGGACCAGAGTTCTGATCCTCTGAGCCCAAAGGCCAGGTGGGTGTGGTGGTACAGCTGTAATTCCAGCGTCAGAAGGCAAGGAGGGCTATCCACAGGGGAAGCTGCCTGGCTAGACATTAAGGGCTGTTCCGGTTTTTATTGCAAGAACTTGCTGACAAAATAGTCAGATGGAACTATGATTCCTGACGTCAATATCTGGAGCCCCACACATCCAAACTTGTTCACGTGTACTCACACACGAGTGCACCCATACATACACTCAAGTGCACCCAAATGTACGCGGACAGATGTGCATCCTACACACATTCCCTACGTACACATAGGAATAAAAGAGAAGAGAGAAAGGAGCAAAATAGTCCTCCCCCAAACCTGGCAAGTCTCCAGGACTTTGGCCTTCCTTCAGAAATGAACTGTCTGCTGCTAAGATTAGCCAAGCCCACCGTTACCCTGACTTCCATAGTCAGCAAATTGCTTCTCTGACCTTTTCTCCTCACTCCACCGCCGCCCCCCAACCCCCCAGAAAGCTGGGCAGCCCGGCTAAGCTGGCTGCAGGCAGTGATCAAAGAGCGGATGGCTGCTTTGAAGGAAGAGCAGATCTTCAGAAGGGAGGGGCTATGGGCCCTGCAGGTGGGAGTTTCGGCGAGCTGCTGTTCTTGGGTTGCATATGCAGAGGCTTGCCCTTCCTCCTCGGCCCTGACTTCAGATGTGTGTGACCCTTCACTTTTGTGACTGTGTGCGTTGTTCAATCTTATTTATAATAACCGCTGGAAACACGGATGGCAACTGGCGTCATTGGTTTGGGAAGCTTTCAGAATTTCGGTTACAGAATTGAAAAGAGGTGAGGCTGCTTCTACGAGATACTCGCAGCCTAGAGCCTGGGAAGTGATTTTAAAAGCCTTTACGTATTAACAGTAAGGAGTCAGGCAGTAGCCTGGATGCGGATGATCATAAAATATGAATATTTCATGAGGTAGGATGACAGCAAGCTTGGAATGATGTTTCATCGATGACAGTATGGTTGGCCACCTAGTTCCACAATTGACTATGTAAGACAGACCCAAAGTGTTACAGCCAGGTCTGTGGTTCGGATGTCATCCCAGCATTTGGGGGATAGAGTTAAGAGGCTCCCGAGTTCAAGGTCAGCCAGGTCAGCGTGAGACTTGGTGTCAAAGGCTGCACAAAACAAAATAAAAATGTGTATATTAGAGATGCAAATGTTCACCCAGGTCTGCGTTTGGAGTTGGCATCGCTGGCTGTGGTGAAAGGCGCACTGTGGTTGTTCTAGGTTAGTTTTGCGCTGCTTTGATGATCATTAAGCACCTGGGACATTTTTAGATGATTTTTTAAGACTTGACATTCATCAAAACTGCTCTACTTCCAACAATTAATGCCATTCTGAAGAGTACAAAAATTAGCTCTTTTGAAACCTATTAAGTCATCAGAAAGTTATGGAAGCATCCTAGTGTTGTAGCATACAGGGAACAGGCAGTCGGATAGGGTGCAGGGGAAGGGCAAGTATAGAATGCCTTGGCATTTTTCAAAGGTTGAAAGCTATGCTGGTTAGTGTCTGTCAACTTGACATAAGCTAGAGTCATCCCAGAAAGAGGAACTGTCAACTGAGGAATCGCCTCCATCCAGATAGGCTGGTGGGCCTGGGCAGGCGGTCCTGGGTTGTGCATGAAAACAATGTTTTAAAGGGGCTCGAGACCCCATATGAACAACAATGCCAAACAACCAGAGCTTCCAGGGACTAAGCCACTACCCAAAGACTATACATGGACTGACCCTGGACTCTGACCTCATAGGTAGCAATGAATATCCTAGTAAGAGCACCAGTGGAAGGGGAAGCCCTTGGTCCTGCCAAGACTGAACTCCCAGTGAACGTGATTGTTGGGGAGAGGGCGGTAATGGGGGAGGATGGGGAGGGGAACACCCATAAAGAAGGGAAGGGGGAGAGGTTAGGGGGATGTTGGCCTGGAAACCGGGAAAGGGAATAACAATGAAAATGTAAATAAGAAATACTCAAGTTAATAAAGAAAAAAAAGAAAAAGAAAACAATGTTTTAATCCATGAGAGCCAGACATTCTTCCATGGTTGCTGCCTCTGCTCCTACTTGCATTGCTACCCTGCCTTACCTCCCTCAGTGATCAACTATGATGGAGATTTGCAAGCCTAACAAACCCTTTACTCCCTTCCATTGCTTCTTGTGAGGGTTTTATCAGAGCCACAAAGTTCAACTGGGACAAAAGTTATTACTTCCTAAGAGATAGCAAATGTACATCTAAATATAACAGTAAGTGTGCTTTCAAAAGATGCTCTATGCTAACAAACTTTGGAGTTTTTTCCTTAAACTTCAAAAAATAATAAGCAGGTAAATGAGTTACAGATTTGGTTCATCTGCTGTATGGTTTTAAAATATTTCATTTAAACCTTAAGGAATGATCATCTGAGCAGCCCATTTACCAACACTCTTTGGTACTTTGCCATAAAAGTAGACCCAATTTAAAAGAGTGCCAACTTGTCTTCCTTTCTTGCTTAGAGGACTGGGTAATTTTGCATAGGAATATATCAAACAATAAGTACACCATTGGAAATATGTGGAAATGAAGCAGGGAACTGATTTCTTGGTGCAATTATATCCCAAGAAGCTTTTGAAATGCTAGAAATACAAAACAAGAACCGTGCCTTTCTGCTCTCCAAAGGCAAACGTCCCACAACTGACAAGGAGCACAAGCCCACGCTTTAGTTGTTTGTGGAGTAAAGTCTTTATTTCGATAATCAAAAACTGTGTTCATCAATATACTTAACTATTTATAATTACTTAGAAGTTTGAGCAGTAGATATAATTAAAAACAGTGTGTATACATGTCTCTCCTTGCAAGTTGACATGGTTTAAAAAGATAATACAGAAAATTTACAATAGTCCAGAAATAGGTATAGAAATATCAAATCCAATCTTACATAATTATCAACCTTCAAAAGAATTAATCAAATAATCAATATATTTACAATTACTATGTTTTATTAAGTTTGAGCATAGGGTAAATTTATATTTACTAAATCATTCTGGTGCTAAAGTATTGAGGGATATGTTTATTAATAAGTATAGAATTTGTATAGTTGAAACAAATAGCTAAAGGTTTGAATTATGATGTTGGCGCCACACACATAATTTTAATCATTTTTAATGACCTCACTAATTCTTATTGAGATGCCTGCTACAGATGAACATTGCAAATCAACTAGTTTGTGGAACTGACATAGCAAATGGCTTTAATTGGTAGCACCAGAGAGTTATTTGATTTCTCAGTTACCTTCCAAGAACTCATTATATTCCCCTACTCATAAAAGATACCACCAAGAGGAATCACATCACATAGTATGATTCTTTGGTCATAAACATTCAGTAAATAGTACCTGACCCTGTACTGTTCACAAAGATGCAGGCCGGACTTTGGAGAAATGGTTCTGGGATAGCTAAGGCAGTGAATGGATACTGAGAGTGGTGACAGTTACATAAGCAGATGGCATAGTACTCATGTTTCGCCTCAAGAGGCATGGACAATGCCATTTCCCTTTTTGTAGCTACTGAGCGAGGTAGAATTTTTGGTCAGTGGTCTTGCTATCACCAGGTTGTGGCATTAAGGAAGCCTTTCATTGGAGCTTACTGCTGCCAAGCCAGAGTTTATGAGCCAATGTGGGGAAAAGATGAAGCAGAATATTCAGAGAATCTTCAGAAACATGGAGCCAAGGAAAGTGGGAATATGAGGGGTGTGTGCACTGGGCACATATGTGGAGTAGAAGGAACCTTGAAGAGGAAGAGGGTAGGAGCTGACGGCACGGAATAAAGTGAGGAGAAAAGGTGAACTAAGAGCGAAGGCCTGGACTGGATATTTGTTCAGTAGGAATGTACTTTAAATCAGTATGGAGTCAAGGGGGTTCTGGGAAACTAATGTTCCCAACCATGTGGGCCTTTGAAGAGGATTTGGCAGACAAGTTCAGGAGAGTGTGAATCCCTATGGGAATGCAGTCCCGGGAATGCTGACGGAAGTTGTGAAATGTTTCTCCAGGTGTAGGTGAAGGGCGTTTTGGATATTAGTGATGCTTCGGTTCTTTCTGATCCTTGAACATGGGCGGCAGGCAGACATCATTAATTCTTTTCTATTCATAGGATGCAAGGGTCAGAAAGAGCAATGGGAAATAATGCCACAGACAGTATCACATTTGACATGTTTACCCAGCATGATGTGGCTTCCCCAATGTGTCCAAGATACTTCCTCAAATGAGATGAGTTACCTGAGTTATGAGTAGGAGGGTCAAAGGCGTGGACAATAGTGAGTGGCTCCTACAAAACAGACCCATAAGGATGACTCCAAGCTCCTTCTCACAGTTCATGGTGACATTCACATCATATGAAGTATACATCAACATGCTTAGGAGTGACAGTATTCACGTGCATCATGCAATGCCCACTGGTACACAAAAGGAGGGGTTTTTCAGTCAACTAGAAACTATTGAGACCACAGCGCCTCACTGACAGGACAAAGATTTCCACAGATCAGACACTTAATTATTCAGTTGTGTGAACACTTATCCCATGGCTGTGAAGATGTGAATAGTCTATGGGTCAGCATGGCACAGACACAGGGAGACGCAGAAACTCACACCGTCATGGGCCCTGCCTTCGTGTGAGTGGAATGATGATGTTTGGTACACTAGTGTGTCTGATAGAACCAGCTTAATACTTAAAACTATGAAACCAAGCTTAATAAAGTCCTTAGTAAAGTAGAAGCACAATTTAGTCAAAAGTTCAAATATAAAGCCTGTTTAAGAAAACCAAAGTAGAAAATTATAAACAAAATTAAAAGAGAAAAAGCAAAAAAAACCCCAGTTTTTTAAAGTTTGATTCTTATAAATTTTGAAGATTAATGAATGGAGAAAGAATATGATAATGTGTCCTGGAAAATCGTGATTAGAGTTTAGAGCCTAAATAGGTTACTTTGTGAACTATGTGGACCTTGTGTACTCCATAGTGAGGATATGGCAATAATTGTGAGAGATAAAAATTCAGCCTTCATTTTAACCCCTCCCAAGTCTCTCTCTTTCCTCTCACATAAGCTCCCAGGTAAGATTCCTGAGTGCCTTACAAAGCATCCCTGAACTGCCGTTAGCAGAGGCATCGTCACATAAGAGAACTCACATAGGGCAAGGATTCCTGTGACTTCCTCATACCGTCATGTCTTTAAGGTTGTCAGCATGTCAAAACTTGAATGAAAACATTCTTTTTATGTAAATTTTTATCTCGAATGGCTGTGTCTGAGGACAACTCAAAGGAGGTAAGAAAACTAAAGCTTTCTTTCCTCATCCTAACGGACTTCAGTTACCTCCCAAGCTGGGGAGGATAAGCTATAGGGTGGATTTATGGTTTCCAGTGACCATGATTGTGACAAAGTGGTAAAATAATTATTTTACTGTGGGAAAGGAGAGCAATGATTCTCTTATGTGACATGTCCGGAAAAGGCAAACCTTCAGAGGAGGTGAGTGGCTGCTTCATGCTGGGGAAGCAGATGGTGGCAACAGTTGAAGGATGTGAATCTCCTTTGAGTTGACAAAAATGCCCTCAAGGTCAACAGTGAGGACTGCCTGCTTGTGACTATACTAAAAACCACTGGCTTCGCACTTCATAATCTTTAACATTTAAGAGATATGAACCATTTCACACATACAGAATTTGGTGTGTATGAAGTTTTTGTTGTAGAAATAAATCAGTCACCTGCTTAATAAATATAACCCTCACACACACACACAGAGAGAGAGAGAGAGAGAGAGAGAGAGAGAGAGAGAGAGAGGGGGGGAGAGGAGAGAGAGAGAGAGAGAGAGAGAGAGAGAGAGAGAGAGAGAGAAGAAGTCTCATGGAATGTTTAATACAGAACACATAGATATGATGCATGAAGATGTCAGAACCGGTTCAGAGGTAACCGATGCGAGTATACAACACATACAGAGAGCATACATGTCAGAGAGACATATAGCATATATGCCAGAGACGAGTGACTACTTGGTCTCACTCAAAATAAAATGAATTCTGGTTAAACTAAAAATGGTATATGGTAGTCTTTACAGCTCTAGATTTCAGAAAAAGTTATATGTATATGATTTTATCTATTGATTTCATTGTGAAAAGAATTATTCCTAAAAGTCATGCACATAGAGTTCCTAGACATATATTAAATAAAATTTCATTTGTTTTATAAGATGAAGAGGAGTCTATTTTAAAATATTAGAAAATTAAATGTCATAAGTAGAACATACAATAAAATGTATAATAACCTACAAACACACAAAAAGACAGGAGTTTTATAGAGGGCCATAAAACATAAAAAGTAAGATGGTGATTTTAAACTGTCACCTTCTTCCAAATTATATTTCACATTTGATGATACCATTTCTAATAGCATTTCAGGGTAACTTTTTTAAGAAACTCAGGAATCTTAGGTAGGAGCTTTTTTGAGAGGATAAAGATAGATTGGGAAGGGATTGAAATGAAGACTGGATTTTTATCTCTTGTAATCGTTGCTATAACCTCATTATTTTGACCCTTGCTCACATCTGGCATGTAAGATACAGTTAAGTATCTACAGAATGAAGCAGGGGTGGACATGCGCAGGGAGGATGTGAATGTGCCTGGGGTTGGAAATATAGCAGTGGGCTGACTGGTCTCCAGAAAGGGGGACTCTAGCTGGCTCAAGCTAGTGATCTTAACTATCACACATAGTATCAAAAAAGGAGGCTCCAACTGTGGTAGGAACCCCTAAGAGAGAACATGAACCTCTGGGACTGTCCTGCTAAGCAGTGGAAAGGGAATTATGAACAAGACTTTCTTCAGGCCGATGGGTCACCAACCACTGCTTTATGGATATGAAAATGGTAACCCTCATCAACTAGAAATACACATGTATATTAATGATTTATGAAGGTTTGTTGCATGGGTAGTCATAGGTACTGAGCTTGATCAAAAAAAAGTGGATATATATATATATATATATATATATATATACACACATTGGCACAAGAGAAGACATTAGCAAAGCCATTAAGATCAACAACAAATAATGAGACCTTATAAAATGGAAAAACTTCTGTAAGGCAAAGGACACTGTCACTGAGACAATGTCACAGCCTACAGAATGAATGGGGGAAAAGTTTTAACCAACTCTACAACTGAGAGAGAACTAATATCCAAATTATATAAAGAGCCTAAGAAACTAGTTACCAAACCAAACAAAACAAGCCCAAACCACACAATAATGAAGTGAGGATCTAAACAGGCAACTATCAACAGAGGCAATTCATATGGCTGAGAAACAAAGACATGTTTCAACCTCCTTAACCACCAGGGAAATGCCAATCAAAACTACTTGGGGAACCCAAGTAGTTACACATGCTCTTACACATGTTAGAGTGTCTAAGAGCATAAACATAAATGACAGCCCATGCTGGTGAGGACATGGAGCAAGGAGAACCCTCTTCCATTGCCGGTGGATATTCTTCAGAGGGTTGGGAATTGATCTACCTCAAGATTCAGCTATACCACTCATGAGTATATACTTCAACCTTCCACATCAAAATTTGCTCAACCATGTTCATTACTGCCCTATCCATGCTCAATTTACGATAGCCAGAAACTGGAAACAACCTAGATGTCCCCCCAAAAGAAGAATGGATGAAGAAAATGCAGATCATTCACACAATGGAGTGTTATTACTCAATTGTTAAATAAAGCGATGTTGTAAAATTTTCAGCCAAGTGGATGAAACTAGAAAAAACAATCCTGAGCTAGGTAAGAAGCAGAAAGCTAATATGCTATGTATTCACTTCTATATAGATATTAATTTTATATATTCACTTATATGTGGCTATTAGCTGTTAAGTAAATGATAACCAAGGCATAATCCACAGCCCCAGGAAGGGAAGGACTAAGTGGGGTGCAAGGTTCTCTAAGAGAGGGAGAGATTGGATGGATGGATTGGGGATAGAGGGGTAGAAACAGGAGGATCAGGTTTGGATGTGGGAGGAAAAGTAGGGCTAAAGGAGGAAATGGGGCGAGAGCCAGCTAGAATTGAAGGGTTTTTGATGGGCAATAGAAAAGTGTCAAATTCCTAATCCTAAATTCCTAAATCCTAGCACAGTGAAAACAGTCCTAAATTAGGATTAAAGATTGTCCCAGTGAGCCTCCTGATAATGAGTGAGACTGGAAATGGAGTGCCAACTGTCCACATCTCTTGCACCTAAAAACTGAGTCTTGGAGCACAGAGCCCTCCAAATCAACTGATCAACGCTCATATGAACCCAGAGAGACTGAATCAGCAAGTGCAGAGCCAACCTCAGTCTAAACCAGGTCCTCTGCATATACATTACAGCTTTGAGTTTTGTGGGATGCCTGAGCGCGTCAATCATGGCACTCCAAATCTTGTGCCTTCTCTTAGGGCTCTTTTTTCTTCTGTTGGTTTCCCTTGTCCCATCAAACATAAATGATGGGCCCAGAATAAAAGGCATTGGCTAGACCCAGGGCTTTTCCTTTATGTTTTCTCCATCGTATCAGTGACCTCTAAGATGCACTTCGCCAGCTGTGGTCTTCCCTATAATAGGCTTCTGTTTCTCACCTGCAGATTAATTGTACAATGCTAGTCCGATCTGGCAAAAATGCTACCTTTGGAGTGGGAGCCAAGTGCTTGGATGAAACCTGCAATGAGTAGTTAGGCCAGCCGCTATTAGCAGGGTATATTTAGAAGATACCATATTCAGCCTCCTTGGGATTTATGGCAGATAGAGCATTATCTAAATGAGCAGACAAAAAAATAAAGTGAAAGTCTCTGACATGACTAACCGTAACATACCGTAAAACAAATAAATTAATTCAATCGCTTGCTCCAAGTGACATTTCCAGAGCATCGCTTTTGGCTAATGTCTTTTTGAAAGAAGGATTGCCAGGCTGTGCGGGAAGGAAAGCATTTTAGAAACCATTCCTTGATAATTGTCACTGATACACTTCCAATTTACAAAATGCTCTGCCTGGGAATGAAGAATGCCCTTTAGTGTGGGGTAGGTGGCAGGAGGGTTTGACTGGAGCCATATTTTCTGCTACAGTGAAAGTGTATCTGAACTACTGCTAACCGTAAGGATCCCAGAGTGTGGGAGGTTGTGGGAAGTGGGGTGAGTATATGTAGGCGAGTCCTAGGATGTTTAAGTTGTCTGATCTCAAAGAATAACGTAGCGTTCCCTATCAACAGCAGTGGGGTTATCAGCACTTCATGCTGGTTGCAGGACAGGATAAAGCACTCGAATCTCTGTGTTGTGAGCTCACCATTGAGCTCACATCAGATAATTTCTACCCACTCTGCCTGGGAAGCATTAGAAAGAACAGACTATTCTGCTGAGGTGGGAGGTGTACAGCACAATGAGTGGTTGTGGCCATTATCCTCCTGGGTGAGCATGCAGTGGGAAGGGTCCAGGTTTAAAAAAGGCACAGTGTCCTTCAGGAATGGGAGGCCAACATTCCTGTCCTTCCTAAGAAACAAAGGAGAGATGGTTTGACACACAGAAGGCATGAGGCTGCTTAATTTGACTTCATGCAGCTTGAACCCACAGCCTAAGTTAGTAAACATGGGGGTGGTTGGCTGGCAGGAGTATTTTAGCCGTTTTCTTTGGTTTGAGTCTTCCAGGAGAGCCTTCCCTCTCAGAGAATTAGCAGAATACCTGCTGCCCATATTTATTTCTGCTGATCTTACGGAGTATACTTTCAGCTACCCACACTATTCTGGATCCTTTTACTGTGGCTGTAATGCTGAGCAGAGCCAAAGAAAGGCTTGAGTTTTGGGATCCTGCTTGAGGTGGCAATAGACAGAAGTCAGTTACAGAAAGTAATAAACAGGAATGAAGTATAAAGGGGAGTTACAGCCCTGCAAATTACACATAGACACACACACATACACATATAATACATATATCCATATATATACATACATATACACATATAATACATATATCCATATATACATACATATACATATATGTCCATATATGTATATGTATATATATATATGCGAGTGTAGTTATACATATACATCATATACTTATATGTATGAGCATGGTAAGAGTAAGGACTGAGATCAAGTGTGTTGCTCAGTATGACAGACATCACTCTGGGAGTGAGGGGTGAGAACCAACAGCCATGTTCAGTCAAGAAGGCAGTGTGGGAAGAGAACACAGAAAAAGAAAAGCAGACCTTGGAGAGACAAGAGGCCTACAAGACAGGCAAGTAGCAGGAAAGAGCTGTGGAAAGGCTAATCATGTCCACAGGAGCCATAACACAGAAAATAACGAGCCTGGGCTAGAGACTAGGCTTATTTTCTAAGGACAATAGGAACACTGGAAGGATCAAAGTAGATTGGGTAAAATGACCTAAGATGTTGATTCCTCCCAATCTCCACTATGAAGATACAGTCTTCTGTTGTCAACTGGAGGATTTGAGAACAGTTGAAAATGCATTTGGTTTGCTGTGGCAACAAACTGTTTCATCTCAAAACACAAGCAACACATCACCTCACACGACTGTAGTCAGACATCTGATGCCAGACTGAAGCTTCAGTGAAGGAGCCCTAGTTACAGAGACTTCTTCACAGGCAGAGTGAGCCAACAAGATGACCTCACCTCAAAGGCTAAGAGAGTATATATTTGCACATTCCATGTTCTCTATATGATTCTGCAGCAATAACTCAGAACACAAACACTATATCAGTGAGAGGCTAGAGGAAGAGATTTCACACAGTAGCAATGGCTGTATGATCAAGGCTGTACTGAGGCTAGGGTATGATTCTGACTTCATACCAGTGCCACATGGTGCTTTGTGGTTGATTGTTGCTACATGGGTGGAGAGAGATGTGGGCCATCTGTGAAGGAGATGTCATTAGAAACCTCTTAAGGGACTAGAGGACTCATTCATATTAGGATAAACAATAACATAGTGTTGGCACAGAGTCTGTTTAAATATTTTACCATGGTATTTGTCCAAACTGAAGGAAGATGTAAACAGACTTCTCAAATGTCTTAAGTAAACACCTTTGCTTTCTAACTAATGCACGATGAGGTTTCACTAGAGAACAGTGCACAGAGTAACTTCTGTCCCTAGCTTCAGTGGAACACAGTCATGTGACCCAGAGATAGTGTTCCCAGGAAGTCATAGCCACTCTTACATGAAAATCACAAGTCATATAATCTTTAGTGCATATGTATGTGTGTGTATGCATAATGATGTATACACACAAATATAGAAACTTGTGATAAATAAAAGCTTTCATTTTGTAGGCTATTTTTACTAGACTAGATTTTACTTTAGAATGCAGTTTGGCATCAATGTATTATTATTCAGGATCTACTGAAGACGCCAGTCTTCCTTCCTATAACTGTACCTCCTAGGGTCTACAATGTTCCTGGAAGGGGAGACACTGAGTTGCAGCCCTTCAGGGATGATTAGCTATATTTGGCAAAGACAAAGGTTGACATGGCGCTGATGTGTTAAATGCTGTACACCCTCTGACTGCCCCTTTCCTCTGAGGCAAGGGTCCATCACAGCTTGTTAACTTTAGATGCCGAGATCTCAGTTAACATTCTTACCTGCTTCTGTTTATTACACACATGATTGAAAATATAAATGCCTTGAACATTTCCCATTGATCAGATGCAATGTAATACTATATCTGCAGTGTTGAGACAGTCAAAATTCTGAGACAGAAACACTGAGTTGGTTTGATTACATTATATTATAAAGTCACTGTCTGGAGAGTCAGCCATGAAAGGCAAGTTAGTATCTAGGGAAAGAATTGAGGCTTCTGTAACTGGTGAATATTGGTTTCTATATTCATTTTTATGGTAATAGAAATATTTTAATTAACTCCTTCAGAAATTCATACAACTGCGTTTTGATCATATTCAACCCTAGCTGCAGCCCTGATCTTTCAAGATCCACCACCACCCTCTAAACAATGTTCTTAATTTGTATTCTCTTTGTTTCTTGAATTTAACAATTTATCTACTCCAATTTGTGCTATCCATTCACTTCTGGGCATTGGGCCACCCATGGCAGTGTGGTCAACCTATCAAGTGGCCATGCTCACAAAGAAAACTAACTCTTCTTCCCAGAAGCCATCAAATGTCCATTGTACTACAGTCAGGGTTAGGGGCTCATGAGGGTCTCTGTCCTTTGCGTTTACTGGCTTCATCATGTGCATGTAAGCACATGTGAGTTGTTGACTGCGGAGGTCCTGTCATGTTCCAGAAGATGGTGTTTTGTTCCAGTCATCCTGACCTCTGACCTCTGCTCTTACCATCTTTTCAACCTCTCTTCCATGATGGTCCTGAAACTTGGGGAAGGGGCGTGCGATAGAGCTTCCGTTTGTTGCTGAGCCCAGAGACTGACACGTGGTCTTTATACTTGAACCAGTTTTGGATTTCTGTGTTCACCACTGTCCACTGCACAAGGAAGCTTCTCTGAGGAGATCTGAGAGCTGCACTAATCTGTAGGGAGAGAGACAAACTCAGAAGGATGGTTCAGTGTCTATTTAGCAGGAAAAGAGGACTAGGTTCACCCTGGGATTTCAGTCACATTTGCCACACCACCCATGTGCTTCCTCCAGAGAAGCAGACGTTAGGATGTAACCAACCACTTCGTGTTGGGTTCCGTGCCTATAGTTAGTTGTACACCCATTTTAAAAGATGAGCAGGGGAGAAAGGCACTACAAGCTTATTTTTTAAACAAAAATATAAATTTATGGAAAATTCCAATTAAATGGAATCTTCTTCACCTCTTAATGATCTCAAAATTGTATTGCATTAAAAGATCACTCAACATAAGCAAACATAATAGTTTTCAATCAGCAAAGAGAGGTTGATTTTTAAAAATTAATATAAACCTACTTTGAAAATATTATAGAAATATAATTTGTTATTTATGTTTTTCCTACTGTAAGCATCTTTATATCCAGAATCATGATGCATATGGCCTATTTTTTTGCTCTGGATAAATGTCTGTAAATCAGCAAGTAGGGAAGTAACGATGCACGTGTTAAAAGTTTTGATTAAAATTTGTGAATTATTTCCAAGGATGTATGCACTAATTGGGATTTCTCTAAGTGTTACTTTCAGTTGGAGACATATAATAATCCTTCTTTTCACATGCTATAATTAATTCTACAGTAGGAAAGGCACTGGTCAAATGTTTAATATTTATCAATTTCACAGGATGTCACAAAATTACTTTGTAGAAATAATTGTTTTTACCCCATTGGTTGCCAATTTCTCTGTGTTGTCCCACTCGCCTCCAAAATGGCATGTATAATAAAAATGAATACTACAGTGCGTGGAATATTCTTAAAATACAGGAAGAAAGAGAAAACAAAGCCCTTGATACTCTGCCTACCACCCCAGCGTTTATTCTGGGGCTTTTCTTTCGTGGCTGTGTGGGCACACATGTAAATTCCCCTTCACACTAACAGTTTCCTAGTGCACAGTTTAGGAGAATTTATCTCAAATCTGCGGTTCCTTGTAAATATGGATGTAAGTGTTTAAATACTATATCATCTCATTTGTATTTTCTGATGTGTCATATGCTCTATGTTTAAACAATTATTCTGAAAATCTCGAATAACGATTTATTTGCCATGCGACACTGTCTGACTGATAACCTTTTTAAAACTTTCAAAATAGTCCACAAAAAGTAATTATTTATTAGGCAGCTATTCAAGGCAATAATATCATGATAACTCATCAACACAGGATAGTGTAGATTTCATCTTTTATATCCTGTCATAACTAAGTTGTCTTGCATCTCACCACTCTTGGTATCAGGAACTGCTTTCGCCTCCAGCAGTGATACTGCCTGGTCGCTGTTGCCATGGCAGGTGATCATCATCGACAATGAGTGGTTCCGGTGTCCAGAGGCTCTCTTCCAGCCTTTCTTCCTAGGCATGGAGTCCTGTGGCATCCATGAGACCACCTTCATCTCCATCATGAAGTGTGATGTGGACATCCGCAAAGACCTGATGCCAACGCAGTGCTGTCTGGTGGTACTACCATGTATACGGGCATTGCTGACAGGATGCAGAAGGAGATCACAGCCCTGGCTCCCAGCACAATGAAGATTAAGATCATTGCTCCCACTGAGCACAAGTACTCAGTTTGGATTGGCATCTCCATCCTGACCTCACTCTCCACCTTCCGGCAGACGTGGATCAGCAAGCAGGACTGTGACGAGTCATGTCCCTCCATTGTCCACGGCAAATGCTTCTAGGTGGACTGAGCAGGTGCCAGGCATCTGCTGCATGAGCTGATTCTGAAGTTTTGATTTGCCCTGGCAATGTACACACCTCATGCTAGATTCATGAAACGGGAACAAGCCTTTGAAAAGAAATTTGTCCTTGAAGCTTGTATCTGATATCAGCACTGGATCGTAGAACTTGTTGCTGATTCTTGACCTTGTATTCAGGTTAACTGTTCCCTTGGTATATGTTTAATACCCTGTGCATATCTTGATTCAGTCCATTTAGTTCAGGTGGCTAAGTCACTTGGTGGCTGGGGAGAGCACACTGTGGAAGAGAAGTCCCCAGCCTGGTGGATCTCTGTGAGCACCATGTAGTGATCTGTGCAGGGTATTAACCAACAGCAGGCTTCCAGGATTTCCTGAGGTTGGCAAGGGTTCCTGAACCAGTTACCACTTCCTTCTTGCCAATCTAACAGGATAGGAAAATGAGAGCCTTAGGACCCACTTTCCATTCTGTTTTTTTTTTTTCTCTCTTGACCACCATGGGTTGTTACTTGCCTTGTGTTGGGAACGTTTGCATTGACACCTGTAAATGTATTTTAATTTTAATTTATATAAGGTTTTCTGGACTCAATTCTTTAAGAAATAACAAGTTGGTGCCATTTATGAGGGGGGATGTCAAAGAGGTAAGGACCTCAGAGGAGTGTTTGATTACCTCCCCTACTTTTCCGATATCTAGAGGTTGGGCAATTGAGACAAATTTTCTCTGAATGTGGAGAGTACTTATTGGAGACCCTGCTTGATTTTTTTGGTAGAGTTTACCAATAACTCCTGTCTCCCCCCTGGGATTCCCTGGATCTTTCTATGTAGAAAAAGAGTGTCTTGTGTTGTTAATAGAAGAAGCGATTGGTCCGCGATCCTAGCATATATATCTGACAAGACCAATATGGGCAGCCCCCATATTTATCTGGCCATTTTTTACAATCATCTTTTGTCTGGTCAAAGAGAAAGCAAGAGATTATAATACTTAGATGGGATAATTGATACAGGGATGACAGCAATTAGGATCGGTTCCTGGCACCCTGCCATGGAGCAGTTTCTGGACTCTATTTGGAAAGACTGTTTGTTATCTGTGGGTATTTCTTGAACTTCAAATCTCCAGATGTACAGGCTAGCCTGGATAGAAACAAACAGCAAGGGAAGGATGAGAAGCCCATGTCTAGTCCAGTGGTGTTGAATGCAGCTGATGGAGTGCTGGAATCTCATTTTCTGGAGTTGGGGACAAGGTGGGTGGTCTCAGTGTCTTCTGGAACTTAACAGAGCACAGTTCTGTTAGGGTCGATGTGTATGAAGAATGTTTAGGAAGAGGGGTGAAAGGTTTGAGGTGAGAAAGGTGGACCCAATGAGGGAGTCCCTCCAATTTAGCAGCAGTAGGTATCATGAGAATCACCTTAAAATGGCCCTGTCATTTAGGGTTGAGAGATGAGGGCTGATGGTCTGGGGGGGAATAGCAGAACTTGGTCTCTAATGTTGATAGGCAGCAGACAAGGGACAGTGTGTGGCTGAAGTAGATGGTGGTCAGCAAAGTTCCATAGGAGAGAACAAAGGTGGCAAAGCAATGGGGTGAGTAGATGGCCTGGGAGGGGAGAGCAGTTAGGTGAAAGACCAGGAGTTGAAACCGGTGTCCATATATGAGTTCAAAGGGTGAGACTTGGAAAGGTCGTTTAGGGAGAGGTCGTAGTCTTAAGAGAGCCAGAGGTAGGAGTTTTACCCAATCTAGATGAAGTTCCTGAGACAGCTTGACAGGAGTGGTTTTTAAAGAACAGTTAGTTCTTTCTACCTTTCCTGACAATTGAAGATGATATGGAATATGAAAATGCCAAGGGATGTCTAGGGCCTTAGCCAGAATTTGAGAGATTTGGGAGGTAAATTCAGGACCATTGATGGACTGGAGGGAGGCTGGGACACCCAATCGGGGGATGAGCTCTTGGAAAAGGAGAGACTGTCTGAGCCCTTTTGTTAGTTGTGGGAAATGCCTCTACCTACCCTGAGAAGGTGTCTACCAAGCCCAGGAGGTACTTGGCATATTTGACAGTGGGCATGTGGGTGAAGTCAAGTTGCTAGTCAGTTACAGGAAGAGAACCTCTGGCCTGGTGGGTAGGGAAAGGGGCACTACGATACCTTGAGTTAGAGTCCGACAGCTGACAGATTTTGCAAGAAGCAGTGATAGACTTTAAGGAACTTAAATCCTCAGGAGTAGGCTGTAGGAGGTCTTAACAAATAAGACAACACTCAGCTTTAGATGAAAGAGTTAGTGAAGATAGGACAGAGTTTCTCGAGTGTTGGGGGGTGAAAGTAGGGTTGTGGCTTGCAGTGTAAGAATGTCCTAGGGAGGGTGAGATGAGTCTAGGCCCCTAAGGGCTGCAGCTCTAGCTGCCTCATTGACTCAATTGTTTCCCTTGGAGACAATAGAGTCATCCATCTGGTGGGAGCTACAGTGGACAATTTCCATAGCTTTGGGGAGGTAGGAGGCCTTTAGCCTGGTCATAATTTGGTTTGCATTAGTTACTGATCCTCCTTTAGTTGTAAGTAACCCACACTTCTTCCAGATAGCTGTGTAGGACAGGAGGATATGAAAAGCATATTTGGAATCTGTGTAGATGTCAACGAGTTGTCCCTGTGCCAGTTGAAAGGCACAGGAAAGGGCTACTAGTTCAGCCTGTTGATTGGTAGTTTGAGCAGGGAGGGCCTGAACCTCTACCACCTCCATGTCTAACACTACGGTGTAGTCAGCTTTTCTGGCCCCTTCATGTAGAAAGGAGCTTCCATTTGTATACCAGGTATAAATGGCCCAAGGCAATGTGTCCCCCTGTATGTGTGAAGGATGAAGTAATAGTTCCTCTAGGGTTTCAGTGCAAGTGTGAGATAGGGAGTGGTTAGTATTTGGTTGAGGAAGAAGACTGGAAATATTGAGAGGTGGACACGATTGGAAAATGAGTATAGGGTCTTCCATTAGTGCTACCTGGAGAGAAAGAACCCTGGAGGGAGGTAAAGTCTGTAAGCCTTTATAAGTTAGAAGTTGTGACAGGTTATAAGAAGAGAAGACAAGATATAGGCGACCCAAAGGTTAGTTTTTTGGACTCTCGAATAAGGAGTTCAGCAACTGCTAAGGTATGAATACAAGGTGCCCATTGTACCTTTATGCTACAGGTATAAAGGAGGGTCCCAGTTGGTGACCTAGGACTCCATGGGCAAATCTCTCTTTTTCGGTTACATAAAGGGAAAAAGGATGAGTCAGGTCAGAGAGATGTAAGTCTGGGGTCTTAAGGAGAGCCTGTTGGAGCCTCTGAAAAGGCTTTGTAACAGGTTTGAGAAGAGGTTCGTGGGTGGAGCCTAATGCTGCTTCACATAAGGGGTAAGAAAGGAGGGAAAATGAAGGAACTCAGGAGCATAAAAAACTAGCTATTCCTAGAAATGATGCGATCTCCTCCTTTGTAGAAGGAACAGTTAGAGACTGAAGTAGGTTCTTTCTATCCAAGGTAAAAAACCTTATGGGTTGGGGTAATTGTTAGTCTCAAATGGGTGACTTGAGGAGTGAACAGTTGGATTTTAGAAGGTAAGACCCTGTAGCCTCGACTGGAAAGGAAATTTAGAAGAACAGAGGTGTTAGTTTGGTAGTTTTTCAGGAAGGACTACAAAGGAGAAGATCATCTACATAAAGTATGATCTTAGATTCAGGGAGAGGCAAGGATGACAAGTCAGAAGCCAGGGCCTGGCCAAACAGGTATGCTGAGGTAGAGTCCAGGTAAGTTGGGTAGAGACATGGGTGTCAGGATCTGTCCAGGTAAAGGCAAATATGTCTGTGAGCGAGTATCTAGGGGGATGGAGAAAAATGCATCCTTGAGATCTAGGACTAAGAAACAGGAAGTCCCCGAGGGGATGGTAGAAAGAAGTGTGTAAAGGTTAGCCACAACAGAATGGAGGGGAACCATTGCAGAATTGATGCACCTGAGGTCTTGAACCAGGCGATGGGTTCCATTAGGCTTCTTAACTGCTAGTATAGGGGTGTTAAAGTGAGAAGAGGTAAGAAAAAGGAGGGTTTTTTTTTTTCTTAAGAGGTCAGACATGATAGGCTTAAGTTCCCTGAGGCTCTAGAGAAAAGGGTTTGGGAGTTTGGCTATGGCCATGGAGCGGGTGATAGGAGGAGTGAAAGTAGGTGCCAATGCAGGGAGATTAGAGCATCCTGCAGCTGCCACAGGAGGGGAGGGGTCTAGAGAGGTCGAGCAAGGAGTCTCTGGGGGTAACCTGGTGAGAAGGAGAAACTGAGGCAGCAGCTTGGGTTTTTGGAAGCATGGAAACAGGCCTGCAGTGAGGAGGCAGTCCGTTAGCTGGGTCAAGGGTTGTACTGTCACCTGGGGCCTGTCTCATAGCTCAGAGAAATTGGGTGAGGCTTCAAGAGGAACACAGAGAGGGGTTGGAGTGAAGGTAGATAAGTGATTGAACATGAAGAACCTTTTTCCATTTACCAGACGCTGGCAATGAGTATGAAGATCCTGTAAAATTGAGGAATCTAGCATGCCATTATGTGGCCATTTTGAACCATTGTCTAATGAATACTGAGCCCAGACATTATTGCAAGGGTGTATCAGTTTTGATGTCCTCGGGTACAATGTTAGTTTTAGAGTTTTGAAATTTTCCAAGAGACATCCCAATGAGTCTGGTGGTATATTCGGAGACATCGAATTTACCCTTTGGGGGAAGTTATTGAGTTATCCATCCCAGCATCCTAGTGGGTAATTCAAAAACAGCACTCTGCCAGGTCAAGTGTCTGAGTTGTCACTTAGACTCCTGGAGGCCATACAGGGGAATAGCAGCCAGCAGGTGGTGGTGGTTGAATGGCACAGCAGAGGCCTGGAATATGAGGTGGAGGCAGCAGCAGACTGGGACTTGTGACTGTGATCAAATTCGGGTGGTGCACATGGCAGCACTGGAGGCACGTGGTGGGAAGGGCCTTTGTCGGCTCTGCTGTAAGCCAGTGCACAGTGGTGGGGTGCTGGGCCAGGCACAGTCATGTGGAGATCAAGTCTCCTGTATGGGCCACCAATGTGGGATAAAGGGTCCCATCCAGACAAACCACACCAGACCAACATGGTTTTATGAGGAGATTTTAATGAGAGGACGAGATAAGGGAGAGGAGCAAGAGAGAGAAAAAAAAGAGAGAAGGGGGCAGAAAATGTCGGCCTTTTATTTGAAATATGATATAACTGTTCCCAGGTGAAGGTGGGAACTAAGCCAAAGGTATATTGGGAAAGTATGGCCATTGCCATGGCAACAGTGACCAAGTAGTGTCACTGATTTCACCTCCAGCAGTTACTGATACCAACAATCACTAGTTGTTTTAAATTGTATGTATATACACAATGGCAAAAATATGGAATGGTATAGAACTATTCTTCATTACAAAAACATGAGATTTATATTTGTAATGTTTTATTGCTATACAAATCAGTTTCAGTTTGATAGGTGTATAGTGCTTCATCATTTACTTCCTACGTAAGAAAATTAAAGTGGTGGAATTTCTCTATGTGACAAGCCAAAGACGACAACACAAGTAATATTATGTGTGTGCACATATAAAATGTACAGAAACGTTGTTTTTAATTTTTAAACTTATTTACGCATATGGGTGTTTTTGTCTCCGTATGTTTATGTACAGTGTACAAGCAGTGCAGTGCACATGGAGGCCATAGGAGAGCATTAGATTAACTTGAACCAGTGCAATAGAAGGTTCTGAGCTACCACAGAGATGCCAGGAATAGAAGAACCTGAGTACTCTGGAAGATCATTCAATTCCCTTAAAGGTTGAAGTTTTTCTGCAGGTCCTAGATACATCTTTAAGGAGTAATTATCTAATAATTATACCTGGACCAGGAGGTGGCTCAGTAAAGGTACATACTACCAAGGTGGATGATCCCTGAGCTCCCAAGGGAGAGAGAGCTGGCTGCTTACACGTTGTTCTCTGACCACTACAGATGTGTCACAGAATAGGCATGTTCTCCTCCACAATAAACAAATATAATAGATAGATGTTTTCTGTTTAAATAGCTACAGAGTCATTGTCTAAATATTGTTTTTACATGTTATCTAGTTTACACTGCCTTGAAATGGTATTTTATTTAATATTTATAAAAGATCTTTTATTCCCTTTGAAAAGCAATATTGAACCCGCTTCTGTGGATGGGACTGAGTCCTCTAAACCTTCAGATACTGAACACCAGAGCCCTACAGCTTCTAATTAGCTTCACAATTGGAATACAGGCATGACATTTGCATTTGGAATTTGGGAACCAATAGCCATTAGTGATTCAGCAGGTAGAGTGATTTTCTACTTCTAATATCACCAAGTATATTCTGCAAGTGCTGAAAATCCTTACACCAGCAGTTGTATTATTAACTTGAAATCTACTGTTAGGTTTCTGAAGGCAGCAAGGGTTGCTTTGTGTGGTGTTGCTATGAGGTAAGCAATCCACATCTGTAGTTTCTCTTGGGCACCATGTACATTCTCATTTTTTCCAGGTTGACAATATAAAAGTTGGGTCTTCAATGGTTTTGGAAGCTTTTGGGAAACGTTGCTGGATTTTATTTATAGTGAATGTGTAACAGGCTAACTACAGGTTCTCCTTCTGTTTCCTACTCTGCTGCCCTCAGAGTAGCAACCTTCCAGATGCATATCTTGAGACAGGTCATGGAAGCAGAGTGCAGTTAATTTAAACCTTTCCCAGCCCACCTCCTGAGACCTGCTATGCTTTGACACCTCTCCCTGGGGAACAGAGTTAAACTCTGGTCACCTTCCATGTCCACAGGAATCTGTTCCGAGTTGTATTCACCATGAACAGTGAATTAACACATACAAGGTTGGACCACATTTTCCACCTCCCCAGCCAGTGTGCCTTGGAGGACAGCTAACCCTGGAACTTCACAGTTACAGCCAACTGGGTACAGTAAAGTTACATGGCACTGGCTTTGTGTTGACTCCTGCTTCACAATCAAATACTTCAAGCTTCACCTAGCCCACAATCTTTGTGGGATACACCACAAAGTTTAAGTGGTAACTTATACTGCAGCTGTGATACAGCTCCCTAACAGCCCAGTGGGTGCTATCAATCATTGGTAAAGGCTTTGCCCAGCACAGGGGAAGCTAGTAATCACAGCACTTAAGAGATGGATAAGCAGGAAGGTCAGAAATTCCATAATGAGCTTGAGGTTAGCTTGGGGCTACATAAAGATCCTTGGTGGAGGAAGAAGAGGAGGAAGGGATAAAGCAAAATACAGAACTAAAATCCATACCACTTAGCCAAGTGATGACTTAGCCAAGAGAATGCTAGATTCTGGACCCAGGGCCATGGAGAGATGAGCTGAGACCTTTGCTCCACATTTCCAGTCTAGAAGAACCCTCGTTGCTTGTTCCTCCTGTATATATTCATGTCTAATTTTCTCTTTTGTTTAACTATTTCCAAAGTGGAAAATAGGATATCAGAACTAATTTGTCAATGGATCTAAGATTATGTGTAGGCAATTCTCTAGAATAAAAGGACCATGGTGCTAAGGTGTCAGGCAGTGGATCACGTTTTTCTGTTCCAAGGAAAACATTAAAACATTTTTCCTCATGACATCTCTGTGGTGAAGAACACCATGATGACATCTGACCAGAATTCTTTGTCAGCTTCCTTTGGAGACACCTGCTCAGGTGTAGTGGGGCCTCAGAACACGCTGGGACAGCTTACAAAACCAAGAACAAGATTCTCATTACTTGAGAGGACACTGCCTGAGGCATACTAAGATATCTAACCTCCAGGGAACAGTGAGGTGATGAGAGGATTCCCAGACATTCAGAATGGGGGTAAGAGGAAGGTTCAAGTGATGGCCTTAGTTTCCTGTGAGGATGAATCCCATGGCATGGTCATTCCCATCTGTGGATCTGAATAACATGAGAGGAAACCAGTCTCTTGGCAGAAGAGACAGGATTGAAAAAGAAAAGTGTCTTTTGCTATAACTGGCTGGTACTCTTTTCTCTGTCTTTCTCAGACATAGTGCTTTGTTATCTTCCATTATCCAGGCCTAACTGTTCAGATACCTGGACCTTGGAATATTATCTGTTGAAGGGATTTAGGAAATGGTTTTAATTTTCTAATAAGCAGGATAGATCCTGATGAATCTTCTCTTTTCTAAATTTTAATATGGAAATATTGTTTAGCACAAAGGCAGCCTTTTTTAATGGACATTAGGAAATGTGGGTAGAAGATGAAGATGATAAAGAAAAAGAAGACAATTACAAAGAAGATAAAGAAGATGTAGAAGAGGTGGAGGAAGAGAAAGAAGGACAAGAACAACAAGAAGAAGGACAAGAACAGAAGGAGGAAGAGGAGGAAGAGGAAGAAGAGAAGAAGGAGGAGGAGGAGAAGAAGAAGAGGAAGAAGAAGAAGAAGAAGAAGAAGAAGAAGAAGTAGAAGAAGAACAACAACAACAACAAGAACAAGAACAAGAAGAACAAGAACAAGAAGAACAAGAAGAAGAAGAACAAAAACAAGAAGAGGAAGAAGAAAGCACACTGTCACTCCATGACTGGACAATGGTATGGGTATGCCCTCCCATTTCACCAGGGATCAAATTGGCACTGGGAGACTATGGATATGACACCAACAATTGCAGGTACTCTTGGGTTGTCTTAGATTCTAGAAGTTATCATTTGTGTTAACTATGATAAGAATTTATTGAAGGCTGTGGAGATGGATCAACATGAGGTCCCAATGTCAAATCTCCAGCACCCATTTAAAAAGCCAAGCATGGTTGCATGTATACCTGCAACTCCAGAATTGGGTGGGGATGGGGACAAGAGGATCACTGGGATTTTCTGCCTTTCTCCATGTTTAATGAGAGACCCCATATTAAGGAAGTAGGGTGAAGAATTCGAGAACAGCAGACCCACATCCTTCTCTGGCCTCTGCACTGTGACTTCTCCACAGATACAATCCTACATCACACACATTGTACACTCAGCAAAAGTTCTCCAGGGTTCTGTCTACTTGTTGAATAATTTCTTTCTGTTTTTGCTGTTTTGTTCATAAAGGTATAATTTATATGATGCCAAATGTACAAAGCTGGTCTTTGGCTCTTAATGCTTACTATGGCATATTCACATTCCCAGGACCCACACCAGTAGATAGAAGACACCATTGATTGAGAAAGTTCCTGGCACCACCCATTACCACAGGTGTGGGGTATGTATTCTTGTATACAGCTCATGGATCTTGGGTTTGATGTTGAAAAGGAATCCACTACAGTGTGTTCATAGCTTTCCCACTGAGAGATGTTTGGGGCGTTTCCATTCTGTGCTATGTGAATTAAGCTGCATAGCTATTCTCTCTCTCTCTCTCTCTCTCTCTCTCTCTCTCTCTCTCTCTCTCTCTCTCTCTGTGTGTGTGTGTGTGTGTGTGTGTGTGTGTTTATTCTTCTTAGGCATACAACCCTAAAAATGGACATGACACCAGGTGTAATTTAACATTCTTCTCAGTTGTTGTCATTTCTGAGAGCTGTTGACATACTTTACACACTTACCAGCCAGGCATGAGAACTCTGATGTCTCAAATTCCTGCTGGAGTTCCTGCTTTGATTTGTATTATGCACATATTGTTGCTTGTGCAGTTGTTATCAAAGAGGCATGGGGCTATTTAGTCACAACTGCCTCTGCTACTTTGACATTATAGTAATGACCATATTATTTTGTGCATGAAACTGCATGCCTCTAGATATTTTAACACAATTTAAAATTTTACTTTTTAAATCCCTGGCAAGTCTAAGTTCTTCACAGAGAGGAAGCAACCATGCCACTCTCTCTAGCCACCCAGGTGCTCCCCATCTGGTCCTATTCTTGCTTCTGGTGCATTGCCTTGGTAGTTTCTTTCATAACCACACTGGGAATCTTGTCTTCAGTCCAATCCTAAGTTTAATTATTAGCTGTTCTACCACAACACAGAAGGTAGATTTTTACCAACATACATTTCAGTCACCTCCCTCCCTTTGCTTACCAGTGGTGTTTATAATTGACACCAATGTTATGTAAGTATTGTTATGTGTTGATACAAGCTACAGTCATCTGAGAGGAGAGAATCTCAACTGAGAAAATGTTTCCATCAGATTTGGCTATAGCCCATCTTATTAACTGGTGATTGATAGGGGAAGATCCAGACAATTATATATGGTGCTACCTTGGATTGGTAGTAAAGAGTTCTATAAGAAGACGGGCAGAGCAAGTAAGTCCGGAGGAACAATCTAAGAGAGTGTTGAAGTTACATTTCCCTTATCTTTACAGGCTGCCTTACACTAATCCCATCATCCTGATGGGAGGTTAACAGCTTGAATTTCCATCACATTGGGATGTGCTCTGTCTCAATACACAGCTGTGGCTTTGTTTATATTTTTAATGGTGATTACTGTTTTAATATTTGTGATTTTTGGAGACTCTTAGAGTTGGGTGTGATTGTACAAGCTTGTAATCTCAGACCCCCGGAGTCTGAGGCATCCGGTTTGCAGGACAGCCTTGCTAATGACAATCTCTCCCTGGAAACCCACTGTTCATGCCAAACAGTGAATCATATGGGCAACCTTCACTCTCCTTTGTGTCCTCAAATCACAATTCCTCAATCTCATCCACAGTCCTGTAGCAGATTGCCTTCAGGGAATCTGTCTTCCTTTTTCATCTGTTCCCCGTAGACTCCACATATCCTCATTTCAGGCCTAGCCTTCTCGCCTGTGCTCCCTATCAGGCCTCCTACACTTCTGGCTCATTCCCAGTCCAGCATGTCAACTCCTAATATCTAGAAACAAGTTTCACTCAGACTCCCAGTAGCCATAGCTTTCAGGGATTTAAAAGAATTCCTTATATGGAAAACTACAAACACTACACACTCTACAAGAGGAAACCAAAGAAACAGAAACCCAAGTCAAAGGCACAGAAAATATCATCAAAAAAAAATAACAGAAAATTGTTCTTATTCTAATGAAGGAGGTGTCTGTCAAGGTGCAAGAAGCATGCAGAACACCAAGTAGACTGGACCAGAGAAAAACACATAATAAACAAAACAATAAAATTATAGAACAAGGGAAGTATATTCAAAGCTGCAGAGAAAGAAGACTGAGTAACATATAAAGGCAGACTTCTTCGAATAAAACCTGACTTTTCAGCAGAGACTCTAAAAGCCAGAATTGCCTAGACAGATGTTTTACAAACTCTGACAGACCACGGATTCAAACTCAAACTACAGTACTCAGCAAATTTTCAATTACAATAGGTGGAGAAAGAATAACATTCCAGGACAAAACAAAATTTAAACAGTATCTAACTACACATTCAGCTCTATAGAAGGTGATAGAAAAAAAACTTCAACCTAAAGAGGGTAACCACATCCAAAGTAACCAAAGAATAAATAACTGCAGACCAGCAAAGCAAAAGTGAGTGGGACCCACACCACCATAGCAAAACAATAGTATGCTGGTTTAAATAAAAATGATTCCTGATAGGAATTGGCACTGTTAGGAGGGATAGTCTTGTTGTAGGTGTCATCGGGGGGCAGGCTTTGAGGCTTCAGAAACTCAAACGAGGCCTAGCACCTCAACTGTCTCTTCCTGCTTCCTGTAGATTCAGATTTGGAACCCTCAACTACCTGTCTAGCACCATGTCTGCCTGTGTGCCAACAATATGGCATAATATAAAATTAATACACAAAAAACAATAGTCCTCCGAGATGCATATGACAATTAGACTGAGAAAAAAATTAGAGAAACAATGTGTTTCACAATAGCCACAAAATCTCAGGGTAACTTTAACTAAGCTACTGAAAAACGTGTATAATAAAAACTTTACAGCACTGGTGAAAGAAAGTGAAGAAGATGCCAGAAAGATCTACCATGCTCATGGTTTCATAGTATTGATAAAATAGAAAATGGTCATTCCACCAAAAGTAATGTATAAATTCAATGCAATACCCATCAAAATTTGAAAACAATTCTTCACAAAACTTGAAAGGATAGTTTTCAGCTCTATATGGAAACACAAAAACCCAGGATAGTGAAAACAATCCTGAATAATGAAAGAAATGCTGGAGCAGTACCATTCCCAACCTCAAATTACACTACATAGCTATAGTAATGGAAACAACATGGTACTAGGATAAAAACAGAACCGAATTGACTTGACCCACACATAAATCCACACACGTATGGACACTTGAAATTTTGATAATAAAACCAAAAAATATACACTGGAAAAAAGACAGCATGTTCCATGAATAGTACTGGTCAAATTAGACATTGGCACATAGAAGGATTCATGTAGACTTATGTTTATCACCCTGCACAAAACTCAACTCCAAATGGACCAAAGATATCAACGTAAGGGTAGATACATTGAATCTTGATAGAAGACAAAGTGGGGCTGATCATGAGCTTAGCAGGACAGGAAAAGACTTTCTGAGCAGACCACCAACAGCATAGACACTAAGACCAACAATTAATAATGGGACGTCATGAAATCAAAAAACTTTTGTAAGGTAAAGGATGCCATCATTTGGGCGACGCAGCAAATTACAAAATGGGAAAAGTTTCTTATTAACCACACATCTGATAAAGAGCCAATACTTAAAATATATAAAGAACTCGAAAACTGGACATCAATTAAACAAGTAAGAAGATTCTTAACAGAAGAAAAGTAAGTTTCTTGAGATGTACTCAAATGTCAGGAGCCATAACTGGACAAGCTAATAACTGGCAGGTGATCATCCTGAGATGGTCTGCCTTGGATTATTATATAATCTGTGACCCATATTAAGCAAGGCTGTAAGGGATTCACTTTAGGAAAGATTCTTGCTACTAAAACGCTTTTCCTGTTATTATTAACCACATATAACAAACTGTTCTTTGGAGCAGATCTCTGCAGATCTATGAAGATGTACTGTCTTGTAGTGATGACTTTTTAAGTCTTAATAATGATCCTATAAGAATTCCTAAAATTATAACAGTGATTACTAAGCTCTTTTATAGTGAGACTGCTATTAAGTCTCTTTCTGATAGTCAAAGCTGCAGTGAGACCGCTGCCAGTCTCCCAAGTGTCACCAGGTAATTGCTCTTAGATGGTAACCAGACTTTCTCTGACTCAGAGCACATTCCAAGAGGCTGTAAAACAATTAAACCTCTAAAAGGTCATAAAAAGGGAACTAATGATTTATTATAGGTGCTAGGACAGAGTATAAAATATTGACTGGGTTTATCTATACCAAACTTCACTAATAACTTAGTTATGGTTTTAAACCTTCAGTGAACCTGTAGAGCTGAGACAGGTGATGGGTGTTTAGCCAGATAATTACTCCTGATGGATATGCATGTACACATTCTGTTGTAAACTTCTATTTCATTTTATGATTTGATATTTTTGTGTGTGAACTTGTGATGAACTTTGTGACATGTGATCGTGTATTCTGAATGATGTTTAAGTGCTGAGGACATAGAGAAGAGTCAGAACTTAGATGAAGAGAGCTGAGCAGATCTGAGTGAAGGAGAACTGAACTGAGCAGAACTGAGCTGAAAAGATCTGAGCTGAGAAGAAACAAGCTGAGAGAGGAACTGAGTTGAGGAGAAGTTTTTAGACAGAACACTTTTCGACAGAACTGAACTCAAGAAGAACTCAAGTATAGGTATAGCATTGGGAGGAAAAACATTGAGAGTAAGAGCATTATTGGGACATCAGAGCAGGAGGAGAGAGCAAGATTAGAAGAAGGCAGAGTAGAGACTGTAGGTAACATAAAATACTAAGAGAGCAATGTGCAGAATGCAGAGGGAAAGAGGAAAAAGAAGAAGTTGCAGAGAGCAGAAGGAGCAGGCAGCTTCTCCTACCATGGGACAGAACAGGTCATTTCTCAATAAAAAGGCAGACTTAGTCTTATGAAAAGGAATAAGCTTTTTTTTTCTTACAAATGGATTTAATTCATTTAGCATTAGAAGGGTAGACGCTTTTTCTTTCTCTATGCAATAAAGATTGGAGCTCATTTTTCTGAGCTCCAGAATGAGTGAGTTCTTTCTGCACCAATGCTTGGTCTTTTGCTCCATATGCATATATAAGTGCAGATGTGTGTGTGTAAGTATGTAATTGTGAGTATGTATGTGTGTATATATGTAAGAATGTAATTGTGAGAATGCATGTAAGCTGAACCCAACTGTATGAGTGGAAATGTATAAATATGCATTCATGAATCTGTATATGAACTTATATAAGTTTATGCATATTTGCCTATGTAAAAGTTTTTCCTTTTGCAAGGGCTATTCACTTCCCTTCAATCAATAGAAATTTATTGCTCCAAACTTCCCCATAGCCTGACAAGCAAGAGATATAGGAACAAAATGGAAAAGGCTCTAGCAGTTAATCCTCTACTTTATCTCCTGCTGTTTTAGAATGAGATGCTAAGTGCCAGAGACTGTAGTTTCTGGCCTCAAAAGAACACAGAAGGCAGGTGAGCTACAGTAGCAGAGCATAGTGACTTAGACATAGATAAGTAAATCAGCTACAATAACATAGTAACTTAGACTTAGATAAGTAAACTTATTATTATACAGCAACCCTAAATATCTCGTAAGACAAAGTCTTACCCTCTGCTGATGCTCTTTCCCCTCAGCTGCCTCAAGAAGAACCAGCACGAAAGCAGACCCTTGCTGGGGCTGCCTGCCCACCCCCCCACATATTCAAAGAAATGTTTGACATCCTTAACGATTGGATAAATGAAAATAAAAATAACTTAGAGTTTTACCTTGCAGCAACCAGAATGGCCAAGATGAATAAAGCAAATGATAGCTCATATTGGTGAGGATTTGGAGTAAGCAGAATGAATGGATAAATGGATAAAAAAGAAACATTGTACACTTACACAATGGAATATTACTCAGCCACTAAAAAATGAAATTATGAAATTCTTAGACAATTGTATAGAGCTAGAAAAATAAATCATGCTGACTAAGGTAGATCAGACTCAAAAATACAAATATGTTATGTATTATTTATGTGTGGATGTGTGGATTTAGCTGCTTACCCAAGGGAGATAGAAGAGATAGTAATAGAAACATGAGAAGGAGCTAGAACAGGAAGACCAAACAGGGTTTGGGTGGGAAGAGGAGATGAGGAAGGAAGTAACTGAAACTAAGGGCTTATTGAGGCATGTTATAGAGCAAGCATAGTACAATAGAAGCTTCCTAAAATACACACACACATGGAGACAATCTAAAGTAAATTGCCAAATATTAGGGAAGACAGAGTCCCAGCTGGACATCCCTTGCCACCAAATGAAGCTTCAGTATTGTAAATGAGTTCCATCAAATCTAATTGTTGGCCAAAGAGTTCCCATAGGAATCCCTGAACAACCCAGGCTGTTACTGAAGTTATAGGTTGCTCTCCACAAACTAAAGGAAAGATCCTAGTGCTGAAGACAAGGCCTACACAACTCACTAAAAAATGTACAAGTTGAGCTGGTGCCTACATTGCCTATTCCTTCATCCATAATGAGTAGTGTCCAGTTTACTGGAAGTACTCAGTATGCTACCAAGGGAGGAAGGTAAGTATCAACCCAGATGCAAACCCTTTGATCTATAATTATGACCTGCATGCATGCAAGATGTGTTGGTGCAACAGTGGCACAAAGCTTGGGGGGTAACCAACCAATATCTGGCTGCATTTAAGGTCAACTCCATAAGATTGAACCCATCACCAACACTGCTTTGGTAGCCAAGACTAGGTAGACTAGTGAACTTCGTGAAAACTAAGGGCTACTGTTCTACTCAAGGAAATTGCAACAGAATAACTCCTAAAGCCACTCTGCTATAACTCATAGATCAGTGTTTTACTCATCTGAAAACAGAGAATCTTCCTCCTTCAACAGTTGGGAACAAATACAGAAACCCACAGCTAGACAATATGCAGAGAGTAAGAGACCTTGGAACACTCGGTTCTAAATGGGATCTCTCCATCAAGTCCCTCTCCTCAGGGAACTCTGTAGGAGAGAAGGTAGAAAGATTATAAGAGCTAAAGGTGTTGGAGGACATTAAAGAAACAAGGCTTTTCTTGTTGGACTGACTCACATATGAGCTCACAGAGATGATGGCAGCACATACAAGGCGTACATTTGTCTGGACCTGATGGGTTTCCAGTGCTGAGAGGGGATGTGGAGCAAAGCCCACATCTCTAACACAGAAGCTGTCTCCAGTTGATAACTCCTTGCAATTGAAAACATAGTTTTCTCTAACAAAGTCTCATTGGGCATACAAACTGTATTTAAGGGCAGGCCACACAAAATGAACTCAATAGCATTTGGGAGGGTTTCTTTTGTATCATAGCGACTAGTCAGGGCTCCTCGCCCCCTCTTCTCTTTGACAGCTTACAGGTCCTCGTGTATGTATTATAGCCTTTGACTTTGTGTTTTTATGGGATTTCTCTGTGTGTGAATGTACATATCTCTGCATTTCTTGAGCTTTTCCTTTAGCTCTTTGTTTTGTCCTATTCTGGTTCATTTTATATAATTTTATTCTATGATATTTTTGGATACCTGTCTATATCCAGTGAGGGGGTGGCGGGGGTGGGGTGGAAGATTTGGGTGGATGGAGAAGAATGGAGGCTATGGGAAGAGCCAGAGAAGGGAAAACCTTAAACAGAATGCATCAAAAATGTATTCCAATTGAAATGAAAATGAAACAAAGACATTTATTGAAATATGTCCAGTTCCATCTCATAGCAGGTCACTTTCAGAGAATATTCTAGATCTTCTAGAGAAAAAAATGTGGACTCTTATGTTGGTTTCACAGTGTATGTCAGTATATATCTTAAGACTTTCACCCTTTCTGTGCCTTTTCATTAAAATTTATTTCTTAGGACAGCAGACATGTGCACCCTGATTTTGTAAATCCAGTGAACTGTACTTGTCTCCCTGCAGACTCCCTCTTCTCTGTCATACTAGAAAGCTCTGACCTCATTAAGTGTAAGTGGTAGTAGGGTTCATGTCACAGTCAACCAGTGAAGCAAGCTATAAGAGTCAAGTCCAGATGACTGAGCCAGGGAAATAGCTACCACACCCACCAGAAGTATGTCTGTATCTATGAATTTGGCTGCATCAAGGGTTCCTGCCTCCTCTAGGCTCCACCCTTAGAACCCATTCACAATTCTTCTGTTATACCATTATGAAATGTCCTATAGCTACTCAGTATCCCATTTCTGGTGATCTGAATAGTTATGGACTCCACAGACTCCTGTGTTTGAATGCTTGTCCCACAGAGAGTAGCACTATTATGAGGTGTAGCCATGTTGGGGAAAGTGTGTCACTGTATAGGTAGGCTTTATGGTCTCCTATGTCCAAGCTAAACTCAGTGTGGAACACAGTCCCCTTCTTCTGTCTAAAATCAAGATGTAGAACCTTCAACTCCTTCTGCAACGTCATGTCTGCCTGCATGACGCCATGCTACCTACCATGATGATAATGGACTGAACCTCTAAAACTGTAAGCAAGCCCCAATTAAATGTTTTGGTATTGCTGTTGTCATTGTTGTTTGTTTGTTTGTTTTATTTAAATAAGAGCTGCCATGGTCATGGCATTTCTTCACAGTTGTAAAATCCAAACTAAGATACCATTCAAGTTACGTGCCCTGGGGAAGTTGTTGCAGGATTTTGGGACACAGGATTCAAGTTGCTTCTGTAGATGAGAAGTAATACTAAACAAAAGGGAAGCTGGACATATAAAAGTAACCCTACTACAGATAAAATTACATCTCGCCCTTCACATAGTGATAGTGGGTGACTTCAATACCCCATTCTCACCAATTAAACAGGTAATCAAGACAAAAACAAATTATGGATTTAAGACAGTCAGTTTCATCAGGGTTCTAACACCTGTCTCGAATATCAGAACCCTGTTCTTGCCAATGAATGCCCATCTCTCACAGAAGAAAGCTGGCCAGGCTACATTGAAAGTAGCATCATATTCTATCCACCCACATGACTGAATTTTATGCTTTCTTTTATTGATATTAGCTAAATAATAAATGAGAGCCTTAACAGTGTTATGATGATGGTTTCCTTGGTTCTCAGACCTGACTGAAGCTGGAATCTAAGCCTGCCTTTTCCCACCTGTAAGCATTCCAGTGCACCCCAGGAGGACTCCATCCCACAGTTGGTCACCATCATTCCTGCTGGCACAGTCAAGCACAGTAGTCATTTAGGGTCCCATGGAGGTTGCAGTAGGTCTTGTGCCACCACAGGGAATATACCGAATAATTATGATACCAATGTATGCCGCAGCTTCTCAATCTTGGTTCCCACCTCCAGTGTCTGGCTCTGTACTCAAGCCCAAGGAGAAGCTGAACTATGTACATCTATGGTGTAGGTAGATGCTTGTGAATGTTAGAATTTTAGAAAAATCTTCCTAAATGAAGTACTGTGATATGGCAATAGGACACAAATTAGAAGTAAAGAACCAGAGAAAGGAGGTGAGAAAATGTCATCAGATCAATGATAGCCACTGTGATCAATGCTAGTCCAAAATGAATGCAGTTTAAAAATTAGGGGGTGTGACTTTGTTAAAAAGAATAACTCTTTATGGTTACTTTAAGATAACTTAAGACTGAGATTACTTAATGAATTTTGTTCCTCTAAGTATATCTTTGACACATGAGAAATAAAGAGATAGAAAGAAAAATTCTTTAATCATGATACAAACGATAATACAGATCTGTTTAGCACTAGCCAGTCACACAGAGAAAAAGAAAAACTGAGATGTCAGGCTTTAGTGTGTATCAGAAAGTTCAGTTCCATGGAGAGAAACCAGAGGAGAGAAGGGAATGTGGGTATCCCACTGGAAACACTGGCTGTCTCTGCACATATTATTGCAGGCTCACAAGCCACATTTGTCCCACAGCTTTTGAAAGAAGTGACCTGGGAAGCAATATGCTTTAGTTTTAGTATTAGTTTGTTTTCTAGTTGCCCTGAATAAAGACTTAAAAGAAATACTTTGAGAGAGGGTCAGCCGTTTTTATTCTGGCTGTTTCATTCCATCAAGGTAAGAATGGCATGACAGAGTTCTTTGCATTGGGAGCATGTAGAAAGGACCCTTCATAGCTTAGTGAATCAGGAAGCAGAGGGCAGGGATGGAACAGGAGGGAGACAGCATTTTTAAGACTCGGTCCCTCAGACCCCCATGTACTTCATCAGAATTCTACCTCTTAAATGTGTCCCTCCCTCCACCTAACGACCAAGACAGGACCCCTGTGGAGGTGGAGGATACTTTGTGCATATAAATACACATACTGAAAATCTCTGAGCAAAAACCCACTAGAACTTAGACTACACAGTTTGTACGATTCTCTTGGTGAGCGTCTGCATACACCAGTGACTTAATGAGTCATCAATATAAGAAACCCTAATAGGATCTGAAGTGATGTCTCTGAGAAGTACCTGCTGCAGAAGCCGAAAGACCTGAGCTCATTTCCTCAGCACCCTCTGCATGTATTGTAGCAGGAGCACCAGGGTGAGTGAGATCTCTGAGACTCTTTGACCAGCCGGCCTAACTGAAGGATAATCTCCAGGTTCAGTGAGAGTCCCTAGCTCAAAAAGAGAAAAAGGAAGAAAAAAAATCAGGTGAATGGGAACTGAGGAAGTTGCCCACCATGGATGTCTAACATTCACAAGCATCTACCTACATCAACATTAACAGGTACATGTGCACACACGGAATTGGAGAGAGAGAAAGAAAAGGTGAGGGGAAGAGAAAGGAAGAAGGGATGGAAAGAGAGGCAAGGGAGGAATGAAGTGAGAGAAAAGAAAGGAGCAGAACTTGGAGGAGGAGGAGGAAGAGGAGGAGGAGGGAAAGGAGGAGAAGGAGGAAGAGGAGGAGGAAAAGGGGGGGACATTTACTATGACATGATACATCTATAACATCCTAAGAACTGGTACAGGCAAAGCTGCTTTCACTCAAAAATCTCAGAATATACATTACATTCATCAGCACTAGGTTAAGAACTAAATGTCTTATCCTCTCTTCTTTGATCTACTTTTGTAGACCAAACACACAAAACACACGTAGTCTACAAATCCAGTATGGGCATCAGATACAGTATTATAAGTGAGGACACTTGGCAGATTATAAAGCAGTCTGAGTTTATTGCATGGCTATTAAGAAATCCAATTTTATTGCCTAATTTAAACAAGGCAATTGCTTTAGATAGAGTTCTCCCTTATAACGTTAATTCATTTTAGCACAAAGAAAACAAGGATGTAATATGAGTATTTTTACTAATCAATTTGTAAGTAAATTACAGATAAACTTAGCATGTTAGTGAATTAATAAATTTCTTGCAGAGACTAGCAGCAGCAGGAAGAGTTGTGTAGATGGAAAACTTTCGTGTATGTGTAATGAAAAGGAATAGACATTTCCCTCCACTTTCTTCAGAGATGCAAAGATTCCTGTTTGTACAGATCCATGTCTAACATTCCACTACGCTTGTCTCATCCCCATGTGAATGTGAATAGAAGCCTCTAGAAGTTCTGATAATAAAGGGAGGGAGGCAATCTCAAGGCATGCACCCTGGGGACTTCCACTGGCCTCAGCTCCTTCCCCTGGAGGGTACTGGATTGAGAGTGTTTTGCTAATGATAGTGTTAAACCTGTAAGAAAAATATCAGCTTGAAATTTACAGCCCAACTTCACTGATACACCCGTGAGCATAGATTCTTCAGAAGCGCAACTGAGAAAAGTGTGGAAGCTTCTGAAATGCCATGTTTGTTTGGTTACCAAGAAGGTCTGGAGACTAAACCTCTGCCTGTGAGGTACACAGCACAGGGGTTTATTCCTACAGAACCACAGGGCAAAGGGACCTGGTCTATTACGCTCTGCAATAACATGCCAGATAGTCCTTGAATTTCTCTCGAGGGAGTTCAGGGCTAGTTATTATCTCAGCTAGGTTTCAAAATCATCCTCCTTGTCCATAGCCATCATGGTTTGTAACACCACACACACACACACACACACACACACACACACACACACACACACACACACACACACACACACCATCCTGATGGAATGCATCAAACATTAAAGTCCATGATGATTTTAATCGAAAGCTCTGCAACTCTTCAAAATTGCTTCCTAGGCATCTGCTGATTGAGCCTTTTACAGTGTAAGTTGATTATAAGTATGCATTTTTAAAAAATTAAAATCAGGCCTATGGGCTAGAAAGTTGACTCAGCAGCTCAGAGCACTTGCTGTTCTTGGAGAGGACCTGGGTTCAATTCCCAGCAGCCACATTAGGAAGTTTACGCCCATCCAAAACTCTGACGGTCATCAGGTTTTAATGTCCTCTTTTGATTTCTAAAGGTGCCTGCAAACAGGTGTTACACACAGATATACTTAGGCATACACATGTACACATACACACAGAACATAAAATTAAGTCTTTAAGATCATGGGCTTGGCCTGTCAGAGTTTGATCTCTTGAATCTGCACAGTGGAGGTCGAGAACTGATGCCTGGAAGTTGTCCCCTGACCTCTGCATGCACACTACAGCATGCTGTGCCCCTCCCACAAGCAACAGATATAAAATAACTTCAAAACTATTTTTAAAATGTGAACACCATTTCCCACTGCATAATGCAGGTACTTATGGAAGGGGTCTGGGGGAATGTTTCCAGTTAATTGTCAAAAGTTGCCATAAACCATTACCTCTAATGGGGAGCCCAGGGGGCAGCCACTCCCAGTGTGACTGGCTAGACATACCAGACTATCCTGAAAGGAAGGCATTGACATAGTAACCAGTGTAGATGAGCTGAGGGCTGAATCGCTATACATCAGCACATAGCATGAAATAGTGTGGACGGTCCCAGTGACAACTGGAGAACAGAATCAATGAGGAAAACACAAGGCAGTGTGAGAAGAATAACTGTACTCTGCTGCTCTCAGTTAGAGGCGCGCCTGTCAGTAACGTTCACTCACGTTAGTTGTAAGTCTACGTAATTGTGCTTCCTGCTGATATTTTGGCAAATTTGTCCTCAGCATGAACACTAAGTCTCCACGTGAAATTATAATAACTTGCAATATGCAATGTTCAATGGTTTATATGTATATACATTTAGGTTAACTCTTGGTTAAGCTATGGAGACTCTTTGTGATACAGCGTGAATTCCATTCTGTATGTATTTGTCATGATCCCAGTTCCAAGGCACTAAAGCAAACAGAGGTGAGGGACAAACAGGGCAGACCAAGAAGACCTCGTCTGTATTCAAGTTTGCTTGGAAGACATACAAGATTCATAGTTGTATGTCTGCCTTTGTTTGGACTGATAGTTTCACGGTTCTCCTGGTATTTAATTGTAGTCTCATCTGTGCTGTCTTTCTTATATTACTAAATGAAAATATTTCCTAGAATAATGAAGCACTCCAGGCAACTTTAAAGACCAAAAATGTCTATGGCAATTTGAAAGTGAACATGAGCTAAGGTAATGGCTGAGATGTTAGCGTCCAGACATAACTGCCACTGTATTTAGACTGGGAAATTTTATTTTTAACCAGGAAATAATTAAAATGAAGTACATACGTGTTGTTTCTAACAAACATTAGGCTACCATATGAAAGTTTAGTAACTAGAGAAATGCTATGCTCTGTAGATAGGCAGCTGTGTCAGCATGGACCACCCCAAAGAGCTGGCTATACAATAGAAGCCAATCAACATCCATAATAACCTTATGAAGACATAAAGGAGAGGGGATGAGAGGGTCTGGAGAAATAACTCCCTTGGTAAAATGCTTGCCTTGTAGGCATGAGGACATGAATTCAATTTCCAGCACCCATATAAAAATCCTGGCATGACTTGCTGACCACAATTAACAAGGTCTCAAAGGATGTGGAAGATGTATCTGAAGATGAAAATCAAGGTTCTTCTTATTACTCCACATACATGTGCACACAAGGACACATGCATCCATACTCACATGTACACATGTGTGTGTATGTGTGTGTGCACGCAAATGCACATACACACACACACAGAGAGACGAATAAGGAGATAAATTCTTATGGGAATTTCATTTCAAGCAAGCACAGAGTGCTTGAATATTGAGTAATATTCAAAATGCAAAAGGCTCATGATCATCACTTGAGTGAATTTGCAATTGTCTTTTTCATTAACTAGCAGTGAGCTAATGAGAATGGTCATATTGCAGAAAGAAACTCTCATCAGTCGGAAACGGAGCCTTTGTTTTAGCAAATGCTGTGTTTATATCTGAAGGAAGAGAAGACTATGCAAGGCAGAAAACACTAAGAAACTAGGATACTATTGTGTTTAGGTGAAAATTAGGGGGTGATAGTCAAGTTCATGTTCTTTTTGTGGTGCAATACTACAAGAGATCAGAACCAGGGATGCACCCCTGCTTTTCAGAGACACTTTTTAATTACCAGCTGGGTGGTGTTGATGAGGTTTGAGTACCACTTGACTGAACACAGAGAACCCAGATTGCATTTCTGAGTATAGGAGGAGGTTCCTAGACCCTCAACAAGATGAACATTTGGATTGGCAGTCTCAGGAAAGTAAGGCTATCCTTACTTTGTGTGGGGAAGGGGGGCTTGTGGTCATCTGGTAGTCTCAGTGAAACAAAATCAGAGGAAGAAGAAACTTTTCCTTGTTTTATTGCCTCTCTGCCTAAGCTGGGGCATCTCATCTCACACTCTCAGTCCTTTACACTTAGATTTACCCTATTGGGTTCCCCAGTTTTCAGAACTTAAAGTCATGCTGAAATTCACTGACTTTCCTTGGCTCTAATCTACAGATGTTTGGACCTCTAAACTCTCCAATCTCCTATACTTACTACAGCACTCTGTATATACATATGTGATGATCTCCACAACCACATATTCAAGTCCTCACATAAAACTCAAACATTTCAGTTACTGTGGCCCTGACTGGTACATAATTTGATACCAAGTAGTTCTAGAGGAACATTCTTTACAAGGGTTTTCTGAATTGGTTATGTGGTTAGAAATTGGTTGTCTAATCTTATTAGGCATGAAGATTCTACCATCTCCACTTCCAGAAGTAAAGAATACTGTGCAATCCAGGGCCCAAGCAACTTTTGAAGATATTGAACCCTCCACATTAGATGTCCCCTATCAGCCATCAGAAAGCATTGAGGGATTAAATAATGCTGTAAATCACATTTGCGACAAACAGTTTTGGAAAACTAAGACATATAGAGACATTGTCTTGTTGCTCTCAAAGTCACTGTGAATGGTACAGCAGAAGACAAGAATGGTGGTCTGAGGTTTACGTCCCAGCTCTAGTGCCACAGAAACAGGGCAGGAACTTGCATGCATGTCCTGTTGTTTCCAGTGCTACTTCAAAGCACACAGAGTGCCTCAACCTGCAAATTGTTCAGTTGCAATGTTATTTGAACTCACAATCTCACAAGCTATATGTTATTAAAGAAATAGGTTTTATGGAGAAAAAACAATCAATGATGTAGATCCCAATATGAATGGCACTCTCAGCTAGGCAGCCTAGGACAGCAGTGTGACACTCTTGAAACTTAGTGGTTATTTGCAACTGTGACAGATTGTGAATCAATGGGTTCATCCAAAAGAAGAGCAGAGACTTGTGCATGCACACACACATTCTTACGGCATCCCTATGTATAGGCAGTTCCTCCTCACAATGCAGACACACGTATTTTGATGAAATTACATCTATCATAGGTGGAGGGCTTGGCAATGTTCCACAGTCAAATAACAGAACATGACCATGAGATCAACATCAGAGAGAGAGAGAGAGAGAGAGAGAGAGAGAGTCTTCAGTGACTCCAGATAACTACAGCCTGGTGACTACTGGCTGGAACATCTTCTGATGTCCCTGAGATATTTCATGTCATTCACATAGTAGACATTGACAGAAGATTCTCAGAACTCATGATGACCATGCTGGCTTCCATGGGTAGCATGTTACAGTGCCAGCAGCAATTGAAATAAAGTTGTTACAAAAGCAATGTCTGAGCAGAGCAAAAAGAGTATGAGAACCACATGCATGTGCCTCCCCACTCCAGCATCCTCCACAGTGTAGTGATAGGTAGATACTAAGGCAGATCTTGCTGGATTTCATGGCACTCCATGTGCACCGTGTCTTGTGTAAACATGGAATAAATAACATATTACACCCTATTTTCATTGTGTTTTTATTTGGACATGTTCCTAAACATATTGCTTTTGTTTTCTGTTTTACTTAAAATCATTTTGAACATGTTCTGACGGAAATTACACCCTTTCTCCATCAGGTCATTGACATGACTTACAAGTTGTGATTCCTTAACTGTAGGTATTTGAGCCACAAGTGAGCTTTATTTTTTTAATTTTTCAGGATAGAAGTGTAGAGGGAATACCCTGTGTGTTATATGGATGCATCCTCTGTCAATTTAAAAATCTATGGCCTGTGGGAATGGGTAGAATAGAAGGTAGACATCTGGGAGACAGAAAGAATTCTGGGATAGAGTGAGGAACAGAGAGATTCTCCCAGGAAGATGTGAGGAGAAGGTACCTGAGCACAGGTAACCAGCCACATGGCAGAACATAGATTAGAATAATTGGGTTATTTTAAGTTATGATCTAGCGAGAGAACAGCCTAGCTATATGGCCAAGGTATTCGTAAATATGTTTCGAGTCTGAGCCTTCTTTCTGGGAGCATGGGGCTGGGAGGAAGAACCAAATCTAACTTTACATAGAAGACCTTTTGGGTTGACTCGAATAGGTTTAAGGCCTTACGAAGATGTCAATTTATGGGACTAAAAAGCCTGATGTATTCTAAGTGTGACAGCAGAGGATGGCCATCATGGAAGGGGCTGTGACACCAGTTCATCGTTGGCTTCCCAGGAGGTTTTGAGAGATGAGACACGTGACTGGAATAGTAGAGCATCCAGTCCCTGGCCCTGCCATTTACTTCTCTCTGTGAGCATAGACTTTTATTATTCCACCTGCAAATGAGAGGGCTTGAAGATTCTTAAGGCTGCATTATTCCGTGAATTCATTTCACACAGCAGATCATTCATTTTCTCTCTTTCAAAGTAATTCTTCTGCAGATGGCTTTCTGTCGCTCCGCATGGCATATAATTTTCTTTACTAAGGCACTCTGATTATTGAGTCAAGATATAACATGACTTTCTCAAGTACATAAACTTATTCAAAATACATATGTGTTGGAGATTAAGAGTCGTTGCCTTTACATTTAAAATGCTCTTGCATTTTTAAGGCAGCATAGGCCTTAGGTTTGTGGTGGGTAATCTATATTAACATAATTCTTCTGGGAAATAAAGTAAGAAAATCACAGCAAGCACAGGACTTAATCTTGCCCAAATTGAAGCTATGGAAGCCACTCCACACTCATGATTTTTATGATGGGTGGGGATTCATTAATTGTGTGCTAAGAGTCAGGGTATGCCCTTCTATACCAAGGTCTGGACTCAGAAATGACACTTTGCTGCCTGTTGACTGATACTGCAGTCTATAAGGGATTTTTGTACCCGCCATCCTCACTTAACTTCCCATTACTCAGGTACACTCCAGACTCCCTTTCCGGGGGAGCAAGTGGTACAAAACACAGATAGATTAACAATTTTTCACTCATTATAGACAGACTTTCCAAACAACACTGCAAACCACATCAAGACAGTCATGAGTTAAGAGACGATGAGGTGTGTACTTTCTGAGAGTCTCTGCAGGAATCCCTGTGGTGCACTTACACTGCATAGCGCCCCATCTGCTCACGAGAGAGCATGCGTGACATGTCAGTCAAGAGGCCCTGTGTTTCATGCGTGAATGCAACAGCCTGGTAGAGGTGCTAGGACTGACTGGATCATAATATGACTCACCAATGAGCCAAATTAATGAGGTCTGTCTCTACTAAATCAAGGCAGTCCTGCATGCGCGTAGGCTCTATTTTTTAAAAAGCCACTGTGAATGGAAAGAGTTGAACAGGACAGCGTTACCCAGCCACCCCCACACACCCCCCACATATAAATGTATATTTATATATACTCACACATTTAAAGAGACATTAATATACTATATCTGGATTTACTTAGTATAGTTATGAATGCAAAAAGGCATCTGAATGTTTTTGAGACACTTGATATTTGTAGAACATGATGGAGTGGAAGACTCCAGGAGGGGTGGGTGGGCCTTAGGGGAAGGTTTTCTCCTCACTCAAGCCACTAGTTTGCAATCAGCTTCAGTGAGGATGAAATTGCCTGGATACTGGGGCAGCCTGCTCACATGGCTTAGGGAACAAATGAAGTCAGCGTCCGAGGAGGGTGAAGGCTTGCCCTTCACTCCAGCACCTCCGTCGCACATGCTCAGTCTCATCTCCCAGGAACCAGTATGAGTTTAGTATTAAAACAATAAAAATCCAATTCAAATTCTAGGAAGATAGAAACCGGCTGGCCTCCCCTTTGTTGCCTGACAGAAACACAAGAAATTTCGTGAGGAATGAATAGGCATTAAAAGTATCAGTGAAAATTTCCATTCATAAAGACGGCATGCAGGAAGGCACAGCTGAACCCAATACACTACAAAGAAACGATTGGAAAGATAGATTAAGACTATACCTAAGCATAGTCAATATGTACAAAGGCTAAAAGACGTGATAAGAGCATCACACAAAAGAGATGTCTATACATCAGTCAGAGCAGGACTCTCTCCTGCCTAGCACCCTTGAGAAGTGCCACACAGAATAGCATAACCCACTCAAGCTCAGGAAGGGTGATAACAGCTCAGAGTGAGCTAGAGCCACAGAGAGGGCCTGCTCAAGAGTGGTGCTGTCCCCCTAGAACAACAAAAAATCACTTTGCATTTTCCCCAGGGGGCTAAGCAAGGAACCATGAAGGGATCACTCTATTCGGAGAAAACATGCACAAGCTCTCCTGTGAGAACCGAACTCACAGTCAGACACCTTGAGGATGAGGGTGGAGCACTAAGCCGTGGTGAGACTCCAGTGCTGGAGGCTCAGACAGAAAGCTGGACAACCCACAGCTGGAGGTCAGTGGTTAGTGACGAGACGCTCCAGCATGCCACGTTTCCCATTTTTCCTGCCATGCCAATCATAACCTAATACTATGCATCACATAAAGAAAAAAGATAGAAGAGAGAGAGAGAGAGAGAGAGAGACAGACAGACAGACAGACAGACAGACAGACAGACAGACAGACAGAGAATAGGAGAGGACTTGGGAAAGTGCAAGCTTTAGAAAGAGTGGGAGGGGATTAAAGAGACAGAGGGGGATTCACACAGTCTAAGTACATTATATACATTGTATACAATCTAAATACATTATATACATAGCACATAATCTGAATACATTATATCTATGTATGAAATGAACAAGCTAAATTTAAAAACATGAAACAAGGAATGGAGCAAAATCAACACAACAAAACTCTGAAGTTGGAAACTAGTAATTGTCTTTTGGAGTCTAACTAGGGTTAGTAATGATGTTTTCCCAATTAAAAAACGGGGTACAGAGCTAAACAGAGAATTCTCAACAGAGGAATCTCGAATGGCCAAGAAGCACTTAAAGAAATATTCAACATGCTTAGTCTTTAGGGAAATGCAAATCAAAACAACTCCAAGATTCTACCTCACACCAGTCAGAATGGCTGAGATCAAAAACTCAAGTGACAGCCCATGTTGGCAAAGATGTGGAGAAATAGGAACACTTCTCCATTGCTGGTGGGATAACAAACTGGTACAACCACTATGGAAATCAATCTGGTGGTTCCTTAGAAAACTGGAAATACTTCTATCTGCTATACTGCTCCTGGGTGCATACCCAGAAGATGCTCTGCTATACCACAAAGACATGTGCGCCACTGTGTTCATAGCAGCCTTACTCATAATAGCCCAAAGCTGGAAATAATCCAGATATCTCTCAACTGAAGAATGCACACTGAAAATGTCATTCTTTTACACAATAGAATATTATTCTATGCCGCAACTTGCGCCATAGCTGCCGCTGCTCCCGCCGTCACCGCCTCCGAGAACATGGCTGTGCCTCCCACATACGCTGATCTTGGCAAGTCTGCCAGGGATGTCTTCACCTATGGCATTACTGTTTCCTTATCTCAAGTGTTTATGGGGGAGAAAGCCAATTAGCTCCAAGAAATCCCTGGAAGGAGCTGACTTATTGAAGAAAGAATAACTCTGAAGCTGTAACTGTACAGACAGAACCACAGACACATATTTTCATAAAACATACAAACATAAGCTATGTAATGAGGTATGGTGGTGCACACCTATGACCCCAGCACTTGAGAGGCAGGAGCAGGAGGATTGCTGGGAGTTGAAGGACAGGCTGCATATTGAGACCGGTCATCTAACTAACCTGGAGAAAGTCACGCTTTCTAATTTCAGACCGTCTCTATAGCTGCAGTGGTGGAGGCTGAGTTCAACCCTGGGCCTTGTGTTTTAAATGTACACAGTTAATTCAGGGTAGCAAATGCTAGCATCTCAACACAGAAGGCTGGAGATCTCTGTCAGGAAAATGGATATTCTATTCCCTGGGAAAAGTAGGTTGTAAACAGCAAAAGACTGCTGTTCTCCAGAGGTGGAAGGGGAGTAGGAACAGGGAAGAAGGAAACTTAGCCAAGCAAATGGCTTCTGAAATGGAATCCTGGATTCTTTCCTTTATGTGCTGAGTGTGGCTGAGCAGAGAAATAAACATTTACTTCAAGTGACAATTAACTATATTATATATTGATTTAATTGCATATGTATATATGGTGTGTGTGTGTGTGTGTGTGTGTGTGTGTGTGTGTGTGTGTGTGTAATTTTCTGGAGATGGCTCCTACCATTTTTTGCCTGGCCTGTGATGGGAGAGCTCTACCTTGCAAGGCCTTCACAGATTTCATCCCAGGAAGGCTTCTTACTGTTGATATGCCTTTTCCTAACACTAATGATTTCTGAGCATCAGCCCAGCCTACTGGGCAGATTTCCTGCAGATCAGCATGAAGATAAACTTTCATGAATTGATGTTGGTCAGATGAATTAATGATTTTATTAAATTCCTGATTTGATTCAAATAATTTTAGAAAGAAGGTTTTAGGAGATGGTTTTAATTCTTTTGTCAGAAAGATATAATAAAGTTGGAATCAAGAATAGAATATACCCTTCCTTTCTAGAACATTAAGAAAAGGCTATATAGGAAGGAATACCATGAGCTTTCACAATTACACTAAAAAAGAGAAATAATCTTGGGACAGATTTGTGATCAAGGGAAAACACTCATTCTAGGTCAGGTCCAAGGATGAGGCCACAGCTGTGCACTATGATAAAGCAAGGCTGTGTGAAACTGTTGCTTTGAACTTATAATGAGCTTGCAGAATGAAACATTGCTTTGAGCTTAATATCAGCATCCTTTTGAAACTCCCATTTTGGGCAATTTTACAAAGAACTTTTGTCTAAGAAGGTATAAGAAGAGAAGAGATAAAAAAAATAATGTGGTGGCATCTGGGTCTGTGATCCATCCATCAAATGTAAATATGTATAGGTCTGTTTGTCTTTACATACCTATTAAGTGTATGTGTATGTGTATGTGTATGTATGTAAGTATGCATGAACATTTGTGGAGTTGATGAGATAGGGCTTGACCAGAGTGTGTGTGTCTGTGCATGTTGCCTGTGTAAAGATTTTTTAATTCTTTTGTTTTTCTTTTATCTCTGGTTCGCAAAGAGTTAATGAGTTCTAAGCCTCTTACCTGGACAGCAAGAAGTCCTTGGGGAAAGAGGGGGAGGAGAAACCAGTGCTTATTAAGGCACAAATAATAAGAAACCAGCGCTTATTAAAGCACAAATACAGAGCCACAGAGTAAGAAACCAGTGCTTACCAGCACAGAACAGTAAGAAAGAGTTAAGTTACCAGAAGCCACTAGTTTCTGGTCCCCAGAATAGTAAGAGAGAGTTACAAAGTCATAGATCATCAGTCTTTGGCCTTCATCCTACCCTGTGTCCCACCTCAGTACTTGTAATGCTGGGGAGGTTCCTGGTGCATGGAGATATGCCCTGCCTCCCCCCCCACACCTCTCTACAAATGGAGTCTGCTCACAGGGAGGCAACTTGCTACTCAAAAGGCCTCATTTCCAGAAACTGTCACTCGGGCCATTCCTTAGTGGGCACAGATGAGGGAGGCTATCCATTTACTTTATTCTGACTCTCCAAGCAAGGGTTGTTAGCAGGTAAAACATTTATTTCCTGCCCTAATCATGTACTTTCGGTCCTAAAATATCATTTAGCTCTGTTTTAGAACTCTAATCAAAAAGAGATTTTAGTCTCGAGATTTTTTAAAATCTCAGAGCTTATTAAATCTTATCTTAGTACATGGGACTATCCTCAACTCAATATATTCTTCATTTTATTCAAACATCTGTAAGAGCTCTCAGCTAATACTGTGTGTTTTGCTTTTTATTCTTCTTTATACATGTGCATGTGTGTGTGCACTTATGTCTGTAGTGTAGATTCATATATGCATGTGTATAGGGGTGTGTGTGTGTGTGTGTGTGTGTGTGTGTGTAAGTCTAAAATGGATGTCAGCAACCTTATTCCACTACTCTCCAATTTATTAATTTTGAGGCAGGGTCTCTCAATCAAACTCAGAGATCATGGATATGGTTAATCTCACTAGCCAGCTTTCTTTGGGAACTCCCATGTCTCTGTCTATAAAGGCTGAAATTACAGGAGAGCCAAGGTGCCTATCTGAGAATCCAAAATCCAGTCCACTAAGCACCCAGACCCAAACACTGTATTTTTTTTCTAACTTCGGGCAAAAAAATGGAGGCTGGTTTAAAAATAGAGATATTTCTGACACTACCTCTTTTCCTCTCGGTAAGGCTCATCAAGCTACATGTTTTCATAAGTATTTTTGAATAGCTATTTTTGTACCTCATATTTATGTATTTTTCAGTTGCTTCACAGGGATATCATGAGACATAGTGCTGAATGATTCTTTTAACATTACAGAACAGCATACACGCAAGAGTGCCATGCACAGACTGTATGTTGAATAAATGCTTCATGTGGAAAACACCAGGCCTTAGAATAATTCCTGTGGCTTTTCCACAGCAAGGCTCATGGTGTGAATATTGGGCGTGGGTCTGCCTGGCTTCTGAGGGGCTTTGCTGTTTCCCTCATTTGATCTAGAACAAGATAAAGATATTCGAACTTTTCCAGAGATGAAGGGTTGGAATGAGCTGGTGTTTGTCTGTCCCCAGTGATGTGTGTGTTAGGCAGCAATGAAAGAAGGCATTCATAGGTCTTAATTTTATTCTGATGCTTAAATGGTCTCAAAACCTTCCCAGATGGGACTTGCTGTAGAACAAACCTTTTAACTAGGTCTTCCCTTGATTCAGCAGACTTCCCAAGAATTTGTTCTGTCACCTATGGTCACTCTAGGTGTGCAGTCATTATTGTTGAGCATCCTGGGAAGTATTAGCCTGATGCTGCTCTGTAAAAATCCATGTCAACAAGATGCTCATGTAGGAGAAAATATTGCTACGGGCTGAGATGTATGTGAAGGGATGATGCACACAGGAGGTCCTGAGATACGGCTGTTTTCCTCCTACTCTGGACTCTCCTCTGTGAGCTGATACAACCTAAGACCTGATTGGCAGATGCGCTGGACTCGCCTGTACCTGAGAAGTACCCAGACACCAAGAACACAAGACGACATGATTTGTGTGTTAGTGCTTCATTTCCCCGTCTTGTTAGGAGTCGGACTCTGTCATGTGTTCAGAGTCACAATCAGTCTGGATGGATCTGGCCATTGGCAGCGTTAGCCACTGTCATCCCTTTAACCATTTCTTCTCTGCAGGCATGGACAGTTGCACACATTTCCAACATTTAGAAACACACAGTTTTATACTTTGGGATTACATTACTTTTAAAATAATAATTGATTTTCTTTGCCTCAAACCAGTCAATCCCTATATTCCTTCATATTAACTCCATTTTTATTTTATTTATCAGCTGCATTTTTTTATTTTCATCTTAACTTGGAACTATACTGCCCAACAGATGGCCATCAACCCTGAGACATTTACACTTCCAATAAAATAATTAAATTTTAGCTAAAGTTCAGCAAACTTGTTAGGTAGCCATCAACCCTGGGACATTTCAATTTCTAAAAATATTATAGGTTTTAGTTAAAATTGAGCAAACTTAACCATCTAAATCTTGAATTGTACCAGTCACTCATGAACGGCGGCTGCTGTATGGGAAACACTATGGGAGACACTTAGGGAGCACTGCACTCTACAGTGCTGGTCTAGAAAGGGTTAAGATCAGGATGTGATTCATGTGGAAGCAAACTTGGCCTCCAGTTATGGGCTGTGAGATCAAGCAAGTTACCGATGATTCCAAAATACTACCATGAGTCAGACGTAGGCAGTCCTGCTCTCAAGAGGAGAGATGTGAAGTGATGAAGGGGAAACAGAGCCCAAGTAAGACCAACCCCCAACTGAGAAAGCAAAGCTAAAGTAGAAAGCTAGAGGATACCTTTCCAATCAACAGGAATCAGGTGGCCGAAGTTTCAAGCAGCGTCCCCCATACTTCTACTGGGTAACACCATAAAGATGTGTGAGGGTTCTCCAGGGAGACAGAACGCATGGAAGGTAGGAACACTTGGCCCATGCCTTACCAGAGGGAAGAAGCCCCACACGTTCTACATCTATACCCAGAGGCTTGGTTCAGTCAGGTCCATGGGGTGCAGAGCAGTGAGCCTTAGGGTGTAGTTCTCAGTTGACATTGAAAGTTTGAGAACCTATGGGAGGGGAGCTACTCCTGCTATGCCTGGAGTCTGGAGAAACGTTCTAGTGTCAGACATCAAAGGGTTTAGCTGCGTGTTTTCTCCAGGCCTAGACAACTGGCTGGCGTTTGCAGACACTGAGCACTGGTCCTCTCTACCTGATCTGGTGAGGCTCTCGTGACCGCCTCCTTTAGAAATCCCCTCGCGGGCATACCAAAAGAAATGGTTTTTCGTTTGTTTGGCTTGGTTTTTCCTTTTTTGTTTTTTGTTTGATTTTAGCTTTCTAGGTTCTAATTTGTCCTGCCAAGTTGACACTTAGTATCTTAGGGGTGTTATCTGCAGAGGCTAGTTCCTATGGCCTCTCCAGGTTCCTCAGGGAACCCTTAGAGTTTGGGGAGGCAGGGCCACTCCACAACAATGATCTCTACACACCTTGCTGAAGACCTGGCTGTGTGTATTAAGGTTGACCACCTCTGAACTCCAAGGGATGACCCTGGCATCTTGTGCTACAAACTGGGTCCACTGGCGCCACCTATGGATTAGTAGGAGCATTGCCCCCAAAGTCTAGGCTCAGAGGCTTGAGGGAAGAAGGCCCGTGCATGACTGAGGAATATCCTTGATCTTGTCCTACTTTGAACCGGTGACAAGAGAGGTACACAGCGTACAAATCGCCTTTGGATTCCCTCTTCTCATGTGTTGATAGCCAGCACTGCATTTCTTTCTCCAAACGTGGCTTGGCTGTACCTTTGTTTTCTCCTCCCCGCTATGCTGACTACAGGGTGAGAGGAGCTTTCAAATTCTCACGGCATCCTCATCTTGGCTTCTCATACCACCAAGGACCATCTGGGAAGGGGCGGCACCACCCACAGAGGGCTGGCTAGATCAATTAGTAATCAAGAAAATTCCTCCACAGACAACCCCATAGGCCAATCTGACAGCGTGGATTCCTCAGCTGAGGTTTGCTCTTCCCAGGTGTGTCAAGTTAACAATGGATGCTAATTATGGCCGTTGCAAAGACTGATTCAAATGATTGCTTTTCTCTGGAAAATAACACAGTATGCGGAGGTGCGGAGTCACACCAGACGGCTCTCTGGTGTGTGCGCATGCGTCTTTTCCCTGCTGCCTCTGCTCTGGTGGGACCAGGTTAGATGGAAGCATGGCTGGGCTGTCCTTTCTACGGCAGGAGAAATGAGATCTGGGAGATGTTACAGAATTAACCTTCATGGTGAGAAATTGGAGGGTAATTCTGTTACTCTTGTTTTTATTAAGGTTATATAACTTCTTAACCTCTAGTAAATTCTTCAAGTTTAGATAAAATACTTGTTCTACATTAAATTTGCAAGCTAAGAGAGGTAATTAATATAATCAGAGAGAGAAGGAGAGCTCTGACAGTTCGTATTACTCAGGGGCCAGCTAAGCCAGGCAATTTTTTTTTCTCAGAAAATTCAATCTAATGTCTCATTCATTACCTAATTACCTAAAAGTAGGTTTCTGAGATTAGAAACAAAACTGTTTCAATGACACCTGACTTTGCACAGATGTGAAGAAGAGGAACTAAACATAGAGCAGAAAGATGGGGTTGGTTGTCCTTAAACAGAGACAGCAACATCTGGGGACGTGGATCACACCTGGGCATGGTGGCATGCACCTGTCAAACACTCCAGAGGCTGTGGCAGGAGGCTCGCACATTTGCGTGCCGCCTTGCTGTTCACGGGGATGCCTTTGCAAGCAAAACAAACAGCAAACAGATAAACTCCCAAGCTCCCTCTAAACCCGGGCAAGTCAGGAAGTGCCTGCAGGGTTTGCAGCTAGCTTGTCACCGCTTGTTGCCTTTCCACTTGCACCATTTTAAAAGATTTAATATTCAGAAGTCCGGACATGAATACATTTCCTATTTCTTCTCAATTACATCCCTTCATTGACAATTTCACCCACATACATTGTGCATAATATGCACACATATATATTATGTACATTGAGCGTTCTCACCCAACCTCTCCTAAGCTCTTGCATGGGCCACTCTTCCCTACAGATCCCTCCCTCATAGTCTTCTCTACTGTGTGTGTGTGTGTGTGTGTGTGTGTGTGTGTGTGTGTGTGTGTGTGTGTGTGTGATGCAGTTAATGATGACTTTGGGTCTGGGCTTCGGAGCCTGGGGCTCATCACTGCTGGCTCTATTAAGGAGGTCTTTCCAGCCCCAACACTGGTTATTAATCTGTCTGGAGCCACTGTGTGCAAGTAATCCGCAGTGAATTTAGTGCTCTGTGTGTATGTGAACGTACAGAGGTAATAGGATGCACTTGTAATATCAGTGCCAGGGAGGAAAACACAGGCAGGTCCTGGGAGCTTACTGGCAAGCCAGCCCAGCCTAATTGATCAGCTCTGGAGGGTGAAAATTCCTGTCTCACAGAATGAGGGAGAGGAGGGCATGGAATGCAATGGGGTGTGTGACCTTTTTCACCCTGTGGGAAGAAACCCTGTGGGAGTGAGGGAAGGCGGCAGTTCCTTGCCAAGACAGAGAGGGCCAACAATTCTCTTTGTTTGCGGCAGTACTTCTACTGAGCACAGTGGGTCATTCTGAGCTCTGAGTTTGGGGTTTGGGGATGAACCCAAGTCAGGGCAGCTCAGGGGCACAAATAGAAACATTTTAAAACTATGACGATCAGAACTAACATCCCATCTGAGACTGGAAACTGTAAATAATTATGGCCTCACCAACAAATGTCACTTTCTCTCCAAAGTGACAGACCTAAATTATGGAAAGGAAGTAAAGAAATGTTTTTAAAACACTGAACCAGAAAGAGACTGACAGGAATCAGGACCCCAGGCTGACAATGCAGCTTGGTCAGTGGCTGCTTAACCTATGTGTGTGGGGTTGGGGTGGGAGGACTAACTTGTAACAATAGTTTCTGAGGAGGCAAGGCAGAGGGTATGAGACAGTGAAAGTCCTTAGTTAGGCAGCAAGTCCCAGCCTAGTCCACACTATGTGAGAGAAGTAGAAAGGGAAAGAAGGGAAGAAAGAAGAAGGAAGGAGGGAGGGAGGGAAAGTGAGAGGGACAGAGAGAAGGATGGCGGAAGGGAGAGGGGAAGAAAGGAAGGAAAAAGGGAAGGAAAGAAGGACAGAAGGATAAAAACAAATGTTCTCACTGAAAATTTAAATTTATGTTTTAAGTAAAGGGCCAGCATCAGAGGTCCTCACGTGTGGACCACACACCCAGTGAGTGGCAGAGCCGAGTCAGGCCTCTGATCACTGCTCCACTTCATGTCAGGGCCGTGCTCCTGTGGGTTGAGAAGGAGATGTGTACCTGAAGGAAAGACTGGAGCAGAGACTGAATTTTGCTCACAGGAAGTCAGCGAAAAGGAGCTGAGTTAAAACTGGAGGAAGACATAGGCAGAGAAATAAATGGAAAACACGTTTTCTCATAAGACAATGAACAGGTCAAAAAGGAAGTGGGTGGTTAGTATGGTGTGGAGGTGAGAAGGAAGCAGCCATTTGTATGGCTTGGCACGTAGCTGGAGGTTGGAAGATATTGTCTTCCCCGAACCCCGCAGGTCATATAAAAATCCATCTTTCATTGTATAAATTGGGCTGAAATAGAGTAGGACCAGCAATGATATCTAAAGCCTGAAAGGTTCTGTCTACCACACAGAAGCAGAGACTGTCCAGAGAGGTTTTATGCACTAGGCTTATTATAGACTGTCTCTGAAAGCCTGCCTGCTTCTTACATATCTGACCAGCACGGCAGGAGAAAGGCTCGAACCTGTGGTTCTAAGATGTGGGAACGAAGGGCTGACTAGGGATGCTACAGCGCTGAATAGAAGGAAGCAAACCCGAGCAGCAACCTCGGGAAGAGAAGAGAACCTTCAACCCGTGCTAAGTCTCCTCACTCATGCCTGGACTCAGGTCATGGCCCTGACCATGGAGGTACCTAGCTCTCACCTCTGAAGCCATTCTAGAACCCAAGGCACGTAGTGTCTCCTCCACAGCAGTCCTCAAAGGCCCCGTTCTCAACCCACACTCCATTACCACCTATGGTCCCACATGCATACCTTTTAACTCCAATGGATTACACGGGGTGCTACCCTGTTCTATTTACCAAACACATTAGCTCTGTGTCCCTCTTCACATTGTCCCTTCAGTTCTGTGGCTATGGTGCTCACTATTTCCCCTTCTCTCCATAGATTGCCTCACAGTCCTCCCATGATGCTATTCTCTCCCCCAACCTTCGGGAGATAGCCAGTCCTCCATAGAGGAGACTCAGCTCTTGTTGGGTTAGAGAAGGCCATGTTTCCCTATTCCACGTTCATGCTGATGTCCTGCCGTCAGAATTGTCTCGATGGTCTTCCTGTCACACAAAGCTAGCAGGGCTCATATTCAAAGCTGGGAGCAGGCACCACCTGCTTCATGGAGTCTCTTTTGGGTACTCAGCCCCAGGTCAGAGACTCCTTCCTGCCTTTGGCACTTTATGGTATCCAAACTCATTCCCATGACTCTCTTTCCCTGCACTGTTTCTTTGTCTTTGTAAACTATATTTTGAACTTGGTGATGACATCTTTTAACTTCATGCAGAAAAACATAAAAAAAAAGGAGCATCTACTAGACCAACCCAGTACCTATCTGAACTTCAAATGTGTCCATGTTTCAACAAAAGAAGAGAATTTTCTCTTTTAAAATGTATAGCAGAGACTGGGGTTAAAGTCTTAACAGAAAGGATCTCAGCAAAACTGCGTGGTCATTTCAGAAAGAGGCTCAGGAAGAACTCAGCTTAAGGCAGTAGCAGGCTAACCCCATCCCTTGATGTTGTATTCTGTGCTTAGCTTTCTAACACATGCTACAAGAGAGGAGGATCATTTTATTTTTCTTCCTGGCGGATCTGGAGAAAGAAAAAGCTGATATAACAATCTGCCCAGGACTTTCTGAATTCTCATAAAAGTTGTAAGGGTAAGTTCGCCTGAACTCTACAAACCAATGCAGTGAACCGAAGGCAGCAGAGTCTACAAAGGGAAACCTCGCAAACTTTCACACACAAGTTCAGCAGAAGCTACAAAATGACCACAAGAAAGAATAAAAGTTAGAAGCAGAGAGGGTGAAGGTTCACCACCAACCTTCTGTTCCATGGGCAGATGTTTAGCAGAACCGGTCTTTCATGGGCTCACAGAATGTCTCACTGCCTGTGATGGGAACAAGCTATACCCCATCCATGTAACTCGGCACATGATCATGTCTGAAACATTACGTGCAAAATCTTAAACTGTAGCAGGCTAAAATCTCACTAGATTAAATCTTATTCATATAAGTATTAGACAGTCATGAAATCCTCAGGTGGCTCATTAACAAACACTGGAAATAGCTCATAAACAGTATGCTAGAATTAATATGTATCCTTCTAAATAGCCAAAGATTAAGATTTCTTTTATTTTTCATAAGTGCTATGATTTTAAAATTATACTATTCTAATAATTTTTGCTGTCCTGATAGATACTCATGGGTATTTAGTTCTCCCTAAATCAGTGCCTTACATAGTTTCTGACTGGTAGACTTGGAGTGGTTACAGGCACCTATGCAGAGCAGGGCTCATTCATATAGGGGGTAGTCAGGAAGAGGGAAAGTAGACCTGCTGTTTGAGCAACTAGAAGCTCGGCGTATATAAACTTGTAATTCTGGAGCGTGGTACTGCATATGGGCTCAGTTAAGAAGAGAAAATAGAAATATTGAGCTGTCAGTCACAATGAATTCAAGCTATTTTACAAACGTAGAATTTAAGTGGCCACATCTTTTCAGCTCAGACATTCACTCTGAAAGATCTTCAGTCTGAAGGCGCTTGGACAACAAACTTAGGAAATAGTCTTAGGTCTTTGCAGAAGGTTCACTAGGGAGATAGCCCAACAGGGAGGAACTTGAATCACCCAGGTGATGGGAGATTGAAAGGAGTGGTCATGGGCATGGATGACCACTAATTCTAAGTCCATGTTGTTCTCCAGTCATGGCTTCAAGGACTTCTTCTCCAGTCCTGACCAATGATGACAGAAGCAGCAATGTCACTGCAATTACCAAAGATTTCTTCAAGGATATGGGTTACTTGGAGCAAGAGTTAAAAGCACATTTACCATTTCCTTGCTTCTTTGACTATAAGCACTAACTATGGGCATCTTAGCTGCCAAGAAAAGGAGCCACTGTCTCTCCCACCCCCATTCTATTGTGGCCACATGCAGTCTCCAGCACACAGTACCCCAGCTGGAGCTTGACTCAAGCAGATCTCGGAAAGCATGAAGGCAGCTGCAACACCTTCTGGTAGGTCTCAGAGATGAGCCACTCACTTCTTTCAGGGAGGATGCCGATTACCACATAGCTAAAGAGAGAAACTCTCTCTGGGCATGACACAAGCATCAGCTTCTGTGTGCTGGTCCTCAAACAATCAAAAGGGAGATGATAAAACATATGTTGCTGTTCGTTTGTTTCAAGATGGAAAGGGTTGGGTTTCCTCCAATCCCTGAGTTTCTGTTGAGCATGTGCACCAACCATATGCTAGTGTTGTATAAACCCTGTTTCCTGTTTCTCATTTCCCTGATTCTCTGTCACCTTTCTGTGGCTGTTATCTCCTCTCCTAGCTTCATCACCACTGGAAAGACTCTTGATCCCATCTCCAGCTGGAGAGCCTGTTGACTTTATATTCAGAGTTTCAACTTCTTCCTAAAGCACCTGAGAGATACACTGACATTTCACACTCAAAATGCCCCAAACCAAATTAACTACTATACACTCTTCCTGAAGCTAAAGCCAATTCCCTCTCCTAACACAAACTTAACCATGAATGCCTTTGATGACTCTCAGGTTGAGAGCCTTCGCTGTCTAGCTCAGTGTTCTGCACGTACTTCTGGCCATCTAGATTTCCTCAGACATCCTCTAGTGGATAACCCTGTCAAGGACCACTCTCTTCACAACAAATATAATTTGATGTCTTACAATTTTCCTCCCTTTCCTTTATAATTATCCTTTTGGTCTTTGATTATTTGATAAAATTTACCTTATAAATTAATCAGTAGATCAATTAATATGCATACTCTTGGAGTGACTCCCCAAGCTCACAGGGGTCCTCCTTCTTTACTGCTTTCAGGTAATTTTCCCACATGGGATAATCCTCAGCCCACCACACAGCAATGTTTATCTGCTGCCCATGTGCTCCTGTGTTTACTAATTGATTTTGCAATTTTCTTACAGATTATTTTGGTGTGCAGTATATATAGAATAGGTGAATTAAAATATAGAGAAACAAGTAGTAGTTAAGAAGCAAAAGTCCATAGAGAAAATATAAATATAGAACCATAACTCATGGTAAGACTACTTTATGATGTTATTACAGGCAACAGTGAGATATTGAATATCTTTGAGCATAAAACATAATCACCATCGTGTCAACTTTTATAGCATACTATTGATGCACCAAAGGGAAACCTGGAGAACAGACAGATGGGCCAATAGACTCGTAAGAAAAATGATAACTTTATAACACATGGAAAGAAAGGATGCTGAGAGGAAAGTAGTTATGTAGGCATGTTAGTACCAATGACTAGGCTGGCCTACTTAGGTCTCATCATCTGGGTTCCATTTCTTCTCTGCCAGGACAGTGGAGTAAATACTACCTGAATGCATGAGTTTTGTGCAGCCGCATTTTAGTGTCTAGACTTTGCCTGTTGCTGTGTTAAGTGGCACAAGTAGAGAAAGATTGGACAAACTGATTGAAGGACTATGGAATCCCCCTAACATATAATTAGCTTCAATCACAGGTGCAGGGGAAGGAGGTGGTCACGACCTCCTGCATTCTTCTCAATGACTGTTCGTCTGTGTTTTCACAGCAAACCTTTAAAGGGAACCAAACAAAAATGACAGTCTCAAACATGGAGGCCTGCAGGTAATGCTCAGTGAGTGTGAGGACCTGATGCTTCACATCCCCAGTACCCATTTTTTTAAAGCAGGTATCCCTGTCCTTGTCTATAAACTAAGCCTCGGGGTGGAGGCAGATGGATCCTTGATAGCCACTGTCCAATCAGGCTAGATGGAAAGGTGAGCATTACGTTCAGGGTTAGACCTATCAATAAAGCATCACAGAAGAGAGTACTAGAGGAGGAGCACCCAATGTCCTCATCTAGCCTCCATCTGAGCATCCGTGAGGATGCACTCTTGCACACTCACATACATACCACACATACACATATGTACACACAGACACACGTGGAAACATATGGCAGCTCAACTATGCATCTCATGATAGTCCAAAGGAAAGCCTATCAGGAAAAAGCCCCGGAGAAATGTCATCAGGCATCAGACTGATGGCCCGGTGCATATGGATGCCTGGTGAACAGCCACTTGTGGAATTCATGTTCTTTCTTGGATGCTGTTTGTTTTGCAGATTCCTTTTCAGATGCTCATGGCTCCCTTTCCTGGGACCATCACACTTGTCTGAATCCCTTTGCCTTTGTCATGAATGTGGTAGCTATGGCGGCAGGGGAGAGTATAATTATTACATAGATTGAAAGCAACACTCTGTTTTTATGTACAGCTTAAGTTAAAAGAGTAGGTTTACTGTCATATGCAGTTTTAATTGCCTGAACAAATTACCAAGACCTAGATTTCTCCAATCTTCCAAAATATACATGAAATATAAATATATTTACAATATAATTGAAAATCACAAAGAAGACATTGACTTTATTACCATTACATGAGAGAGAAGCTAGCTACAAAGAGACTTGGGGTAGATTTCCAAATAACACCTGCGTTGAAATTTTCAGCCCAGAGATAAAGACTTAAAAAGATGAAAGAAAGGTGCCTGTATGTAGAAGCCCAGAGTCATACTAGGGTCTGTTTTACTGACCTTCTGTGGTGTATCTCCTTTTGTCTAAATAGAGATGCTTTAATCTATTACAAAAACCTTTTCTTAAACTTCAACCTCAAATCCAGTTAAATGGAGTGGAAAACAAATAAAAATTTAAAAACCAAAAGGGAAAATATTTTAGCTCCTATATAATCACATTTTTTCCGATTCCCGCCCCACCTAGTCTGTTAATGCAAATAATACCTTCCAAGTGTCTTTTCTATCTCCTTAAAAGGCTGCGGATGAAGGTTTGAGATGGCCGTACACATCCTTGGGTTACAGAGCACTGTGGAAAAGTTCTTAGCTTAAAAGACACCCCCCCTCCCATGAATCATGGCAGAAACCCAAGGGAAAGATGGTCACAGAAATACCCAAGCAATGACGCTCTTCAACATTAGTGCACTGTAAAGTTTATTTATCATTTTAGTTTACTTGGGATATATGTTCTAAACCCTTGGTCACAGGTAAGAGAGTAGGAGGTGCTATTTATTTTAAATGATGGAAAAGCAATATGGAAGCTATGAATCCCACAGAGTAGAACTTGTTCCTACATGTCAAATACCTACAAGTCTTGTCACACTGAACTTTATTTGAACCTCAAAGAATATGGAATTAATTTACATTTCATTATGGACTAGAAATTCCCTTCACACCATACAAGGTGACTTCAGAGCGAATGTGCTCTAGTTTATCTCTGCAGCTATACAGGTCCTGTGAGCACCGATCCTAAAACCCCAGGCAGAAAGGTTGAGCCTGGATGGCTTAATCAATACACATCCTGGACAGTACTTTCATAGAAAACTGTTCTCCATCTCTTGATGTCCCAGTCCCAAATGCTCCATCCCACATTGCCCTGACCCTCCACCAACCCAGTTCTACCCACAATAGCCACACTAAGGACATCAAATCAAAATCCAGTGATAACAGGAAAAGAAAATATCCAGCTACTTCTATGGAAGGAAGGCAACATGAGGAGAGAGCAAAGTCTTAGGGATGCTCCAAGGGCCTTTATCACCTGTGCAGCAAGGATGAGAAAACTGTGTTCCAACTTAGTCTGCAGACGGTGCTGTACCAGCAGAGCATAGCAGGGCAGCACAGTCTACCTCTGTTGCCTGCTCCACCCCAGGAAACAAGGTTCAGGACAAGCAATCAGCAATGGCTTGAGTTGAGAAGTTTCGCAGAGGCCCATATGGTGAGAAGACTTGGCCCAGCATGATGCTGTCAGAATGTGGTAGAAGCCGCCAGAGGCGGAACCTACTAGGTTACTGAGGGACTGGGGGTATGACTTCAAAGGGACTGCGGGACATGATCTTGTTTTGACTCTTTCTCTGTATCTCTCTCTCTCTCTCTCTCTCTCTCTCTCTCTCTCTCTCTCTCTGAGTGTATATGTGTGTGTGCACGCATGTATGTATTGTGTGCATGTGTGCATGTATGTGGTGTATGTGCACCTATGTGTGTGTGCATGTATTGTGAGTGTGCATGTGTGCACACACATGTGTGTATTGTATGCTTCTGTGTATGTGGGATGTGTGTGTATGTATGTGTGTACATACGTGTGTGCATATGTGTGTGAATGTGTATGAGTGTGAACATTTCACATAAATAGATGTCAGAGAACAAACTCAGATCCCTGTCTTCACCTTCTACTTTGGTAGGAGCTTGTTCTCTGTTACATCGCTGTGTGAGTCAAGCTGCCTGCGGGCTTCCGGAATTGAATAAGTATTGCTCACTCTGCCTCAGTGTGAGTCCAAGGAACTCAATCTCAGTTCCGCATGATCGTGCAGCAGTGGCTTTACCCACTGAGCCATGTCCACAGTTCTCTCCCTTTCTGAGTTGGGTATTGTAGGTCTTTCGTTACACTAGTGCAAAGTTGATGAGGAGAATGGTTTGGGAGTCTGAATAATAAAAGCCTACATCGGAGAAACTCTTATAATCCTCACATAATGAACATAAAATTTATAAAATAAGAGGGAAAATCAAAACACGATCTTTTGATTCTACTACCCAGAAATAGTCATTTGTGGGTAAATGTCTGTTGGTGACACCCTGAGCTTCTACAGGTATAAGCAAAACTCATTTCAAGCGAGGTGCGCTTCAATGGGCCAATGATCAGTGCTTTGAGTCATTATTTGGACAGTTAGAGAAGCTTTGGGATACCAGCCTGACATTTCTGCCTAAACCTCCCAGACTACTTCTTTCAAAGAGTCAACACAGCAACTCTGATAGTCAGGATATTTATAAAAGTTACATACATCCCAGAAACCAGGAAGTTACCTACCTAGATTCCCTCTAAATTTTGAAGTGAATAATGCAAGCCTTCTGTCTTTGGAAAAACAATCTGATGCTGTCTGGAGCCCGTGTCTTTTCATAGATACTACACTGAGTTACCATTGTGACAATGACCACATCCTGTCTTCTGACCTGTGAACAGGTGCTGTATTTCCACACACCTAGCTCTTACCTAAGTTCTTACAGCCCTGTTTTGCAGACTTTCTTGCATTTTTTTTATTTTAAATTGTTATTTCAAGTGCAATGGCTCTGTTGGTCTTATTTTCAGAGAGTTTACCATTAACACATAGATATGCAATTGATTTTTGTGTATTGGTTTTGAATTCTCTAAGGACTCCAGTGTTGTTCATTTGCTTTCAGGGTCAAAGCTCTCCACCTCCTCTCCCCATGGACTCCACATCCCCTTGAAGGTTTGGAGTGAGTCATTGGTTGGCTGGCTAGCATGGCAGCTTCAGGCAGCTGCAGTCACCTACACCCACACATTTAAAAATATGTCCTGGAGAGAGATGTCGCTCAAGTCATGTGACAACAGTGGCGTTTCCAGGAAACTGTGGCATAGGTCAGGTTATTAAATGAACTATCAAAGGGACATTTAAATTTTAAACTTTTATACATGTATGTATCATAAATATATACCTCATACTTCTTTGCCCTTCTGCTCCTTGATTTTCACATTCCAACTGATCTTCAGTGTTCCCTTAGACAGCTTTATATTTACTTACAAGTCATGATATATATATATATGTATATATATATGTATATATATAATCTAGGACTGCAAATGAGAGAAAAACTAAACCATCTGTCTTTGTGCAATTGGCTTAATTTACTTGTATGATTATTTCCAGCCCCATTCATTTTCATACAAACCACACAATTTCTTTCTTCTGTATGCCCAGAGAAAGTTCCAGTTTTTGTAAAGGCCACATTCCATCCCTCCATTTTTAGATACCTAGGTTGGTTACACCATCCGCTATTGTGATGTGTGCTGCAGTATTGCACCAATTGCATGGCTTTGTGATATTCCATTGGGAGTCAGTGGTACAGCTGGGTCATGTAGAAGTGAAACGGCTATGGTTTTTGAGGAACTTCCATACTCACTTGCAGGCTACATATCCAACAGAGGATTACTGTTGACCCTATGTGAAGAACATAATAGGACTCACTGCTGAGGTGAAGAACCAGGCCAGCTCTTTCACTAGATAGGCTGCTGGTGCTCTTAGCTAACTAGAAAAGGTGAAAAGGACTGGAGGAGAAGAACAATGTTCAGTCCCCCAAAATGCTGTCCTCATCCACATTCATCAAATTCTCCTTGGAGGATTTTAGCTAATTTTCATATTTCTAAGCATCTTAGTCTTTTTGCAGATGCTTTTAAAATGTTCTTACAGTATATCTGTAGAGGTCTTAATTTTACCATTCAAAGTTTTCTTCCTCTCCAATTTTTAGAGAAAAAGGACCTGACTATCTGCAACAGAATTCATGTACTGTGCTTATCCCATTTCCTGTCCTGTACATACAGAGAAAATCATCAAATATATCTTTCTTATCAGGGAGCATAAATACAAATCATAGTTTGATATATTTCTTCCGTGATGTCTCTGTTCTGCTCTGTTATATGGTTGAATAGCAAATTAGCAAACATTTCTAGTAATACTTGAGAATTTGAAGGAAGTAAGAAATGCAAACTGTTGGGATTGCTGTACTAGTTTTGAGTGAAGGCAGAGAAATAGATTTTCTCTCTTACATACAAAACTAATATTTTAGTTAAGCAGAGCTCTAAAGTGGAGTGAGAAAATCTTGAGAGGCTGAAGGAGGTTGGGGTTTAGAAGTTGAATGTTGCTTGTTAGGTGTTGGAGGTTGGATGTTGGAGGTTAAATTTTGGATGTTACATATTGGAGGTTGGGTGGTGCAGGACGAACCTACTGCTGGACCTCTGGACTGAAAATAGTTCCTGGTGGTTCTGATGAATTGATCTTGATGAAGATGAAGTGAAAGGGAGCAGAAGCTTCTTTTGGGTGTAAGAGGAGCTGGGCTTATAGTGGAGCCAGGGGACCAATCCATGTTTACCTTTTCTCTATTTTCCTTTTTGGATAATTGTGTGCTTTTTTTTCTGTTTCACTTATAAAACTTTCTACACATTGACATGCTGATAAAGAGGAACCATCTAAAAGGAAGTTTTGAAAACTAAAACCCCTGGAATGAAGGGGGTTGATTAAGAAGGCTTCAAATTAATCCGTATGCTTGTGTTCACTGTGTTATTGTCTTAAACAGACCTAGCACTGTCTCAAAAATCTAAGAGAAAAGAGGGAGAGGAGGAAGAGGAGGAAGAAGATGGGAAGGAAGAGGAGGAGGAAGAGGAAGAGGAAGAGGAAGAGGAAGAGGAAAGAGGAGAAGGAGAAGAAGAATCATCATCACCGGCAACTAAAATGAATTTAATCCAGTCATTTTCTTGATTCTTCAAAATTCTGGGTTTCCCTTACCTTAAGATCTTCAAGGGGAAAGAGGCAGCCTGGTTCCATGGCTCTCAGAGACTCTGCACTCTCACTGTTGGGGCCATCAATGCTGAATATCCTGAATGCCTTGCTCTCACCTCCTCTAGGTCTTGATGTCTCTCATATGTTTCTCATTCATTATATCTCTTGCAGGATCAAGCAGAGCGAACAAACACTTGGAGTTTGGTATACATGCCTTTTCTTTCTGTTGTGCATATGATTCTGTGGGTCCAACCCAAGCTTAGACTCTACCTTGGGACTCTTATCACTATGTGTAGATGCCGTTGCCTGTCATGCTCTGGTGTTCACAAAGATCCAGGTCCATTTCCTAACAAGGGTAGTGTCTGCTATGTGATCCATTCCTTTTCTGCAAGTCTCACCTGCCCTGTCATCAATGACAGTGTAGCAAAGACATCCTCCATGGGCTCATCCACTCTGCTGCATCAGGACCCACGAGGAATGTCTGTCACCTAGCCAAGGAAATGATGTGCTGCTCTCTGTCTCTGCCTCCTCTCCAGTCAGTCTATAACTGCAAGTCTGTCTTCCAGGTCATCAACTTCTAGGCACCAACAGCAAGTGGAGCAACCACTGCCCTGAAGAGACCCCAAATGGTCAGATTGTAGCATCATTGCCAACACTTCACAGCTGAGAGGAGCTGCAATGCAGGGTGCCCCTACCGGGCACCCAGTGGGAAAGATGCCCGAGGAGCCCACAGGATTCCACAGGCTACGGCAGAAGGCTCTGGGCAAGCTCCACAAAGAAGTGGGAGAAGGAAAGTGGGAAAGGAGACCTAGGAAGGGAAGCACACTGTTCTTCAGACCCCCTCTACCCCCAATCTCTGGGGGGGGATTACCCAGGAGACAAGGTGGCACCTTCTTGCTCTGGAATTACTCTCCACAGGAGAAAATGATGATTGCATGCAGTTACCGTCTCTCTCCTGCTACCATCACTTTCTATCAGTCTATTCTCTCCTTCAACGATGTGACGGGAAGTAACATGAAGCCCCGATTCTCCCCCTTTTAATACCACTAATGCTCACTGAACCACATTTAATTACAGGAATGTATATTGATACACGGAGCATAATCAGGTCAGGGACCGGAGCTGGAATTGATTGAGGACAGCTCTTTCACACTCATTTCAATTTATGAGTGCCCCGACGCAGACGGATAGTGAAAAGGATTTAATTTCCGCGGGTGGTGTTTGCTCATTCTTTATAATGTAAGCATTCATTGAACATGCTTCGTGTCAGCGTGGAGCAGCCAAGCTGATCCATTTTTCATAAACGGAGGTCACAGGTCAATCTCGAGCAAGTTCTGGGCAATCTAGTTATAGAAATGTTCTTCTGTTTGTTCTGCTGTGATGGGCAGGACTAAGAGAAATTTGTCACTGGAACTCGATGCATCTTGAGCCATGGAAGGGTGCATGCAAGGAAGGGTGACAAGGATCGCTCTGACTGCGCTGTCCTGTTGGCTTCGATGCATCGAGAGCATTGCCAAACCACCCCTTCATGCTGTGTGTTGACTCCATTCACCCAAGAGGGTGAGCTTAGGCTAGCAGGTTTTGATACGGTTTACTTTGGTGGGCAGGATATCTGTCTAACCAATCCACACAGACTTACTAAAGAGACTTACCACTCACTGCCCGTGTGTGAGGGATGCTGTGAGAAAGCTGAGCAGTGTGCCTTTCACCTGAAAATGGTACATCCTTTTACAATTGCTTGTCCAGATGCTAGCTTTTTTGTAAAATGGGTGCATTTTTTCCAATTTTTCTAACTTGATGTTAATAAATTTATATTGGAAGATATAGACACTGAAACAATTTGACTGTTTACATATATACATGTATGTATGTGTGTGTATATATGTATGTACTAGTTACTTCTTTATTGCTGTGAAGAGACAACATAATCAAGGAAATATATATATATATAAATATATATATATATAATTTATAGGGGCTCACAGTTCTAGAGAGTCCATGCCCATCATGATGGTAACACGGCATTAAGCAAGCAAGCAAACTGGAGTAGTGACTGGGAGCTTCCATCTAATCCACAATCATGAAGAAGAGAGGGAGGGAGGGAGAGAGGGAGGGAGGGAGAGGAAGGGTGGGAGGGAGGGAGAGAGAGTGAGAGAAAGAAAGAGAGGGGGCAATTGGGAAATCTATGGCCTTTAAGTCCTCAATGCCCACCCCCAGTGACACCCTTCTTCCAACTAGGCCATAGCTCCTAGTTCTTCCCAAAGAGTTCTACCAGCCGAAGACCAGGCTTTTAAATATATGAGCCTATGGGGTGGGGGTGAGGATTCCTCATTCAAAGCCCCACTTGATCCTTCTTAGAGGAGATATGGAGACAAACTTTGAAACAGAGACTGAAGGAATGGCCATTCAGAGCCTGCCCCACCTGAGGATCCAGCCCATATACATACAGCCACCAAACCCAGACAATATTGCTGATGCCAAAAAGTGCATGCTGACACCAGCCTGATATAGCGCTCTCCTGAGAGGCTCTGCAGAGCAAGACAAATACAGAGGCGAATGCTCATTGAACTGAGAATAAGAGGAGTTAGAGTAAGGATTGAAGGAGCTGAAGGGGCTTGCAACCCAGTAAGAGCAACAATACCAACCAACCAGAGCTCCCAGGGACTAAACCACCATTCAAAGAGTACCCATGGACAGACCTATGGCTCCAGCTGCATATGTAGCAGAGGATGGCCTTGTTGGGCACCAAAGGGAAGAGAAGCCCTTGGTCCTACCAAGGCTGGTCCCCCCAGTATAGGGTAATATCAGGGTGGAGAGGCAGGAAGGGGTGGGTGTTTGGGTTGGGGAAAGGGGATAACATTTGAAATGTAAATTAAAAAATCCAATAAAAAAGTACAGCTTGAAATCCTGAAATAAAGGTGGCTTACTCTGGCTTCTGCATCCAGTGTGTAGAAGTAGCATGTCTGCTGCTGTTTTTCCTATGTGATCAGCTCACAGGCGTATAAACAGGAAGGAGAGGAGGCTCTGAAAAGCATTACCTTCCCAAGAGCAAGTGCCTTACCCCATACATAGCCTTAGCTATACATGTCTTTCCATGCATGTTCGTTTACCTCTGTCTCAGAGACCTGAAGCCTCCCACCATTGAATCTCCTGGAATGTTTAAGGGTTTGTGCCCATTGGTCTTGAGATATTATTTCTTATTTGTCTCTAACTGAACAGTTCATGGCTAGCAGTCAGGCCACCCTGGTAGAACAGGTGAGAGCTGGCTTTTAAGTCTTCAGAAAGACTGTCAAAAAAGTCGAAGGACATGAAGATTATCACCAGAAGAGCTAATCTGTGGTACATTCTCCTTTCAGGGTCAGACAGACACTTAGAAGTCATCCTTTAGTTGAATTGGAGATGTTGGTGGATGGGAAATCAAAGATGTGAGTCACTCAAAAAGCAGACGAGCTAGCAGAGGAATGTGTGATGTAGGCTGGACTCATGGCTTGACACTAAAAGCACTTGTTTAGTGCTACTCCAGGGACTGTGACTGTAGCTCTAAGGGATCCAATATCCTTTTTTGGCCTACATGGACCCTTGCATGTGTGCGTGTGTGCGTGTGTGTGTGTGTGTGTGTGTGTGTGTGTGTGTGTGTGTGTGTGTGTGTTTAGTCCATGAGCATCATGGTGGGAAGCATAGCAGTGTACAGGCAGACATGGTGCTGGACGAACTAGAGTTCTACATCTTGATCTCCAAGCAGCAGAACAACAACTAAATTCCACACTGGACAGATAGAGTACAGGAAATCACAAAGCTCACACCCACAGGGAAGCATTCCATCCAACTAGGCTACACCTCCTAATAGCGCCACTTCCTATGGGCCAAGCACCCAAACTCACGAGTCTATGGGAGCCAAACCTACTCAAACCACTACCTAAAGAAACATGAAATTTCAATGTATAATTTTGGGGATAAAAAAAGTATCCTTAAGATGGGGACATAGAATGGAAAAATTACAATTTTGAAAAGGTTTTCTAAAATGGTATCTAAAGGAACAAAGTCCTTTATGCCCATTCCCTATCCCAAAACATAATAGGCTAGAGAGGGGAGCATCTTTTCACGGTTTAAAAGCAAAAGTTGCTATTGGAGTGACGGATTTGGTGTCATTAGATGAATAGACTTGGGGTTATCCATATATCCCTGTGTAGCCTGTCCCCTGGGAGACACATGAAATGTTTTTAGCTTTAGTTGTAGGAGTGACATGAATTTCTCTGACCTTCTTTTTCTTTTATAGCTTTCTTTAACAGATTAATACTTGTTCAAGGTCTTGAAATTTTGAGAGGCAAGATATTTCAACGCATACTAGAAAATATGTGGACAGAGTTATTGTTAAGAGATGAGAAAGAAAAAAATATATAAAGCACCAGAGGCAGAGGAGGGAACAAAACCAACAGTTGACCTAAATGTCCAGGCTCAAAGGGAAATAACAATATATACTGGGCTTTCACTCTTGAGAAAGGGACAGATCTTAGTGGAAAGATTTTAGGGGAGAGACAGGGGCATGTTCTAATCAGAAGGCCATTGATGGTGACTGATGCGTATAGATCTCAATTGTCTCGTTCAGGACAGAGAATACTGGAAGGAGATAGATGAGAATTTCCTTAAGAGTGGGTATCTAATGGTTACCCACACAGAAAGCCCCAGGGGCTACCTTGGCTCAGAAGAACAATGCTTTTATCATGTCACAGGTGAAGTGTTTGCAGAGCCACTCCACTCAATCCTAGAATCAGGCGGGTCAACAGCATTTACTCAGAGTAAGAGGAAAATAACAGCAGGAGACATAAAGACGTGATGCACACGTGTGTGAGAATCTGGCAACATACTCGAGATATACCCAAATACAAGATTTGTTAAATTTTCTTTTCCTTCTGGTGGTAAAATAAGCCAAAAAATACAGAAGCCACAGGTGCTACTCTCTCTTCCATGGAAGGCGAGGTACAGTTAAATTAACACCAAGGAGGCTTCCTGGGTGTTCCCCACTCAATTGAGTAACAACTCGTCAATATGAAGCATTTGCTTTTGCCAGTGATGAAAATCATGAAATTTGTCTATCTTCATTTTCTTTTCACCCCTAGGCTCCTGGAGGAAAGGAATGATTCTCTGTCTGAGGCAGAATCCCATTTCCCTAGTACTTAAGACTGCAATTTTCTTTCATTTTGAATGAGTTTATATAGTGACTTCTTTTGGCATATAAGACAGCCCAATCTTCACAGTGTCTCTTAATCTCATGGTTCTGTCTGAAAATAGAGCAAAAGAAGACAGAACCTTATTTCCCAAGTACGGCATGTTATCGACTTTAAAAACACCAAATAGGATGCTAGTCATTCTTAAACCAATAAAAAGATGAATATAAGAATTTGTCATTTAAGGGCTGGAGAGATGGCTCGGCTGTTAAAGGCTAGGCTCACAACCAAAAATATAAGAGTTTGTCATTTAAAATGTGAGTCACAGAACACCACACTGCCTATCTTATGTATATTCTTTATCAGCCATAGCTGCAAAATGCTGAAGAAGCCAGAAAAGCTCTACCTAAATTCATTGATTCTAATCAGTAACTCAGAAGTCTGTGACTTTTGCCCTGTGAGCTGATATCAGCCAGAGCATATGTTTGTCAATAAAGATTTATTGAAGGCTGGTCATTTCCATTCATTTATTCATGCTTTGTTTTCAATGGTAGAGTAATTACAACTGCAAAGAATAAACTTCAAAGGCAAAAATTCTTCTACCCAGCTCTTTACAGAAAATATTTGCTGACATCTATGCTTAGTGCAGAAACTTTTATGCTGTGATAGATTAAATATGTATAGAATTTTAGATTTTTCTAACACTCAGTTATTCCATTACTAAGATGCATGGTGTGGTAGCTTACATATATAAACCTTGCACTGGAGAGCTGAGACCGGAAGTCTTGAGTTCACAACCAGTTCTGTCCATATATCATAACATTGTTTCAAAAAGAAGAGAGTAAATCGATTACTTGTGAAGCTGACCTAGCAGGCAGGGAGTTCTGAAGAGCCTTCTGTCAGCGTTGGGTGTGTCCATTCTCATGTTTCTTCAAAGCTTCTCTGTGAGCTGATATTTTAATCTCCAGGATATTTAGGATATTAAACCAGAATCAGAAATTTTCACACAGCTGCTAACATGAAATGCATATTTTCCAAATGTCTTCTGGAATTTTCAGTCCCCCAGTTCCTGGTTCATGATGAGGAATGGCCACGGACAAATAATTTCCTTGCGCTACCCTTATTTTTTGTTTGTATCTTAGTCTGCTCTGTTTCATAGTAGACTTCTGGGCTTTGTTGTGAATAGTGAGTGATCATTTAGCATTCTTCACACTGTCGTTGAATACTTTTAGATGAACCATAACCTCCCACTAACCTATATTGTATGTACAAAGAATATTAATGTGCAACTTCAAATCAATCTCACAGCTTTTGTTGTTTGCCAGTGTGGATATAAATAATGTTTGTGCAGTTATTATCTTCCCAATGTTTTCCCCGTCAGCTCCTCTCTCTGAGCATATGCATTCTAGCAGATGGGAAGCTATGAACACTATTATAATGATGTTATTAAGAATGCTCCGGAGCTCTTCCGCATTACTAATTTTGTAACAATGACTTTTTCTAAAGCACTGCTATTGTCGGAGAGAAAAGTATAAAATCCACACTGTTGATGAATGCAACTAGTTACAAGGCCCTTACTAAGGACCCAGGATTAATGAGTGCTCATTCCAGTACCAAGTACAATTCTCTAAGTAAACTAGGTACAGTAGCCAATGGGATCGCAAGGACTGGGAGCCCTGCAACTGACAGTACTTGGTGAGAATGGGAAGGTTCTCCCAAAAAGAACATAGCCGTGCTCATGCTCAAAGAATTTCCAAGTGTTTTCCAGACGGTTGGGAAACTCAGGACGGTGGCAAAGGAAGAGACAGGGACTAAGATGCAGGAAGTCAGCTTAATGCTGGGTGACGCGCACTCAGAGAATGTGTCACAATAGGGTAGCAACAGAAGACAAAGACCCCGCCTCCAATGGCGTGCCCAGGGTTTAGACTTTCCCCTAAGCTAAGAATGTCTATAGAAAAGAACATCATTTGTGGGCCGCTTTTAAAGGGCACAGACTAAGACAGAGGAAAGAAAAGGAGATTCAAATACTAATGTAAGAAGAGTAAGATTTTTTTTTTCAACTGAACTAGGGACTGGACATTAGGAGTTGGGAAGGGAGAATGAATTATAAACAGAATAGATATAGAACAGTGTGTCCCATTACAAATACACTGTGCCTCATTATGAATAGCCCCAACTCAGCTGGAAGGAAATCAAGATTATCTTCAAATTTGGAGCTTCGAGTCCTGAGGTATGGATCCTAGTATGTAGGCAATGGACAAGTGAGAGGACTTTAGCACAAAGGAGTGGGAATGAGGTATACTGTAAACAAATTGAGTTTTCTCTACTTTTAATTTCATAACACACATGTGAATGAAGAGCCCAAAGTCCGTGAAAAGTTGGGTGCATGTCTGATTAGAATTATTTGCCACAGAGGATTGGCTGAATCCTAGAATGGATGTTGAAAACTAGCAGGAATAGGAAAAGATATAAGTATACTGAAAAAAAATGTATTAAATAACAGCTTAAGCCAACCATGGAAAAGGCTGAGGAGAAAGGAGGGGCAAGACAGTATGGATCCATGGAGACCAAGAGGAGGGAGAAGTAACCTGTTCAAAAGAGCAAAATCCCCATGGTACTCTGGGGTTCTGAAGGGAAAATGAGTCCACGTGTTCAACTGGTAACAGGATATGGATAAGAGGTGCCTATAGCAAGAAGTGGTCCTGAGGAGAAAAATGAAGGAGGCAGCCTGACTGTAAGAACTGGAGGACAGATTCTAATACATCTGAGGCTTGCTTGAGTAAGAAAGCAGAGAAATGGCTTATTATGCTAAGGAGATTTTCCTCCCATGACAGCCACAACACCAAGGATGGAAGCGGTTTGAGAGGTATGGTCATCGATAGAATACAGACATGATGAACACATAAATAAAGATTTATTGCTGGTCATTATCTTGGCAAAGATGTAGTAAGGATGACGGGGAGAGGCATTCATTTGTCTAGAAACATGTCTGTTTGTATTAGTGGATGGGTACCCTGACAGACGGACAGAGCATAGGAGAAAGTGGGAGGTAGGAGGAAGTCTAGATTTGCCCACTCTCTCTTCTGAGACAGAGGCACAGGCTCTGGGTCAGCTGGAAGATGGCTTTAGGTCAAATATTCAAGATGTGGTACAATCTCTGGGAGTGACACTGTGGATGTGGCCAAGGGCAAGGCAAATACTTCTGAGTGGCAATAATGGAGTTCTTGAAAGACTTAGTAAAAACCTTAAAATGTTTTCTCCGTAAAGCAAGATAGCTTTGCTCTGCTTTCCAGGGAGAGATGACATTCTGTAATGCTAGTTGAAACAATCTTCTTAATGCCCTCTTATCAACGTGCTGTGTGACAGACAGGAGGCAAGGACATTAACTCCTGTGTTTCCAGCATTTTTGCCATCTCTCCACTTATATGACTTTCACCATCTCCATTCTCTTTATTAAGAATCATTTCAAGGGCTGAGGAGAAGGCTAGATGAAGTTCTTGACATGCAAATATGAGGCCTCCCCAGAACCCCTGTAAAAGCAGGGCAGGTTTGAAAACTACCTCTAATCCCAATACCTGGGATGCAGAAGCAAATGATTCCTGCTGCAAGCTGGAAACATAAACTCTAGAGAATCGGCAAGCTCTTGGTTTTTTGAGAGACCCTGATTCAGAAAAGTGACAAGTGATAGAGAAAGACACCCATCCTCAACTTTGAACCTTCCTACACCTGTGCATGTATGTGGATGCACATTCACCCTCACACATGCAAACACATAGACTTACACATGCAAAACAATCTTTCATTTCAAAAGGAAACCATACAAAACTAAAAGAGAAAGCTCAGGCTACTGTATTATAAGGAAACGACAAATACACTGGATAGAAAATAAAGAGAAGGCTATCCCATAACGTGTCAATGATGTTCCCAGAATCCTGCCATGTGTAGTGGGGAGATTCTCTAGGAGGGGTGCTAGCATGACATTTCCCATTCTGATTCAGTCAGGAGAGGAGATGGAAGAGAAAGAAGATGACATTACCACAGCAGGATTCAGTAGTTGGATGTGTCCAGACTATCTCATAAATCTGCCAATGTCAAGGTAGTACTGGTCTCAGTATATGAAACTACATGCTTCTTTTTCCTTCTCTTCTTGGGCTGTAAGGGTAGAAAATCTTTGAAGTTCAGATGTGCAGCTGTAGAATCATGCTTTGTGAATAGGTTTGGGGTTCAGTGATAGACTGTCCACAGCTCACAAGCCTACGATACTTGCCTGTTCATACATAGAGACACCAGTAGACTCTAGGGTCAGAGGAGAGGTTAACAAAGTACAGTGGCAGGGTCCCCTACAAAGGGTGCTCAGCCTGAGTCTGAGAGAGGGATATGATTGAGCAAACTTCAGGTCAGCTTGAATTCTAGGACCCAGAAATTATAAAGCTCTTTTCCTTGGCCAACCTTACATGCAATAAAACCCCAAAATGTTTTGGTCTAGGAAGGCCCTTGTTCTAGGAAGGGTCAGCACACATACATGGCCCCAAAATGGTTTTAAATACAGTCTGAAATCATTTGTTCTTCCCCAGCAGAAAGTAATGACTTGAGTTCCCTCATGTTTGCACTTTCTAGATCACTCTATCCTCTCCACTCTCTTGACAGTCTATCACAACTTTCTGTCATGTCTTCTCGTCCTACCTTGCATCCACTGGAAGATATAGCAAAATCGCCAGGCATGACAGATAAGGATGCAGAACACCCAAGCATAAGAAAATCATTCCTCAGCTCTCTGAATGTAGGTGGGCTGTACACAGAAGGGGATGATGAACTGTGCTCTGTTCCCCCAGACGGAATGTACATTTGAAACAGGAATAAGATTAGCACTGGGAAAATGAAATGCTGGGCTAAGCTTGGTTGACTGTGAACAAAAGACACCAAAAACTAATTAGGCAGCAAATGAAGACCTATATTGAAGTATTTGGCTCACTGAGATGAGATCAAAAGATTCCTGTTTCCAGTTCTCCACAATGAAGCTACGCAAAGGTTGCTTGGTCACTAAAGTGTTGTGTGCTTGTAAACTTTCTATCGCTGTGACAAATCCTTCAGATAAATGCAAGGTGGGTGTTGATTTTGGTCTACTGTTTTGGCAACTTCAATCTATGGTTGATGGGTTCTTGTGCTTTGGAGCAATTCATCATGGGAAAAATCACATGGCTAGTGGAAGCTTACTTCCTGTAAGAGAAGGAACAATGGGAAACGAGAGAGGTTCTCTATAGTTCCACCATCTCCCGAGTGATTTCATTTCCTTCCACAAGGCTCCGCCTCTTGAAATTTACATATATGCATGCGCGCATGCACACACACACACACACACACACACACACACACACACACCATAGCTCTGGCTGCTGAGAACGGAGCTGTCAACAAATGAACCTTTGTGAGATAATTGAGACTTAAATATCAGGAGGTGGTTTTTATTTGGTTGAAAATTCACTGTTGAGTTCCAGATGATAAAGAAGTTGTATACTGTGAGAAATTGGTAAGATCCATGGATGACCAGAGATGTGAAACAGAACCCAGGCATCCTCCTGGATGGATCTCACATATAGAGAGCTGAGCCCATGTCCAGGCTATTTTGTGTCATAACCCTCATGCAGTGGTAGGACACTTAGTAGGTGCTCCATATGCATTTGATATGAACAGAAAGTAAAGCAAGATGCAAAAATCACCAAGCTGATTTAGTGCCCGATACGTTAGAATGTGACATTATTAGCCAATGTTTGCAAAGGAGAACAGTTCAGCCTTGGTCAAACGGATTTCTTCTCTTCCATGATAATTACAGGATTGTCATAATTTGACCTTGTTCCTCCATTTTGTTCCTAATTTTCCTGTCGTTATAAACTCTTTCTTTGCCACCAAACCTTGCTTTTTATTTTCTCCCTAATAGTCTGCCCATGACTAAATGCCATCTCCACTCTGTGAGTGCCACAGAGATGGCAGAAGCATGCTACATATCTTAGCTTCTTTCCCAGGCTTTTCCTGCATCTGTAAAATAGGCAACTGCTTGCCAGAGTCAGTCTGAGATCTGAGCTGTTGGAAACTCAATCTTTGTCCATGCTCCTGTGACCTTGGATGTCTTGTGAAGAGAGTGAAGTGTGAGAAGCAAGATCTGCCCCTAGGGAAGGACAATGAATACTAATGGACAGGAATATAACCCCACTCCCACTGTACAGGGAAACCTGTTTCCAGTGCTCAAATTCATCCCAGCAGAGCAATGAATACTGTCATGAGAGAGATGCTCAAAACTGTTGACTTGGAAATTTTTGCCTGGTCTCGCTCACCTTTTCATTTTGATTTCTGAAGATCGTATTTGTATTTATCTTCATGGGTGAGTTCGTGGCTGTGTTCACATATACACACTTATGTTTGCATGTGTGCACACATGTATTCACACTCCTGGATACGAACACACTTGTGCACATGAGGGAGCCTGGGTGGAGGTGGTCCACTCATTGGAACTCGAGTCATAAGAGTTTGTAGGAGGTAGCTTGCTGGGCAGGTTCTGGGATCCAAATTCTGGTCCTTGTAACTGAGAACTCTATTAGCTGCTGGACTATGGCTTCCCAGTCTTACTTTTGACAAGTTGATTTTTGTAACCCATTTTTTAAAATAATATCATACAGCATATATTTAATTTTGGTCAGATTCACCTTCATTCTTCTCTTGTGTTGACCCCCTTCTTTCCAACGGGTTTTCCTCCCACTTCCGTGTCTTTTCTGTGAGCTGCAGAGTTTAGTTATGGCTGCTTGCACAAGCATGGATATGAGTAGTGGACGTTAGACAGCTCACTAGTTTATCAGTGATTTCTATACCATTTAAAAACCAGAGATTATTTCAAAAAATTGTTCTCTATTTTAGAAAGAAACAAAACCAGATGTTGAATTACCTATTCATAGACTGGCTAAGCAACTTCAGGAAATGATCCTGAAACCCTGGGCCTTGAACTCCCCTTTCATCAAAGAAAAGCAAGAGTCCTGAGTGTCATGGTGACTGTCCCTACCTGTCTGTCTTCTCACATCCTAGTGTCTGCCAGTTTGCACAGCACAGAAAGTGGAAAGCACAGACCAAGGAGCACAATTCTTTTCAGCCATTTGTCTGTGATTTTTATGAAAACTCTCCTTACAATAGAGGGTCTTAACAGAAGAGGACAAGTCTTTGGTAAGAGATTTAAAAGAAGGAACTGGAGATACAAAAGTGTTCAAAGTCCTTAAAACTGCCCAATGATGAGTTTTGCTCAAAACTATGATGCTGGCGGTGCACAGCCCATTTCTGGTAAGAATGGAGCCTGTCTCTCAGCCCATCTCATCATCAATGAGTCATGGCAACAGTTGGAAAGACTTGAATTAAATCCCAAATGGGATGATCAAGTTAATTAACTAAAGCCTTAGAAGCCGTCTAAAAAATCATTATTTTCTTGCCACTGCTCCTTGCAAAAAAAAAAGAAGGAATAAGATAGAAGCTATAGGGTGGTAAAGTGTGTGCCATTTTAATTTTCTCCTTGATGGCTGCATTCCTTTTGAGAAGATAGGAATGTGATACTTTTCTTCTTCTCTTTCACAGTGAAAAGATTTCCTCTGTTTGAAAGATTGGATTTAAGGTTTAGTATTCAGTGTATTGGATTCAATTATTGTTAGGTGTTTGGGGGAAATCGTTCTTTTTCATTTAATTTCCCAGGATAAACCACTCACACCCAGTTATAGAGTTGGGGAGTTTGATCTATCTCTCATTAGGGTCTATGTAAGGTACACTGAGCCAGCCAAGTGAGCAGGAGAATGTTTACATAGCAAAGGTAGTTATGTAAGTGATGTCATAATTAAAATAACAGACTTCAAAACACACTTTCACAGATCCAGTTTCTACTAATAAATGAAGCTAAAATTTTCCCCAAAGTATAAACAAATTAGAATCATTTTAAAGTACTTTTCAGCTTTAAAATGTCCTGAGCATTTTAAAGAGCACACCCTTTAATTTGCTTCCTGTGTTTAATTAAACAGAAAACGTTGGATTTCTTTAATGAAAATAAGTGGCCATTACACAAATACTAGTAGAGATTGGGCTGTACCTCATAACAGAATATGTAAGTAGTATACACAAGGCCCTAGGTTCAATCCCAAGACTAATAGCAATCACTGAAATCAGGCAACAGATTAAGAAAAAATGATTTACATTTTGTACAACTTTCATTTTGTTTTGAAAACCACCACACCAGGGCCAGGGATACAGCTCATTTGAAAGCATGCTGACCCAGTATTCACAAGCCTTACATTTGATCCCAAAGCTACATCTCACTGGGTGTGGTAGCCAAAACCTATAATCCCAGCCCTCAGGAAGTAAAAACAGGAGAATCACAAGGTCAAAGTCTTTCTTTGTCACAAAACAAGTTTGATCCTTCTCCCTAAAAAGAAGCATAATAATCACATGTTTAATTTTATTTTGCAAGTTTTATAATTTCTGTTTTCTTTAGAGTGAAATAGTATTTCTTTTTCCTTAGCAATAAACAGTTTTTGGTTTTACACACCTATATGAGGTTTTCATTATTCATGCATCTGGGTAGCTGGCTCAGTCCCACCTCCTTCTATAGTGAACTCAGTACCAGTTAATACAGGGTTGGAAGTAAAAGTATCTCGGTTGACAGATATAATTATGGCCACCTAACATTAAGGAGCCAACAACATGCATCTAGCTATTCAGCAAATGCTACTGGCAAAACTAGGACTCTTCCTGTGGAATAATGAGATTCGATTCATGTCTTTCACAGAATGAACAGATGTGTGGTTGGGGCAATGGAAATGGGCCAAAGACCTTAACTTAAAACCCGAAACTTCTACTTGAAAACATGGGGATGTCCACAAGTCACTGGGGCGAGCAAGAACCTTCTGAACAGAACTCCACTAGCACAGGAACCACCCCAATATCAACAGAGAGCAGGGAATCCAACTTTTTCTGCACAGCAAAGGAAGCCATCAGCAGTGCCCAGAGCTCAGAGAATGAGAGAAAATATTTACTAGCTACTCCTCAGCCAGAATTTACAAAGAATTGCAGAAATTAATTCTCAAGGAGACAAAACCACCCACCAAATGGGCTAATGAACTAGTCAGTTTCTAACAGAAGAAACACAGGTGGCCAATAACTGTTTTAAAAAGTGTTTCATGTCACCAGTTATTAGGGAATTGCAAATAAAAACACTTTGAGACACCACCTCACCACCATCAGAGTGGCTGTCATCAAGAAACCTTACGAATGGATGAAATGTGATACATTTACATGATGGAATATTAGCCTTTAAAAAAAAAGAGCATCATGAAATTTACATACAAATGAACGGAACTAGGAAATATCATTCTGAGTGCAGTAACCCAGACACAGAAAGAATTCACGGTATGCACTCACTTATACGTGGATATTAGCTATAATACACAGTATAGGATAACCATGCTACAATCCACAGACTCAAAGAAACTAAGCAACAAGGAGGACCCAAAGGAGGATGCTTGGTTCACACTAAGACGGGGAAGTATAGGCATTGGGGGAGTATGGAGGGGGTGAGAAGGAGGACAGAGGGAGAGAGTACTGGGAGAGGGAACTGGAGTCAGTGGAGGGCGGCATCTCTGGAATGAATTAGAAACCTAGGACAATGGAACTCACAGGAATCTATGATGGTGACCCTAGCAAAGAATCATATCATTGGGGGATATGAAACCTGGAGTGGCTGTCTCCTGTGACCAGGCAATACTTAAAAGTGAGGGGTTGAGACACCAATCCAGCTATGAAATCTTCAACCCACAATTTGTCCTGTCTCCAAGATGTTCAGAGATAAGATGGAGCAGAGACTGAGAGTCCAACCAATGACTGGTCCAGCTTGCGACTGATGCCATGAGAGGGAGCCCAGCCCATGACACTATTAATGATATCCTGCTATTCTTACGGACAGGAGCCTAGCACGTGTGTCATCTGAGAGGCTTCACCCAGCAACTGATGGAAACAGATGCAGAGACCCACATCCAAATATTAAATGGTGCTCAGGGAATCCTGTGGAAGAGGGGGAGGAAGAACCAAAGGCACCAGAGAGGTCAAAGATACTACAAGGAAACCTACAAAATCAAATAACTTGGGCCCGTAAGGGCTCATAGAGACTGAACCATCCCTCAGAGAGTATGTGCACATATCTAACAGATGTGCATCTTGGTCCTTATATGGCTCCCCTAACTGCAGGAGCAGGGGCTGAATCTGCTGCCTGCCTTTGGATCCCTTTGCCTAACTGGGCTGCCTTGTCTAGCCTCAGTAGGAGACGATGCACTTGGTCCTACTGCTACTCGACATACCAAGGCAGGTTGGTATTCTTGGGAGACTCCTCTTTTCTGAGGAAAAAGAGAGGAGGCATGGAGTGGGGGAAAAGAGGTGAGACAGAGAATGGGAGGAGAGGAGGGAGGTGAATCTGTGATTGGGTTGTAAAGTGAAAAAAAAAAAAAGAAAGAAAAGTAAAAAGAAACTTAACAACAAATGTTTGAGCAGATATGGAGGATGAGGAACCCCATTCACTGTTGGTAGGGGTAGAAACTAAGGCAGAGAGCCATTATGGGAATCGGTTTGGAGTTTTGTCCCCTCTCTAGAGGCATGGGACCTGGGAGAATAGGGGCAATACACGAGACAGAATAAAGTCTCACGCAATAACCAACTTTATTCAGAACCGCAGACAATCTATACCCCGAGTAAAGTTTTCATGATCTGTATATAACCATGAGAACAAGCCACATGTGGCAAGAGTGGTTTTCCACAGAGAGCTAGAAAGGATAGCTGAAACATTTTGTTGAATACTAGAGCAAGCAATAATGAGTGAAGTAAACTCACTCCTACCTGCTATACCTGGGGGGAGCATAAAAACCGAGGTCACATAGCTCATGTTTGATTTTCTCACAAGCATCCAGAATTCTCACAGGACTTCATTCCTGAACTGTGTTCCAACAGAAAATTCAAGATACAACTACCATATAACCCAGCTGTTCTACTCCTTGGTATATATCCAGATAACCCAATACCTTACCGCAGACATCTGCCAGCATTTTTAATTAATGATCTGGGTAAAAATAATTCAATATACATGATTTATTTCAGAGTATATGTATGTGTCTGTGTGTCTCTGTGTATGTAAAAAAATGTGTAATATATTTTTTCATTATAATCAAAAGGAAATGAGATATTATTCTGAAGACATTGTGTTTGATTAAATCTTACATAACAGTGAATTGATTAAACCACTTTCATTTAGAGATTTATTTATTTTTGCCTCTAAAGCAATAAGGATATTTCCAGACACAGCTTCCATGAAGACATATCAAGTATCAAAAATAAATTAATCTCCGAAATAATTGTCTGTGGGTATTTATTGTTTCAAAAATATTGTTAAACCAGCCCGCTTGCCTATCAAATCTGTACATCCTGAAAGTACAATTTAATTAAAAATTCAAGAAGAATAAAACAGGTTATTAGTTTTACAAAGCTTCCAAAATAAAACACCATATTCAATATTATCCCTTTTTTAAAAAACAAATTATTAGACATGGGGAAAAAAAGGAAACACTTAGCAGGGCAGAAGTCAAAGTGTAAATAACACAATAAAAAGTCTTTTAAAATACTCATATCCTGGCGATTGAAGTAAAGTAACACTGCAAATGAATTTCCAAAACAGATTCTAACTTGTTAGTAAAACAAGAGGAAAAAGGTCCCTTTTAAGTGACTTTGGGGATCCTTGATGTGGCATGAATATGCAGTTTCACTATCTGGATTGAATGAAAGTCCTTGCCTCCTTTCAAAACTAAGAGGAACCTAGGGAGCATCCTCCAGTCCTCTCTAGTGCGCCTTCCTGTTTCTCCTACAGAGGCCAGCCATGGCTCTGTGCTGCTGAATGTGGTCTGTTAGCTGCTGGCAGCTAACGGCTGCCGAGCTCTGCACACCTCTGCCTCTGCGAGGAAGTCTGTGTTGCCCAGGAATCCAACTGCTGCTTGCCCGCTTTCATCCTTCTCAGATAATATCAAATTTTTCACTTTTGTTTTAGTACCCAGCTATTGAAGTGTATTTATGCAGACAATGTACGATGTATACAGAAACATCGATTTTTTTTCCTGTGCTTTTTCTAAAATTGTGATTTCTAGTCCGGTACTTGCAGTGAAAAACCATTATTGGATCTTGTGCCTGCCACCTTTGGAATTAATCAGAGGATTAGATGGAACACAAAATCATGTCTCTTGTTTTTGGGGATTTTTTTTAAGTTAATAAGTACTAGAATCTATCTAAAATAATTGACACTTACCGAGAGCATCAAGGTTTCGCTGCATACTATCAGACTATATTACGGGGATGCATAGATCTGGACAGTTAGTGGAATTTGAAATTTAAATGGCAACAGAAAATGCAAAGCTTTAAAGAGTTTAAGAAGAAAAGATTTAAAACATGACAGCTCAGGTGGGAAAACAAAATACAACAAAATTACAAAGTTAATAACTTAGGCCTTAAGAATTGACATTTAGGCATGTGAGGGCTCGTCATGGCCGACTTGATGGAATTTGGAATCCTCTAAGGGTCACGGCACTAGTCATGCCTGGGAGGTAGCTACAGAGAGGCTGTCAAGGAGCGAGACTCATCCTGCTTGTGGGTCGTCCCGTTCTACATGCTGGGCCTTCCCAACCACAGCCACACTGTGAACAGCCAGCAGTCGTCCCTCTGCCACAGCTAGGAAAGCCACTTGCTCTCCCTGCTGTGATGGACTGAGTCTGTCGGGCTAAGCAGCTCCTTCCTCCCTAAGTTGCTGTCAGTCATAGTAACAGGAAAGTAATGGATACAAAGTATCACTACCTGAAGGATTCATACACTAGACTCCTTATAAAGAAATTAAAAATCATTTTAAAATTTTAAAAGAAGAAAAACTGAAGTATGTCAAAACTATAACTTTCATTTATTTAAAAATTAATTACATTGATTGGCTGATTGACTGGTTGACTGGTTGATTGGAGGGGCATGCTGAAATGTGTGGAAGGCACAGAGTGACTTACGGGAGTCGGTTCTCTCTTCCCACCATGTGGGTCGTGGGGAACATATTTCAGTTGTCAGATTTGGCAGTAAGTGCCCTTATCTGATGAGCCCTCTTACCATGTGAAGCTGCCACTTTTAGTAAGTCAGTATCCTTACAATTGCCGCCATCTATGCATTATTACCTTTGTATGCTATAAAAGTGGTCTTGCCTGGACACAGACGTTGTCCTGCTTTAACAATGAACAGCCATCAGTTAATCCATGACACTACACCTCTCTGAGCCTGTCAGAGGATGACAAAGCAATCATATAGCCTGAATTCAGATATGTGACAAGCCTCTCAGAGGGCAAAGGGACAGAAACGACTTCATGTGGATACTAGAGGAAGTGATTGCAACCTTGTTAGTCAATGAAGCAGGCTGCAGGAACACAGTCTTTGAGCAAAGGTGTGTGGTTGGATTCAGGATACATGGGAGCCCCCAGAGGATTTGTTCATTTCTGCAGCCGTCAGTGGATGCCCCCCCACACCCCCTCCCCAGGGAGGCTGAGAGTGGTTAGGGCTGCCTTCTTCTACACATTTACATGGAAAGTGCCACACAGCTGCAAGAGTAGGAAGGTGGGGACCAGCAGCTGCTGGGAGTCCAGGAGAAAGATGTGCACTGTGGGGTGTGAACTCTTCCTTTTCACAGAACAATTGCCATCACTACAGGGACACTGGGAGAAGCTGTGGGAGGAGCTGTGGGAGGAGCTGTGGGAGGAGCTCTGCAAGGCTAGTCTCAGGCAATAATCAGAAACTTCAGATATGTGGAAAGACTAATGTTCTCACCAGACTATTATGCAAACTGAGATTCAACCACTAAAGAAAACGTAGGAGAGTCACTTGACACAAATCTACACATTCTCAGGAAATAGCTTGGTGGTCACTTGAGAGGGATAAAATTTCTATGCCCTAGAGAGCAGAGACTGGGTATCCCATGGAAGGAGGAGAACTGAGCTGATGAAGTTCAAGTGCATGTAGCCAGACTACCATTGGGGATGCAAAGAGTGGACCATTGCACCATCCCAGATGAGCTGCTCAGCAGATGCTGTGCACTGGGCCATTTACAGCAGCGATTGGGGAAAAACCATGGGCACACGGGAACCCTCTTCATGCAGAGAAACTGGTAGAAAGTGTGAACTGGATGGACTAAGGAGAAAAGGCTTTCCTTGGGGCATGCTAGGAAACCAGACTCAAAACTCACAGATGGATACGTGAATTAAGTGGGAGGTAGGTGGATAGAAATCTAACATTAAAATACTGGGAAAGAAAAGACATAATACAATGGAACAAAAGCTCCCTGAGCTCTGCCAAAGGCTCCTTTCTCATTTAATTCGAATTGCAAATTGTGACACAAAAATAGGAAGGGTGGGACACTTTTAGTGACACAATGACTAGGAACTTCACAAAAATCAATGGAAAAAACAAAAGGGGGAGAAAGGGAGAAAGAAAGGAAGGAAGGAGGGAAGGAGGAGGGAAAGAGAAGAGGAAGGGCAGAACAAAGTAGATCAAAATGCTCATATAACTAATAATTAGAATCAAATACTACTGGAGCTCACTCTAGTCACACTAGTAGAAACCAAAGAAAAGCTTTCAGAAGAAACCCAGAGATCAAACGGCTAGACAGTGCATATAGAGAAAGACAAAGATACTGCATCACCAGGAGCTGTGTAATGACATGAAAATCCAACCACACACTTACAGAGAAGAAAGAAAACTGAAAGCCACCCATCCCACACATCACGTGGAAATATCTTTACAAACTGAGTTGACTAGTTTTCTGTAAAATCAAAACCTGAGTGGCAACACTGTCAATCTGAACTAAAAAAAAAAAAAAAAGTATGGTAAGCTAATAATAATACATTCCAAATTAAAATTAAGATGTGTGATGAAGAAAGCTGTGATAAAAAAATTAAAAATAGAATATAAAGTGGAAATGGGAAATTTTTTGTAATTCGTGTGAAAAGATAGTTTTTTTAATGGGAACTGTGATGATTTAAAGACATATCACTGAAGAATTCCCTTCATCAGTGGATAGTGATCCACTGATGATTGATGTGGGAGGCTCCACCACACTATGGGCGGCACCATCCCTAGGCAGGATACCAAAGCTAGATGAATGTAAGTCAGAGAGCAAGCGGGTAAGCTGTGATCCCATGTTTTTACCTTGATTTCTCTAAATGATGGACTGTGACCTGAAAGTGTAGTCTAAATTCTTTCTTTTCCCATAATGCTTTTGGTCATATTTATTATGGCAACAGAAAGCTACAGAATAGAAGGAAATCCGCAGATATTTATATTCTGTGCATATAGTTTTTTTATTCAATAGACCATGTTGCTCAAAAAAACAGCATCTTAGAACAATTTATAGATGTTCTTCATTGTGATTATAGACAGTCAGAGTGTGTGTGTGTGTGTGTGTTATGATTGTTCACTTACAATTTGAAGTTGTATCTGTAACAGATTTTGAAGCTGAAAATAGATAACACAATTATATAAAGTAATTCCCATTCTTGCTTGCCTGTTTCAACAAAATGAATGTCAACCAGTAGGAGAAATAGTATCTATCAGGGATAACTATTTGTAGTCTAATAAGCCTATAGATTAGAGTCGCAAAGCTTACCTGTGTGTCTGACTCTTCTGTGAAGACTTTTAAATGATGTTCCATTCCTAAGAAGACATTTGGTTGAATTTCAAAACTGGCCTTCTGCTCAGACCTACAAGGCCAGATACACACACACACACACACACACACACACACACACACACACACACACACACACACACAAACACGATAACTATATCTATATATCTATATATAGATATATAGATATAGATAGATAGATAGATAGATAGATAGATAGATAGAGAGATAGATAGATAGATAGATAGATAAGATAGATACTAGAATTCTCCCTACAAACTTCAGGAAATCTTGAGTACAATTACATATGTGGATATTGATGAGATAGAATAAGAAGTCTCCAAGGCTACAAACAACACTCATGGGGACAAGCTGACCACTAAGCTGTTATATTTACATTTTCATCTAGAGAAAGTCTGCTCACAAGAACAGTATGTCCTCGATGAAATTGACTATGTGTGCCGGGTTCACTAAAGATGAGGAGGGGAGAGTAAGTCTGCTAAAGTAAAGCCAAGAACTATAGAAACAGACTACAGCACGCCTTCTTTGAAAATGGGTCCTCACGGGTACCCCTTTAGGCCACAAGTATTCTATTTAAAAAGAGAAGATAGCATACATGTCTAATTGAAATGTCCACAGATGCCAGGAAACTAGCAAAGGGCTATTGCAAGGGTGTTTCAGGGGAAGGAAGATAGAAAGCAAATAGTGTGGAGAGAGAAAGGAGTATACAAGGGGATTAATGTAACGGGAGGGTTAGAGTTGGTAGAGGTGGGAGAGCAGGGCAGGAGGAGAATAAAGAGGGAATAATTAACACAAATGGTGTTTGAAAATGTCACATAGAAACCTACTACGTAGAAGCGTTCTAAGATATGTACATATAAGTATTTAAGATGAGTTTAAATAGAGATGCTCTATAATGGGTAGGACAATGGCACTTCTAGATACCGTAGGCTATCAAATAAAATCTCAGCTTCGGGTATGGGTTGCGTCTGTGCAAGCTGCTTCTCAGTGAGGTACAATAGACCGTCTGCCACAAACATTACAGACTCTTGCCGCTGCTCTTTGCCACCCTGCAAAACTTGATGATAAGACACTGTCGCTGAAGACACCATACATTTGAGACATGGGAAACAGAGAAATCAAGCTTGGATTGAATTTGAAGCTTCATCCACACTGGCTAGTTTCGTAAAGCTGGATGGCCCTATATATGTAACGGGGAAGAAAACATTCAATAATCTACCCGGCTGTGAACTCCATCAGCAAAAGTAACAACTGGCTTGATAAGATATACCCGAGGCTGTAATGGTGGTACAACTATCACTGGAGTAACCAACCACTTAATGGTCGGATCTAAATAGCACTCATAAGGACCATGTCTGGAACCATTAACAAAGCCAAAAACTTGTATATAGCTATAGGCCCTGGGGAAGCTAGTACTGTATTTTGCCAAATGGACCTACTATTAAACTATGCCCTAAATTCTTATCTTTATATTCATTGGTTAGTATATCTCACTTCCTTCATCAAAAGTCTTGTAAAGTTCCCACATAGGGAATAAGAGACTATTGAGTTCTCAGCTTTAAATGGGGCATCTATACCATTTGTCTCCACACAAAGCTCAAGGATCATCATGGAAAAGGAGGTAGAAAGATTTTTAAGAAGCAGAGTAAGTAGATATCTGTATAGAAACATTATTTGCTTGACATGACAGGCCATTGCCCACATGAACTCACAGAAGTTGTAACTGCATGCATATACAACACATACACTTGCATGCGCGCACACACACACACACACACATACACAGAGAGACAGAGAGAGAGAGAGAGAGAGATACACTCAAACACAGAGACATACACATATATACACAAACACACATGCAGACATATATACTCACACACACACATACAAACATATACTCATACACACAGACACACACAGCAACAGGCACAGCAACACACACACACACAAACACGCACACACAACACACCATCAAGCCAGTCAGAATTCTTGCATGGATTTCATGAAGTGCCATACCCTAACTAGAGCTATTGATAACTGATGAACTATTGGGTAAGAACATTTTCTTCAGGGATATGCTCCCTGGAAGGTTACCCGTACTCCAGTAGATGGTCCTACCTCATGTACACACAGGAAACACTGAGTAGACTCAGTGGGCTCAGAGAACACATGAAATTGGGGAAAGCAATCTACCTCAACCAAATTGCTCTCTGACTGATACATGCAGGTTACAGCACACATTACCCTTCCAGATAAATTATATAAATATCTAGAAATGCAGCGAAATGCCAGAAGTCAGATAATGTCCTTGTTAGCTTTCTTTTGCTATGAACACTGTAACCAAGGGCAACTTGAGGCAGAACTGGCTTATTTCACTTTCAGCCTACAGTCCTCCTTGAAGGGAATCAGGGCAAGAACTCAAGCAGGAGCTGGTACAGAGGCCACAGTGGTGGGGCAGGGTGGGGCTGCTGCTTACTGGCTTGCTTCTTACTGCTTGTTCAGCCTGCTTTCAGAGTTGCACTGCCCAAGTGAGCCTTCTATAACAACTTATCAATCAAGAAAATGTCCTATAGACTTGCCTATAAGACAATCTGATGGAGGCAATTCTTCAGCTGGAAATTATGTCTTTCTGTAATGTATAGAGGCTTCCAGTGACCACACACACACACACACACACACACTGGTGAAAAGGTTTCTAAATTATTCTTTCACTTACAGAATTTAAAATGGGAAGAGTAGCATGATAATCTAAATGAATTTTGAATAGTTATTCAATAAAACAAGTAACTCATTAAGCAATGTACTTTTAAAAGCCAAGACCCTCCACAGATATGCCATTGCCTTTCACTAAATTATAGTTAAGTTAAAACATACAGCCTGTAGGAAGACGAAACAAGACCGGGATTCTTAACTAATTTAATAATTCATTGGCATTATTAAATATGATTTCCGAAACATGGAAATAGAAAAACACCACTACAAGTAGAATGTATGTTTGCTTACTGTCCACATAAAAACCCAAGAACTAGTGAATTAAAAAATGTTACATTTATGGGGCTGGGGATTTAGCTCAGTGGTAGAGCGGCTTACCTAGGAAGCGCAAGGCCCTGAGTTGGTCCCCAGCTCCGAAAAAAAAAAAAAAAAAAAAAAAAAAAGTTACATTTAATGAAACACTTTGACAAGTTCACTAGATACGAGACCAATATTGAAATCTAAGTAAATTATTATATTCAATGATAGGTGCTGTTTATAATAAGTGTAATTACACACAGATACTGCTGTGGCGATTGTAAAAGCATTGAGTTCTCAGAGCCAGAGGTTTGGGCAGTGCTACATCCTGTCATTAGCACACATGAGGCCCTGGGTCAATCTCACACCACCAGGAGAAAAGGATCCAGGAAAAAAAAGATGCACATTTGGATTGAAATGAAAGTATAAGCTATATTAAAGGCAAGGAAGTGAAACAACAATAAACAGATATAATGTTTCAGGTACAAAATACCTTAATATCCTGAGGAAGTCATCTTTCTGCATGCTGCAGAGTCTGTGTGACCACAGTGATGCCAACGGGATTTCCAATGACACTGGGTAGTTAAGACTGAAGATAAAAATTAAAAGTGAAGATCATTAGGCTACTGAACTGTATCAGCTCAATATGAAATTATAGAAGTTGTAACAAAAAAGTGCTGGCTTGAATGTAACCAAACAGACAAACAGAGAAAAAGATCGAGGGACAGAGTGACACATGAACAGAAACTATGTGTGTACAGGGTGAAACCCGAGAGCAGGGAGGCTGACCATATAAACAGTTACTGAGTTAACTGTTATCAGATACAGAAGAATTAAACGCATTGTCATATCAAATTACACATGAAAGTCAGGTCTATGCACACCGATCACAGAGTCATAAAATATAGAAACTTATGATTACCATGCAGAAATTTACTCCAATATTAAAATCAATATTAATTTTAATTAAAATGATTCAGTTATTTAAAATAATGTGAATATTAAAACATATTAATAATATTAAAAATACAGAGTAACAATTCTGACTACATCAAAAGTTATAATATACGTAGACCAAGAGATACCCAGAAAATGTCAAACTAAGCCATGAGAAAAAAAAAAACAAACCTGAAGCTAGTGCTTGTAGACTGATCATTATGGAAGCAGCTAATATTTCCCTAATTTTGAAAGTTACTAAATTCAGAATGCAAGTCTTTATGATAATGGATGTTCCAGGAATTCTCAAATGTGAAAGGAAATTTAAACAAATGTCCTTTCATGGACTTCGCAGCACAAAGTACACTCATTACTACGCAGACCACATCTACAAAATCATTGTTCATTGTCAAAGAGCCATTTATAGTTCGCAACTAAAGCCACTAATTAGCATGAACACCATGAGTTACTCTCACCGAATTGATATGGTAATAGACAAAACAAAGAAATAAGAAATTTTAATTAGTCTATGCAACATTTATGCTCATGAATTTGCGTTCTCATCTTGGCTTTAACACAGTGAAAACAATGACAAGAAGCTAGTTTTCATCAACCTGCATGGACTCGGGCCCAGGAACTCTGGTCGGGAACCATGAGCAGAGAAGCTTTGAACTTTCTACCCTGTGACAGCTGAGAGCTTTGTGCCTCATCTAAGAATCACCCAGTGTTGTACAATAAAAACACAACTTCTGGATGGTGACTTTTATTTAGAAGATAGAATTAAAAATGTCAAATAAGATCACTAATTGTCTAATTAATCCCAAATGGGCAAAAGATCTCAACATAAAACACTGAACCTGATAACAGAGAAAGTGGGAGAATAGCCTTGAACACATTCGTACAGGAGGCAACTCTCTGATCAGAACACCTGTAGTGTAGGCATTGGGGTTAACAATTAAAAAATGGGAGCTCATGAAAGCTTCTGTAAGGCAAAGGATGCTGTCAGTCAGACAAAACATCAGCCTACAGGATGGGAAAAGTTTTATTTTTTTAACCAACTCTACATCCAATCAAGGTCCAATATCCCAAATATATAAAGAACTCAATGAGCTAGATATCAATAAAATCAAATCATCTGATTAAAAAGTGGGATCCGTAACCATCAGGAAAGCGAAAACTACCTTGAGATTCCTTCTTACACATGTCAGAATGGCTGAGATCAATAAAACAAGTTACAGCTCCTGGTGGCTGGGATCTAGGCTAAGAGAACACTTCTCCAGTGCTGGTGGGAGTGCAACCTGTACAGCCACTGCGGACATCAATATGGCAGCTCCTCGGAAAGTTGGGAATCGATGTACATCAAGAGCCAGCTATACCCACTGTTAGGGACGTACTCAGAGGATGCTCCATCCTACCACACAAACACTTGCTCAGTCATGTTTATTGTGGCTTTATTCATAATAGCCAGAAACTGGGAACAACCTAGATACTCGTCAACAGAAACAGAGATAAAGAAAATGTGATACATTTATACAACGGAGTATTACTCAGCTGCTAAAAAAAAGACATTGTGAAATTTGCAGGGAAAGGAAGAGAACTATGAAAAAATAATTCAACCTGAGGAAGGTTACGGAGACCCAGAAAGATAAATATGGTATACATCCACTTAAAGGTAAATTTTGGCCATTAAATAAATGATAACTATGCTACAGTCTGTAGGACGAGAGAGGTTAGGTTAGGTGGGGAGGAGGGGTCTGGGGGCAGGGGGTCACATGGATTTTCCAGGGAGGGAGAAATAGACTAGATTGTATGGGTGGACTGGGGTGGGTAGAGAAGGGGGGGTATGTCAGGTTGTGGGGGAGGGGAAGTGGGATGGAGGGAGACAGTGCTGTGAGAGACAGCTGGAATTGGGGGTCATTTGGGGAGGGTTGAAAACCCAGGGCAATGGAATCTTCCTGGAATCTATGAAGGTGATCCTACTGAGGACTCCTAGTTAAGGAGCCATTTCTCCCAGCTGGGCAAGGATCCCAGTTGTGGGACTGGCTTGAATTCAGTTGAGTTGTTGGCCAGGAGGGTCCCATGGAAATCCCCAAATAACCCAAGCTATTGCTAAAAACAAAGGTTTTCTCTGCACAAAACGACCGTGACCCGCTGGCCAAGGACAGTACACAACTCATCAACTCATTGAACGTGAAGAAGTCAGCTGATATCTACACGAAGTCTGCCCGAGCCACTGAGCTCTCGTCTCTTCGGTGTGGAAAAAGACAGAGTTGCAGGCTGCTAAAAGAGAAACGTGGAGAAACTCGAACACCATCCCAACCTCAACACCTTTGACACACAATCTGCCCCACGGCTACGTACACTGGTTTGATTGTGGTATAGAACTTGTGGGAGCAGCCAACCGATGTGTGACTTTACGTAAGGCCCACTTCATGAGAAGAAACTCATACCACCTAACAGTGCTTGGATAACCAAGAACCAAAGACTAGATAGTTCAGAGACCTAGGATAAAGTCAAACACTCCTGGCCAAAAATATCAATAAAATGACTCCTAATGGTAGTCTGCAATACTTGTAGATTAGTGCCCTATCCAGTCATCATCAGAGTTGCTTTCTCTGGCAGCAGATGGGAACAGATTCGGAGACATACGGCCAGACATTATACTGAGTGGCTGTCAAAATAGGAGGTCTCCATTAAATCCTCCCTCACAAAGCCCAGGGGATCCCATGAAAGAGGAGGTGAGGATTGTTAGAGCGAGAGGGGACAGAGGACACCAGTAGAACACGGCTCTCTGAATCAACTAAGCAGGGCACATACGAGCTCATAAAGACCGAAGCAGCAATCACAGGGCCAAGTGGCTCTACACCAGGTCCCCTGCATGTATGCTAAACCTATTAGCTTAGTATTTTATGGGAGTCCCAACTATGAGAACAAGTCGGTCTCTGACCTTTTGTGCCTGTTCTTGGGACTCTAGTTGGGCTGCCCTGACCAACTTTGACATGATAGTTTTTGTTTCATCTTGTTATAGTGTATTTTGTCATGTTTGTTTTTTAATCTCCTAGAAACCTGTTCATTTCTGACTTGAGACAGAAAGGGGTTGTACCGGGACAGGATGGGAGGGGAGGAGGAACTGGGCGGAGTAGAGGGAGGGGAGATTATAATCAGGATATAATGTGTGAGAAAAGAATCTACTTTCAATAAAAAAAATAAAAATTAAATTAAAAAAGCCCGTGAGGATCTTATATAGCACATCATTACCATATAAAAGGAAAGTGCCACATGCCCCACCCCACCCACTGACCCTTCATTGATAAGAGGTCAAGCCTTATTATCTACAGGCTAACTTTGCTCCAACATGTCAGAAAACAGTCCCAAGGAAGCCATCTGAATCTGCACAAGGACAGGTCCCTCCCTGTGCACAACTATGAAAGCTGATAGCATGCAAGGCTCTGCATACTGAGGTAGGAAAAATCCAGTTACTCAGAAACTAAGGATGCGCTACAGCGCTTCCGTAAAATGCCCCTGCATAGTAGTTTAAAGGGGCACTGATAACGTGATTGTAGGCTGTCCTCTTCCGATGGGGATAAAGGGAAAGAGCCCACTGCTGTCTTCATCCTGGGGCACAGTACAGACCTGCTGTAGGAAAGGAATAAAGCTCTACCATTTTCTGCTAAGATCAAGAACCCTGTCTTCCTCTGAGGAGAGGAGTAAGCATCCACACCAGAGCAGGTGGTAGCCTGCAGTGAGCTCATTCTCAGGAGAAGTGCAGAAAACCCAAACCCAGACAGCTATAGCTGCCCACTACAGGAATAGAGTCGGCATCACTTAGCTCCATCCGAACCCACAGACTTGGGCCTAAGACAGCACGAGGATGGCAGAACCCTTGCCTATAACTGCGGAAACTGCTCTAAACAACGGAGAATCTCTTCAGCTAACAGAGGAGTGGGGTAGGGAGTGGAGGAACATGGAACTGGATCCCTTCTGAGGTCTTGGTACAAAAGCAACATCCAAAGCTGCTGCCAGAGAGAAACTTAGAGGAAGTCTTTCTGAAAATGGTCCAGAGCCTACTCCCACAATGCACTTGGTCAAAGGGGTGGGAGGGTGGGGAAGCGGCACTCTGAACGCTGACAACTGGGCATGCGCTAAATGCCAAACTCAGGTTGACTCATACTGCTTGGCCATCATCTGCGGGGGGGGGGGGGCCCGGAATCAGAGAATCGGAAAGTTTCCATAGGATTTAAACGAACTGAAATATTAATGCAAAACATGAAGAGAAGTAGTGGAACTGGGGAGTGCAGAGGACAGAGATGCGGTACCCAGAAGCTATTCTGCAGTTAAGCGTACATGTGCGAGATGTCAAATCCAAGCCGAAGAGAGCAACCATGAGGCAGTTGATACATCTTAGGAGAGATGAGCAAGGATTTTAGGAATAAAATGAAAATATCAAAGTGAATTTTCAGCGAATTATTTTAAAGTTTAGAAACCATCAAGTAAGACAACCCTCCCCCCCCCAAAAAAAAATCCCTACAGATTTCATATTCACAATAGTGCAAACAACTGGCTCTCTAAACAGAATTGTTAGCCATGAATTGTTTTGATGTTGAAAGGTATGCTGTGACTTGTATGACAGAATTAGTCCTGAAGCAAGGCACACCGGAAGGAATGGTGCAGTGTCTGTTTAGCCAAAGTTTAACATAAAAAAAAAAGCTGTGTACAAAATTAGCCACTATCAGAAATGAAATGGCTCATTAAAATATTTCCTGTTACTTGCTGCTACTAGATGTCCTGCTTGATAAAGTGAAGTTCTCCACATGGAAATAAATGTGTGCGGAGGTCAATGCCAGAACGCGGCTGCTCAGTGTAGTGGCACAAACAGACATTTTCCCAGACTTGGGAGAAACACTCACTCCCTGTTTGAGCCCTGTTACAGACACTGGGTGTTTTCTCTGTGAGCATTCCTTTCTCAGCGATTGGAATAATTGTATAGGTCAAAGGACATAACTAATGAATAACTGAGTTTTGACCTCCCCCACGCAGTCCTAGGTCTTCCGGCTTTTCTCCTCAGGCGCTGTTCCCTCCCTGGGGACATAGTCCCGCAGAGTCCCTACACTTTATCACAGTCCGTCTGCCTTCCCAGGACTGCAGAGGCATCACTGAGAGTTTGGTTCATTGAGTTATTCTGTCATTATTCATTATTAAACACCTCCCAGAGCAGTTACTAATGCAGATAGAATTTGATTTATGCATCCAGGAATCTAGGAGGATAAGCCATAGTAGGGCAATCAACAAAATATCCTTTCAGAAGTCTCATAACAGTGAGGGGGAGAACAAACACAATAAAACAGTGAAGTATTTAAATTTTGCATTAGAAAATATAATGCCAGCATTGAAAGTATCCATCAATGGAGGTGATTTATTGAATAAAGGTTTGCATGCAAATTCCATGTCATTCTTTACTCGAAAAGGGCCATTATTTGTATGAAAATCATTTGGGGAATCTCATTATAGGGAAAAATACAATGGCAAAGCTGCATCTCGGGAACATAACTCTTGGTGGGAATGGGCATTAATCAGATTTCCTGTAAGCCTCAGACATTAAGAAAATATTTCCCAGACTGTTTGGCTGTCTGAAGATCGTTGAGAAGAGTGGAGCTATGCAGGACCCCTTGAAGATGATGGACATGCCGAGCCCAGAGTCAGAGTGCAGGCGGTACTAAGGCCCGCAGAGGTCAGAGTTTGCGTTGAGGTTGGGAGAGTTGGGCACCTTTATGAAAGGCTTAACTGTTTGTTAGAACATTCTGTGGACACTGGGGGAACTGAAATTGTTTTAAGTTCCTTTGGGGGTGAATGCCCAGGCTCCATTGTGTCTCTGAGAAGCAGAGTAGAAACACACAGAGTTCAAAAGAGACAACCAGAAAAGCCTCAGATATACATCCTCCACCCCCTCCACCCTCCCTGCAGTTCTCTCTTTTTGTCTGCTCATTCCTTCTTGGCATTTCTGCCCCGGGCTGCCCAGGGCCCGAGTTCCACCCTTTAACACTTAGGGTGACATGAAGAGACTCCATAAGTACAATGCTGTTTACCTCAGTTCTTATCTGGTGCCCTTCCTCAGGAAAAGAGCTGCTGACAGAGATGTGTAATGGTTGAGTGGGGTCTCACTTTACAGAGTCAAGCCCAAGGGAAGGGGACCCTGCGGGCTCTAGGTTAACACACCCTGGATTGACTGGCTGCCTATGTGTTCTCTGCATGATTGGAGCCTGGCAGGCTGATACCTGTGGCACAGATGAGCCAGCCTGAGGTAGAACACGTACAGAGTCAGCAAGGATGTGGGCAGGGGTCTGTCCCTGTAGTTTCCCTTCCTCCTTTTCTCCAATTGTCCTATGCCAATAATCATTCCCAGGAAGAGTATCTTAGAATTCTAGAATGAATATTCATGTTGTCTCTCAATTTTGGCTCCCTAATCCTCCTTTCTACCGGTTTCCCTTTCCATGACTCCCTTCCAACTTCACGACCTATCCCAACCCCCCAAATATATACATATATTAAAAATTAAAACCTAAGATTTTCATATACTTAAAAAATAATACATGTTCCGCTTGACTTTCAGGTCAAGGATACTTCAGTTAAGATGATAGTTCTCAGTTTCTTCCACTTGCAGCACATACCATGATCTTATTTTTCTTTCTGGCTGCATGTATGTTGACCATGGCAGACATGCGGGATGAACTGTGGCACATAGGTCTTAGGGGATCTTGGAATTACCACTGACTGCTTATGTGCATAGGAGCCCAGCCTCTTTGGCCTCGGTGGCTTGGCTGCACACACAGGTGGACAGGGACTTAATGACAATCTGGTTTTGTCCCCAGTAGAGTCTGACACACAATGAATGCTTCGAGAGTAACTCCAATGAGAGTGAATTGGACAGTTTAGGAACATTGTGGGGTGTTTTTTTTTTCCTCTGCGCGTTGCTAGGAGCTGTTAATTGTAGTCTGGGAAATTGTTCCCATTTACATTAACTCCAAATACATTAGCGGTTGGACCTGGGAAAATGCACCAGTGGTTGACTGACCTATTTTGGGTGAACTGTTATTTGAATTAGTAAATTGTGTGACCAAGAATAAAAGAATCGAGGTTTCCATGAGTGTTTTATGTTAGAGGTGGGGTGTTCATGTGTCTGCTGAGTGCAGGTACCCACAACCTCTCTCCTAGCTTATCACTCTCCCTTCTGATCTGTGTCTTGCCCCCCCCCCCCCGACAACTCATTTTAGAGGCTGAGGGATTGTGGCGCTGGAGGTATGGCTAAGCGGTTAACACATTTGTTGCTCTAAGACCTGGTTTGATTTCCAGAACCCTTGTCAGAGGACTTACACCTGAGTGTAACTCCAATTCCAGGAGATCCAATACCTTCCTCTGACCTCTCTAGGCACCAGGCATGCTTGAAGTACACACACACACACACACATGCACACACACAGACACATACATATGCAAACAAAAACTCATGCACCAAAAAAAAGAAAAGAAAAATCAGTGATAGTGTTTTCAAATATTTTGTTTAATATTTATACAAGCAAATAATGTGTTTTGATCAAATCTTCCCCCATTTCCTCCCCATTACCCCTCACACCACTGTTCCCTTCCACCATCATGCTCTCTCCCTCCCCCTCCCCCTCCCTCCCTCTCTCTCTCTCTCTCTCTCTCTCTCTCGTTTTAATACCCGCTAAGGACACTCAGTGCTGCCTGAATGTGCATGAGTGTGGAGATGCCCTATATTGAAGCATTGGTAGCCATTTAGGGGCTGCATTCCTTTTTTAAAAAAAACTGGTTCTCCATCTCTCAGAAGCCATCATTGCCTCTTCTGAGAGGACCGGGACTTCATGAGTTCCTCTAATCAGCTGTTACCTGGGCTGTCTTGATCTTGTGAGGGTCTTATGCAGACTGTCACAATCACCACAAATTCACATGTGCAATGTCCTGTCAGGTCTAGCTTGTAGGGAGAAACCTGGGTATCTCCACAGCACTAAGTATGTTCATGGGGGTCAAGAGTGGGAGGTAGAGAGTCTCACCCTTCCTCAAGTACATGATGTTTTCATTCCTTTTCTTTTGTAAGATTTTATTAAAATGGAATTCTTCAGAGAGTATGGAAGACTGTTACTGTAGTGGCCAACACAGACAGCAGCATTTTCTCTACTTAGAAAATATAAGACTATATTGATCCCTGACAGTTACCATTTCAAAGGAGAAAATTTCCATTCACTTAGAATCTTTCTTGATAGAGGAAACGAGTTTCCAATCTTTAGAAGAAGGCAAGAACAATTTGAACCAGCAGAAGGCAGGGGACCACTGGACACCCAGTTGTCTGAAAGAGCGAATGAGAATAAAGAAGGCTTTCTTTTGTGACTTTGCAGGTTACTGGAGATATCTGCACTCAGACAGGATCTCCAATCTCAACTCTTTAAACCTCTATGATGGCCAGCTACTGACATATTGGAGTATCTGTTGACATCTTAGGGTCTTCCCACATTCATCCCTCAGTAGAGCCCTGGGCAGCCCAGTCTTTAGTTTACCAGTTTCTGAAACCAGGGAAAGTGAAACTTCACAGAGCCCTGCTCCACTAGTTTCACATTTGACAAATCGCATAAATTTATTTACTACTGAAAAATTGAAAGAGAACTATGTAGCCTTACTTGCTCTCTAAAGCAGGACAGTGTGTCAAGAAACCAGACATTGTCTAATCTAATCTGGAGGGCTGAGTGTAAAGAACAGTCTTAACTCTCCCTCTCCCCCCCTCTCTCTCTCTCTCTCTCTCTCTCTCTCTCTCTCTCTCCTCCACACACACACACACACACACACACACACACACACACACACACACACCACATCTGTTAATATGAAAAGCAAATCCATGCAGAGAGGCAGAGTATGTCACCCCAAATGGACATCGATGTAAATACCACTTAGAGAGGTCAAAAACCTGTCGAAAGCGCTTTGCCAATGTCCCGTGGGCCTGAAAGCAGTGTGCAAACTTACAAACTCATGCTCAGTCCTGCAGCAAGGGCACAACTTCCTACCCAGTGGCACTAGACCTTACTATCCCAGAAATAGCTCTTTACCAGCCCTCCTCCCCAGCCTTCCTCCCCAGCCCTCCTCTACTTCCCTCCTCACCTGCCCTCTTTGCCTGCCCTCTCCAAGTCAACCCTTGGTTTCCCATGCCTGTTCCTTCCTACAAGTCACCAACCCAAGACACGAGATCTGTTCTCCCTGTCTTGTCTCTCCAGTTCACAGTTTTCTGTTTCTTTGCTAAGGTGTCTGAATGTAATCACCCTTTAGAGTTCCTCATGCATGTTATGAAACCTTTGCTGGCTTGTCTCATATTGGTCTGTCCTTTTGTCATAGTTTACAGAGCCTTAAGGAGAAAACACAAGATGTAGTTCTCCTCTTGTTTACATGCATTTATGTGTTTGTTTGAGTGCGTGTATGTTGTGGGTGTGTTCCCTTGTGAAGGACTGCACAAGGGTGAGGGTGTCCATGCCTATGTGAGTTCTTGTACGGAAAGCAGAGGATGATTTTGGGATAGCTTTCTCCATGACTCTCTACCTTATATAGTGAGTAATGAAACAAGGCCACACTGAATCTGAATCCCTTCAATGAAACTAGCCTGGTTAACTGGATTTCTCCAGGGAGCCCCATTTCCATATTCCTAGTGCTAGCTCTACTGAGAAACCTTCCTGCCTGTCCTAAAAGCATCTAACACTGAGATCTCAATTCCAAATCTCCAGGCATTGTTCCTGAGTCATCTCTCCCTGGCTTGCACCCACCTTCCCCCACCCCCCACATCTTCTAGGAACGCAGTGTGTGACAATCATTAGGCGAAGGGTTGAGAATTGAGAACCAGAGCAGGGCACACTGTGTGTGTGAGCTGTCCTCCAGCCAATGTCAGGGAAACTACTTTGCACTTAGTTTGTACTTAAGAATCATTTCTGGCTGCTTCACAGAGAAGCAGTCTTCATGGCCTTTATCGAAAATATTGCTGCTGCCTTCCCCCTTCGCTGCATTGCTGAGATAAGTTTTAAATCCACACCTCTTTAATATTAATGGAATATTCATTAACACTTGAACACTCATTGTGTCCCCAGCTGTGCCTTGGACCCCTAAGTCTGATGAGAATCTGGAGAGATAAGTGACATAAAACATCCCATTAGCAGCCTGTCAGGGGCTGTCTCCCGCCCTTTCTATTATGCTGCTTGCTGAGTGACCACAGAAACAACGTGGCTTTCTTTTTTAATTACACTCAATTAATTGCAGTGGTGCCTAATCTAGTCGAAAAGAAAAGGCTCAAGATGCTATCAGGTTAGTGCAAGAATATACTTTTCCCTAATTCTTTTTTTTCTTGGCACCGTCTGTGAATAAGTGTGTTAAAGGTTCAATTGGTTTAATTATGCCAAACCAAATCTATAAGGAATATGGTAAATGCAATTAAAATTTAATCAGTTGATATAGAGTAGATTCAATACAGTTTTCTCCAAATCAAATAAGCTTAAAAGTATGCTTCTGGTATACTTGAGGCATAAATAAGTTTGTAGTGTGAGCTGTTGTAGTCTTGGGTGTCAAACACGTGGGCTGGTATGTCATGTGACCTTTAGGAAAGCCACTAAAATCAGAACTACCTGTCAAATGATGATGTATACTCAAGGGGACTTCTAAAAAACAAACAAAACAAAAGAAAAAATTGTTCTGTGCTCTGGGAAACTTATTAACTTATATATACAGCAAGCAATGTAAAAAATTTCTAAACTACCAAATTGAGATCTCAAGTGTATATGTATTTATATGCTGATCTTCAGAAAGGCTAGGTTTTTATTTTTGTTTTTAAGTTGAATTTTACATTGCTTGATATTATTTCTCATCACACAAATCAATGAGGCATTTATCTAAAGTGGAAAGTGCATAACTTGAAAGCATTAACCATAAATTCCTTGGTACTTGCCTAATCACAGGTTCAATGATTATTCAATAATTACCTTGGCAATTTGATTACATTAAGACAGACATCACAACAGTTGGCACATAATTGTTTTGAGCCAGAATATATTGTTGATGATGACTGTGGTGGCAATTATTTTTCTCCTTATTTTTATTGAGTTTTTGAAAATAATTTTAAAAAAGCAAATAGGGGTTGAAGCCATTAAAACACAAAGAGATAGAACAGCAAGCCAGTACCTTTTGTTCCTTGTGGCTAATTCACTCCATGAGCAACCATAAAGCTTGGCTTGTTTCTCACATAGCCTATGGAGTCAATGATTCTTCAAGAGGTCCATGGACTCCTGGGATCTCTGGGAACATCTCTGCAGAGTACATGAAGTCAGAACGGCTCTCATGACAGTATCGGGACGTCAGTTGACTTTTTGAGGTGTTGACATTTGAATGAAGCAATGGCCCATGAGTTGCTGGTGGCTGAGCCAACTGAGGGAGCACACACAGCACACTGCTGTGCCATCATAGTCGGAAGACATGTCAGGTTCACTTAGCAAGGTCCTTGTTGGAGCCGAAAGTAAAATTAATATTGTTAAATTTCAACCTAGAGTAAGTTGTCCTTTATAATGTGCCATTTGAGGAAATATGACGTGTCTGGGTAGCACTGTTGGTACCGAGGCAGGTTGATTGTCTCCAGGAAAACTCTCCTTTTATAACTGTCTCACTTGCAAATTGATTAAGAGATTTCCTCCATGACATATTTCTTTGTGTTAGGAGGGTCAGCTGGAAAACTACAACCTGTTTGATTTGAGTGCTCATGAACAGTCTGAAACAAAGCAGCAGCAACGACATCAACAACAGAAGCAAACAAGAAGTGGGCAAGTGAGCCCGACTCTAGGCAAAGCGCTGGCCGATACTCATGGCAGATGGTGAGGGCAGATGTTTCACGTGACACATCTAAGCGTGAGGAACATTCTACCTACCACTGAGTGCAACAGCTTCCTCATGCTGGAAGACTTAGGTTTGGAAGTTCTTTCTTACTGGATCTGCCCAACTCGGAAGTCCAAGCATCTCAAATGTCCATCACAAGGTGTGAAGAAACGTGAGCATCCTTTGCGAAAAGCATTGCCCAGTGTGTTTTAATGTGATAGAATATGATGGATCTTTAGAGTAAGAACCCGATTTAGAAACAAAGGAACAGAAAACATGTAACTCGAAAGAATGAGCCAAGGAAATATTAAGAATCAAACATATCTCTTTGGTCTCAAATACATCATAAGAGGCAATATCTAGTAAAGGAAAATAGGGGCTGGAGAAGAGGGCTTGGTGGCGAAGAGCACTAGCTGCCCTTCCAGAAGACCTGGGTCTGATTCCTTCTACCAACAAGGGGCTCACAGATGTCCACACTCCAGGTCCACAGCTCTGACATCTTCGTCTGGCCTGTGTGCACATGATGCACAGATAAACATGCATGGAAAACACACACTCTCTCTCTCTCTCTCTCTCTCTCTCTCTCTCTCTCTCTCATACACACACACACAAATGATAATAATGATAATAATAATAATAATAATAGAAGTGAATAAGATTAAGTTAAATAATCTCTCCAAAGTATAGTATAAGAAAGAAGATATAGAAAAAAATAACTAATAAAAGTAACGGGAAGTCTTCTTTTTTAATATTTTATTATTTTGTTTATTTACATTTCAATTTTTATCCCCCTTCCCAGTTTCCCCTCCCACCCACCCATTCCTGCCTCACTGCCCTAGCATTCCCCTATGCTGGAACATCAAGCCTTCGTAGGGCCAAGGGTTTCCCCTCCCATTGATGCCAGACAAGGCCATCCTCTGCTACATATGTGGCTGGAGCCATGAGTCCCTCCATGTATATATACTCTTTGGTTGGTGGTTTAGTCCCTGGGAGCTCTGGGGAGTCTGGTTGGTTGATATTGTTGTTCTTCCTAGGGGGTTGCAAACTCCTTCAGCTCCTTCAGTCCTTTCTCTAACTCCTTTAGGGTCCCTGTGCTCAGTCCAATGGTTGTCTATAAGCATCCACATTTGTATTGTTAAGGCTCTGACAGAGCCTCTCAGGAGACATCTATATCAGGCTCTTGTCAGCAAACACTTCTTGGCATCAGCAAGAATCTGGGTTTGGTGGCTGCATATGGGATGCATTCCCAGGTGGGGCAGTCTCTGGGTGGCCTTTCCTTCAGTCTCTGCTCCACTCTTTGTCCCCATATTTCCTTTAGACAGGAACAATTCAGGATTAAAATTTTGTGAAGGGTGGGTGGCCCCATCCATCAACCAGAGGTGTTGACTAACCTCTGGATATGGTCTCAATAGGTCCTCCCTCCCCTTTGTAGGGTATTCAGCTAACGTTATCCCTGTTGTGTCCTGGGAGCCTCTTACTTTTCTGGCATCTGGGACTTTCTGGTGGCTATCTCCCAGTTCCCCATTCCCCATTGCTACACACCTCTGTTCAATTTCCTGACCCTCTGTATAGCTCCCCTGTCTCCTCCCACACCTAATCCTGCCCCCCTTTTTTCTTCTCCCCCTCCTCTCTTCCTCCTAAGTCCTTCCCACTCTCTATATCCCATGATTATTTTGTTCCCCCTTCTAAGTAGGACTGAGGTATCCGCAGTTTACAGCACACTTCACTTGAGTCTCCATTCAGTTTATTGCCTAATTAAAATTTTTTAAAAACTAAAATTTCTTTCTTCAATTACAATATATGTGTTATAAATTTGTAAAATAATTTCCCCTTTCCAAACAAATGCACATTTGGACAAATTTTTGAATAAAGTCCCCCAGATGCAATACTCATTTTCTTGTAGAAATTATTTAGAAAGGTATTTCCTTTCCCTCTGTTCCTCCATTTTTATTTACCTCTTCTGTATTGGCTAAGCTATCTTCATAATCATTTCATTAAAAAGTTAATACTTGGGGCAAAAAGAAACAAACATCTTGGGAATGAGAAATTCACAAACTTCCTCTGTGTTTTTAAACACATTGCAGAGAACAAAATGTATCATTTCTTCATCCATCACTAGCTCTCCTGGTGGAGCCCCGATAACAAAATTACATGTGAACAAAGAAAAGTATAAACTTTTTATTTAATGAAACTTTATGTAATGGGGAAACTTTTAGAAATGAAGACCTTGGGAGGAATCTCCATTTTATGAATATTTAATGTCCATTTGTTGAGGTAGTGCAATCAAAGGACAGAGTAATATGACCTAATGGTGACATGATTGGAGGAAGGGGCTTTAGCAATGTCTGTCTGTCTATCTGTCTTCTGTGTGTCTTCTCTTTGACTTTATTCCTTCATTCTGAACCCAGGACCCGTGAGAATATTATGATGTTCTTTTACAAGAGGGAGTCTTTATGGACTCTTTAGGGGATGATTCAGAGAGAGAGAGAGAGAGAGAGAGAGAGAGAGAGAGAGAGAGAGAGAGAGAGCATCCTGCTTAGACAGTTCAATTTCCTTTAGTTCAAACTTAACAATGTACCAAGGTATTCTAGCATTCAGTGACACTCCACACACACACACACACACACACACACACACACACACACACACACACACACCATTGTATAATGTTGGAATGAGAATGTCTCTCATAGGCTCACAGATTTGAATACTTGGTCTCCAGTTGGTGTTGCCTTTGGGGAGGTTGAGGAGGTAGTGACTCACTGAAGGAAGTACGATGTCACTAGGGACTGGATTCTACAGCAGGAATTCTCCTACTACTTGCAACTTGCCTTGTTCTTGCTGCCAAGGTTTGTTCCTCCATTGTGCACTCTTCTCCATCTAAAACTTTAAGCCAAAATGAATTCTCCTCCTTGGAGTTTTATCAAAGCAACAGAAAAGTAACTATACACATAGTCTAGTTCTCTAGATTTTTATCTTCATTAAGTCACAGGAGAATCCTTACCTGTGAGACAGTGGCAACTCCCTCAGGACAGGTGGTGAAGTTGCCAGGATCACCTGGAAGGGACCATTTGAGCTGTTCCAAGTTCTAACAGTGGCCTTGGTAGCATCTAGTGTTTCTCAGTATGTATACAGTGATACTCTGCACCTCACATTCTTGACCTCTCTGACTGGCACACTGCCTTTTGCATCTCATTGGAAGAAACTACGCTTATATACCAAAGAACCCATATGGGGGGTCGACTTTTGTAATCTCCACAATGTATTTGAAGATGCTAAGGCAGGTTATTAGGAACACAGGTGGGACCTGGTAGGTAACATCACACAGCTTTCAAGGAGGAGGAGGAAGAGGAAGAAGAGGAGGAGGAGAGAAGAAGACGAGGAGGAGAAGGGAATAAAGGAAAGTAGAAAGAAAGGAAGGAAGGATGGAAGGAAGGGAGGGTTGAAGAAGAGGGAGAAGAAGAAGAGAAGAAAAAGGGGGAAGAAAGAAAAAAGAAAGAATTGAGGGCCTGCCATTCTGCATTCTTATGAGATATTGTTCAACTTCTGTAGGAATGTCTTATTTTAACATGAACCTTCTTGATTCATGTCTCATCATCTTAAGACAGAGGTGGCTTTTTACATGTAGAAACTTACAGCTCTGTAAGCTAACTAACAATGGGCTGATCACAGAACTAAAGATCTGCTGTTTTCCTATGGAAGTTGCAGTCGTCGACACCCTGAAGAGTGAGCTCCTCGGCAGGAGGAGTGGGGGCACCTCTTGGACTCATACACTTAGGCAGTTGTCAAAAATATCTATTGATTATATCTAGAATGCTTTGAGAACCACAAAAATCAGTGTCTTTCTTTTTAAATCATGTGTGTGTGTGTGTGTGTGTGTGTGTGTGTGTGTCTGTGTGTGTGTCTGTGTGTACATGTTCCACAATGCACATGTGGAATTTAGAGGACAACGTTGAGTGTTTGTCTTTCCCTTCAAATTTGATTGCAACAGGTCTCCTCAATACTTCGAAATTGTGGATGCCAGGCAGGCTGGCCCTGGAGCACAGAGGATTCTCCTGTCTAATTACCATCTCAATGGGGATGCCCCAGGGTTTACAAAAGCATGGGTTCTGGGGTCAATTGTTGAGCAGGCACTTTACCCATTAAGCCACCTTTCCAGCCTACAAAAAAAAATCTTACATGAGGTGAGAGTGGGCACCTTTACCTTTTCCTTTAGATATTTTTGTCTTCCATTAAACCATTGAATAAACCAATTTGCCCAGAGCCAGCCTCTACGTTTGAGCAACCAGTTACAGCTACAGCTATTTCTGTAACAGAGAATGAAGTAGCCTGCGTGGAAGCAAATGCCACCTGAATGCTTATTATTGTAATGAGTAATGGGTCTTAACCAATCCAAGCAGCTGAACTTTCGGCCAATCAGAGGGTAGCAATTCCCAAAGCATGACGATATAGGCAAACATCAACACCAGCCAATCCGCTGGTTTTCGTCTGATGTGTATATGTGTTCTACAAAGCTGAGGAGGGAGATTCCTGAACCACAGCCCACTGAATTCCTGCCAGGATCTAGGGCTTTCTCCTTTGCTCAATTCATTATTATCTCAAACTCATCTCAGTTTTTTCTTTTAGTAAAACTATTTGATCTTCATAACTAGATGACAGCCAGACTTCTAAGGTTGGTGAATGAGAGTTATGTGTTGTGGAATGGTGGTCATGGTGTAAAGGTAAATATGTGTGGGAAAAGTAACTCCTGAATCATCATTTTCTTAATTTCCTTTGATGGGAAAGGTGAGATATTGGACAGATAAATTACTACTCCCTCAGAGGAAACTTTTTTGCTTTCTGTAGTGCTAACAATGTGAAACCCTTCAGGGAGGCTGGATAAAGGCAAAGTTACTTTTACTGGGAAATAATGGGGGGTCGAATTAGCCTAGTGACTCCAGAAGTGGGGTTGTGGCTCACATACCCCATGGTCTCAAATCAAATGTTGAGAGAGACCTGTTACTGGGGAATTCAGTATGGATGGTGACTACTGGCAACCTTGCTTTGGTACCCAGTCTAAATCCAACACACAGGGGCAGATTTCACACAGGGTCAGTGTTAGCACAGGGTGTGTTGAGGTATTTCTTCTTCATCAACTTTCTGGAATATTTTATGCAAAATTTATATCACTTCTTTAGATAGTTCATACAATTTACCAAGGAAATCATTGGGGACTATGAATTTTAATGAGAAGGATCTTAACTACAAATTCAATTTCATTAATAGACACAGTGTTATCTCATGTATTTCTTCTGAAATCAGATTTGGTAAGTGCAAACTCTAAGGAATTTGGCCATTTCATCTAAGCTTGTTAATTTCTTAGCACAAGGTACTTTGAATGCTTTACTGCCCCCTAGGTGTCTGTAGAATGTATGTTAATGTCACCTCTACCACTCCTAAGATGTGTCTTTCTTTACTGCCTCACCACTCTGGCTGGTGGGGTGTCAATTTGATTGATATTCTCGACGCATGAGCTGTGGGCTTCATTGATTTTCTCTGTTGCTTTCCATTCTATATTTTATCCATCATTGAATCTTTATTGTTTTCTTCCCTCCCCATGCATTTCTGTTTACTCTTTTCTATGAATTAGGAATCGGAAACTGAGGTTATCAGTTTGGAGTTTCTGTTCTTTTTCAATCTACATACATATTTAGTGCTATAAATTTAACATTTGTCCTAAGTTTTTGTTGTCAGCCACACATTTTATACTTTTATTTTCACTCCAATCATTTTTTTTATTTTGTAGTTAATTAGAAATATTATTTATACTTTGAAATATCTGACATGTTTCCAAAACTCCAGCATTGATTTCTATTTTATTACCATCACAATCAGAGAACATATTCTAAATATCTTTTAAGTTTAGTTAGGCCTTTCCACAACATTATTAATATTAGTAACTATGCACCCTAGAATGATAACTTTATGTATTGGAGGGGAAGTCTATAAAAATCAAAACTTGAAGTTGATTCTTCTATATGATTCCTGGATTTCTATCTACCTGTACCACCATTTTGAGAGCTGTCTCTGAGTAGATTTATCAACTGGAAGATTCTCTTTGCAGTTACAAATATTTTTCTTGAAAGATGCAAAAGTGTTAGATGCATTAATCACATGAGAGCATGGGGCCCATGATTCCTTGTAACGTATGGGTCTCTTTCATTGAGAAAATCCTGCTTTGCCATTTGGTCATGTTTTATCCTGAAATCTGTGTTTTCTCACACTAGTTTCCTCTCAGGCTATCTCTTGACTGGTGATAGGTTTACCACCGTGTACTTTTCCAACTTCCACTTTTACTCGTGCTCATGATGCTTGAGGATTTTCTTGCGGTCACATGTGGTTGTATTTCTGTCAGGAGTGGGGAATTGAAAGCAGTACACACAGTAGGACAAGCACACAGTCAGCTTTCGGGCTCAGGTCAGCTGCTGCCTTCCGCATCTCACATTTGTTCCTGACTTTGTCTTGACCCTTCTGTTTTCTTCTAAGTAGCTAGTTTTATGATTTCATCTCATTCCCTTCACTGTTTTGTTAGTTCCAGCTCTTTGTCTCTTAGTTTAATATTTCCATTAGGGGTTGACACACAATGGAAATCTGTTAGGCGAAGGTAAAATGCCCCCAGACCCATCTCTGGGAGGGCCTCAGTGCACAATACTTCATTTCTTCTCTCTCAGCCACTGGAACATTCTGAGTAATTGTCTTAAATCTGCTCACATTGTTATTGCTTTTATTTAAATATCCAGTTATATTTTGAATTACTTAAATGATAAGAATAAATTTACATATCTATCTAAGTAGTTGCTATTTCTGGTCCCATTGTTTGTGCAGATGGATATTAATATTTGACATTTAAACGACTGCTGTTCACATTCCTTACATTGGGATTCGCTGAGGGTGGCTTGATTTGGCTTTGTCTATCAGGGTAAGTTTTCCCCTTTGCTTTACAGAACTATTTTTATATGCCCAAGGCCTAAGTTGATGGACCTTCCCTGTCATTCTACCAAGATGTTGCTTCCCTGTCTTCTCACCTGTAAGGAATCTGGTGTTACTCTTAATTCTGGGTCTATCTGTACATAAAGTGGCTTTTGCTCTGGATGCTCTTAAAAACTTGTTTATATTTTATTTCTATGATTTGTGTGTGTGTGTGTGTGTGTGTGTGTGTGTATAGATGTGATTGTGTAGTATGTATGTATATATAGGGTGTGTGTGCATGGCGTATGTCTGTACAGGTTGTGTGTTTGTATGTGTTTGTGTGTGTATGTATGGTGTGTGTGTATGTGAATGGTAATTTATGCATTTATGTGTGTATGGTATGTGTGTGCATGGTGTGTGTGTGTGTGTGTGTGTGTGTGTGTGTGTATGGGTGTGTGTGTGGGTGGGTGGGTGTGTGGTATATGTGTGTTTAGAGCCTTGCATATTATTGGTCAGTGCTTCATTACATCCCAAGCCCAAGATGACTTCCCTCAAGTTGATGACATTGAGCAGGCATGTGTTTCAGGATTCTCTCCTTCAGATATTTATGCGCTTAAGTATTATTTAGATTCTTTGAATTGTTAGTTTCTATTTCTGTCATATCTTGAATATTCCTAATATTGATTCGTAAAACATGTTCCTTTCCCCTTTTCCTGAAAGCAGTCAAGTAACACCCACATATCCTATTAATGTTTTCAGGTTAATCTGTTGCCCTCATCCTGTGTGTTTTTCACATTGCCATTTTCATCTCTAGAGTTTTAACTTTTATCATTATTATCTCCAGGGTCTCCACTCAAATTGGTACATATGAAATACCATTCGAACACTAATTAGCTTTTGAATCTTACTTTTATGATTCGTCTTGTGCGATCAAAACTAGTACGAGTCTATCCATCTTATCAAATTCTTCCATCTACACAAAACCTTCGTAACCCACTGAAATACTATGGAGAAGTTTCCAGTGGCTCAGGGGGTCACCCTCTCTTCCCAGACCTGAGGAAGAATGCTGTTCTTGTGAAGCCTTTGGAAAATATTTCTCTAGGTGTTGAATGTTTCTCCCACACATGTGCTCACCAACACTTTGTTGGATACAGAAGAGGGTTCTCTGCCCTCTGCACACCTTTGACATTCTCTCTCTCTCTCTCTCTCTCTCTCTCTCTCTCTCTCTCTCTCTCTCTTCCTCCCTCTTATTTTTCATCCCTTAGTCTTCTGAAATCTTATCCTTCCATCTTGCTTTTTCTGTCACTTCAAGTTGTGTCTTCAATACAAACACTCCACTGGGCTTTTCCTGGGTTCCTAGACGTCCTCCATAATCTGGGAGTGATTCTAGAGCTTTCCCTAGCAGAAATGGTATTAACGCATAGTGGTTCTCTCTCTCTCTCTCTCTCTCTCTCTCTCTCTCTCTCTCCCTCTCTCTCTCTTTCTCTATGTATACTTGGTCCATGTCTGATTGGAAGACCCATGAAAAATCTCAAGTCAAGTCCACCAGTTCTCACATCCTATTAGCCCCCAAAATGAAGCTGAGGAACATGTAGTATCAACTAATAGATTTCAGTGTGGAATTTTGACTAGGAAATTTTGAACTTGAATTTTCTGTCCATGCTTTTTGTCACACCAAGTGAAATCTAAGAGTCCCAGCGAAAACTCAGATTCTCCAAGGAAAACCTATAAAAGTGAGAAAGCAGTTCCTTTTGCCAGTTGACCTGCACTGTGCTTACACAGCAGCCAGATTAATGGGAAAGAAAGGTTTTACGCTCTGAGCCCTGTTGTCTCAATCAGGTCATGCTCCTCAGTTTAGAGACTTACAGGACCCTGAGAGCATCCTTCCTCCCTGTGGAAACCTTTGGGATCCCAAAACTAACCAATTTGGAATCCAACCCCTCACCTACACAAGTTGGATCTGCCTGCCACCCTAGCTGGGTCTGACTGGAACACAGCCTGCAGGATAAGGTCCACCTGTGACACAGCATGAAGAATCAGGACTACTTGAGACACAGCCAAGAGAGTAAGATATTCTGATCTCCTGTGGCTCCCCTACCTTCATGAGAAGTCCTACTGCCATCAGGATCATCTAGCCAATACCTTGGAAAGCCAGATGCCTAAAGGACAGCATAAAAACACAATGAACAAGTCCCATGGCAATATGGCACCACCAAAGTCCAGATATCCTGCCACAATAAAGAAGAAAATCTTAAATACAATCTTATAAAGATGTTAGAGGCCTTTAGAGAAGACATAAATAAATCCCTTAAGGAAATACAGGAAAAACTATTCAAACAGGTAGATCCATTAGAAGAGAAATACAGGAAAATACAATCAAACTGGTTAAGTATATGAATAAAACTATCCAAGACCTGAAAATGAAAATAGAAGCAGTAAAGAAAACACAAACTGAGACAATCCTGGAGATGGAAACCTAGCAAAGAGAACAGGAACTACAGAAGTAAACATCACCAACAGAATATAGAATATGGAAGAGAGAATTTCAGGTGTAGAAGATATAATAGAAGAAATCAATAACATATCAGCCAAAGAAAATGAAAACTCTAAAAAGTTTATGACACAAAATAACCAGGAAACTTGGGACACTGTGAAAAGAACAAACCTAAGAGTAATAGAAATAGAAGATTCCCAGTTTGAAGACCCAGAAAACAGCCTCAGTAAAACCATAGAAGAAAATTTCCCTAACCTAAAGAGAGAGATGCCTCCAAAGATACAAAAAGCTTACAGAACACCAGATTAGACTAGAAAAGAAAATCCTCCCACTACATAATAAAAACGCCAAATATGCAGAACAAAGGAAAAAATTTTAAAGCATCAAGGGAAAGAGGCCAACTAACATATGAAGGCAGACTTATCAGAATTATGTGCAATTTCTCATCTGATACTCTAAAAGTTAGAACGGTCTGGGCAGAGGTCTTGGGAACTATAAGAGACCTCAGAAATCAGTCCAGACTACTATACTCAGCAAAATTTTCAACCACCATAGACGGAGAAATCAAGATATTCCATGACAAAACCAAATTCTAACAATACCTTTCCACTAACACAACCCTATAGAGGATATGAGAAAAAAATACTTTAACCCAATAAGGCTAATTACACTAAGAAACCCACAAGAAATAAATAATTTCTCACTATTAAAACTAATAGAACAGAAACATAGACACACACATTCAACCACTACCAACATCAAAATAACAAGAAGTAATAATCAGTGGTCATTAATATCTCTCAACATCAATGGACTTCATTCCCCAGTAAAAAGGCACAGGCTAACAGAACAGATCCTTAAACAGAATCTACTATACTGCTTTATGGCAACAAAGATAATTACTATCTCATTATAAGGGATTGGAAAAGGGTTTTCCAAATAAATGGATCCATGAAACAAGCTGGAATAGCCATTCTAATATCTAATAATTAGAATTTTCAACAAAAGTAAAAATTTTCAAAAGAGACAGGGAAGGACACCTCATACTCATCAAAAGAAAAGCCTACCAAGAGGAAATCTCAGTTTTAAATGATTATGCCCCGAGGCACCCACATTCATAAAAGAAACATTACTAAAGCTTAAGTCACACATCTAAACCCACACCTTAATAGTGGGAGACCTCAACACCCTATTCTCACCAATGGACAGGTCATTGTGATAAAAACTAACAAAAATAACAAAACTAACAGAATTTATGAGTCAAATGGACTTAACAGATAGCCATAGAACGTTTCATCCAAACACAAAAGAGTATACTTTCTTCTTAGCACCTTATGGAACTTTTTCCGAAATTGACCATATTGAGCAATTGGTCACAAAGCAAACTTTAACAGTTGCAGGTAGATTGAAATGACCTCATGTATCTTATCAGATCACTAGATAAAAGCTGGACTTTAACGACAACAGAAACAACAGAAAACCTACATGCTCATGGAGTGAACAACTCTCTACTCACTGGATCAGGGAATTAAGAAAAAAAGAAATTAATGACTTTCAAGAATGCAATGAAAATGAGGATGCAGCATACCCAAACTTATGGGACACTATAAAAGCAGTGCTAAGAGGAAAGGTCATAGTATCAAATGCCCTAATAAATAAGTTGGGGACTTCTAATATTAACAAATGAAAAGTATATCTGAAGACTCTAGAAAAAACAAGAAACAAACAGACTCAGAGCAATAGATGGTAGGAAATAATCAAACTCAGTGCTAAAATCAATCAATTAGAAACAAAGGGAACAATACAAAGAATCAACAAAACCAAGAGCTGGTTCTTTGAGAAAAATCAACAAGATAGATAAAGCCTTAGCCAAACTTACTGAAAGGCAGAGAGACAGTACCCACATTAATAAAATCAGAAATGAGAAGAGAGACATAACAACAGACACTGAGGAAATTCAAAGTAGGTCTTACTTCAAAAGACCATGCAAAATTTGGAAAAATCTAAATTAAATGGATGATTTGTGAATCAGATACCAATTACAAAACTAAATCAAGATCAGGTAAACCATCTGAATACTCCTATGGCCCCTAAAGAAATAAAGCGGTTAATAAAGACTCCCAGCCAACAAAAGTCCTGAGCCATATGGTTTTAGTGCAGAATTCTACCAGACTTCCAAACAAGAGATAGTGCCAATACCCCTCAAACTATTCTACAAAATAGAAACAGAAGGAACACTTACTGACTCATTCTATGAGGCCACAGTCACCCTGGTACCTAAACCACACAAAGACTCAACAAAAAAAGAGAATTTCAGATCAGTTTCTCTTATGCGAAACATTTATGCGAAAATACCGAATAAAATATTTTCAAACTTAACCCAAGAACACACTAAAGACATTCACCATGATCAAATAGACTTCATCCCAGTGATTCAGGGATGATTCAATGTATAAAAATCTACCAATCTAATCTACTTTATAAACAAAATGAAAGAAAGAGACAGCACGGTCATCTTACTAGATGCAGAAAAAGCATTTGACAAAATCTAATACCCCTTCATGATAAAAGTTTTTGAGACATCAGGGATACAAGGGGCATACCTAAACACACTAAAGGCAATATTCAGCAAGCTAATAGACAACATCAGATTAAATGGAGAGAAACTTAAAGCAATCCACTAAAATCAGGGACAAGACAAGATCATCCACTCTCCCCATATCTCTTCAATATAGTAATTGAAGTTCTAGCTAAAGCAATCAGACAACTAAAGAGATTGGGAGATACAAATTCAAAATGAAGAAGTCAAAGTATTGCTATTCACAGAAATTATGATAATATACATAAGTGACCCCAAAAATTCTATCAGAGAACTCCTACAGCTGTTAAACACCTTCAGCAAAGTGGCTGGATACAAAATGTACTCAAAGAAATCAGTAGCCCTTCTCTATATAAGAAGTACACAGGCCGAGAAAGAAGTTAGGGTGTTGATCCTTTACAATAGTCACAGTAACATAAAATTCCTTGCTGTAACGCTAAACAAGCAAGTGAAAGACTTGTATGACAAGAACTTTAAGTCTCTGAAGAAAGAAATTGAGGAAGATATCAGAAGGTGGAAAGATTTCCCTTGCTCGTGAGTAGGTAGAATTAACATAGTGAAAATGGCCATCTTACCAAAAGCAATCTACAAGATTCAATACAATCCTCCTCCAAATTACAGTACAGTTTTTCACAGATCTTGACAGAACAATTTTCAATTTCATATGGAAAAACAAAAAACAATAGATAAAACAATCCTGAACATTAAAAAAACTTCTTGAGGTATTACTATCCCTGACTTCAAGTTGTACCACAGAGCAATAAAAACTGCATGGTATTGGTATACAAGCAAACAGGTAGATCAACGGAATCAAACTGAACACACAGAAATAAATTCCCATACCTACAGACACTTGTTTTTTTGACAAAGAAGCCTAAACAATACAATAGAAAAGGAGAGAGTATCTTCAACAAATGGTGCTGGTCTATCTGAATATCTGCATGGAGAAGAATGCAAATAGATCCATATTTATCACCCTGAACAAAACTCAAGTCCAAATGAATCAAAGACCTCAACATAAAATTAGACACACTTAATCAAATAGAGCAGAAAGTAGGAAATAGTCTTGAATTCATTGGTACAGGAGACAACTTCCTGAAGAACACCAATGGCTGACTCTAAGGCAAAGAATTAATAAATGTGACCTTAAAAAGTTCTGTAAGTCAAAGGATATGGTCTTCAGGATGATAGGACAGTCTACAGATTGGGGAAAGACCTTCACCAACCCTCCATCAAACAGAGAGCTAATATCTGAAATCTATAAAGAACTCAAAAAGTTGAACATTAACAATCCAAAAACCCAATTTTAAAATGGGCGCAGAGCTAAACAGAGAATTTTAACAGAGGAAGTCTTGAATGGCTGAGAAGTACTTAAAAAAATGTTCAAAGTCCTTAGTTATCAGGGAAATACAAGTCAAAATGACTCTGAAATTGTACCTGTTTACACCCATCAGAATGACTAGGATTAAAAACTCCAAGAACAGCAGATGCTGGTGAGGATGTGTAGCAAGGGAAACACTCTTCCACTGCCAGTGGGAGTGCAAACTTGTACAACTACTCTAGAAATCAATCTGGCAGTTTCTCAGAAGACTGGGAATAGTTCTACCTCAAGACCCAGCTCCTGGGCATATGCACAAAAAAATTTTCTACCATCCTACAAGGACACTTGATCAACTATGTTCATAGCAAGTTTATACGTGATAGCCAGAAAACGGAAACAACCTAGATACCTCTCATCTGAAGAATGGATACAGAAAAGGTATCAGCCATTAAAAATGAAGACATCATGAATTTTGCAGGCCAATGGATGGAACGAGAAAATATCATCTGGAGGGAGGTAACCCAGATCCAAAAGGACACACATGGTATGTATTCACTTATTAGTGGATATTAACCATGAAGTACAGGATAATCCCAATCAATACACCCAAAGAAGCCAAATAACAACAGGGCCTAAGTGGGGATGATTGAATCTTTCTCAGAAGGGAAAACAAAATAGATATGGAGGCCAATGAAAGGAGGGAACTGGGTGGAAGAGGGGATGGGGAGGGAAGGGAAGGGTAGGGGTGTATCATATATAGGGAGAGCAGGGGAGACAGAAGGGGGATCTGCTGGGTACTGGGGACAATCTCTAGGACATGCCAGAGACCTGGGAGAGGTCCTAGAGGGTCTAAAGGGGCAACTCTAGCTGAGATTCCTAGTAGTAGGGGATATGGACCCTGACCTGGTCACTTCCTGTCGCCAGGCAGGACCTCCAGTGCAAGGATAAGAATAGCAACCCAACTACAAAGCCTTTGACCCAAAATCTGTCCTGCCTTCAGGATGTGCAGGGACAAAGATGGTACAGAATCTGAGGGAATGGCCAACCTATGAGTACACCAAATTGAGACCCATGGCATGTGCAAGAACCAATCCCTGACATTATTAATGATACTCCATTATTCTTGTAGACAGGAACTTAGAATAACTGTCCTCTGAGAAGCTCCACCCAGCAGACAATAGAAAGAGATGCAGAGACTCACACCCAAACAGTCGATGGAGTTTGGGTAACCTTATGGAAGAATTGGCAGAAAGACTGAGGGACCCAAAGAGGACAGGGAATCCATAGAAAACCCAACAGAGTCAAGTAACCTGGAACCTCAGGGGCTCCCAGAGACTGAATCACCAACCAAAGAGGAAGCACAGGCTGATCCTAGGCCCCCCTGCACTTATGTAGCAGATGAGCAACTTGGTCTTCATGCAGGTCCCTTGAACAACTGGAGCTAGAGCTGTCCCTGAACCTGTTGCCTGCCTGCCTGTGGGTCCCACACTCCTAAATGGGCAGCCTTGTATGGCCTCAGTGGGAGAGGATATGCTTAGTCCTGAAGCAACTTGATCAGTGAGGTGGGGGAGGGGACTTCTCCTTTTTTTTTTTTTTTTTCTTTTCTTTTTTTGGAGCTGGGGACCGAACTGGGGGCCTTGTGAGAGGCAAGCGCTACCACTGAGCTAAAATCCCCAACCCCTGGGACTTCTCCTTTTAATGGGCTATGTGAGGAGGTACTGGGAGGAGAGGAAGGGCTGATATTGAGATATGAAGTGAATAAATAAATTTAATAAGAATGAATGAGATATTTGATAATATTGGAGAGCTAGAAAGGTTTATTATAATAGTGTAATTGTGGATATATTTTATAAGTTTAATATTTTCAAAATTAATGGTAAAATGTTTAATAAATGCTGTGAACTCAAGAGAGAAAGAAAAAGGAGAGGTAGAGGGAAAGAGAGAGGGGAGAGGGGAGAGGGGAGAGAGGAGAGGGGAGAGGAGAGAGAGGTTTTCACAGGGAGGTAACCATGATTCTGAGTAAACTCTCAGGATATGAAAGCAAAGTAAGACAACCATGAAGCAGGCATATGGCTGCCCAAGGTTACCTTCCCTTTTGTCCTGGAGAGCTGGAGGAGAGAGATTTTCTCTGTGTGATTTCCTCAGAGTGGCCATCAAGCCCACACACATTCCTCATTAAAGACAACAAGGGTACAAAGAAGCAGCCACACATTTCACATTTGATATCTAATTGAGGAAAAACCGAAAAAGCTACCCGGGGTTACTCCGGCAGCAATGTAGCTGCAGTTTGCACAGGGTAAGAAATGAAAATAAATGTGTTGAACTACATAAGCAGAAAGGCTCACTTTTCTTTGGTGTGAGGACAGTAAACTCACAAGAGCTTATCCGGGAGAGTAGTGTTACTGATTTCTCTGGAGAAAACTTTCATGCTGGAGAGATTGGTAGGTAAAGTGTATGCTACGTAAATATAAGACCCGACTGAAATCCCTGGCAGCTGTCTGAAGAGCTATACATGGTTTCACTGGCTGTAACCTGTGGAATTCTGGTGGTGGAGACAGGAGATCACTGGGGTTTGTTGGCCACCAGCCTAGCTTCAGGCGCAGTGAGAGACCCTGTCTCAGTGTCACTCAAGGTGAGGAGTAACAGAGTAGGACACGACATTCTTGTCTGAATCCCTTCATGCGCATAGGGGCACATGCGTGCTCACAGGTGCATACATACATACATACATACATACACACACACACACACACAAGCATACACACATATGCATGCAAATGCACACAGATATACACACACATATGCACATGTGCACACATGCACACACACTTAAAAAATGAGAGTGCATTTGCACATGCATTCTCAACACTCTGGTGCAGGCGTCATCCACCTGTAGCAGATAGGGAACACATGAGGTAGAGGGGGTGTCCTCATAGGGCAGAAGCTAGGCTTTGACATTGGAATAAAAGCTCCTACAATTGGTGAGTTTTATAACAGAGGAGAAAATGAATTTGAATAATTCAAGAGGAACTCATAATTCTAGAGCTAATCAGCAGAGGAGCAGTTGAATGACTAAGCCAACATTTGATTACAAACAATGAAGGAAATAAGACACAACCAGTGGTTGGAAAATTTGCAGTAGGAAGGCCTCTTGCTGAAGGAGGAAGACGGAAACTAAGCATGCAGGTAGATTTCCAAAGCGCCTTAAATAAAGCCAAGGAACTTGCAGCTGATAATTTGTAACATAACGACTCATCTATGGCCTTTCCCAATTCAGCAGCCACTTACCACATTTTCAAAACAAGCCACAGGTCGCCTCAAATAAGGCATAACTTGGACATCCAATCACATGGTGCATTTTCATCCGGGAGGAAAGCATTGAAAATGTCAGAGACACTGTTCGGGTGACCTCCAAGAGTTCCAAAGTTTTCTAGACAGGGGCCATTAACCAAAACCAATATGGCATATTTGACACACCTTTTAGCTGGCTAAGGTAGAATTTAAACATAGGTCAATTAGAATTAGAAAACAGATCATGTATGTGGACAAGATCAATGGCACCATTTGTCCCCTACAGAAGTCACCTCTGGGAGGGAGCGGCAAAGTAACAGACTAATGAGACGATGTGCCGTGAGCAACACTAGGTAGGCTTCAAGATGACGAGCTTTGTTCGTGCTAAATGCCTCCAGCTGGTTTGAGATAGAGAATGTATTTTAGAGATAAAGTTACTCCAGTATGAGATGCTTAACTGGGGTAAAGCCACATTCCCTTTGTAATGAACTCAGCAAAACTGGCTTGCCTGGTCCTTAAAGTTTGTTTTTCAAAACTTTATCTTTATTATTCTTAATTATGTGGGGTTATCTGTGCATGTGTGTGTATGTATGTGCGTGCATGCACACACACACATGTATGCACATGTGCATATTCCCATGCCTGTATGGGTGTGTGTATATTAGTAAAGATGCCCTGAGTGGCAAAAAGAGGAAATCAGCTCCTCTGGAGGGGGAGTGCAGACCGTCGTGAGCTGCCTAACATGGTTTCTGGGCACTGAACTTCTCTGGAATAACAGCATCTGTGCTAAACCACTGTGCCCACATTTCAGCTCCAAAAGTTGGTTTTCCATTGTTAGTATAATAATAGAATCATAACAAGAAAAAAAACTTAATTTTATGGATGGATAAAATAAAACACTGAAAGTCATCAACCAGTTACAATACATATATATGCTAGTACCAAATGAACGTTTATCCATGAACCACAAACATGTCCATCAAAGCCTGGGAAGAAAGAAGCAGGAGTGGGAGGCACACTTAGAGGCTTTGAAATTCTGACTCTAGCCATGACTCACCACTGCAATCTTACTTAGTCATGGAGCCTGGCCTAATTGCTCTTCACAACAAATCCTGACTATTTCTCCTACTTGTCTTAAAGTCTGAAACTCATTCCACATTGCTGATAATGTTCCAAGATAAGGTATTTCCCCATAAGAACTTATCAGAAAAGGGTCTGCTAAGAACTACACCATGAGCCTTTCCGACTGTCACAGCTACTTTACTCTGCCACAACACCATGGACAGAGAGACACACAAGATCTAAAGGGATAATGATTCTTACTGAGCACTGACACAAAGCTGCTCAAACACTCCGAGGTTTGGATTCTCCACATTATCATGTGTAATAGCTTGTTCTTCCTTTGTTTTTTTGTTTTGTTTTGTTTTGTTTTAACCAACTATTTCACCGTATAAAAAGCTCACTTAGCTCTGCTAACAGCTATAAATCAGAACTTGGACAGCGGCTCTAGGAAGTAGGGTTGTGGTGTTATTTAACAGCACAGGAAAGGATGACTCTGAAACAAGGTTCATAATGGACAAATTCTGGCACAGAGATGGCTCTGAGTCCTAGCTGGAATGCTTGGTCTTGCAGAGAGACACCATTATGTAAGAGTGGAAGACTGAGTCCACAGCTTTCCCTAGGAAGTGGTTTTTCTTCAACAAATGCAAGGCAAAATACTCACTGACTCCTCCTTTCTCTGCACAGCCAAATGTTAAGCGAACCATAAGGAATTACAAAGCCAGTTCCAAAGAGCACGCGTTCCCAAGTGAGAACCAAAATGAACTACCACACACACATATATACATACATATGTATATATGAACTACATTTACATATATATACACATATATATATGAACTATACTCATATACATGTATGTATATATACACACACATATATTTTGCAATACATATGTATGAGTGTAGTTCTCATATATATACATGTCTATAACTATACATATATACACACGTACATACATATATACACACATTCATATCAAACCTTATTGAGTCTCCATCTTAGAGCTTAGCGGGATGTTAGAGAGAGATTTGGCAGCCACAGTTATTCCCAAGAGATAAAATACATTCACATGCAATTAACTGGAAGAGATTTGTTAGTCTAAGCTCTTAATATTTAAGAGCCTTGACTCGTTCTCAGAAAAAAAAATCCCATGATTCACTCTATGAGAAATAGGGAGGGGAGGGAGAGGCAGGTGGTTCAAACTGCTGAATTCAATTTCCTCACTGACACAGAAACGTCTACAGTGCTGCACACTCTAATGGGACTTCTAACCATCTTCGGTTTTGTCAGAAAATGCTCTTCTTTTCTCTGTTTTAACTAGATGGCAGGGACCAATTAAATTAATGAGCCTCACAAAAGTATTTCCCTTAGAAATGGCAGGCTGTATTAACGTTTTCACAGTGCAGTTTGGAGCTGTAAGCCTCATTGTTGAATGTCTATGTTGTGAGCAATACCTTCATGTATGAGTGGTCACACCAAGGTATATATGAAGAAATGCAATTAACGTTTTATTGCTGTACCCAATCTAGACATGTATGGAAACTGTGGTCCAGTTAAAGCATCAGAAATGTGATTGACATCATCGTGTGACATCATTTTGTCAAATTAGTTAGTGAACTGGAAAAAGCAAATTTTCTTAACTTATCATGAAAGTCTTAAAAATGCTAAATGCCTATCTGCTCATATGGTTTCAGTACTGCACACTTTGATAATGATCTAATTAACTGCTTAGTAGAGTCTCTTGAATATTATATTTTTATGTAGTATATACTGAAGAATGAATATACATTATTACATTATTCTTGCCCTATAAAAGAACTTTATAGATCAATGGTAGATATATGTGTAGGAACTGAAGTTATAACTAAGATCTTTAAGAGTATATTATTTTTCTCAATGCTACATTAAATGTCTATTTATGTAGAAAAAGAGTATCAAATAAACAAATGTATTTGTTTCAGTATAACCTGTTCCAGCCAGATATCTTCTTCAAACATTATACCTCGGTAATCATACAGACTGTTCTAGAGTTTGTAAGACTAAGAAATAATTCTGATAGACTGATCTGATTAGAAAGGATTGTAATGTGTAATCTACCTGTCCTATCCTTCAGTGCCTCCATTCTGGTTCCCTAGGGAATCTCTAGAGCTGTCAAGGCCAGCCTTGCTTATTCTTCCAGCCCAATTCTATTCCCTCGGGAGTCATTAACACAGGTGACAGCCCTAGTTCTTCAGCCATCACCCTCCATGAAATTGGGTGGGTAACCCTATTTTCAAGACCTTCAGAGTCAATTCCCTTTTCCTGTGTTAGCTTATCACCATCTGACCTACTTAACAGACTAGGAACTACTTGTAATCTGAACCCAGAGTACCAACCAGAACCTCAGATTAAGATCAGTTGGAGTTTGAACCTGGAAATCCAGAGTGCCTGAAGATTAAAATCCAAACAACTTTGAGCTGATTCACAATATGAACAATTGGGGCAATAGTAACTAAAGAAATGAATGCCTATCCAATAGAGGTGAGACCACATACTCGCACAAAGAAATACCACAAACATCAAAACTCCAGATGCCTCGCTCCCAACACAAACACAAATAAAAAGGGCAATATATCTCCTCAAGAAATCAGCACCTCTATTGAAACAGTCCCTGACTAAAAAAAAAAATCAATTTACCTGCAGCACAAAACAAGAATTTCAAAATACCAATTATGAATATACTCAAGGGCCATAGAAGAAGATATGAATAAATGTCTCAGTGAAAATATGGAATGAAATTTAACCAAGTGATAGAACAACAAAAGAAAAGGCAAACTAAAAAAATTCAGAAGGAAAACTCAGGAAGTAGAACAACAAGCTCAAAGGAATAGATTAATCTGTTACCAACAGATTAAATGAAGGGTGAAAGAAAAGTTTTTAGGTTTTAAAGACTTGGTAAAAGAAATGAATAACTCAGTTAAATCTGAAAAATCTAGGTACAAAGCATTCAGGAAATCTATTAAACACTGAAAATAACAAACATATGAATACTAGGTATTGAGAACCCAAGTCAAAGACACAGAAAATACTTTCAAGAAAATCATGAAGACAATTCCCCAAATCTAAAAGAAAGTGATGTTTATCGAGTTTCAAGAGACATATAAAAATACCACAAAGACAGAACCAAAAAATAAATTTCCCAAAATACATAATAATCAAAATATGAAATGCACAAAATAATGAGAGAATATTAAATAATGCAAGGGAAAAAGGTGAACTCACCTACAATGATGTTATTGGTTACAATTACACTGAACTATTTTCCATGGAGAATCTGAAAACCAGGAATGCCTGGACTGATGATCTTTAACTTCAAGAAAAGCACAGATGCCAGCCTGGACTGTTATACCTAGCAAAATTATCAACCATAATTGAAAAAGAAAGAAAAAATTTCATGATAAAAACAAATCTAGGCAATTTATGTTAACCAATATAGCTCTATAGAAGACACCAGAAGGAAAAATTAGTCTGAAGAAGCTCAAGATGATACAGGGAATAAATGATCTTAGAATTAACCAAAAAGAGAAAAAACACTAATAATAACAGAAACTCATAATCCCTGTTCAGTAGTCACTGTAATTATTAATGGTCCCAACTCACCAATAAAAATACATAGACGAAGAGATTAGATTAGAAAACATAATTCATCTGTCTGTTGTCTCCCAGGAAACACACATTACTATCAAGCACATGTAGTACCTGAGGATAAAATTGATAAGAGGTATTCAAAGCAAAGGGTACCAAGAAGCAAGTGGACAAACCTAATTTATTATCTGATAAAACTATTTAAAGCAAAATTAATAAGAGAAGATATGGAAGGGCATTAAATACTAGCTAAAGAAAAAAAATCCACCAAGATGATTACAATTTTAACCATTTATTCACCAAACACAAGGGCATCCAATTTCATAAAGGAAATGCTACTGCTTTTAAATCATGTCCTCACCCAATCTAGTTACAGTGGGTAACTTCAGTAACCTACTCTCACCAACAGATAGGTCATCCAGACAAGAGCTAAATGGAGACACTGCAGTGGAATAATATCATAAGTTAAATTAACCAAACAAACCTCTGTTGCAGGCTATTGAGCACACTCTGAACCACGAGATTGTGGTTTCCTGAGGGAAAAACTATTTCTAGTTGTAGTATGGCTCAGTCCTAGAACACACCTTTAATCCCAGAGCTTTTTGTTTGTGGATTAAATAAAGTCAACCATAGGTCAAGAGGTGGAGCAAGCAACCAGTTAATAAGGAAGTGAATGTAGGAAAAAAAGCCTAGTCAACGGAAGTCAGGAGGGCAGATAGACGCACAGGAAGTAGAAGGGAGGGACATTCCGTTTGAGGTGCTTTTGAGATACATGGAAAAGGAAGACATTGGGATGTCAGCTGAGGAGCAGGCTGGGTGCTTTCTCTGCCTCTCTGAGCTAAGAGGCCTTCACCCCAGCATCCAGCTCCTAATTCACTAGTAAAATTGAACATTTGTGACTTTGTTAAATCAACAGACCTCTACACTTAAAGAATAGACTTTCTCCTCAGTACCCTATGGAACTTCCTCCAAAATTGAACGCATATCAGAATACAAGTCTCAACACATGTAGGAAAATTGAAATATCTCCTTATAGCCTATCTGACCAGCAAAGAGAGACGCTGGACAGCAACAATAAATACAGCAGAAAGAATACAGAGTAAAGAAGCTAAACAACTGATTACTGAATGAAATCTGGATAGAAGTAGAAATCAAACGGGAAATTACAAACTCCGTAGTAGCAACGTTATCTATAGAACATAATGAAAATGATTCTGAGAGTAAAGTTAAGAGCACTAAGTGCCTACATCAAAGAACTAGATAGATAGTATTTCAATAACTTCATACACTTAAAAACATTATAAAACCAGAAGAAACAACATCCCAAACAATGTAGATTGGAAAGAATTACATTTAGTGCTGAAATTAATGGAATAGAACTAAAAGAAATCATAGAAATGGGGAGTTGGTCCTGGGGGGGGGGCTGATCAAGACTGATAAACCACATTAGAGAGAGAGAGAGAGGGAGAGGAGAGAGAGAGAGAGAGGGGGAGGGGAGAGAGAGAGAGAGAGAGAGAGAGAGAGAAAGAGGGAGAGAGAGAGAGAGGGAGGAGAGAAAGAAAAGATGCAGATCAATACAATTTGAGAAATAAAGGGAGACATTACAACAGATACCAAGAAAATTCAGAGAATTCTGAGGACATACTTCAAATATCTATAATACCCAAACTTAAACACCTAAAGAAAATGGATGGATTTCTTGATGTATATATGACCTACTAAAGTTAACTCAAGATGAAAGAAACAATTTAAACATACTCATAATCCTTAGTGAAATGAAAGTAACAATAAAAAATCTCCCAACAACAGCAGCAACAAAGAGCATAGAGACAGATGAATAAAGTACAAAATTCTACCAGTGCTTCAAAGAATTTACATTTATTCTGCTAAAGAGGAACTTAAGGACACTTACTAAATTCTTTACTAGTCACAGTTACCTTCATAACATAACCACCCATAAAAATCAACACAAAATACACAGACCAGTATCTCTTAGGAACATAAATGCAAAATGCTCACTAGAATAGTTGCAAGCAAAGGGTGACACAGAGGATCTGAAAGGAGTCGATGGGAAATAATATTATATATTAAAAATAGTATAAGGAATTCTCGAAGAATAAACTGGAAAAAAAACAGATTCCCAATGAACCTTGCAAGAGACTGATAATGGTGCAATATGCTGCTTCAGTGTTCACAGAATGTCCTTCTAGAACTCTGCAGGAGACAGGGGCGAGAAGATGAGCATTCTGTAAAGGTTGAAGCACCCAGCACCATGAAGCCTCATTCCAGACAGGAAGGAGTTGTGTAGATGGGGCCACCTACAAGTGCACTGTCCTCATTGAATATTTGACTGAATACCAGTCTTCACACAAGATGGGTAAGTCCCTCAGAGGTGATCAAAATGACTTGTAGGAAAACAATTGCCAAAGCCTGTACAGGGTAGCTTTCAAAAGCCCCTGTGTTGGCCCAGAATTTATAGGAGACACCAAGCACCATAGGATCAAAGATCAACTGGATGAGACATAACGCTAGTGCACTGATATATTACAGAAAAGGTATGATGCCAAGAAACAGTCAGTATAAGGCTGTTTTACAAATAGGATAATGGATGAATCAGGCAGAAAGTGTTATGTACATGGAAACCCAGAGATAGCTCAGACATGCGTTCTGAGAGGGGACAGGATAACTGAGAAGTATCCTTTAAATGCTAAACTGCTGTATACCACAAGTTCCATCATGTGTGGGGCAAATGAGTCGTCATCTCTCCCTCACACTACACACTGGATCCTCTCATGGGATGATGGCAGAGTTGCAAGAGAATGCAAAGCACTGCATTGCTGGCAAGGATACTGTCAATCGGCAACATGCTTCTGAGGGTGTGAGGGGAAACAGCAAAAAACAGGTCACCAGTGGGCAAAGCTGCAAAGATGGCCAGAAGGGAAAACAGGAATTGGATTGGGACTTACATTAAAGTGAAAAATGACTGTTTACCACGAAAGATACCCAAAGCAAGGGGTAAGTCACAAGGTGAAAGATAACCATCTGCCTGCCAGCCCTCTGTTCAGCAAAGACCCCATACCCAGATTATATAAAGATCCCTAACATCCAGCAAGGCAAGGAATCACCTGACAGAACAAATAGAAGTTAGACATTCACAGAAGAGAGCCTCATAGGTCAGTCATTATTGTTTACACTGCTCACTGGACTAATGAGAACTGAAAGAACAGAGAGAGCAATTAGCAAAAGCACAGCACTGTTCAATGAAATTAAAACCCCAAGTCCTCTCTAAAATGTGAGCCGCAGCGCAGTGATGGGATAGGAACACGCTACCTGCTTTGGGTAATGCCTGGGTTCTGTCTAACAGACGAAAACACACTTCTCTTCTAATCCATCCAGTAACGCCACCTCTGTATTCTACACTCCCGAATGAGTATCTGTTTTCACTATGTTCCATACAATTCGTAACAACCAAAGTTGGGGAATAGCACATAAGATCGATATAATCATGAAGTAAAACATTACGTTTAAGTCTTGTTTCGGACAATGTTTGTTTGGCTATGTTTTGTTTTATTTCTAGAATCTGGATCTTCCAATACTATCTAGGCAGGTTTTAGAATGAAGCTCCAATGAAGCTCATCCTGGCCTGGAACCCACTGTTTATTCTTGGTCACATGGGCTCCCTACCCTTGCCTCCCATGCCATGGGGTTATAGGCACTCGCTATAATATTCAGCTTTGGGTTGTAATATTTAATAGTCCTTTGAACTTGTTTAGTGGATTGGATCTATCAAATTACAATTTGTTTCTACAAATTACCTTTTTTTTTCCCGATGGCTGAATTTGGGAAGCCTCTAGAGAAGGGATACAGATAATACACTCAGAAAGAAGCCAGCACTGCTCTCAACCCTTCCCAACATACACAGCAGCAGCTTTCTCTTCTCAGTCACAGTGAAAAATTCCATAGTCAACATACTGCATGAATTTACTGGTACTCAAGTTTCTGAAACTCTTGCTTCTTTGCTATTTGTGATCTGGAAAACCCTAGGAAATATTTGTAATATGGAAAAACCATATCTTTGTACAATGTCCACAGATTCAGTTTGTCTGATGGCATACTGGAGATCACGAGTCTAGAAGATTCTAAGGCCACAGAACAGCCTCCCAGCAATACCCTGTCATAGTCTCAATTAACGGCAACACTTACTAATAGCATTAACCTCCTGACCCTGAGATATGAGGAAGTCTTTTTTCTCACCTATGAAGGTCCTGTCTATCTGTTGGCTTCGCTCTGCTCTTTGGAAGTAAATTGCTAAGCCAAAATAAGGCATTGCATGTTTTTAAACTAAATTGTACAGCAATATTTTGTGTAAAACTTACCACAAATATAATGGCTTAAAACAACACCAACTTAAATCATGTCACCACAATCACAACCTAGGAGTCTGAGCATGGTCAAGTAATCCCTTGACAGAGATCTCCCTGCATGAGATAAAGACCCTGCAGGACCTTTCCTTCCAGGTTCATGCAGGTGATCAGCAGAAAGCAGCTTTCTGGGACCATGGAGCCATGCATGGAGCCGTGACTCCCTTTTTGGATTGGCTTTTAGCCAAGTCTGCTGTGAGCTACTATAATCGAAACAGGCACATATCTTGCTACATAACATAATAAAGCACAGGTCTTTGCTTCTGCACAGGTCATGAATGCCTTCTACTCCAACATAAGCATTCTCTCAGGAGAATCTCCTGTTGGGTTGACTCCAAGTTTGTAGAGGGACAGCTTGCACGTGGGAGGGAATCACACCATGTGTGCAGATTTGGTCTTATAGGTGGAAGTTATGCAGCCCTAACCACAACTTACAGAGGGAAAAACAATGGAGTCATCTAGAAATTCTGCCTCTGACTGCTTCTATCATTTAGTCATAAGAATTCTTCCTAGGAGATGGAGAGATATCCCAGATCTTAAGAGCAAGCACATACCGTTCTATAGAGGTTCCACGTTTCGTTTTCAGCACCCATTCCAGAAGGCTTACAACTACTCTTAACAGTCAGAATGACTAAGATCAAAAGCTCAGGTGACTGTAGATGCTGGCGAGGATGTGGAGAAAGAGGAACACTCCTCCATTGTCGGTGGGATTTGCAAGCTGGTACAACTACTCTGGAAATCAGTCTGGCAATTCCTTAGAAAATTGGGCATAGTCCTACCTGAGGACCCAGCTATTCCACTCCAGGGCATAAACCCAAAAGATGCTCCAACATATAATAAGGACACATGCTCTACTAATGTTCATAGCTGCCTTATTTATAATAGGCAGAAGCTGGAAAGAACCCAGATATCCTTCAACAGAGGAATGGATACAGATAATGTGGTACATCTACACAATGGAGTACTACTCAGTTATTAAAAACAATGACTTTATGAAATTTTTAGAGGAATGAATGGAACTAGAAACTATCATCCTGAGTGAGGTAACCCAATCACAAAAGAACACACATGATAAGCACTTACTGATAAGTGGTTATTAGCCCCAAAGCTTGGAATACCCAAGATACAATTCACAAACCATATGAAGCTCAAGAAGAAGGAAGACCAAAGTGTGGAAGCTACAGACCCTTTTGGAAGGGGGAAATATGGAGACAAAGTGTGGAGCAGAGACTGAAGGAAAGGCCATCCAGAGACTGCCCCACCTGGGAATCCATCCCATATACAGAAACCAAACCCAGACAATATTGCAAATGCCAAGAAGTGCATGCTGACAGGAGCCTGATATAGCTGTTTCCTGAGAGGCTCTACCACTCTGCCCAAGCCTGACAAATACAGAGGCAGATGCTCACAGCCAACCATTGGACTGAGAATGGGGACCCCAATGGACAAGTTAGAGAAAGGACGAAAGGAGCTGAAAGGGTTTGCAACCCCATAAGAACAACAACGATATCAACCAACCAGAACCCCCAGAGCTCCTAGGAACTAAACCACCATCCCAAGAGTAACCAGGGATGGACCTTTGGTTCCAGCTGCATGTGTAGCAGAGGATGGCTTTGTCAGGCATCAATGGGAGGAGATGCCCTTGGTCCTGTCAAGGCTTGATGCCCCAGTGTAGGGGAATATCAAGGCAGGGAGGTAGGAGGAAGTTGGTGGGTGGGTGAGGGAATACCCTCAAAGAAGCGGGGGTGGGGATGTGGGAAAATAGGTTTCTGGAGGGAAAATCTGGAAAGGGGATAATATTTAAAATGTAAATTTTTAAAAAATCCAATAAAAAAATGTAAAAAAAAAAGTTATAATGCCCTGTTCTGGCATCTACTAGCAGGCAAGATTGTATACACACACACACACACACACACACACACACACACACACACCATTAAAATAAAATAATTCTTTATTCTAATGAGTTCCTTTTTAATTCTAGAGATAAGCTGTCTGACAGATACACACATGAAAACTCATGTTTTCATGAAATGTATGTCAAAAGCAAATGGTAGCTGATTGGTTGTTCATTATAATTTGTGCTTCTTGTTTTCTCCTTAAAACTAATTATCTTACCCAGGATCATACATTTTCTTCTCTTTTTATTCTTAGATGTGCCAGCGTACCATGGCATTTAAGATTGAAAATGAATATCGACAATTATGTAAGCTTTGGGATCTGAGGAGAAAATTGTATTACATCTTTACCCAGGTATCACTGAGAAAGTTAAATAAAAATGGATCTGAGGGGAAACAGAATATAAAATCATGACTTCTTAGTGGAATCAAAACTATTTGGGACACATTGCATACATGGGTTTCTCACAAAGCAAGGATCCGTTTTCTTAGTACAATATTGCAGAAGATATTTAGTTTTTAGCTCTGTAGGAGACATTGGGGAGAGCTTCATGAGGGATCGTAAATGAGGCCCTCGTAAATATGAAGTTTATTATTTGGTAGAAGTGACAAACATCACTACATGGCAATCAGAAAGATAAGGATGATATCTCACAATGAATCTAGAAAAATTGTAGTCACAGTTATTCTGGATAAGGAAACTGTAGAGATCTGTTTTATACTTGTGCTGTTGAAACAGAAACCAGTCTTCCAATAGGACTGCCATTCCAGCAGATCAGGGCACACCCCCATTCAAGCCCGTTGAAATGTTTGAAAGCACCTGAAGAAGAGAAATAGCTGAGTATTGGACTTTTCATACAAATTTGTGCCTCATCTGTGTCTGGTGTTTTTCTTTATGCCTTTGCACAGATGTTGAGTGTTCTTGGGCAAGAAGTCTTTCGGACTTAGGATTGCTTAGGAATTTGTAATATTTGTATGTGCAAAACAAAACATGCCATCACTATCAAAACTGGGAGTTTATGTGTGTTTCATATGCTTAGCGTACCTGCAGTCCAGCCAGAGATACACATCACCCAAGTTTGTATACTCCAGTACTCCAAGGGTGATGGCCTTGAGCATAAGAGTGGACCTGCCGAGCTGCGATACAGTGTAGAACTCAATTATCAAGTTCTGTAGCTCTCATGCGAGAGAGAGAGAAAGAGAGAGAGAGAGAGAGAGAGAGAGAGAGAGAGAGAGAGAGAGAGAGAGAGAGGGAGGGGGAGGGGGGGGGGACTTGACAGAGAGACAGAGACAGAGAAACAGAAGCAAACAGAGAGAAGGTGTTCATATGCATTTGTGTAGATGTCAGAAATTGGGGTCAGGTATATTTCTTAGCTGCGTTCCACTTTGTTTTTTGAGACAGGTTCTCTCACTGAGCCAGGAGTTCATTAATTTGACCAGACAGGATGACGAATGAGTTACAAGGATTCCGCTGCCTCTGCCCTCTCTCTGGCTACAGGCATAAGCCACTACAACTGACTTTTATATGGGTTCTCAGGATCCAAACTCAGATCTCCATGCTTATGTGATGAGAAATTTACTGAGTCCTCCCTTACCCATCTCAGCCCTGAATTTCCAAACAATGGACAAGCAGCCTGTGCTTGCAAAGTACTACATAATACTCCCCATTTTTTTAAATTATAAAACTTTCTCTTTATAAACATGTTTTATTTTTCTCTTTTAACAACAGAAATGCTGGAGCCAGTAGCCTTATGCTTCAACTTTATGCTATCTGTTATCTTTCAGCAGGAATCTTCTCAGGGAAATGTATGGTACCATCATGCACCTGGTGATCAAATACACTAAACAATATTTATTTGCATTATGTGTAAAATTTGTTTGTGTGTGTGCACACGTGCATGTATATGTATGTGTATGTATGTGTACGCATGTGTGCATGTGTACTTATGAGTGTGTGTATGTGACTATGAGTATGTGTGCCCATGGAGGCCAGGAGAGGGTGCCGGATCACCTGAAGCTGGAGTTGTAGCTGTAAGCCTGCTGATTTAGATGCTTGGAACGTAATTCTGGTCATCAGTAAGACTCTTAACAACTAATCCATTTCTCCTGTCCCAAATGTTTTACTTTTGAAAACAATAAAAAATAGTTTAAAGTAAATAAAAAATAAAAGAGAACTTTAGTGGTTAACAATTAAGTACAATGGTCTGGATTTTGATTTTAAAAAAGCAATTGGTAGTCTTTAATTGTCATGCAATAATGTCACAATGGAGATATTATATGCATGCACACATCACACACACACATGCACAAATGTGCACACACTCATACACAAATTTAGTGAAAGACATGTGCTATGTAGTGAAGTCAAAGGTGCCTGGCTGAGCTTCAAATTTGGAGACACACTGGGGAAGTATAGACTGTACCAGGATATGTAGAACATTCCAGAAAACAGAACCAGCAAATCGAGGCACAGTTCCATACTGCCCATCTTCATGAACATGAAAAACTTTTTGCATAAATCTTCACTCAGGCAAATCTAGGATAATTTATTTTGGTGCAGAAAATAATTATATGTGTGCCATATAAGAGATGGGGCTTACTAAAAGAGGCTTGAATATATATTTTAAGTATAAGGGTTAAGACAATGATTCTCAACCTGTCGGTCACAACCCCTTCAGAGAACTGAACAACCCTTTCACAGGGATTTCCTAAGAGAATCACAAATCACAGATGTTTACATTACAATTCATAACAGCAGCAAAATTTCAGTTAGGAAGTAGCAATGAAAATAATAATGTTATGGCTGAGGGTCACCACAACACAACGAACTGTGTTAAAGGGGCGGAGTGTCAGAAGGTTGAAAACCACTGGATTGATTATAGAGGGGTATTTGTGGGGGAAGTAAGACATTGTAGGATCAGCGGGACAGGCTTTCAAGGGAGTACAGCACTGTGTGTCTTTTGTACCTTATTTTAATGACTCTCAATTGACATCTCAAAATCACTGAAAAAAAAATCCTTGTCTCCCTCTTTTTGATAAGTGTGATCAGAGGATCACTTCAGGAGTGTCCTAGGTGGAATTAAAATCTGATAAGGTAAAACTGGGAGCCCTTTGAGTTGTACAAGGGATTTAAGACATATCCTTTCCCAGTAAATGGGGCCTCTGATGAGATTCATAGAGAATATAGATTCATTGGTGAGAATGAAGAAAGGCCTTAAGCAAATGTTGCTGGTTTTATTGGAATTCTTGATCCTTATCTGACTTCAATCAAGCTCCTAAGTGAGGGTTTCCTTTTTCTTCCTATGTTCCCACAATTTTCTCTAGCTTTCTGTTCTACCTCAATGTATTCAAGAGAGAAAAGAGGAGGTGAGTGTGCGATGGCCCTTATAGATCACTATTTCCACCCATGAGTAGACCTCATAAGATTACACAGACAATGTAATAACTTTAGGAGGATCTGGCCCACTTCCTAGTACTACAGATGACTGTAGCTCATCACAGGCACCCAGAGCTCCTGCCATGTCTGTGCACACAGGCTCTCAGCAGGAGTCCTAGCTTGAGCAGGCTTCTTGCTCTTTCTCGGCAGGCAGCTCTGATATGGACACCAATCCCACATTGCTAAGAACATAGATTATCCTGGTAGTTCAATCACAATGACAGTGAGTGAAGCATCCCATCCTGTTAGATACTCTCCATTTCCCACAGGACTTCTTTGAATGGACATCAGGAGTATATCATGCCTGTTCCTTAATTTGGAAGCCAGAAGAGACAAAGAAATTAATATTTTTCTCTGCCTCATAGTTTGTTTTACTTTGGTAACTTGAGTTTACCCCCAAAATAGATCCCTTTAGGGACTAGAGAGATAGCTCAGTGGTTAATAACACTTGTTGCTTGTGTGATATATGTTATGGTCTCAGGTACACACACATGTGTTGAAAATTAAATAGATAAATGTTTAAAGAACACTACAATATATGAAATTAAAAACACATTTAAAAATATTTTTTAAATGTCTCTTCACTGCCATGTCATGAAGGCTTTGTGTGTGTGTGTGTGTGTGTGTGTGTGTGTGTGTGTATGTGTGTGTGTGTATACATTCATGTATGTGTGTGTGTTTATGTGTATGAATGCCTGTGGATCTCTGTGTGAGTGTGCATGAGTTTGTTTGTGTGTGATTGTGTTCCTGCGTGTGAATGTATGTCTGTGGATCTGTGTGTGTGTGTGTGTGTGTGTGTGTGTGTGTGTGTGTGTTTAACCCTGCATGTGCATAGATTGCTAGAGCAGTCCATACTGGTGTTCTTCCTTTAACTCTTTCAGCATAAATGATGTTTCAAAAAGTACAACTCCCGAAACATGTCAACCTTCTGAATTAATCTTTCCCACACACACACACACACACACACACACACACACACACACACACACTTATATAGGCACAGAGATGAATAGAAACACCAACCTCTGTTTTATTTCATCTGTCACAAAGTTCTTGACACAAGATTAAATGTTGGTCATTAAATGAATTCTATTACTGATTACATTTTGGGCATTCTTGAGCTATAATCAGATCTCCCAGGGTTTTATTTAATTCATTAAATGAAAGAATTAATATGGAACTCATATTGATAAGGGAAATGGACTCCCTGGGTAGTCCTGTCAATATCTAAGCAAAGAGAAAAATAAGGCACCAAAGGGCACTTCACTTTTGTCTGTTCACTGAAGTCAAACCAGCTCCGTGAAGAAATGAAATTATGGCAGTCCAGGCAGATAAAAATGGACCCATGAGACAGACATAGCAAAGCCCGGAGCTCTGGAGCCATCCAGAGGGCTAAGAGGGGAAGGGTGTAAGATCTAAGGAATCTACCCCAGGCTAAATGGAGAGACAGGACAGGCTCTGTCTGGAAAAAGCCACTCAAAGGAATTAGGGCTTCCAGGAAGCTTGAAGGGGTTGGTGATATATTTACCGCTTGAGTCTTACTAGCAAACACCTCTGATGTCATTGAATGACCCCGAATTACAAGAAAATAATTAAACAATAGCACCAAGGCCTGTCTTCCATTGCCTACTGAGGCATAAGATTAGGAAGAAACCCATGAGAAAGCTAAGTCTCTGGGCCTCTCAACTCCAGATAAACAGAATCCAAGTGTCCAGTAAAATGTTAATGAGTTCTAATCAGCAAAGAGGCACTGGCACCACATAAATTTGCAAGTCCTGGCTGTGGGACACAATGGAACTCTTCAGTAAAGACTCTCACACACTATTTAGTGTGCTGCTCATGATAATTCCCCAACCCAGTGTTGCATTTCCCAAACCCATTTAACTTGGGAATATTTTTTCTAATTCAGAGCCCCCATTAGCATTGGACATTTGTGTATGGGTGCCTCTCAATTTGGAAAACAGTGGAGTAGGTCCATTTACATTTGAATGGATGCCTGTAGACAGCTCCCATTCTGTCTGTTTGGCACTAAAAGCCCCCAAGGAAGCTGACTCCTGACGGGATAGAGCATAGAAAGACCAGTGTGCAGGCTCAGGCAGAAAATCTCCACATTGGCTAGCATGTTCCCAAATCATTAGAATGGACAGTGTTCTGGCCATTTGTCCTCAGTGCTCAGATCTGCAAAGAGCCAAGTCAGCCTGTGGGAAGTCATTATGCTCACAGAGACAACTGAGAAGGGAACTGAGCATAGTGAAGGCAATAGGTGAGGGCCACCCTGCAGGTGTCCATGTAGGTGTCCTCAAAGATATAGCTATGAAAACCCAGTTCACATTGACCTCATGAACCTGGATCAATTTTCAGGGAGTCTAATGCCCGGCAGTTCATTGCTGGCATATTTAAAACACGGTATAATTTGGAAAAGGGTTTCTAAGCCACAATCAGTCCAGTTCCAGGTGTACAATAAAACTTAACGTATGACTACATAGCAACTCCTTTACAAAGTACATATCACTGTGAAAGTGAGTTCTATAGCTAAAAGAGCTAGTATCAACTGAGGTCTTTACTGAGACAGCACAGAGGTCACCAGGCAATAAAGTGCATGAGACATCTCCCTGAAGGGATAGGGGAATTTGGGTGAGGTCTGCCTCTACTGGTAGCAAAAAGGTCATTGGGTCATTAACAAAACCACTCCCAGCTGTCTGGGCAGGAAACAGGTATTTTATCTCCTCCATTGAGAAAAGGTCCTATGTGTTTAACATTCCTAGTTTCTCTAGTGATCTGTAGGCACAAGGACTTTTGTACCCCTAACAAGTAGAGACAAGAGTCTTGGGCACAAATGACAGAGTGTCAGGGCAGACTGTACAGTCTGAGGCTCCTGGCTATCAATCCATTCAGCCTGAATTAATCTCTGGTCTCTTAGCTGTAGAAAGTATGGGAACAGAAGAGGAGTGAGGGAAACAGAAGAGAGGAGACAGAAGGAGGGAGAGAGGGAGAAGAGAGAAGGGGACAGAAGGACAGACTCGAATTTGTGCCTTGGGAGACACTAAGAGTTTGGTGCTGTAATCTTTTGCTGAGAGGTAAGGAGACAGAGGACAAAGACAACAAGACACAGGCATCAGAGTGACCTCAAGTAAGTGGAGAGGTCAGGTGTCTACTGGACAGTAGCATGTGGAAGGTTGTTCACAAAGCAGGTGTCATTATGACTAGTGTCCCTGAGCAACACATGGAAATGGTTAGGGTTGAGAAAACCGGAGAAATCAAAATGAAATCATTCACAAAACCCCATGTAAACTCATCATTTGTAAGTGAACTGAGTACCATTGCTATGTGTAAGTTACACACACACACACACACACACACACACACACACACACACACACGCGCGCGCGCGCACACACACACACACGGCCTTCATAAAAAGAATAAACAGAAAGAACTGACCACTAGAAAAATGCCATTAGCAATAGCTATAAAATTTTCAATAACCTGATACCTTTGTTAAATGCAAGTCTTCCTTAAAAGAAAATTATACTTCATCACAGTTCACATTACCATTGCTGATTAATAAATGTGCCGTGTTACCAAGAAGGATTCCATCATAAGCATGTTCACTCAACCTGATCACCCACCACTCCAACAACAATTTCAACACAGGTCTTGTGCAATTTAGCAAGTTGAACAAATGGTTACCATTAGCTAGTCTTTCCCAGAGAAAAGAGATAAGAAAGCAGCATGGTAGATTTGTGCATATGGCCAAGGAATATGTTTCCTTCCTGTGGTTTCAACTTGGCTCTCTGTGAACTCCTAATATGATTGACTTTCCTTAATTTTTTAACCTGTTTTTGTTTGTTTTTCTCAACAGGTGACTGACTGACCTTTTCATTGGAATCCACAGACTCGCTTTTAATGTTCTAGATACTTTAGTCTTTCAATTACTATCATATTTTCTACTAGTTAGTGCTTTACTTCCTAATTCTTCTCATAGTATCTTTTAGTAAGGGCCAAGGGGTGTTGAGATAGGGACTCCTGTAGCCCAGGATGGCCCTAAACTCTTTATGTAGCTCTGGCTGACCTTAAATTCCTGATACTTTTGTCTAAGCTCCCTGAGTGCTGTAATTACACATGTGCAGCATGCACCTGGCTTAACCCTTGTATCTTTTATGCACCAGTAGCTGTTAAACTTTTAACATCGCAAATGTGTTTTTCTAGCACATTATCGTGAATATACTACTGTTTAGTCTGTTTAGTATGTTTCTGGCTGAGCCTTCATACCGAGATGGGCTGGAATCTCCTTGGGAATGGCAAAGCTAGGACAAGGAACTCTCTACACTCCCATCTTCTGATTCTGTCACCCTGGGGAACTGAGTTCTCTATAAAACATGATGGGGACACTGATGTTCAACTTAAGCCTCTTATCTTGTTATACTCTGAGAAGTTTGTCTTCTCACGTTGTTATGGAGATGCATGAAACCGTACAGTGAAAAACATGATTTTTGTTTTTGTCATATCAACAATAACTTTCATCATTTACACCCTTGCTTTGTCTGTGCTGAGAACCACAGAGCTATACCAGGTCAAGCAGCTTAGCATTTGCAGAGAACTTTCTAAACCATTTCCGATCTGTCTCTGATTTACATCCAGATCTTGTATAAGAGCACAATGCATTATTTTGTATATTTTCCTAAACGTAGCATGTAGGAAATTTGTAATTACATATAAGGCTCACACTGTATTTCTATTTTATGGGATGATGTAGCTCTTTATAGAAACCACATCTTCCTTTCGAAAGTTTGTTGAGTCATTTCTTTCCATTTTTTTTTCTATTATGTTGAATGGATGTTTAAAATCCATGTTGGAAAGATGTAATAATAGAGGAAAATCAGTTATATCCCTGGATGTGAGAGGCTGGGTATCATCTCCCCATCAGAAAAGATATTTATGCAGAAACTTTACGTGACCTCCATCACTGCCTAGCAGTCTCCCTCCGTTCTTAAATTAATAGGAGCTTTTAGCTTTGTTGTAAATTACATTTGGGTATTGTAATATATTTGCACGAACTGGTTATACCTTGTGTGACGGTTGGCAAATGCTCCACCCAGGGAGTGGCCCTATTAGAGGATGTGGTCCTGTTGGAGTAGGCGTGTCACTGTGGGTGGGTGTTACAAAACCCTCATTCTAGCTTCCTGGAAGCCAGTCTTCCCCTAGCAGCCTTCAGATGAAGATGTAGAACTCTCAGCTCCTCTTACACCCTGCCCACCTACATGCTGCCATGCTCCTGCCTTGATGATTAGTAAAAACCCTAAGACACTTTGTTAGTCTATTTTCTAAAGTTAAGTCAACCTGTTATTCTTGTAACACTCCAAATTTGATATATATGATTAATACATGTGGTTTTGTTTACTTAGTTATCTGTTCCCTAGACTGAATGAACCCAGCACTCATACATGCACATATATGTGCATGCACACATAATTATACATGTACAACTGTGTTCACACACATTCATACATGGATATCTGTCTTAGTCGGGGTTTCTAGTCCTGCACAAACATCATGACCAAGAAGCAAGTTGGGGAGGAAAGGGTTTATTCAGCTTACTTCCACATTGCTGTTCACCACCAAAAGAAATCAGGACTGGAACTCAAGGGGGTCAGGAAGCAGGAGCTGATGCAGAGGTCATGGAGGGATGTTTCTTACTGGCTTGCTTCCCCTGGCTTGCCCAGCCTGCTTTCTTATAGACCTGAAGACCACCAGCCCAGGGACAGCACTACCCACAATGGACTGGGCCCTCCCACCTTGACCACTAGTTGAGAAAATTCCTTACAGCTGGGTCTCATGAAGACATTTCCACAAATGAGGCTCCTTTTCTGTGATAACTCCAGCTTATGTCAAGTTGACACACAAAACTAGCCAGTACAATATCTATTTATACACACAGGCTCATATTCACATAGACACATGAACAAATCCACACACTAATATCCATGCACATACATATATACACATTCATACATATGCACATACACACACATTATGTGTACGTACTTGTACAATCATGTATGGGCATACACATGAATGTATGTGAATATACTTAGACACAGGTATAAAAATATGCTCATAGGGGTTGGGGATTTAGCTCAGAGGTAGAGCGCTTGCCTAGGAAGTGCAAGGCCCTGGGTTCAGTCCCCAGCTCCTAAAAAAAGAACCAAAAAAAATATGCTCATGTGTACATGCAAGTGCTCATGTGCATGTACATAAAGGTATACTCACATAGGTATATGTATGTGTACATATTCTTATGCTTGCACCACATGCAAATATATTCATATAGACAAACTCTCTTTGTCATATATGGCCCCATATATGGACTCATACTTGTATATGTATACACAGGTAGATATGTATGTACATAACTCATCTTCAAATGTGTGCATATATACTTGCACATACATGCCATTCTTACATATTATAAATTCCTTATTTGTGCTTATTCCAAAATTTGCCTTTCTATTATTTATCTTTATTCTGACTTTCCCTTCTGAGATAATTTTCCTTTTGTCAAAGGATACTATCAATGAGGGACTAGTATAATTTTTCTTTAGGCTTGTGGTGATTTGATTAAGAATGAACCCCTCGGCTCCTATATTTGCATTTGCAATCCCCAGCTGGTGAACTGATGGAAGAATTAAGAGGGTAGCCATATTGAAGTGGGTGTGTCTTTATTAGAGTATGTAGGTGTGTCCATATTAAAGTAGGTGTGTCCTTGTTGGAGGAAGTGGGTGTATCCTTTAGTAGGTAGGTATGTTCTTGTTGGAATAGGTAGGTGTGCCCTTACTGGAGGAGGTCTGTCCATATTGGAGGAGGTGGGTGTGTCTTTATTGAAGTGGGTACATCATTGTTGTGGTAGCTGTGTCCTTGATGGAGTAGGCATGTCCTTGATGGAGTAGGCGTGTCCTTGATGGAGTAGGTGTGTCCTTATTGGAGTAGGAAGGTGTGTCCTCATTGAAGTAGTTCTGTCCTTGATGAAGTAGGTAGGTATGCTCTTATTGGAGTAGGATATCCTTGTTAAAACTGAGTGTGTCCTTGTTAGAGTCGTTGGGTATGTCCTTATTGGTGTCCTCACTAGGGACAGGCTTTAACATTTCCAATGCCCATACCAGGACAGATGTCTCACTCTCTCTGTCTGCTGCCTGTGGATCGGGATGTAAAGCCCTCAGCCACTGCTCCAGCACCATGCCTGTCTGCACCCCACCCTTATGACAATGGACTAAGCCTCTGAAACTGTAAGCAAGCCTCCCAATTAACTGCTGTCTTTAAAGGGTTGTTTGGTCATGGTATCTCTATACAGTAGAACACTAACACAATGTTTTTGTTGGGAAATGGCTTTGTTTTCACCGCTAAGATCTGGATTTACATAGCTTATGCTGCGCAATCATGTGTTCTTCTGGTGGGCCCCTCTCTCCTGCTACCATTGCTTCAAGTTCCTATGGCTGTCAGCGGCTGTTAGGCAAGCAGTCTTCAAAGGGTCTTACCATCACTCACTTTTCCTTTGTCAGCTACTTGACGATTGAATCTTCAAGGACGCATACTGCAAACGTGTGCTTTGATTTCATCGAAATGTCCTGATTTTGCCTTTTCTTCTTTTGTACCTTCTCCCAGCCTCCACATGTCTCCTATTCCTGGTTGCCCACAAGGCATGGCTATTCTAGCAACTATGTCACATGTATGGCTCCTCCATTTTTGCTGCCTCAGGTTTGTTCCAGGAGGTTCCATCTAATTTTTTTTATTAACTACACCTGGTCACTAGTGGTATTGTCTATTGCTTATTTTTTCAATTTTCACCTTATTCTTCCTGAATATTTAGCTCTATGCTCTATTGAATAATTTCTGTGTCTGCAACATGTTCCCTTCAATGGCTGTCAGTCCTGCATATGGTAATGCAGCGCAGAGGACTCTACACCTTCACATCATCATCTGCAAAGGGCACTTGTACATGTCAGAGAGCAGAGAGAGTCCATTCTGATTTTTTTATCTGGTAAATTTAGATGCTGAAAACTTTATTTTCTCTGCCACAGTTAAAAAAGAACCTGTGGGTTAGTTTAAGAATATTACTGATGAAGTGCTGACTTCTTACTAAGCTAATGAATATAAATTATTTGAGTACAGTATCTATGTAGCAGGTATGTTTTATATATTTCCTTACATGATCTTTTCATGGACAAGAAGATTTGAGAGCTATGGTTTTCATATTTCAATTTCTCATTCTGCATCAGTCTTAACAAGGGTTTGTTATGCTAGCACCGAGAGAATGTTCTAGAAGAAATGGGTAGTTTGACTCTAATCTCGAGAAGGCTCCAATGAAGTTGCAGTCCTCCATCTTATCACAGATAGATCCTTATCTCTTAGTACCATTAGCGTAATGAAAATGGGGGAAAATGACCATTTTGTTTCAGATAATAATTGAACCAACATCCTTTAGAAATTTATTGCATACAAAGGTGTAGACCATAGAGATGTGTGGCCTCAGTCTTCAGAAGGAAAGCTGGGTTTCCTGTCTACACACATTCCAGGAGAAGATGGAGGAGCTATGCAGAGATCAGGGTAGAGACTTATGAACAAGGGCGGCTTCCTTCCGTTTTGAGGCCATCTTTTGGCTGGAGTACTAAGTAGGAAGTCCTTTGATGTGAAATGGTCTTTATCAAAGGGATAGACTTTGCTCAGTTGATTCTTCCTTTCTTACACTTTGTATTCAGAGTGTCCTTCACATTTCTGCTTACTTGGTGTCTGGTTGCCATCTGAGCCACCAGCGCCATTTACAAGGTGCATGATTGAACCCTTCCTCCTTTTAATCGACTCCTAAGCTACCATGAGAGTGAGGCGTAAGTCTCCTCTGTGACGTTCTGTTACCATGATGTCTCTTGCCACCAATGACCCAAAGGAACAGAAGAGAGCAACTGTGGCCTGGAACCTTTGAACCGTGAGCCAAAATAACCTTCCTTCCCTTTAAGCTGATTTCCTTTGTCTTTTACAACAGGAAGACTAACATTTTTCTTGAGAACCACACAAATTAATGCATCTATCTGTGAATACTAATGAACTTGGGGGTTGTGAAGTAACTCCACCTGTAGAATCGGTTTCCTGGACTCTACATAGAATGGAAAGTCCCTTAGGATTCCTAGCAGTGCTGTTCTGAGCAGTCATGGTTAAGATCTCAAGCAAATGAGATCCTGGGTAAAGGGGAAGTTGGAGAACTACATGAAGACCTTGTTCAGATTAGCAATGTGGAGGATTCTTCATCTCCCACACTGCCAGCTCCAAAGGGCACTGTCAGAGAGCAGAGCGCCCATCCTGAGTGCATCCCCAGAATCTAGTCATACTTGAGAATTGGGTTTCTCATAGGCCATTATGATGGAGTGGCCCTGTATGAGCAGTGCTGAACTGAGGGTTGAATTATGTAATCTTGTAACTTTTACTTTAAATAGCTTTTGCTATTTGGAAGAGAAACTAGAAAACCCAGATGAGGGGAATATTGAAGAAAAAGAACATTTTCTATCCTGTGCCTTAGATAGAATAAATGTTGACCTTCTGATGTATTTTCTTACAACTGTTATATTAATTTGCTGACAAATTCAAATATCCTGCCATAACTCTCTCATCTATGTATCTACCTAGCATCTCTTTAGAAAAATAAATGAAATCAGACGTGGTTTACATACACATCCTGTTGTTTGACTGATTTGTTTTGGTTTGGTTTTGAGACAGGATCTTGTTACACAGAAGAACCTGACTGGGAGATTGTTATATGACTCAAGCTCCCCTGAATAGTGAAACCTCCCTGCCTCAACCTCCTAGGTGATAAGATTATAGCAAGTGCCACATACTGGCAGCAGATATCTGTAGTCTTAGGTTTTGTTGTTGTTATTGTTGTTGTATTGGTGGTGGTGGTGGTGGTGGTGGTGGTGGTGGTGGTGGTGGTGGTGATGGTTGCTGCTGCTGCTACCACTGTTGTTGTTGAAAATAAAATACATAACACATGGGTACTGTATTTATGAAAATGAATCCATACATTTTTTATCATACATCATCATAGAAATACATGGCATTATTTGAGACATGTAGGATGATATCATTATGTAGCAAGGCGGGTCCAGGACAAGGTAAAGCCTATCATTAGATGAGAAGGAAGGGTCAGTGGGAAAACATCTAGGGAGGAGAGAGGAGGAGGAGGAGTGGAAAAAAAGAAGATGAAGACAAAGGAGGAGGAGGATTCCAATTCAGGTGGTCTAGGTCAATTTTATCTTGTCTAGGTGGGCAGTTTCTATCTTTATTAATTGGCAGTGAATTTATTCTGTGTATGTACTGTAGATTGAGAATTTAACATACAAATCTGATTGTTAAACTACAAGCTTCTAGAGCTTTGATCTTACTGGGCTACAGGGGATGTGAGCAAAGTTCCCGGTGGGCAGAGAGACAACCTGTCTCAGTTCTGGAAGCCGTGCTAGGCTATAAAATGCCTGGAGCTAGCGTGGCATGGTGCCATGCTAGAATGGCCCACTGAACGCGATGTGTATGTCAGGCATGGTAACAACCCGCCAAGGGGACACTGTGTGAAAGCAGCTGGCAGAGAAACAGCCGAGCACGCGGCTCCCACGGAGAACGCAGAGAACGCGGATCCAGTAACTACTGATCCATTCTTTATTTTTACCACAACAGAGACACACTCTGCTACTCAGAAACTATCCACCTTTCCGCAGCTCTGAGTTTCCTCCTGAAGTTCTCTGCTTCCCTGAAGTGTGGTTTCAGACTCCCAGAGGAAGCATTCTAGAGGGATGGTGACCTCATTTGATGACCTCAGCTCAGAAGAAGCCTCTTGTCAGTCCGGCTATCCCCTGTAACTTAAAGCTGTCACCTAGCTCAACTTGGTTTCAAGACAAGAAGATACTATTTTAGAGGCCTGACGGGCATGATCTTTGGGAAGCAGAATCCGCCTTGCAGGTCTCATTGAGCAGAAGTCTAATGAGAAGTGTCTCTTCAGTGCCAGAAGATGGAGGACACCATCAGCTTCCAGTTTCTGAACTGTATGAGCGAGACCAGAAACCAGGCCTTAATTATTCTCTAAATGGGTTTTTTTTTTAATTTCTTCTTTTTGGTTTAGAAGACTGTTTTTCATTATGGAATAATGAAATCATTATTGAACTTACTTGCACAAGAATACAGAGAGACGGTCAGGGGAAGGGAAGGATAGGAGAAGGGGAGGAAGAGGGAGAGAAAGGGAGAGGAGAGGGAGGGAGAGGGAGAGGGAGAGGGAGGGAGAGGGAGAGGAGAGGGAGAGGGAGAGGGAGAGGGAGAGGGAGAGGGAGAGGGAGAGGGAGAGGAGAGGGAGAGGAGAGGAGAGGAGGAGAGGAGAGGGAGAGATACATCCTCATACTTTTTGAAGATCAAAAACAGTAAGGCATTATTTTAACTCTCTTCAGTGTTAGGCTTGGTGACAAACAGCAGGTGACACTGAATAACCTCTCTGGAGATAACTCTCCTGGATATGCTACTGTTGGAATGTTTGTTATATGCCTCTGATGTTCTGAACCATATGTAACTTGTAACAGCCTAGGTAGATGACACTGAAGGCTTAGTCAACGGGATTTTCGCAAATAAAAACGTGATTCTAGGAACAACACGCATGTGCTTTTGGAACAGGCACTCCTGCCTGATAACTATTCAGATTTTTTTTTTTATACTACGGAAGAGCAGCAAGTTGGGCTCTGGCCCAAGGTCAATGAGCGCCGAGCCTCCTACTTGTAAGCTTTCAAATGAGCCTCCTCAAGAGAAACCCCTTCTCTCTTTGAACAGCGTCCTCATTCCACGGTGTTTTGAAAAGCTCCTGCAGAGATATGGAGGCCATATCTCGAGGCTTCTAAACAGCCTGTCTTCAAATAAAGACATGTCATTCTTCGGTAGCTCTTGTCTCACACCCCTCCTGACTAAAGAGCTAAGAACTGGCCCTTGTCTGCAGCGAGTGCGTGTCTTTACAGTGAAGAGCCCTGCCCCATTCTTCAGAGACATTTAACAACCTGACCCTGTACATCACTCTGCATCTTCCTTACTTTCCTCACACTACTTTTTTTTTTTTTTTTTTTTCTTTTTTTCGAGCTGGGGACCTAACCTTTGCCTTCCTAGGTAAGCGCCTACCGCTGAGCTAAATCCCAGCCCCCTCACACTACTTCTAATGCTGACCACTCTGGTGGCCTTGCCGTTCATTGAAGTGACTATGGAATGCTGCTTTGTTCTTGTAGACCTGTTGCCTAGGGCTAAGTCTGATGATTCCAGTGAAAGCATATAATGAAAACATTGGTCATTGTCATCTGCCAATTACTTTTACCCTTTGCATTTCCTCTCTCTCTAGTCATTGTTCTCATAATGCAAGATGACAATAATGAGCTGAGTGGATGGAGCTGATCCTTCATTGGATGAAGCACCCTACAGTCAACACAGCTCTCTTGACATTCGAGAACATTAGTTCGTGTGTTTCTCTCTTTGTTCTTTACCATTAAGACCTGTTTTCTCTTTGGGCTGATGACCACAAAACAGTGGACCAGGGCACCACCTGCTGATGCTCATATGAGAACCTGGTAAATTGTCCTGTGATTCTAAAAATAAAGGTCTGCCTGGAAATGTTGGAAACACCATCCTGATACTCACAGCAATGGAAATAGAACAACTGAGACATTGGGGAACCTGTGGTTGCCTTGTAAAGCAGATGAGACTCAGGGACACAGAGAGGATGCAGTAAAAAAGCCTGGTGATGACAGGAAAGGATAAAATGTACTCTGTAGCCAATATACACTTACAGAACTGAAGTTCAACCAGCTTACATGGTGATGACAAGAACTAATAGTTTAAGTTGCTCATTGTCCATGGATACATTTGCCATGGGGGAAGCACATATAAGAGAAGAGTCTTACAGGAATTCTTGGAGCCTGATTGCTGTTTTTCTAGGTGATTAGAAACTATTTGTCTGTAATCAGTGCTTTGGACAAAATAACAAGATGGAGTATAGTCACCAAGTATATTTACAGTTTCTCCTGTAACCGTGAAGGAATTACCTCAGGCACCTTGGATAGTGAGTAGTTCTCTCAGTTGGTCAGACCAAGCCTCATTGTCTCTCTAGCCAAATGGTAATAGTGAACCCCTCTCACCAGAGCCTCTTCTCTTCATGGTGGCCCCAGGGTAGACTCCTGGAGTGGCATAATGGCCATGCCAAAGTCCTTTCTTTATCTCTTAGGCTGTTTTCACTTTTGTCCCACTATATTCCCACAACTGGAGAGGGAAGAATCAGTAAGGTAAAGAGAATATCTAGTGTCACTGTGCATGTGCCCTGGGTATTCAAGGTTAACCCCTAAACGAGGAAGATGGCAGGAAGTTGGGGGTGGTGGTTCAGGACAATGTGGAGGTAGATTACAGGGGAGGATACAATAGAAATATATTGTATTCATGTCTGAGATCACTAAATAATAAATAACTTTCTGAAGGCTGGCTTAGAAGTCCCCTTCCATGGAAAATGATCATAACCCAAGATATGATCATCCATCTCCTCTACTCTACATCTTGATGGCAATTCTGTTCTTGGAGTCTGTAGTCAGTGTGGACCAAGTCCACAGAAGTGCAGCCCACTCATATCTTGTCCTCTACAAGGCACCAGGCAGTGCCTTTGGAATCTGCCCAACCCCAACCCAGATATTGAGTCACTGGGTTTACATCTAGAGAACACACAGGCTGCTCCTCGCTACTCTTCTCTAGGGTCCCATGGCCAGGTCTATATGAAAGAGAAAGTGAGAGTAGCAGTCTTGCAGTTTACCTGAAGTGGGACAGGGATGACACAAAGCTCGCATAGTACACTTTCCCCAGGTTATGCAGAAGATGGGCTTTCTTCAACTTCACGACTTCACCAACTCATGATGAAAGAAAAGAGGGGAGTCCTCTACTTGAAACTTATGCACAGAGGTAGAATGGACTTGACTTTGGGGTTTATGCAAAACAGGTAGACATGACCATGCTTAGATAATTGAAGGCCTTTGAAATTAATGCAGCTTCTAAATAAGATTCTTTTTTCAATAGGGAGCTCAAAGTGACTGAAGAGAGGAAAAACATAAAAGATATTATTTTTATAATCTTGTATACATTAAAATCTGTAAGTATGCACAGTGCCTTGAATGTCCTCACTGAAACTCATTTTACACTCAAATCTCCATGGTGAGGTAGCAAGAACCAAGAACATAAGGAATCTCCAAGGGAGGAATAGATTTATCAGTCATCAACCTATCTTTCAATGTGGTTCTAAGCCTGTGTTTATCCTGATAGTGGATCTGTCATAATCAACAGTTTGCCTCAATATATCTGTCTTTTCCATGACACAACACAATATGTGTCACCTCAGGACCCTTTGGGGGTCCAGAACAATCAGGAGGCCTTTACCAAATATAGGCCAGTGACCTTGGGCTTCAGAATTATGAAAAGAATAAACCGTACTCTTTAATTTCTCTGTCTGTAGCATTTAGTTATAGCCATAGAAAATATAATAGGAGATGATGAGAGAAAATAAGTGTATGCATGCTTATAATATATATAATGCATTAACACTGGTAATTTCTATGTGGCAGAAATATGACATTTATTTAGCCATCTTTCTTGTCTTTATTTTCTAATTCTCAACAGTGTATTTGAATAGCTTTTATAACAGCAAACATTTATTAAAGAAGGAAACAGGTAATAAATTTTGCCCAAGGAAAGTGTTTCTTGTTTTTTTTTCCATTATTACAAATAACAACTCATGGCAAGTTAGAGCCAAGGGCTTAAAAAAAGGGCAGCTATTTGAAATCCAGTGCTTCCACAAGTCACCCAGCATCTCACCCTGGAATGGAACTGTGTGTCCTACTAGTCCTAAGATCCTGATGTCTGTGAAGCAGGCAGAATACTTCCATTTGCCCATCTTATAATGCTCACTAGCTAGGTCTGCTAACTAGAACTTTAGATGTGTATCACACAACACCCAAAGGGAAAATTCACAGAGGGATGGTCTCTGACTGCTTATAGCCAAAGCAGCAAATCTTAGTCATAGCGAGTAGACACAATGACCTACTCTCCTCTAGTGTGCAGGGACAGCAGTGACTGTGCAGACTATCCAAAATGCAAGTGCTCACACTGGAACATACAAAAAGCATAGTGTGCTGTGTCTTCTCATTCAGTAAGATACCATCAGATTTTTTCACAGTGTGAACAGGACTATGTCTTCCCGCTGCTTGCCAACATATCCCCGACACAGTCCCACTGAGGTAGCCCCTTGGCCCACATTTGAAAAGCTATACCCATCCTTACTGCCCCTGTTTTCTCTCTACTGTCCCTGTCCTCTTCCTGGCTTTAGTCCTACTACCTCAAAACCTCAGATTTCATCCCTGGCAATTTGTTTATTAATTATTTCTTCTTATACTATTTTGTTCGCTTGCTTTTTTCCCCTTCCTTTTCATTCCTTCCCATTCCTTGAGACCAAGACACAGATCTGCCCTGCTTTGTGACTATTTCATCGTACAATGGCTGGTATACATATATGGCCCACTGCAAAAGATGAAACTGTATGATGTACCTGACATTGCTAAGGAGGCCAAGAACCTGCAGTTAGATAGATCGTGAGCCCTGAAGGAAAATCTACTACTAATATTCTGCTAAATAGAAATAGCAATAAATGACTACTAACAAATTATTGCTGTGCCCTTAGATTAACACATCCCTTATCCCTGGAGCTTCTACTACAGGAGCTTCTTCCTGTAATAGATGTCACTTAACACCGAGACCCACAACTGGACAGCATACACTAAGTAAGAGATTTGGAAATATTTGGTCCTAGATGGGATATTTATTATCGTACTCCTCTCCTCAAGTTTCAGAATCCTAACGCAGAAGAGGAAGTTGAAATAATTTAAGAAGTGATGGCTTCAAAAAAAATGCTGTTTTCCTGATACTTCAGAGTAGATGGACATTTGAACTCACAGAGATGGTGACAGCATGCAGGAAACCTGAACAAGCTTAAGCCAAAAAAAATGTTGCCATGTAAAAGGGGAACGGAACACAAAGTCCCACTCCTAGCTCAGGAACTATTTGCATTTGACCATTGCTGGGAAGGAACATGAGTTTTCTTCAATGGAATGACACACTCACACTCTAGAGCAGGCCACACACTCAGGAGTAGTCAGTCAATGTCAACTGGACTCCATGGCTTAGAAAAAACATACATAAACACTGTAAGAAGGAGTATATGAGGTTAGATGTATAGGGATCTGGGGATGAGAGGAGCTTAGAGAAGTCAGAGATAGAAATCAAAATTATCGTTACCTGAAACTCTCAAAAAAATTGGTTGCCATTGCACTTACCACAACAGGTAACAACATGCAACAACATGTTATATGCTTTACTGCATCCAACACTCACACACATGAGATCTTCCACCTTAACTGATCACAGCAGGACTAAGGTGCTTATGGTAAATGCCTACTTAGTATGCAAGATGCCCTGTATTTGACTCTCAGCAAGATACAAACTGAATCAGGTACACATTTGCAATCTCAGAACTCAGGGCATGAGAAAAGATGGCCTAGAGTCAAGGTGTTCCCTACTGCATAATGAGTTCCAGGCCAGGCTGGACTGCATTACAGTAGACCCTTTATCAGTAAGTAATATTAGATAGATAGATAGATAGATAGATAGATAGATAGATAGATACATACATACATACATACATACATACATACATACATCGATAGATAGATATATAGATACATAGATAGATACATAGATACATAGATCGATTGATAGATAGATGATAGATAGATAGATAGATAGATAGATAGGTAGATAGATAGATAGATAGATAGATAGATAGATAGATAGATAGATAGGTGGATAGATAGAGGGATGGGTGGGTGGATGGATGGATGGATGGATGGATGGATGGGTGGGTGGGTGGACGGATGAATAGATGGACAGATGCACAGACAGATAGATGATGCATAGACAGATGGATGAGAGATAGATGGATGATGGACAGATAGACAAGACAGAAAAAGAAGATATACATAATAAAATGAAAATGTAGGATGATACCTGAAAATACCTTTAAAAACAAAACTCATAAAAGGTTTTTCAAAATATGACTAAATTGTAAGTGAAAATAGGAAATAAATTCTCTCTACCCCTCCCTCCTTCACTCCCCCCCCTTTTTCTGTCTCATAGTAAAAATTCATACCATGTTATTTTCCTGTGCACTGGAATCAGACGAGAGTGCAGCCATTATGTTCGACCGCACAGCAGTCCATACCAGCTACTTCTGGAGACAGAATTTGAAGCGATTTATTTCTTATTTTCTCCTTTGAACATTCCATCATGATTTAGTATTTTACCTTTAATAGTTCTATTGTTAAATGTGGTACGAGCTTTAACAAAAATACTACACTTTCCTGCCCCTTCCAAGGTTCTCTCACATAGTGCTAGGTATAACACTTAACAGTTCAATATATTGCTCAATGAAGTACAGAAATAATGAAAATCCTCACACTGTTATTTCCTCAAATGGGGATGTGGCTTTAACCTTGAATTAATTGAATTTTAGAATTGAGTCTGTGTATATTCCATAAGGCTAATAGGAATTTTATGCCTGCACTTTGGGGCTATGGCTTCCATTGTGCTGTTGGCAGCCTAAGCAATAATTATAGATATCTCTTGTAAAAACCTCTGAACTCCTGCCTGGCTTTATAATGCTATTCATGTTGAGCCGGAATTCTTTTGACTTGCTTTGTACCATGATTAGCTGGAATAAAAGATGAGTCACTAGAAACTGCTAAAAGGGGAGGCGCTGCCTTTTTCAGAACAGGCAGCCTCTTTTGCATTATGATTCGGAGATAGCTACTTAGCCTCTAGACTTATATTCTGTTTCAAAGGGAGAATATTTAACTTGTGTCAGGAAGTCAGGAGTTCTTCACTTACCGCTTTGTTCCTTTGGAAGAGCTGGGTACTGACTTAGCTGAATGAACACCTATGTAGTGAATGTTGATATTGAAATACCAAAGAAATCCACAATGGATAGTCGATACATATCCAGCGTGACTTAGAGCCCAAAAGGACATGAACAAGGAGTATTCTGTATGGACCTTCCAGCAAAATTCTTAAGTAACCTCACCTGGAAGAAATGTGTGCTTTTCTACACGAACTCCAATAGCATTTTCTTAGTTGATCTTTTCCAATGCTCTGACAAAACACACATGTGGTGGTATGAAGTGGCCCCTTAGGCTCATGCATTTAAACACTGGAACCCTAGTTGGTGGCACTGTTTGAAGGAGTTTTGAGTGTATTTTCCTACCTTAATAAACCTAGTCTAGAAATCCCTCCCAGTCGTGTCTGGGGTTCATCATCACCTCCATTATTCTAGATACTGTCAAGCTGATAGTCAACATTCACCATCACAGCGGTAAGCAGATGTGCTGTCTTATCATGAGATGTCATGACTGCTCATCCATTTGAGGTTTGTAGTTTAGTGTTCCCTTCCTCGCAGTAACTAGAATCTCATTTCTTCTTCTGCAGACTGTGTCAGCATCTGTGTGTCTCAGTGAATGTCTTTAGAAGATTTGATATATCTGAGATTTGCCCCTTCACTGCATTCTCCTACATGTCAGGCAGAAAGAAAACCAGAGCCGACCTAAGACCTGACAGAGGTCTAATGTTCATATTGACCTAGTGGCCAAACATATTATCCTAAAATAACTTCATACTCAAGATGGTTTCTGGAGACCTTTTCTTTTTTCCTTTGATTTACAAGGGACCCTCAGGTTTTTTTTCCAGCATTCCTACCTCAAATAAGAACCTTGGAAAATATCATTCCTTGAACTTAATGTTTCTATTAATCATGTACTGTTATTCATGGGGGGTTGCCAAAGAGAAACAAAGAATGCCCCCACCAGTATTCTTCTCTATCATATATGTCACAGACTTTTAAAAATTGCACATACTGGTATATTCTAAACATTATGTGTTGGATCCCTCTCTAAACTGGCTAACAATTCCCAAGAAGTTTCTTGTAGTTATCTTGAACAAAACTACACTTTGCAAAAGCTCACATACACAGGATGGTGATGCTCTTTCTGCTTAAGCATTTTTGCATCCCTTTACTTCTTCAACACCAACCAAAGATATCTCTCCCCAGCCTGAATCTCAGAAACTAGCTCTCCTGCCCTGTTAAAATTATCATTTCCCAGCCTATGGCTCAAAATATTGTATATTTTTCTGCTACATATTCCATGTGTTCATCATTGACTGTGTACTCAGTTGTGTCTCCATTGTATCCTTCATCCGTTTTTCTTCTGCTCTGTGTCTACTAAAAAGTCCATTCATTCATATTCCTGTGTTGGTACTATTTATAGAAAGCTGAATTTGATAGAGCATATTTCATGGGTCTCAACACTCCTATCAATCTCTTGCTTTTCCAAGATCCCTAATATTTATCTTCTAACATGGATTTACTACTACAGAGATAAACTGCAAATGATAATTTAAGGTTTACTCCAAAATACAATTGAGGGTCAGGTCGTGATGGTGCAACAACACTTCAGAGGCAGGGGCAGTAGATATCTATGAGTTTGAGGCACCAAGTCCTAGGCCAGCCAAGGTTACATAGTGAGTCCCTGTCTCAAAAGAATTAAACTTTCTAGTCTAGTTCAGCTTAGATTACTCCACCTTTTAGTAACTTGTAATAAGAGACTCTATTCATCACAGATATTCTGCAAACTATATCAAACTGTCACACATATGTCCCTCCTATGGGTGCAATCTTCTCACTTTCAAAATACTTATGTGTAGAAGAGTTTGGACTATTTTCTGTCATCTAATACTTTTAACTTCTGTTGATAACAAATTCAAGGCTTATTTTGTTTATATGGAGAACTCATATGTTAAGATAACATTGATCGTTTTAAGTAAAGCTTACAGCTTTGTTAAAAGAAAGTTCTTATATATGCTAAACCATTATTACATATAATATAAGCTAGAAAATACAGCTGAGGGGAAATACTATAGTTATTAATAAGTCTTTGTTATTAATATTTCCAAAGAGATTAAAGGAAGTTTTCCTCTAACCTTCTCCCATCAAGGGCAGAACGGGAATCATGGTGTGAACAGAAGAGCCTGCACATGACCAGACATGCCCGTCTTAGGAGTGCTAGCAAGTCACCGGGAGTCTGATGACCTGAGCCTTTGAGCACATGAATGTGTTCATCACATGTAAAGCAATCAGGACTCAGTTCAAGATCACCCATCTCCATGTAGACAGAGCTGGTGCAGAAGAACTTAGGACCAGGTGCTCATGAATCATTCGAATGCCATTATAGTGTATTCTCTTGGGCCACATTGCCTTTATTAATTGCTGGACACAAATTAATTGGATGGACACAGGATCTGCCCATTTCTTCACTGTTTACAAGACAAAAGAAAACTATGGAATGTAGATGTCATTTGGAATACTGATTTCATTTGAGGTGCACAGGTATTGGAACTGGGAGACCATCTAAGGGCTCTATTTTTAGTTTTCTGAGGAGTGGTGTTCTAGTTTAGACTCCTAAAGGAAGTTCTAATTTACATTCTCACCATTTCTGTGCCTGAGACTCCTCATAGCCTTTACCAGCACCTGTTTTTCTCTTTTCTCCTCCTCCTCCTCCTCCTCCTCCCTCCTCCTCCTCCTCCTTCCTCCTCCTCCTCCTCCTTCCCTCCTCCTCTCCTTCTTCCTCCTCTTCCTCCTCCTCCTCTTCCTCCTCCTACTCCTCCTCTTCCCTCTCCTCCTCTTGCCCCCCCCCCCTTCCCCCCTCCTCTTCCCCCTTCCCCTCCTCCCCCTCCCTCCTTCTCCCTCCTTTGCTCCCTACCTGTTCTTCCTTTCCTCCCTTTTCTTTGTCTGTCTGTCTCCTCTTTGTCCATTTCCTTCTCCTTCCTCTCCTTCTTCTTTTGCTAGTGGCCATTCTCACTGGAGTAATGCAATACCCCTTTGTGGTCTGGAATTGCAGTTCCTCACTTAAATTTCAGGCAGATAAGAAAATGATTTTACGAGATCTAGGGCAGGACTGGGGAGCTAGAACAGCAGTTTTAAATGTTTCAATGTTTCCTGTTCTTCAAGAGTACCTGAGTCAACTCCTCAAACTCAAGTTGGATAACTCACAACTGCTTGTAATTCAAATTCCAGGGATCCAACAGCCACTGCTGAATCTGCATGAACACACACAGAAACAAATAAAATATAAATAAAATTAAAATAATAAAATAAAAATAATGTTTTAAAATTTTTTAATGAGGAATCTATTGTCTTCGGTGTTAGCAACGCTAATAAAATATACTGTGTGTTGGAATATGCTGAGAAGGTTACAGAATGGGTCTTCCAAATAGCTGAATTAGCCATTGTAAAGTACACTCATATTTTATGTTGTATATTGATATACACTGTAGGTAATTTTCTCTGTTAACTAAAAGTGTACATTTATAAAGATAGTATCCTCACACAAAGCAAAAGCAGACCTGTCAACCTCACACAATCCATGTGACTTCCCTAACCTCAAGGCCCTCCACCTGACCTTAGATAATCTATGAATAATCATTTGCCCCACCCCTTTGCGAACCTTCTTAGAATTAGAGTGTGAAAACTGGCAAATAGTAATGTCCCATATTCAGGTCAACACAGATGGTAAGAGACTGTCTTTAAGATGAAGCATGCTGCCTTCTGACATCATTAATGAGCTTGGCAGAATAACTTGTTAGCATGAGTGAGCCTGGGGCCCTGTTTGCTCACCTGCTAAGTAGACATTGTATTTCTTTCATCACATACAGTTTTGAAGATAAAAATTACACACACACACACACACACACACACACACACACACACACACACACACACACACACACACACACACACACACACACACACACACCCCTACACCTCTTCAGAAAACGTACTTAGCTTGTATTATACAGCCTGTGACCTGGTTTAAGTTCTAACAAAACCACTCATCAGCTAAATGCCTGTGAGAAAGTCCCTCAATGTCGTGCCTCAGTCACGTGTAAGCTAAGTGTGGACTGAAACGATCCAACCAACCTCATAGTTCTCTGAGCAAGAACACCTCCTAGCTCTTTCCTGGTGTGGGCTGAGCCAGTGATGGCTGCAGAGAATACAACAGAGACGTTTGCCTCTGTGCATTTGCAATCAACAGTAAATGAGGGAATCTAGGGGAGTCCGTCAGTGGTTAGTGGGGTAGAGAGAACTAAAGAAGATGTCAGCTCAGAAAGAAGGTTACTCGAGGCCACAGATGCTTCGGGAACACACTTCATGTTGGAATTCAGTGGATGATAGAGAAAATCCAAACATGTGTCAAAGAGCAGGAGCTATGGACAACCCACTCCAACACAGACACAGAAAGATTTGAAGTTAAGCTCTATTAGTTCAAAGTAGCAGTACTGTTTTGCATTAAGTTCTATGTGAAGCACATAGTAGGTACTCAAAGATGTGATGACTGATCAGAAAGGTATTTAGATACTTGGGCCTCGTGACTAAGTTAGAAGTTAACACAGTGGCATAGACAAGTACTGGCTTTTCTAAGATCTTCCAGGAGATGCTGGGAGACAACGCTAGGTTTCAGTCAAGCCCAGAAAGGAGAGAATCAATGTCCCATCCTCAATGTGAAGGTGTAATTGCCTTCTCCTCAGGCTCCCCGCTGCTTTGATTTGCCACTGATCGGATGCTTCCACACAACAGCTGGATGGTGCGACTGCTCTCCAAAAGAACACAGTATCAATCTTGGTTTCCTTGCAAACTGCTTCCTGTGTTTCCCTACTTCCCGTTCCAGTTTTATGTGATGAACATCAGGTGGTAGCCACAATGGAGAGATACATTTTCTGGCAGCTGTGAGTGTTAGCTTGGATACATATGCTTCTTCAAAGAAATTAAACCATCTGGGTACTTTTCCAAGTGCATTGAGTTTATTGGGGGGAAAATGTATCTCGTTGGAGAGAGCAAGGAAGGAAGATGTTTCTAGAATAAATTATATATTCATGACAAGTTTAATAACCTAGAATAATGCCCTACATTGAAGGAAGAAGAGCTTTTCATTTTGTACACAGTTTCTTTTCTTTTCTTTTTTTCTCTTACCTGTTCAAAGATTGGAACAATATCCATAACTCTACAGGAAATGTTTACAAGTAGGAAATGTCATAATTATAGGGGCTCATGACACTCAGCACCAGCTTGTTCTGCAAGACCCGCTGCCTTATCAGGCGATTCCCAGCCTTATAGATAATAGTGTGAAAGCACCCCTGCATTGTCAATTGAGCGGAAATCGCAGAATAATAAACAACTTTCCTCATGAACATCCCTGATGCAGCGGACAGCAGAGCAAGTTAACAGGCCGGCAATGCTGACATTTGTGGCCATATCTCTGGAGGTCATAAGTTAATGGAAGATATTTCTGTGCTCTGTAAACACAATAAATTACAATGGAATGGCATCGAAACGCTCCAGTCAGGACTTCATCTTGCACAAGCTTCCAAATGGTGACGATCTTGTAGGATAGGAGTGAAAAGTTATTTTCTTGATTGATACTGCCAAACCAATGCCATTTGTCTTCATGCCAGGGTCAAGTCTGTATTGGGGGGGGGGTATCTTGCTGGACCTGTCCACTATGTGGAACTGCTAAGGGTCAAACAGGGCTGAAGCAGGGTCAGGATAGGGTGTTTTCAGAGTGTCCTTGGGTACACTTGGATCTCCCCTTAGTCCCCAAGGGCAAAGAAGACTGTGATGAGAAGGACCTTGAGATGGGGACAAATGGGCAGGACAGCTGGGGCATTCTGTCCCAGCCCATTGCAGGACAGTGCCCTCTAGTATCTCTCAGTAGGGACATGCCACTCTTGGACTATGAAATCCAAGGCAACTGCTTTCTGGACTTCCTGGGACACGTGGGCACTATGAGTGACATTTGTCCTATACAGCCAGCTTTTCTGGGCCTGCATAGAACAGCTATCAATGGATGGGTGTTAGGCTTCTGCTGTCCCTTGCTGACAGTCTGTAAGTGATCAGCACAAGAAGGTCCTGCCTTGAGGACCTGAAGGAGACAATAATAAATGCACAGTGAAGCTGTTGGACACTGAGCAGGAAACAGTGGGCTTCCCTTCAGGATCACTGCCTGCCCATGGGCGTGATGAACACCTATGGGGAAGGACTGCCTATACCCCTGAGTACCAGCCATGCTCCTACACTTTGTGTCAACTGGATACACCACACATTCTTAACCTAATCGAGGGCAGGGTGGTGGCATCAGATAAAGCTGACTCTACCTTCTGGTCCCTGCCATCTACTTCACAGTACCCACAAAGTACTAAAGCACAGACCGGTATATCTTTAAGCCAGATCAAATCCTGACAACAAAGATCAAGTCAGACTTCATGTTTGCAGTGGATTTATAACCTTGAAAATATCATTTTTTTTAAGTTTAAAAGAAATGTGAAACTACAGGACGCCATACTCTGTCTAGGTGACAAACTTTATGCCATGGCGGGCATTGTAATTTGCAGGACCCAATACCAAATGGAAGTCATAGACACCCTTTAAAATGCAGGAAGTGGTGGTGGGGTCAGTGGGGGACGACAACCTGCAATTAAGTGTGCTCAACTCTAAAGATCTTTCTTTTAGCATATTCTATTACTTATGGTATATTAATAGAGGTTCATGAATACAGGTTATGAGAAATGATATTTTCCTGGCATCTATGTAATGGAGGCGCCTGTTAGTAATGCACTTAACTTGTCCCATTGCTTCCTTGGGTCGTTTTCCTACAAATACGTTTATTAGGTCATCAAGATTTATGCTTTGAGGAACTTCATGGAAACCGGCCAGTTGCTCTTTTTATTGTTGCCATTTCACAAGCCACTTAAGAAAATTAGCTATCAGACAGGTAAGTGGTCCTGGTGAAATATAGTGTATCTAGATAAAACCAGTTCGCTTAGAGGTCTCCGGCCTGTGTTTGAACACACTTTCCTTTTTATTAATTCATTTTTTATTTTAGATGGTTTCACACACCACTGTCATTCCATCATCCTCTCCCATCCCACACCCCTTGCCATCCTGTAAATCCCCTCTCTTTCCTACAACCCCCCTCTCTCCTGTTCATGTCTACTCATTTCACTTTCGACCTACTGAGTTTAATTAGAGCTGGCTGTGTGACCATGGCATTAGTACTCTTGGCTGAAGCCCAGTGGGTTCAGCAGTGGATACTGAAAAAGGACCAAGATTTTCCTTTTCCCAGAATTTTCCAGTAGTCCATAGCCCAGAGGTAAGAGGTTGGGTCCTGTGACACCCTCCCCTTTGCATGAATAATGCTTGATAAAGCCAGCCTTGCTTGGGTTCAGTACAGAAAACCACAGTTGTGGATTACTAATTGTACTAGTTCTGTGGACTCTGGAGACCGGCTATCTACAACACTTCATCCTATTTCCTGTTCTTATAATCTTCCTGCCCCCTCTTTTGGGACATTCGTTGAATCTTGGAAGGACTGGTATAAATATCTTCTTTAGGGCTGAGTCCTTAACTGTCATTTTTCTCTTTCGACTCAATCCCTTAGCTAGAGAAATTTGGCCTCTTGCTCTAAATTCTATATAAGCAGGGGGCTCGGCTACAATGTGGGATCCCTCCTGCTGAGCACACCTGTGCTCGAGCTCACACTGAGGAAAGGCAGCAGGGAAGCTTGTGGTAAACAACCAGCTACAAACACCCATTGAAGTCCTTCAATACCCAGCACAGTCTTTCTGCTGATGCACCTGTTAGTGGAGCCCTTAAGGGTAGAACAGAAGCTGTGGTATTTCACAGAAGCTTTGACAAATCATTTCAAATATAAGTTCAGTAGAAATAGAGCTAAAGACCCTTAAGGAACAATTCTTCTAAAATCATATTTCTTCATGAAAAACCCTCATTCTGTCATGCTCTAGATGCATATATCTGATATCGCCCTGAGACCACAGCTACCCCTTATTTATCTCGTTCTCTAACAGGAGTAAATACGGCAGGTAGGAGACAACAGTGTGCCTAATCTTCTTCCCTATCATGGCCCTGATTGTTTAATATGTAACATTCCATAGAAGACCACTTTGAACTTTTATTAGACTTGATTAAAATATCATAGATAACGTAAGCAAACCGTGAGAGAAGGGAAAATTAGAAACTTACATAACTGCTCAATGACAGGACCTCAAGTGACAGGCCCAGAACATTCCTCTGGTTTCCTTTAGAAGATTCTTCTCTCTCTGCTCACATGGTTCTTTCACTGCCAAGCACGACCTCTGGATGTGTACAGTGAATGCATTTGTTAGGCTTCAGGAATTCACTGAGAATAATTTCCTGAGCATCCATTATCTTCCAGATAGTCTTGGAGACTCTCAAAGTGCATCACCCCAAAGCTTGGCCTTTGTGGTCCAAGCATTCTATCTGAGGGTTGCACATGATAAACAACAGATGTAATAGACTCAAAAGCAAGCATGCTACAAGATGATGATTACAATGATAGAAAATGCTACGTGCCAAGAGGGAACCGGACGCCTAAGATTAGAGCAAGGAGGGGAATAGCATTTTAAGATATGTGCGGCCGGCATACTTTGTCATGAAAAGAACTTTAGAAAATGCTGGTTCCATCCTTTTTCTGTTGCGATAAGGAATATCGCAGCTTACATTACATTCTGAGAATAGCGATTTATTCAGCATATGCATCCAAGAAGTCTGAGAGCCCCAGATAGACACCAGATAAGAACCTAGAAGAGAAAGAGAGAGAGCAAGAAAGGGATGACTGTACACACCTTTGGTACAGTGCCACCCTTGAAGTCACCAACCCTCTGGAAAAAACTATGCTCATATGTTCTCCTTGGAACTCATCTCCAAAAGAGATTCATTTCGCCATGATGCCACTTACCTGGGGGGTCCAGCTACCAACACGTGAACTGAGTGAGGTGCACACCACAATAGGTATCTACAAAGGCATGAGCTGTAAGGATACATAGGAGTAGCACTGAAATGAAGTGGGCAGTATAAGGTATGAGAAAAAGAGGATAAGAAAATAGTGAGGAAATATGGCAGACACTCAACTGTAGTAAACAGACTTGGGTCTTGGCAAAGCCCAACAGGCTCTTTGTTTGAGACACCGGTCAAAGCTCAGAAATAACTTTAAAGAACTCATGATATGATAAGGAATTACTGTCACATCATGCCAAATGTCACAGAGTAGGGAAGGATGGGCAAAGATATTCATTCTCGATGTGAAGGAGAAGGAGAGAGGTAGTTCCCAAAGCTAATGAGACACTACCCCATTTCCCTCTGTAGATTAAAGGAAGAAGCCAGTTCAAAAATGCAAGATGGACACATAGAATACTGTTCTGTTTCCTCGTTTGCTATTAAACCACCTTGTCCTCTCAGCTGAAGAGTCTCAACTTCCTCTGATCCTCATGGAATTGGCCCACATGTCAGGACACCATCTGCATACCATTTGCATCTGATTCACCAATTAGAATGTCTACAAGTCAATCTGCTACATAATGTGCACCCCTGTTGGGTGATCTTTGCTGAGGAACATCAACGCCTCCAGGGCTACACCCCAACCAGCCTTCACCCCAAGTCCATTCAAGCTCTCCTAGTCTTCCCCTCATGAGAGATCCACTTGAACTTACTTTTCATCAGGAGTTGCCAGATTGAACTATGACAAAGACTGGAAAGGAAAATCTCCAAAGAGTGATCTCAGGAGGCACATGTTGAATATCTTTGATTATATCTGCTACACGGAGACCAAGATGGTCAGTATGGATAAGTGGATACTAGCTGACAAGTCTATTTCAACAGACATGAGTGGGGTTCAAACCTCAGAGATTCTCTCCCCAATGTCCCCTGTAGTACTGGGGTTCCAGGTACATATGGAGTCATGACCAAAGTTTTATGTGTATGCTGAGATCTGAACTCAGTGCCTCATCCTTAGACAAGGGTGAATTCCTATCCTCTGATTCATCTCTCATTCCTCAACGTATCTTCCTGAGGTGAGACAGAATATAAGCAAGAATAGGTCAAGCAGGTGATAAGAATATGGCTCAAAACTTCAGTTAGATTGAAGATAATAAATGGAGGAATTGATGCTGGTATTGTAGAAAGATCCAGCAAAGTCAGGAAATAAGTGTGGAGGTAGCAGAAATAACGGGCAAGCCCTATGGCTGTGCCAGTGACTTTGTTGTGCAGTATGTATGCCCTAAGTGTGGCACTCTGTCACATCCTGTGGTCTGAGAAATTGAGTTGTCTATACCTGTCTTGCTGACATAGTAAATGCTATTATCTCATTGTCTCTATCATCCTTGCAACAAAAGTTGACTATAAAAGCAAGATGCTAAAACTCTGAGAACATAATAAGACTCCTATTACTTTACTTGTGTGTATTTGTGAGTGTGTGTGTGTGTGTGTGTGTGTGTGTGTGTCTAATCATATATATGCAAACCCTACACAAACACAGGTAAGAAGACAACTTGTGAAAGTCAGTCCTCTTCAGTCATATAAATCCTGGGAATTGAACTCAGGCCAGCAGGCTTGGTGACTGATACCTTTACCCAAGAAGCTACCTCATTCACTGGTCCACAAGAAGAAGCTTAAGGATGGAAGATTTAGGTCGTGTCATGGTATAAATGTACAGTCATCATGGAAGGCAAGGGGGCAGCAGGGGCTGCCTGTAGCTATGTTAATGGAAGGATGCTTGAAATGGGAGGATCAGGAAGCAAAAAGAGATGCATGCTAATTCACAGGTAACCCTTTCTTTTTCCCTGTCTAGGATTCCGGGCTGTGGGTTAATGTCTCCCCCATTTAAAGTGGCATCCCCTTCAATTTCAGTGGAAACATTCACAAATATACCCATTGGTGTGTCTCTTAGGTAAATTTAAATCCAATCAATTGGCAATCAATCAAAGTTGACCATCATAAGATCTCTTATGTTGATATGATGTCTATAGATAAGAGGTGCCTAACTTAGAAGTTATTTTATAGTTACAAAAGGTACTGTCTGCTGCCTGTAGGACTCCACTATGTCAGATTACTCCCTTTGTGGAAAAAAAAGTGCTTAGAAACTGTACCAACCATATCGTGTAGTTTCTCAATTGTGTGGATTGCTTGGTTTATTTTTGTGGGAAGCTGTGATGGTCTATATCCCGAGTTCTCAGATGGTGGCTCTTGGATCGCTTGTTGCAGCTGCTTTAAGAGGCAATTTAGATCTCTGTAGAGTTGGCATAATTACTTGTAAGACACGTTTGAGCATCTGAGAAACATACAGAAAAGTGCTGCTGCATGTTATCTGACAGTGGCCAAGGACCACTGCCTCTGTGGGGACCCTGTGCTACCAGCTGCTGCCAGGCGTGTGTCTGCATAGTGTTAAGAAACTATAAGTGGCCTTGGCTGGCTATGGCAGGGTAGACCTCTGAGAAAGAACAGAGCCTCCACAAGTTCTGGTGGCCCCTAAGGCATTTATGAATCAAATAGGGTTTGAAGCTCATTTGTAAAGTCCATTTAATTGTTTTCTAATTTGCCCTATTTTTCTAGGAAAGGAAAAATGAGAGAGTTTTACTTTGTCTTCCATGACTACCCTAGGCCTGTCTTCTGCAGAGTTGTCTGTCTGACTTTCTAGACTCATCAAAACAAGTTTGGGCTTACTTTTAGGAAAATATCAACCAAAGCTTTAATACTGAAGAGGGGCCCTGGCAGAGAATGCATCTGCTGTACCAAGTTGACCTGTCTGAGCGTAGGAATTCAATGTGTAGTGTCGATGGTACCTGACAATCACAGAACGGATGGGGAAAGGATGCTGGCTCATAGCTGGGCAAACTGATGCAAATAAGACCGATAACCACAGAATAGTACAAAATGATGGAAGAGGATTTACAAGGGCCAAGGGAAGCCAGAATCCCTGGATCCCTATGGAATGACAGGACAAGCTAGTCCTGATGAAGGACCTCAATTCATCACGTAAAAGAACAATAATCAGTTCATGGAAACAGTGTAAGAAATCATAATGTTAACATTAGAATATTTTCAGATGTTGACATAAAACATCATTGTGAGATGTGTGTATTTTATATATTTTAAAAAGTATACTGAACTCACTTTCAGCATGCATATAGGTATTGATTCCAGAACCTCATATCAAAGAGGGATGTGGCTGGGTAAATGATCTCTCTTATATTTTCAAGGGAAAAAAGATATGGTCAGAAAAAAGAGGCAAGGAGAAATTATAAAAAAAGAAAGTAATTTAAAATAATCCTTGAAGAAAAACAATGCTTTGTTTTAGTTGTTTGTGTGAGTGTGTTTATGTTCAAATGCAGGTATATCTGTGTGTGTGCATGTGCATGTGCATGTGCATGTGCATGTACATGGGCATGTAGATGCTAAAAAGCAACCTGAGGTATTATTATTTGCCATTTACCTAGTGTTGGACAGTCTTTTCATTTGCACAGGTCTTCTGATTGGTCTAGGCTAGCTGGCTAGTAAGCCCCAGAGATCGACAACCTGTCTCTGCCTCCCTAGGGCTGGAGTTACAAATGCACCGCCATGCTCAGCCTTTAAACATGGATTCTGAGGGTCAGTTACCTCAGGTGGGGATGCTTGGATGGCAAGCAATTTACTGGCTAATCTATTACCAGCCCAACAATATGTCTTTAAATGTAGAGATGAAAATGAATTGTGGACCTTGAGCTGGTATATGCAGTCCATTTATAAGTGCAGGAGGCAGAGTAGCAAACTTTTCATGAAGGGTCACTTTCAGCTCTGCAGGTGACAGGTCACATGGTCTTCAAGGCAACTGCTTACCTGTAAGTTTATAGGGAAGCTTCCCTGAGATAACATGGTTGACAGGCGTGGTCGGGACCCAGCAAGAGTTTATTTGTACATATCTGACCCAGAGTCACAATTTGGTAGCTACAAATTCCACATAAACAGGCACTTCTGTCTGTTTTGTTCACGAATTTCCTCCAACCACCAGCCTGCCATCAGACATGCACTGAGCAGTGCAAGAGCAATGACCCTGTGATGAAAAGTTAAAGAAATGGAACGTGAAGCTGGGGCAATTAATTCAAACGAGACCAAGGAAACCAAGATGGCTATCCTAAAATGCATCTCTATTGCATGGGTACCAAAAAGCCACACAAGCTTTTGACAGAGCAGTATCTGTGGGTCAGGATGTCTCTAGCAGGTGTGCTTGATTATACACAAAGGAAAGAAAACAAAAACAAATCACGAGTCTATATGGTAAGCAGACGATAACGTTCATGTGAGGATTAGGCACTGCACACTGGCCAAAGGATTGGGTGTCAATATAATGGGTTGTCAGAGCCTGAGACTGTAAAATTCATTCATGTGCTAAGAAAAAAAATGCATCTGGGAGCATGATACGGCCGTTCTAAGATGCACGAGAAGAAAAATGTTTGCATGGATAAGGTATGTAATTCAGAAGTCAAGTGAAGTTGAGAGTCATACACCCATGTGTAAATGTCATATCTGGTGAATTACATGGTACCTTACAAATGACCTAAGTCCTCGGTGGATGGTGGTTTCAGGTGCATAGAATTTATAGAGCCTATCTCAAATACCTATTTAGATATCAAGTGAGAGCTAGGCACCATTAGGAAAGTTATTTTGCCACAAGCATTGTGTATCAACATGCTGAATTGTCTGTCTTCTAACCATAGCTATATTTAAAAGCCTTGTAAAACAAACAAAACAAAATAAAACCAAGTACAAATAATAATAATAGCATGAGTAGTAACTGATTGGAGTTTCTATGATTTATTTATTTGTTTCTAATAAGCCAAGGATCTGCTTTGATGTTCCAAGTTGTACCAAATATGAAACTTTAGGTTCTTTGTCATGTGGGTCACCGATCAGAGAGGACATTGACACATATTATAGCTGTATAGTACAAAGAAAGAAGTCCCCAAAGATAAATGTAGATTATGGTTCACTCCTGAATATTTTCTCAGCTCTATTTGCTGTTTGTTATAAGAAGAGGCTCAAGTAAGAACCAGGATAAAATTTCCTGGGAAATTTACAAATGAATTTATCCCTGATGAAATGAAAATCTAGTAAAGAGAAAGTCAATGCTCCCTTGACACTGTATGCCTGTTAGCCCAGCAGGAAAATACTGAGATAGAAAGATGAGTTGGAGGACAGCCTGGGTTACAAAAAAAATGGGTGCTTAAGGCTCCATTATTTTTAAGACTATGGTCTTCATTTTTTCATCATTTGATATTTTCCCCTAGTTTCTAGCCTCATTATTGTTCCTAGATATTCTGTTTCCTGGAGAAAAAAATTACAAATGCAAATTGTCATAGGGATCAAAGAGATGATGTCACTATGGGTGAACTGCATCAGAAGTAGCAGCATAAACTAGGAGGTGACATGGGTGCTTCCCCTCCAGAAACATTTGGGTCACAAAGAGCTGCAATTCATTTCAGCAGAGTGGAGCTTTGAATCACTGGCTTTTACATTATCTATGCAAAGCAACACATACATGCATCTTATGTAAAATTTATGGGGATTTAAATGCCAGTGCTTAATTAATTGTTAATATACATAGGGAAAATAAAGGATACCAACTAATTCCACAATTTACTGTCTTCTGTTCTGAGTAAATTTTCTTGGGCAATATCTTTGATGAATTGTTCAATAATTCATTAGCACTAGCCATTGTTTTTAATAGGTGTTTTTAAAAATTATATCGGGCTTGCATCATGGAAAAAACATAACCCACTGGGAAGAATTATCTTGGTTGCAAAGCTCTTTACTGCACATATTCCTCTGTAGTAGGTGCTCATTTCATCCCTTACTCACAAGGACAGCCTTCTAAATAAAGAGCTTATTCCTCCCACTGAATGGAATGGGAAACTGAGGCACAAACACATCAAGTGACTGATCTGACTTCACACAGCACAGTGGTGGCAAGTGTCCAAATTCAATGTCAGCACAAGAATGCCAGTACTCATGTCACAGAGTCACCCTGGCACAGCAGAAGTCACTTTGCCTATTTGATATTAATTTAATTATTGCTTAACTGGGTACAGAGTCCTCACCATTGCCCTTTATGTGGCTATTGTGAGGCCAAAGGTAGATGAAATTTGAAATACTTTATGTGCGGCCAAACTTGACTTCAACGTAACTTGCTATGAAAACTTGCTGTAAAGTCAGCATTGTTGAGTCCAGGGCCTCAGTATCACCACGCCCCCATCTGAACAGCTAGTGCAGTCCTGTTAATTCTATAGCCACAGTGACGCAGACATCATGGGCATAGTGGTTGGTAATGAAATAGATGAAGGATCTCACTCTGTGACCACCCTTAGCCTGCTGGTGGATAATTAAGTCACTGATTATGTAGTGAGTGGAGTACGACCAACCATGCAATTCCAGGGACACCCAAAAGACCAGACAGAATTGCAGATTCTTTCTCTCTTGGTAAGCCTCTTCTTCAAGCATTCTGTACAAATGATGGCAAAGAGATCATGAGCTGAATGGTTCTTCCTCTAGAAGCTGACTGGGTCATTTTGATTCACATGCCAGGAATCACCTTTTGGAGTTTCACAGTCTGTGGGTCTGCTATGTTACAGAAGGAAGAGGGTCTCCTTGAGCATAGTAAGTGGTCTCACTGAGAAAACTAAATCACTAAGTGTAGAGTAGCTGACCTGTTATTGCTAACTGCTTTCTCAATGCGATGTTCTGTTCTAGACAAAAGAAGAAGAAAATCAAAATAGCAAAGAAATATAACTCCAAGTCTACCCTAAAGGACAAAGGTCATGACAGATGACACATCTGAGGGAAAGAAGAGGTACACTTTAAAGTGACCTTCAAATAAATTATCAAGAGAAAGTAGATAACTCAAAGAGATCTCGTCTACTGAGAACAGTGTCTAGACAGGTGGTCAGAATGTTGTCATCTGGGACGGACCCCCTAAGTGAGGAAGATGTTAGAAAGTCATCCTCTCAGACCATTCCCAACAACACTTACAGATGGATTGTGTGCCAGGAGCTAATGTTGGAAACAACCTGGTTTCACAACTGGTGCAAACATTGTGACCAGCGTTTGTAGCTTGTAGGAATTCAAGAAGCTATCACCTTAGATCGAGCTCTCCAAAGGAAGATCAACTACATTTAATCTTAAATCTACCTTCTGAGAAGTATCACAGAAGTTGTTGTATCATTATAGAATATACATTTGTTCTTTGTTTAAAGGAATCTTACTATTTCAGAGGGTAAACATACTGTTGTAGACAACTATAAAAAATGCCAAAGAGTAAACCCCCATAAGCCCCTCCCCTTGGGGATGATATTCTTTAGCATCCCCTCACCTGTGCCAATGCAAGTGACTTCTCTTTTTATATCCCTGCTATCTGACCTCATGCCACATCTCATTTGAGCCAATACAATGAACTAAGGGGTGTAGGATGATGTCATTATACAGCAAGATGAGTCCAGGATAAGGCGTAGCCTATCACTGGATGAGAAGGAAGGGCAGGCAGGGAAAGTTCTAGGAAGGAGGGAGGAGGAAGAGGAGCGAGAAAAACATCAAGATGGAGACCACAGAGCAGGATGATCCAGATCCAGGTGGGCTGGGTCGATTTTGTCTTCTCTAGGTGGGCAGTTTAAATCTTTATTCATTGGCAGTGAATTTGTTATGTGGATATATTGTGAATTGGGGATTTAACCTGTAAAACAATGTTTCTGGAACTTTGATTTACCGGGCTAAAGAGGACAGTGTGTGAAAGAAATGGCTGAGAGGCACTTGAAGTGTGTAGATCTGGTTCTGTTGCCCTTGCGAAGTGAGAACGCACAAGGGCCCACAAAACAAGATGTGTGTGTGTGTGTGTGTGTGTGTGTGTGTGTGTGTGTGTGTGTGTCATGGTAACTACCAGCTAGGGGACTGTGCTGGGAGGGTGGCTAAATGGGAGACAGCTGGGAAAGGATGGCTTATACATCGTGTGGTAGAGTCGCAGCTGAAGAGAGCAGATCTGGCTTGTGGGAACTGATAGAAAACGTTCCTTTTTAAAATTTTTACCACAACAAAGGGGCTCTAAACGCTGGTTCCAATAGGCTTCTCTAGCTGCTCCTTCCTGTGGAAACCCACTTCAACCCCTGGAAAACTACCTTAACTCTTGAAAGTCCGTGTCCACTTGATCTGGCTTTTGAAGCTGGCACATCTATAGTCTATCTGAAAGTGGCCTTCCATAGCCACCCCATAACTGTCCTAACAAATGACCTTAAATACAAAGAATTCCAACAGGGATGCTGTCACTTTGGTTTTTGTTTTAGATATATCTCCTGCTAGACTAAAGAGAAGTTCTGAGAATTTGGAATGGAGAGATCACAAATTTCCTTACTCAAAAGTCTTGGATATTCATAGACTCACACTTCAAAATACTCTCATAATTTGACATGAACAGTGACTCTGGAAACATTAATTAAAGATAAAGCTTGGCTCATTGATTTGAAAAATTGAGAATATATATATATATTCTTGTTATTCATTGCTTCTTCAGAGACATTTGAAGAATAATAAGAAGAACTGATTTATCAGGAAGCATATTCAAGTTTTTGTGTCTTTAATGAAAGGTGCTTCTATTTTTATCGAAGTCAACTTTGAACATAGAGCATTGGCATGCAAAAGATGCTATTCGGAGCACAAAGAATGATGGGGTCTTAACAACAGCAACAACAACAATGAAATATGATGTTTGAGGTTTCAAAGTCCCAAAATCAAGATGCTGGCTAAGGCAGTTTCTTCTTAGGACCAAGAGAGAAGTTTGTTCCTGTGTCCTTTACTGCTTTTCACAGATGCCTTGTTGTTTCTTCTCTTTCTCTCATCTTCATATCTGTGCCCCAGCAGCCCTTCTTCTACAGACCACAGTCAGATTGGCCTAGAGCCTACCAAGAGGACATCATTTTTTCTGTGTGTATTAATTCTGCAAAATGATAAGTTTAATTATAACACCTTGTCTGTGCATACAATCACTTCCATACTAATGACTCTTAACCCATTCTCCCAGTCTCCTTACTCTTTCCAAATAGTCCCCTTCTACTTCCATGTCTTTAATTTCCTAGATATTCCTTAGAAATCCTCTTTCTCAGGCCGTCCCTTTATGGCTTAGGTTACGATGCCATAACAATGTCATACCTAAGTTCTGCTGATAGTAAATCCAAGATCAAGACACTGACAAGGATGGTAACAATTAAGTGTCTGGTTGTTGACTAATAGACAAATTCTGGTTATAACATACATGGTCAAGGAAAAAAACTCATCTCCCTCAAGTATCTCCTTAAAAGGCACCATCTTAGACTCTTGTTGCCCTGAAAAGAACTGCATCAACTTAAAAGAAGGAAGGCTTATCTTGTCTCATAGCATTGGACCACACCTATTAGGCTCCATGTTCCAGGGCTTATGTATGATTACACAGGGCACCATGATATAGATAGATGATAGACAGATACATACACAGATAAATACATAAAGTGACTTACTTCATAAGGCTTCATCTCCAGTTCCAAAAATTCAAAAGAACTTTACATGTGGATTTTGGATCATGTACAAATGTGTATCTTACCACGTATTACAGATTTCTAGGCATTAGATCTTTAACTTGGCATCTAGTTGGGACACAACCCAATTCAACTAGCAATGGGATAGAGACAGAAAGAAGTCAAGAAAGTAAGCATTAAATAAAGAGGGAACATGAAGAAAAAGGAGATGATCTAAGGTGCACAGTAAGATGGTCTAGAGAATTACAACATGCATCACATTAACAAAGAAGAAGACATTAATTTTCTCATCTGTACTAGATATAATAAGATAAATAGCCCCATGATAAGCACATAGTTTTAAAAGAGAACATGGTATCATTTCCTTAGTTTTAAAAATATATGTTTTACAAGAGGTCTGTGTTCCTTTTTAATATTGTTTTATTTATTTACATTCCAAATATTGCCTTCATTTCTTGTCCCTCCTTCAAGAGTTCTTCACCCCTTCCCCCTTGCCTTCGAGAGGGTTCTCTACAACCCTCCCAAACTATCCCCTCAAGCCCCTCACTCCCCTAGATCCCCTTTCCCTGGGGCATCAAGTATTTACAGGATTAGGTGCATCCTCTCCACCGAGGTCAGACAAGATAGTTCTCTGCTACATACGTGCTGTGGACATGGAGCAGCACATATATGCTCTTGGGTTGGTAGCTTAGCCTCTGGGAGCTCCCAGAGGTCCAAGTTAGTTGATACTTTTGGTCTTTCTATAGGGTTGCCAAGATGGAACAGAGATCGAATGAAAGGTCATCCAGTGGCTGACCCAAATTGGGACCATATCATGGGTGGGCACCAAACCCTGGCACTATTACTGATGCTATGTTGTGCTTGCAGATGCTAGTGTAGTTTGGCTGTCCTCTCTGAGAGGCTCTACAAGCAGATGATTGAGACACACACAGTTACTTCCAGCCAACCATTGGACTGGGGCTCCTATAGCAGAGTTAGGCGGAAGACTGAGGGAGCTGAAGGGGATAGCAACCCCATAGGAAGACCAACAGTATCAACTGTGCTCCCCTTTTAATCCATAGTTTTGTATAATTTGGAGTTTTACTATTATTTAGCAATTTAAAAATCAAATATATCTGTACTGGCTGGTTTTGTATGTCAACTTGACACAAGCTGAAGTTATCACAGAGAAAGAAGCCTCAGTTGAGGAAATGCCTCCATGAGACCCAGCTATAAGGCATTTTTTTCAACTAGTGATCAAGGGTGGAGGACCCAGCACATTGTGGGTGGTGCCATCCCTGGGCTGATGGTCTTGGGTTCTATAAGACAGCAAGCTGAGCAAGCCAGGGGAAGCAAGCCAGTAAGTAACATCCCTCCATGGCCTCTGCATCAGCTTCCTGACCTGCTTGAGTTCTAGTCCTGACTTCCTTTGGTGATGAACAGCAATGTGGAAGTGTAAACTGAATAAACCCTTTCTTCCCCAACTTGCTTCTTGGTCATGATGTTTGTATAGGAATGGAAACCCTAACTAACACAATATCCTTTTAAAAAATTTTTATCGGAAAAGTCTGACTCACATACCTTTAGCTGAACAAGACTTCCAAAAAGTGGTATGAAGCTGTATGCTCTCTCTCTTTCCTTAGTTTTACTTTCCCCATTCACTCAGCCAGCTCTATCTATAACTCATGTGTGTCTGTGCCTTCCAGACTTAGCCTTTTGGGCCATGCTGTGCTGTGACATGATAAGTGGTCTACCTCTAGCAATACTCAAAAGGAAACGGACTGACTTTAGAGGGTATTGTCATTTAGCGGTGCAGTGGTTTGAATAAGAATGGCCACCATTGGCTCATATATTTGAATACTTGGTCTCTAGTTGCTGGAACTGCTTGGGAAGGATTGAAAAAATGTAGCCTGATAAGAGGAAGTGTTCCATTAGCACTGGAGAGCATATTCCTAGTTAGTTCTCTGTCTTTGGCCCCTACCTGTTAATAAAGATATAAGTCATCAGTGGATACTCTTCTAGCATCATGCCTGCTTATCTCTTGCTATGTTCACTTCCATGATTGTCATGGACTCACCCTCTGAAACTATTAGCCCCAAATAAATGTTGTATTGGTTGTAGTGTTTATCACAGCTGTAGGAAAGTAGCTAAGGCAACTGGACTTGTATTTGTGGCATCTTACTATGTTCCACATAATTATAATAAAGCACAGTTCTTTGACCTCTATGAGTTTAAAGGCACCAGAGAAACAAGGAAAGACCTACTCTGGCAGATTAAGGCTATCTGGAAATTCTTTGGCTCTCTTAAACATATGTATTTAATTTGGATGGTCTGAGATTCAAGTAAGTTAGTTTTTATGAGCAAGATTTCCTTCCAGAAAACAGCAGAAGATCCATATCTGATCCAGCCAATAGGTGAAAGATGATAGATGAATGAATAGATGGATGGATAGATATAGATAGATAGATAGATAGATAGATAGATAGTAATTGACAATAATGGATAAATGATAGGTAGTTGATGATAATGGATGGGTAAATAGATGACAGTGGTAGATGAATAGATAGATAGATAGATAGATAGATAGATAGATAGATAGATAGGATGAAAGATAGACAAGTAGTTCACAATGATGGATTAATGATAGGTAGTTGATCATAATAGATGGGTAGATAGATGACAGTGATAGATGGATAGATGAGAAATAGAAAAGTAGTTGATAAATAGTTGATAGGTAGTTGACAGTGATGAGTGAATGGAAGATAAGTAGTAGATCATGAATGAATAGATAGATGAGATATAAATGGATGATAGATCTATAGATGTATAAATATGTACATATGCATGATAAATATAAGAATATACTACATAAATTATACTTACTAATAAATGACTTATGGGTACTATCAGATAGATGAGAGAGATAAACCAATAATAGGCATATAAATTAACATAAATATTGACTGATATATTTATGTACATACAGCAAAATGTGTAAGTAAATGTATAAACAAGTAAAAGATATTAGTAGATGATGATACGTTGACAGATAGTTAGACAAAGATGATAGGTTGAATATCAGACTATAAGTATGCCACCCAAGAGAGATTTGTAAAGAATATACAGAGTCTGTGTTTGCTCCTTTCTTGGGGTAAACCATAATTGTTCATGGTATATGAAAATGTTTAGCATACAGACATGAGTAACAGGGAGACTATACTTATTCCCAAATACATGCCATCCACTAAACTGCTAAGAATGCTGTGACTTTATATACATAAACTTTAGTTATTATCTTTGTGTAAAATATTGTTCTTTATTTTTATAACTATGCTTTCCTGTCATTTAAACTGGTGAATACTCCTGGTCCATCTGTTTCTAATCCTTCGACTTTCTCTTTAGAGTGGAGAATTTCTGAGTTTTGTTCTCTTGTAACCTGCCTTTATATTTTAATACAGCAATTCATTTATTTGCATTTCATACTCAGATTAATATAGTTCATTTCATTATTCCTCTGTCCTGATAAATTAAGAACTTCCTATCTCCCAGTTCAAAGTTCTCAAATATATTAAAAAAGAACATGCCAACTTTTTAATATTTCATAATATAAGTTACAACAGGAAATTGACATAAGATCTGATATAAATTTTATATTAGTCTAAACTGTCAGAAGAAATTTCATAGTTTAAAAAGGGGGTTGTACATACCATCTCCTCTCATTCTCGGTATTGTTCTTTTAATTTCATTTATACTTTGTACTTGGCACCATTGAGATATAAATGCTTATTGACTAGATAAATCACAGTGCCAGTAACTGTGGAAATTTAAGTACTAACTTGTTTTAAGAGAAGGATCCAGAGTCAATTTGCTTTTTCCACTCTACCATGTATGTCAGGGGCAATACAAGGTATAACTTCAGTACCATGTATTGGAGACGGAGGTCCCCATTCCTACCATTCAAGCCCATGTTAATAACCTTGTACAATGTGATAACCATGGTCATCAGCCACTCTTCAAGTTGTCACACCAACCTAGACTAGTACAGAGGGCATGGTTTCATCTGTGGTCCAGCTTGAAAAAAGTAATGTGGCTCAGGTCCCAAGACCACACCACTCCCATCTGTCAGAAGCCACCTTGGAGAGGCTACAGGCTAGCAGGTGACTTTCCCAAGATGGTTCACAGTGAACTGTGACGAATGAGCTCTTGAAGGCAAAGCACAGGGGATGATGTCTCAGGGTTGATTCTTGCTATTGATATGCCTTCTCTGTCATTATTAAATTAACATAATCATCCGTGGGCACTAGCCCACCATATTGGGCAGATTTTCTGCAGATCAACAAAGATGTACAGTCTTGAAGTGATGCTATATATAGATAGTTTCATAATTCCTAATGATGATTCTATAAGAATTCCTAAATTTATACCAGTAATTATTGAGCCCTTTATAATAAGGGCTGCAATTAGAGCCTCTGTAATATGAAAACTGCAATTTATGACTTTGTCAGTTTTCATGTGTCACAAGTTAATTGTGCTAAGATAGAAGGCAGGCATTGATACAGATTTACAACCTAGGACTGCATTCCTTTAGACATAAAATCATTAACTAAAGGCCACAAACTGGGAACAAACAGTATATTGTAGGTGCAAGGACAGAAGATAATATAATGACTGGGTTTATCTACAAAAAACTTCAATACTAACTTAGACATAAGAATTACAGTTTTAAACTCTCAAGGAACTTGTGGAGATAATGGCAAATAATGAGTTTTAGTTAGGTAACTAGTCTTAATGGAAACATATGTCAACATCTTTGTTGTAACTTCTTATTTCAATTTATGTTTGAACATTTTGTGAATTTTGAAGAAGGATGTTTCATGTAGTGTGATCATGTGTCCTGCAAAAAGTACAAAAATCTAAGAATGATGACTCAAGTAGGCAGAAGGAGAGAACAGAATTAAGGATGCAGAAGGAGAACAGAAGAAGAGTAGAAGCAAAATAGAAGCCTGAGAGCAGAACATAGCAGAGAGATGAGGAGAGATAAAGAGGCTACACAGAGAGCAGAAGGCAGCAGGCAGGCTTTTCTTACAATGGAACAGGTCTTTAAATTCATTTAGCAATGAAAGGATAGAAGTGTTTTCTTCCTCTAAGTAATAAAGGTTGAAGCTTATTTTTCATTCAGAATGAATGAGTTCTTTCTGCCCTGATGCTTGCTCTATGGAGCTTGCTCATTGAGAGCATTTGCTTTTTCTACCAAAAATACATGCATATGTAGGTATAGATGTTTGTGTGCAAGTGCGTAAATTTTTAAGATAAATGGCTGGAGCAGGTAAGAGTGTGTGAATATGTATGAATGTGTGTATATGACTGTACATATGAATGTATGTGCATCTAAGCATATGGCCTGTGTAAAAGTGCTTCATTCTGTGAATGACCTTCTCTAGCTAACAAGGAGTTAATCCCCAGCCTAAGAGGACCTGGGGGAAAATAACAAAGAACCACTTTACTCACCCTGCCCATTTTAACAATAGGGTGTTACTTAGCCTGAAGCCATCAGCTCCTGGCCTCAGAGTAACTTAGAGTCAAGACAAGTAAATAATATTATATTAAGCAACTTTTACTCTCAAAAGACCAAGTCTTGCCCTGCTCCCATCAGCTGACTTCCAGAGAAGACCCAGAGCCAGGGCTAAGCTCCTGGCACCCATCTTCCAACGTGTAGCTGTTAGGCACCAGGCCTAGGATTTTTTCCTGATTGTCTTACTAAGTGCTTAGAGGTCCATTTCTTACCATATGGGTAGGTGCTTGTGTAGTGCCAGCCCTTCTTGTGACCTCCATAAACCACTCCAACCTGAGATCTACCATCTCGGGCATGATCACTTTTCCCTACATGAGATTGGTTGGCAATATCAGTTAAATGCTGTTCTCAAAATGGCTCAACCCTTGGTTTTCTTTCTTAGTCAATTCAGAAGAGAAATATGTTTTACTAGGTAGTGGGTGGGGGTGGACAGAGTTGTAAGAGGTACCGTGTGAAGTATTCTTGTATTCTGCTTACTTGATTAATGTTTCATGAGGAAATGGTCTTGGTAGCCTTGAGCTGTGACAAGTGTAGCATAATCTGTGATCACACATGTTGCCTCCCTGAAAGGTTTCCTCCATTGGTTCAGAAATAGGTCAGCAAAATCTCAGAGTGACTTAAGTAATCAGAGAGGAGGAAGATTACATTTAAATGATCCCGGAGACAATGGCAATTTATGTAGCTAGCAAAGACCTTAAAGAACACTTTTTTTTGAAGTCAGATATGACCACCTAAGTATATAAATATTTTATTACGACATAATCTCAACTTCTGGATCAGGAGGTAAAATGCAAAAAAAAATTGAAAAATAATAAGATGTGCATCCCTATGCATCTGGTATTTTCAGATCATACCATGGAGAAAGGCTACCTTCAACAAGTGTGAAGCCACTGGTGATTGACACATAAGGAATACAATACATAGCAGAGGCTGGCCCTCTGGTGTGCAAGGGTTTCTTCAAGAGAGACAATGGCAAGGGCATAGGTTCTACATTATATAGTAAGAAATCATTTTGCCTTTAGAAGGTATAGCTGAAACTTATGACTGTTTAGGGAATGTATACTGATTTCTTTCTTGGCAGAGGTGGCTGATGGTCTAGGAAAAGTAAGAAGAGAATGCATTAGCCCTAAGTTTCAGAGAAAAATGATTTCCAGTGAGGAACATAATAGAGGCTACAAGAACACAGGGGATTAGGAATAAAATGGAAGAGGTTTTGCTCTTAATTTCCAAGCAAGAAAAAATATTGTCACAGCACAAGAAAGGACTGTCAGTCCCAGAGCACATGGATTTTAGAGGATTTTTTTTTTTTGGTGCCCTGAGTATTCAAATGCTGATTTCTGTACATTGAGATCTGGTTGCTTTAGTTGGTTAGCCTGCTTTGTGCTCCCGATGGGTCATACCCATGTATTTACCCAAGAACTATCTGGATTTGCGAATGAAAGACATAAATGCACACCCACACATGCCAGTTAATTTTAACATGCCTTGACTAGCTTAATGGTTGGGCATTTCTAATCCTTCCTGCTGCTAGCAAACATTCCCCTCCAGTACTCATGAGTTAGCATCTTTTAAAATCTACATTCCATCTCTGCTACCCCAAACACAATTGAAGAAGTGTCAGTGTGACCACTTTCCCTGATTCTCACATGTTGGATGGCCTTTAGCTCTGGTTTTTCTTTTTCCTAGTCATGGAGATCTCTCTTCCTTTCTCTCTGTTCCTAGTCTAAAGGTCCTGCCTCAGTCTACCTGCCTATCCAATGGCTGTCGGCTCTTTATTGATAGATCAAAAACCAACTGGGGACAAGGACCTGAAGCATTTGGACATGCAGATTTCCAATTTTGAGGGACAGATTAATTCAAAGCATTAGAACCAATTCCCAACAGTTGCAGTTTGGACTTTGGTGTTGTAATTATTATTAAGCATCTTCTGACTCAGGATTTTGTAAAATGCAGTTCTCTATTACCTTCTGGTCGGTTAAGTAAAGAACAGAATAGCCAGTGGCTGGGCAGAAGAGGAAAAGGCAGGACTTCTACACAAAGAGAAAAAAGGAGAGAGAGGGAGAGAGAGAGAGAGAGAGAGAGAGAGAGAGAGAGAGAGAGAGAGAGAGAGAGAGAGTTACTCCAGGGACACAGATGATGATGGAGTTCCAGGGAGAAATTAAGATGAGCCATGTGGCTAGGACGTAGGCCAGGCCAGCACTGCTGTTTTAGAATAACTGAATATCTGCCCAGCCATCGTTTCAGAAGCATTTAGTTACTATAAAGGTCTCTGTGTCATTATTCAGAGCAAGGGCAGCCATAGAAAAGTTCATACTTATACACATGGCTATAGAATTCCAAGAAGCCCAGCTGAATGATTGGAGCAGATACTGCTGCCTAGGACTAGACATAAAAACAGGAATAACTAGGGCTTAGTCATTGAGACAAAAAGAGATCAAGAGTTTGGCCACATAACCTTTACCTGAAGCGAGAACCATTAGGACAATGATTCTCCACTTGTGGGTTGTGACCCCTTTTAGGGTCAAACCACCCTTTAAAAAGATCACATACCAGATATCCTGAGTATCAGACTGTACATTATAGGTCGTAAAAGCAGCAAAGTTAAAGTTATGAAATAGCAACAAAATAACTTTTTGCTTGAGGAGGTCACCAAACTATGAGAAACTGTCTTGAAGTGTTGCAGAGTTAGGAAGATTGAGAACCACCACTGGATTGGGAGATTTTGGTGAGGGTCATAACTCAGGATAAAGGAGAAGCCAGTACCCTCTACATAGGTCCTCAGTGACTGGCGTACACTAACATAGACCAACTAAGAGCAGAGAAAGAAATCCTGAAGGCCTTCCTGAACTAACTAAATGACACTTTAGGGGTCCTAATTTTAATCATCCAAGGGTAACAGCATCCTAAGGTTCTTTTCAGTGGGGACTTGAGAGAGGGTTCAGTGGTGGGGAGTACTGACTGTTCTTGCCTAGTACCTGAGTTTGGTTCTCAGCACCAACATTGCTGCCTACAAATGCCTGTAGCTCCAGTCCCAGGGGATCGAATGCCCTCCTCTGGCTTCCACAGGCACTGCACACACACACACACACACACACACACACACACACACACACACACACACACACACTATATTCATACATGCAAACAAAACATTAAGACTTACAGAAGAAATAAAAATTTTTAAAGTTTTTTTTTATAGAAATGGGGAAAATCATAAATTTTCTGGGTATCAGGGCCACACCTACACAACTACCCACCTAGAATCCATGGTCTTTGCTAGCATTCAGTGTAGTGGGTTGACCTGATGCTGCTTATATTCTAATGCTAATTCGGGCCCCCAAAGCTGGTTGCCCAGAAACAAGAGAATCTGCACTGAGACCATAGTTAAGTGACCCTGTCCCCAGTTAACTGTGATTGGTAAATAAAGATGCCAACAGCTAAGAGCTGGGAAGAAGAGACATAGGTGGGGTTTAGATTTTATAGGCTTGAAGAGGAGAACCAGGAAGAAGAGGATGCAGGAGGAGGAGGAGGAGGAGGAGGAGGAGGAGGAGGAGGAGGAGGAGGAGGAGGAGGAGGAGGAGGAGGTGGTGGTGGTGGTGGTGGTGGTGGTGGTGGTGGTGGCGGCGATGATGATGATGATGATGATGATGATGATGATGATGATGATGGCGGATCAAGGAGAAGCCACCATGCTAGCTGAAGCATAAAAATGTGGCCCTGTTGGCTAGCCAATTGAAGTTAAAAAGCAGCTCAGATGAAACCTAGCAGGCAGTAAGCAATAATTCCGAGTTATTGATAGGAGAGTAGATTCTAACAGTGTGGAAGGTAGGCAGCTGCCCAGCTATTACGCTGCTTAAGGCTTATTGTAAATATAAATGCTGTGAGTGTGGTTTTAATCCTGGAACTCAATAACCAAGGTGGCGTAGAAACCCTGGGCCAGGATTTAAATAATTAATATTACCATTCTCCCCTCATACATTATGTCCCACTTCCTAGTGCAGGCTACAGAGTCAGCAATATTCAGGATGAGTCTTCCTCTCCTGTGTTTTCCCTGGAGCAATTGCGCCTCCCATATATTTTAATAGATGCCACATAATGTCAGTTAGAGTCCAGTAGGACCAACATTTGAGGCTTGAGTCACTCTGAATCTTGCGCTGTATTTCTGTATGGAGATCTGTAGGGCACAGCAGTCTGCCACTTCAAACGCCTGCCAGTTCATTTGTCACTTCTAAGCAACAAATCAGTTCATCATTTGTTTTCCAAGGAAGGCAAAACAAACAAGGACAGTCATCAGTACACAGGCAGAATGCTAACCTGGTCTGTCTTGAACTTAGGAAGGTCATATGGGAGCTGGAGTAATTATTCAGTCAGTAGTTCCTGCCACATTAGCATGACGACCCAAATGAGAAGGCTCTAGGCAACCACATAAAAGCTAATCATGGTGGTGACATCTATAGCACCAGCACTGGGAGGTAGCAAGAACAAGTGGGTCCTCAGAGCTCCCTGGCTAGACGATCAGTGGGTTCCAGGTTCAAAAGAGACTATGTCTTAAAGAATAATGTGGAGAGAAATTGAAGATGACAATGGATGCCAGCCTCTGACATCAACATTTACACACACACACACACACACACACACACACAAACAAGCATATATATGCATATATATGCATACATATATATATATATACACACACACACATACACAATACACATATAAGCACACCCCATACACATACATAAATGGCATAGAAAATAGCCAATTTCCAATAGGATGCAAATGTTACATGAAAGCACAGTCTAAAAGTTGATTCCCTGACTGGTCATTTCTGTCACTAAATGCTCTCCTTTCTATGGTGCAATAAAATGGAAGAGAAAACTTTATAATTGGCAGCTTCGGGGCAGACAGTGTGCATCTTCTGAATCTATGTATTCAACTCCATTCATTCAACGGAATTAGGTAACACACTGTGTTGTCTTCTTTCTCTATTGGCTGATACAAACCACCTGGCAAAGTCAACTTAAAGAAGGGAAGGGTTTGTTGAGTTTGTAGTTCAGAGTTTGGGGGATATAGTCCATCACGGCAGAGAAAGAATGGCAAAAGGAGTCAGGCAAGTCCTCACCTTGTGTCTGCATTCAGCAAGCAAGCAGCAGACAGGAGGGAAGGCTGGCCTATGAATTCTCAAGGTGACCTCCCATTGGCTCACTTCCTCTTCCTCCTGAAGACTCCATTTCCCACAACAGAACCACTGACTGGGGAGCCAACTGTGTAAACTCACAAGCTATGGGCATATTTTATGTTCAAACCACAGCTCATGCTCAGCAGCTCCTGGTTCATGCAGCAGAGCATCTGAAGGATCCAAATGTCCCTGTGAAAAATCCTCTTCTTTCTATTGTGCTGCTTTGTCAACTCGGGTCACTTTTGATTCCCTTGTGCATTTCTAAAGATCTCTCACCAAAGAAAGCAAACTGCAGCTGCAGCATTTTTAGGAAGGCACTGAGGATGTCAGTTTAAACTCTCCCGTTAGTTTATGATGTCGGCGTTGGCATTTCAAAGCAGGGAGCAGCTGTTTGGGGAAGATAAAGGAACTTGGTGCCCAATAGTGGCCCCGCCCCAGAATGGGAACATGTTATTGACACCTCAGAGGCCCTTTCTGGGTTTCTAATGTCAGAGTCATTGGGATGATGTGAGGAATGGCCTCATTGTCTCCAAAGGGTTTGTAATAAAAGCTTCAATGTGAAAAAAAAATAATAAAGAGACAAAATACTGACAATTAACTGGGCATGATACCCTGGGGAAAGTACACTCGGTTCTATCAAAAAAGACACTTTGCTCATTTAAACCTTTCTCTTTCTTTCCAAGTATTAAAGCGGGATAATGCAAGCTTTTAAGGAACTTCATGGTGCCTTGGGGGGAAAAACATGTTTTTAGAAGAGGCTTTGCTTTATAAAGAAAAGTACAGTTCATCATTAATTGATGTGCTGGATAGTTTTTGGTCAACTTGACACAGCCAGGAAGGATCACCTGGAAAGAGAGAACCCCAGTTGAGAAAATGAGTTCTTCAGATTGCCCTATAGACAAGTCTTTAGGGACTCTTCTTCTTCTTCTTCTTCTTCTTCTTCTTCTTCTTCTTCTTCTTCTTCTTCTTCTTCTTCTTCTTCTTCTTCTTCTTCTTCTTCTTCTTCCTCCTCCTCCTCCTCCTCCTCCTCCTCCTCCTCCCTTTCTTCTCCTTCTCCTTCTCCTTCTCCTTCCTCCTTCTCCTTCTTCCTTCTTCTTCTTCTTCTTCTTCTTCTTCTTCTTCTTATTATTATTATTATTATTATTATTATTATTATTATTATTATTATTAATGATTGACATAGAGGGCCCATCCCACTAGGGACAGTACCACCCATGGGTAAGTGGTCCTGGGTTGTCTAAGAAATCAGGCTGAACAAGCCATGGGGAGTAAGCCAGTAAGCAGCACTCTTCTGTGGCCTCAACTCTACTTTTTACCTCCAGGTTGCTGCTTCTGTTAATACCAGGACTACCGTCAGCAGTGGACTACGATCTGGATGCCTAAGCCAAATAAATGACTTCCTCTCAAGTTACTTTTGATTATGGTGTTTGTCACAGCAATAGAAAGCAGAGAAAGATAGCCAACTTCTAGGGCAGAAAAACGAGAGTAGCTGATACATGACAGAAAACAGGGATCTTTCCCTGATCCAGACCAGGTTAGATTGATGTCACATTTGGCTATGGAAATTGTTTTTTATTGAATATTTTTTATTTACATTTCAAATGTTATCCCCTTTCCTGGTTTCCAGTCCATAAACCTCCTGTCCCATCCCCCCTTCCCCTGCTTCTATGAGGGTGTTCCCCCACCCACTCCTTCCTGCCTCCCTGCCCTGACAATCCCCTATCCTGGGGCATGGAGCCTTGGCAAGACCAAGGGGTTCTCCTCCCACTGATACCCAACAAGGCCATCCTCTGCTACATATGCAGCTGGAGCCATGGGTCTGTTCATGTGTACTCTTTGGGTAGTGGTTTAGTCCCTGGGAGCTCTGATTGGTTGCTATTGTTGTTCTTATGGGGTTGCAAACCCCTTCAGATCCTTCAATCCTTTCTCTAACTCCTCCATTGGAGACCCCATTCTCAGTTCAATGGTTGTCTGTCAGTATCCACCTCTGTATTTGTCATGCTCTGGCAGAGCCTCTCAGGAGACAGCTATATCAGGCTCCTGCCAGCTTGCACTTCTTGACATCAGCAACACTGTCTGGGTTTGATGGCTGCATATGAGCTGCATCCCCAGGTGGGGCAGTCTCTGGATGGCCTTTACTTCAGTCTCTGTTCTAAACATTATCTCTGTATTTCCTCCTGTGAATATTTTTGTTTCCCCTTCTATCAAGGACTGAAGCATTCACACTTTGGTTATCCATCCTCTTGAGCTTCATGTGATCTGTGGATTGTATCTTGGGTAATTCAAGCTTTTACACTCAGATTTTTTGATATCCACTTATCAATGAGTGCATAGCATGTGTGATTTTTTTGTGTTTAGGTTACCTCATTTAGGATGATATTTTCTAGTTTCATCCATTTGCCTATGAATTTCATGAAGTCATTGTTTTTAATAGCTGAGTAGTTCTCCATTGTATAGATGTATCCCATTTTCTCTATCCATTCCTCTGTTGAGGGACATCTGGGTTCTTTTCAGCTTCTGGCTATTATAAACAAGGCTGCTATGAACATAGTGGAGCATATGTCCTTGTTATATGTTGGAGCATCTTTTTGGTATATGCCCAGGAGAGGTATAGCAGTATAGAACTATTTGCAATTTTCTGAGAAACCACCAGATTGATTTCCAGGGTGGTTGTACCAGCTTATAATCTCACCAACAATGGAGGAGTGTTCCTCTTTCTCTACATCCTTGCCAGTATCTGTTGTCACGTGAGTTTTTTTTATCTTAGTCATTCTGACTGGTGTGAGGTGAAATCTCAGGGTTGCTTTGATTTGCATTTCCCTGATGACTAAGGATGTTGATCATTTCTTTAGGGGCTTCTCAGCCATTCAGTATTGCTTAGTTGAGAATTCTCTGTTTAGCTCTGTACCCCATTTTTAATAGGATTATTTGATTCTCTGGAGTGCAAATCAATCCATTCTTATTGCCCTGTACAAAGCTCAAGTCCAAGTGGATCAAGGACCTCCACATAAAACCAGATACACTCAAATGAATAAAAGAAAAAGTGGGGAAGAGCCTCAAACACATGGACACTGGGGAAATTTTCCTGAACAGAACACCAATGGCTTATGCTTCAAGATCAGGAATCGACAAGTAGGACTTCATAAAATTGCAAAGTTTCTGTAAAGCGAAGGACACTGTCATTAGGACGAAAGGGCAACCAACAGTTTACTAATCCTACATTCCATAGAAGAAAATCAATTTTTAAAATTATTTTTTTCTCTGTGATTTGTGTGTATATGTGTGTGCAATATGGACATATGAATACAGAAACACTCTAGAAGGCGGAAGAAGGCAGAAGTTGGCAATGAGAATCTTCCCTTTCACTCTCTACCTGAAGACAGACTCGGAGTTTTCTTCCGAGTTCTTCTCTTTAGTTTGTAACACTGATCAGAAGTTCATCTTAAGGGTGTTACTTTGGAGATCCCATCTTCACGTTAAGGTCCTCCTATTGTTCATTTAATAAGTTTCAGACATCCTTGAAAGCATGACAGGACTAGCATGAACCTGTACATCTGCAGCTTTGTTTGATAACAAAGATCATGAATCAAGTATCAGGATGACAATACATGTAACGTGCCATTGTCTATGTGCTGTGTTTTAATCTAGGAACTGGAATAAAACAAGTACTTGAAGAGGCAAAGCTCCCCTCTGCCTGACAGCTTACATTTTTGTGGTAAAAATGGACAACAAAACATCAGATCATATAATACATCTAGGCCCAGCACAGTGCTAAGCAGGCAAAGCACAGTAGGAATCAGAAAAAGGAAATGTTGACTGGAAGGAAGGGGAAGTGGAGGACAGCCTTACCAAGAATAGGTAGTTGGATAAAGATATGAAGGAAACAGTAAAGCAAATCAGGCCAAGATTTCAGAAGAGCAAGGGCAAGATATAGGGAAGGCTGACCCCAAAATGTGAATGCCCTAGTGAGTGCAAGAAAATGCAAGGAAGCTCCAAGAACAAGATGCAGAAGAGGTCCATTTAAACTCCATCCCATCACAAATCGGCATAAGTATGTGTTTGGTTTTTTTCTAATTAGAAGCCAACAAAATAAAATCCCTTTTGGAGCTAAATAAAAATCCCTTTGCTTACCGTGTTCTTCAGATTCCAAGACAAGAGAGCAAAAGAAGACCACTGTAACAATCCAGGAACAGACTGAGTAATGGCTATGAAGAAGAGGAATGGTCAGATTTTTTTTATCTCTTTGAGAGTAGAGCAAAAGGGACTTGACAGATGGGCATGAAACATCCAGAGTAAGGAATACACAGTGACAGGTGGCTGTTTGAGCTACCAACTGGCAACAGTTGCCTTACCAATTGAAATGAGGAAGGCCTTGGGAAATGCAGATTTGGGGTAGAGTAGATGATGCAAATGAAGTCTATATTAGACAGGAAGTCCTCAATATGAGCAGCATTCAGCTGGAGAGGACAGCAGGGTGTGCAAATATGAGAAAGAGTTGTGAACTAGAGAGGACAAGATGAGAGCCGTCTCATGTGAATGCAGTTTCAGGCTCTGAATTGGGGAAGATCTTCACGGGGGTCATTATAGATGGATTACCAATAGCATCATCAAAGGAATCATTATAGATAGCTTATCAATAGCAGGGAAGCATTGGGCTATGACTATCTCAACTTCTACAGATTAGAAATAACAACAACAACAAACCATTTTTTGTAGATGAAGAAGGAATGATCATTAGGGCTACTTGAAAATAGTAGCTGTTTGTATCCTGGATGCCAAAACAAATCTAAACACACACACACATTCACACACACACACACACACACACACACACACACACACACACACACACACATACACACAGTGTGTTTCAGGATAAGAGGCAGCAAACAAACATGGTAAAAGCTGGAAAGTGACCATCTATCATTTGGGAAATTGAGAAAAACTATTGAATTTTTTTCTTTAATGTAGCAGTTAGATAACTTTGTTTATTTAATCCACTGTCTTCCCCCAAACTGTGTTTGCTTCTGGAGACTTGTTGAAGTATTTGTAGCTCTAATTTGCCCCAAAGGCCAGCTGAGGTTCAATCAACTATCATTTGCAAAACTTACAAGTCTGCAAATGTAGTGAACCCCAAATAAACATCACCCGAGAAAAGCTTGCAGAAGGGAAGAGGGAGACAACAGCTACAAGGGGAAAATTGTTTCAATTTTAAAAAATCTTTTAGCAATGAGAAACCTATACAATACTCCAGTAGAGGTGTCACACAGACAGTGCTGGAGTCATGAGACTTGGTAAGCTTCTTTAGTATAGCATTTAAAAGAAGAAAATGAGTAACAAAGTCTCAATATGTTGTGGCATTTAGACTTTGACTTAGTTTCTATTTTTCTCTTTACTTTTTTTTTGCTATAATAAAAAAAACCTCAACAACAACAACAAAACAAAAAGATCTATTTCTTTTGGCTGTTTGATGATACAGCCCATCATCAAGGAAGCAGGAAGGCAAGGAAGCAGGATGATGAGGCATCTAGTCTACATTCTCTACATCTATAGTCAAGAAGCACAAAGTGATCAGTGTGTGTGCTCAGCTTGCTTTCTTCCTTTCATTAGTCTAGGACCACACCTCTGGATCCTAGACAATCTCATGGAGTCACAGATATGGACCCATCTCCAGTTGATTCTAGATCTCAACAAAATGACAATGAGATCAACCACCACAGTTGCCAACAGACAAAAGGGAGAACTCTGTCCATATATACTTGATCTGAAGCAAGTTACCTTGGACCATGGTATAAATTCTCCAAAATAATGTTTTAAGAATTATTAACTTGTTTAAAACCATAAAACACAGAAAATTTGGTAGTCGTTAGAAATGTATTGGTATTATCAAAATAAAAAATAGTGTTCTAATATTTTATTAGATATCAGATGAAAGAGAAACTCAAACAACTGAAAGGGAGATTGGAAATATGATAAGAAAATGAAAACACTGAAAATATTGAGTACTCAGAATATCTGGCCATGCAGGGATCCAGAAAATAATATAATAAAGTATCTGAAAATCCATTGGAGAGATAAACAGCCATGTAAGCTGACGAAGTGGAAGAAAAACTACTAGTCAAAATACTCAGGAAATAAAAGTGAGAAGACTTCAAGGGAAGAAAGAGTTCCACTGACGCAGAATATCATAGAAGACTCCCAGGCTGGGTCCTGAGAGATGGCCCGGAAGGTGAGGATACCTCTTGCGAAGCTGACGATCTGAGTTCAATTTCTGGGATCCCCATGGTAGAACGAGAGACCTGAATCCTATAAGTTGTCTTCTGACATCCACTAACACACCATGGCACATATGTGCATGCATGTATTCACACACACACACACACACACACACACACACACACACACACACTAAATTTAATAAAATAAAAAGACAGTTATGGCACACATAGAAAATATGTCATGCAATTAAATCATCTGGCAAAATCTCTACTGTTGCATTCAACAACTGGTGTGTACATTTAACACCCAATGTCATTCTAAAGAAACCTATCTTTAGTAGACAAAGATAAGCTTAGCAAAAAAATTGTTATGAGTGCAGAAGAATTTACAATTTTACCAAGAGTTGAAAGTCCCCAATAAAAGGGACAATACACTGTATTAATCAAAACTAGGGTCTGCGGCTATATCATCCTAACCAGGCCCAATCTTCTCTGATCTTGAAAGTAGGAGTTGTATCCATCCTCCTCACAAAGTCAGTAAATCCCTGGGAATCCTAGCAGCAATGCCTCGCAACTTGATGTCTGCTGTTACAGCTCTTAGGAAAGAGTGGAGGGTAACAGAGCCAAGAGAATGGAAGAAGAATGCTGATGGTCTGTCAGTGTCCAAAACTTATAATACTAGGTTACTTATGAATCAAACTGAAATAAAGATAAAATCCTCAAAACAGACAAACACACAGATACCTACCCTATGAGGCAAGTTCACTTTAGATGGCGAAGGAATATAAAGATGCCCCAAATCAGAGTGGCAACAAATGGCATTGCATGGAGAGGAACGAATTAACACTGAATAGAAAAAAAATGCAAGGTAAATTGAAGACAGAGTAAAAGGGAAAACTTGGGAATAAAAAAGGATTAAAAGGTAGATGATTTTAAAAAACAACTTAATAATAAATTAAGTTGCATAAAGCCCAGAACATAAACAAAAGAGATTAATGAATTTGATACAGGTAAATTAAAATTTTCAGTTAATCAAAAGGTACTATAAATCCACAAAATTATATTTACATATATACATATGTAAATGTATCCATACAGATAATATATGTGTATGTATACCTTATGAGTCAATCGGCGTTTGTTTTATAATATACAATCTGTCATCTCACATAAAAATATATATACATACACATACACACACGCACACACACACACACGCACATATATATATATATGCATATATATATACAGACAGATAATATGTGAGTATGTATACCTTATGAATCAGTTAGGGTTTGTTTGTCTTACAGTTTACAATCCATCATTCACAGAAAAACGGGTAGGAGCTCTAGGCAGAACCTTAGAGGCAGGAACTGAAGCATAAGCCAGAGTGTTTACTGAAGTGCCAATCCCCATGGTTCATTCAGTTTGCTTCCTTATACAATCTAGGACCACCTGCCCCAGGGTGGCACCACCCACAACAATCATTAATCAAGAAAATGCCCTACAGAAATGCCCACAGGCTAGTCTAATATGGAGGCCATTGAGAGGTTCCCTCTCACCTGTGTCAAGTAGACAAGATTAGTCATCATGCCTATAACTCTACTATGGGGAGGCTGAGGTCAGAAGACTGTTATGAATTTAAGCCCTGCCTTCAGACTACACAGAGCATTATAGTTCATTCAGTGGAGTTACAGTGTAAGACTCCATCTCAATGAAAGTGGCGGGTCGAGAGGGAAGGAACATGCATGATATAGCATTTATACAACAAAGGCGATATTGAAATCCTACCATCACGGTGGGCAATGTGAAAACTTGATGTAAATTATCAGCATTGTCTAGTGAAGCTCAACACACACGTTTCTACATATTCACTCCATTTTCCAAATCCACGATCTGTAGCTAATGTACCAGCATAGCACACAGTGTAACATCTGCTGACATAAGTGTGTCAGTGTAATACTGCATAGCAGTTAAAGCAAACACAGTTAAAACATTAGAAAGGAGACAAGCTAAAAGGTCATGTGTCAGCAGCTAAATGCCACTTTGGATGTTAATCTATATGCTAATCAACTTCTAGAATGTAGGATAGAGATGATACAAGAAAAATATCACTCCTACCATAAAAATGACAAAACTATGATATCCTATGAGTGAGCTGAGGTCCCCAAAGGGTTAAGTTACTGTCTTCTTTATTTCTCTGTGGCTGTTGTAAAACACCATGACCAAAAGCGATTTGTAGAAGGAAGAGTTTCTTGGGATTTCAGAGAGATCAGAGTTGATCATGGAAGGAGGCACGGCAGCAAGCAGTAGGTAGGAAGAGAAGGAAGATGAGAGCTCACATTTCCAAATGCAAATCTGAAGCAGAGAATGAGCTGAGAGTGGAGACTTTAAACTTCAAACCCTCCTCTCCAGTGACATATTTCCTGCAACAAATCCAAGCCCCCCTGCCAAACTACCCTAAACAGTACCAACAAATGGGGACCCAGTGTTCAAACACTCGAGCATGTGAGGGGGATTGTCTTTTAAACCACCAGTCCTCAAAGTAACTATCTCTTCCAAAGGCAGAAGGAAGCAATGTGACTCATTCGAGAGAACACAGTAAGACGACAAAGGCATCCATGGTGAATAATCTGAGAGATTAGAGCAGCCAGCATTTGGACAGTAGGATCAGCAAAGTTTCTTCGATCCCGGGTATCTCAGAGTTCCAAACTGCATGGTCTATGATCCAACCAGTCACTTCAGTGTAAGACAGCTGGTAGTGATGCTCTACGCAAGTGAGAATACCCATAGCAAGGCTCAAAGGAAGTCTATTGACAAACAGGTGGGGCTTCGTGGGGATTTATAGCCGGATGTTCCTTTTGTGGGTGTTCACAGCTTGATGTGTCCTCATTGGTATTCCCCGGTGGCATCCATGTTATTCAATATGGAATAATCTTGCCTGGGAAAAATCACTAATGTCTGGGAAGAAACTGTCCATCATTCTATTCAAGGATGCTAAAAATGGTCCTCACTTATAGAAGATACCTTGCAAATCCACTGAACACAAGCTCCCAAACTGCCCTGTTTTAAACTGCGTGGCTGCCAGTACATAATGTTATAGACACACACACACACTCACACACACACACACACACACACACACACACACACACACACACACACACACACACACCATGAGGCAGAATGTAGATTAAAGCAAATGGGTTATCGTAAGTTATGATTCTACTCAAGTCTAACTCTATGGCCAAGGTATTTGTGGATATATCTTGAGTCTGAGTCTTACTTCTGGAAGCATGGGTCTGGGTTGAAGACCTCACTTCTACAGACATTACATGCAGTATCAGCTAGTCAGAGTTTCATCTGGGTGAACAGAGGATTCTGCAACACCATGGGCATCATGTGCTGAGTGGCTCCTAGTCCACTCCTGAAGAGCTTCATGGCCATACAATGGGGTGACTACACTGGAGGTAGAAAATACCTGTGTCTATCAAACACCAGGATAAAAAAGGAATAGGGTTGGTAACAATAGAAAGAAAGCAGTGTCCTCATGGTGTGTCTGCTGGGGTAGGATATAATATATGGAGGAATACAGTCCTGGCCAGACTTTTCCTAGGTAAACATTCAAGTCATCAGCTTGGGGTTCAGGGAAAGACACCCCTAATGCCTCTGGAAAGACAGGCACTCCTGACTGGCAAATCAAGTTGGGCAGAAGTTTTTAGAAGGCCTTGCTTCTTAATGGAAACTGTTCACGGACCTCTGCACAAATTCTTGGTAGCTGTTTTGCATCTGCTGTTGGTCACCGAGAGCCAAGAGTACACACAAGGATAGGTAGGCAGTGAGGCCAAACAATGCCTATGGAAGCACACGTGTATGTCACTATAGGTCCCCAACATTGCCCCTAAATCCCTCTGTTTCTCTTCTGCCTTTGAGCACCTGCTTGGGAACCTTTTTGGTCCAGCATGCACTTAGAAAGGATGCTTTCTTCAGCTCACTTAGTGTTCTGGATTGGAGATTTTGTGCTACCCCACTGGCTTACTGGTTTTGTGGTTCGTTGATTCACCATAGACTCACAGATGTTTATCTTATACCCTGGCTTGTCATCACCATATTACTTTTCTTGCTGAGATAGCTCCAGATTAATCCACTGGAAGCCCCCTCCTTAGGTTGAGGTATTGTTTGAAGATGAAGGATTCCCAGAGATGATCTATCATAAAGAACTGGCTGTGTAAGCCAGGAATTCTACAAAAATCAAGGGTTAATGCTATACTTATGAACTACTGCATAGCACTGGAGAAGCACTAAATAATTCCTATGAGATGACTTCTTGAATTCACTGATTTCAAGGGCATTGATCGCACAGCAGAGATCTGCATGATATGGGAGAAGAATCCATTTTTAATCCATATCTCTACTAGGTATGCTAAGAAATGACTTACTGACCTCCAGCTACTTAAAAAGTCTCATCAGAATGTTTGAATGGCCTTCTTTGATTAAGAGTCTAAGCCAACTCTCTATTCTAGAACCCAGCTCTTCCTAAATGTACAACTAACACTGTATCCATCAGTGCTCATGGGGCTGTGACACACAGGTTCTACTACTCTTTCCAGAACTTCTAGAAATGTTCAGAACAGATATGAATGGGCAGATATGCAGCCTAACAAGACAACATCAAACAGGAGCAGATCTGAACAGTCAAAGTGTCTGCCTTCCAGAGTGTGTCAGTGCACAAAGAATCAAGCCTATATATAGCCTCTGTGCAGAATACTCTCTGTGACTTATCTCTTTTAATGTGTATACATGGGGAAGGAAAAACAAATATTTTCAGATTTTTAAAAAATGTAAAAAAGTCAGAAAAGACTGGTTTGACCAAGGTCACATGCTTGATTAATAATTTTAAAAATGTCCAGCCTACATCTGTTTTTACCATATTCTTCTGCTTCAAGCAAATAGAAAAATAGTCAAAAATTGTTCTGAAAAAGATTGTGAATGATCAGAACGTATCATGACTACACTCACCCTCTATTCTGGCAAATTAATTTAAGGGAGTTTTGTCTACTTAGTGTCTTTAGATGTGTTGGGTAGTTTCTTTTAAAAAGTCAATAACCATTTAAATTATAGTAAAACAATCTGCAGATTGCCACTTTCATAGTTAGCATGAAAGACAAATTCTTGAGCAATAGAAAACATTTAATATTCATAGACACAGTAAAATGGTCTACAGAACAATAATTAATAGTATCATGACAATCTGTCATGTTTTATTAGGTAAAAATTATTTGACTTTGCTTTTAATACCCAGATTTATATACACTGATGGATGGAATATTCATAATGCCATTTTACTGTTAAACTCCCCAAGTTTCACTTCATATTTTAAACTAAACAATTAATTTTGCCCGGGTGCACCCTATCTGAATAGACTGACATGAATTTGTCACTTATTCTAATTATGCATGCAAAATAAGTTGCAGACAGCAACACAGTCAAGCTGTGTGTGAGGTGTTTAATATTCATGGGTTCGAGTCATGATTAGACTGCACTTGCTACAAGATTACTGCTCCTTGGGGCACATCAATTCTGGTAAACTTTGTAGTCAGGGTACGGGCTCTATCCTCTCCTGTTGCTTAGCTCTCTGAATCTGCTACTCACATGGCTGACGGTAGTGACATTGTTCTTTCTGTTAGAAATCCAACTTCACTTTGTACTAAAGCTTCAGTCCACACTGATACCTGCAGCCAACATCTGAGAGAGGTCCTGGGGAAGAGGTGGGGGAGGGGAGCAAGATGGATGGTTGAGTGCCAGGGAACCAGGACAAACCCAACTTCCTACTGAAGAAACAACTCACAAGCATGGGTCTCACAGACAAACCTTTAACTTGTAATGCCAGTCTACACTCAAAGTGGCTCCTGACTGAAGCTCTGCTGACCTTAGCTCCACTGATGGGTATTTTAGCATAGCAGATTCTACTCTTATTTTACCCTATGAGTCCAAGCAAGAAATTCTTTAATGGAGACCAATAAGGTCTTCAGAACCACCTGACCATCAGGAATGTATTCGTGTGTACTGAAAGCCAACTTTCCCATAGTCTCTTGGGATACCCATGGCATGTGACCAAAGGACCAGAGAGATAGCAAGTGATTCATTGAATCACATAGTATAAAATGGTCACATATAGTATAGAAAATAATGAACTTCAAACATAGAAGATAACAAAATATTGAGAGTGAGGAAATCCGGGAGAAAGAGGAGAAGAAGGAGTGTTGGATGACTCTGAACTGGAAACAAGATTTTAATAATTGAAAGTGACAAGAGTGACTGAAGAGACCCCAGCCAGACTAGAGATGAGGGAACTAGAATGATGGTAGTGAAAACAAATACGTAGTTCTGGTTTCTGTCATCATATCGAGGAACAACACATGGGGTCCATGTGTAATGGAGCATGTATGAAAATAAGAGACAGACAATCTGGGAGCTAACCATGTTTTGTCACCCCTGAATATCTCCATCAAAAGTCAAATCATCTTTCTATGTCAGAATGGAAGGGGCAAGGAGAAAGCAATGGAGAAGAGAGGGGAGGGACATACTGGCACAGGGTGGTACAGAGTAATGGAAACCCCTTCTCTTCCCCACTGCAAAGAACAAAGGATCTGCCTATGATCAGGTGAGATTTCAGGATATAAACATGCCTGTTTCAATGATCAGGGATATTCTGCCTAATAAAAAAACATTCTTCCATTCCATAGGCAAGGTAACTGGGGGGTCACCTGATATTTTCTCCATCACTTTTCTTCCATGTAGGAGGGAGTTTCCCATGCTAGCATCGAGCTTTCATTTACATTGTGCAGGTCTCACACTAAATCAGCAAGGAGACACCCAGCAGCCAAGGCAGACCATTTCTTTTCCTTTTGCAAGCATTCCTTGAGAAAAAGAAAGGGTTGGCTGGACCAGGTGGATCACATGTATTATTGTCTTGAAACTCAAGGACTTACAAGGGAATTCTCTCCAGAAACTTCCCTGAGAGAATCATCTCCCTAGTACCCTGGAGATGGTAATGAAATAGCTGGAACACGAGAATTAAATATCACACACTGGAGAAACAGAGCCTGGATGGGCAAGAGTCAGGTGCAGACACAGGGAGCTGGACCTCTCTTGGTGGTTAGCAGATCTCCTCAACTTAATGATGAAGCCGAGGGAGCAGTGTGCCTAAGTTGAGAACAGCCTGAGTTCCCAAGTATTTCTCATTCCCAAGGATGATTGTACAGATTATAAATAGATAATTGGAAATGGCAATTAAGGCAATTGTGGGTGGAGAGCCAAACCCCATAGAAACCAGAGGAGCAGGGCAGGAACAGGGCGGGACAGAGAAAGAGCAAATTCCCAAAACAGCAACAAGAAACCGTTTATGTTCAGAGAACAGGCAGCTAAAGGTCCGTTTGTGCTTTATCCAAGTTGGGATTTTTTTCCCTCCAGATCCCAACAGGGACACCAGATTAGAAGGATGTGTTTTCTTAATGGAAAATGTGAGGAAAGACAATGACAGCAAAGACTGTCTAGGACCATTCCTAACAAAAGTCACTGTGTCCCCTAAGGTAGGGTTGAGTCTTATGTTGCATAATTCAAACAAGGATGCAGGAAAGCTGCATTTGACCTATCTAGCTCCCTTCCTCACTGCAGTAAATAAGCAGCATTTCCCATAGTCCCCCAACTTCAGTTGCAAGCACCATGGCTTATCCAGCAAGTCTCTTCTTCCAGGACTTTGGGACCAGATTGATTGTGGCCATGCCTCTGGATAGCTGACCACCTCAATGGAAATGTTAGGATTACATGTAGCCATTTTTGAAACATTTTTATTTAGATCAAATATCCCTAGGCATAAAGGGGAAGCCCTCCCACAAGACTTCAAACTTCCCTCCTTGGGAAGATTTTCCTGTGTCAATGGATGCAGAATAGCTGTCCATGTTGTTCGGCTGACAAGACTCTTCTCTGGTCTATTTAAAAAAGTGGAAAGTTTCGGAAAGCATTTTTCAAATCCTTCTGGCTCCAGGCTACCTACCATCATGCCTTCTTGTTTACAGCTGTAAGAGCACATGCCTGCCCCCTCCCATGCAGAATATTAGCTCTTTGGCTTATGGAATTAACCTCTGCTGTGCATGCATCTCCTGCTTGCTTGCTGTTGCTATTTTAAACATGGAATCTGTTTGACACGTTCACCATAAGGCTCTCAAAGTGTTATATAAACTGCCACTCTGTGAATTCTTTTATCTCACACAGCATAAATGTTAGAAACCCAGCCTCATTCATGGATGGGCAAAGCTTTAGACATTCAAGAGAGCCCAGTATTCTACCAGAAGCATTTTGAACTACTTATATGAAACTATCTTCTAGCTTTTACAAATGGATCGCTTTAGTATTCTCCCACAAACATGGGTGGCTGGCATCTTGTCCTGGACATCTGAATAATGGACTTTTATGCATGCTTTCCTTAGCTTCTTGTTAACATCATCATGCCTCTTCCTAGGAGAACTTTTTCCAAACACAAGCCAATCAAATTAGCCTTAGACCTCTTGTCCCAGGCTCTTGTATGCAGCTGTATCTACAATTGCTAGCCAGCCCAGAGCCAGTAAACTAAGATAACCATGTGAGCCCAAACCCACCCCAAACACTCAAGCTAGTCAATGCTAAGCCTGCCTGATACCCTTCCTCCATCCTCTCCCCAAAAAGACACAGAAGGGACGTTGCCCCCTACTTCGCCATTGTGTCCCTCTATAATGCGTGTTTTGCTTGAATGACATTGTGTGATTTGGTCATCAACCTAAGCACATCTTCACAGAACTTCCTCCTCTCACTATGGAGACTAGGGACACAGGGGTATCAAAAGCCTCAAAATGGAGCTCACTGACCCTCCTGAGCCATTTTAGTTCTCAGATCCCTAAACTTGAGAAAATCTGCTGACATCCTTATTCATGGGGATGAAATCATTCTGTTTACTTTGCAATTTCTTCTCCTCCTTCTCCATTTGTTTGATTTTTATGTAAATGCTGCTAAGAGAAATAAGATGTAATTGCTGTGTCTCATCAAAGGAAGGAGAACTGCATCATAGGGAAAATGAAATCGGTTTATAATTGTATTTATTATAATATATCTGTGGGTTTTGGTGTCTTCTACCAAGGTAGATTTGAAGACCTTCAGTGATGTAGATGAGAATTTAACTCTTCAAGTCCAGGTACCATGGGAAATGAAACGATCTAGCTTCCCAGCTCTGATCCCTTGTGGTATAGCCATGATGTCGGATGCTCTCAGATGACTGGCTGACACTGAGCTGTTCATGCATTTAGTCTGAAAAGTAAGCTTGAGAGCATCCACTCCAGTACACCTTTCTGGAGTGTGCTACCTGCACCATTCGCTCTGCTTTCTAGGATATTTGGCCCTTCTTTACTTCACCCTCATGTTTATTTATGAGAGCAGGCATATATGCATGCATAATAACCCCCCTAGGTAGGGAGGCCAAGCTCACATAAATGTAAATGTTGACAATTACAAATGACTATTGCAGAGATTATCTTAAACCTCATGTTTTTACAAGTGTCTCTCCATATCCTTGCTTTATTTTAACTTATACATAAAACCACCATTCTACATACTAATGGGGAGTATGCTGCTCTTCGGTATGGACCTCTGTGTGTGTGTGTGTGTGTGTGTGTGTGTGTGTGTGTGTGTGTGTGTGTGCGCGTGCGCGCGCGCCTGTGTCTGTACATGTACTGTTAGAGTTCAGAGCAGGTAAACCTTACCTGTCAAGCTTCAGCAATGCCTCACAGAAGGGACCTCCAAAGTCCTTCCTGCCAGTATATTTTAGTTTGTAGAATATGACTGCTGTATGAAGCCTATAGTTGTGACAGCACACCAGCCTGACTAAGCTCTTCCTAGCCATAACTGTAACCTACTGATCAATCTCTCACCATACATATCCTCTCCCCGACACCAGGGAACACACAAATGCCTGTAATTCCAGGATCCACTAATCCCTCCCCAACCCTCTCTTCCATACACAAATAAATATAAAACAAATTATTTTTCAAAGAAAAGATTAAGAGGACAGGAGAGCTCATGAAAAGCTTTAATTTTTTTTAAGGTTTCAGAAAAATTTCAGGCTCTTTTTTTCCCCTTTAAACAGAGGCTTCCTTATGATTAAATATTATGAACTTTTAATTAGCTATACTATTTAATGCAAAGACAGCAAATGCATGTATGAAATTCATCTCCCACTTGCTCTATTCCACGGAACTATTTATCTAAGCTGAGATTCTTTGCACGACATGATGCAAAGTTTTGTGCAACCTATGAGCATGGTGGCTCTACCTGGAGACAGGCAAGCAGGAAGCCTGGTATGAATTGTGGTCATGATGGGAGCATTTACGCTGTGTAAATAGGCACACTGGAACGCGAATCTTAATTTTTTAATATTAACTTATTTTATGTATATGAATGTTTTCCTCGCATGCATGTCTGTGTATCACTTGCATTCTGCAGTCCATAGATGTCAGAAGAGGGTGTTAGACTCTAAGACTGGAGATAGAGATGGCTCTGAACCATAATGTGGGTGCTGGGAACCAAGACCAGGTCATCTGCAGGAACAAGTTCTCTTAACTACTGAGACATACATCCCTCTAGTCCCAAGAAGCTCATCTTACTTGTTGACTTTTTTCTAATGCCTATACATGAGGTTTTTTTTTTTTTTTAAAGAATCAATAACATAAACAGAAGCACAATGTAGGTTTGTGTGTGCCTTTGCATTAAACATGATTTCACTATACAAAGCCTGTTTTTTTTCTAGTTGGCTAAAGGAGAAATGTTACTGTTGTACTAATGACTTCCTAATGTGTCTTAGTTGTCTCTTTTTCATCTTCCTCATCTGGGTGTGGACGTTTGACCCAGCACCACAGAGAGACACATTGTCACTCTACTGTGTATCACAGGTGAAGTCTAGTAATATGGCTGCCCGGAGTTGGGGCAGCTGGGAAAGGAGTTGGAACAGCAACCCTAAGAACAAAGGACATCTTTGACTTTTCTGGACTTTAGAAGGGAGAGATCTCTGAGATTTGTGGAGGAGAGAAGATAGGAGGTGAGTGCTAAAGTCATAACTCAGTTGCCTTGGGCCTGTGTGACAGGATGCAAACTCTACTGTCTGCCTTGGACAGTTAGATGTTGAGAGTACATCAAACCTCGTTTGCCTTGGGCCTGGGAGGGGAAAGAAGCTGCAGAGTGTCATGGTTAATCCTTCCCAAGTGGTCTGCATCTATGATCTAATATTAAGGAGATTGTTTGCAAATCCATTGGAAAGATTATGTGTTTCAGTTCAGTTTGTGAAAAGAACAAAGAACATTTTATATTTTATTAGTAAGTTGTTGCCCATTTTAACAGTAAAATGTATAAAATTGTATAAATGTCTGTTACCTACATTCCTTGCATTATCTGATGGATAAGGTTAGCCTAAGAGTAGTGACCTTTGCCCTTGACTCTGGAACATGTAATTTCTCCAGATGTCACACTGTGTCCTCTGTCCTGCAGTCAAATATTACTTTCATTGCCATTCTGTAAGGGATCCTTGGACCAATCCTGAAGTCTCTCTAGACCAGATAGTCCCAGGAAAGGGAGTGGCATCAATGCTGGGGATTCATTGATAGAATCTCTACCCAGCTGCCTGGGTCCCAGGAACATCTGATCTCCATGGCAGGCTTGCCAGACTACCACGTCTGAACTCATAGTCTGCAGAGGGCACCACTAGATTGATGGGCTCATTGTGTTTGCCTCTCACTCCTGGACTTCCCTAACCTCAGCCTTCCTGTGCCTCCCTCGATGATTACACTCCCTGTCTTTGTGTGCCGAAGTCAATCCAATCCCTTGCTTTCTTCTGTAGACAAATCACTGAGCCAGAAGGAGGCTGGCTTCTGTTCTGCTACACTGACTATGTTGACATTCTATATTAAAAGAGCACAAAAATGTCCAGAGAAGCTGGGAGACAAGTGAAGGGAAGGGTAAGGATATAGCAAGGGCCTCAGAATAGCCCTGCTGTTCAAACAGCCCTGCTCTCTGCAAAGATGCCTTAAAAAGAGACAGGAGTATCAGTGTGTGCTAAATGCTTTTGAGCATCCACCCCAAATACATGTGACATACACAACAAACACACATATACACACATAGATACACATATGTACATATATACACATATAGGTACATTCACTCACACTTCTGTGTCCTCACACACTCTTACCGGCCCACTTAAACTCATATAACATTCATACACACCAACACATTCATTCACACACCCACACTTATGGTAACACATATTAACACTCCCATTCTTTCATGCTCACGCATTCATTCTCCTTCACACATTCATTCATACATGCTCATTCTCACACATTCATATCTACATACTTTCACACTTGCACACTCACACTTGCACTCACATATACTCTTCCACAGTCAAACACACTCACATAATACTCCCATATTCATACTTGCACACTTACATTTGTATACTCATATTTTCACTTTCATACACTCCTCCACACTCATACATACATAATACTCACACATATACTTACACACATTAATATTCACACACTTGCACACTCATATGTGCACACTTATACACACACATGCTGCTGCTTGCCTTTGTGATGACTTCTCAGAGAATTTTCAATGAATGTGTATCGTTTATAATTGAACTGACGGCCAAAGTCATCCTGTGGGAACCCCTAAACAACCCAGGCTATTGATGAGGTTCTAAGTTGTTCTCTGCAAACTGACAGCAGGGCCTCTGTTGCTGAAGACAGTACTTACACAATTCACCGAACATGGAGAAATTGAGCCAGTGTTAGATCGTGTTCTTAGTACCAGAAGGTCCTCTGCATAGTGCCAAACATCAACTCGGTTACAAATCCTTTGATCTGCAACAGTGTCCCACCTGCAAGATGCCCTGGTACAATAGCGGCGCAAAACTTATGAGAGTAACCAACCAATGTCTGATTTGACATAGGCCCACTTAATGAGATGGAATCCACACCAAATGCTGCTTGGATGGCCCAGAACCTGAGACTAGATAGCCAAGTGACCTAGAGGAAAACCAAATATGTTGTAGTAAAAGAGTGTAGCGAGAAAATGACTCCTAATGACATTTTGCTAAACTTGAAGGTAAGTGCCTTGCTTGGTCATCATCCAAGAAGCTTCATCCTGCAGCAGATAGGAACAAATACAGAGGCCCACAAGTAGTAATATGTGGAGAGTGAAAGACCTTAAAATACTCATCCAGAAATGGGTTGTCTCCATGAAAGCTTTCCCTTCAGAGCTCAGAGAAGTCATATACTAGAGTAAGTACACTGAAGTTTTTAGAAGACATCAGTCAGATGCTGTTAGTCCTAATGAGCAGGATTCGAAGGAGGTTCAAGCTCTCTGGATATGAGTAGTCTCCAAGAGTTCATTATAAAAAGCCCAGCACTCGGGATGCAGAACAAGGGGCATCTGCAGGCAGGGCTGAGCACACACAGTTCTCAGAAAGGACCTAGCATTAGTCTCCAGGTCCAGAGGGCTTCTCACAGTGCGTGGCAGGTCTCATACCAGGGACAGAAGTTGTTCTTTTGCTAGACAAGCATTTCACCTGTTAACCGAGCATGACACAAAAGCCTCTCTCACCTCTGTGTCTGAAATCAAGATGATTACACGCTCTGTCTTAATCTGGGAAGTGTAATGAAGCTGAGCATTTCATTTCTGAGTCACAGGTAGATGTCCCTGATGGAAGTGGATTGGATCAGACTCCCGGGCTTTAGAGCTTGTTATAGTTTCTCCCAGATCAGAGAGAAACAACAGCCTTGCTTGATCACCACTCACTGTCCAGATGTTTTCCTATCCTGAAATGTGTAAACCCCATGAGGAAAGACTAGCCATCTGGTCTACCAGCTGCTTTGTGCCTCTTCCAATCCACAGCTGGACCACAGCTTTGATAATGATGGCAGAATGTTGTGGACAGGCAGGAGACCTTCGCAGACTGTGGAGCATGCTCTGATGAGGATGGCATCACATAGTGGGCAGTCAAAGCTTCTCTGACGGCCGAATTCTAAGAGGTATGGCCCCGTCAGACAATGCTTCCAAGATGCTGCGTGTGTGTGTGTGTGTGTGTGTGTGTGTGTGTGTGTGTGTGTGTTCAAGAGAGAAAGAGTGTGAGGGATATAAGGTGTGTGCACATACATGTGTGTACATATTTGAGTTTGTGTGTTTGAATGTCTGAGTGTGTATGTATGGATACAACTATTTGAGAGAGTAGATATGTATATATATGTGTGAGTATATGTGTGTCTGTGTGTGTGTGTTGATTCTATTACTAGAAATTACTCTTTGATTTAGAAATTCACACCTGGAATCAAGCTTTACCTTCAGTATCACACACTGAGAGTGAATTAGAGGGAATGATGCCAAGGTGAGAAATCACCTCAGCCCCTCCTCTTCGTTCCTGCTATTGGGAAGAGGCCCACATTGCAATGAATCCTCAAAGGATGTATTTAAAGATGTGTTGTTAAAAGGAAAACAATTAAATAACTCAAGGTCAGAGATCTGTTCAACATGGAACCCTGGCTGTATAAATGCAGCCTATACTTCCCATAGCTCCTGTCTTGTCCCCAAGAAGCTCCCATGTGTTCTCAGGAATCCTTCATTGAAGGAAATGGACCCCATGTGGTCATGGTTACCAGGATGACCATCCTTTGCAAATTAAATTGTCACTCCCTCTTCCTTTTAAACCTTCCTATCACTGTTGTCAACCTGGAAAATCTGAGGCATCCAGCTCCCTAGCTCCCTTCCTGTATGACCATTGAATCATGACCTTTAACCAAGCCTGACTCTGAGCAACTCTTTCCCCAATCTTGCTGGTGGTTGATGATGCAAGATCTTCTCCTTACCCTACCCATATGTCTCAGTGAATGTCTAAGTCTCAGCTTCACAGCCTCTTCCGACAAGGCTGGGTTCTGCTCCTTTGGAGGCAGGATGCCAGATGTTGAAAAGTGGGTTTGGAATTTATCACCACATGAAAACTTGCCACCAATTCCACCCTACCCATCTCCATTTTCAAAGACCATACTTAAGTCAGCTCACTGTTATGCAAAACTCCTCTGGTTGTTGTGCAAAGCCAAAGGTACAAATTTGGGTAATTTCTCTTTACAAAATGAGCTGCAAGCTACCATCTTCTTTTATTATAAAATGCTCACAATTTCAGTAGCCTCTCTGGTCATCCTAGGGTCTCCAGTATAGAGCTTGCATGCTGACAAATTATTTTTCTTGATTCTCATCATGCTTTCTTATTAGTCCCCAGGAGGAGTTTTTACAGGCAAAGCATTTAGTTTTGTTCTTTGAGGACATGCCTGCAAGAGCTATTCTTAGACACCTTGGTAGGAGGCAGAGATCCATCTCTGTGGAGAGTGAATCACCACCACTCCACTAATTATGTGTCGTTCCTACTGGAGATTGCAGGGCTAAATATCTACAAAACCAAATCTGAGGAACCTGGAGGCTAATTGGGCTGCAAACAGCCCTTTGCTAAAGCCCAGAGGCAGAAGATACACAGGCAATTAAGTTCTAATGGGCCAACACAGGCAACTGCTGTTCTTCTCGCTGTCCACGATGGCCAGGCTCAACATGCCAGCTGCAGTGCACAGCAGAGCCAGAGCATGCCCACTTAATTCCCATAAGCAATTTTCTGGCAAGTTCTGATCCCACTTTTTGGGCTTTCTTCTTACAAAAATGTGATTGATTGGCATCTCTTCCAAAAACCACTGTTAGAGGGTACCACAGACTTCAGGCCTGAGTAAAGCATTTGTGTCACAGCAATTTATCTTGTAATAGGGGAGAAGCAGACCCAGGTACAACACAATTCAAATAGGAGTTTCCAGTGGACATGAAGCTCCAGCTCTAACAAGAGGGTCTCCTGCTATGCCTTGAGCCCAGATTGAAATTCGGGGTTGGGGGTAGGTGAATGCCAGTGCTCTTTCGGGACCCTTGGGAGGGAAAGAACAATAGAAAACTTCAGTGGAACATTCTTTACTGTTCTTTAGTCTTATGATTCTTGTAAAAACCTACCTAAGAGGACTCTGTTTGAACTCGGGTGTGCACACACCCAGGGAGCATAGCCTTGTACCACACCAGTAGACCACAGGATGAAGGACTTGCACAGAAATGAAAATCTGATGGAAACTTAAGCCAGCATCACACAGAGACCAACAGGGCTAAAATCACCAAGTGACTGCCATGTGTTAACCAACAATACACACTCTTTTTCCCATGAACTTTTCTTGGTTCCAGTGAGGTTTAGAGGTGGAGGATAGACATACATAAGAAATTCTATATTACTCCAAAAACTGTGAGATGATTGATAGATAGATAGTTTGATTAAAAAAATCACTTATGTGGATGCCCCTTTGGGGATGTGCACTCAATACCCATCTATTCTCTGCATTTAGACCAGGTAGGATTATCTGCAGTAGACACTGTCCACTGTTAAAAGAAGCTTCCTGACCAAGGCTAACCATAACATTAATCTACAAGGAGAAGCATAAATATTCAGAAGTTAAGAGCCAGTGGGTAGGCTGCCCATGCAACTGTCAACTACCGTTCACCCATCCTCCTTTAAGCAACCCTAATTAAATGTCTGGGTCACACAAAAAATGATATAAAGGTACAAGTGAGATTAATCGAATTGATAAGAGAAGTGGGCCAGCAGGAGTAGGATAGAGATAAGAGAGGGTAATGGAGGTGAATACAGTCAGAATACATTATACACATGGATGAAAATGTCATAATGTATCCCATTATTGTATTTAATTAATATGACTAATAACAATGTAAAGGACAGAGTATGTGGCCCCGTTGGTCCAGCACTCAGCTCCTGAGCATCCTATAAGCTGGGTGTGGTAGTGTGTGCCTGTAATCCTAGCATTGGGAGGTAGAAAAGGGGGCAGAAGGATCAGAAATTCAAAGTCATCTTAGGTTATCAGTTCAGGACCAGCACTGGGTGCATGATGCTTCTCCCCCTCCCCATACAAAACAAATTAGTTGAGACTGTTGAGAAAGGATAGCACATAAAGGGAGGAAGAAGAGAACTTTGGGATGTCAGAGACATGGCCAAGAAGATGAGAGTTGCTCAGATGAGGAAGGAGTCAGAAATAACGAGAAGTATTTGGATCCTGAGTGTTTTTGAAAGTCAAACTGAAGGGTTTTGTGCTAGTTCATTTTTGTTGTTTTGACAAAATCCTTGAGAAAAATAACACTGGAGGATTTATTTGATTCAGAGTTACAAGACCTAGCCCATGGCTGCCTGTTTCTAGTGGGTTTCAGGTCTGAGAAAGGAAAAACAACCAGAGGAACAGCCCAGCACCTACAACACAGATTAATGGTAATCAGAGAGGCCTGTGGGAAGGGGCCAGATGCAAGACATACCCCAAGTTATCTACTTAGCCCTGCTTCCTAATAATTCATTCAGTCGGGGATTTGTACATTCATCAGTGGGCTCACTCATTAATTAGAGAGCTAACCGTCAACGTGTGATCTCTCAAGTGATGTTAGTAGATTCAAATCATAATAGGGTGTTTTCCAGGAATCAGGTAGGATGACCCATGAGTCATTTAGTTCACAAGGAACTGAAGGGATTACCAAGACATGGGGCTTTCCATGCTAAACCCAGTTGTCCTGGTCAAGGTAGAACAGGACAACTGAATCATCCCAGCAGTGGGAGGTGTGGGGCTGTCCAAGGTGGTTCATATTTGGCCTAGAACAAAGTAAGACTGGACTTGGAAATTAACAAAATGAAAATGAGTAGAAGGTCAGAGAGAGGGGAAAAAAATCAAACAAATACAGAATCTTTTGACAATAAATTCAAGACACTTACGAAAGATACGCGTGGGTGTGTTGGGTAACACCGAGAAAGTATGAGAGGGTCAGAAGGCTGATGAGAAGGCTGTGGCCCTGTGTTTGAACAAGCCAGAGAAGGGAGCAGTGTAAGGCTGCTGGTTGAATTGGCATGGAGGCCAACAGGACACCTTCCTCTCTGCCAGGCACAGGGATGAAGTTTGTGTCAAGAAAGTGACTAAGTGTGAAGGAACTCGTGCCTCAGGACAGAGCTGCTGTTACCCACCCATTGCAAGATGCATATGCACCTCGGGTCCCATCATGCACTTCTGATGATTCACGACTGTCTGTAACTCTAGCTCCAGCTTATACCAGCTTCTTGTCTCCAAGAACTTGCATACAGCTATGTCATGCATTAGTGCATATGTATATCCATATGTAACAAAATGTAAAATAAGTAATTTTTAAAGGAGATATCACAGCTCAATATTTCTCAGTTCACAGATAATATACTAGTAACTGAGTAATGGTCTAAGCTGTTCCCTACTCAAATCCATGACCCTAATTTTATATTTGGGACTTCAGAACCAGGAACATTCTAAGTACACCATGCATGTCAGTGGTTTTACCAGGTGTGGCTCCCCCTAAACTCACATGGCTCCTGTATTCATCTCTTGATTTGAGTCACTACAACTTAAATTGTACAACAACGGTGGTTTATTTCCTAACACTCCTGGGAAACTGAAAGTCCAAAGTCAGAAGCATAGTTATCCAAAGTCTATGTGGAGATCTGCCTTTGCCACTTCTGGATTCTAGTCTCTGTGGCCAGTCCTCTGTTTGCAACTGCCTCCCTCCGGTCTCTGCCTGCATTTTCTTAAACCTTCTTCACTATTGTCTCTGCATGGCCCTTTGTTATCTGCTATGACAGCATTTATTGTAGCACACGGAGGGCCCACCCAATCCATGATGCCCCACTGTAGGCAGAAGGAATGGCGTAAAGTGCCTACTGCTGTCAAGGGATGGTCCATAGAAACTGAACTCTACCCTGTGTGGGGATTAGAAAACAAGACCTTGGAGTGAAAAGCAGCCCATAGGAGAATAGCTCTGAACTTCAGTACATGGAGCAGTTGTTGGCAAATAGGGAGATGGTGTTGACAAACACAGGCTAATTATTCAGAGAGCTATCCAGGAGGGTGTGTGTGTGCGTGCGTGTGTGTGTGTGTGTGTGTGTCTGTGTGTGTGTCTGTGTCTGTGTGTCTGTGTGTGTATGATAATTTTTCACTTAATATTTAGAGACCTAAGCACAGGGCATCTATTGATCGAAAAGAAACAGAAAACCAGTAGAGCACAGATATTTCAGAAGTCTGGAGAGAATTTTGAGAGTCGCGTCCTTGAATGTGCTGAGTAAGGGCTTTTCTTCTTCTCCACCTGGACATATTTCATACTAAATATATCCAGGGTGGAACGGCTTTTTCTCCTCTCCCTTCAGATATCTTTATTAATCAGCACAGACCCAACACTACTATCCATCTAGAAGTGTAAATGAGAGAAGCCAGAGCTCTTCTTAGCTCCGTTGCTGTCTGTCTTACCTGCTCTGGGTTTCTACCCACTGTATCCATTCCATCTGTTATTGATGGCGAAGAAACCTGAGCTTTAGATGTTGGGGATATAACTATATTTGGCACCAACATCGTGCTTTCAAACAGTCCACCATGCAATGGTATGACCTTGACTGAGCCATCCACTTGTTTAAATTTGGCTGCAAAGCGCTCTTAGCTCCTTTGCAGTGCTATTTGGGATTACGGTGTGACAGTTTGTCATGGGCTGAGAGTGCTTCTGTTGTCTGAATTCTGCTATATCTTGGGCTTTGCCATTTTAAGTTCATCATGATTATTCAGTTTTCTGTTTATCAGGAGGAGCCAGAGCCAGAAGAAGGAGGGAGAAGGGAGGAAGGAGGGAAGAAGGAAAGAAGAAATGGGAGGAGACAGACAGAGACATAGAGGCAGAGGAGACAGAGACAGATATTCACTATAGCATGGCGCCAAAAGTCTCCAGACATGGCTGAAACCCTTCTAGCTCTCTGCATCAACTCCATTCTTCTTCCCCTGAGAGGGAGACCAGCACCTTCAGCACCAACCTGTGGCTTTCCATCAGCTCCTCCAGAAGACAGTCTTTTTTTTTCTTTTCTTTTTTTCGGAGCTGGGGACCGAACCCAGGGCCTTGCGCTTGCTAGGCAAGCGCTCTACCACTGAGCTAAATCCCCAACCCCAGAAGACAGTCTTGAAGGCAGCACACACCTTGCAGCAGGTGCTGTCATGCATGTCACTCCCTGACTGAGTCCAGATGGAGGGTGGATCCAGGAGCATCAGCTGGGACTGTAGGCTCAGTGCTGAGGGCGTCTAAGAGACACTGCTTCATAGCTGTCAGGAGATAAGTCTCACCTCACTGATCACAAGCTTCTTTCTCTCTTCCTAGTGAACCTCACTGCCTACAATCAGTGTCCAGATACAGTTGTCTTTTCTGTGCCTCATTTAGAGCCTTCTTAAATGAAAGAATAAATGAACTGGTGGATGGATGTGATAATGATGAGAAGAGATGAGATGATATAGAGGGCAGATAAGAATCCCAGAGTTGGTTGTAAATGGGATTTCCTGCCTCCCTTCTAATAAAAGTAAAAAAGAGAAAGAGCCAATGGTTGCAGGTGGCGAGAGCTGAGGACTTCAGGTGGTGTGACAGGTAAAGTGGGGTTGGCATTAGGCAATTTCCTTTCAGAAGGCCCCAATTTTCTTTGTGAAGGGAAACGTGAGGTTATATATTAACAGTCAGTAGTAAATAGGTACATGGCCAGAAGACTGCAGGACTGGGTGCAGTACACAACTGGAGAACAGTTGGAAAGTAACTGAGTTTTCTCTGGCAGTGTTAAGGGTTTGTTTAATATGCTGCTTTGTGGTGCTCAAGAGTGGATGAAATTTGAGAGGTGGGAATGATGGTTGAAGACAGACACAAGATAGTGATGGGAGCAAATGATGGGTGAAGGCAACTGTCTGTGTAGGGAAGGAGTTACATAGAGAAGAGAGGCAGTGGGGCTGAGGGCTGACAGCACTCTGGATTAAGTAGCACACTGAATTATTGCCCACAGTGGGGAAGCGGGGACAATGCCTCCTGTGTTGGTGTGTGGAGGCCGCAGCAAGCATTCAGGTGCCTGTGCTGTTCTACTTTGCTTGCTGTAACTGGGAGGTTTAAACACTATTTTCCCTTCATAGTTCTGGAGGCTGAGTTATCTAAGAGTATACTACCTCACCTTGCAAATGGCTGATTTCTGGCTGTTTTCTCACAGCCTTTCCTCAGGTCATCCTACAAGCATTCTGGCATCTTAGACTGGAATCTAATCCTTGAAGTTCTATTTAGTTGTCATTTTGCATATTTTTATCTCCAAATATGGCTACCACGTAGGAGAAGCACAGCTTCAACAGGAGAGACCTGAAAGGCAAAGCTCAACTCCTCAATTCCTAACACCTTGCCCCCAGCACCCTAAAACTGATGCTATTCTTACAAGCTAAGCACAAACACCAACATCCCAAAATCCTCTTAAACCCTTAGACCCCAGGTTTTCATCCGATGTCATCTGTATCAGTTAGAAGGGCACCAGAGCTGGAACTATGAGTCATTGTGAGGCAGACACCTTGTACAGTGTTTGACCCTCGAACCTGTGAACCAGGCATGCTATTGCCACCCCAAAATGGAGAAAACCTGAAATAAGAAAGGAACGAGATGCCCTAAGTACTTCCTGGTTCTTGGTTATAATCTTGACTGACATTTAATCTGCTGTACCCATCAGGGACATGGCTCTATGTTCTGGGACTCCTGTGGTAGTCTTCTCCCCTTAGGTCTCAGGTGGCGACTATCTGGCTTATTGAAACTGAGAAGACAGGCAAGCCTTGGAGCCCTAGGCCTTTTGAGGGATTAGCATGCTCGGACATCTCTGAGATACTTTGAGAGATGTCCTTTTCTGTCACACAAACATTAAATGCTTACAATCAGATAGACCCACTGTTCCATCAGAGAGAGTTCCAGGACTCTCATTGGTTTTCCTTGTTTTGTTCTATCTCTGTCCTTATTTAGTCAGATGGGCAAAGTTTCTGTTGAGACCACCCTGCCTCCATTCCTGGTCTCTGCTAAGGTCCTGGGTTGGCTTTGGAGGTGGCACTTATAATCTAATTACACATCTAATATTTCTCCAATTGAGACACCTTTTATGATGTTTGACTTAGAAGCTCTTTCCACTGGCCTTTGCTCTGCAACCACTAAAAATGAGCAGATTGAAAATTCTCAAGCTATGATTCAACCCTCTGGCCCCTTTTGAGAATTCCAAATTCAATCCATCTCTCTCCTCTGGCATTTTGTTACAGGCAGAAAGAAGAAGCTAAGCTATAACTCAAAGTTTTGCTTAAAAGTGTTCTCTGCTAACAACCTCATTTCATCACCATTGCTACATTTCACTGAACTATACAACATAGTTCTGCCAAGTTATTTTCCACTTTACATCAAGGATTATCTTTCCTATGATTTTTAATATGTTCCTCATTTCCTATGGCATCTTTCAGACTCACTTTTAACCACCTTTTCTTTCAAAAATTCAGGACTTTTCAAACGTACTCCTTCAACCCCTTTCTCCACTCTAGCCATCATGCGGTTTGAAAGCCTCTCCTGTATTGAGTATCTGCTACAACAGTATTTGACTTGACAAGGCTTATGTTTGCCATTACCAAACACCACAGGTTGGGTTATTAAATTAGTAGAAGTTAATTCACAGATTTTGAAGCCAGGAGTCCGAGATTAAACTGCTAGCACTTTAGTTTCTCCTCTTGGTAGTCCAGTCCCTCAGTCTGTCCTCACAGTCTGTCAGAGCCACAAGGTGTCCTCAGCTTCCAGAAGAATGCTTGCTCTGTTGAATAAGACATCCTTTAATATTTACTGTCCTCTAAGGCTCTGTGTCTAAGTAGAGTGCTGTTCAGAGTGCAGGAACTCAGTATCTGAATTTGCAGAAGATACTTGGCCACTTAAAAACAGTTTCATTCTAAGTGAGATGAACATTTTAAAAAAGGTTCAATGTCTAACTGTCTCAGGGCATGTCTCATCATGACCATGGATAAGTGGGAAATGTTTTTTTTTTCTTTTCTGGAGATCATAAACTAAAAGAGAGGAATCAAACATATCTAGTTAAGGTTTCAAGAAACTTAAATTCAATGAGTAAGTAGCTACCTCCTGAAAAAAACAGATACAATGATTGATATTTATGGGAAGTCAAAATTGACTATTATTCTGACCACATATTTGGAATTATTTGATGTAGACAAAAATATATCTAAAACATTTAACAAATAAAAGTAGAAATTAAAAGCAAGGGTGATAGAAAAAGAAATTATCTAAATTTAGAAAGAAGTTGGGAAGATAAGTAAAATTCTAGAAGTTAAAGGATTTAAAAACTGACCAAAATGCTGGAGGTTGGGAAGATAGCCAATTGAGTCACCGAAGTGGCAAAGTAACTCACCATGGCATGACTAGTCCTATTTTGCACAGACTCTGAGTTTGACACTTGTCATGCTTTAGTTGCTAAAACAATAGTGACCAGGATTTTAGCAGAGATGCTTTTAGGCATACTGTACCTGCTTGATGAGAAATCCTAGGTTAACCTTTCTGAGAATGAGTCTCACATGACCAAGGGATCCCAAATAGACGAACTCACCAAAGGCATGAGAATGAGAGGTTCCCCGGTATCTGAAACCCAAAGAACTACAAGGCGACTGTAGAAATGAGATGGAATATTCCAAACCAGGAGAGTGATTCAGTTCATCTAGAAAGTTCTGAGAGATGGGAGACATTTGCTTTTATATTGCTAAACTGCTCACCAAACTCCAACCAACATAACCATAATTCTCAACAGCAGAAGAGACACAGTTAAGGGAAGGATCATGATATAGAGGACCGACATAAATGTTTCCAAATCGTATCACATATTATGAAAAAAAACAGCCCAGAGACTGATGTGGGGGACAGAAACAGCCCACCTTCTCTCAAACCTGAAGATGGTAGAGGAGAAGACACTTGCAGAGACAATGTCTGATCGCTTCCCAGAATCCTGAAGAAAACTAGTCCTCAGTGGAACTTCAGTTTAAAAAGCCATTTGAACTTAAGAAGGAGAAGAATGGCACTGACACCTACAGATATGGCTAAAATGAGGAATACCAAGGAGAAGAGGTCCCAACAAACTGTATATAGAGACCGTCCTTGAAATAATTGGGTTTACTTTTCAAAACTATGAAGGTCAAAAGAGACAAAGAAAACCAGGGGTCTTTTCTAACTAAAGGAGACTAAAGGGCATAATTAAATATTAAAAGTCATTGGAACTGAATATTTCAAACAACACTAATTAAGAGCTATGGGACTTAGTAAAGAGATAGCTGGAGCTTTGAAGTGTCTTAAATAAGTTTATTAAGCAAGAAGGTAGACTGGAGGAATTGACTAATATTCACCTGAACACACTGTTTGAAGTAACTCATGGAAAATAGAAAAGGGCCATTGTAAAAGCAGACATTAACACAATGGAAAACAAATATGTACAGATAAAATCAACAGAAGTCGAAAATTGATTTCCAAAAACAAATAACAAGTGTGATAAGCAACAACACAACCATAAACAGGAAGTGGGAGAAGGGGGAAATGTGTTGGTGGAGTGTCCTTCCAGAGGCAACTAAGGCTACACCAGGACAAAGAAATCCAAGGACAATTCCACCTTTGAGTAGGATTGATGGGTTTTTCAATACTGTAACAAAATATCTGAAGAAGGTTAACAGTATAAAAAATTAAAAAAAGATGTTCATGTTGATTCGTCATTACAGAGATACCAGGTCTAAGAGATCTGGTGTTGCCTAATCAGGAGAAGAATTAAAAGACAGCGAAGTAACACAAGGAAACTTGTGTGTGTGTGTGCACGCGCGCGCATGTATGACAACAGGAATCAATCAATGATCTTCATCATACACACAAAAAACCCATATCTAATCCTAACCATTTTCCAAAGGCCCTGCTTCTGTATGTCACATTCCAGTTAAATTTCTTCCCTTTTACATACTTAGAATTAGGATTACATTTTAACACATGGAGCTCTTGGGGAAACCCTCAAGCTATGTCCAGACAAGAGCATTAGAAAAAGTGAAATATGTAGAGAATGAGAGAGATTAGAGTAAATAAGACATCTATATCATACTCCTTCCCCTCACGGTTCAGGATATGCTGAAAGGGACACAGAGAGAATGTAAGAGCCGTGGGCTATATGACTCCAATAAACTGTCTTTCAGACATAAAGTCCTGGGCTACATATAAACTCAGAGAGACCGTGGCAGGACACTCAAGACCTACACAAATTCATACCAGACAATCCTTACACAGAGAAGGGGAAGAAGGTCCCAGCCCTAACCAAGAAGCTATTGGCCACTGACACCTGCTGAGAGAGGGGAAATCAGTTTTCTTTAATGGATGTCACTGGGCATGTCAACAAAACTCCAGGGCAGGCTGCATGCCCAGGGGTAGTTGGTCAACACAAAATGGACCTTATAGTTTTTACGTGTTTTTTGGTTGTTTCTTTGTCTGTCTGTCTTACTGGGTTTTGTTATGTTTTGATTCTTGTTTTGTTGTTAATTTTGTTTTGTTTTTTGATTGTTTTTTATAAAGAAAGAGAATGTGATTGTTAGTGGATAGGAAGGTAGGGAGGATGAAGGAGGAGTATGGGGATAGGAAAAAAATGACCAATATATGAAAATAATAATAAAAATTAAAATTTTCTTAATTAATTAATTTATTTATTCACTTTCTATCCCAAATGTAACTCTCCACCTCCTCTCCTCCCTCTCCCACCTCTTCACTTCTTAAAAGGGAAGGCCTCCCATGGGCACCAACCCACCCTGGCACATTAAGTTTCAGCAGGACCAAATGCATCCTTTCCCACTGAGTCCAGACAAGGCAGCCCAACTAGGGGAAAAGGATCCAAAGGGAGGCAGAAGAGTCAGAATCAGCCCCTGATCTAATTGTTAGGGGATTCACATGGAAACTATGCTGTACATCTGCTACATATGTATAGGAGGTTTAGGATCAGACCATGCATGCTCTTTAACCAACATATAGAAAGAAGTCAAGAAATTAGACACCAGCAAACCAAGTAACCCAATTAAACAGAGCTAGCCAGCTAATTCTCAGCAGAGGAATCTCCACTGGCCAAGAAACACTTAAAGAAATGTTCAAAGTCCTTAAGTCATCAGGAAAGTGCAAATCGAAATGACTCTGTGATTTCATCCCACACCTGTGTCTTAGTTAGGGTTTTACTGCTATGAACAGACACCATGACCAAGGCAACTCTCATAAGGATGACATTTAACTGGGGCTGGCTTACAGGTTCAGAAGTTTAGTCCATTATCATCCGGGTGGGACCATGGCAGCATCCAGGCAGGAATTCAAGTCCTCCTTAAGCCATGCTAAAAAGAATGGAGGAATACTTGCCCTTTAATGAGATAATGTACTTTTCCTTCCCAGAATCCCTTGCACAATAGATTATAGTAACCACCAGACAGCTTTGTAAATCTACTCGCAAACTTGTCCTCTCTTCTATTCATTTTCTAAGCACCATTTCCCTAAAACTTCAGGCCATTACACCCTGTCTCCAGCCTCTCTCGCTGCTATGAGAGCTGTCTGTCCAGCCTGCGGCTGATCTCCATGCCAGCCTAAATCAGAGGCTATGGCTTTCTCTCTTTCTATTCTACATCTTCTTCCTCAGGCCAGATGCTGAGCTTTCTCCTCTAAATGCTAATAAAACTTTCCTTGAGCTTCTGTTTCAGTCCGTGTATAAACTCTTCAATTAAAAGGATCAAGAACTGGCTGGAGAGATGGCTTGGCAGTTAAGAACATGGACTGCTCTTCCAGAGGTCCTGAGCACCCACAGGGTGGCTCACAACCATCTGTAATGGGATCTGATGCTCTCTTCTGGTGTGTCTGAAGACAGCTACAGTGTACTCACATACATAAAGTAAATAAATATTTAAAAATAAAAATAAAAAAAGAACTTTATTAGAGACCACAGTTCTCCAATAACATGTACTGATTTGAAGGGGGGCAACTCCCTAAATTTTTCAGTATTATTCTCAACTTCAGTCTCTTGCGTGCATGGCTTTACACTTTGACTACGTGTTTTTGCACTGATTGTGGCTTACTGTAAGTGGAGAGGCTTCTCTGGCAAAGCCCGAGAGCTGTAATATAGATTTGAGATGCTTTTTAATTTATAAGCAAAACGAAGTTTGTCTTTCTCGTTTCCTGGATCTGTTTTTACAGTTTTTAAACACTCTGTGGCCTTTGGGAAGGCATCCAACTGTCTCTAATAAGGGTCAGGCCCACACCAGTTTCTCACTATTATCATCTTGTTAAAATAAACATGTTAGAACCATTTCTTCAGAAATCAACCTACACAATCGACTCTTCTGAGCAAAAAGAGGACAGACAGCACTAACCCCCATGTGATTTCTCATACAGAGGTCCTGTGCACTTAGTGGCTGACTAAAGTCACTTTCCATTTTTAATATATGTTCCTGTACAGGAGAGGGTGATAGGAACCATAACAATGCATTCATAGGACCCTTAAGGACATGATTGACTGGCTAAAGGGCAGGAATGAAGTAGTCTACACAGTCATTGTATTTGAAAAAATTACTAAGCACATTTTAGTGAGCCAGAAATCACTGAGGGAATGGCTCAGTTCAAAGTGTTGAGTGTTTGGTAGGCCTGAAGAAACAAGTATATCCCCAATATTTAGCTATATTAGAGTTCAAATATTTAAGCCAGTGATGGTTTAATAATAAAATCACCAACTTATCTCCATGCAGTCTTTGAAATCCAATGGGACCACACACATACTAACACACACAAAGTAGTAGGGATCTTTCATGGAATTCAAAAGCCCAAGAACCATGGGTCATTTGGATCTTGGCCTCCTCTCTTATCCTTGATAAAACTGCCCTCAGAACAGAATCACAAGTCCTTGTCCTAACCAATGTATGCTAAAGAGAGAAATGTTTCAGACACCATGAAGTACCATACAAACACACAACCAGTTTCTGCAGCAGTAGTGGTGGTTGGCAATATGCCATCTTGGATTAAACACCAGTCTTACCTGGTCTGAGACAAATAGTTCAGTTTCGAGAACTTTATTCTTGGCAAGAATTAGACTTTTCTTAATAAGCGGTAAATAAGTACCAAACAGTTTTAGTTTCTTTCTAATTTTTGGAGAAAATGAAAATTTCAGTTATTAAGAACTAGATAGATATGGAAGCATATATATCTGGTGAAATGACTTCCTCCACACGGACATTCAATGCCTACAAGAATTAGATCTGATGAAAACAGGGACAGTACTTTAGTTTCCGGAACTTGTTGTGTAATAGATCATAATGAAATCTCTAACAAATTTACCACTATTTTGAAAACCTTGGCTACATCTCTCACTTCGAAACCTTTGAAATGAATATTAATGGAACTCCTTTGCTTGACTAGATATCAGTGAAGATGAGAGGGCAGAGTTGCTGTTTTGAATGTGAACAAAGATAAAGTGGACAGAATCTCAGGTGGGCAGAGGGTGATCCTCAGAGAGTAGGGTCATCATTCTTTCCTGGGGCAAAGAGACAGGGTTCTTGCTACCCCACAATTTACCACATGTGCATCTTTGTGCTCTGCACATTTCTATTTGCAGATCATAAAGTTTCCACAGTTTACATCATCCCACAAATACTTTTCTAAATCTATGGTCAACTTGATATCTGGGATTAAGTTAATCATATATGTATGTGGGTGACACACACAGAGCTGCTCTGTTAGGCTATACTGCCATGCTCCATAGCATGGAAACAGCATTAATTTTTATATTGTTGTCTTCCTGTGACTCAATATTTCTTTACAAACGTTTGTGCCAACTAAGAGCATCCAGGCCTCTGTCTCCTTCCCACACTCCTACTAAGAGGTTGTGTTAAAAGTGCGGGAAGCTTCTTATACAATACTGAGTGACATTTGCTACCAACTCAGAACTTAAGTTCCTACAAACATGAGGTCTGATGTCATTTCCAAGTCCTAATGAGGTCAAACATCTTTGCAATCTTCGTGTAGACTAAGTGTTTAATCCTTGCCTGTATTCCACTGCTCCTCTGTGTCCTCTAACAATCCCGGTATTCTCAATACTGTACAAGTTACTAGGTTTAAGTTCAATGGAAGTCTGTTATCAATGACTATTAACATCCCAAAACGAGAACAATTTTAATTGCCTATTGCCAAAAAGCTGATCATTTAGAAATCATTTGCATAGATGTTTACTATTAGGTTTTACATAAATCTTTAAAGTGATTTATGTTGTGATCTACTGTTAAGGAAAGAATATTCAGAAATAATGCTGCATCTTTCAGTGACAGTGAACTGTCTCATGACACAAAAATAATTGAACCATAAAAAATTAATTTAAACTTAGAAATACATTTGTATTTGTGAAAAACAGCTTTATTGTATAGATCGAAATTCATGAAAACCCCCTTTGTTGCTTTTCTACTCCAATCCTCCCTCTTTGTGTGGAGAAAGCCACACACCCCAGCTCTTCTCTCTAGAATCCACTTAGCTCATATATGCTCCAGAGGGCACACATGCCTTCCTGATGTGTTTGCGTTTTCTCGGGGCCTGAAAAAAAAGCAGATTAATCCCTCTCCCCTCCGAAGTCTCCTATCTCCCTTCTTCCCTCTCTTTTCCTCTGTTTTTGTAGAGTATGTATTTAGTGATCCAATACTTCACATCTATTCCACCAAAACACAGCTCCAAGAAAACCAGAACTCCTGTATCTTCCAAAGCACAGCAAAATGCCACTGCATAAATGTAATCTGAATGTTAGATTGAGTGTGAAGAAGGCACATATTTACATAAGTTAGTGAAGTCCAGAAACTATGAAGGTAACTTTTATGGCGGTTAAAATTCACTTTCTGTAGTTCATGCCACAGACACAAGCTTCTAAGTTGAAGGGGGTTCTTTGGTATATCAATTATGTGAATTAGAGATAGTGTGGGGTGTGTTTTATATCCGGCAACAACTGAGTGGAAATACAGCTGGCCACAAGACAGGAGTAGCCTTCCAGAAGTCTTAGAGGTATTATTAGCCAATAGTTTCCCCCTTCTACTCTTTAAGGAAGCTTTAGTAAAGCAAGGATATTATGATCTGAACCATGGTCCTTGTTCAAGTATCAATTCTGTTACTTAGAAATGACTTCTTGAGCTATTTGAATTATAATTGAAGTAAAGGCTTTAAATTTTTGCACTTTGTTAAAAGAAAATCATTTCCCCAAAGTCGATAACATTAATCTGATCTTAAATGTCACTATTTCTGTTATCTGTTGTCTTAAACCAAGTGACCTGGGGTTTGCATTGCACACTAGACCTGACACTGATGGCACAGGAGATTATAAGTTCCTTTCCTTTTCGCTTAGTTTCTAGTTTTCTTTTTGTTGTCACAGTTTTTTGGTGTCTAGATTTTTTTTTTCTTCAGTGAAGCAGGAGGTTTTATGCTTTCTTTTGCTCAACTTTAAGAAGTTGGGACACCAGCAACACTGCTGACTGCTTTCTGGGAAGTCTCTTTAGCTTGGTGGGCTTGCAGTACAGCTATGGCTTCATCGACTTTGGTGTGGAGACACTCTGGAGACTCAAGCATGTGGCGTAGCTCTAAATTATCAATTTCCAACAGCATACCGGTGATTTTACCGGCAAGGGCAGGGTGCATGGCCTGAATAAGAGAAAATAGCCATTCCCCTAACATTTGCTTTTGAGCTTGAGGAGGAGCAGATGCCAACATGGAGACAGTCAAAGATTCTTTACCTTGGGCAGGAACAGCAGACCGCTGCGTGGTGACCTGTGGCTGTGTATTAAGATGCTGAGGGGGATTTCGGACTCCAGCAGTATATTTATACTGAGTAACTGTGCGGGCGGCAGGAGCAGCTGCAGTAGAAGCAGCTGCAGGATGTGGGCCCATCATCTGTGTGGAGGTGCTGGCAGTACGGTGTCGTACGGCCTGTGAGGAAGTGGGTCCTGAAGTACTAAATGATGGCATAGTATTAGATGGGTGGATGGCACTAGACATGTTTTGGAATGGATGCGCTCTGGTACCCTGAGCACTCCCACGGGCACTTGGTCCTTGCTGAGTAGTTTGGTTAGGAGCATAGTATGTCCCACGGTTCTGAGTCGGTGCTGTAGCTGTCATGAAGTATCCTGAAAGACCCTGTGCTGGCTGGAAAGGGTTGATGCCTGGGTTGGGCACGGCACTGGTGCTTGCCATTCTTTGCATGTACTGGTTACTGAGGTGAGCCTGGCGCTCCTCTTTGCGTTGAGCTAAAGCTACGTAGAGTGGTTTGGTTGCCACTATTCTGCCATTCATTTCTGTAACGGCTTTGGTGGCTTCTTCTGGAGAGGAGAAACATACAAAACCAAATCCTTTGCTGCGCCCACCCTCCATTGTTACCTTTGCACTAGTGATAGTCCCAAACGGAGAAAACTCCTTCCGGAGACGCTCGTCATCAATACCATCATCGAGGTTTTTCACGTAAAGGTTAACACCTTGGCATCTGACGCTTCTATCTTGTGGTACCTGTTCAATTTTGGGCTTATCTTGCTTCATCTGCCCGAATTTGTGCTTCAGTTCAGTCTGTCGTTCCACCTTTTTCTGAGCTCGACCTACATAAATTTGTTTTCCATTGAGGTCTTTTCCGTTCATTTCATCCACTGCCTTTCGTGCATCTTCATGCCTTTCAAAGCTTACAAATCCGAATCCTTTGGACTTTCCACTTTCATCAGTCATGACTTTAACACTTAAGGCAGGCCCAAATCTGCTGAAGAGATCTTGGAGTCTTTCATCATCCATGTCTTCTCCCAAATTCTTGATGTAAACGTTGGTGAACTCCTTGGCCCTGGCTCCAAGTTCAGCCTGCCGGTCTCTACGAGACTTAAAGCGCCCAACGAACACTTTGCGGTCATTTAGGAACATCCCGTTCATTTTCTCAATTGCTCGTTCGGCTTCTTCCTGTGTCTCGAAGTGTACGAATCCATAACCCTTGGAGCCATTCTCATCACACACCACCTTACAGGAAAGGATGTTACCGAAGGCAGAAAACGTATCATACAGCGTTTTACTGTCAATGGATCTGTCCAGATTTTTGACGAATATGTTGCCTACCCCACTCTTGCGCAGCGATGGGTCCCGCTGAGACCACATGATGCGAACCGGCTTGCCCTTTATCACATCGAAATTCATGGTGTCCAAGGCCCGCTCGGCATCCTCCAGCTGCTGGAAGTTTACGGACGCGTAGCCCAGCGAGCGGCGGGTGGTTCTGTCCCTGTACACCCGGATGGAAAGGATAGGCCCTGCCGGGCTGAACTTCTCATAGAGCATCGCCTCGGTCACGTCGGGGTGCAGGTCCCCCACATAGAGTGAAGCCAAGGAGTAGCTGGGGTCGCTGGGGTTCATGTCTGCACAAAGCTGAACAGGGAGAGGGACCGGCACAGGAACAGAAGTCAACCGGAATGGAAAGCCCCTCAACTGCCAAGAACCCGGAGGTCGGCAGCGCGGGCGGGCTGCTTCCGGTTGGGAGGGGGCGCTGTGGTGCCATAAGATGGTTGTCCGGGCAGAAACCAGCCTCCCTACCTAGGTTCCGGATACTGGTGCTGGTTGGTCCTGACTGGTCTCCTGTTATTTAATCAAATTATCTAGCAGAAAATGCATTGATTTGGGGATTTCTTTTTCTTTTTTCTTTTTTAAATGGTAGTAGGGGGGTGATATATGTTTTTTCTGAGCTTGAAGCATATACTTTTTATGCTCTGCACTGACCTCAGGGGCGGATAAAGATGCTTTTATGGGAGCTACTCATTTCCTGCAAGAAAAAAATAAAACAAAATAAAATAAAATAAAAAAGAAAGAAAAGAAAAGTTTAATGTCCAATGAATATTCCTGTTTGGTATATTCTAGCTTAACCTAGAATATTGATTATGCATGAATATGAACACGCGCACGCACGCACGCGCGCACATACACACACAATGGGTGAGGAAGGAAAGGAAGAAGAAAGATCTCTTTGGAGGTAACTGTCTATTCACATTACAAAAGAAAACTTTCAATACAGACCAAAAAAGATGGAGGGAGATTGAATCTTTGCAAATGATTTGAGAGCTTAGAAATTAATCAAACTGAAAGTCCCAATCCAGGTTAATGATGCAGCAATAGCAAATTACCATAGAGGATAAACATCAAAAAATTATTTCTCATTTGGAAGTCCAAGATCAAGAAGTCAACAGACTATGTTTAGTGTGTGTGCGTGTGTGTATTGTATGGAGAGGTGTTCTCATGAATGTGACACCCAAACACAAACACAAATGGTAAAAAGGAGAAATTAACTTTTCAGGCTGTTGAAGAAGTCAATAATTATTCCAAAAGCCACAACCCAGTGATTAGATTTTAGTCTATACATTTTGAGGGAAAAAAACTCTTGGAACACAATGATATCATTCAGTTTGGCTGCTTTACTTACATGCTTTGGGTTTGTTGTTTTGTTGTTTGGTTTTTTTGTTTCTTTGCTTTTTAGAATATAAAAAGAAGTGGTCTTCTGTTTAAGTGCTTCACATTAGTGCAACAAAAAAATAAGAATAACATACCATGGTCTCCAATTTCATACTTCAGTCTAATTTTAAAGAACTCATGATTTAGAGAGCTATGAATTGGCTCTCCATTGGCAGATACTTTATTCCAGATGCGACTAATTAGTAACAGGAAGATAGTGGCTCTGGGATGTTTGTGTTATGTGGTGGGGGCGGGTATAGCTAATAAGGTACCAAGGGCATAGCTCTGAGGGAAGGGAGGATGTGCGAAGAGCATCTCCCCTTCATCCTAAGCATTCTCCAGTATCATCCCTGTAGTAGGATAATTTATTATTATCATCAGTGCATTTGTGTGTTAATAGATGTTTATACTTTGCAAAATATTTTATATGCACAGTAGAAATATATGTCTTCAATGCCACCAGTAACACCACATGTTTCTTAACAAGACACTGAGTTTCTGAGAAGCCGAGCAAATCAAAGAAGGTCACTTCTGTTTGCCAATTATAAATTATAACTTGCTGCTTCATAACCTCTGAAGATTTTTTTGTCCAAATGTACATTTTGCTGCCAAGTCATTAGAAATAGGAATTTCTCAATAACTTTAAACTATTATAAAAAGCATAAAATTAATGTTAAATAATATTCTCTATTTCAGCTGTGTACAGGGATATTCCCTTCCCCTTTTTTCTTTTTCTGTGGTGCTGAAGAAAGTACTCGGGGCCTAGTACCCGCTAGACAAGTGTCCCCCATCTATCACTAAGCTACAAGCATAGCCCTCAATTATGGAGAATCAGTCAGGCATTTTCAGAGATGGTATCTCCCGTACATCTCCTGTATGCTTCAGAAGCTCTGGTTCCATGCAACCTCATTTTCAATTGTGAAACTCTTGTTGGTAACAATCTATCAGAACTAAGTGGATCTGCAGGTGCTGTCTATATAGATACATTGTCTTCTAAAAATGGATTCTTCTAGGGCTTTTTTTCTATGATATAGAGATAACTCAGCCCATAAACCCCAGCCTATGAAATCCCTAAAAGAATAAACAAAGTAATCTACACACAAAGTACTAACACTGATGATCGCCAAAGGAAGAATCAAACTAGGTCAGAACAAGCTGTAGTATAGAATACAATAAGTTAATTTTCTCTTCTAATGACCAACAAAAAAACCAGTATTTTGGTTCATATGGAGAAAGAACTAAAAACAAAGGCCAACAACCCCCTCCCCCACTGCTCCCATGGCCAAGGCCAAGTACAGGTTTCCTATGCTCCATGTACTCCCTGTGCTCCATGAACTCTCCAAGCTCTGCGTGCTTGATGTAACACTCTCATCTCTAACTGAAGCTGTGGCCATATTATTTTCATTTTAAATCATTTTCGTCTTACAGCTGGAGAACCTGAAAAATTCCAAACTAGCTGGCAGCATCACCTCGTTTAAAATTTCCAAGCGGTAAGTTGAAGACATTTAGTATGTTGTTTTAGCCAGTTGTGTTTTCCGAAAAGAAGGGAAAATGACTGCAAGGAGACAATTACAGTCAAATTAAGGGAGACAGGTATTATATTATTTAAATGTGCAATTTAAAACCACATATTGAGAGTTATGGCCCATTAATGTAAATTATTTCACAGTGAAAAATATCTAATTATCTCTTCCAGATAAGAAATATAAATGTAAATGCTTCAACCTAATCATAATAACCTGCAGGATGAAGCACGGCACAATTAGAAGCTCAGAATGTACCCCAAAGTTGAATTGTCTGTGAAATCTGCCTGTGTGTGTCTCCGGTGTGCTATTTCTCATTGCTTTTTTTTTTTTTTTTAGAAAAAGGGAGGAAATATGTTTTAGCTTTTTACTGTATTGGAATTGCATTTTTATGTGGCAATTATTTGGTGTGTTAAGTGATGGCAGTAACTTTAAAAAAGTACTCAGCTATCAAGGTTCTTAGTAACTCTGTAAAAGTTAGTGTACATAAATTAATGTCAGGAATGTTGCACCTACTGATTTGGGTCAGAACTACGAACCTCCCTAAAGTTAAATGCTAGTAGAATATTATAGGCTTTAGAATAGTGCAGATTTTAAACATATGCTGAAATGGTTCTGTAATACAGGAAATGCTCTTAAGAGTTTTGGAAGTGTACCTTGACAGAATGGTTTGGTTTCGGCATTTTTAGACTGGGGAATCTGTCTTGTTTTTCTACTTAGACAAAGCTGAGTTCTGCTGTTAAAGCAACACAATCCCAGGGTTTTGTTGAAGCTTGGGTATGTAGTCATCAATTCACATATGCCATTTGGTTATAAACTCATTGATTACTAAAAGAAGAAGCTAAAAGCAGTGTGTTTTGATTTGCTTTATTTGTCAAGTTGACATACTCTAGAATCATCTGGGAAGAGAGCCTCAATAAGAGACTGTCTACCTTGGGTTGCCCTGTGGCCGTGTCTCTGGGGAATTGGCTTAACTAAGCATGTAGGACAAAACAGTCCACCATGGGTAGCCTCACTCCAGGGTCTAAGGTTATGAATGTTTCAATAATGGAGAACCTGAGTTGAGCAGAAGAAAGACAGGGAGCAATACCCACCCATTTCTCTGTGCTCGTGACTATGGGTGTGATATGATTGGCTCTTAGAAGCTCCCATCAGTGATTCCACCACAATAACAAACTAGAATCGGGAGCTGTATGCTAGAATTAACCATTTCTCCCTTAAGTTTCTTTTTGTCAGGGTTTTTAATAATAGCAACAGAAATGAAGCTATAGTACAAGGACTTCTAAGAAGAAATTAAGTATTATTTCACTTACCCTTCCCTTCACTTTAGCGCAAATTATCCCACAATACTTAACTGCAGGACACAAAATCAACCTTGATATTTTCCAATACAAAAGTTAGGGATTCATTTCAATAGGATCATGGTGCTTTATATATACTTAAATTATTAGTGATCCTTTTAGTAGCAAGAAGACTGATTGATGCCTTGGGTTAAGCAAGCTTTAACAACAGGTAAGAGAAAACAGTACATCACACACTTCATCTATATAGCTACACCCAACATGAAAATAACACCCAGGGGCCTCATGAAAACTATGGATTGCTGTGGCAAATGGGATTGAAGCTCAAGACATCCAAAGCTTTGGTAATGACATCACTGACACGCCTACTTCTGGCTAGAGCTCATAGTGATGCAAGTACACATACTGCTGGAGGAGAGAATTATTACCTTACCCAGGTGTGGACACTGAGAGCTACAACAAGACCTTCCTTTCTTTCAGGATATGCCAACTGGCACAGTAGACCGAGAATGTTATAAGAGTAACCATGCTTATTGAAAACTTAGATTTAAGGACAACTCCATTAACTGGGGCTCATACTTTACACAGTCAATGAGGCCAAGAACCTGAGGTTAAACCACTCCTCCACTCTAGTGGAAAAACTATCTACTATCATTCTGCTAAGTGGAGACATCAATAAAAGGACCCCGAAGACATACTGCTATACCATAGAGCAAAGCATCACCCAACGCTCATCGGAGAAGTTTCTTCTTGCAGTAGAAGGAAATTAAAACAGAGACTTACAACTGGTCAACATATAGAAAAATAAAAGATCATAGAATGATCAGTCCTAAATGGGATGTCTTCACCACTCCCCCAAAGCTCTAGGGTGTATTCAGAAGTGCTAGAAAGGTGATAAGACTCAGAAGTAGTGGACCATACCAAGGAAATAGAATTCTTGACACAGCAGGCAGATGCACAACTATAAACTCACAGAGGTGGTGACAGCATGGACTAGACCTGCACGAGCTCGAGCCAGACAAAATCTGATCACGGAGGTTCCAAGGTAGGCATGAAGCTCTACCCCAAGGTAAGGAGGCCTTTGCTTGCTGCTGATATGGAAGAACAATTTTTTCCACTGAATTGATATTTAGTGTATCAAACTACACTCCATAGCATATCATGTTCAGGAATAGTTGGCCAACACAAACTGTCCTCCCTCCGTGACTGCTTGTTTTGAAAGAATGATAGTGAGAACATAAAGTTAGGTAGGTAGGTTTGTGAGGAAAATTGGAGAAGTCAGGGGCAGGAGGGAGATAAATATGAACGAAATATACACAATTCTCAAAGAATGGACAAAAACATGATTTCACAAAAGAACTACAGAAATAAATATTGGGGGTTGGGTCTTTGATTTACATCCTTATGTGCTCACATTGGGAAACTGGCAGTCTGGCTATTGAAAGAACTGTCTACTAACCTGGACCTGAGCTGCAGAGCATGGGTGTAAGTCCCCACTTTGAGGCACAGTGTCCACAGTAAGGCTGCTGCTAGCTAGTGTCAAAGACGGAAATACAATTACTGTATAGTACTCTTGCATGGGTTTGAGAGAAGTTGTTAGACTAGAAAAATATATATTTCATTTTTGAGGCCCAGTACTAAAAGCTTCCTAACTCAAATCTCTAGCAGTGCTGTCCAGCTGCAGCCCCTCAGAACTGGACAGATGTGGTCCAGGACAGAGGACCTGCAGAAGAACTCAGCTGGAGTGGGCGGGTCAAGCACTAGGATGGATGGATTGTTTGATCCCTAGAATCCGGTTCTCCCCACTCACCAATAGATGTCCCTGTAGCAAATGAAAGCATTTTGAAAAGAGTCCAGGGGTGTAATTAAGTGAGACAATACAGATGCCAGAATTTAAACACTGCCAGTTTTATGTAATTTAATTAATACTGTAGAGAGGGTGGAAAATGCTAGCCTGCGCAGTATTTTGTGAAGGAAGGAGCTGCTGACTAAAGGCCGTCCCCCTGACAGAAAGCTGAGAGGCAAAGAGTGCTCCGTAGATGGCTTTGCTGGATCAGAAAGAACAGCCAAGTCCAGAGTCCTGTTTATTATTTCATGCCTGACATTTTAGAAGCCCATGTAAAGTAATTATCTACAGAAATTCCAGCAGTACACCCGTTGTCTCTTCCTTGTGCACCTGTCTGTGCAGACAATCTCACAGGCTTCTATTACTCAAGAGGCTGCTTCCCTTTGCTGGCCCATGGCACTCAGACCTAGGAGGAAGAGCAAGAGAGGGAAACTGGAAGCCAGAAAGTGAGCCTCTTCCTTACAATGCAAATAGGTGAGCTAGGTCATCACTGCTTTTTGTTCGGCCCTTTATTCAATTCAGACATCTTGGTAAGTGTATGTTTCATCTAGCTCAGAGCATTGGTGACTGCAGCTATAGATGGATTCAAATTCAGTTTTAGTAATAACTTGGGTGTAGCTCTCAGCCCCCTAAGTGAAAAGAAGAGGACAGGAAAACAGAGGGTAAGCTACAAGCTGCAAAACAGCGAAAATATCCACCTAAGCACCTATGTCTCAGATGGGTCCTCAGTGGAGGCTTATGGATTCAGAAGGAGGGAAAACTGTGTGAATTTTCAAAGAGTTTGGGGATTTGTAAATTGTCTTTATTTAAATTGTCCCCTTTCTCCACTCTTTGCACATCAGAGTTCTTTTTGAAACTTTAATCCACAGCGCAGCACACAGTAAACAGTCCTCTACGTTCCACAGATGAAAGCACACCAGTGACAAAGGCATGGGAGAAAGCTGCTGCCTAGCATCAAAGAGCTCCTTGGCTCCTGCCTACCGCCTTAACCACCACATCTGCTCACCACCACGTATGTGCTTAACCACCACATACATGGTCCTAGGAGTGGTGTTTGTTGATCATCTGTTGTTACACTGTTATCAAGTATGATTGGAACAAAATGAACAGTTTCAGTTAGAATACATGTTCAAAATAAGAAGAAATCTGTTAAAATTTTGATGAGTGGTGCAGTAAGGTATATGTCACACAATTCAAACTTAGTTGCATGTTTTCTTTATTCTTTTTGTTCTCTCTCCCTGTCCCTCTTCCTCTCTCCCCTTTTGTCTCAATCTCTGTCTATGTCTGGCGGTCTTTTTCTGTCTCTTTGTCTCTGTCTCTGTCTCTGTCTGTCTCTGTCTCTGTCTGTCTCTGTCTCTCTGTCTCTCTCTGTCTCTGTCTCTCTGTCTCTCTCTGTCTGTCTCTGTCTCTGTTTCTGTCTGTCTCTGTCTCTGTCTAACTCTGTCTCTGTCTCTTTCTGTCTCTCTGTCTTTGTCTCTGTCTCTGTCTCTGTCTCTGTCTCTGTCTCTCTCTCTCTCTCTCTCTCTCTCTCACACACACACACACACACACACACACACACACACAGATACACACAAATTTGGTTTTAGGTGCTACGTATTGAACCTAGCACTCACCAATTCTAGGCAAGCGCTGAACCAGCATGTTCTAGCTCCAGCTTCAACCACAACCCAATCTTTTCAATTATGTACATGAAACAGGTGGATTTTGATCATGCTCAGTAAAGACAGGAGTTCCATCTAAAGGGGTGTGTCTGAAGCAGGGAAAATCCTGCATATTGCCATCTCTAGGTGGCTGATTTGTCTGCCTATTGTTATGTGAAGAACTATCCTCATCTTGGTTGTTCCAACATCAAGTTTTATTATTTACAGTAGTGTGCATCAAAAATCCAGAGAGGGCTGGAAAGGACATTCATTTTGATCTGCAAGATGTCATTCAGTGCATATGGTTATCTTCACTCATGAGTCTGTCATGTTAAGGGGGAAGCAACAAGGATGAGACTTCGCTCAGCCAAGCTGGTGTCCTTGATGTGGGGGAAGGTCCAGGAAGGTGGCTTAGGAATCCTAACTGCAGAGCTTCCATGGCATATGCTTGGCAAAACTTCAGGCAAAGGGTTAGGTCATGTCCAAAGGCTGTTTCTTAAATAACATTAAGAGGTGAGCTATGAAATCATAAATCTAGTCCACATTATGAAACTTGAGCCCAAATACTCTTTGGAACTAACTTCCCTGCACTTTGGCTGAGAGAGAACATTAGGAGAAATGCCAATAAGAATCTTTGGATCATGAAGAGGTGGTTTATTGATCTAGCCACGGGCTTTTCCTCTAGAGAGTCAGCGTTTAATGCCCAGCACTGAATGTTGGCTCACAACCATCTGTAACTTCAGCTCCAAAGAACTTGATGTCTTCTTCTAGTCTTTGCTAGTACCGTGCACATGTGTTGCATAGACAGTCTTGTTTACAAAACATCCAACACATAAAAATAAATCAGTAAAATAAGTTCTTTGTGTATTTGATGACCTCTTCAGTCTTCCATGGAGGCTTTTTGCATGCACTCTCTTGATTAGACCCTTCCCTCCTAGACTGTGTGTTCATGGTTCCACCTGGTTCTCATCTTTACCTATGAGATGAGGTTCTAGCTGAACCTTTATCAATGAACTAGAGGAGAAATGAAAAACAGGATTTTTCATACCTGCAAGGCCCTGACTGAGATGTCATCATTCCATTATGCTCAAAAATCAAAGTTCTTTTAAGATCTATTTTATCTTTCTCTTTATATTTTATCATTCAAAACCCAAAGGCTGTCAGCACATCAACACTTCCTGGGAATTTTCTAAATCAGGGAGCATTTGTCTGTGTGCTGTCTTCCATATTCCTGCAGATACCAGTTTTGCCAAATGCTCCTTTGCTACAGAGCACATGTCTCCATTTTGCAGGTGTCAATCACAGGGTCTTCATGGTCATTGCTAGTCTTCTTGCTATTTTCCAGGCTCATGTTCTCCCAAACCAACACTATCTGTTAAGGTTTCTGTTAGAAATTATCCCACTTCTGATACCAATTTCGGCTTCGATGTTTCAATTTACTATCTAACCAATCTACTCCAGGATTCTGTAGCTTAAATAGCGGTCCGTTATTGATTACAATAATGGTGTACCCAAGATGTTCTCTGACTCACATGGGGTTATAGGAAACCTGACTAAGGAGTCAGAATGCCCTGATCACAAAATGCCAGTTTGTATTGATCTCCAGCTATTCTTGTGCAGGGCTGCAGCCTAAGAATTTAGTGCTCTCCTATGAGGTCTTTTCAGTGGAGAAGCTTCAACTTGATCACAAGATAGAAGCTAGATTCCCCTGGAGGACACTCTAAGATGTAAAGGCAGATGTACACTTCAGTCCCAGGATGAGAGTAATCAAAGGAAGATGACATTCAGTCTGCCCTTTACTGCAGAATATACTGTATTGCACAGTCAGCTCCCAAGACACTTGGGGTACTGTGATAAGCTAAATGCATGTTACAGTTAAGAAGGGTGTACTGGAAGAATGTCAGAAGAGTGTTAAGAAAACTGTATTTATCCAATTTCATACACTGAAGTTTTAAATGCCATTTCTTCAGGATGTGATCTTACTTAGACATTTAGTTAAATGTGGTTACACAGGGAATAATCCAGGTCCCTGAACCCAGAACTGTCATCTACGTAAACAGATGAAACTCAGACACATATATGTGCACAAGGAGAACATCAGGTGGGAATGGAGGCTGAAAGGTCTGTGAAACAGGAAATGTCAAGAAGTGCCATGTGGCACCAACCTAGAATCAGGTTGGGTTGGGTAGAGAGAGTGATGTCAATTACCTTCATGGCCTCAGAAAAAAATCAGCCAATGCCTTAATCTCAGACTACAGCCTCATAAACGTAAGTCCTACCATCCAAGCTACCTGATGTGTGATAGTCTGTCATGGCTGCCTACAGAAGTATGGACACATTATCAAAAGTCTTTGGCTGAGTGTCAATCTAAACCATGGACACAATGATTTCCCAATGGCTAAAATCTCCTGAATTCTTCAAGGATCTAGACAAATAGCAGAAGCCTATTCTACTTATATACAATTTTCACAGAAAGGGAAATAAAGACTTTCCTACGGTAGTTGTGACCACCTTTAACACCGAAATTACACGAGCTGTACTTTGGAGCATAACATCTTCAGTGTATGGCTGTGTGTCACGGAGCATGTGTGTGTGTGTGTGTGTGTGTGTGTGTGTGTGTGTGTGTGTGTGTGTGTGTGTGTGTGCGCGCGCACGCGCGCCAGTGCGCACATGTATGATATATGTGAATATATGTCCCCCAAGGCTAAAAGCACAGCCACACTCAACAATGAAGCTTTTCCACTCTACTGCCATCAGTTCTATTTCACACTGCTTACCACCAGACTCACTCTAAAATCTCTACTTCTGTAGGGGACAGTCCTCTACGAAGCCCGGGTCATCCAAGTGTGTGGCATTAGCATAACGCAGTCATGGGTAGCCAGTGGCCACTGCCATTTTAGCAAACCAGTCCTTTAGAGTCACTTTCTTTTGGCAGCCAAGCGTTCTGCTTTGCTAGTTTAACCCCAGAGGGGTTCTGCTCCCTCGAGCCAGTGCAGCACACGGCATCTCCCATCTAGACGCTAGAATATGTATGAGGGTGTGACAAAGATTGATCTGTCCATGGAGGATTGAAATGTGAGCGTCTGCTGCAATGCTCCTAAAAAGGAATTAGACTCATCAACTGGAGTGATTCATAATGATGCCTGTGTTGGCTCTCAGAATGCTAAGGGAATCGACCACCCACTTAATCGTCAAATGAACTTTTTTATTTTACCCTACCAAATCCCCCATTCTCTCAATATATAGATTTTTTTAAAATATAGATATCTCTCCAAATGGTACCGTGAGCTCAAGCAAAGACAAATTATAATGAGCTAATATTTTTTGATTAATGCTAGGTTTTGTGCCTGAACTCGGGAGCATAAATATCTCCTTTAAAGTGATACTGCCTGCAAATAAGATCAAATCAAATTCCAAAGCACTTTGTTAATGAAAAGTATTGATTTTTATACCATTTGGTCCGAACCACTGGCAATTTCCATGCATTTGCCATCCTTTTGAACAAAGAGCTTACGCCGTTAAGACCCTCAGATGCCCTTCCATTCTTCTTCCTCAATGGCTCTCTCTGCTCTCCTCACAAGACCCAGGTCTAAGTCTCTTTGTGCTTGTTCTCCATGGGTCTCTGTCATTCCCTACAGCGTGGAAAACGACTCCTAGGTGGGCAGCTTTTCAACTGTCACCTCTGCAAAGCACTCAAGTGGGTGACTTATCTTTTCTAGCCTTTTCCCTTGTTTCTGCCTCTCTTCTTCTACAGTCTGAGGTCTGAGAGCCTACTGTCCAAGTCTGATTGCCTCCAGAAACCAAGACAAACATTCAAGTCAAACTTTCTAACTCCCCCTGGCCTTTCCAGGCCATCTCCGTTCTGTCTTGCAATCCAGACAAACTGACTGTCACGCTTCAGTTTCAAGAGTAGAGGTCAGCGTCACCACAGGGTGTTTCAAAGGATACATGAGGTAGACAAAGCTGAGGAGGTGCTGGAGCAGAAGTTGACTTGGGCACGTAAGTATAACCAATCAAAGGTAGGCCAGTGACTGGAAAGAAGTCACAGAAAAATCAATGAATTGATTCACTGTGTGTGTGTGTGTGTGTGTGTGTGTGTGTGTGTGTGTGTGTGTGTGTGTGTGTAGCTTGTAGGCTAGGCTGCTGAACAAGGAGTTTTCAGGCTTTGGCACTTCTACAATACTGAGATTGCAAGCATGCATCCTCCACTCCTGGATTTTTTTAATGTGGGTTTTGAATTGAATTGAATTTGTCAAGCTTTCATGGAGGATACGGAGCCATCTTCCCAGCCTAGCACCATTATTCTCTTAAGCAGTAACTCTATATCCTGTGCGACATCTCACATGGCCCTAACGCTTATTTAACTTCAGTGTATTTATACAGCTAGGTTATAAAACTTCCAAAGAAAAGATGAAACAAAGGTTTGCTTAGAAATCTGGGAGGGTGTGCTGGTTAGGTTTTGACAACTTGACATGAATCTAGATATATCTGTGAAGAGAGAAACTCAGTTCAGGAATTGTTTCCATCATATTACCCTGTGGGGCATTTTCTTAATTGCTAATTAATATGAAAGGGCCTATCCCATTGTGTGCAATGCCAACCAAAGGAAGGTGGGCCTGGGCACCCCCTTCCATATGCACATATGCATATGAACAGTAGATAAACCAGGCAGAGGAAACAGACAAATGAGCAATATTCCTGCATGGTTTCTGCTCCAAGCTTGTGCCTTCAGTTCCTTCAGTGCCGGACTATAACTTGTAAGATGAAATATCTCCTGTCATGTCCGAGTTGTTTTTGACCAGCATTTTTATCACAGCATCACAGAAAGGGCAATAAAATGGTATTTTCAGAAAAGACCCTGAGTTGCTTTCTTCCATGCTCAGGACTTTGCGTAGTCTTACTAGGCTGCAGAGGTAGCATTAAACAGAGCAACCAAGGCAAATACAGGAGTGAAGGGCTTGCTCTGGAAGCTGTTTGGACTGGTAGATAAGGGAGCATGCTGAGCATATGGACTTCCTTGGCAAGAGGAAGAGGAGGAGTAAGAGAAGGAGGAAGGGGACAGAAAGGGAGGAGGAAGAGAAGAGAGGAGTTTGAGGAGGAAGAGCATGACAAGGAGAAGCAGCAGCATTTATCAATAACCCATATTTAAAGAATAGGTTTGCATTCCTTTATGGAGTAGGTCATTACCCCATAAGCAACACTATTCAAAAACTGTCCATTGTGTTGAAAGATAGAGGAATTTTGCTTGGCAAACAGTATCATTGTATGTTTGGGAGGCCAGTGTCTGAAAACAAACAAATATGGTATTGATGGACTCCAAGCAATGGAGTGCCACTTTGCAGAAGCCCTTAGAGCAGAGATGCCCGTGTGGCTGACAGGTACTCTGCAAGGTGTATGGAGGCCTTTGAAAACCAGATGTCAACGTGAATGAGCCCTTCCCTACTTGATTGCTTTCTCCATTACACAGATGTGTGTGGTTTGGCCAATTTAGCAAAATGAGTTATATTTCATGGTCAGTGCAATGGAAGCCTAGCATAAATCAATCCTTGTTGGTGTAACAACTACATAGCAAGAGCCAAGGAGCAGAACATCAAAGAGGCTAATGCAACATGTTTTTAGGAGAGCAATGAAGGGCAGAATGTATCAGGGTATGAAAGGTCAAACCTGAAAGCCAGCTCTTTCTTCACCAGTGGGCTCTAGGATTAGCCAATAGCAGACGCTCTGACGAGGCACTTTACTTCACATGGCACCCCTCAGCTGCCAAGATGACTGAGCTGTAGAATGTAGGGTTGTTGGTGTTGAACTTCCTATGGGCATACATTATTTTTTCCTGTATTTTTTTCTTTCACATGTCTTCATTATCTTTTAGGCTGTGATTTCTGCAGTAATTATGAAGACGCTTGTCCCCGTGTCTGGGATATGGCCATACTGAATTCCTGGAGTCATCCCTCATGGTGGCTGAGGCTGGATGACTATCGGGGATGGACAAGAGGAGGTAAATCTCACAGACAGATGGCCTGCTTGCCACCTGAGACAGAGGGATACTGTCTTCCATTTTAACTCATAAAATATGTTTTGGGATATAGACATTTTTCATGCATAAATCTTCAACACTGAAAGTTCAATCTTGTTCTGTCGACTCTGAAGTTATTTCAGGCCATCTGCCACTACCAGAGCATCCAGCACGACACGGGACATGTGGGATTCCAGAAGGGGTGGGCAGGAGAGCCAGGAAGTCACCAGCAAGGAAAAAAAAGTAAGTTTACATTAGCTTTCTGTAATGCTGCTGTATCCTGGGTTAATTACCTCGACAACTAAGGAGCAGAAACCACCAACCAAAGATAGAAACCACAAGATCAATCACACCAAGTCCTCATTGGGAAGAACCTGTGAGGTCGCCTCTCTACAGACTCCCGAAGCAGAATCTAAGCCACAACTTGTTATTCTGCTTGTTGTTCTAAAACTCCAAGAATACAGAACCTACTCAGGCCAGACTCATCCCATTCAAGGAGCACCCCACCTTTCCAAATGGTAGGAGATGAGTCAAAACTAGTCCCTCTCCACTGTTTATTCTCCCAAAGATGCATATTCTTAGTGAGAGTCTGAAACACTGGGGATAATAAATAGATGAAATTTGGCAAAAGCAGAGTTGGAAACATGGAGCTAAAATGCACAGAATGGAAATAAATTTCCATTGAACATATGTATGAGAGACACTAGCATCACCTGAAGGTCTGTTCTTCTGATTCCCTGTGGTCCAAAGTATAGGTTTTAAAAGGAGACCGTCAGGGAAAATGGGTTTTCTAGAATGTCTGACTACCACATTCAGCTACTTAGTGTTCCTAGACATTCTGGAGGTGAGCAGAGAAGTGATGGAGGCAGCCTGACAGAGAGACTGATAGTAAGCCCCAGATAGATCCTTAATTGATGTATTAAATACTCGCAGATCTTGACCTTCTAGCCATCTACTCAACACCTAACTGTCTTCTCTCCAATGGAAGAAATAATTTCTGAAGACACCCTCAAGTGTCCCTTCACAACAAGAAGGATCTTGGGTCTAATTTTCATTCCCCACATCCACACCGATTGTACTAACTCAATCTGATGTCCCTTTGGTGGAATTAAGAAACACCCAAGAGGGTTTCACCTACTGACAGAATTGATGGGTTGTTATTTCCTTCATGGATTCACCCTATCATAATGACACTCAGAGGAGGGGTGGGGCAGAAGGTCATGTAACTGGAAGAACATCCTTGGAGATCAGAAACTTATCTTGCTCTGGCTTCTTTCCTTGCTTTTTTTTCTTTCTTTCTTTCTTTCTTTCTTTCTTTCTTTCTTTCTTTCTTTCTTTCTTTCTTTCTTTCTTTCTTTTTCATTTTCCTGCTTCCTGGCTGCAGTGGTGTGAGCAGCTCTCATCTCTCATGCTCTCCGCACAATTTGGATGGGCATCACTTGAACCAGGAGCTAAAATGAATCTTCTCTCCTGTGTTGTCTCAGTCATAAGCCAGGAAACATAACAGAGATGAGAGAGACTCATCCCTTCATATCTTCTCACCTTCAGAGCATAAGGACAAATATGCTCGGCTTGACTTTCCTGTGGCAGGTGAGAAACACAGTCTTGTGATCAGGCTTGGTTATTGTGAGCACCGCACCATGCAGCCACTGCCCAGCTTGCAGATTCTCAGAAGGAGGCTCTGCCTCTAAGTAGGGTGTGGCTCACACACGGCTCTGTATCTGTCAGAATGCTGGCTTCCCTCTGCAGCATGAGAGCACCCATTCAAGACATTGGGCAAAGGACAAAGAAAAGGAACCACGGATGCAGTATGGAACACCTTTCTCCAAACTGCAGGATGTACTCAAATCTGAACGAACAGGATTTGCTGGGATTAGAAGGTAGAAAGCCTCAGAGCAAATTGCCAAACTTTATGCTTTAATTCTCGATCTTAATTGTATGATAACAAAACCTCCTGGCTTGAAGTAATAGGGTGTAGTTAACAGCACTTGGTAGCAGTATTTCATCCAGGCTTGATGGGGCAATTTGAAAATATCATTAAGGAGACATGTTGTACAATTGAGCGCGGCAAAAGTGTGATTATCTTAGAAGATTAAACCCTCAACCATCATGTGGGCCCCCACGGTGTGCATCTCCTACCCATTTAACTCTTGGCTGAAAGCGAACCTTCCAGCTACTGTTGTAAACCCAGAGGCCTGGGAGTCTTCTGTTAGGGATTTAATATCTTGCATAATCTCGAAAGGCATTGCCTGATGCTGCGACCTCCACAATAAAGATTAGATTTTTCTTTCACTTGGCATATGAAGAAGAGATGGGAGAGGACGAGGAGACAGGAAAGGTGAAGGAGGCAGGAAAGAAGGAAGGTAACAACGAAAACAAAGAAAGAAAGGAAAATCCACAGAACCGCTTGTGACTCTGACCACCTTGTTTTGAATCATTCTCATCTTCTTTCAGTTAAGGGATTGGAACAGAACAGAGCTCACCAACATCACAGCAAGGGCATCAATTGGGAGTCCATCTTGCATGCTTTTTTCAGTTGCTCCTCTCTACTCCTTTCAGGGCATCCTTTTAGGTTAATAACTGTATCTACTTCATCTCTGTTCTTGTTACACAGTGTTCATAGGCATCCCATTTTCCTTACCTGTTCATCTGCTGGTGCACATCTAGACTGTTCCTACTTCCATGAGATTGAGAACAGAGCTGTGAGGTTTCTAATTCTCTGCTTTTATTTCTGAGGACATTACTTCTGTGGGCTGAAGGGAATGATGCCTGCAGAGTTTGTAAACATGCAATTTAGCTGACATCGCTCCCAGAAGTTCACATCATGCTCATTGAAATTAACTCAGTGTGATGGGATTTGAGTTCACAATATGTAATTTGAATGCACACATGACCATACCAAGTATTTATTGCCATCTCCGGGGGTCCTTTAATACACATAGATGTCACCGTCTCTCATGTCAGTTCATAGAGAGCCTTGAGAAAGAATTCATTTAGCTGAAGGTGTGAAAATTTAAATGTCTCTAAAGAAAGGTTTTCCTTATTTTTATCATTCATGCCAATCTGGGGCTCTGTTCTCATGTCTCTCGAATAATGTCCAACACTGATGTTCAAATAATTCTGTTTTTAGCTTTTATAGAAGAATTGAAACAGGTGCTTGTGGAAATAATTGGATCTTTCTATATACAGGATTTAGTCTTAATTATGTACATATTTTTATGTATTCTTCATGGTTGCTAATGATTCTGGAGCCCGTTGCTTGCCCAAATATACAGAGTAAGGCTGGAAGGTCAGCCAGAACGGTCAATCTATTCAAGGCAGAATTACCCTCCCAACAATCTACAGGTCAGAATGGGTTCTATAGGGTCTTCTCTAAGCATTTTTTTCATTTGCAGTCATGCTCCCAGTTGTAAAGTAACTGTACAGAGGATCAAAGAGATCCTTTGTCAAAAATTCAACCTTCCAAGCCATTCCCTCTCAAAGCCCCTTCTACTTTATCCCACCATGTCTGGTTAATTCAATAAAATGAACAAATTAGCATGTGGCATTATTTGGTTTGCTCTGGGAGATTACTATATATGAGCCCCACTGCCCATGGACCCAAGGAATTGGGCAAAAGAGTATCCATAGTGGAATCTCATAGGAAAGAAAACCTCAAATGCTTTCCCTAGGTTAGGATTAGGGGTTACAAGTTAGGGTTAGGTTTCCCTAGGACATGCCTAGGAGACTTCATATTCATTAGTTTGCTGTTGTGATAAAACACCACAACCAAGGCAACTGATAGGGCAAAAGTGTTTATCCAGCGTAGGGCTCCAGAGGCTTAGAACCCATAATAATGGGGACAGTGTGACAGCAAATAGCAGGCAAGTAGCTGAAACAGGAAGCGAAAAGCTTACATCCTCAACCACATGAAAGAGGGAGCTTGGAACGGGGCATGGATTGGAAAACTCTAAGCCTGCCGCTGATGATGTGTGTCCTCCCACAAGGCCATACCTGCTAGATCTCCCACAAACAATGCCATCAACCAAGTGTTCAAACATCTGAGCCTATGGGAGACTTTCTCATCCGTATCAACACACACTGCCGTGTGCTGCTATGCAGTTTAGGCAGGACACAAAGGTATCTAGTGTTCAAATCACAGTTACTCAACTGCTAGGAATGTGGCCATGAGGGAACACTTACCTAATGTGTACATGGGTTCAATCCCTAGCAAGGGGTAAAAAATCAAATACACATTAGACAGTGCCTCATAGACAGAGTTTGGTTATAGATCAAAAGTAGTGCTTAGTCTTAGATTAAATGGAGCCTGAACTTCAATGGCATTTCCCCACATGCAGAGTTCAGTCCATGCTAAAGACTCTACCATTTCTGTGTGTTCCATGTAAATGTTTATAAGCTCAGTTGTGAGTGTACTGAGCTCATGGAACCATGTAGAAGCAAACCCCTTCTTTCTGCATCCTCCTTTGGTTCTGAAGTTGTGGGTCTGTCTACGCCAAGAACAATAGGAACAGAAGCCAGATCTCCTTCACAGTGTCAATGTGCTACAACAGGGTTCCTTCTGGTCACATTTCCCAACTGTGGGAAACAAAATGAAAACTGAGGTTCCAACACACACACACACACACACACACACACACACACACACACACACACACACACACACACACAGAGAGAGAGAGAGAGAGAGAGAGAGAGAGAGAGAGAGCAAATGCCATCTCTTCTTTAAAGACTCCTAACAGGACCTAAATTGTTTTCACTTTTCTGGGATTATTTTAGAGTCAGTCATACCCTTCTGTGTAGACACACTCTGAAGCACCTCTTCGTATGTAAAACATCGCCATACTGAGACTGAGGCTGTACAGGATACCTTCATTATACACAAAACTGAACCGAGGCCAGACATGAAAGCTGAGAAAACCTTTGCTTGATGTGGCTAAAAGGACTCTGAACTACCAGTCCCTGCCCCATCCCATCAAACCCCACGGTCTTCACGGCTTTCACTATACACATCAGAGAAGCTCTCTGCCAACCTCTGGGTGTTAAGGGTACTAAAAGGAGAAATGTAATGTGCACCCTCTCTCTTTTGATCTCATCTAATGCTCTCCTTTAAATACCAAGGCATTAACAGATAAACCATGTGGAAATGGGTGAATAGATGAATCGCTTCGTCTACAGCATTACATGAGGGATTGGACTGGATTAAAATTTCATCATTTATCTTCCACAGTCCCCAAAATCCAGTGTTATTTTTACCATTGTACGTAAGCCAAGAGGATGTGCTTACAAGACTTAGACTTTTAGGCTGTGAAATCCATTTGTTTTATCCATTATACTTGTGAGATGTCTGATACAGGGCAAATGCACAACTAATATAGTAATTATTCAAGAAAAAAGTCCCTTGCCTAAGGAAGACTAGACTTGAAGCAAGCTATACTGTACATATTTTAATGGAAGCGTGTGTGTGTGTGTGTGTGTGTGTGTGTGTGTGTGTGTGTGTCTGTGTGTGAAATATGTAATAAGTGAGTGTCCCCAGGGCTTTACCAGGACAGAAGTGTAATCTGATTGGTTGATTGAGATATGTGATGTGCTCAACCTTGAACAAGGCCACCTGGGCTCTGGCTGGCCTCCATATCGTCTTCTCTCCCCTCACATTTGATCATATTAGAAGTGTGTTGGGGAGAGCATATTTAGTAAAGTCCTTCAGCCAGAATGAATTCCTCATTACATCCAAGCATGTGGACAGCATTTTCTCTGAATGAATATGGTGGAAATAAAGCCATAGGCATCGTGCTGCTGGGGGTCTGTGCAGATGTCCCAGATTTCTAAAAGGCACTCTCTGTATTGAGGGCAGAGATAACAGATGTTTCTGGATCTTTCAGCTCTTCTCTTTCAAATCTCCTCACAGACTAAAAGAAGTATGTCGACATTGTTATTCCTTAGGATGAAAGTAGATGAGAACAGAGGATTAAATCTTGGTACTCTGATGAGAAAACATCTTTTATGAAAAAAAATTATCATTGATAAAATAATTTGGAGAAAACCTACCATTTCAAGCATATTTCCTATAGAAAATCCACCCTGCAAATATAGATTTAAGATTTAGGATGGTGGTAAGAACCTGTATGTGAAAAGACTAAAAAAAAAAAGAACCTGTATGTGTAGACAGAAGTCTCAGCTCCATGCAAATATATAGCAAGAAACAGAGAAATCTACAGGTACCATTGGCTTTCATGTCTTTCTACCAGGGACCTTCATTTGGAGGTCATTTCCAGCTTCTGAAGCCCACTGATGAGCAGTTGCCAGGTGGGAAGACAGCAGCTTCTCTGTGGAAAGGGAACCAAGCGACTTCTGTTTCCTGTGGGATTCTATTCTATTCTCAGCACACGGAGTGCTGTGGTCAAATTCCCACTGGCTTTTCTTTTCAGAGCCATTCTTAAATTCCTGGGGGGGAATTGAACACTCCTCCACAGACATATGTCAGGGCCCCTTTCTTCCACCGAGTGGACTAATAACTGCTCTACCACAAAAAGGGCAAAGAAAAGATGGAGCACGTTGGTTTTTCATGGGAACAGCTCTTCTTGTCAGGAGCTGAGCTGTGGGGGAGGGCGGGCTGAGGTTAAGGGTCTCCTCTGCATTTCTATGTGCTTTCACTCCCCATTCATTCTGACTTAAGCCATCCTTTTCCTAAGAAAATTACTTCCAACTTCTAAAATTCACGAGAAATACTCCCAAGGAAAAGGAAGAGCCTTTCCCTCCTCACTGCGATTGCCTCTCAAGTTCTTTGTGGTTTCACAGCCCGAACGCTCAAGTCTGCAATTTGTCTTTTTGTCCACGCTAACTTCTAGTATTTTCAGAAATTGTATGTTTGAGGAAAGGCTCATGCATTTTTTAAGGTACTGACGAGGAGAAGAAGAAGAGTTATCCTGTCTGAAAATACTGCTTCTGGTGCTGTCACAGATGCGGTGACAAAGAAAGGGAGAAATCCTTTTTTCTTTTCATCCTGCCAAAGGACCAGCCCTAACTAGCAACCTTTATGAGTGTGTCAGTGAGTGACGTGGGTGTCCATGTACCCAGCCACTGAGTCTCCACAACTACTGGCTGGAAGGTCCTGAAGAAAGAGTCCCGTAGACTCTTTCTCAGCCCCTACTCTTGCCCCTTCACTGAGGGCTGGCAGATGGGACTAAAGAGAACCTGCTCTCAGACAGAAACCATCATCCCTGCCCTGTACTTTCTGCTACAATGTAAATATGAAAAGGGAGCTGGGAAGCTTACTCCATGCCTACAGGCATGCGAACCTGGGTTCCAGTATACAGAACTCATGGAGAACTTGGAATGGTTATTCGTATCTGTGTTCACAGCAGAGCCTCTGAGAGATGGGAGGTGGAGATGACCCCTGGAAACCCACACGTTAGTCTAGTCTTGGTGTATGTGATGCTGAGCAATGGAAAAGAGACCCTGTCTTAAAGTGCAAGAGGAGAACCAACACCCAGGGCTGACCTTTGACCCCCACATCTACACACACACACACACACACACACACACACACACACACACACACACACCCAGGCGTGCCCTCATTCATACTTGTGAATACACATACAAAAGTAGACATGTATACAGAACGCATGCATACTTCAAAAATAAAATACGAAGCATGCAACTGCTTGCTCAAAAAATGCCTCAGTTGCAGGTCTGCTTCCGAAAGGTTCCCGAAGTCACTATTTGCCACATGGATTCAGAGGCCTGGTTGAACTCCAGATTTTCACCAGATTTCTTACAAGGGGGTTAACTCAACTGGGAAATGAATTTGGAGAGCTCTCCTGTGCTAATTCAGCACGGGTGGCTGTCACAAAGGCACTCCCGTTCAACTTTTAATACGTGACCTAGAAATAAAACTCCCCATTAAGATATTTATCAATCTCACAACTCAGTAATGCAGCTCAGCAGTTAAAATAAGTACAAAATGTGTCCAAACCACTCATGAGTCATCGCCAATAAAAGAGTCCAGATGACATCGTTTTCCAAGTCAGCTACATTTGCAGTTGGGCTGATTTGCTACATCGACTTTCAACCATTCCACCTTGATTCTCTTAATAAGCTGATCTTTGGGTTTACAAGCTGCTGGTTTTTACAAAATATATGAAGTTAGAAGAAGCACTAGTTGGGAAAAGGGTGGGGGATTGGAGGGTTGGCCCGGGAATGAGAGACAGTGATGGAGTGTATATGGCAAACACCATGATGTGCAAACATAAAAATGTTGCAATAATAATAAAACCACTAGATATAATCAATAGACTGATAAAAATGAAATTCAAGAGATTCCTACATATTCAGAGTCCGTGTACAAGATAAGGGACATGGTACGTCTAGTGTTGGAGAAGCAGCAGCAGCAAGCTTTGCAAATGAAATGGAGCAAGCTTTCAACAGTTAGGAAAGGAAGACATATTCTGCAGTCACAAGGTGCAGTATAACACCTTGGTAGTAACAATACCTGTGCGGTTGATGTGTAGAGTCTTAAGAGTCTATCACTTAGGAAGGCGACTGAGGTACAGGGAAATACCATTTCAGTACAAAGTCAGCCCCCCCAGGATTTTAGTCATGCATGTGGACATGAGCACGAGGCAAGCAAGAGTCAACAGCTCACCCTGCAGCTGGGACAGCTGCATAGGCCAGAGAGATGCTGGCATGGGGGAAGGAAGAAAATGAAGCAATGTAGAACCAGTCAGGGTGTTAAGGCGGGTGTACACGCAATGCAGTGATATCTGCCCAAAGCCATGCCTTCCGCACAGATGCATGAAGAGAGCTTTGCAAGCATTTGTCTCAATAGTAAAGACAAGAACCTTTGAGAGGGAAACAGTGCACTTCTTCAGTCTTGGTGTAGTTTTCTGTATTTTGGATGCACGTGCATGGCATGCTTGGAAAAATTAGGGTTATTTCATAGGATAAAGCTATCAGTATGGGAAATATTCTCTTCCACCAGAGTCCTGTTGAATGAGCACCTCTATAGATTATGTGTCAAGTTCTGTGAAAACCGAAACGTTCACCAAGCTATGAAAGTTGAAGGTTCTGGTCCACAGTCACAGGGCAACAAGGGTGGGGTTTCTACTTCACACTCATAAAGCCACAAGGCTGATGGCTCTAAGCCACACTCACAGTGCCTGAGCACTGTTAGTAACAGCAAACAGATGACGCTTGTCATGGCCAGAAGGCTTAGACTTCTAGTCAGTGTGGATACCTAGATTATGAGTTTTGGTAAACGAAGTGACATCTATTCAGTTTACTCAATGGCTAGTATTCTTTAAAATTCAGCTCGAATGTAAGTGAACTTGCATGACATCACAAATTGAATTGCCAGGACTGACTTAAGTCTGAATACATACTGACTGGTAGACAAAAATGTTATTCGTGAGGGTGAAATAAATCGTAAAACTTAGTAAATGTTTTAAATTGTTAGAAAATACTTTGCAGGCTATTTTACACCAGGAAATACACTAATTTTTAAAGACTAAAAGAAGTCACTTCTTATTGACATTTTTATCCAATTTGGACAGTTTCCTTATCTAAATTTAGCAGTGTGGGTTTGTCGTACGTGCTGGTGGTGGTATCTATGGAGACACTTCCAGGCTAGTCTGCCAAGGACTCTGAATATGCTCACCTTCCCTATCCTTTTCTTTCCCCTCCTCTCTCTTCCTCATAGCTGCCTCCTCCCCATTTCCATAGATGACCTCGCTTCTATTTTCATGACAAATATGCATGAGCAACTTTATGCATCCCCATAAAACCGAAGACCCACGAATGAGAACAAGCATGTTATATTTGTTTCCCTGACTCCAGCTCATTTTACTTAATATGAGGATCTTGCGTCTGTTTTCCCGATATTTCAATGGTTTTGTTGGTCATAGTAGAATAAAGCTACACTATGTACATATACACGAAACACAATCTTATCCATACATGTACTGTTAGACATCCGGGTTGAACCTGGAACCTGGCTATTGTCAAGGAGGCTGCAATAAACAGATGTGTGCATAGCTCTATGGTGTGATGCCTTCGATTTGAACAATTCCCAGGTAGGAGATACAAACAGGCTTGGGGCTCAACATTTTATTATTCTTAGGTATATCTTCCAATTTGGAGATTTTAGCCGCTGGAACATATTGCAGAGTTAATGGCAGTCTTCTCCATCTGTCCAGTGGCAATGGTTGTACACCTCTATAATTATATGTGGCTCAGGCATGCATAGGCCCCTGACCTTATCTCTAGTATGCTTTGTTTGGAAGTCAAGAATAACTTGACCTGATCCCTCTGTTGATGTGAGTGCTGGCTAAAAGAATTGCTATAACAAAGGAGTGATAAGGGTGGCAGTTACTGTCATGGGACAGTCTGCCTCCCCTCAGTGTCAGCTTTAAATATCCACAGGATAGCCATAACCAGAGTAGAGAATGTACAGAATGACCAAATCCTAGAATTCACCCTCCCTTTAACATCAGTCTACAGCCCACTAGACACTGTCTGATTAATAATTAATTTGCATGGCTTTGCTAAAGCCAATCACGAGATGAACAGGACTGTATTGGGAGGATGAAGAGGTTCAAGAAAGAGAGGGTTGGCATAGCTTCTGCTTCTCTGAGTCAACCTCGTTGTGGAAGGCAGCTCATGCTATCCCCTTGAGGAAAAGAGTGGCTCTAGACTCAACCAATAAGGCAGTTCCAACTCTGTGCCAGGCAAGACTCTAGGAATACACTCATAAGAAAAGAGACCACATAAGTTTCTTGAGAGAGAGGTCAGTTACCTTCAAAAGATGGATACCTCAATAAGGAGTCACATGAGTTGTCTGTTAGTGTGGTGTAGTGTCCAGGAGGAGACAGGCAGCACAGGGAGCTGGGACAGAAGGGGCTGTGATGATGGAGGCACCTCAGGACATGTGAAAAGCAGAGATCTGTGGAAAGACTGCTCTGCCGTGAAATGGAAGAGGCATATTATTTCCTTCCGAAGGGATTGGGCATGGCCATGCCCAGGGAAGGAAAGGAAAGAAATCTCCCAGGGCCTGGAGTACAGGAACAACACAGAGTGGATGTTATATGAACTGTATTATGTAGTTCGGCTATAATGAACCTGGGTTTAGATGGACATGTCTCTGTGCATGAACACTGCAGTTCTTATAATTATGCTTGAGTTTCAGATTTCGAAGAAAAAAAGAAAGTTTGTGAACTAAACTTAAAAGGAGAAAAATGCTTTACCCTCAGGAATGTCTCAAAGTGGCAAAAAAAAAAAGCAAGAATGAAAAAGACAAAAGAAAAAAGTATCACTCTATTGCTGCAGTTGACAGTATACTTTTAATAACTCTGAACCGAAAATGCCACGCCAAAGCAGCATATTCAGTCCACCGTGCTCCTGACTATCAAATGTTTCTGAAGCTACGCTATACAACTGTTCTAAGACATATTCTTACAACACGATGTAGCAACTGCAAAGTGGACTGTAAGTTGTAAAGCAGAGTCAACAATTGGCAGACATTATCCACTTAAAATATTCTTTGGATAATTGTGAATTTGTCTCAAGTGTATACGTCTCTTACATATTAATGTATGAAGGCACCAGGCTCCAGATAAGCCTAATTAAAGAATAAGGAATATATTATCGTCTATTTAGATCATCATTAAAACCACTGTTCAGTCACAAGCTACGGGAGAAGTATGAAGCAACTCGACATAATTTCTTTTGTGGATTCTGTCATGATAGCAAACGCTTAGTGCTGATTACATTTCCAGGATGATGCTGAAATTAAGTGCTAAAATCACAACCAACCTGAGCCACACTTCCTCAAAACGAGCTGCTTTGGGCAATAACAAGTGTGGGATGCATTCTCAAAACGTCTGTGAGGAGCTGGATAATGACGTAATTAGCAGTCGACGGTGACAATTGTCAGTTTCAAACTACGGCCAACAGAAGTAAATTTGAAAATCTTCAACAAGGTAGGAATTGACTTAATGGACCCTCAACAGGTTCATCGAGCTGCTGTCTAGTTTCTCATATACTGTATCTTGAAAGTGACTATATTTATATTTACTGGGTGTAGTTGGATCAGTGGATCCCAAATCCAGAGGGAAACCCTTGAGAAGACTCGAGGAACTCATTTCAAATATGAACTCTATCATTTCAGTTCAGGCTGGTACTTGGTTATCTCCCAACATGCTCTGCCTTCCTTATGGAATACACACAAATTAAACACACAGACATATGAACACACATGTAAACAATACAGAAGAGGGAGGAGGGAGGGGAAGAGGAGATAGATGGGAGAGAGAGAGAGAGAGAGAGAGAGAGAGAGAGAGAGAGAGAGAGAGAGAGAGGCCTGCATACACAGAAACTGAGCAAATACTAGCACACACAAATATCAGTAAAACATTGCAGACAGGCAAGTCTGCCAAAAATAGACAACATATTGTTTGATGTTTGGTGTGATTTTGAATGGAAAGGTTCAAACTGAAAAGGGAACACAAGGATGAAAGTCTCCTTATAGATCTCATAGAAACTCCACAGAAACAGCAAGGCTGAAGTAAACAAATGTTAAGGGATATATAGATGATTAATAGACAGACAGACAGATGACAGATGCATACATAGATGATAGATAATAAACAGGTGGAAGATAGATAGATACACAGATACATAGATATATAGAAGGAAGATAGACAGACAGACAGACAGAAAATGATAAATAGATACAGATTCACTCTATCAGTTCTGTTCCTATAGAGAACCCAGACTAAAACACCCTTAAAGAAATTTGTCTATGTCAAAGATCTCCTACCACTTGAGAGACATGAAGGGCAGAGAGATATTTCAGCCACCCAAAGCCTTCTTTACATTACAGCAGTAAAATGGCAGTGAGAGACTCCATCAGGAGAGCAAAGCTGACAGGGCATTACCACTGTTAGAAAAAGGTACAAACCTCGGGACAAAGTGCACCATCAAGTAGAAGTCACACAACAGATTCATCCACATTTTAGGATAACGCCACACACTCAGAGTGAGACAGGAAGGAAATACAGCAATCATACTGTGGCCTCTCTGATTCTCTCAGTGCTCTTTCTAATTCCAGCTTAGCATCTAATGTAATGAACCCTGTATTTAGTTATCTGTTTAAATATCTGCTCCTGATCTTGAATGCCCAATGAGCACTATTCAGTTTGATTCAGTAGATTCATTCTTGAATCTACTGAAGTCAATTCCATCTGTACTTAGAAGATCTGGTACTCAGTGAGGGGACAGAAAGGCTAGATTGGTGACTTGCTGAAGAGAGACACCCACAATTTTTCCACTCAGTGTATCCATCTCTATTAAGCCCTATGCAAAGGTAAGTGGGGTTCTGTAATAAACAGGAAGTCTGCTGGCACGGTCACTCATTTGCATGCAGAGGACATGAGAATCTGGCAAAGGAGATGCTACCAATGCCCCCGAGAGCTAGATGACAAGGCCTCTCAGAATGCCCGGCTCAGAATTATTAATTAGCGCTCCTCAAGGATGGTTTGTTTGCACATCAGCTACACTGGTGTCCCATACATAATAAGACAGCCTGATTAGACTTACTCATTAATTAAGTGTCTTTGCTATGAATAAGCAGTGAGATCTCCCAGTCTGAGGGCGCCTCTGGCGTAGCGATGAGTATGCAGCTGTTGACACTCCCTTGACATGGTTTGACATCTTCATCAGTTAGCAGGAGCTCCCTCCCCGGGGACACCAGACGCAAGTCACAGGGACGAGACACTTTTGCAGCACTCAGCCCTTCAAGTTATGTCATAGGCAAATTTACAAATAATTTTAACTGAGAGTAAACAAAGAGGCACTTTGCTCCCACCTCTAATCTGTCACTTCTGAATGTGTGAGGCACCAGCATATTATGGGCAGACATGTTTGGACAAAAAAAATATTGTGCATTTACTTCAAGGAGAATATACAGGTCTATTATGCAGGTCTATATCATTTAGGGTCTGGGGAGGTGAATCAGTGGGTAAGAGCATTTGCTGCACAAGCATGAAGACCCCGGTTCGAATCCTTGTGAAATAGGCAGCCATTGTGCATGCCGGCAATCGTAGCATCAGGGCAGGTAGACAGGCAGACCCCGGAAGCACACTGGTCAGCAAACTTACACTCGCTGGCCAATTTCAGGCTTGGTGAGAGACCTGTCTCAAGGGACTAAAGCAGAGAATGGTAGAGCAGGTCACCTGACATCCTCGTGTGGCCTCTGACCATTTGTACAGCCATGTGTGTCTGCACACAAGCACACATGCACCATGCACACAAGTAAAAGTATCATATTTCTTTAAAAATGATTTAAAGTTCAGTTATAAACCTTTCCAAATGCTCTTGCAACCAATGAAGAAACCTGATATATTTTGTGCCTGCACCACTTGAGACATCGAGCGTTCCCAAGTTTCCCTCTGCCTAGCTGCCTGCAGAAGGGCTTTCTAGACTGAAGAATATGCACAAAATTTTTTAAAAAAAGTTTTCTTTTTCTATGAATCTTGGTTACTCATAGTTTGGTTAAAGTCTAAGAAAATCAGGGTAATTTCCATGAACTGAAAAATTCTCAACATTTTCCTAGCAGTTGCTGTGGAACCTTCCTTCCCTTGGCTATAAAATGGGACATGGAATTCATTGTATGTCAAATAAAGCCTAACTCCCAGAGTGGCTCTGTATTGCATGTTTTGTCACACACCAGAATGAAATTGTAACAGTGGACGACGTTAAGCAGTTTGGAGATATTTATAATACTTACCCTCTCCCTGTACCCCCAAAATAAAGAAAAGGTGAAAACTGAAAAGCTTGGTTGTGTCTCTTTGCTGTTCTGAATAATGTAACCAAAAACCGGTTACACTCTTCTACGACCAAAGCCCCAGGATCAAGGAGCATCAGGTGTAGTGTCTTGAGGAGTCCTTCCATACCTAAGCTCTCACTGTGCCCTACAAGGTGAGAAGGACAGGGGCTATCCCAGCCTCTTTTGTAACAGTTCTAAGACACTTGAAACCCCAATCCCCCGTAACAGCCCCATTGTTCAATATTGTCACCCTGGGAGTTGGAAGTTTGACGTGGGAATCTCGGAAGGGCACATGAGAGCTTGGACTGTGACAGTAATCTATGCTTTTCTCAAACCGAAGCTCCCCGAGTTCAGAGATGCTCTTTAGTCAAGGGCAGGACTTCCTCTTAGGACCTGCCCAAATCAGTACCCATCTGCTGGCACATTGTGAAATTGGGCAGGAAGCAAGCAAACTAGATCAACAAATCCTTTTGAGGAACAACAGGATGTGTACTTGCCGTGAGTACTAAGGAACTCAACTGTATGTAGAAGCTTTGCGTGTGCTTTGTTTGTGCTGAGATCCTTTGGTAAGACCTCATAGCTTGTGGTTATCTTACTGGAATCAAGCTTGAAAAGTGTGAATTGATGTATGAGGTCACGGTATCCTTATCCTTCACCCCAACAGGGTCCCAGGCATAGAATCAGTTAAACAGGCTTACCAGATCTAACCATCAACTGCCACTTCTGTGAACTCTCGGGAACACAGTGCTATTTTTTTGTCAATCACTTAACCCATTGGCAGGTAAAAGGGGGTGTGGACAAAATTCTGTGAGCATCGCTAGTCAGTCTCTGAGCATCTAAAGTCTCCCATGCACATCCTGACTCAGCTCCTCCCCATCTCCTCCTCCTTTGCTGTCCTGTACCCCCATGTCATTTGCTCTTCCTGTGAAGCGACCAGAGTTATTCAGCCTTCTGCATGAGACACTAAAATTTATCTCTTCAGTTTGGTGAACTAATCAAGAAACCAGAGTTTTAGAAAGGGAAACTCCAATCTGTAGATACCAAGTATCCAAAGACCAGACCCTGAGATGGGAATGAATACAGCCCAGAAGATGTCCCCGATCTGTTTGCACTGATGGACTCCCTGGCCCTTCTTCACCCCCAGTGACCAATAACCTCAGACACTAAAGTTGCCTGCTCTCCTAAACACAGACAGCCTCTGGATTGCCCTCTGAGGCATTGGCTCAGAAATGTGCCCACTAGTTTTATTACACTCTACCATTTTTAACCTGCAGATTTCCCATCTCTCTCGGATGGATGAGAAGAACTTGAGAGCACACCAGAGTCAGTTTGTGATCTCCTCTTTCAGTGGCATAGTTTCTCCAAGAAGCCTGTGGAGACCACAACATGAGATGCTCTCTCCCACCACTTAGTGTGGATTCGCACTTCACATCCCGGAATAGAGGAAGAACAGAGAGGCCAGTGTCAGTTGGCCCAATCCTTCCTTGGTTCTCCTGCCGTTTATATCCCTGAGCATGAAAAGCTTCTTTTGAAGTCAGAACTGCGGGCATCCAGCATGAAGAAATTTGTCAAGAGAATTGAATTCAGAGAGATTAAAATGTGGAGTTTTAATATAGCTGTTGCTGACACATGTCAAGGAGATAAAAGGGATATTCTGGATTCTAAGAACAGTGTCAAGACTATAAAGTATTACTTTAAAAATATATATTATTTTGATTGAAATTTGTGGGGGAAAATCAATATAATCAAGCACTCTAGTAAATGGATGTATTGAAAGGATGCCTTTGGCCCTACAGTGGTCATTTTTTAAAGGAAAATAAAAGCTTCTGCTAAAGGCATTCTTCTATTTTCTAACAGGCAATACTTCTAAGTGTACTTAACCTAGAGAGTTTTCCTTCTCCTTTTTTTTCTGAATCTTTTCTCACTCAAACAATGTTATTAACCCTAAATGAAGCTAGAAAGTTAGTCCATTACTAACTTAGCTGCAATAGGATATCGAGGTCTAAAGGTTTCTGTAAATAGAAATTCGGAAGTGGAAGTTAATCTATCTCCACAAAGGAACAGCCATGATAATACTTCACCTCTCTAAAGAAAGAAAGGGTGAAATTTTCAGAGTCACTTCAGCATTTAACCTTTCTTTACAAAATGTCCCCATGTTCAGCTCCCTTGACTGCACGTACAAATGTTTTTCTCATTGAGTAAAACACCTTCAGTAAAATTCTAGAAAATGGGTTTCAAATCCCATTGCACATTTCAAATTTAAAATAACTCAGAGATATTTCCATGATGCTCTTTCTGAATTTTCAGGGTCCTCTAACTATAAGGCAAGTTTACTACTTGATAAAAGAGTTTAACATTGTAAAGAATTTATCATACATCATCATCATCAAAGAAGTAACATGTTTCTATTGCTTCATCAATGCCTTATTTCATAAATTATGAATGCTACATAGGAATGTGGAGTTGATGCACTATTTGAATTAGTCTTAGGTTGAGGTAGAACAAACTCTGAAGGAAAGCCAGGAAATGATTTCAGGGAAAGGTAATAGAGTGCAGATAGATACTAAAGTACCTATGAGGTAATTGGGAGATCGATGACAATCCACTGGTCTTGTCTAAGTATCTGAGAAGCCATATAGGCTCCACAAGAGCACTTGGGGGCTTTGTGAAAACTGAGATCACAGGAAGGGCTTGGGGGAGCATCAAATAACTGGGAGCATAAGAGGACATATGTCCCTAAGTACATGGTTCCAGCTGGCATGGATAGAGGGAGAAAAACAAGGGGACCCAGAAAGGAAAACTGTCAAGTGGGAAGATAAGGGAGGTCAGATAAGTTGGCAGATGGAGAATAACCACAGAAGTTGAGAACATCATGACACATGACTTGGTGAACCACAAAAGTTAAGAACATCATGGATTATGACCTAGTGAAAGCTAAAAGCTATTCCTATAACATCACCAATCACTTTAATAGGCTTCTAGCTAGGCTAACGAGGAATGGGGAGAGGTGCATAAAGAAACAATACCAGAAATGAAAAAGGGAGCCATCACTACAGGTCTATGGACAGTTGATGGGTAATAAATGAATATAAGGAACAACCTTATAACCACATTTCATAACTTTGATAAAATGGACTGAAACTTGAAAGATCCATGCTTCACCAAAACAGTGGTCTGGTCACCAGGTATTTTCCCTCTGGTTTTTGCTTAACTCTGTTCTGGATTCTCATCTCCACTCTACGTTTAAACAATCCTCTAACATTTAACTCCCTGTCTACTCCTTAGTGAGATACAGTTATAAGTTTCTCAAACTACTTTCCCCTAATTTCCACTCTTAGCATCCTCCTCTCTAAATTTATGTCTCATTTATCTAACAAAAAATTTAAAAAATTTTTATGGGGATAATTTAGTAGTTCTTCTTAATCCAAACTCTGGGCTTGGGTTTACGATTCTAATCTTTTGAAGAATTTTTTGACCAGCTGATCTACTGCTATCCCAACCAGGCTACCAAGTGAGTCCATTCTGTTCAGCTGGCCCTACTGATGCCAAAATTCACTTTAATGTATCATTGTGCTCTATCTGGAAGATCTAAGTGACAGATAATGTTATGCTTGTTTTTACTTAGATTTTAATTCCTGGGCACTTCCAACATTCCAAAATGGGGCACTTGCACCCATTTTGCCTCCATTACTTCTGATTAGCAATTTTCTTTGTGGCTTTCCCTGCATGATTTTACCATGCATACAACCTGAACCTTAAGCAGATTTTTCAGAAACTAAAGTTGATTTAGCATGACTGGGATTTACCCACCAGCTTTCCTTTACTCTAAATCATATTCAGACTTCTGATCTGACTTCTTCTGTACGTATTTATTTCAATCTAAGGATTAGCCTCAAGATTTAACCTTGATCCTCCGTTTTCTATGCCACTCATAAATAATAGAGTTTATTTTATGTACCATGCTTCCAAATGAAACTAATGGGATACAAGAGGAATGTGTCAAAACTGTAGTCCAATGCCATTTGTAAAAATGGCACATCCTACTGACCTAAATGCACCAGTGCCTTGATTCTAGTGACCAAGCAGTCAGCAATTTTGTCCTTCACATACATAGTAATGACAGGTTAGTGCTTATGAACAATGAACTGTTTTAATCACTTCCTTCTTCGTAACCCGAGAGTCAGTGATTTTTATTTTCTCAGAGGTAATCAAGGAGAGTTAAAAATAATGTACCTGCATTCCAAATAATATTTAAACCCCATTTCATCACAAAAAATGTTGTTCTTGTCATAACTGACTGTCAATTCTTACTTAGTACCCATCTCTCAAGGTGATGTGTTTATGACTTAGGAGAGTTAAAAAAAAGACAGAGTGAATCACTTGGTTGGTTTGTCTCCATTTCCTGAAGCTCCGGAAGGCCAATTAACACACTCCAGCCTCAGCAGAGTGCACGGATGCTATGCTCTGATAACGCTCCTCCAGCCAAGACTACAGGTGTTGTCTGGTGTCCCTTTGCCATCAGTCATAAGCTCCCTTTATGCCCAACTGCATACATCTCCATTTTTCTCTCTTCCTATGTGGCAAAGTGGGTTCTGCCACCACCACTACTCTGAAGGAATAACTAATTCTAGTGCATTTCCTTACATAGTCTCCACACCTTTTAAAACTTTTCTCCTTATTAAATACCTTCTAATACCAAATCAAACAGGTCCATGTGCTTCCTGTGAAGATCGGGGGTGAGGTGTGTTAACCATTCAGTGTCCCATGATCTGTCTTGTATAGTTTAGTTACATTTTATCAATATGCATTACCCTTTGGTGAGTAGAGATCTAGTTGGAGTCTCTATTTCTGTTATAAACACCATGACCAAAGGCAGCCTGGGGAGAAAGGGGTGCATTTCAGGTCATAAGTTCCAGTTCATCTTTGAGGGAACCCAAGGCAGGAATCTAAAACAGAGACCACACCTGCTCACTGGTTTGATCCCTGTGGTTCACACTCACCGTTTTATATAACTTAAGACCACCTATTAAGGGTGGTGCCACCCACAGTTGGTTGGGTAAACAACATTCATTAACAATCAAGAATGGCCTACAGACTTGCCTCAGACCACTTGAGGTTCCATTTTCCCAGGAGACTATGGTTTGTGTCAAGTTTACAATAGCACTAACAATCTTTTCTCCAAGAAAATAAGAGCAAACTCATGCACTTAGGATGTGATAGGTGCAAGATCATAAAAATCAATGCCTACCTAGACAAAATAGAGAATGTAATAAATGAACTACAGAGTAACCTTTCCATATACTAGAGAAAGTTACCAAACGTGTAGTGAACTCACATTAAACGTGTACGGACTGATAAATGAATACAAGAGAAAATTGCTAATGCAGTGAGTGAGACAAAAATACAAATGGATTTAACATTTATAAATGTTAAACATGCATCTTATGAAAAGAAATACAGATTAAGACCTCAATTATATATTATGTTGTTTTTACAAATTGAGTTTTTAAAAGTTTTTTTTTTAAAGCAAGACAGTGTGTTCTGCCAATGCCTGCATCAGGTGACCTGTATCTTCATGCATAATTGACAGGAATATGAATTGGTACAACCCCTTTGGAGCAAAATTTCATAATACCTAACAAATAACAAATATGTTCCCCTTCCCAGCAAGTCTACTTTTCCAGCTACATCTACAGACACAAATGAGGATGCTGGCCACATGCTAGCTCCGTAGTCAAGCACATCAGCTTTGTAGCCCACAGACCATCTGACTGAACATCAGTAAAGATGGCCAGAAAATCGTCTCTCCTAACCCTTAGTGGTTCCGGTGTGTCCTAAGGCTCATCCCTCTATATGTGGCTTATCCTGACCCTGCAGTCTGCAGATGGAGCCCTAGCCCCAAGCTGGCAGACTCACATTAGCTCTGGTTCTTGTGAACCCTTCTGCCTCAGCTCTCAGTCCAGGATCGTTCACTCAGAGCAGCCTTATCCATAAGCAACTCCTAACTGATACATTTGCATACCTGACCATGAAATAATGAGGTGGAGATGGGGATGTTGCTCAGTGGGTAAACGTTCTTTTGGCCAAACCTGATAATCTTAATTGAATCCCAGAATTCTCATCCTTCTAGTTGTCCGCTGACCTCCATGTAGCATGCTACCAACATCCATGTGCCTCCCCACTGCACAAAATGAGTCAATAATGTTTAAGAAATAATAACTTGGTTTTTATATGATTATAAAGCAATGCCCCGGATTATCGTATGCAAAGAAGTGAGGTTCAGAAACCGCATGTAACACATTGTTGTCGGGGTCATAAAGGAAAAGAGAGGAATGGAATACAGTCACACCGGATCCTATTCCCCATGCATGCCTCTCCTCCTATGGCTGCAAGAAGATCACTGAGAAATCCTGTATGTGAAGAATGTCAGCAATGAACAGGACGGGAGTATGCCTTTATGCAGTGTCCTGCTCTCCTTTCCCTGGTTGTGAGAAAGCACCCCAACAAAAGGCAATTTAAGAGAGAGTTTCTTACAGCTCACACAGTTCACGGTCCATCATAGCAAGGAAGTCAAGGCAGCAGTAAGAACAGAAGAGTTAGTCACACGCACCGGAAAGGGCAGAGGGGAATGAACGCTTGCATTTAATCATGCTCAGCTCAGCTGACCTGTCTTACACAGTTCAGGGCCTTGTGCTAAGGTGACATAGCCTTCAGTGGATGAGTCTTCCTGCATAGCTCGACAGCCTCGCTGACCAATCTACATCAATCCAATGTAGCTCATCCTTCCCTGGTGTCATTTTCCCAGGTTACTCTTAGTTGTGTGAATTGGTAAATTGACAATTAACCCTAATTCACACACAATATCTATACTGTTTGGGGTTTCTTTTTTCATGTGTTTGCGTTAATTATTTTTTTGTTTTGCTTTTGGTGTTTTGCCCATGTATGCATGTGTAGTGTCTGTGTGTATGTGTGTGTATATGCATGTTTGCATAAGTGTGGGCACATATGTGTGTGCGTGTGAAAATACAGAGTTGAGGTAGGTGGTTTGCCCAATTACTCTACACTTTACTGAGTAAAAGAGGAATTCACTTTCACTGAACCCCAATCCCCCCAGTTTTGGATTCTCTACCTAGGCAACTTACCTGCAGGTCTGTCTTCGTCTCTCAAGTGCTGGGATTTCAGGTGGTCACCATGCCTGCCTAGCTTTTATGTGAGTTCTGGACATCTGAATTGTAGCCCTCGTGTGTGTTTCACCAGTCCTTTACCCACTTAGCAACTCTCAGCTTTGGAGTTCTTAAGTAATGATAACAGCACCTTAGGAGTAAAAGGCTTATGAAACCTCCTACACACATCTCCTCAGCATAAGGGGCTCTCACAAGATTATGAACCTCCTCAACACGTGTCACACACATTCCATGTAGGAGCGTCCATGATTCCCTTGTTTATGAGAGAGGGTCATGCTAAGGAAGCAATGCACACAGGAACAATGCAGGTGGAGTCATGCAGTGCTGTCATTCTGGGGTCAAAGGGCACACTCAAAGTCAGAGGTCACTGCAGACACAGGTTAAGTAGCTGCAACGGAAAGGAAGAAGATGCTCAAAAGCTTGTTTTGAGATTTAAAAAAAAATAACATCTCAAAAAGTGACAAGGGTGCAGGTGAAAGGAAATGATTCTGTGCCAATCAGCCTTGTGTGAGTGATCATGTCTTTCCATCGCAAGGCTGAAAATACCTGCCAGTGACAGAAATATCAGACGCTAAGTTCTGATTTGTTGGTGGCTAAAGATGCAGGGGATGTGTCAGTGTTGCTAAGTGGTATGACTATTTGACATGTGCTGTGGTCTCGATGTGTCCTGCAAGGTTCATGTGCCTGGAATTCCATCCCCAGCACAGAGATGTGTTGAAAGGAACATGTAAAAGGTGGGCCACTGGTGGGAAACCTTGAAAAGAACATAAGGAAGTGATGGATCATGGCTACGTGTTCCCACCACCATGGGCTCCGGTCATGCCTTCCCTGTTGTGATGGATGCTAGCTTATAAAAGTGATTCCAGTTAAATCTTTCTTCATCTCTCAGGTGAGTCTCTCAGGTGTTCTGTCACAGCCAGGAGGAGGGGACTGTGCGCTTCTTCCTACTGTTTGCGCCAGGGACCTCCTGGCAATGTGGTGCCTTCATTGGGGAAGGGCACAGCAAGAAGACTGTCACCAAATGTGACCTGTGTGTAGATCATGGACCTTCCAGCCCAATATGCTCCTAACATTTATAAATTACTCAGCCTGTGGTTTTCTATTACAACAACACAAAATAGCCTAGAACACACACTCTGGTATCCCCCTCCCCTTTCCCCCTCCTCCTCCCCCTCTCTCCTCTACTCAGCCTGAGCCTGTGGGTGTATGTATGTGTGTGTCAGAGACAGAGAGACGGGGAGAGAGAGAGAGAGAGAGAGAGAGAGAGAGAGAGAGAGAGAGAGAGAGAGAGAGAGAGAGAGGAGAAGAGAGGGAGAGAGTGTGTTAAGGATTTAGGAATATATTTTTATGTGAAAGAATAATCAGAGTTTCCTCTAAAGTCACAGAAAAGATAGGCAATCTAGTTTAATATAAACTAGCAAATGTGTTTATGGCAGCTTATAAATTTGGGGAGATATTCACACATAAATGTAAGATATTTCAGTGAAAAACAACTTTAAAAAAGCAATGCCTGGAACAAGGCATATTTTTAGCTAACTGACTGTAGGGATTAAAGTCACACATTATGATGTGTGCACAGGTTAGGGGAGGCTCTGTCCACCTATACATTTGCTACCCAGACAACATCCCACTGTATCCAAAAGGCTTCCTCTGTTATTCCGGGGGAGTTGTAGCAACATGATACCTTACAGAACAGTCTTTCCTTGGTTCTACCACTGAGAGGGCTGGATGCCATATTTGAAGGGTAATGATCCAAAAGCCACCTTGGGAAGAGAAAGTCAAACAGGAAGAGCTATGCCAGAAATGTAAATTCACAGCCTCCTAGGTAACCAGCCCAGTGGCCTCTGCCTCAAGGCTGCCTGCCACTCTGATCTTACCCACAGTTGAACACAAGGAAGCAAGATGAGTCGGAGTAATATTCAAGACTGGAGACACAGTTGATCATAAATGTTCTCTGAAAGACAACCATACACAGAGGATCTACTTTCCTAGCCATAGGAATAGAATTATACCTCACAATGCAATCAGGAAACACCAGACTCCTGCTAGAATATAAAATCTCCTAATTTAAACAATAGTTGAGGCATCATCTGGACACCACCCCCCTTTCAGAGTCTATGTCTTTCCCACGATTGTGAGGGCAAGCTGTCAGCCACCCCATTTGCTGGAAAGGGTTGCTCTGCTTCAAATATTCATTGTTGTGTAGCACTTGGAAACAGGCAAGAGGCTCTGGTGAAGGCTACCCCTGTCCTTCTGTCACCTGCCCTGTGGTGAGGCCTCCCTATCTCCCATCAGTCAGGAATGGCACAGTTAGGATTATCGCCAGGCATTTACTGACCGCCATCTTCCCTGTGGCTTATAAATGTTTTTTACAAATGGATTACAAACAGCACAGATACGGATCAGTTCACACAGCAGAGTGTGCACAGTGACCTCCAGGGGAAATGGAAACCTGTCTATAAATCAGGGCAGCAGAGAACTAGGGTGAAGAGCGGCTGTGCATAAGCAATGGTGTTATTTGTTTGAAGCATGGAGCGTTAGGTGAGCAAAGGACAGTTACCTACTGAGCCAGCGCTACCTCGGGCACTGAAGCCTAAGTAATAATTGGCATCTACATGGTGGAGCTTTGCAGGGTCTCATGAACACTTTATCCATCTCACGCGGGGAGAGAGACCACACTGTAACTGGGGCTCCCCCATCTCTGGGAGCTGCCAGTGGTGTGACCATAGCCTCAGGCCACCCAGCTAAATGACTTATGATGCTCATGCATCCATGAAAGCCAAGCAGTTGCACCTTGGTGTCCTCCCCTACAAAGCCATTAGTGACAATGTGTTTCTGTGTGAGTGTTGCATAATACGGTTCAGTGTGTTTCCGTATAGAGCCTTATCAAGCTCCTGATCCCTGAGACGTCTCCCAGATGTGCTCAGCTTGGAGTAGATTTGCTGCAATGCTCAAATTAATCTACGCCAGCATCTGGAGATGTGCTCTGCTGAGCCTCCCCTGTATCCCAGGCCCCCCGATGTCCCTGAAGCAGTGTTGAGGGGGAGCCAACCATCTCCCATCTGTCTAATTTGTTGTGGTTGTAGAGATAAATAATCCGTCTCGTTCGTATTAGGCTTGGCTACCAGGAATAGATGTCCTCCGGACGGTTTTGAGAGAAGCCAGTTTTCAAATGAGACTCATACTTGATACTTACTCTATTCACTCTGTCTGTGGAGAGCTTTCCCTCTATGGCATTTAGTGGACTTTATGGCAAAACTCAGAGGTTTCAAAGCATGTCAACAATGGCAGCAGGACTTAGTGAGTCACACACAGGAAGTGAATTTGCACAGCCCGCTCTCCACATTTGTAGGTTCCACAGGCGCAGGTGCAGCCCTACTGTAGGTCAGAAAGAGTTTTCAGCAATAGGTCTGTATGGATCAGATGCAATTTATAAATGGTCTTTCCTCTGCTGGTGCTTCCTTCATAATATAAGTACTTATACATCAGTGTAAAGTAAGCCAAGAATGTGTGTGTGTGTATATATATATATATATATATATATATATATATATATATATATGTGTGTGTGTGTGTGTGTGTGTATAAATGTGTGTGTGTGTATATATATATATATATGAAGACTTTTATGTTTTGTGTCCTTGGGGATCCTAGAAGGAGTCTTATATGAGTGCTAGGGGAGAGTCTATCATTACAAAGAATATTTAGAAAGTTCTAAAAGTATCCAGAGCTCCCAGCAACTTACAAAAGATAACACAATGCCTGTAAAGTCTTGGTGTCCCATTTATGCTGAGTCCGTCTGTCTAGGGTAAGGCCTGGAACTCTACAGTTCCAGGAAGTAATAAGGTTTTGCTGCCTTGCAGGTCGAAGGACCACACCTACACTGCAAAATGCTAGAGTTACTTATACCTCACCAGTCCCCAGCCCGAGAGCTTCTCTCATCCAACAGATTTGTGTGGACAGAATTCCTCTCAGTCCATAACTAGAGGCAACCAGAAAAGAATCATTCTCAGGATGTCACTGCTAAAGCAACATGGGGATAAAATGTCTCACTACAAAATTCCGGAAGAATAGCGTGTCTAGGACAAGAGACTAACAGTGTCTCTCCTTCATGCCTGTCTTCTGCTTTACTCACATTTCTTCACCCCAAACAGAGAACAGAGCTAGACCTTCTACAGCTCGAAACCTACTTCTGATTTTAGCAGCAACTAAGGAGCAAAATTCAAAAATAAGCAGAGACCTTAAGGACCCAGGTTGGGATTCCCAGGGGAAGAAGGCCATTGTCAGTCAACGATGGCAAGTGCCAGGCAGGGAGAGCCACGGGGCACACGAATGAGATATAAATGCACACAGGTCAGTGTGCAGGGAGAGGGCACCAGGAAAGCGGCAGCTGTTGGTTAATCAGACACAGCACGAGGCAAGAGCGCTAGCATTGGCTTTCCCAGAAATGCGTTCCGAAGTTACACTTGGACCTATTTGTAGTGAAGTGACAGAGAAAGGGAGTGGGAGGCAGCCGTGAAGAAAGGAGCCCCAACCTGAGAGTACAGATGATCCATGTCCACCCTGATAGCTTCTTCAGTCTTCCACTGAGGCTTATGTTAGCAGAAGATGCTGCCGCACGCGAGTCAGGTAGTTATGATCAAACTGCTCAAATAGTGGGAGGTTAGGACTTTGTAAAGATATGCCAGTACCCTGCAGGCTTGGCAGGGGTCTCAGCAAACCCATGGCAGGAATGAATTCACTTCTCTATTTTACATCACACAGGGATCTTGCTGATGGGCAGCAGTGTGCTGAATAGTGGGGAAGGAAGCCCTGTCAGGGATGGGGTAGGTATGTGACTTCTCTCTATTCTCTAACTGTGGAGCTGATAGAATGCAGCAGGCGCTAGACATATTGCCTACATGAATAGAGAATAGTAGTCAGCATTGTTTACCTTATAGCAGGTGCTTTGCTAAACAGCTTTGTGTGAATTATCCAGAGGAAAAACCATAGGTGGGTACAAAAGAAGTCATCATTCCTGCTGGGAAGTCTTACCTCACTGCTCACAGCCCAGTAGGACATTTCCTACATAGATTTTGTTTGCAACATTCATAGACACAGCTTTCCAGAGAGAAGTGTGATGGACTGCCAAGGGTGTTGAGTATATTCTGAGTACCCTCTTGGACTTTTTGGGGGGGAGGGGGTTGTGGATGGGGTGCTTGTTTCTGAAAATGAGCATCATGACCTCCTAGAAGCTAAGTACAGAAAGGGCTACAGGGTGTGTGTTCTTTGAGGCAACTCTATTTCCTGGTTATGACTTGACTAAGAAACAGAAGTGAGACAAGTGTGGCTCAGTTGCATTGCTTCAAGGTGTAGCTTGAGAACTTAGGTTGGGATGTATAGACGTTCCTGAAGAAAGGTCATCTTCCATTGACCTGACCGCAATGTTGGCTAACTGATTAGAACTTTAATTGGGAGAAATTGGAATTTTTTTTTAGATACAGAACCAGATTGTCATGGATCATCTTTAGCCACCTTGATAGCCATTTATTAGCTATCTCTATATGGAACCTATTAGGTAAGTCCTCTGGAATGTAAAATCCTATTTTCTACCAATCCATTGGCTAGGAATGCCATCAGAATATATGAATCCTTTGCAGAAATTCCCCTGCTTTGTCTTCATCTGTCTACCTAGTGTTTTCACCTTTTTATTGCAAACGTGTCTTGCTTTATAATTTTCTCTCTTCTGTTACTATCAAACTATATGAAACTGTTACGTTGAAACCACTGTTATGTGGTGTTTGGGGTAACCTGAATCTGTGCTTTCAGGCTATGGTCATTCATGTTTGGTGCTAGAATAAAGAACCTATTATCTCCTTTGAGGCAAGAGCTGTGCTCACACGGTGACAATGACCTATCTCTATAAAAGATGTATATGTATGCTCATGTACATACGTTCAAACAAGATGTCAGTTCCTACGTATCTACCATCAGCTTTCGCTATCTTAGTGCAAGGCTCTTATAGTTTCTTCCTTGGCTTTGTTGAGTCTGCTGATTCATGCATCATCAAGAAGAGGCTGAGAGGGCCAGCTAATCGGAATACAACCCTCAGACAAGAAATCACAGAGATAACTAAACAGCCCTATAGCCTGTGTGGAAGAGCAAAAATAGCCCGAAATATTTTCTTAATGGCTAGAGATGGAGTAGCCCAAGCTCCCCCCTTCCATGATAGAGCTAACTAGAGGGTGATAGCCAGTTCTTCTACCATAATTTACTTTGCTTAGATTCAAAATTGTTGGGTGAAGTCCCAAGATTCCCCTGGAGGGACTTTGCAGCTCAACAGAAAAAGCCATTTGCTTTACTCTGTCTCATGCAGGCATCCTGTAGGACAGCTTCCAGAGAGCCTTGCTCAGGGCAACAGCTAATGACTTCACTCCCCAGGTGTCTGCTCAGAAATGCTTTCCCCGGGATGTCTTGCAAAAAGCTCACAGCCTTGTTCTTGGAAAGGCCTCATTTGTGATCATTAAAGCCGCAGGCATTTTCCTATGAGGAGGTGTGTGTGACGCAGGGATGGGACTCCCAAGTTTAGTAAACAAAACATAATGTCCTTGTGTGATGATAATCACCTTTGCTCACACACACAGAAATTAGACTTTTAGGGGGAGATCAAAGAGTTTCTTTAGTCATCCTGCCAAGTTGGGTCTTTGATGCCTGCAGCTCCTTGTGGTTCTGGGAAAGAGGCAGTTAGTTTTTCCAAGGAAAGTAGTTCTAGGGGAAATCTCTTTGCTTTTCTAAAAGAGAGTTGGAGGATTACTTCTGGTTCTGAAACACAGGAAGATGAAGAATAGTGGCATCATCTATAGGCAATGGAAACCCCAGAGAGGCAAGAACAATGAAGAATCTGGGGTTAAATTCCAGAAAAGATGGACTTGGAGAGCAAAGGGCTCGCTTAGTTTTGTTCTTGGCTCTTTATTGTTTTGGTTTAACTCTACAGTTCGAAATCACAGTCAGTTCTTGTTCATCTGAAGACAAGCTCCCTGAAGTTAACCCTGAGTACTCGTTCCAGAATATGGTAGAATAGGGATAGCTCTGAGTTTCGTGCATGGTATTTCTAGGATAACATCTACTAACTGGTTTTCTGTCTCATTCTGTGACCCCCCCCCATGAAGTCTTAAACAGGCCTGAGTCCTTGTCTTTACTAAAAAATTACGACTGTTATTTTTCTGAATGTCTCTGGATCAGCTTTCTCATCAGCCTACCATACAGGTGGGAAAGAAGGAAAGGAAGGCACAATGGAGAGAAGAGAGGGAGGGAGGGAGGGAAGAAAAGGGGGGATGAAACGTCCTTAAATTATGTAACTGTCATCTTCCTCTGACAGACAAATTAATCTATCACAGTATTATTCTCTGTGATCAGATTTGACCCGGAGTCCTCATCCTGGAGGTTGAATTTATGAAATATTGAAATAAAACTTAATTGTCTTCCTTTGTTAAATATCCTCAAATTCTCAATAGATTTATTGAAGAATTAACTGCTGGTGGTTTCTCCTGCTCTATTTAAAATCGTGGTTTCTTTTCAAGGGCTGATTCTACCCTGAGGGTTGGTGACCAAACAAACTTATCTGTTTAAGTTATTTTTCACACCAGACACTCTCTGAGTTGGTATGATCCTATGACTTAAAATCAACTTCTTTTTTGCTTATTCAAAAATTTTTGGTTAAATCTATGATTTCAATCAGTGTTTTTTGATTATCAATAATGGCTTAGTGTTTTACCAGTATTTAATTCATAATTTCTGAAGGATCTAGAAAACAAAGTTTGGAATCTGGATTCTTAGAAGAGAATCTAAAAAAGTATAATAAAGAGTATGGAAATGAAGTCTGCCTGGGGCTGGTAACAGGCATCATGCTAGAACAGACAGGAAGCCATTGACAGCCACATAAAAAGGTTGGGATGTGAAGTAGAGTCCTATGGTTTGACTCAATGCCTACAAAGGCCCACAAACCAGGATTTTTCCTCTTGTGGCTGAGTTAAATTGAGCTTTATCAGCAGATACAGAAAAAAAAAATAACCTCTAATCTCTGAGATTCACCCTTACCAAGTCTGCTCCAAGATTCCTACTATGAGATAATACTATTCATCATCTCTCCTTCAGGTCACTGCTACCATACTCAGAGGCACTCTGGTCTCCCTCACTGAAGAAACTCTTAGTTTTGCATCAATCCACTAGCACAGTCTACCTTAACTCAGGAAAATCTGACATTATTTTGATGACTCTTCCTGTAGCCTAGCCGCTCCTTTGTGACCTGGGCTCTTCTGCAATTATCTCCTGAAGTGGTCCTTTGATCACTTCCCTCCCATTGCCAAGCCCCACGCATATCATCACAGTAACATCAACCACTTTGCTATCTAAATCTCAAGCAATTGGTTTATACACCCACCTCTAAGTTCTTCAAATCAGTCTCTTCAGGAGACAGGGTTATGGCTGTTTTGTTTCTTCTCACTGACCAAACTTACCAGTGTGTCTTTTAATGGGTTTTTAATTTTCCTAGCATCCTTGACTTATTGCTTATACAGTTCTATGTCTATAGGTGATTATTAAAATCACTCCACTGGATTCCTTTGTAATTTCCTTTTTGTCTCCAGGTTGCTATAAGGCCTAACTGCTCATCTCCACTGCATTTGTCCTCTTCCAGTTGGACATGGTATCTCTAAAATGAATGACAGCTTAAAGACCAACAATCTAAGGCATGATTGTAATAACTGGTAGCTACATGTATTGTCTTATTGCCCCCTATTTCCACTCTTCTAGGCTAATATTTCAAAACTTCTATCACACAGCTTTGTAACAACCCCCAGAGGCTCATGTGTGTCTTTATCCTCAGCATTACATTACTGGAAGGAGGTGGTGGTGCATTTAAGAGGCAGTTCTTAATGGGGGATCTTCCAGTGATGGGAACATGACCAAAAATAATAGTAAAACTGCTTCTCTTGCTTTCCATTCATAAAGTATATACTTGTCCTCAACATACATGTTTCTGTATGATATGCTATCAGGAGCCATCTAGGAAAAACTAAAGGCATTTAAATAAGTTTTCTGGAGATGGCCCACTGCTTTTGCATGGCTGTGATGGGCAAACTGCAGAATTGCAGGGTCTTCAAAGATTTTGTCCCAGGATTGCTTGTGGCATATGCCTTTCCTGTCATTATTACATAGATTAATAATTAGTCCTGTGCATTAGACCACCCTACTGGGCAGATTTTCTGCAGATCAATGAGCAATGCTATGTAGACAAAACTGATAATTTCATAATTCCTGATAATCATTTTATAGATTCCGAATTTTATATAGGTAATTCCCAGCCCTCTAAACAGCTACAAATATGGCTGTGTAAACATTCATGTGTCATAGGCTAATTGCACTAGGATAAGAAAGCAGGCTTGGAACAAATCTACAATCAGGGAATACATTCCTTCTAGGTTAGCTGTGAGATTACTATCTAATAACTAAAGATCATAAACTAGGAATGGACATTGTATTGTAGGTGCAAGGACAGCAAATACAATATTAACTGGTTTATCTATACAAAACTTCAAAACTAACAAGACACAAGGCAGAGGATTTGCCTCTGGACAAAACTATGCTAACTTATGACAGAATTATTGTTTTAAACTTTTAATGAATTTATGAAGCTACTAACAGACAATGAATGTTTTTGCCAGCTACCAGTCTAAACGGAAACACATATAAACATTTCTGCTATGGCTCCTTATAAATTTATAACTTGAATTATTGTCTCAAACTTGCTATGAACCTATGGAATGTAAGATGCTTGGAAGACCGTGAGATCAATTCTCCTGATAAAGTATAAGAACAATAGTAAGAGGCTTTTTCTTACTTTCAGCAATAAAAGGTGGAGGGTTTTTCTTTCTGAGCAATCTCCATGAGCAATTCAAAGGTTTGGGCCTAAATGGGGGGCTTCTTTTCAAGGTCTCCAGAGTTTTAAGGCTTTCAGATGGGGAGGTCTTTTGGATAGTGATGGTGATAGCTGGCTCTTTTGAACCTGTTTCAGGAGGTAGGTTAGATTTTGAATGTTATCTCCATCCATTAAATATATATATATATATATATATATATATATAACCTGTTCATATATCCATTATATATATGTATGTATGAACACTGAATACTTGTGAAATTGATGAGACAGATGGTGGTTTGCCCTGACAACAGTGTGTGTGTGTGTGTGTGTGTGTGTGTGTGTGTGTGTGTGTGTATGTGTCTATTTCCTTTCTTTTTTCTCTGGTTCACTAAGAGTTAATGAGCTCTAAACCTCTCGTCTGGCCAATGAGAGATACATGAACAAGAGAAAAAAGAAACCAGGGCTTATTAAAACATGAAATAATATTATAAGGCCAGGGATCATACAGTCTTTAGCCTTCATCCTTCACTGCGTTCCATTTTAGCCTGTTCCCCAGCCAGAACAGGACTCCAGCAATATGACAGTTTTCTAAAGGCCAAAAATCAATAGTAGACTAAACCCTCCAGAAGTTGGCTCCAAATGAAGCCTTTCTCTTTGCAAATTGAGCACATTGTGTATTTTCTAATAACAAAATATAGATATGTAATACTCTATTCTTTCTTCACAAGATTTATTTATATTCTCCTACATTCTCCCTCATATGTAATAACCTTAGTTACTAATCCACCAATGAAAAAAAAGGTTACTATTGTGTATCTATTCTCTCCTAGAGAGAAAAAGAAGGATCCTAAGACACAGGAGGCCCACAAAACTTAAATTATTCAGGAAGTTCACAAAGCTATGACTCACAAGGCCCCTTCTCTAATATGGCTTGGTACAGAATACTTTGATAATCAGGAAATGCTGTGCCTTTGAGCTACTTGAATGATGAAAGACTGTCAAACAAGAAATGAAGGTATCTCACAGCCTGGCTTGTTAGCCATGAAGGCCAACAAGATCATTCTGCATATGACAGAACAAAGAAACTGAGTAATATGAATATACATTTCTTCTTAAGTCAAAATTTACAAAATCTGACTCAATGTGAGGGAATGAGTCCCTGGTGGACAAGCTCCTATGAGTCATTAGGACGTTTGGTTGATCCCTGCTAAGGTTGCTAGGAGTATGAGGGACTAGAAGACAACAGAGGAAGGAGAGGCATCCCTGAGAGACTTGTTCAGATTCTGCTCACATGAAAATTAGGAAACAAATTGATCCTGCCTGGACTTCAGAGGCTCAACCCCATATGTGGATACTGCCTTACTCAGGAGAAGGCTCTTTGTTGTATCTGAGTGACTTTGTGTTCAAGCAAGTTCATAAAAGCACTAAAACATTCAGAAGGTGATGAAGAAGGAAAAAGTAGACAATGATCAAACTTGTCAAGAATTGTGTGGAGTACCTAGGGCAGTGTGGGACAATGACAGGAAGTGAAGTTTTGTGCTAGTGAGCCTCTGGAAGTGAGGTGCTTAATCCCAAGACCAACTGCACTGAATTGGAATAGATCATTTTGAATTTTTAGATATCCTGATCGCACTCTGTAAAAGGTTTCATTGCACAATAGTAGCCTTGAGTATGCTACAGATTTGGGAAATCAGCTGATAAAATAAAATGAAAACATCAGTTTCAAAAGTGTAAACAAAGTCACCCTAACTAGTTAGAAAAGAAAATCCCAGCACCGAGGATGGACTACTTGCATATGAATTATTCATCAAGGAGGCCTCTGAAGACTCACAAACCATAAAGAATACTGCCACCCATGTTGGGTGCATTCCAGAACAGGTTAGTTGGTAAAACCCTAGTGTTGAAGACATGGAATGCTCTAGTAGCAGTACATAGAGAAAACAAGTTAAGAGTGACCTGTATAAAAACTCCCTGGATTTCATAAGGCTGGAAGAGGATATGCAGGATGATTGGCAAGGGTATCACAAACATTCTTGTTCAGATGTGAACCTACATGCTACACTACTGTACTGGCTGGTTTTGTGTGTCAACCTGACACAAGCTGGAGTAATTACAGAGAAAGGAGTCTCCTTCAGGAAATGCCTCCATGAAATCCAGCTGTAAGGCATTTTCAATTAGTAGTCAAGTCGGGGAGAGCCTAGTCCATTGTCGGTGGTACCATCCCTGGGCTGGTCGTCCTCGGTTCTATAAGAAAGCAAGCTGCACACCAGGGGAAGCAGCCAGTAAGTAGTATTCCTCCATGGCTTCTGTATCCAATCCTGAATTCAGGTTCCTACCCTGTGTTAGTTCCTGTCCTGACTTCCTTTGGTGATGAACAGCAATGTGGAAGTGTAAGCTGGATAAATCCTTTCCTCCCCAACTTGCTTCTTGGTCGTGATGTTTTGTGCAGGAATAGAAACTCTGACTAAATACGTACTAACATACCAAGCAATGTGTACTTGCTGGTGCAATAATGGTTTGGCTGTTAAGGTTGCAACAAACTACTTTCTGGGTGGACTTAACACCTTATAAACCAAGGCAAAGACCTACGTCTAAGGAGATCATAGGCACCAATGAAGAAACGTCTGCTATTGCTTTTTAAATAAATATGATATATCTACTGAATTATCCTCCAAACAGTTGTGTTTATGATTCTAGATTACTATTGCTTCCAGCTTCCACATGAATGGAAATGTCTTCTTTCTTTTCACTCTTTCTTTGTTTCTTTCTTCCTTTTTGCAGTATGTAGTGGTTATTGTAGAGACTCATAACGGTCATACTACTGGGAATAAAAGACTATTATTATGACATGGTTGCCCAACATCCATGGAGGGAGGAACTAGAGTTTTAATACAACCATGTAATTCATCAATTGTGTCCACAAAATGAAGCCCAATAGAACCCTGGTACTGCACAAGTAATCCTTCAATAGGAAGGTCCTCTGTTCATAATATCACAATTCAATTGAAGGTCACACATCCTGGGGACACAAGACATTTCACAGTTATAACACCCACCCCCTGACTCTGCTGTATATATTTTCCAATGGACTGATTTTTAATGTAATTAAAATTTAATGTCCTGTAAAGAATATAACCTTGAATATAACAGAATCTGGGAAATTCTGTGAGTCTTTGAGTAATTGATAAATATGAGCATTTTTGAAAAGACCCAGAGTTTTCATTTGGTACTAGAAATGAGATGGGTCTCTGTGGACACTTCGCTCTAGCTCTGTAATTGAATCCCACCTTCTTGGACTAGGAGTCAGAAGGTCTAGATGGACTTGGCTTTCTGGGCATTGTGCTAATGTCTCACATTTCAGATAATTCTGGGCAATATAGCCAAGGCTTGAATTTGGTATGTTATAGGCATCTGCAAGTAGGTGCTGGATTTTAAATAAAAAGCAATGGATGGATAGATGAACAGATGGATGGAATGATGAACAGATAGACAGATGAAAAAATATGCCTTATCCCACTTCGGTTCTGAGAAACATTAAAACTGATGGTCAGTCAAGGCCAGCAGGCACATTCTTCCATGACTTCTGACCCTGTGGACTCTTATAAGACGAAGAACTGGCATTCACCCTGGTATTACCTACCTTCAAATTTACCCTAAAAATGTTAAATGAAGACAGAGGACACAATAAATTGTCATTGTTTTATGAACTACTTTGGAAATGAGCTTTTTCAGGCATGAAATAAATATGTTCTGTATGAAATGGGTTAACTGGGAAATGTAATGTGTCTGCTTGAGTCAATGTTCTGTTACTGGCACAAAATGCCAGCAAAAGCAATTAGGAAGGAAGAAAGGTCTACTTTACCTCATGGTTTCTGAGGCCTCAGTCTGTGGTCCATTGCTATGGGCCTGTGAGGAGTCAGGTGGACACAGTGGCAGTTATGTGTGGAAGAGGAGGTTCTTCATTCCATGATGTCCAGGGAGAGAGAAGGGGAGTCAGAATATGAATTATCCGTGTCTTGAGTGATCTGATTGCCATAACAAGGCCCTAGACCCTATTTCCTACTGCTTTTTAATAATGCTGTTAATTTATGAGTCCACAAGTCGATCATCCACAGGTGAGGTAAGAGCCTTAGGGTCCTTTCATTCAAAAGCTCATCCCTTGACAACCAAACCTGTAACACATGAGCCTTTGAGGGGCACACTTCATATACAAGCCACAATAGCATCTTAAAATGTAAGGACCACACATGTTAAGTGAACATGGAGTCACTCAAAGATGTTGCCAATTCTAGTTTTAAAATATCAGTGATGAGTTGGAGGCCTTCAAATTCAGTATGCCATTTCTTTTTCAAACATCATCTTTCAGTTTTTAATCAGCAATTACAGGACATTCCCAGAAATCAACAAAACAAAACCTCACATGGAGAGAAGTACAAACTACCCAATTATCATTGTGGAGAGCTTTGGAACTATATGGTACCCTTCCCAGAGAAGATACACTGAGCATTTAAAATATAAAAAGAGGCTACAATGGGCTGGAGAGATGGCTCAGCGGTTAAGAGCACTGACTGCTCTTCCAGAGGTCCTGAGTTCAATTCCCAGAAACCACATGGTGCCTCACAACTATCTGTAATGGATTCTGATGCCCGCTCTGGTGTGTCTGAAGACAGTGATAGTGTACTCGCATATATAAAATAAATAAATCTTTTTTAAAAGGCTACAAACTGCTAATCTGCAGGTGAAAGGAAAAATGAGCAGCTATCATTTGCATTTGAACTTGTGATGAATCAAACGTTTTCTGCCTCCATTTAGGTTCACTTTGTGCATGAAAACCCGTGGTCGAATAGCAAGGGGACAAGAGGGCAGCGCATCAGAAACAATGCAATTTGAGCTTCAAGGCAAGTCAGGTTCCCAAGAGAACTTGAACCCTATTTACACCCTGTGTAACACAAGAACATATTTCCCTGCTGGAATGTCAAGCAATCAACCATGAAAGATGAAATTACAGCTTGGGGCTGAACAGGGAAACTTTATCAATTCTAGGAGGTGGAGAAATAGACACGCACACACATTAATATTTTGGGGCCCCTTTCCAAAATTGTCCAGCAGTGAGAAATTGGTAAGGTCGAAAAAACCAATTTTGACACAAAGAGATTTGGGGGTAACAGAAATAACCTCATCTTTTCCAACCCACCATTAAGGTCTGGGTCATCCATCTACATAAGAAATGGGAGCCTGGCTAATGAGAAATTGCCACACTGAAAGGGGAACTGAGTAAATCTCATTCAAGTTGTAATTTGAATTTAATGCCTCGTCTATAAAACAAACAAAGCATCATAAAATGTTCAATGGTACACAGTGAATCAGGAAAATGCAAAAAAAAAAAAAAAAGTGCCTCGCCTGCTTTATTCCAAGGAGCGTGTTCCCTGCTCAGAAGAGCTGAGCTCACCAGGGCAGGGTCTCTCACAGCCCAGTTTCCTCAGAACCTGCTGAGTCAGTTGGAAATATTTTTTTCTTTCCATTCTTTAAATCATGTCACCAAGTACCCAGGCTCGAAAGTTGACATTGCCATGTTTCAGAGGGCTCTACCCACTCTTGGCAGGAAGCCTGGGATTTCACAATAAGCAACTTTATTATCCAGTATGGACTCTTGAATTGATCCAGTGCCTCTATTGGGACAGAAAAGTCCTTTCCTTTTTATCGTTGAACAATTCACGACCATTGTCTTATTTAGTCCCTGCAGAAAGCTGTGCCTTGTGTTTAGTTGCCATGTTGACTGGTTGGGGGGCGGGAGGGGTCAAAAAATGGAGTGTTAAAATTGTGTCTGTATGTTGGCTCTCCAGCTCTCCCTTCTGGAACAGGATGGGGCCCAGTGGGTAAGCTTTTGATCCTAGGATTTGACATCAGAGCTACCCCTTTGTATACAGGCTTGGAAAGGATGCATTTCAATTTACTGTGTGCGTGAGTGTATTCATGTGTGTGCCCATCTACATGTGTGTAAAAGCATGTGGACGCCAGAGGCTCAGTTGCTCCCCATCTTGAATTTTGAGACAAGTGCTCTCTTTGTGTGTGTGTCTGTCTGTATGTCTGTCTGTCTCTCTCTTTGTCTGTCTCTTTGTCTCTCTGTCTCTTTGTCTCTGTGTCTCTCTCTGTCTCTCTCTCTCTCTCTCTCTCTCTCTCTCTCTCTGAATGATTCAGTTAGACAAACTGGCCAGCAAGCCTCAGAAATCCTCCTGTCTGTCTACTCCCCCAGTGCTGGGATCATAGGTGTGAATAGTTTCAATGTCCTAACCAATGTAATTAGGATTATAATGTTTCCCTTAATGGGTTCTATATAGAAGAATAGAGAAGGTACAATTAAATCAGTGAATATTGTCCTCAAATGATAATCCCCCAATACATGGTCAAACTTATTAAACTTCTTTATTTTCAAATATGGCTTGTAAGCCAAGTTTGTATGTGCATGTATGTACATGTTTGTGTCTGTCATTCTGTCTGTGCCTATATGTGTGTATGTCTGTGTTTATGTGTGTAAATGTTTGTGTGTGTGTGCCTGTATATGCATCTGTCTGTGCTTGTGTATACGTATCAATCTATGCCTACATGTGCGTTTATGTATCTGTGCATGTGTCTAACCATATGCATGTGTGTATGCATCTGTGCATGTGTCTATGTATTTGTCTGTGCACAGGTCCACTCTAAGAAGGTGTCTTTGTATCTGAGAGATTATAATTAACTTTAATAATTATATTATAATGAGGAGATGCTATAATTTAAAAGCCAAAAGCACAAATAAAAGTGACTCTTCCAACATTATAAAGAATGTTTTCTTTACAAGTTTTCAATAAGGAAGTGAGGACACGCTGCGAGTTCTATGAAAACCTAGTAAGGTCCTCTGGGGTGGACCGTGGCAGCTTCATCCTGACTTTCTTCAGAGCTGCCTTTTCTTGAACTGTTCACTTTCTCTGACTTGCAAAAGTTTGGAGGCCATGGAGAGGGGGCACTGTCCTGAAAGAAAGCTGGGCATCTGGTGTCAGATGATGTGGGCAGCTGAGAAAATTACCTTCGGGAAATCTGTCTGGGTGACATGCATGCAACACATAGGAAGTCTGAGTGAAGACGCTGGTGTCCTGCTCGCAAACGGACTGGGCTGTTTAATCACTGTAAATACAGTTACGAAGAACATCTTCAGTGCCTGCACAAGCCACTCATGGAGCCCGTGTGCTCTTTCTCATGTTCTTCCTTGATGGCTCGGAGCCTCGGGACCTCTGGGGGCATCCTGAGAGGCACCCCTTCTCCTCCCCCTAACCCTTCAATGTTTCTGCTAAAAATCCCTCTATTTAAAGGTAAGATAATGAGCCTTTGTTCACTTGGCTTGGATCAAAGACAATCTCTGAGCAGAAACAAAGGCAGCCTTAGGCTGGGGAGCAGTCAGCTTCTCATTGCCTGCAAAGAAAGAAACTGTTTTGTGGTTTTCTTTTTTCTTTCCTTCCTTTTTAATGCCTTTTGCAGCACTGGTAATTCTCATGCCCTGGAAACCCCATCCATGGAGCTCAAAAGTGTTTCTAAAAGACAAACATCCCTATTATGAGGAGAACAGAAGTTGGCTGCCATCTACAAACTGGTGGGCAATTTGGCACCAGTGGCCATCCTGTCCTGTGAGGGGAAAAGTACAGACCCTTTGTCCCCATTCCTGGCGCCAACTTGAGTCCCTGACCTCCGTCATGCTGTTCTTCTCTACTCTACTCGGCCTTCCCAGCTATGCTGTCTGGCTGCTGGGTAAGCAGCTTACCTTCCTGCTCTCTAGACTGCCGGATGTGTGCGTGGCTGAGCTGCCTCTGGGTCTTCTAAAACCCTGGGCAGAGAGAATGGGCAGATGCCTGATGGGGTTGTTCATAACTGGAATGTGGGTGGGGATGATGCCCTTGGAAGCCAGCAGTGTGGAGGCTGAGTACACCCAGGTTAACCTCCTGCAAAGTCACCCCATTGCAAGTTTGTAAAGGTCTCAGAAGCTACCAGTTCCCTGAAAATACACAAAGGGAAACTGGGGGCCCAACTAAACTCCCACTGCTACTGGAGTCTTCTTTAGCAGCACAGGTCATTTATGAACTTCCCTTCCTTGCCCACGAGAAGTCTGAACACCCAGAGTCCTGATGGATGAATTTAGAAAAACGCTCATAGATCAGGCTGGAACTCCGTAGGAGGAATGGCTTGAAATGTGTTTTTCTGAGTGGATTCTCGTCTCCTGAGTCACGAGAAGGAGTTTAAGAGGGTCCTTAGCACTCTTAGAAAAGAACAGACACTATTCCATCCCAGACACTGCGCAGAGAATCACTGCCCAGTACAGCCCAACAATGGACATGAAGCCCTTTCAAAGCCCCCTCTTCCCTTTGCCCTTCCTTAATGACAGACCTGGACGACAGCTATAGATCCACTATGTCCTGCCTTGCTCTATGCATGGTCGTCCTGGAAAGACCAGCTTCCATCCTGTGCTCTGCCCGAGCCCTTACAGCCTGCCCCTCCCCTGCATACCCCTTCTACCATAAGCGAGGCTTCCTCCCAGCCTAGTTCTTATCCCATTTGCCATGTGCATGGAGGGAGCAACACAGCTCACACTGGTTCCTACAGATGTCTATAAGGTAAACGCGGTAGGATGCTCTACATCCTCCTTAGTGTTTTAAACGTCATGGAGAAAAGTTCAACCCTGTCCCTCCCTCCCTGGTGTCCATTACATGAGTCACACAAAGTCAGTGACAAGTAAGACGTCTGCCAGTGCAGGCCACTGAGATAAATATTAAAAGGGGAATTATAATTATAGGTAACATTTAAATAGTGTCAGGGCCTCTGAGACTGAAACCTGGTGAGAGATCAACCAGGTTTCTGGCTTTTACTACACAGGCCCTGGGTGTTCTAGCTCCCGTCTTCCCTGTTACCTAAACCACAAGACTATGGATATGATTTAACCGAAGAATGTCTCCTTCTCCTCTTTGTGGCTCACAAAGACATAAATATTCATCTGCTGAACAGCAGCAGGAACCAACTGCCTGAGACCACAGCAGGAAGCTCATCCAGTTGAGGGTCAGCCAGGAGCTCCTCCCATGCCGACAGCTGTCAGAGTGGCCATGTGCCCTACCACACCCCGATGGACGATGGACCAATGCCATTTTAGCTTTCTCAATTTTGACCTGATCCCTAGATTCACAGAGTTACAACTAACACTAGCTCCCAAGCCACAAGTATCTGAACTTTCTGAGGCTGTACCAAGTGCCCGCAAGCTTCAACTGCCGTGCCATTCCTTCGCAGAACCAAAAAAAGGCTTTGCTCTCCACTACCTCAGGAGAAATCAAACTTAATAAAGAAAGACTGAGACACACAAAGTGATTCAAGTGATTAGGTGAAAGAGCAGCCTAGAAACAGACTTCATACAGGCACCTGGTTTAAAGCAAGGCACCCTATGATACAGGATGCGGAAGGCCTACCTCTTCAGCATGGTGCTGGGTTGATGGGGCGTCCTCATGGGAAACCAATGTGTTTGAATCCTGTACAAGGAGATCAATCTGTGGCAGATCTCAAATCTAAGTGGGTAAAGCAAACGATAAAACTTACAGAGGAACATATAGGGAGGGTTCTCATATTCTTGAAGTAGGATAGAAATGTAAAAGATACATAAACATTCAATAATGAGAAAAGAAAAATAAATGAATGGAGTCATTGTTCTATTTAAAATTAAGAAGGCTCTTCTGGTCAAAGGAGGCCACTTAGATGGTAACAAGACAAGTCCTGGCTTAGTGTTTGGAATCCTGATTCATAATACGCACTTGAAATGAGGCGTGTATCCATAATATGTAAATAACTCCTAGAAAACAATTTTTTAAAAGCACACACAATCCTGTTTTATAAAAATGTAGTCAACAGGGGTTGGGGATTTAGCTCAGGGGTAGAGCGCTTGCCTAGGAAGCGCAAGGCCCTGGGTTCGGTCCCCAACCCCAAAAAAAAAAAAAAAAAAAAAGAAAGAAAAAAAATGTAGTCAACAGACACTTCTCAAAATAAAGCATACAACAAACAAATACTCGATGAAAAAGTGCTTAACTGAAGTCAAAATTTAAATACTACTTAAAAGCCATAGTCTGACACCACTGTATGCCTATCAGGGTTGGTGAGGAAGTAGAGGGACGGGAATTCTGCACATAGCCAGTTAGACAGTCATACCTTGCATCATGCTCTCCCCGACAACCCTGCAGTTACACTTCCACTCCTTGAGTGCAGAGGCGCACAGCCTCACTCTTGTCATCCCACAAGATAAGCCACCGGGCAGCAGCCATACAGGGGGGTCGAAACTGCGGAGTGAACGTCTATAACAAGAGGCACAGTATAGGAATAAAAACAAGCACTAAGCTGTGGAAGGAAACCACACTAAAGCGCGCACAGAGTCACACCAGACACACTAAATCAAGGGAAGGAAGCGATGTTGACAGAAAGGAGCAGAAGCGTCAGCAGTCTGGGGGCAAATGGCAGACGCTGCCCTGTGGCCTGAGAAACCTGCACAGGACAGTTTGTTGGCCACTTGGTCATACAGACTAGTTCCGTTTTAGGATGTCTCCAGTCTGCGCAATGTGTGCACACATGCTCTCGTGCTTTGAATGAGAAATGTCCTCCACAGGTTCAAGTATTTGAACACTTGATCCCCAATCGGTGGAACTCCACCTTTAAGGGTTGGAGCGTTGCTGGAGAAATAACCTCACTAGGGGTGGGCTTTCAGAGTTTATAGCCCCGCCCCATTTCCAGTGTCTCCTTGCCTCACCCCCACCCTGTACTCCTTAGTCCCCACTTCGCTTTATCTTTGCAGTTGAAGGCGTAATATGTCAGCTCCCTCAGCTTCCTGCTCCAGCTGCTTGCTGCATGAGGCCCCCACTATGATAGACTCCCCACTCTGGAACTATACGCTAAAATAAACTTTGTCTTCCATAAGTCAGGTTGGTTGCATTTTTTACTACAGCAACATAAAGTAACTATAAACAGATGTTTTTAGCAGTAAGATGAGTCCATTAGGAAACACAGTAAAGTGAAAGAAAACCGTACTGACAGAGTTCATTGCTTTTTTTAGCGTGGTTATAAGCATGCTTCGGTGTATCCTCCTTGAACTTAACACAATGTAAACAAAGAGTCGAATTTTAACAATGTTTCCACTTAAGTCTAACCTGTGTCAGAATGGTTAAGAGCCCTTCTGTCTTGTAGTGTTTCCTGATGGATCAAGGTTTTCTCCTCTAAACATGGCCGCTGGCTCTCTCATAGTCCACTGGCCCTTCAAAGGGAAAGATACCCTCACCTATTCTTCATTGACTTCTCCATTCTTGTGTTTTCAATTTTTATATTTTCAATTGATTACCTGGGGTTTTCCTCTGAAATTTGTTGGGGAGTGAAATTTTTATGGAGTATTTCAGGCACCGTATGCATCTGTGGAGACGTTTCCTATGGCTTTCCCTTGGGGTGAAAATACACCATTTTGTGATCTTTCATCCCCACTCTGTAGGGTAGCCTTGAATTCTTCTAGTCCTTCCAGCACAGAAGTGTGGTCAACCTTTGTATTCTCCCTGTGGAGGGAGATGTCTGTCTTTTTCCTGAATGGCTATAACTGCTTTCTTCATCCTGTGAGTCATAGCAAGTTCTAAGAGAAGAGGAAACACAGTCCTCTATTATTCCAGTGTGTCTTGTGTGTATGATGCTCTCCGCAATGCTTCCTCAGTCTTTTCTATGCTCTTGATTGCTTAGGAATCCCCTTTCTGATACGAGAGCTTTCCTCATTCTTCTTAGACACCCACAGATGTCTCCAAGTCGTTTCCTTTTACTTGCCTTTTTATTTGGATCAAAATTCATACATACTCAGCTCTCATCTGTACCACTCATCATGGGGCACCAGACTCAGCACCCAGGGCTGGGGGCCACCTGCACGCTAAACACAGAGCGTCTAACTCACAAGAACAGCTCTCCCTGTGCCTCCAACGTGCTGCCATCCCAGAGTCTCCCTGAAGGTGAAACTTCTTAAGAGCAAGACTAAGACCCTTAGTGGAGAATGGAAAGGGGACATTGCCCTCCTGGATGCTCTGAGTTTGGATAGTAGGAACCAGGCAGGAGCAGGTTATGAGTTAGTTTGACATACATGGTTTGAAGTCTGGATTCTCATTTCTGGGACCCTGGGGGAAAATCAGTTTTATACACAAATGGAAGTAATAAATTTTTATTGGCAGTATTGTTGAGTATTTCATGCTTATTTAAGACACCTATTTAGGTGTCTTCAGCCATTTCTATAGGGATGGCAAGACCTGCAAAAGTTGCCAGGCTCAGACACCATGGTAAATCATTAAAATCAGGTATTTTAGGCAGAAACAGGGGACCAATAAAAAAAGGCAGCATCAGATGTCAAGGAGATGCGTGAGACACAAACTACCACCTCGGGCCCACACCAAGTGGCAGAACTTCTTTTAAGTCCTAATGCACAGAAAATCAAAAATCTTATTATTTAACATGAAATTTCTGGGGATGTTATCTCCGTGACATTTTGTAAATCTTTAACAGAGCTGTGTGGAATCTTATTTTTGCATAAGTAAGAGTCAAACACAGAGCATTTGAAATTAAAATGCTTTATCAGGGAGAAGTCCAAAGAAAACAAAATAACGTAGATAACATAAAATGTTGAGCTGACTCGAGCAGAGGCAGATGAACCGATTTCAATCATGGAGCGTTTGGAAAGCCTAAGACTTTTCATGAATTTATTATGCCGGGATTTGGACCAATTAAGTATAATAGAAATATGAGCTAATTCTGCTTTGGAATAAAATCTTTGCTAAAGACACACGGAGAAGCACTGAACAGTATTGTAACAGTAATAGGTTTTACGAGAGCTTGTATTTTAACATGAAGTTTTATATGATGTAACTTAATTTTCCCTTAGTAGATGAATTCCATAATAATGTCACATGCCCTTGGAGTGAGCTATTTGGAGGTGTCCCTTATGGTGATTTGTGAGACCTTAGAATAGTATTATTCAACTTAGAATTGAATGTAATTATTCTTTCGTGGTTTAAGACCTGCTATAGTGAAAAATTATAATTAACTTGGGTTGAAGTGTATATTGTTTTAAAGTTATTCTTGGGATGTGAATTCAGAATATCAATTTTTCAGTGTGGTTCTTCCTAAGTGCCCTTTAAAGGACGGAGCAATTAAGAATGGCCCAGGCAAGGCTGATGGCTTGAGGGAGGCAGGGATAATTCCACAGGATCCCAGGGCACACAGTTAAGAGGTTTTCAAGTCACAGTAAAACTCCCTGCAATTAAGGCTGTGGGGAGACTGAGCAATGGCTTGTTCTAGTACCCATAGTGAGATGCTACGAGTAGAAATGAAAAAATATTCATTTATCTTGGATTTTTCTATCCAAGAAATTATCATTTATCATTTATTGCTAATTCTATTTATATTCGACACCGTAATGGTAACAGAACATAAGTCTGATATATATGTGATTACATATACATGTGATTATATATATGATTATGTCTACATGTATCTGATTATATATACAACAAAATATTGTGCTAGAGAAGCTAAGAAATGAAGATAAATTTGAGGCAGCTGAGAGAAAAGACGGAAATGTGAGCACCGTTGAAACGGAATCTAATGTTCTTTCCAAAATGTCTCCAAATGAAAGCCATTCTAGACTTTACAAAAACAGTGTGCACTGTTTCTAAACATGAAGTGGTACGGCATTGTCACAGCCTGCAACCCCCAATCTCGAGTTGTCTGCCCTGCCCTTCACCCCTGCCCTCCTCTGAGGCTACCAGGGAAGCAGCTGCCGAAGCTTAGGCTGTAGGCGGCTGCGGCTTTCCTTCCCCGTGTATGTCTGGTAGGACTTTGTCAAGCCAGGCCGACTGAGCCTACGTATTCAGAGCTGGGAATTTCACAAAATGCTCCAGACATTACCTCATCTCTTCCTTCAGCGTCACTACTATTTGGTATTATTTGTATACATCCGTGCATGCGCACATTTACGTGGAGGCCGAGGACAGCCTCAGCCGTCATCCTCACGTTGTTGAGATGGGGCTTTGCGCGGGACTGAAGCTCTCTGGTTAGGGTAGGCTGGGTGGACAGTGAGTCCCTGGGATCATCCTGTCTCTGACACCCCAGCTCTGGGATTTCAGCGTGTGCCCCCGTGGCCAGCGTTTTTACCCGGGTGTACAACTCAAGTCCTCACACACGCAGGGTTGAGCTGGCTAACCCACACTAAGGCAGGATCCTTTGTAATGGCAATAATTTCTCAACTTTCAAGCATTGCCCATTTTATTTGCAATTGACCCCAGCTGCTTTGCAAGGGGACAAAAGTGATCACTCTTTGTTAGGTGTGCCACATGTCTACACTTCCTCTAAGTCATCAAGAGATGACAAACACTTTTCCCTAATAGCCTAAGTCCAGTGAGAAAAATAGTTCTTTACCTCTAAAATTTGACTCTTGAGACTAATTTTCCATCGTTACCTATGACTTGAAATGTAATTCAGAAGTTCTTTTCCTATGGCCTTAAGTACCAACCTCCAGCAGGAGCCGCTAGGTTTCTAACACCTCAATTTGTTACCGGATCATCTGTCAGAAAATAGCTTTGACTTCAATAAAAATTACTTTTCTTATCTGCAAGCTCCTAGGAAGCCTGAATGAAGTAGGGGCTGTGGCTGCTCTCGCCTATAATGGAGATGTTTGCAGTTTGTCTCCAAATCACCCGCATATCAAAAATCCTGCCCGTCTGCTCTCTGAACTCTTCGTATACATAAGGCGTATAAGTTGAGCTCTGTTTGCACCAGTTATTGATGAGAGAGGCTCCTGCCTCCTTATCTTTGACCAAACACTTGACTGGCTATGATGCTTACTTACATCTTAGCATCTTGGTACTTCAAAAGTCTCATGTGTGAAGTGGACATAAAGCTGTTAGGTAGTCAAGTGTCTGGAAGGACCATGCGGGGAATGTGTTTATTGTAGCAAATCCTGAGAAACATCCTGCCCTCAATGTTGTTAAGGATACCATTTCTGCTGTATAGGTAATCTCCATGCCGAGAGTAAACTTCTCTTGTCTACTATATATTGGCATATAATAAATTAGAATTATAGCAGACAGTGTAAGCAGGTTGATTCGAACATTCGAGTAGTTAAGGATCAAATTTTATGTGGCTTTTGAAGTTTTCACAACAGCTTTTCTTTGCATTTTCTTTGGGGACAAGGAAATTATGCCCAAGCTGAAATAGATTAATGAACCCCTGATTTTAACATTTGATAAAACCAATGATTAGAGAAGTTATTGTCTCTACTTTAGGAATCTGAGAAGTGTTGCTTTGACCTTCCAGGATAACCATGACTTCATCGTCTGCCTTTTGTTCCTTCCTGGATCAGACACAACAATGTCTCAGAAAAGAATCCGTGGTGACCTAAAGCAGCAAGAAGATTTCAAAGTTCTGTGTAATCCCATTTGAGGTTCCCCGAAGGTCATTCTTAATCACTTTACAAAGTAAACCAAAGCCGTGTTGTGCTTTCCATGTGTCTCCCATGACATACAGCAAATGTCTCTGGGCTGAGCGTCAATGTGCACATGTTGGCGAGTGACAGGCGGCACTAAAATCTAAAGCACTGTGAGCAGAACCAGTCCAGCCGCAAATGTCATCCCAGAAACACTACCTTCCATTTGGCTTGATTTGATTTTTCTGACACGAATCCTCATGAGAAAGCTAAGGGCTAAGAGTCTGCTCCTATGAAAGGGGAGACGGCAGAAGGCTGGAGGTTTTAAGGCATCCACCAGCGTAGGAAGCATCACACCAATGATGCATCCCTCTCAGATGCGCTAGGGCAGGAGTCCTTAAACCAGAGAGGGAGTTTATGTCTTGCTGTGGTTGCAGATAAAGAATATTTAAGAGTCAGACAAGAAGAGCCAGCAGTCTGTGGTGGTTAAGAATTGGGAGTCCAGAGTGCTGTGGGTGGTCCTACAGCAGACACCTTCCAGTATCTCCATTTCCTTCCTGTGGAGTGGCAGCATGGTATCATCATATTCACATTTTAAGGGGGGGGGGTGACATAAATATTGACTTGTAATTTCTTGAAAGATATTGAGGTGCCACAAAAAGGGCCTTATCTTCATAGTGACTAAGACAGCAGGCAAACAGAGAGCTGCCAGCCAGAGGGATGCCATTCAAATCCAGAAGCCTCGCCAACCGTGATTTCTCCTTTCTCCATGACATGCAGCTGAAATTCCTGTACAGGTATCTCATTAAAAAAAAGGTTTATCTCATAAAAACAAAAAAGTCAGCTCACTCTGAAAGAGAGCATTGGCCATACTCACAGGACATCACCGCAGCCTGTGCCTGCGCTGCACACAGGTCACTGCTCACTGCCCTGGATACCCGATTTCTATCTGAGCTGTACACTTAAACCAAGCAAGCCCCAAACTACCAATGTCTACAGAACTGACAACCAAGTCACGATGGAGCTTCAAATGTCTGAATGTTCCATGTTCCTATTCAGGTTATTTCAACATTTTTAAAGACAGTTTTCATTGTTTTTCTTAGAAACCATGTTAGTGGATGGAAATCTAGCCATTTAATTTTAGATGATTTTATAAATTGAAGTCTTATAGGTATACACATAATATGGACTTTTATACATTGATATAATATCCAGAAATATTGACTTCTTTCATTAACTCTAATAAGAGACCTTGGCCCTTCATTTGTTGGGCTTATTTTATTGCCTAAGATCCATTGGACACTTTGAATACAACTGAGACTAGGACATGCTCTGTGGAACCTTCAGTTACACATTCAGCCTAATCCTTGCCTTCAGAATTATGTTTTAAAATCATTTATTTCAGCCTTGCATTATTTTAAGAATTTATTTCATATAAATTTCAAGTTTGTGGAAACTTAAAGCAGAAGCATGGGTGAATGCTTCTTGCTGGGTTATCAAGGTTTTGGCTTAGTTAGCTATAGCCCAGGACCCCCATACCTAGGGAATGGCACCACCCACAGTGGCATTCCCTACAGGTACATCCACAGGCCTATCTAGTCTAGACAATCCCTTAATTTAGACCCTTCCCTAGTTACTCTAAACTATGTCTAGTTGGTAGGCAAAAGTGATTAGCACAGAGCCATAGCCACAAAATAAACAAATAACAATAATGTGCACTTTGCTATGGAAAAATATTGTGACTTTGTGGATTTGCAGGGGTTTTTGTTTTTTTGTTTATTTGTTTGTTTCAGACAGGCTTCTGGATGTGCTTGTGGAAAACTCTCTCAGTTAAGCTAATTGAGAAGAGAAGAACTGCACCACCTACTGTGGGCGTTACCATTCCCTAGACTGGGATCCTGAACTATATCAAAAGGAGAAAGTGAGCTGTGAACATTTACTCCTGTGATCAGAATTGCAGACAAAATAGTACCAGCTATTCTAAACTCCTGCCACCTTCTTTCCCAGCCATGGCTAACCACACCCTTGAATTAGGAACTCGATTGTGAGCCAACACAAAGAAAACGTTACCCTTAGGCAGCTATTACCATGACATTTTGTCACAGCAGTGGAAAAGAAACTAATACAGAGTGGGGGTTATCGGTCCCTATTTTACTTATATTTTTAAAAAAGTATCTGTGCCATAAACCTGGATCATAAAAAGAGAAAATATCAGGTCTACACGAAAATACTGGCAATTGCATATCTATTTTGGTGAAAACATAATTTTATATTAAGATTTCTGCAATGCTAAAATTTAACAGAGGCATGCCAAGTGTGTGCGGTGCTCCATGGCTTTGTCTCCAGCGCTTAATTTTTTAATCCATATAAATAGTTTTTATAATTTTGCATTCATTAAATAAGCTTTATTTCTTTAAGTCTGTAATGAATGTCACAAAAGATATTGCTTTCGGGATATAAACATACATAATGCTGAGCAAAACTCCCAAGAGGTAGTTAAATGAACAAAAACCTTCATAGGGAATATCCAAGGAATCAGTGAGTGTTAAATAAATCGAGAGATTGGGACTTAAAACATGCATTAGCTACAAAGTAACTAATTTTTTAAACATTGTGATCGTTTTAAAGAGTATAACATTTAGTTAAAAGTAAACACATTTTAGAATAAAGACAGAGCAAATTCAATATTTAAGACTGCTGCTACAAATAACATTCTGTTGTTTCCCCCAAGACATAACCCAGACACTGGGAAAGTAAGTGGAAGGGACTGGCTCCTTATAAGAATGCCCAGAAAGACCATAATTAATGAGCATGGCACGCAGCAATATGTGGCTAATTTCCAATTGCCGCGGTAGGAATTGCGGTTGCACCAGACACTTCCCACCAATAAACAGCCATCTTCTCTCCATTCTTTCTCGTACAACCTCTCCTGAAGGAGGGCCTGCACACAAGTGCAGGAGATTTAATTAAAACTACAGATCGTAATAACTGTTAGTTAAAATACCATTGGAATTAAACCCATGAATTCCCTGAGTGTGCTCATTTTAATAAACATAAGCAATTACTAATCACAAGCCCGATAGATACAGTCACTCCTAGGGTTTGTCATGGCCACCCCTCCCAGCCATAGATGGTCCATTTCCTGTGATGAAGGACAGAGGAGATGAACCCAGCAGTCCAAATGGATTGTCCAAATGCACAACACATGGCAACCAGCTGTATAGATGACATCACTCAACTGGAAGGTAAGACAGAGAGCAGTACCCAGAATACAGAGAAAGAAGTAGGACTCAAGAGTTAACACTGTCGAATGTCACTGTCCAGGAGAAATATAATGTGAAGCACAGGTGTAGTCTGAAGTTTTATTGATCGTATTAGAATGCTAAAGTAATACTAATTATAAAATATATACTTAGCCCAATACATACAAATGCTACCATATCTCTGTATAACCAGTGTTAAACCAATAATATGTTTCATATTATATAGTTTCTAAAATCACTTGCCTTTCACTCATGTGATGGTCGCATATCTCAAAGGCTGACCAATTAAAGAACACCTATATAATGACACACCGAGTTTCATGTAAACATTATAGACATCTGTAGGTTAAAGTATTTGGGAAAAAGTACTATCTATGTCTGAGGAACACAGCAAATTAATGACCCTGTCTTTTACAGTCTGAGCAGGTATCCCCATTCTCTGAACACAAAACTGGAATACGTAAGTCTACAAAAATAGAAAGGTATAAAAACAATTCTATACATTGTTGATAAATACAATTAATAAATATGTCTTTAAAAAATGGATGAGTATGAAGACTACATGGGAATTTTTAAGGAGCTGCTGGGGCAAGAAACAAGAGAAGCAGATATTATGGGAGGGTCATGAAATAGTATTTGTTATAGTTTTTGAAAGAAGTTCTTTCAAGAGAAACCATGTTGTATTTCACAGTTTTACTGTTATGAGTCTTCCATTCAACTCCAAGTAACAAATCTTAATGCAAATGTTTTCCCCTCCTGAGAAAACATCTCAGAACAGAACATAAAACAAAATACCATAAAGTTTACATTGAGTTTGGTGTCTTAAATATAAAAATTACAAAGAATTCTAAAGAAAGAATCTACATGGTCTATTCATTCTGTTAATCAAACTGTGAATTTTTCTCAGCAGAAATTAAAGAGAAACCATGTCATACAATCACACTGTGGCATCGGAATGCCATGCTAAAATGCTAGCAGGTGGCACAGGCATGGTCTCACCTCAGATACCATGACCAAAGCGATTCTTATAAGGACAAAGTTTAATTGGGACTGGCTTGCAGGTTCAGAGTTTCAGTCTGTTATCATCAAGGCAGAAGCATGACAGCATCCAGGCAGGCGTGGTGCAGGAGGAGCTGAGAGTTCTACATCTTGTTCCAAAGGCAAGCAGGAAAAGACTGCCTTCCAGGGAGCTAGGATGAGGGTCTTAAAACCCATGCCCACAGTGGCACACTTCCCCCAACAAGGCCACACCTATCCCAACAAGGCCACACTTCCTGGCCATTCTCTGGGCCAAGCATATTCAAACCACCACATCCATCTTCAACCTTTCTTTACTGGGGGGGTACAAACACAAGTTGTGGTGACCTAAGGAGCTCATAGCGGTCTTAATTACTTTTCATTACTCTTATTCCACATTGGTCAGTACGCCCCCTTTGCTCATGTCTTAGTTACATGTCTTGTTGCTACGATCAAATACTTGACAAGAAGCAAGTTAAGTAAAGAATGGTTCACTTTGGCCTATGGTTTTAGGAAAACAGCACAGCATGGCAGAGAAGTTCACACACACAGGAAATGAGACCAATGAACAGGAAGTAAAGCTGAGGTATAATCTCGGCTCATGCCCTCTGTGACTCACTTCTTCTGGCAAGGACACATAACCATCCCAAATATTCCACAATTTTTCCAAACAGCATTATCAGCCACGGACCAGGAAGTTAAATAAAACCTATGAACCTATGGACGGTATTTCAAATTCAACCACAACAACTCAATTTATTCTCAGAGCAAAGCAAGTCCTAGCAAGGCAGAGACTATTCACAATGGGAACAACTGTTGCTAATTTGTTGAGTGTTCAAAATTTCACAGAATGAAGGGTGAGATAGTAGGGGAGACCATAGGATCCCTCAATCTATGGAAAGACAGATCACTGCTCACACCCACATTTGCAGGTGTTTGTAAATTGCCTTCATGAATAGCTGTAAAGGAAAGCATATTCCACTCTTCTCGGGGAGAGACCTGTGTAGAAACTGATCAAAAAAGTAGATGCTGGGTGTTCAGACCTTTCTCTCTCACTACTCCTGAATCACAGAGTATCTTTTGTATCTTCAATCCTGAAAATCTCCTGTTATAATGTCAGCGAGCAGAGGATCTTGGCATTGGTATTAGCTTGCTTGTGTCTTAAGGACTAAATGAACCCATGTAATTCGAGCACTGATTGACTCATATTAAAATACAATGGATAGGTGTTCTGCCAGCATGAATAAACCCCAGTAATCACAGATTTCATAAATCAAGCAGATAATTTCCCTCATTTTAGGTCTCTCAGCATCATAAGAATCTTTGCCAGTAACAATTCATTAAATAAATTATCCCTGTGCTAACTTGCTCATTATGATCATTCATCAGAGGGAGATGGGTTGAGAACTGGAGAGGAAGACAATGCAGAGCATCCAAGAAACGCTTGTCCTGAGGTCAGAGGTCATGGGCAGATAAGTGACTATGGTGTGCCAGCCTCCCCTGCCCTTTACCTTGGGAAGATTCAGATGAACTCTGTGATAGCAAGTCAGATGATAAGCAACTTGAGGAAAATGAGAAGATGCTCTCCAAGACCTCGGCTGGAGTAGTCTGAGCCACCCTTGGAGAGTCATACTCATGCCTGCAAGGGTCGAACTTTCCGAAGCCCTACGCACTCAAAGGCTCACTCCAAACACCTTTCCAAGGAGGTGGAAACAAGGCATCTAAACTGGTCATAGGCAATCAGCCTGTTCCTTTACCATCTGTTAAAGAAAGAAAACAAAACAAAAACAAACAAACAGAACAGAACAAAGGGCATGAAGGAGCCGACAACACAAGGTCAAGAAGGGGCCGTCCGTCCCCTTTAGGGTTACCAGTGACTCAAGAGGGAGGAAGTGGTCTATCAGAGCCCAAAGTGGATGGAGGAGTCCTCCAGAGAATGAAGGAAAGAATATTTAAAATCCTGATTACATGTTAATGGCAAGGCGGTAGGGTTTACTGAGATGAAATCTTCCTTCTGCAGACCTAAAACCCACAAGAATCTAAGGTACAGAGCCATAGGGAAGGACAAAGACTGTATCAGCTCTACTCTCCACTTCCTTTAGGGAAGTTTCAAGAAGGATGGAGGCAGGGCACACTCAAACACACCATGTTTCCGTCACTGGCCTCTCTTACCTCCCCTCGTTCATTTTCGCACGAAGACCCTCCCTGTTTTCTGAGCACTTACGGTAAGAACGGGAGGCTTAACATTGACCCAACCATTCGTGTTGTATCCTTCTTATCCAATTTGCACAGGCCTAATAAAATGCAACAGTTCTTTTATTGCATTATGAAAGCACTTTTCAGTTAAGAAAATGGCACCGTGGAGGAAGAATCCTTTTCAATGGGAGGTCACTTAACGTGGTCGTCTCAGAATAGCGTATGATATCTTAAAATAAAGCAAACCCGGGAACCATCAGTAACAAGATACAAAACAATTAGCTGGTGCTTTACTAAGCGATAGTCACAGCCAGCTCCTAGTGGAGAAAACTCATGAGGATAATTGATTTAAGGGAATGTAACTGTCAACAAGTAGAACTGTGTGATTACTTTGCCTGGACTTCCAGCTGAGGACCAATTTACATCAACAAACTCATTATTTTTTTTGTTCAGTCCTTAACAAGTTTATCTATTAATTCATGGGCATGCTCAAACCTGCTAAATGGAAATTCTGTAAAGCATAAATATTGATCTGTGTTTCAAAGGCAGCAAACACACCCTGGGGACTGAGGATGGAAATGGTGTGGAAGTACAATTGCACAGATGTCCCCAGGGCCAGGGTTGCTATGCAGCACAAGGCCAGCCTGGCTGGGAGAGACTCTTCACTCAGGGGTTGTTACAGTAATATTGTCCCAGCGTGGGGTTGAAAAGAAGCACGCTACCTACTCCATCCCTGTCCTCATTACATGTAGATTAAATTGTAAATTCAGAACCTGACTGTGTGGGTATGTTTCCAGAAAGTTTGTTTTCAGTCCCAGGTACACAAAGGAAGAGAGTTCCATCTAAAGATGGACCTATGTGTTCTCGGGTCTCCATTCCCTACCACTGCATGGGTTCTCAGACAACAAAGACCATAGTGTTGTCGTGGATATGTGTGTTCATGTATATGTGTGTGCTTCTAAGTAACTGTCGATGTATACATTTCTTCTTTTTTTCCCCCCCGGAGCTGAGGACCGAACTCAGGGCCTTGTGCTTGCTAGGCAAGCGCTCTACTACTGAGCTAAATCCCCAACCCCATAACTGTCGGTGTAAACAGCACATCTACTACCACAAAGGGAACACCAGATAGCTTGTTCTAGAGCCAAATACAAGTGACCAAAATCTGGGGACATAGACTCTTGCTTCCACCAATATCATTTCCCACTGCAGAAGTGGTTACACGAATCTTATTAGTTTCAGAACAAAGAAAGTAAAAAACCAAAGTATTTACCAAATGCATTGCTGTGGCAATAGGCAGGTAGATCACAGAGGAAGACCTCTTCAGAAAGTTTCCTACACATTCTTATGTCAGAGCTACTACTGGTCTGCTGAGAACACACTATAAGGTTTGATAGTCACTAGGATATTGGGTTAGATACAGGAGCAATGGATTGTTCTCAGATGGACAGAAAGTAGCTCAAAGTCATTTGGCCTTACTCTGAAATGTTTTAACTCTCAATAACCTCAAAGTTAGGTCATATGGACTTATGAAATCTTTAACATAGATGAGTTTTTTCTTTCTTTTTCCAGGAAACTTTAGTTCATATAATCAGTGTTTAAAATTAAATAATTGAGTAGAGTCTGGTTGTGGTTTGTATATGGTTGGCCCAGGAAGTGGCACTAGTAGGAGATGTGGCTTGTTGGAGTACTTGTGGTCTTGTTGGAAGAGGTATGTCACTGTGCACGTGGGCTTTAAGATCCTCATCCTATGTCCCTGGAAGCCAGTCTTCTCCTGTTTGCCTTTGGAACAAGATGTAGAACTCTCAGCTCCTCTTGCACCATGCCTGCCTGGACACTGCCATGCTCCTGCCTTGATGACAATGGACTGAACCTCTGAACCTGTAAGCCAGCCGCAATTAAATGTTGTCCTTATAAGAGTTGACTTGGTCATGGTGTCTCTTCACAGCAATGAGACTCTAAGACAAATCTCTATCCATTTCTTTCTTTAAGGCAAGAAGGCAGCGGTAGAAAATGGAGACCTGCGAATATCTACACACACTCAGCCTGATGATGCAGCTCTATGATGGAACTTTCTGGAAACACAGTTTCTAGATTCCCCATGCTCTTCTTCTCTAGTATGTTTGCTGGATAGTTTTACATCAAGTTGGCACAAGCTAGGGTTATCTAAAAAAAAAGGGATCTTCAGTAAAGAAAATGCCTCCATAAGCAAGGGCATTTTCTTAATGACTGATGGAGGATGCCCTAGGCCATTGTGGATAAGCTCATCCATGGCCTGTTGGTCCTGGGTTCTATAAGGAGGCAGGCTGATCAAGCCATGGGAAGTAACCCAGTAAGCAACATCCCTCCATGGCCTATGCATCAGTTCCTGTCTCCAGGTTCTGGCCCTGCTTGAGTTCCTGCCCTGACTTCCTCCAATGATGAACAGTGATGTGGAAATGTAAGCCTAATAAACTCTTTCCTCCCCTGTTCACGGTGTTTTATCACAGCGATAGTAATGTTAACTAAGATGGAATGGTGTGAGAATGGGGAGGACTTTCTAATGTTTCATATTTCACTCTCCAACCAAAAGCTACTCTTAAATGCCTTGAAATTGATACGAGCATCTTGATGGGGGAAATCCCCCAAAGCTGAGGTCAAGATGCTAAGAGCTGAACCAATGTGATTGCATATGCACATCTACTGTAGTTAACAGGCACTGTTGGCTTGGAGGCAGCTGGACTGAAAAACATTTGTGGTTTCTTTTGGAACAAGTGGAGGACTTAAGTATTAGCCAACGTTGGATGAATCATAACTTGGCTTTCCAGAGACAGCTAGTGTTACCTGAGACCTTGCAACAAAATCTCAAAGACCCAGCAAGAAGTGAAGAATTGAAAACCTCTTTGTATAAAAACCAACCAACGAAATTGTTAAAAGAGCTAATCAAAAGAGATGATATACTAACCCATGTCCAGCTTCAGGTATTCTCTCCTAGCCTCCAGTATAGATGCCTATGATGTTCCCAGAGCATAGAACCTCAGTTGCCCTCAGTGCAAAGCGAGTCTACATATCATCTCTCCCTCACAACCTACTATAGTGGTCTCATTTTTCTTTCCAACCAAGCTATGCTTCCAACACAGAAAGCAACCAAACCACCAGAGAGCACCACAGGTCTCCCCTTCCTCCCATTACTGCTTGCAGTAGCCAGTGTCTTCTGCTGAAAATGAGGCCATGGGAGAAAAGGCAAGACAGACACCCGACTGGTCCTTTTTCTTCAGCTCCTCCATCCTCGAGTGAGCCAATGGCCTATGTTGGTAGGATGATTCTCATCAAGAGAGGGAGTAAGGACCACTGAGTTCATTTGCAATGTTTCTGTGGTTTCACTAAGACCAATACACATGTGAACTTGAAAAGTATGTCATGCCGACATGGGGATTGAATGTCTGTGGCTCACCAAAGACTCACAAATTGAAGTCTGATCCCTGGGGCCTTGGGAAGTGATGATGTCATAAGTATAGAGCCTCTTGAATCAAAATAGCGCTTTCTAGTGGGAAGCCCAAGAGAGACTTCTCATCCCGAAGACCTGTGGTTCTCAACTCTTTAACACCGTGACCCTTTAATTCAGTTCATGTTGTAGTGATCCCCCAACCATAAAATTATTTTTGTTGCTACTTTATAATTGTAAATTTGTACTGTTATGACTTTTAGTGTGAATACTATCGGAGACAGAGGTTTGCCAAAGGGGTCATGACCCACAGGTTGAGAGTCACCTCATAGAGGGGAAAGATGCCATCTATGAATGAAAACTTGGGTCTTCACCAGATCTCAGATCTTCTAGCTTTTTGATCTTTCAATCGCAGCATCCAGATCTGAGAGTACATTTCTTAGCTGATGTTATTTTTGTTATAGCAGCCTGGAGAGACTAAGACATTCAATTACATGAACAACTTCAATTCTCAGCATGTCCACTCTTTGAGACAGGATCTCCTTTGAGAGCCTGTACCACTGAGCAAGCTTTCCCCTTTCCAGTGCCAATCTGAGCTGACCGGCACCCCTTGTACTTTCAGAAGTTCCCTCCTCCTACTGTCCCCACCGAGACCTCCTCTGCCACTCTACGTGGCATGTGCACATACAACCACCAGTCTGACTTTCCACAGCTCTTCACGAGGCTATTGAAATACTTTGGTCCATTCATCCTTTACTCGTGCACCTCTGGATGAGATTCACTGGTGACTGTGGAGAAGGCCTTGACAGAACATAAGAGAGCAAAGCCTCAGTACTGCTTCCAGTCTAACCACCCTGGCTTCATGTCTTTTGTTGTGATAAACACCCTGACCATAAGCAACAGGGGGAGGTTCGGTGGGGGGTCTGGATTATGATTCCTGCTCATAGCCCATTTCTGAGAGAAAAATCAAGGCAGGATCTGAAAGCACCACATCCAGTCAAGAGCAGAGAGAGAAGAAACACCCAATCCCTGTTGACACTCAATTATCTTTCTCCTCTCTTGCAATGCTGGAGACCTCTTGCCTAGGAAATGTCTGTCACACAATGGGCTGGACATGTGTGATAGGTCCAGAGGCTACCATGAAGGTCCTGAACTGAGACTGTCTTCCTACATATTTCTAAGTTGTAAGAAGTTGACAGTTAAACTAACCAGCACAGAATCCTCTGATTCGTTGCTTTTTTTCCTCAGACAAGAGGAACTGATAGCTTTGAGATGGCTTTCTGACACTAGCATCCTGGGATATCCTGGATGCTTGGAATGGCTATGGTGGGAAGGAGCCAGCAAGAGAGATTGGCCCATGGCCTGATGCTCAATGAGCTCTTCTAGATTAGAACAGACAGCATCACGTGCTCGTCCTTGTTCTGAGCACATATTCCTGTACATTGCAATCTCCTCTGCTTTCTCCACACTGAGCTCTCACTACACACAAATAACAATACTTTATCGAAATGCTATCTCCTTACCTAGCACAGTCTAGCATCCCATTCATGATCCTCCAGCCTCTGCCACCCAAATGCTGGAATTACAGCCTGTACCACCACACCAGGCTTCAGACATTTCTCATTCTTCAGAATGGACACTGTGTTTCCTAGTACCCTTGAGAACATGGCAGTGTCCAAGATCACAGCTCACCAAGCTGAGGTGCCCCACCTCTCCCTAATCCCACACTATCTGGCAAGGCTGCTTTGCCCTCCCAGTTCTTTCGGAGAACCCCAGTTCCACATCTGTATGACCAAGGTCACAGCCTGCACACTCTGTAGCATCTGCTATTACAAGCCACAGGGATGCAAGTTGACTGTGGAAAAACACCCTGCACTAAAACCAAACTATATGCTAGTATGCAAATCCATTACAGCCTCGGGAAACATTTTCTTATTCCTTTATTATATCAGTTTGCTTACATTCTGCTTGGATACATTTAACAAACTTTTTTCATTCTACTATTTAAACAGTAATTTAACTGAATGGTGAGTGTGGTTCGGTGTGTTACAGGAGATGGACAGAATTACCATCCTGAAGAAAATGACCATCTAGAGTAGAAAGGGGCAATCAATTACAACAGTAGAATGGGGAGAGATGTATGAGGTCAGAAGCATTTCTGTGTTTCTGTTGATTTGGCTTTAAAACAGCCTCTCTGTAGCCCAGGCTCACCTTAATCTCACTACATAGCCATGACTAGTGTTTGGCTCCTACTCCCCTGCCTCAGGCTCGTAGTGCTAGGTTTACAAATGTGTTGCCACCATGCCTGGCCTTTTTCAGTCTCCATGTCAACTTTCCTCTAAAGATAGTAGCTTATATCAGTGACCCCATGTTTTTCTTAACAAATAAACATTGGTATCTGTCCACTAGACCATCACACCTAAGTTTACCAAAGAGCCCCGTACTTCTGCTTTAAAGATTTCTTAAGCTGTAGATTCTTAACCAATCACACAATCTAAGAAAGACACTGTCACAGGATCAAACATTGGTAAACACGGCTCAACGTTACTTTTAACTTCTTAAGAAGGAAACGGAAATGAGCTGAGCACTTGAGCATTCCCTGGTAATTAAATTTTCTCAAAGTAGGTCATGGTTCCCATTCCAACTGTCTGAGGCAGCCCATTCAGTCACTGGGCAGCTTTAATTGCTAAAACATTCTTCCCTGTTACCAAGTGAAAGCCCTTCTTCATTTCTCCCCGAGAAGCCAGTTCTGACCTCTGGAGCTCCAAGTGGGGCTGGAATCTGTCTTCTCCATGATGGTGGCCCTTTAGTACATGGGGTTAGATCTCAGGCCCCTGCTTGCCTTTCTTTCATCCAGACTGGCTCCCAGTCACTGTCACCTTCAGTCTCCTGATCAAGCAGGGGCTGATTTCTGATTACATTTAACCTTGCAGTTTCCTGGTCCATAATACCCAGCCCCTCCTGTTTCTATGGAAGCTAGCTAACAGGACATGACTGAGTGCCTGTGGCTATGAGTTAACACCGAATGACCTCCCTCCCCTGGCCATTCTCCATATAAACACTGTCACCACCTTTAAGACTCTTTCACACATGTGACTATTTGAACAGTCTTGCCATGTCTGTGTTTGTGCAGCTGGGTTTCACTGACAGGACGACACACTGTCACAGCTACTCTGCTACATTCATAGTCTCAGATTCCACACAGTTCCCACTGTTCCCTGTTATTTAGAGAAACTGGCTCTGGCATGCCTCGTGTCCTGGGAGGGAAGACTCACAACACCCATGCCTTTGATAGACTCCATCCTCCAAGTCCTCATGCTGGTAACTGCATATCTTGAATCAGACAGGAACCGGCAGGGGGAAATCCCCTTTGCATCCATAAATGAGGTTTAGAATGACAGTCTTTGAATAAGCCCCTTGGTCCCCTGCCCCTCCTGTCATTGGAGATCTGGTCTGCAAGCTCCTCCACCCCTCCACTTCCTCACCCCCTTCTGCCTTCATCTCTCCAAATGTCCCCCACTAGAGTTGTATTAGTGGAGTGAAGGAAAACGCCATAGATAGAGGCATCTTGGTTTACCAGTTGTCCCATTTTAACCTATGAGTTGGCTTCCTCATATGCAATGTAAGATGATACCTACACCTCATAGAATCACTGTTAGGATTAAGAACAGCCTACACCAAGGTCTCAAACCACTGGGAGTGACTACGTTTAAGTAGCTACGGAATATTGGAGATACTTTAACACTAAAGGAACACCCCACGTTCAGTTCTTATTTCTGCTCTTCTACTTTATGAAGGGCTGGGGATTCAACTCTTGGCCTTGTACATGTTAGGCAAGGGGTATGCCTCCAACCTTTATTTTAGTTTTTCAGTTCTGGGTCTCCTACAGGATCTTCACACCCACAGTCTGCACAGATCTCCCTCCTGTTCCCCACTAGGTCTGTATTGTAAGAGTCAACCACTGTTGAACCCATTGTTAGTGTTCATCTCCTCTGCTAGAGTAGAGCTTGATTAAAAGGAAATCAATTCTTCATTTGGTTCCAAGCAGCTGGTACCATGCTTGGTACATCTACAGTACCCAATACATGCTTCCTCCGTTAAAAGTGAAAAATTCAAGATAAAGTAGAAGGATATTTTTAGAACCCTGAAGGCATGTAAATTCCCAAGAGTGTCTCAATGGTAAGATGTCACAATTATATACCAGGGAAGTCCTATGTGTGCCAGGTGGTACTAAAGCTTTGGAGTGGATGCTCATCCTTCACACACAGCTAATACTAGCCTGTGCTCTGTAGAAGCTATCTGTCAACACATATATCTCTTGCCTTGGGTCATGACCTTCTCCCAGGCAAGTCAAATGACTTCTTGATTTTTAATTATTTTGTTCTTCAAAGTGATTGACATATAGTAGGTGCATACTTAAAATACACTTTCAAGATGATTGACACATAGCAGGAATAAACATAAAACACAACATAGAACCTTTTATAAAGATCTATTTTATTTATGTGTATATGTGTATGCATGTATGTATGCATGTGTGTGTGGATGTGTGCAAGTGTGTTTATGCCTGTGTATGTGTGCACATATGTGTAGTGTGTATGTGTGTCTATGTATGAATTATATGCATATGTATGTGTGTGCATGTGTATATGCACATGTATGCATGTATATGTGTATATATTGAGTGTGTGTGTCTGATCAAGTAAGTGTAAATGTGTGTATAAGTGTGTACGTGTGTATAAGTGTGTGTATTGTGTGCATGTAAGTGTATATGTGCGTGTGTTCTGTATGTGTATAATGTGTTTGTGCATATGTGTGTTCTATGTGTGTATAGTGTGTATATGTGTATAGTGTATGTATTCTGTATTAAACACACAGACATTGCAGATATAGATTATACACATAGTATGTGTATATGTATTCTGTGTGTATAATGCGTGTATATGTGTGTGTTCTGTATGTAAGCATATGTGTGTGTTTAGTGTATATGTGTATGTTTGTCTTCTGCTAGTGGTGTGTGTGTATGTTTGCACACATGCACATGTGGACAGGTGCACACCAAATCCAGAAAAGGTCTGGTCTTCTGGAGCTGGAGTTACAGGTGTTTCAAGCTGCCTCATGATGGTGCTGGGAATGGAACTCAGGTCGTCTGCAAGAACAGCAGGTGCTCTTAACCACTGATCCATCTCTCCATGCCCTAAAATACTATTTCCCACCATGGGATGACACGTTATGGGATGGTATCTCTGCCATATTATACTTCCAACCTCCAGAACATGAGAAGATAATCTTCTTTCAAGTTGCCCAACCCATGCCACTTGGAGCAACACAAACAGACAAATGCAGCAAGTTCCAATATCAAAACCCAGTCGGGAGAGCAGAGACAAGGCTAACATCTCTGCAGCTGGCAGTTTGGCTCTGCAAAGGGTTACTGTTAGCATTTCAGTCTCTGTTATTCTTACGTCCACAACCCTCATCTATTCTGCCCCTTAGACTCCTCAGGGCTCAATCTGTTCCGTCAGCTTGCCTGAATTTGGAATCTCCTGGGAGATGCACCCAGACCTGTCTGTGAGGGCTTCTACAGAGTAGACTCTCCTTCAGTGTGGGAAGTATGATTCCACCAACCAGGATTCCAGACAACGTAAGAAAGGAAGAAAGAGCCAAGCACCAACAGTCATTGCTGTCAGCTGACTGCAGCAGACACGTGACACCAGCACTTTGTGCTCCATCTCTGTGCTTCCCCATCAGGTGAACACCCATGTAACCCTTGATCAGGTCAATTTAATCAGAATTTTTTGTCAGGGGTGAGTAGAGTAACCAATAGAAAGATATCAAAGCAGCAGGGCGACATTCTGACTAGCCGAGAGGACTGTGACCCAGACAAGAAGGATCCATGCCAGTATATGTGATCTCAGGCTAGACCAGGTCCCAGCATCATTGTTCTCTGTGCTCCACCCAGGCTCTGGGAACGGTGCTAATTCACGATGAAGAAGATGCAGCATTTCTTATCTGGTCCTCGGAGTCACAAGGGAGACGTGCTGGCCAGAGCACGAGGTAGTCTCCTAACATTTGAGATGTCCCCATGGCAGGAAAGTTATGAGAGTTGCCTGTGGTGAGACTGAACTAGAGCTGATTCTCAAATGGGAAGAAAAATGTGAAGCCAAGAGAAAGAGGAGGAAGGGGAAAGCAGCAGAGACAGAGCGAGGGCTGAAGGGAAGGACCGCGCGGGGCATCATAGCCCTGAGCTGCAACTTGCAGAGCAGACAGAGATGAACAGCTTCCTGGGGGTCCTTGCCAAGCTTATCCATCTTTGATGTGATAAGCTAGGGGCACAGAGACAAAGACAGACCAACTAAGATTATTATTACTTTTTTATTATTTTGTTCGCAGAAAAACAAGAATATTAGACCATTTGGCTTGTTTTCCAGCCTAGGGGGAAAAACTAACAGTTGGAGTTAAAATGTGAGCATACCTCTCTCTTGACACCAATACAGGCAATAAATAAATAAATAACAGAAAGGCTTGGAGGCTCAGAAACTTCACAGAGAGACTGAAGAATGTGTAAATCGCATGTGATATTTTTTTTATCCACATCTCCTTAATTTTAGGAGACTCTGTAGCATAATATCTTCACTTTGCAAGAATCAAACACACGGAATAGGCTATTAATCGGTGCCTTGGGGACTCCATGTGGTTTTAAATTCTCCTTTCAACTTCTGAGCAAATACAAAATAGCTTTGCACTGGTTCTTCTTTTTTCTAAATTGTATCCATCCTTACAAATTGATGGTAGTTTTTTTTTTCATCCACAAAGTCTGTTGGCAATTCATCTTCTCCTGGTACACAGAGCCTTGCAACTTTGGATTCTTCTGTTAACTGGAGGGGGGAAGGGGTTTATCAGTGCAGGAGCCGGGACAACTCATCCCACTGAATCGACAAGCTCCTAAGTGACAATTGTAAAAGGCCAAGACCCTAACTGACCTCAAGATTTAAAAAGTAAGATGTGCAGAAAAATTAAACTCTGGAGCCCTTCAGCACCTCCAGGAGAGTACGTTTCAGATACCTCCAGGCATGTACAATGGAGGTCTCGATGCACATTGAGGGGATAAGAATAGAGTGGATCTGACACCACCTGCTATGTACGAGGCTCAGTGGAAGGTGGCCAGTCCATTGAAGAGCTGCCCACATGGTGTCTGGCCGCTATTTTACAGCGTTTGAATCCAGAGGGACAGTTCAAATCCAACTCACAAGTATCAACTGAGGCTTACTGAAAGCCAGGCATGAGGCAAGAACTCTTAGTGCTAAGACTTAAAAGGAAAGGAAAAAGGGTGCAGGATGGTCCACATCCTAGGAGGACCATTAGGTCTCTGCTTAGATGTAAGCTTGAAACTAAAAGAGCTGGACAACAGTGATGTCTAGGTGACAAGATGCCTAGGCACTGTGAGGTGAGGTTTTTCAACAGACAGAGACAGACTTACAAGCAGACTACAAACTTCCTTACAGGATAGGCTGCATTAAGGTAGCAGTATTCATAGGAACAGAAGAAGAGGAACTGGCTGTCAGGGACTGAGGCCAGGAGCAGACAGTGGGCATGAGAAGTTCTGAGAAGTGATGATCGATCAGTGACATGTCTACGGTCAGCAGCACAGCACCGTGTGTTTTCAGACGCGAAGATGACAGACTGCACACTGAGCATCCACGTGTGATAGCAGCAGAATGCAACAGAACACAAGGATGTTCAAGGCTGTGGAAGTTCTGGGTCTTTGATTGCGGAGTAGGCATCCTCAGGGTGTATAGATTAGAGCCCAGTTTCCTCGAAGTGTACAGATTAAATAAATGCAGCACAACCTGTATAGTAACTCCTCTGTCAAGCAAATGGATAAAGAAACAAAATGTGTGTTTGAGATAGGTGTAAAGGACCCCTTCACATCAGAATCCTTTTCAGAAGAAAGGCTCACTTTTGGGTTGCTTGTGAAAAGCCTACATCAGAAAAGAATAGAGAGTGCGATAGTTTAAGTAAAAATGGCCCCCGTAGGGAGTGGCTGTTAGGAGGCGTGTCATTGTTGGAGGAAGTGTGTCACTAGGGGGCGGGCTTTAAGGTCTAAAACGCTCAAGCCAGGTCTGGTGTCACATCCACTTCCTGCTGCCTGCCAATCCCCGTGTAGATCTCTCTGCTCTTTCTCCAGCACCATGTCTGCCTGGATGGTGCCATGTTTCCTGCCATGATGTTAATGGGCTGAACCTCTGAACCTGTAAGCCAGCCCCAATCAAATGCTGCCGTTTTAAGAGTTGCCTTGGTCATGGTGTCGCTTTGCAACAATGAAACCCTAAGACGAATACACATACTGATGATATTGGCTAGAATAATAAACCCACCAGTATCTCAGCTCTTCTACTCTTCAAAACTATAAACTAATATTTTTATTCTAGAGATATAACTTGAGTAAACATTTAAATCAAAATAAAAATAATAAAGAATGCCCTCGTTGGATGGTCCTCTATCCATGCCCACACAGCACTGGGTGGGGTCACTAAGTTTAAAATCAAGAAGCATTAGGTAGAGAAAGAAAAGTGGGGGTAGAGGAAGAGATAAAGGGGAGGAATTAGAGGAGACGTTATCAAAGCATATTATATGCATATATGAATCTTTCAAAAATTAAAAACTGGAGAAAAAAGGCTAATAGAAATTTCAGGCAAAAGCGCTTTCTCCCACAAGAGGGCGCTCCTGGACCCGAGAGCTGAGCGATTGAGTCTGCAGTTCTGGGACGCTCTGAAACCTCGTTAAGTTACAGACAGCAGACACCCTTTGTGGCTTTTCTGCACTCTGTAATGACGGTGGGATCCAAAGATCAAGGCTCTTATCAGACGAAAGCACTCGGGCTCCTTACTGGCAGCTTCTAAGTACAGAGGAAGCTAGGGTGGACTACCCATGCTTCCATAGAGAATTTTCAGCTTTCCGGCTGCACGTTCTGTGGGGGAAGGACCATTCTCCCAGTTACTCAAGTCAAACTGAACTTCCATTTCTTGTTCCGGCCAATCAAGAGTACCAGTCGCCAGAAATTAAAAATAGCATGTTGCTGCAGGACAAGGTGGTAAATGACACAGAACTTTGGGAAAGCCTGGCTGGCTCCAGCCAAGCCTCACCCTCTGCCACTCCCTGGCAGGGAGGAAGCGTGAGGCTCCTGGGAGTATGGCCAGGAAAAGGTTGTGGCCAGGCAAGGGCGCGGAAAGGATTTTTCCTTTGAGTCAGGGATGACAGCTGTCCTCGTGAGGGGAGGAGTGGAAAACTGGATCTACTGAGCAGTGTCTGCTAAGTCCAAAGAGGCCTTCAGAAGCAATAGAACTGCCAGCTACAGTAGTCCGTGGGACATCAAAGCCGCGATTAGCACAGCTTCCTGGCTGTCACACTCCGCGTATTTATGGCGCGTTGCACATTTAAATGCTATTCTCATAAGACGTTTCAGCTGTCAAAGCTCCATATTTGGGCGATAAAAGTGACTGAAATTACCAGGGGGTCCTGTGTTCCCAATCCCAGCAGTGTGCCAAAGCCAAGGACAACCAAAAACCACCAAATTTATTTCACCATTTGCGGAACACCTGTGAGCAGCCTGGTGGACACGCAGTACACATGGGGTCCAGAGAGAGGGGGCTGCAGCAGGTAAGCCTGACTGGTCTCGTACATGTGAGTTTATGCCAGTATCAAGGAGGGGGTCGGGGTTGGGGATTTGGCTCAGTGGTAGAGCGCTTGCCTAGGAAGCACAAGGTCCTGGGTTCGGTCCCCAGCCCCGGAAAAAAAAAGGGGGGGCTGCTTGCCCCCTCCTCACTCAAGGAGGGGGTCTCTGAAGAAGCAAAAAGTACTATTCCCAGTCTTCGTTTTAAGGTAGGGGTGTGTGATCTGATGGCAAATTGAGACAGGACACTAACTCCCTGTCTTCTGACACCCAGACAAGATGGATGCCCTCCAACCTGACTTCTGGTTTTGTTCCTTCTCCTTCAAAATGGCGCATCGTGTCTGTGTCCTGGGGAAAATATGGTAGGTTTGGCCAGGGAGAGCAATGGCCAGGACATACAAAGAGAAGGAGCCTGTGACCACAATGTGTTCCCTGAGCTGAAGGACCCTGAGAGACCGCATCTGGTCCCTGTGAGCATAGGCTTCCCACAGCTCCTTTCAGGTGGGTGAATTAAATAGTGAATACAGCATCAGATACAGAATATATCTCTGGCTTCTATTTAAAGTATATGTCTCCCACTCTCCCACCGTTGCATTTAATGTTTGTGGAATGTTAGACATGGGCAAGCCATCAGTGTGTGTGTGTGTGTGTGTGCGCGCGCGCGCGCGCGCGCGCCTGCCCATGCATGCACGCGTGTGTTCCCTACTCAGTAATTCACAGCCAGTTTCCTTACGTTTTTGTTCATACAGCCTGTCTTCTCCACCCCACTGCCAGGGACCCCTTCCCTGGGTTCAGGCCCCCCCCCCCAGCTATTCAAAGCCTAGTTTTTTTTACAGAAGTCTCCAAGAGTAGTACCATCATTCTCTATAAACACCTCTCTTCTAAGAGCTGGGCTTGAGCCTGAATCTCCTCTCATACGGCCACTTGCAGCTTCCCAAGATAGCTGGGGTCAAGATTTAGTCAGCCTTCTACAAATAAAGCATACCCTGACCCAACCATAGACGCCTCTGGTTTCAAACAGTTGCATCAGCCGGCACTGAGAGAGAGCGTGCGAGAGCGCAAGCGCGAACTGGCACTCAGTGAGAAGGGAGCTGCACGGCAGCAAAACCTTTTTCTAATTTTCCAAACCCATGTTAACTTATCTTTGTCAAAATTGTGAAGCACTAATGTGCCCAAATGAAAGGTCAGAGGTATAGACTTGCGTCCTGTCTTCATTTCCTGTAGGAACGGTCTATGTGGAGTCAGGCAGGGAGTGTCCGAAGAGGCTCACAGCTTACCTGGGCCAGTCCCCATGAAGAAGGCACAGATGCGTGGGTATTGGCTGTGGACCATTCGATGGTCCAGTAAAAACAGTGGAGCCAGGCTCTGAACCCAGCCTGAACCACGAGGCCCCATGCTTACACACTCCCCTTCCAGTACAAAAAAAAAAACCCCATTCCCTAACAAAGGTCCTTTAACAGGTCTAACAGAAAACCCCTCATTCTTTGGTAAGAAAAAAACAACTAAATAGGAAAAAAATTACTCCCAGGGCAACGAGTTTCCGGCCCCTTTCTCTGTGGTACCCTAAGCAGCAGAGAGCTACAACCTTCCTTTGCAAAAATCTTAACTTGCTTTTCTTTAAAAATATAGACAAATTCTCAGCAGCATCTGCGTGCTGGGGACCTAACACCTGTGCTCGACATGAGGGCAGAGGCGCTGCTGCTTAGTTTGGTTCCCCTGAGGTGGTATGGCGTCTTCTGGATATTTTAGAACTGTGTGACTACAACACACACGAGAGAAACTTTAGTGATGTCAGTGAACCTTTCTAACACAGATGTTGAAAATCAGCAATCTGAAGGGCTTGGGATTGGCCCCAGACCTAGCATCGGAGACAGTTGCTTTCAGACTCCTCACTAAAGCAGATTGCCAGTGTAGTCCACGCTGCTACTGAGCACTGGGGGGAAACTAAGGCAAGCAGTCACTTAAAGCTGAACCCAACCTGCATTACCGGATGAGGTCCAGGCCAGTGTGGGCTCATTGTTGTCTTTAAAAACAAAACAGAAAGACAAGATTTCCCAACCCAACCCCAAAGGCAAACGGTCCCCTAAGGTTCCTGGCCAAAAAAAAAAAAAAAAAAAAAAAAAAATTGCTTAGCATTCAGAGATGGGAGGAGGGGACACATGCTGGGCTTTAGAATCAGGGTGGATCCAGTTGCCCACACAAGGGGTATAGAATCAGGCTCGTCAGGCATCTCCTTAGGCAGATGATGAACTTATAAAGCAAGTGGGAAGGTTTGGCAAGAAGAACAAGAAGAGGGAGATGATGTAATTATATTATAATCTCAAAAAACTGTAATAAAACTTTCTGGTTGGGGTCCCCTGGGCCACTAGGGGGAGCCAGGAGAATGATATGGAAGGGTACTTGGGGGGGTCACCAGATCTGAGGAAGAGCTTAGGAATCACTACCACAGTGACTTCTGAGAGGCTCACATCCCTTTCTGAGGTGCTCTGGAATCATGTGGACATGTGCGGTACAGACAGAGGTGCTCACGGAGGACGCTGGCCCTTCCCGAGACCCGCAGCCTCAGTTCTGGGCAGCCAGAGGCACTCATAGCTAAGCATGAAGGACACAGAGGCCGCCAGGGCAGGGCTATTCTCAGACTGTTGGAATGGAGGTGACAGGTCACATCATGGTGGTGTTCAGAGCAGTGAGGGACTTGGCGCTTGAGAACATAGCCGTAACTAGACTGCCTCTGAAATTTAGGACTCCTCAGAGAGGTGCAGCAGCAAACCCTGAATGGGGAGGGGCTGCTGGACACAGTCATTCGGATAGGACATTTCATGTCTCCAGGGCATCACGAAGCACAGCCTGGAGTTACCACATCCACATTACCCAAGAGAAAGGTCACAGACTCCGCCCAGCTAGCGTCTGCCCTCACTCATTTTTTTTTTTTCCTCTTGAAGGAAAAGTGCTGACACCATTTCCCAAGCCTTAATTATACATAAAAGCTCTCTCTTTAGTCAGAGAAAAGCTGGATGTAAACTCAAACCCATATTGACGTTATTGACCCACCACGGCCCCACACGAGCCTTGCCTCTGCCTGCCAGTATGACAGGAACTGGTGGACGAAGGACACAAATGTCCCATGTCCTTGACAGACGTACAGCTTTCATTTCCACATCGGGCGAATTGTGTCCTAGCAGATCTGTGGGGAGGAAGAGAGACAGGCTCCTGATAAGAGCTTGGCGTGCAACTCCCCGGCATCTTTCGAGTGACAAGCAAGAGCTTCTGTGGCTCACCACTCTCTGCCTAGACAAATTCTAAATATGGATCTGCACATATGTACAGATTAGACTGAGCACACAGGAGCAAAACAAGCTGGCCATCCGTCCCTCCTGTCCCCTCCCTCCGTAGGAATCTGGCTGGGGATGGAGGTTTGAGTTCAGCACTGACATTCTCAGAACCCAGCTGAGCAGAGCACAGGAAGTCAACATGCCTGCATCGGAACTGTGTTCTGCTCCATTACCCCGCTTGTCAACCAAGGGTTATGTTCTTGTTGCCCCAGGTCCTATATTCAAAAGGGGGCCCACATATTCCACCATAGCATCCCCAGTGCATTAGTACTTAATGGCCATGAATCATGGAGCAACACTGTGTGTTTAACCAAGGTTATGGGGGTGGGGGTGTTGTTTGTTTTTTGTTTGTTTGTTTGTTTGTTTGTTCAGCACAGTGCTATTTTGGTCTTGAGCGTACTTCTGGACTTTGTGGTTTTATGGAAATTCAGTGTTCTTCAAGGGAGAGGAAAGAGTGATGTGCACCCAGAAGAAATCTGGTTTCTCAGCTCAGGTCCTTGGCTGCTTTGGAGAAACTGGGAGACAATATTCTGAGCTGCTCAGCAGCTGTTTCTGGCTTCTATATGGTCTACCTGTCTTTCAGTTTCTGGTGACATTGCCATCTTAGTCCCATTTAGAGGTCTGCTATTCCCTGTGGGCTTCAATCTCAAAATATTCTGCGATGGAGTGCCTCCAACACTGCCCAGGAAACCCAGCTGAAAACTCAGAATGTATGCTAACAAGAGGGTCATTCGCTTGTTCAGCTAGACCTTCCATTCATGTCGGAGAGGGTTTAACTAAAATGACCAAACAAAGCCTCTTAATTAGAGCTGAAAACAATAAAGAGATAGACAGACAGACAGGATGGATAGATAGATAGATAGATAGATAGATAGATAGATAGATAGATAGATAGATAGATAGATAGATAGAGAAGAAAGATAGATAGATAGATAGATAGATAGATAGATAGATAGATAGATAGATAGATAGATAGGCAGGCAGACAGACAGATAGACAGACAGACAACAGATTCAAGATTCAGAAACATTTCTCCTGGGTAAAACTAAAGCTGGAAAACAAATTGTTCTGTAATCTATGAATCCCAGAAATGAGCCACAGTGGTTGGAATCACCAGTGTCTCTCCACTTTGAAGGAGTTTGGGTGGCTGTGTCAGGGTGCATGATGCTAACTGCTGTGTCAATGAATGAATGGAGGGTAAAAAGATGGCCTCTTTGTCAGTCCAGACTGCTTCTCGGACTGTGAGAAGCTCTTAGGGCCCTAACCTCGTTCCTTACCATGACTGCAACGTTTGCTGGGCAGCATGGTACTCAGCCTCAAATCACAGATCAGAGAAGAAGGAAGAAGGCAAAGAATAGCTTCCTAGCCACCATGACAAAGGAGTGATGAATGCCACCTCTGCTTTTGTGTCCACGGTAAAGGTCACCAGGTCTCAAGAGTAAGCGAATGATGCTGGGAAGTGACATCCCCAACAGACCAATCCCAGAGACGAATCTCAGCAAGGCCAGAGCAGGCTGGGTTTCCAAGGACAGACGGTCGTGGCTGATGTGCAGTCATCCAGTGTTGCAGTGGATCCTTGGGGCAGCATCTCTGACATCAGTAAGTCTGTCCCACACCTTTGCAGTACCCAGGAACCTACAATTCTCCAACATATCAGGAAACCCATCTGTCTTCATCCTTCGTGGACAGATATAAGTAATTCTGAAAACATTCTTACACTGGACTACGAATTCATGCTCATAAGCCTTCATAGAGCGCCGACCCATTGGTGTTGCTTCTACCTTTCTAGAATCATCGGGATTTAGCTATATCCTTCACTTGACGGGTTTTCAAGGGATCAAAGAGCCATGTGCCTCCTTTAGGTGGTTAGTTTTTCTAAACATTCTCAGCTTCACGTTGGTTCTGTCGTCCTTCACACTAGAATACTCATGTAGTTCAGCCTTTCTAGGAAGTTTAGCTAATGGGGTCTCAGCAATTAAAAACATGTATTGTTTATTTGTTTATTTATTTGTTTGTTTGTTTGCAGAGGACCCAAGTTCAGCTCACAGCACCCTTTTCAGGCAGCTCACAACTACCTCGTCGAAATCCAGTTGCAGGAAAATATGGTCTCTGTGGGTGCCAGTATTCATATAGAACACACACACACACACACACACACACACACACACACACACACACACACACACAAAAGTAATAAATCTTTTAAAAAATATTTTTGCTAAGAATAAGAACACAATATCGAGAAAACAGAAGCTGAAGCAGGGATGGGGAGATGGGTGGAGAAAGTCTCAGTGCACCCCCATTATACAGAGAAGCTTGCTCTGAGCATCCTTCTGACCCCTCCTGCACTGCCTGACTGGCTGTGGCTGGGTTACCTGTTGTCCTCTGTTTTCTTACCCAACCTCCGTCAGCCTTTGTGCACGGTGGGGCCAGGGTGTTTGTTTCCAGCCAATGCTTTCTGAAGCTTAAAAAGAAAAACACAGCAGAATTAAACGATGACAAAGGGGGCCTGAGACCGAAAGGCCCGTATGTGGGCTTTACATCCCCAGAGCTGCGCTCTGCACAGAGAGGTGACCATGCAGTAGATGCCCAGTCTCTTTGTGTCCAAAAGAATTAATAAAGTTCAGATTAAATATTAAAAAGGAAAGCTCTAGCCCGCTGCTTCTGCAGGAAAGCTGAGAAATGGAGAGTTTGCTACTCCTCCTCTGCAGGGCTGGCTCTATAAAAATAACAAGATTTTTTTTGATACAATTAAATTTTGCAATTAGAAATTGCACCGTGTATAAGAACACTTTACATTGGCGGTGCTGTTCTGTTCAAATGATCCAGAGACGTAGCTGGCCTCCTGTTATATTTTATTTTGCTCTATTTTGATGGGAGAAAAAGGTAGGCAGAGTTGTGAACAACCTCTTAATACAGTTTAGAAACTTGGTGTGCAAAGGGCACTGATATAGTAATTACCGGTTTTCTTTTATCAGCCGCCCTCCTCTGTCACCTCTGCTATTTAAAGTTACTGTTCACACACTGTGGCTAATTCCTTTTGTTAAATTTCACATTGAATGCAGCTTCCTGAATGTTTGTTATTGCGGGCCTATGGATGTAGGCTTCTCAGATAAAGGGAAAGCCGGGTGCATTCATCTGTAGGCAAATTGAAAATGAGTTTAACCCCTTGACTTCCGTGGCTCTGCACCCTTAGGCAGAATATGTTCTACCCATCCGACCGACACGATTTAACATTGTGGCAACATCTGTGTTTTACTTTTAAGGGCATTTTCTAGAACAGCCAAAGCAACTGTGTGTATGACCTATGTTAATGCAAAGAAACCGAATTGGGGAGGAGGCCCAGGGCCATGGCTGAGGAAAATGATTCAGAGCTGGGGATGAGGAGGAAAAAAATACAGCAACACTTTTGAAGTTGGAAAAGGCCTATTTTCATGACTACGGGCATATTTCCTGTCGCATCATCAGATTATTGCCAGTCAGAGGCTTTTTTAAGCCAAGAGAAGGAAGCAGAAAGGTGCTGGAGAGAGGACTTTTGCCCCACTCTCTGCCCCGCCCTGCCCCCGCTCCTCTGCTGTCTAAAGTAGCAGCACTAAGGGAAGCCCCCGTTTGTCTTCTCTCATCTTTTTTTTTTTCTATTGCAATTTTCAGAGAGAAGGAGAGGGAGGAGAGAACATAGAAAACAATCGACCATGGCTTTCTCTTCCTCTCGGTTTAACTTCGAAACAAGAGGCACAAAAGGTCAACCACACGAGAATGGATTTTGCATGATTCCAGGGAGAATTTAACATTGGTTGGTTCGTCCAGCAAACATTTGCTGAATGACCCCTACCCGGTCCCCCTGCCCTGACACACTCTGTGGTGTCCCCAACCTTGTACAGAGGAGCTCTAAAGGGCCACGTGTCACAGGAAGACTGACACAGACAGGAAAACACATAGGCAGTAGGTGGAGAGGAACTGAAGCAGGAGAATGACAGGAAAGGGCTGTTGAGGGACAGGCCAGTCAGACTCTCCAGAAACTCCCAGATAACCACCTGCATAATCGGTGCTCTGGGAGAAGGGCAGAACAAGCCCTAAGACCCTGGGCCAGGAAAGGGCCTACATGAGTACTACAGAAAGCAATATGTTGGACTTGAGACCAGGGAGAGCCTAGGGATGAGACCTTGAAAGCTGTCAGGCCTTGGATTTTACCCAAGGTCCACAGAGGAGTCAATGGAGGTCTTTATCTGTCGATGTGTTTAACAACTATTGTTTAAAAAAAAAAAAAAAGCAACAGGAATCTTGTGTAGGCATTGCCCACCTCCAACAAGCACTTTTATTTCACCCAAACTCCGCCCATCTCCTAACCGCCTTCTCAATGTTATTTTATCGTGTCTTGTTTTTTGAGACAGAGTCCGGTGTATCTCGCAGGCTGGCATCAAACCTGTTATGTAACTGAGGATCACCTTGAACTGCTCTCTCTCCCTACTGCCTCCGTCCATCCCCCCCACCCACGCCCCCACCCCCAGTACTGGGATTCAAGTCTGCACCACCACCGGGCAGGATTTACCTAGAGCTTCATCTAGGCCATGGGAGAGGCCTGCCAGCAAAGCGCCCCTCCCCACAATTGTCCTGCAACACTCTTAATTCTGTTTCTTTCCCACATAAATAATTCAGTGTATATCACACCGAATCACTGAATAGTTCCTTAAAAGCTGCACTCTGGTGATCAAACAGTGTGCCTGTGTGTAAGAGGAGACTGTGCGCGTAGCTTTCATTCTACTTCGCTCGGATCGGAATACGAGGAAGCCTTCGTGTCCTGCGCCTGGTTGATAGTCACTTTATTCTCTCTTAATTTGGAGGTTCCTTTTCATTGGAGGGTTTAAAGTAAGGGGATTTCATACTTCTTGTGTGTTAAAATCTCTGCCTAAGCCCTGTGTGGTGAGAAGCTGTCCTGAGAGCTCAGTGGAGGAAACAGCAGCTGCTGGGATCTGTGATGGCGACCGAGTACTTTGTGGGAGCAGTCCACATTCAGGTGACCCTGAAGGAGGAGGAAAGAATTCGGAAGGGTAAAAGAATTGCATGCTGACAGTCCTGTTTTTCTAGGTAGAATTTAGCGGGCTGATTTTTTTTTTTTTTTTTTTTTTTTTTTTTATTGTTGGCGTGCTAACTGAATTTTCAGATTACAAATGTATTATCTACCCGAATAAATGAATCAAACTTCCAGTGGACCCACGCGTGGAAACATAGATATATTAAAAATAAAATTAGGTCTGCAAGCATGCTTGGATAAAAGTAGGATAATATAGCAAAAGGGAATCTCAAATTCACGCAATAACATCTTCTGTTCGGATTACCCCACACGCCCTAAAATAAGATTGTTTCTAGTTACCCAAAAGTGATTTCCTCTCAGAATTGATCTTTTTCCTTGAAATTCTCACTGATTATTTAAAGTGACAGCATGGCCTGGTAGAATTAACTATTCTTCCCAGAGAGACAACAAAGTATCTGACTTTAAAATTAAATTCTATTAAGAAGACGCAGGCACTGCAGATTACTTGAGCCAAGCCCTGTAGATTGTTTCTGGGTCCTGGACTATCCAGGGCCAGCTGCCCTATAACCAAGCCCCGCCCCGCCCTGCAGTCAAGCCACGCCCCTCAGCCACACACAACCCACCCCCCACTCCTCTACTCCTCCCTCACTCCCCCACCCCCCAACCCGTGCAGCCAAGCCCACCCTTGTCTCTCCGCTCAGTTGATAGTTTTGGCCAGATCCCCCTTTGGCCAGACCTCCCGCTCTTGCCCTGCGTTCATCTGCAGCAAGTTTTCCGACATTTTTGCAGAGTTTGGAGTGAGATTCTGAGCACTCTCATAAACTTTGTTCTGTGTTCTTTTACCCATGGGCAGCTTTCTGTACGCTCACTGCCCATTTGAATTGAGCTTTCAGAGCATCTGGAAGTGTCGCTTAGGAAGGCAGCCAGTATGCTCAGAGGCCCCTTGGGTTATGACTCAGATCCTCTACGAGCCTCCACTAAGTTTCTTAGGTCCCATTGTCACTTAGAGCTTTAAAAATGGAAGAGCTGAAAAAGGAGGGAAGGAAGGTAAGCTAGAGGAACCCATCACCGGGAGCAGCGAGTTCCATTCATTAACATTATTATTTAGCATCAAACGTAAACCAGCTCTGAAGCACCACAGGTGCAAATGAACAAATGGGCCCGCAGGTAGTTTCTTCTACTCTTCGGATCCATGCTGTCACTCTGCCCAACAGTGAAATCAGGATTCCGGTTTTACCCCAGCGGTCCTTGTAATTTTGAGAGCATGCGCACAGCTAAAACTGAGGCTCATGCCTGCTCTTCCTGTCCTACGCATGGTGCTCACTGACAGCGAGTTCCCTGACTGTAGCAATGCTGTGTAGGACCACCTGTCTCTCTCCAGTGATGTGATTCACATTTCCTCGGGTTTTGACACAGAACCAATGTCATTACGACTGGTATTGGGTAGACAGGATACTAGAGACTACTCCCCATTCTAAGCTGTCAGCCTTCTCTGCATTTCTTGGAGAAACCTGAGGCTCTATCTCTCCAATGCCTGTCTTCTAGATAAGAGATCACAGATTGAAACACTAATAAATGGGATCTTTTTTAAAAAGCAAACAAACAAGAGCTCTGATATTCTTTGATGCTGAGTGGGCAAGATGGCTGTCTAGGTAAAGGTACTCATCACCAAGCCTTGAATCGAAGCCAGGATCCACAAAGTGGAAGGAGAGATCCAGCTCTCGCAAATTGTTCTCTGACCTCCTCATAAGTACTGTAGTATGTTTGCATGCATGCAAACGTATATACATGCATATGTCTAGCAAATAACGATAAATGCAAAAAAAAATCCCTTTGATGTTTTCACTGGAAAAGAGGAAAGCTTAAAGTTCCTTATATTTCTGCAGATAAGAAGATTAAAAAATCCTTTCCCCTGATTCTATCAGAGCAGAGCATTTGGTTTTTCATGAAAGGCTTTAGGAATCTGCTGAACAAAAATCACATGCTATTGATATGACCCGTTTTCCTCCCCCGGGAGCACCTTACAGATCAATAGCTCAACAAGGATGCTGTTCTCTGTGGCTCTTTCTACAACCGTGCCTCAGATACATGTCCCTCGTCCACTTGAGAGGACTCTTCCACATTCTTGAAGGCCCTTCATTTCCTATAGGCAACGTAGGGTAATTAATAATTACCATTTTGATGGTGAGCGGTTTGCCTTGTGCCAGCCACAGAGCTAAGCATTTAATATAAGTTATCTCACTTAATCCCTTCAACAACTATTAAGATCTCTTCATTAAATATACGAGGCACCTGGGATTCAGGAAGTTTAAATAACTTGCCCAGAGTCGCTTGATTGAATTATAGAAACACAGCTCATCAAAGCTTATGTTCTTCTTCCTCACTCCCTTCTGGAAAAGTACTTTTATCATTTGCTCATTAAGGCCACCCAACATATAGTGAGGTGTGTGTGTGTGTGTGTGTGTGTGTGTGTGTGTGTGTGTATGTGCCTGTGTGTGTGTGCAAGTATGTGTATGAGTGTGTTGTAATAGTTTATGTATGTATGCTTGAGTGTATGTCTATGTGCTTGTGTTAGGAGAGTGTTGTGTGTTGTGTATGTGTGTCTCTGTGTGTGATGTGTGTATGGTGTGTGAGTGGCGTCTATGTCGTGTGTGTCATATGTGTGTGACATGTTGTGTGTGTGTGTGATGTGTGTGTGTTATATCTATGTGGTGTGGTGTGTGTGGTATGTTTGAGTGTGTGTGTGTGTGTGTGTGTGTGTGTGTGTGTGTGTGTTTGGTCAGACTCATTTCTTTTGTTACATTTCCAGCTGAGTGAGCTTCATAGCATTTCCTTATTCCTCAGGGAAGTGGATTCTTTGCAAGAACCCAAGGTCAGCTCTGTGCAGTGCTTCCTGTTGAGCAGGCAGGAAGTGTGCAGGAGTCTCCAGGAAGCCTGTCAAGGGGAGATTCCTGCAATTGAAAAGATAGAACCGTGAAGGAGCCAGGCTGGCCTTAGGACTTGACAAGAAATAGCTGTTATAACCTCACAAATAAAAGGGGAGGATAGAAATTTTTATTGTTTAAAAATTAGCAAATACTTTCTACTCACATGCTATGAAATATGCTATTCTATGCTATTGGTTTGCAATTTCAATAAAAGTTGACGAAATCCTGAAAAGAGGGGAAGGGGCTTCATTTCGGAAAAGCCTGCCTGTAGACAGTGCAGAGCTATTCTACCCCAGAGCAAAGGCCAGCTTGCAGCAGACAGTGTGGCAGCTGGGGGCGAGGGCAACTCAAAGGCACTGGTCTCTGTTTCTAGGCTCCCAGAATGTCATCTTCTGGGACATTCCTCTTTAGTAAATCGTTGAGAACAAGAAACACTATGCTAGTTTAGGGTTAGTAAACTAAGTGCAATTAGGGAAAGAGATAAAGCAGAATTGTCTAGGTTCTCATGCAAGAGAAAGTTTAAGTTTACAAAGGAGAGGACACAGCCCTTTATGCCGTCTGAGAATGGTCTCATTGAACAACCCACGGCCCAGATTTCCCCCACGCCATCTAGTCTCCAGCTTCGCTCCAGTTTCGACTACAGAATGCCCTTCATGACCTCTTTAGTTTTTGCAGGAAAATGGTTCAAGGTTTCTTCCAAGAGACTCTCTCTCTCTCTCTCTCTCTCTCTCTCTCTCTCTCTCTCTCTCTCTCTCCTCTCTCTCTCTCTCTCTCTCTCTCTCTGTCTCTGTCTCTGTCTCTGCCTCCTCAGATTAAGGTACCCCCCAGTCAACTCTTTTTCTTTAAGCAGGAAGTTGAGAGTCATCTTTGCCTTGACCTGCTTTCTCCACTAGTCCCTCATCAAGGAAATCAACAAACATGGTCTGTTGCCTTTTTTCTAACTATCTCTTAAATCCATCTTCTCTCCAAACCACTATCAGGTAGTACCTCACATATTCCTGGTGTATCTGTTGCACAATCGTCTGTGATGCACCAATGGATGGATGGATGGGTGGATGGATGGATGGGTGGGTGGATGGACAGATGGACATGACTCAGGTCAGATCATGTTTATCATGACTGCATCTCTATGTACCATGGTACCTCCATCTTGATTTCCCAACGTTGATGCCAAGTGACCCAACTTTAGACCCTAAGAGTATTGAGCCCAGACAGTACCCTTTCAGAGCAGACATGGACATGTTTCTTGACGTGACAAAACTCTCTGTAGGCCTTGAACTTATCCTATCACATGACCATAGAATATCTTTAATCATTCCCCTATTTCTGCAGCCCACTTCATAAAGCCTGTCTCCATGAACTCCCCGGAGCCCATTTCAGTTTCTGACATCTCAAGTCTTTCTCCTCTCCAAGTGTCTGTTGGGCACTTTGTTAGAAAAGGCCAACTTTCTTTGAGAAATCAATAAAACTAGAAGTTGCAAAAACCCTCAAAGCAGATGGTGGGAGCAATACAATGACCCACTGTTAACAGAGGAGGATCTCTGGAAACAGCCAGGGAATGGATGATCAAACAGAAGAATTGGAAGATCTCACAAAATCACCTTTCTGCCACAGTGGATTAATTTGAGGGCGCCTTCCTTTCATAGGCAACACCTATAAGAAGTACGTGGCAAGACATATTTTAATAAAAACATTCCAAACTTGTTTGAATCTCATTGTTCTGCAGCCCCTAAGAGCCTAGGCTGAGGAAGCATGACCATGATGTGTGTAGCACTGGGACTGTGTAGACTGCATTCAACAAAATGTCCTGTGCACTACAGGGTCACACCGCTAGGACTTAGAAGTGATAATCATTTGAGTTGTTAGGTGGGCACCCCAGTTTAGAAAATTCCTCAGAAGAGGTGACTTCAGATAGAGTGGGCATCTGACTTTAGGGTAATGTTTTGGCAGGAACGTCAGGCCACCTGCTCACATCCAGTGTCATTGACACATGCCACAGACACCTGTGTCATTTTTTTACACACACTTGTAAACACCCAAACACAAGAGGTGGGGCTGGAATTCCAAAGTCTTCCTGGAGGGTCAAAGGGAAAAGATAGGTCCCCTATCTTGGTCTTTGCCTGACAGCTAATACTTTTGACCTGAAGTTTCCAAACAGTGTCTTTAAAATTCTATACAAGGCTTAGAGAGCTGAGCACACAGTTGTGTTTGAAATCCCTGAATTCCCTGACACAAGACCAGTTTGAATTGCCAGGTGTTACCAGTGAAGGTGATGTGCCAAGCTTCCATGTTGTGTCCAAATGGATGGGTAAGAAGTGGCTTTTCTGTCATTGAAATCTAAATTTCTCTTGTGTGTGAAGTCAAGACATAGTCTTGAAACGGGATGGTTTTTTAGAACTTTTCCACCATGAATGAGTGACTCACATCTAATTGTATAAATGTTTGATTCTTTTCCTCCATTATATAGAAGTTCTCTGTATATCAGGTGTTTAATTGGCCATCTATACTCTTTCAGGATGTCATTTGCTGTTTGACCTTACATAACATGCATATGCTATAGAGAGTCAGTTTTCAAAGTATGACATTATCACTTTTTCAAAGATTAATATGGACTTTGGATGGTCTTCAGAATTTTTTTCAGGATAGGGCTGTATCTGATTTTGTCTTTTTCCCAAGAAGGCTGACAAGTTATTTGAATATCATTTATTGTAAGAGCTATGTGTTCCTAAGAGGTGATATGTGTGCATATCGGACTCAGAACACGAGGTTTGCATTGATCAAAACTGTATGTGGGTTTTGAATAGAGGCATCCAAGGCAGCCGTTGGGCTTACATCCTGTGGCAGAATCACAAGGCAGAAAGCACCTTTACCCTCTAAACCATCTCACCAGTCCAGTCTAAATCTTCAGTGTGTTCTTGGAGTTCTTCCTAACCTTTAATTTCTCTACTCCTTCAGTCCTTAAACACACCCAGGATTCTTACAGAATATTAGATTATATCTTCCTTTCCCAGTAAACTTCAGCATCCAGCAACCTGGTTTTGTGGAAAAAGTGTGTGTCTATGTGTGTGCATCTGTGTGTATTTGTGGGTGTATGTGCATTTGTGTGCCTGTTTATTTGTGTGTGTATGTGCATTTGTGTGTATTTGTGTCTGTGTGTCTATGTGCATCTGTGTGTATATGTGTATGTGTGTGTATTTGTATATGTATGTGTATGTGAGTGTGTCTGTGTGTGTCTGTACACACACACACACACACACACACACACACACACACACACACACTGCCCTAGACTCAGAGATGAACCTGGAGGAAGCTGTCATGTAGTTGACAATGAAACACTTGTATCTCCCTAAGTCTTCCTGGGTGTAGCAATGGATTGTAATTGATTTTAAGCCATTACCTTTTAGTTTATTTGTATATATTTTACCTTGTAATGCCCCAGCTATTGGGATTGTCCTCATTTGTTATACATGCTGATGGGCCGTTTGTGAATATAAAGGCTATCGATTTTTATATGTTAATTTTATATTCTAGCAATTGATTACTCTTTTTCAATAAGATGAGGTTTACTATTTATTCTTCGGAGGGAGTTCTTGGTATTTTATTATGTCAGCTGAGATAATTGTATTGTTTTCTAGCCCTGTTGCCGTTAATTCTTTACTCTGATCCAATAGCATTGCCCAATACCCCTAGAACAATGTTAAATGTACTAAGTCAGTAGGGATCTTTATTTCTGACCTTCAAAGGAATGGCTTTAGTGCATCTCAATTAGACCTGATTCTGGAATTAAAATTAGGACACGTGTTAGCCAAACCCAAGAGGTTTCTGTCTGTCTTCCTCCCTACTCCTGTTTGTTGTGATCACATGATGCATCTCAGTCTGGCATGAAAGTCACTGTCCTCGACCTGCTGTGTTTTTGGGCTGTCAGTGTTAACAACTTTGCTTCCCTTCATACAATGATATAATGATATACAATATATTTATATGAATAATATATATTCTAATATATTAGAGATTTAAATTTCTGGTCCTATTTTTTTAAGATATTTTATAAAGAGCGGAACAGATTTTGTTGATGGCTGTTTTCCATATCTTTAGAAATAGTTATCTAATTCTTCTCCTTAGATCTACCTGTACCATATAGGATATTGGTAAGTAGTCCTGACTGGCCATGGAGGAATACACCTATAATCCCAGCACTCAAGAGGCAGAAGGTGTGGAGATTGAGGCAAGTTGAAGGCCAGTCTGGTCTACACGGAGAGAACCTATCTCAAATAAATAAATAAACAAACAAACAAACAAGTAAATAAATTTCTAATATGAATCAAATTTCCACAGTGAGTAGCTTTGGATTTTCCCATCAGTGTTGACAAATGGGTTTGACTGCCCTCCCTTGCGGGTCCTCCATTGTCTGTGGACGTGACCCAGGCCTCCTAAAACTGATCTGGACATGTCCTCACGTCTGTCTTCCGGAACAGCACTTCAATGCGCACAGCATCTCGGTCAGACTCTGCATTGTATAAGGAGTAGCACCTGGCGCACATTTCTACTTCTCCTGTGCAAACTGTTTAAAGATCTTATATCCACTGGGGTTGTTCTAGTAAACTGCACTGAACTAGGAGATGATCACCAGGCTTTCCGAAGTTACCTGCATCGATGTGCTCAGATACTCATCAAAGTTACCTGCATCGATGTGCTCGGATACTCATCGAAGTTACCTGCATCGATGTGCTTGGATGCTCATCAAAGTTACCTGCATCGATGTGCTCGGATACTCATCAAAGTTACCTGCATCGATGTGCTCGGATGCTCATCAAAGTTACCTGCATCCATGTGCTCGGATGCTCATCGAAGTTACCTGCATCCATGTGCTCGGATACTCATCAAAGTTACCTGCATCGATGTGCTCGGATACTCATCAAAGTTACCTGCATCGATGTGTTCGGATGCTCATCGAAGTTACCTGCATCCATGTGCTCGGATGCTCATCGAAGTTACCTGCATCGATGTGCTTGGATACTCATCAAAGTTACCTGCATCGATGTGCTCGGATGCTCATCTATAATTTGTTGAGTTCTACATAGACTCGGCGTTCCTTATCCCTTTGTTTTGCAAAAACTTACCTACATTTTTTCCATGTTCCAATTAATTAATGTTTTTTATATTCACATTTTAAGAATACCGCCTCCTTACTAACGTAATCTAATATCATCTCTGCCATTCTAACGTTCTATCACCTCCTCCTGTTCTCCCTGAGTATCATTGACCACCCTTTATTGTTCTTTTTCTGTATCTACCTTGATGTTTTGTTTCCTTCTGTCTCTTGCTGTGTAGCCCAGGCTGGCCTCAAATCATGCCTCTCTCGCCTCACCCAAACCCATCACCTCTGAAATCACAGTGCATACATAATCACGGCTTCCTCTTTAAACATTAGCTTTTTGTCCTAATCTCTTTCGTTCCGCATCTTTTCACATTTTTAGACGCTTCCTTGAATCTTTTCAATTAAGTTCTAATTGTCAACCTCAGTTTATTTATTTCCTGTTTTTTTCTTTTTTTTTAACTATTTTTACTAATGTGTACGTGTGTGTCTCTGGATGTGTGCACAGGAGTTTTAGATGCCTACAGAGGGCAGAGATGTTTGATTCCCCTGAAGCCAGAGTTCCAGGAGGTTAAGAGCTGCCTGATGCTGGCTGGGAATTGAACTTGAGTCCTCTGGAGTGTAGCATATATTCTTAACCTCTGAGGTGTCTCTCCAGCCCTCCTAGTTTCTTTTTGCTTTACCAATTTCTATGTGCTAATCCCGGCATTCTATTCTCTCAAATGGACCCATAGGACATGATTTATGTTTTCTATTCACGTTCCTCCGACGGGGCGAGTTTCCTGCTTAAAGTGCACTTCCGGTAGGCCCGTTTGTTGTCTTCTGGGTGGTTTCCTTAGTGGTTCTCAGGGTGGGGGACACACTTTGGCAATACTCTCATTCCCATTCCTCCCGTTTGTCTCTCCTCACTAGCATGATGCTGGTGGGTACCAGCTGTCCTTATTCATATTATCCACAACCTGAGAAAGAAGCATCTCAGGGGCCACAGCCCCCAATGGCGTACAAGTCTCGATCCCTTCCCTGACCAGTGTTTCAAACAGCAGGAAAGAAGAGCTTCTGGGAAGATGGTCTTATCCACGCCATCCTGTCTTCCTGAGCCTAGCAACTTCTAGGGTCGGCAAGCACGCAGGTGGAATCTGGTTAGTTCTCTTTTTACACATCGCTCTGTAGGTTGGGCCATCCTGTGTCTTCCAGGAAGTGGAATGTGTGCTTCGTGGGCGAAGAACGTAAGAGGAAGAAGCTGCACCGGGGTCACATGCTCGGCTCCCCCTACACTTCCCAGAAGATTCCTGTCTTCTTCTAGATGAGTCTGTCTTTCATTTTCTGTGAACCGGGATCTAAGCTCCCGGAAGACCTGAGGTCAGACTCTAACAAAGGCAGAAGTGAAACTGCGGGAGAGAGGCGGTGTGTGAGCGCATGGACACAGCCATATTCAAAGGGGCTGGGAATAGACATCCCTGGGGGTTCCATGAAAATTAACTGAAGCAGCATTCGTGACAATAAACACATGCCATGTTGTGCATTCTTTAAAATGTCACCACTTTATCCAGCTACTAGAAAACATCTTTCCCGGCTTCCCCGGGGACATACTTGACCCAACTTGTTGGCTCTTTCAGGGGATGTTCTAAGAACTTACATGCAGGGATTTAACACCTACTTAGCCAAAAGCCAGCCGTCTTCTCAAAGCTGAATTGGCAAATCTGGGACAGGAAACCACTAAAGGATAAACAGGCATTTTCCTATAGCCATGGAAACTAACTGTGCAGGCGCAGGCGCTCTAACGCCGGGCATGCCTTCTGCCTTTACTGCTGTTCTTTTTGTTAAACCAGAGATCACTGAGCACTTTTCCAAAAGTGGACAAGGTACTAAGGTAAGATTTCTGGTTCGGGCGGAGTGACTGTGAACCTTTTCTCTCCTCCTCCCTGTCAGTGTAGAGTTCCACAAGCGGCAAACTGGCCCATCAAGCTAATAATAGGAAAACCATTTTCTGACTTCCTTCCTCTAATTTGCTCACCATCCACCCTCCTCACTCGTACCCCAGCCCATCTTAGTCGTCAGAGCTTGCCTCTGGCTCTCTACACCAGCAATGACTGCATCTGAGTGAAAAGAGGAGACGGATAAAATATTACCCTAACCTCAACCGCATGAGTAAAGCCCTTATTAGAATTCGGAGCCTACAGCTGGAACCTCCAGCATGGGACAGGAGATAAAGTTCCGCATTGTTAGCTTACAAGTGCCTTGGACTTCCTGGCAAGGGCAGGGAATTCCTCAGTCATTTATGCAAGCTTTCAGAAACGCTCCACTGTTCCCCAACAAAAAAGCATTCACGGTGAGAGTGGGGGCTCCCCCACCAGACCTGGAGAGTGGCTTTGGGGCCTTGAATGGACGCTTCTCGTCCGGTGTCAATGGCCCCTGTGGGAAAGGCAGTGATGTCACCGCAAATGCAATTGGGGTTTTGCTAGGCCGTCTTTACTTGCTACCCACTTCCTCTGATGTTTCTTGACACTCTCTCTCTCTCCTCCCTCCCTCCCCTCCCTCCTTCCCTCCTTCCCCCCTCCCTCCCTCCCCCTCCTCCTTTTTTCAACTTCTTTGAGGCCAGTACTTCCTCACCAGTGAAGCTCAGATCCAAAGGCCCACATCAGTTGCTATGGCAATGCCTGCCTCCAACACTTTCTTCTTTTCTCTTTTCTTTCTTTCTTTCTTTCTTTCTTTCTTTCTTTCTTCCTTTCTTTTTTTTCATAAAAAGTAAAAGAGGCTTGAAAGAGAGGGCAAGAATGAGAGGAGAACAGAGCCAGTTTGGCCCTCCTCGGTGTCCGGGCTGGTTGAGAAAAGACAGAAGCAAATGAGGGGTAAAAACGACGGGACCCACAAGTGGGAGCAAGCAGAGGCCTTTGAGGAGCAAAATGTACTCCTTCACTTGCTTCAAAACCGTCCAGACCTCTGCTTGTGGCAGCACAAGAGATGGGTGAGCCAACGGACAGCAGAAGAGTAAAGGAATTTCCACAGGAGCTCAGGTCCTACTTGCAAACCCACACCCAATCCCAACATTTAGAGGCAGCTCCTTTAGAACTCAGCCCTATCCTCAGAATGGAAGGAGAGAGGAAAACGTCAAAGGGGCTTTAATCTCTGTGAAGAGAGAACACATACCCACATGTCCTAGGATGTCCAGATCCCAACTTCTACCAGAACCTGGCTGCAGAAACCAGTTCCAATGGTTTCAGCTGTGTCTCCTCAGCCATGGCTATAAAGATGGCGTCATCAGACATCCCAGGATTCCTTCCCTCCTGAAAGAACAGAAACGTGTCATTTCTGGTATGTCTCCCCTACATTCCTCAAAAGTTGGACAAAGCAGTGTGACTCACTGTTGATTCTGTCAAAGCAGAAGTGTCAGGTGAGAAGCCAGACTGTTTACTCTGCGCACCCTGACCCACATGGTCCAGTCTGCTTTGCAGGGCCCCTTCTTGCTGTCACCTGCCACCTGATCTACCTCCTGAGTCTTGGGTCATGGGCAGTGAGCCTTTCCCTTCATACTTCCCAAATAGCCAGTCAGCTGTGGAGAAAGCATCCTGTCTCCATAGGGTGGCCCAGACACGAGACCCTGTGTCCTTGAAAGGTTCAACTACTGAATGCAAAGCACAAAATACCCTAGAAGGCAACAGCCTGTCTGGAGGTGCCACTAACTGGAAATTATTGGAAAGGAAGAAAGGTGGCAGCTGTTGTTCTGAGGGGACAGCTTGAAGGCAGGTCTGGAGCAGGGAGATGCAGAGGTGGGAAGTGTCCATGTTAGAGACCTGTGTAATCCAATCCTTCTATTTGGCTTGGCCCTCAGCTGTGAACTCCACACAGGGCCCTCTCTGATGGGGCTCAATCCTCTCACTCACTTCTAGATGTTAAGTAAGTTTACTTCCTTCCTTCGTGGCCCTTGGCATGTGTGTATTCAACATGAACAGGTATTCATACATGTTCATGTGTTTTTAGGTGCATGTGTATGCATGTTCATGTAGAAGCCAGAGGCTTCTCAGGAGCTACCTACATTGTTCTTCAAGACAGGCTATTTCAGGAGAACCTATTCCAGCTACAAAGGATGGACAGGAAGCCCCAGGGATCAGCCAGTTTCTACCTCTCCAATGCTAAGACCAGAGTCTTACTCCACACAGCCAGTTTTGTATATGGCTGCTGGGTTGAATTCAGGACCCCATGCTGCTGTGTATTGCTACCTTACCAGTACCTGTGTGTTCAGTTGCATATCTCCCTCCTCTTCCCTCAATCCCTCTGTCCCTCTTTCTCCTTGTCCTTCTCTCTATCTGGTGTGTGCATGTGTGTGTGTGTGTGTGTGTGTGTGTGTGTGTGTGTGTGTGTGTGTGTGCATGTATTCATGTTTGTATGCACATGCTGGTAGAGCCCAGAGGGCAGCCCCTCTCTCTCATTCCTCATGTGTCCAGGTGTTGTATAGCTTTTCTGTTCTCTAGACAATGTCTCTCTCATTGGCCTAGATGCCATTGACTAGTCTAGGCTAGCCAGCCTGACCTGTAAGCCCCCAAAGATCTGTCTCTCCCGCTCTCGAGCACTGGAATTATAGACATGCACTGCCATGCCTGGATTTTTGCAAGGATTCTTGGGATCAAACTTTGTCTTTATGCTTGCAAGGCAAGCACTTTACAGATGAGCCTCTCTTCCTAAGCCCCCGGTAATTAAGTGTTCATCTGTTAAAACATGCGCTCCAGGTTAGAATGCCATTCTTATGATCAAGCAATTTACACATTATCAAGGTTTTATCATAGCAATGACACTAACACCGAGATTGACAGTCATGGAGCAGAGGCCCAGGCCCTTGTGGAAGGCCTTTAGGCCCCTCTAGAGACCCAAATATATCATGCTTTAGGTCACTTAATACACACTACATAGACACTTCTGCTTCCCCTGCTCCTGCCTTGCCACACTCTGGGCTGTCACTAAAGACCCTCATGTTAGCAGGCAGTATCCTGGGTATGTCTCTCCAGTGGCCTCCATGTCAGCCACTTTCTTCAATGGATACTAGGCCAGATGACATCTCCTTCCCCCTCCCCTCCTCCTGTGAAGTTGCCACCGGCTGTGACCCTGCTTTTCCTAAATTCACTCCACAGACTCAGTTCCAGCTGTGTCTTTCACCTGGTTCCTTTCCTTCTGATTCTGATGATTTCCTTCCGAGCAATAGCATCCCCTTAACTTCAACCCGTGAGCTTTGGCTAGAGATTTCCAACACCTAAATATATCCACATGATTTGAATGTGGCCAATGAGAGCTAAAGCCCTCTGAGTTTGTTCTTGCCATATGGTCTACAATGGTCTAGTCGGGGCAGGTTACAAGCCTAAGGCAGCGTTCTTTGGTAAAGACCCTGTTTTCTGCTGCTACAGCTGCTCCTGGCACTTAGCAGAGTGGATGTGTGCATGGTGTTTGCTGAGAGCCATCTGTGTCTGAAGCTGGGTAAGAAGGAGGGACCTGGAAGAGCTGAGCCCAGAGATCAGAAGGATGTAAAGTCCAGAATGAGCCTGCCCTAGACCCACTCATCCTCTTTGTAAATATGAACCAATAAACTGCAAACCCTCCACTCATTTTTCTTGCCGTAAAACCAATTTCTGGCCTTTCCCCATTGACAGAACTGATCATCACCATTCTCCCATATGCAAATCCCCTAAGTTATTTTTATCTCATCAATCATACCCTTACTTAGTACCTGGTTATTAGACTCTGTCATATTTTCCACTGAAAGACCTTAGACAACCGATTTTTCTCTTGCCGACATCTATCTCAAACACCACACTGATCCAATTTCCCCAGTCAAACCCATCTGGATTACAATAATATCCAAATGGACTGCCAGGTGGGAATCAGTCCTCGCTCCTCAGGCACACTGGCTTTTCTGAAATCTCTAGACTCTTCCTTGTTCTCTCACTTTGTATCCTTCAGCATCTCTCCCCTTGACAATTAAGACCCCCGGTGTGCTGGCCCCATTCTCTCCACAGTCTGAATCTCATTAGTCAATTCAGTCACACCAGTGTTTGCTCAGTAGAGGCTGCACACACTTCCCTGGGATCCTCTCAACAACAGGCCTGGCAGTCAGGACCACAGCCTGGATACTACTTCCTGACAACTTACGGCACAATCTGAGAGTTGTCAAATAATAATGATATTTGCTTTCAGAACAGAATAGCGCTGCAGCAGAAATATGTGTATGGGCCTGCCGTAAAAAGGGGCTGGAGAGATGGCTCAGTGGTTAAGAGCACCGACTGCTCTTCCGGAGGTCCTGAGTTCAAATTCCAGCAACCACATGGTGGCTCACAACCATCCATAATGAGATCTGATGCCCTCTTCTGTTGTGTCTGAAGACAGCTACAGTGTACTTATATATAATAAATAAATCTTTTTAAAAAAAAAGCTGAGACAAATGCAAAGATGAAGAAAGTTAGGGGGGATATCCTGGTCTATTGATGAGATATCCTGGTCTCCTGATGAGATATCCTGGCCTCATGGTGAGGTATCTTGGTCTACTGGTTGTCCACCAGATTATCAGCAAGGAAGACAACTGTCCAAAATCAAATAGGAGTTTTCTAGGAGTGTTGTCTGAGAGAAGCAGTGGCCTTCGTGTGAGCAGCTGTTCCTATCAAGCATGCATCACAGTGTTCCTTCTTCCATCTCGTCTGAGGTGTTTTCATTCCTGGTGTTGCTTTTAGGGTTGACACAGTGTTTACTTTGGATTCTATTGACTAGCACAGTCCTGATTAGGAGGCTCTGTATCGCCTTGGCTCAGGGATCATACCTCACCGTGATGACCAAGACTTCCTCATGACCGTGTAGTGATTTGAGTCCTGTTTTGCCTTTGCTGATACAGTCTTTCCGAGTGCTTCTAGATATCTCTTCCCTTTGTCATTTTACTCCATAGACTTTCCCCCTAATAACCTCGTGTGTATTATGTATTGTTAGAGTCCCCAGAAATTTACACACCAAAGGTCAAACCAAGACCTCTTAGTGGCTGTGTGTCCCCAAGAGGGAGAAGACAAACATCCGAGAGCAAAGTGCAGAGACAAGACAAGCTGACCACAGGGGGTAGATTCCCCATCCTCTCTGTGACCCTGGATACACACCAGGAAAGAAAGTCCCAGCTTCCTTTGTTGGGGGACACAGAGAAGACCCCACTGGTAAGCTGCAGGTAGAACCTGACGACAACTTTCTGCCTCGGGGCCAGCAAAGAAAAGCAAAATCACAGCTGTGATTGGGAAGTTAATCTTGCTTTCCTACAACAATTACAGGAAGAACACACATGGGATCGTTGCGTCCCCTTGGCTGTCCCTCTTTTCTCTTGTCCAGCTGAAAGAAACTGTGAATAGAAGCCAACATAAGATAAGCTGAGGTAAGAAGGGGCAACCGCCAGGGGGATAGGACAGTGCAGAGAGAAGCTGTAGCATGCCTCCGAGTAGGCCCCAGTTTAGCAAAATGAGTCCCTTTAAAATATATTAATGAGGCCCGGGAGGTAAGAAATAATGAAACCTTGAGTTCGAATCACCAGCAAACAGCTAAAAACCAGCAGAGCTTCACAGGTCTATTATCCCAGCACTGGGGGATGGAGACAGGAAAATTCCACGCACACGCTGACCAGCCTAGGTAAAATGTGAGCTTCCAGTTCAGTGAGAAACTTTATCTCGAGGCAACAAGGGAAAAAAGTCACAGAGAAAGAAATCCGACATCTTCTGGCCTTGTCATGTGTGTGCACCTAGACACATGCATCTTCACTAGCCAGTGCATGGAACACACACACACACACACACACACACACACACACACACACACACACACACACACACACACACACACACACACGGTGGTATCCTTATACTTGTGCCTAATAGCTGGGATACAGTCTTTCTGGATGTCAACAAGTTAAGCTGGAGCCAATAGGGTGAATCTTAATCCAATTTAGCTGATTAAAAAAAAAAAAATCCAGTAAACCAAAAAAAAAAAAAAAAAAATCCAGTACAATCCACACATGGGTAAAGACAGAGTCAGGGATCTGAAAGGATGTTACAACCTGCTGAGGAACATCTGGGACGCAGGAAGCTGAAGCTGTAAGGGCTTCCTCTACTAGAGGGGATATGGCTCCAGCCACAGTGGTGCCACAGTTCCGACTTTGGAATCAATGACTGTGTGAGCATTTCTGCACGAGTCCGTTAGATTTTTGCTATGGCCACCATAGGAAGTAAGTACAGACACCAAGGCCTGTAAAAGCGTGCCTCAGAATGCGGGGACAGCAACAGAGGAAGGTACCGATGCTATCAACACATACTGCTCAGACCCTCAAGAGAGCCTACTGGGGAGGGGCGGGGCTAGGGAATCAGAGATGCAAACACGATGCTACCACAGCAATCATACCCAAGACTGTGCGTCTCCCGAGCTGTGTCCAGCGATGGGTCCGTGGACCATGAAGAGGCCATAGATGACCAAGCCACTTTTGCCAAATACAGAAACCTATCCTCAGGGATTTAGGAGATCCTGGCTGAGATGCAACTGAAACCATACTGCGACTACCTCAAGCCATTCCAACGCTGTCTTCGTGTGTGTCTATGCCAACAGATAAGAGCCCAGCCCAGCTCTGAATTGTCCTTGGGCTCACCCTTCTGATGCTGCTTTGTCCTTGGTGAAGGCTTCCCACAGTCTCATGTGTGTAAGGTCACCTTAGCTTTCTCCTCTTGGAGAATCTAATCTGGCATGGAGAATATCCGATCTTCAGACTTCACTACATCCTCCGAGGGCCAGTGTTGTTCCCAGTCCCGTATAAACTCCTCAGAGGAAGATGTCCTCGGCTTCTCTATTTACTCACTTAAGAATGCTCAAAAATAGCAAACGCCCTGGGGCTCAGCATTCAGAAATGAGCACAGCCAGCTAATGAGTTTCTCCCACCTTCTGAGTTCTCTTGATTAGCTCGGTCTATTAGCCAGAAGCCACGATGTAATCGGGCACCTGCCCACTGGGGCCTAAATGAGAAAGCCCTCATAACTTGTGCTCAGAACCATCTAAGAGTCCTGTTACTCTAGCAGAGTGTACATAGGGAAGTATAACAGAAAATTAAAATTAAATGAAAACAAAAGAAAAAAAACAAGAAAAGTAAGAAAAGCTAGCAACCTGCAGCACATTCTCAATGACTGAGATCATCACAGGGCAGCCAGTGCATACCTGATGAAGAAGGTCTTACGGGTTCTAAGATGTTATTCCAGTCTGTAGAGACTGGAGCAAAGCAAAATTCCCCTCCCCTCTTTTCTTCCCACAAAAAGCATTGTAAGCTTAGGCTGGGCTATCTTTTACTCCTGACTTAAAAACTCCACCTGCATGGCCATGAGAACTGACTCTTGGGGCTTTGGGTGGCCCTGAGCAACAAAATAAATGCTAGTTTACTGAAGGCCGATTACTGTCATTACCGCACTTAGAAAGCCACTCAATGGAGCATTTGTGCAGCCAACCTAAGTCCAACAGCCCCAGGAAGGTATGAGAGCTGCAAACCTGCCTCCCTCCAATGCCCCCACCTCGGTCATTGCCTTGTCAGGGATATGAAATGGAAACAGATACAGATGTCAACAAAATGGAAGCCAAAATGCTAAGATCGGAGGTGTACTAAGGAATCAGGTATGGTCAAAGGAGGTTCTGAGCTGGCCCTCAAAGATTAGGCATTTTACAGAAAGAGAATAGACCATACCTGAATCCAGATGGGATATTACTAAAGCCAGCTGGCAGAGGAAGTGCGCCCCAGGATAGGGAGCCTGCCAGTTGCTAAGGAATCCGGGCCTTCTGGTGTAAGGACACTGAAGTGTCAAGCAAGAAAAAGAGAACAAATCATAAATGCTATAGGGGCTGGGGCTTCATTTGATAGGCAGTCAAGTCCCTTCCTAAGCTAAGAGAATCCGAGTAGAAAGTGATGGGGCCAGGGATGTGGCCAGTGGTGAAGTACTCATGGGGCTGGTAGACCACTCTCACGGCACGCAGAGATCTTAGATTCTTTCCCCAGGATAAAATAATTTAGATGGGTCATTTGGACTTAAGGACAGTCATTATGTATGGTTGGATTTTTTGTTGTTGCTGTTGTTTTATTTGTTTGTTCAACCATTATGGGGTTGAACTCAGAGACTGGGATACACATACTTGATTTGTATGACAGAAGTCACTGGTCAGCCCTTAAACTGGGCCCTGCCTGGCAGCACACCAGCCTGTGCCATGCAGAGAGCTCATGAAGAGAAATCAAAGGAAGCAGTTCATCTTTCCATGCACACAGAACAAGCATGCTAAACATGTTTTTCACTTCACCAAAACCCATTATTTTCCAAGTTCTATGTTTTTAGTTCCTTCTCAACACAATTTTTCTCTCTTTGTAATCTCTTTACTATATTTAGTTATTTATTGGGGGGGGTTGATACTTGCCACAGCCTACATCTGGAGATTAAAGGAAAACTTTTGGGGGTTAGCTCTCCTTCTACTGTGTGGGTCCTGGGGATTGAACTCAGATCTTCAGACTTTGCAGCAAGTGCCTTTACTGACTAAGACATCTCACTGGCCCTTCCTTATAATCTTAACCCACTTCAGTCCATTGTTTTAAATGTTGTCTTTGTCGCACCCAACCAGCAAGGAAGACACGACCAGCAAAGATCATCTTCAAGCAGTTTTACTCAGGAACCTTGATACAATCTTCTGACCCCAGGAAACCCCTACACCACACTTAAATAGCTAGCGCTGGCCAATCCCAGCAAGCCACGTGGGTCATGCAGATGGGCTGTCACTATGTGGAAGCTAGCAGGCCAGGCAGGCATAGCCAAATAAGGACTTGTTTACTGCAAGGAGCGCTCAACGTTGGGAGGGTGGAAGGCAGAAACCAGCGCCATCTTTGAGGCGCAGCACATCGCAGCTCCCTACAGTCATTATGTGTATATGTATATGTGCACACTGCATGAGTGTTTTGTGCATTTTCTTGATGGGATGGATCACAGAGTTGAACATTCAGGGTCCAAAAGAATAACTTCTTCTATTAGAACCTGTTCTCCTTTGGGTCCTCTGAGTCTGATAATGCCTTCCCTCATCACTTACTTATTCAAGGCTAAACAGTGGCACCTAAACATCCATTCTGTCTTCTCATTCACCTACTGCCTATGCATCAATCACCATGAAATCTTTACCCTCGCACACTTCTTTCTCTCCACAGTCTCAGTGGCACTGCCTCCTTCAGACTCAGTCACCAACCCCATCTCATCCCTGAGTCCACCACCAATCAGCTTTCCTCAATGCTAGGCAGTGATCATTCCCACCCACATTTGCTCAGGCTAGTCTCTCGTTTCTAAATAAAGGCTCACCAGCCTTTGAACCTGAGGACTGCCTCTTTACCTGTTAGTTACTTGATCCTACCCATGGCTTGTCAACTTGTCCTAGTCAGTGTTCTATCAATGTGAAAAGACACCATCAACCAAAGCAACTGTTATGGAATCTCTCCACCCTTCCACCATGTTGCCCTCTGACTGGTATACCTTCCTTCACTCCTCCCCTGGGTAACATTTTCTTTTTATATCTAAGTGTCTTTTCCTTTAGAGGGTTATCTAAGAAAAGCAACAACAACAAACAAACAAACAAATAAACAAAAACAAAAAAATTCCCTTTGAAGCTCAACTCTAAACTAAAAATGATTTTTTTCCATACCAAACTCCAAAATGACTAATATACTTCACATTCTGACTTGTCATAAGAAATATCACATTCATGCAATAAAACCCCACCACATACTCACGCCCACAGCGACAGAACTCTGCAAGAGAAAGTTGTTACAAAGCAAGCTTTGGCAACCTCCCTCAATTCTGAACCTCATCATCCACGTCAGTTCTTGGCTTTTTAAAGGGGCTCAAAAAGGGTTTTGATTTTGTGGATATAAAGAAGAGAGAAGGGTGGGTCTGCTTCTAACCCAGTTTTGCAATTAGGACAGAAAGCAGGTTGGTGTTTTCTTTAATCTCTCTCTATCCAACAAATCACTAACTTTGAATCAGTAAATTACTTCATGGAAATATGCAGAATGAAAGCAAAAATTTTAACTTGGGATTTCCAGATTCTTTCTGTGACCTCAGAAGTGTGAGTCCAGGCAGTCATGGTGAAGTATCTGGCTAAGTCTGGCGCCTGATGATGGGGAAAAAATGTAACTACAAAAGGAAGCCTGCGTACACAAGCAAAGCCTTCTACTGGGAGCCTCTTCTTTTGTGTGGCCAACATACTCATTTCAATGAGAGACAGATTTAAACAACAAGCCACACACTTCTTGCACTTATGTTCACAACATAGCCTGACCATAGCAATTACCCCCAAAAGATCTGAAATATACAGATTCTAAAATCAAAATCAGCAATATCTAAGTATGATTAAATGTTGTGATCAACTGATATTTATTCCAGACATGCAAGGTTGGTTCAATGTTCAAATATCATGTTCATGCAGTTCACCATACAATGTGAAGTAGAAAAGCCATAGGATCCTATAAACATGGGAACAGCATCTGAAAATCTAATACCAATTCATGAATTACAAACAGGAACAGATGACAGAAACGCACAGAACACTAACAACTAAAGGAAACTCCTGTAATGGAGTGAAGAACATTTGCAGAAACCTTAGCTCTCACCACAACTTGACCGAACACTGTCTCCCAATGTCGTGATGGAGTTACAGGGTGTTTGCTTGCAGTCTTTCTTGAGCAGAAAAGGACAGATCGTCCAACCAATGTAAGAGTTTAAAGCAGAAAGAAGGAAAACGACAGACAGAAAGGAATAAATTGCATTGTCCTGCAGCTGACAACTTACACACCTCAAAGAAATATGTCAATGATTAGAAATTAGAAATTACTATAATAAATTAAGTCACAAGATGTAAGCTAAGCCCTTGAAGTCTAATCACATTTCTTTATGCAAAAACATATAAAAGTATTTTCTAAAAGTAGATTTCATTTTAAAAAAAATTTTATCAGTCTGTAGCATGTCTTATAATGTTCTTAAAGATTTCACAGGGCTTGGATTGCAATCACATTCAGTTTATAAAATCTACCCTGAAAACTTGGACGTTTGGTGGCTTCTAGCCACGGGTGCTGGAACTGGTAGAGATCAAAATTTCAGTATAGTACCATTTTCTGCAGAGAAGAGTGGGATCCTTGGAGATAAACTTTAAAAACATCTATATGGTAAGACTATAGAGATGTGAGAAGGCATAAATAAAAGAAGATACTAGGTCTATAGTTTGGAAGACCACACAGTAAAGATGTCGCTTCTCTTCAAGGCAATTGAATGCTTAATGAAGCTTTTGTCAATATCCCAAAGGTTGTACAGATATACACTGGCTAATCATTTATTTTATTTTTCAAATAAAATGAAAGTGGGAGGACTCTGTAGAGTCAAGTTCAGGACTTGAACAGCCTCTGTCAAGATAGCCTGCTGTGGAAGTTAGGCACAATGGTCCACAACAGAAAAACGACCCAGAACGGATCCTCCTGGGCTGTTTCAACTGGCTTTTGATAAGAGGGGAAAGAGTAAGTCAATGGAGGAAAGGTATGACAGGTACGGGAACAATTAGACATTTCTAGAAGAATCGATTACTTCATTTACAGTCTAAACTTTACACTTATACAAAATTTAAGTAAAAATGAATCACAAGATTTAAGTATAAAATCAAACATTTCCAAACTTTCAGCACAAAGCATGCTGAAGTTCTAGTGCCCATGGCTAGAAGACACCATATGTCCAATTTCTTAGAGAAGATTTTCCTAAACTGAATGCCGACTGAAATCCAAACTCTGGTCTGTGATGTCAGTAAGAACATTAAAAGGCATGCACTATAAACCTGCTTTAAAAAAAAAAAAGACCAAATTGTACTTTTAGAAATAATTACTCTCTCAAATATAGAGAACTCTCAAGTCTCAACCGTGATCAACAAACAAACAAACAAAATAAACAACCCAATTAAGCCACAGGCAAGAGGTGTTTTGCAAAAAAGAAGTACAGGAGGTAAATGGGAAATTGAAAAATGTTGCATATCATTGGCCACTGGGGAATGCAAATCAACCAAAATGAGTTGTCATTACACACCAACCACAACGGCTGGAAATAAAAAGCTCCCGCCAAGGAGGCTAAGAAACTCCCTCACTGCTGAAGGGAATATGAAGTGCCATTGAAAGAAACAGGCACTTACTTAGAAATATGAACACACTGGTAGCAGGTGACTTGGGGACTTGACAATGGGGGCTGTCTCAGGAACATGGAGACCCGTGGTCATGTGACAATCTCCACATCGACGTTATTTATAATTGCCCTTGACCACCAGGTCTCCAACTACATCATCCAGACTGTGGGTTATTGACTGGGTAGAAAAGTCATCGACCTATTTACATGCACAGTGACCTGGATGGCCCTCCAGAGAACTAGATCCAGTGAATAAGCCAATTTTCAAAGTTTATATCTTCTATTTTTCCACTCATGGGATATTCTTGACTCAGTAATGGTACAAAGGTGGAAATAGACTAGTGAGTGGCAGGGGGTAGAGAACTGTAGAGCAAGCTGGGGGTGGATGAGCACGGAGGGCAGGAGAAGCCCATGGGAATCCTACTGTGTCTTCACGGGGCAACCGATATACTGATCTCTGCATGTGAGAGGGCTATATGCCTCCTAACACATACGCATGCACAAATACACAAGCCGGGGCATGAATCTGGCTTAAGAGTTCATTTGAGATCACACCAATATAAACATTAAAAGAAAAAAAATGGCAACAGAACCTCAACGGAAAACTCTGAACGTAGCACGGCATCCACACTATTTCTTTTTCTTTTTCTCAGAGCTGGGGACCGAACCCAGGGCCTTGTGCTTGCTGGGCAAGCGCTCTACCACTGAGCTAAATCCCCAACCCTGGCATCCACACCATTTGCATAGTTCAGTGGATATACCTCCATTTTCAAACAGCAACAGGGAGGACATGAAAGTCTATTAGTATCTAAGAAGTTTCTAATTCTAGAATATAGATGTCTAGGATCTTCCTCAGAATGTTATCTTCCCTCAGTATTTTCTTTTATTACTTTCAACTGTGCCTTAGTACTTCAAGTTGATAAATTCTCTAATTTAGTTACATCAAAATTTGTTTCTACAAAGTTAAAACCGAACTTTAGCAATGGACTCCTGACGTATCTTTAAAAGTCAATGGATTTGCCTTAAAAATGGTCTTCCAGAACACATATTTCCTCATCTTTTAAGTCCCTCATTCTTACTTTCTGTTGTTTTCTGGATTTGTTGTCTTCTGCCGGGGACCCGCCTATCAGAGAGGCGATCATTCTCTAACTCCTGCCCTGCCCAACCAAGTGAGTCCCACAGGCTTCCCGGTAGCCGTCAGCTGGTGAATGCCCATTACCGTGACGCTACTCCCGCAATAGGTATTGAGTGGTCCTTAATAGGATATGGTGATTGAAACAAGGAATTTGTTAGTGCCATCTTCCTCCTTCGCACAAAGAATACACGCGATGCAAGCAGAAGCTCTCCTCTGCTGGACCCAGTGTAAAAGCCCCTGCAGCCAGCGACGGGCTGCTGACCCGGAACAAACAACTTAATCAACTTCAGTAATTATATTTGGTTCATTTTATGTTAAACCATGAAATCAAAAACTCCGCTCACATTAGAGTCCGAATCGCTGTGCTAGCCACTGGGACGTCCTCGGCAGGCACACAATCTGTGGAAGTGCCCAGAATTTGTTCCCTCCAGGCACAGAAGTTTTTATCTATTTCCATTTTTAACATCCTGTCCTCTCCTTGGAGATGTCCAACAAATCCCCTAGCTCTTCTTTTGCAGATAAGTAACAGGGAGCTTCCATTTGAATGAACAGAATAGGAAATTGAGTCCCTGTTTGCAGGCCTCTCCTGTCCTTCAATTAAAGCCCTCAGGGTGGGGGGCGGGGAAGCTTGGGGAATGAACAGAGCTCTATTTCATGCCCTGTGTACTGACTGAGACTAGGCTGGGCACAGCGGGAAAAGGTGAAGCTGGGGTCCAGGACGTAGGATGATTTCACTCCACGGTGTTTACTGATGGGTTGAAGTGCCTGCGCATGTATTGCGCATGCGCAGGCCACCAGCCTGTAGGGGGAGCAAAGGACGCCTTGGTTAGATGAAGGCAGGAAAGAGGGGAAGATGGAAAGGGGATTTGCTTATCAGTCCTTCAATTTGAGAGCAGCAGTGCTTCACACACTGAATTCTGTTCTCAGGACCTTCTCCTTCACACGGGATGAAAAAAACCTGCAAGATAATAACTGAGGAACAGCTACAAGCCCTACCACCACAGACCGTTTTCTCCAAATTGGCATATGACAAATGGATAGATAGATAGATAGATAGATAGATAGATAGATAGATAGATAGATAGATAGATAGATAGATAGATAGATAGATAGATAGATAGATAGATAGATACATAGATACATAGATACATAGATACATAGATACACAGATACATAGATACATAGATACATACATAGATACATAGATAGATACATAGATACATAGATAGATACATAGATACATAGATACATAGATAGATATAGATAAATGGTGGGAGATAGGAACAAAACAAATATATACTTAAAAGTCCATTTTTGTTAAAGTAACTGTGTAGTTTCAGTACATTTTAAAAGGGATATCTTATTTTTCTCAGAACTTTTAGTCCTGAAAAAGATTTCCTGTATTTACACAAAGCCAAATATTTAACTCTATAGATTGTGGGAAAATGGTTAATGATATATATTTACAGAAAAAACCAATAATACATATTTAAACATAACAAGACCAAAGTATGAATTCATTTTCTCTGTGTATAATTTTACCCCCAAATATTCCAGTACTTGTATTGGTTAATAATAGAAAAACCAGGGTCAGGGTCAGCAAGGTGGCTCGGTGGGTAAGGCGCTTGCCAACAAGCCTGATGATTTGAGTTTGATGACTAGGGACCCACAAGGGTGGAAGGAGAAAACCAACTTACGAAAGTTGCCCTCTAAGCTCTACACGTGGGCTATGGCATACGTACAGATAAATAAACAAACTAATTAATTAATTAATTAATTAAATCTTTTTTCATGACCACAGTGCAGTCACCTCACTTCAGCAAGGCACGGGCACGCCTGCATTTGGCCTGTACTCTGTAGCTTTGCCACAAGCTGTCATGTCCTTCCTGATGTTAGTTCCCTCCAGAGCAGGATGCCTCTGGGGCCATCGTTGGTTTCCCTGCAGAAGTGACCACTGTCCTTTCATCTGAATGCTCACAGCCTGGCTTGACTGTGTTAGCATCTGTGGGAACTCCGCCCCTCATCCAGTCAGCAGAAACTTGTGCATGTGTTCTGTCCTCATGACTGGATCCAGGATGTGTGCTCTCCCTCGGGATATGACAGGTAAAGCTCTGTCCCTCTGAGGCACTTATCTGAGGCACTGGTGTCCTGTGTCCTTGGCACTTACCAGGGAGGTTAATCCTGGGCCCCTCAGGAGGCTATCAACTTCCACTGTTGTGGTACTTCCCTAAATGAGCAGGCAGGTTGTGAGGAGACACACTATTGCTCCTTTCCAATCTTTTCCCTTCAAGGGGCTGGGGAGAAATCTCAGAGCGCTCATCATACAAACAGGAGGACCCGAGTTTTCATCTGGGTGTCTATGTAAAGCACCAGGTATGGCAGTGTGCTCTTGGAATTCCAGTGTGGGGAAGTAGAGACCCACGCACCCAGCCAGGGTGGCCAATGGAGGACAGAAATTGATACATTAAGAGACTGTCTCAAAAATTTAAGAGCAGAAGAATTAAGAAAGGCATGCAACAGGATCTCGCTCCCCACACACACACAACCCTCCCCCACACACAAGAGGTGAAACACACATGTAAGAAATGTAGACATTTTAAGATTTGTCTAACTAGCGTCCCAGGAGGAGAGAACAAAGGCTGAGAACTGATATTCAGAAAAGGAAGAATGACAAACCCGAGTTTCTCAGAATTGTTCAGACATTGACAGTTGTATAAATCAAACCATACTCAGGGCTGGGGAGAGGTCTCAGCCAATCGCAGATTGTTGTGCCAATGTGAAGACGTGAGTTCAGTGCCCAGAACCCGCCTATAAAGTTTACACATGGTGGCCCACGCTTACAGGCTCAGCTCTGGAGAGGTGAAAAGAAGCAGATATCTACAATCCATTGCCCAGACAATCTTGGCTGCTTGGAGAACGGTGAGCAACATCACGTCTCCTAAGGAAAGACAATAAGGTTGTCCTCTGACCTCCAGATATGAAAGGGAACATCTGTAATCCATGTGAAGTTACATATGCAGGAACACACAGAGAGAGACAGATAAAAATGATATTGCGAACTGCTGAGCAGTGGGGAGCCCAAGGGGAAAAGCAAGTACCCACAAGTTAGTCACAGCCACTCAGTGTTTTCTCCTTAGTGAGCCAGGAGCCAGAAGAAAAGGACTGCTAATCTCCACTTAAGTATCTTTCCAGAATGAGAGGGACTAAGGTGCACCTAATGAGACTAAGTTCAGTTTTCACTGCAGGAATTTCTCTGGGATCTCCACAAACATGAGGACCAGTCTAGGCCCCAGCTCAGGAGAGCTGACCAGCACAGCTGCTCTCAGTATTAAACAGAAAGGGTTAAACAGTCCCTCACCCCTCAACTGTTCTGTGTATGTTACTGTGCAGAGCATAGGGGAGCTTCTCAATCGAAGCTGGGCCCTTAGGGCTAGATCTTCACCATATCTACTGCCTGCTCAGAGCTTTGGCTGTCACTTTCGAATGCGGTGGCCTCCCTGCCTCTTTTTCTGACATCATTATCCCACTCCTAATCTGAAATGGCAAGATCCAGGGTGACCTGACGTACCTCCCCACATGGCTACTTTCTGGAACAGAATGTGACTTCATTGCGTGCTGTAACAGTTAGTTATAGCTTCCCTTCGGCCCTTCGCTTGTGATAGAGAATGGATTAAATGTTACAAGCATTTCCTTTTTGGTTAAGAATCAAAATGAGCAAATAAAAATGCAAAAGTAAATAAGAAATTAGAGATAAAATTGAAAGGAAATAAGCCAAATTGTCATTAGTTTTGCAAAATAAGACCATCCATTAAGAAATCAGAAATAATCAGCAGATACATTATTTTAACTAAAAGAGTTGGCAAATCTTTGGATATAAGCCCGTATTCAAAATTATAATTCATTTCTACTTATCGAAATGAAAAATAACTTAGAGGCCCGGCTGGCAAGATGGCCCATCAGATACAATTGCTTGCCCTCAAACCTGATGTAATTCCCCAGTCTCACTCATACTGTGGAAAGAGGGAACTGACTCCCGTAAGGTGTTCTCTAACTTTCACACTTGCACAATGGCATGCACATCACACACACACACCCACACACACGCACGCATGCACGCACGCACGTACGCACGTACGCACGCACGTGCACACGGCCAAAGATTTCCAAAACCCTCATCAGTAATACATATTTAAACATAACAAGAGCAACATGGAAATGATTGTCCTACTGGAAGGTGGCGCTGTCTGTTGGGCAGTAACTTCTAAGTATTTAATCAAGTGCAGTGACCTAAAGTGATAATGGGAACTGTGCTCCATGTACACAAAGGCACTCTCGGAGCCCAGAAAAAACGACCCTGGACTAAGCATGCAGGGCGGGACTGTGGGAAATGTGACATGCGCAAAAGGGTGACATGCGCAAAAGCAGGTCAGTCCTACTGAATACTACTGAGTCGCCCGCTAACTTTCTTAGATCAAATGAGCCTCATACGGTCTCTAGATAGTAAAGAACTCCTCTCTTTTCTCCCTGTAGATGAAGTGGGACTTCAGTCTCACAGGATCGTCTGAAGCCTACCAGGCTAGCCTTCACCTCGCCGGTGCCTTTATCCCACCACAGCCTCCTGGGATCGCAGGCATGTATCCCCATGCCCCAGCAGTAACGGACTTCTTAAACAAGAACCAGAACAGTAGAAAAGATGGTGAACCTGGTGCCTCCTTGTCATTTAATTACATTTAACCAGTGTGTCTCCATTTAAAACCGTGCTATCAGATTTCTTCTTTATTGTTATATTTTAAATTACATAAACAATTTTAGCATGAAAGAGCGATCTTTCAAAGGCAGGCACAGGAGGATTGCTGCAAGTTCAGGCCAGCCCCGTCTACACAATGAGTTCTAGACCAGCTGGGGCTATAAAGAAAGACTCATTCTCAGAAGGCCAAAATACAACAAAATGAATTTTTTTTTTACTGGTTTCTAAAACCTCAGAATATTTCAAGTCACAAAAAAGCACCAATGTTAATTCTACAAAAGATTTTACTTGCAAATCAATTTGCCGGTGTTCCCTTCCAGAAAATGGCATAATGTGGTTGCATATTGTATTATAAACAGATTTTTTTCCAAATAAACACTCAGTTCCACGGCTCCAAATAAACCATCCTGAGATGTTGGCACTTGATTACTTGAAGATAATAATAATTATTATTATAATATTTCCTGAGGGACCAATAATCTAGCAAATTAAATCCAGTGAAATGTAAACATGTCACCATTATCTTTCATTATTGCTGAACCAGACCAAGGAAAAGCACAAGGGTTTATGGGTAAAGTCAGGTGCGTGTCAACAGTGACCACACAGAAGTCCCTCTGCCATTGAACAGAAGCACCTGGCTCAGATTTTATCCATCCAATATAAAGCCTGGAGGAAGGGAGAGATTTGCATCAGGCTCTGACCCTGAAAAAGGTCTTGCGATTTCCAGCTCCAATCCAACAACCTCCTATTGCCTAAACGTGACTGAACATTTTCATCTTGCTCAGACTAAACTGCTATCGGTGGACTGAAGTGTGATCAGGTGTGCACGTACATCGGAGCGTGTGCCCATGTGTGAACATGCCGCCGTCAGAGGAAAATGTTGGGTGTTTCCTTCTATGACTCCTCCATATAATATTTTTGAGACAAGGTCTCTCACTGACCTGAGTGAGGCTGATCAGCTTGCAAGCACCCTGTTCAGTCTGCTCCTGCTCTCTGAGGCTGGGGTCTTGGACACATACAGTCAAGCCTAGTTTTAATATGGGTGCTGGGATGTGAACTTGGGTTCGCTTGCCTGAATAGCAAGTGCACTCACTTACTGAGCCATCCTCTCCCCAGCTTCCAAGGGTGTGATTCATAAAACCTTGAAATCCAAGTGGAGCCTGACCTCTGAAGAGGGTGCTTTCTCATAACCTCACCAAGTCTGTGTCGAATAAAATCTGAATTAAGTGTTCTTTGAGATTCTAAACGGAGCTTATTCAAACCTCTGGTGTGCTCCAAATCTCAATTCCATGGAGATCATCTATCTCTTGAGAGCACGAGTCAGCCTCACCTGGTTGAGAACACTCGTGGCGTCCCAGGATGCAGGGTGTTCAGAGGCAGAGACATGCAGGTACTTAGTATCTTTGTAGCTCTCTCAGGTCTGCTCAAGGTGGATGGACTATGCTGACACTCACAGAGCCAGATTTTATTCCACAGTTTTCTCTATTATATTTGTGTTTAATTGTAGTGGTGTATGTTCTTATCAACACCACATAGCTCCTTTTAATCAGGTTGTGATATTGTAATTTTCAATCCTTTGAGGTAGGACATTTATGTACTGAGTGGACTCCTATTTTCCTGGTCCATGCACTAAAGGCGAGAACCTCCCCATGAGTTCCTCTTTGACCGTGTTACACACATGTCTGTGTCCTGCCTTCATTTACGTTAGTCCGATGTGTTCTTCAGTCCCTTGAGACTGCTCCTTTGGTCGGTTATTTATCAAGGTGTTACAACTCAGTTTCCAAATATGTACTGAGCTTACCGCTATTTTATCCTGATGTATTTTCTACATTGATTACACACTCATAGGTTCCCCTTCGACTCTGTCATGTCAAGAGCTTAAGGGCCATCCTCTCCACCACCAACGACGAAACAAAGTGAACTGAAAACCAGTGGCTTTTCTTGTACGAAGAAATTCGAGATGCAAGGCAAGTCACAAGCACCACACCCAAAGACAAGGTAAATGCAGAGAGGTACAGCTAAGACCCGCAGGCATCTATAGAAGCCAGTGAAATTACAAGCCATGGGAATGTATAATAGCGATTTTGATGACTCCTGACTATGGCATGGTACCGATATGCGAACTCTGAAGGGTGCACACTCAGAGAGAGTCACACTGCCGTAACTCCAGGAACCTGGCTAAGGCCCCATGGCAGAGAGTTTAGTTCATCCCCTTGTTCTGATAGGGGAAAGGAAAGTAGACATCACGGAATATGCTCAACATTCTCTACAGCCAAAAATCGCTCTCCAAGATGAGAGTCTCCTGCAAGGTTTTATTAGGGAGTGGGGCTGGGATTGGGGTCTGGGCCATTGCTGGAGCCGCAATTTGTCCCCCTCTGTTACCCCGTGAAGCCAAAGGAGTACTCATGAAGGTCACACACCTCAGGACATGAGTCCACAAATCCTAAGGTTATAGAAAGCATCTCCTCCCACTCATTCTACCATTATGTCAGCAGTACTCCACTACAACAGTAAACTAGGGAGAGCATTGGGGAAATCCAGTGGCTGCAGAGAAGAGGCAAACAGGGACAAGGACATCAGGAGCATCCTCTATCAGCGGCCACCTATTCACCCTAAGCACTCAGGGTAGATCGGTGCTACCTGCCTACTTCTCCTTTGTAACTCCCTGGAGTCACGCCCCTGAGGCACGCATGTGGTAAACAGATTCCCAAGACTCCGTACAATCCCTGACTCCAAGGCAAGGTGTGGCCCCTCCTGCTCCACCCTGCCTTCTCCCTTCACATCCTCTCAGGGCAGTTACTCTGAACTCTTCATGTGCAGTCCTGAGTTCATTAAAGCAGGGGGTCATGGTTCAGAGGTGCTTCTGATCACTGCCACTGCCAATAGTTTCTGAGAAATAAAACAGACTGCATAAATATGCATAAATCAAAACCGTAATTCCTCATCTGTATCTCGGCTCAATTCTGTGTGTAATAAATTATTTCCATTTTAAACTGATGTCGTGTTGAGACCTCAAAATGTGTCCATTCCAATGCGAGTAGAACATCATGACAGTCCAAGATCCTCCTACCCTTAACTGGTTTCCCTGAACATCTCTTTGGCAAACCCTCCATTACCTCAATAAATCTCACCCTCATTCTGATACCTCAGTTCTTTACTTTTTCTGTGGGTTTATTTAATTTTTTTATTTATGTGTCTGTGCGAGCATAGGTGCACAAGCAGGCTAGTGGCAGCCTGAAGAGGCTACCAAGTCTCCTGGAACGGGAGCTACAGTCTGTTGTGGGTCTCCTGCTGTGGGTACTGGGAGCTGGATTCTGGAAGAGCAGCCAGCACTCTTAGCACTGAGCGATCCCTGCGGTCTCCCTTCAGGTTCTTACCTCCATGAGTGCTCACTAAGCCTGCCCTTTGTCCTAGCATCCGACTCAAGAACACCACTGTGTTTCTGCAGAGGGGGCTTCATCCCATTCCTCCAATCAGGACACCGCTCCACTGAGAAGATAAAATCTCTAAGCACTCACTCTACACTCGTGTCCCAAGTACTTAGTATAATTAACTCACTTGGCCCTTAATTAGTATTGATTAATTGCTATTACTTTTCTTCTCAAATTCATTTTTCATACTGCCAAGCCAAAAAATGTCTCTAACTGGGGCTAGCTCTGGGGATAAAGTCAGGGTTGTTAGTGGTTAAAGTGAAGAGCCCTCATGATAAGCCGCATGAACAGGACGGTGAAGTGTGGACTCTTGGAAGCTGAGAAAGCGACTCAGTGTGCCCACACCCAAAACCCCACCTCTCTGGTTCTAGAAGGCAAGGAAGACAACCTTGGAGCTGACCAGCCATATCATAGGAAGACCAGAATAAAGGGCATGTTTACATTGTGCTTCATTAAGAAAATCTTAGAGACTTTTAGGATTCAGCTTGCATCCCATGTCAATTCTTGAACTAAGTATGGTGTTAGGATGCAGTAGAAGTCATGAGTTTTCATAGAAACCCATAGATGTGGGGAAGAGGTGTTTATTCATATAGACAAGGATAGCAGCTTCGATCAGAAGAGAGACAAAGAGGCCGGGGCACCTCTCACACACACTACCATGCACTTATTGGTTACAATTTTCTGAGTATCTTACATGCCACCCAAATTCTTGTGTTCACAGAAGAAAGAGGAACATAGACAGCCATGGCATTTGAAATGTCTTCTACAAACATGAGGTTCAGGATACGAAGAAGCACATTTCCTCTTCCTCAAGAAATGAACTCCGACACAGACTTACCAAAATGCACCACAGAAAAATATAGGAAAGCATCCACCCACTTAAACTCAATTATTAGCTATCAAAATGAACATCTTCTCTAGAACCCTGGCTGGACGGTACTGTGTTTTAGCCAATACAAAGGCTTCATCCATGTCTTTGGTAATTTAGCCCAGTGTATTCTGCACAATGGAAGAACCATTTCTGTTTCTCCTTGACATTGCACTAAGCTATTTCTAATTCAGAGTGGGGAGTTCATTGGTTTACAGCAAACCATTTGGGATAACTAATTATCGAAGACAACCTCCTTCTGTTGGATCTAAATGTGTTTTCTTGTTACCACTATTTATTGTCCCTTAGTTTGTACAACGAGCCTGCTCCATCCTCCTCATAATGACATGTTGAGCCTGGAAAGTATTTACCCCATGTCCTTGAAACTTCCAACAACTACTAGAACATATAGTAAACCTGTCATCGTTAACTTTTGAATAGAAGATTGGTCAAGGCAAATATCTCCCGTTCACACATCCCATCAGCCGAAAGCAAGTAATTACCTTTCTTTAGGCTAGCCACACTTGATAAATTGCGAAAGCTTTCCAGGGTACTGTTGCCATCACCCAGCTGTGGTGACAAATCAAGTAGGGGATGTCATCCAAGTGACTTCATTACTGGGCACGACCGGGGGAATGACTTTCCACATTAGCATCCCTTATGTAAAAACTGAATGGATATTATAATGACAGAGAAGACATGATTTTAACGTAATATTGCTTCCATTGATATAGGTGTTTACAAAATAATTTGGAAAACATATTTGGATTGCTTTTTCCTTCGACATAGCCTCATTCTCTTTCCTCTGTGATGAAGAAGCCGAGAAAAGGCCTCATGCTTGCCATATGGGGTGTCTTCCCTAGATGTGGGGGAATCGTTCTGCCTGTACTTCTTCACTTGGAGGCTGCTCACAGCCACTCACCCCACACCACTTCCCTCCATGACCTTCCTTTGCTTCCTGTGTTCCTGCACAATCCTGAGAATCTATCTTGAGTGCCTGCCTGCTGAGCTTTGAACAGAGCTCAGAATCATAGCGTGTCTAACGGCACATCTCAAGGTGAGATGCCCAACTTCCTACATCTTATCAGAGTACATGGTATTAACACGGCTTGCCATGCCTTCATTCCTTGGTGAAGCAGTACCCAAGGGATTTCTCATAGCTATTTTTTTCCTTTAATGGCCTACTCTTTGTAGGCTAGCCACTATGGGCCGTTCACCCCAAGACGGAAGAGCCTAAAATCTCAGTGATGGAAATATATATTATAGTTTATATTTCTTCAATAAGGATTATTAGTCCCTTCTCACCTATTTATTTTCTATTTGATATTTTCTTCATATTGGCATGAAGTCATGGATATTTGTCCTTTGGGTAAGCTTTGTCCATTCAAAGACGTTCAAGTTCTTTTTGCTCATTTTACTTGGGTTAACTGTCTTTCCTTATGAGTCTTTTATCAGCAAATGTATTGCAAACACATGTTTCTGCTCATGTCTCTAGAATCTTAGTGGAAGATGTGATTAACAACAACACCCAATTATCATTATCACAATTTATCAAAACATTCCAGGAAAATCAACACCTCGGGAGATTTCTTCCCTTTTGAGGCAGGAAAAATGTGACTAGCACAAAGCTTCCATTCCCACACAGAGGATGCTGACAGGCAGCCTCAAGTTCTCAGACTAAACATCTAATAGCTTCCACAAGAGACACAATCAGGAAAGTGTCCAATACCTTCTGAAGCAGACACAATCAAAAACAGGGTTGCCCGCCATCATCTACTTCACCTTCAACGTGGACAAGCTGCTCAGCAAAGAAAGTTCCCACAGCTACTGAAGAGAAAAGCAAGGGCATCGGATTCTCACATTAATGCTTATACATTCAGGAATAGAAAGGGGGTGGGTAGTGCTGACACGTGCCCCTAAGCCCAGCAATTGGGAAGCAGTAGCATGCAGATCTCTGAGTTCAAGAGCAAGTTCCAGGATAGACAAAGCTACACAAAGAAACCCTGTCTTGAAAAAACAAAACAAAACAAACAAACAACAACGAAACCAAACCATGTATTCAATGAAATATAATCTTGCAGTACATACCTATATCAAAACATGACTTTGTACTCAGGTGGAATGATTTTCAAAACATATCCAGGCATATGAACAGGTACAAGGAGTCACAAGTCAAGTATGAAAAATACAAAGTACAAAGAACAAAAATGTCCATGGATCTCTGAATCCAAAGACTTAATATAATCCCAAATCAAAATCCCAGGAAAATAGTTTAGTAAACATTGGTGAACTTCTTTTAAAATTTTTACAGGAACTAGAATGATCCAGAATAGTCAAGTCTGTGTCAATAAAAATAAAAGAACCCTCTAACTATGGTGTCAGTATAGGGTGACAGACAAGGAGAGATGCCTAGGGTAAATGTGACAGAGAAGTCATTCCAAGCCATTCTTGACTGCTCATTGGAGGAGGGGGAGTTTTAATAATTAGATACCTATTAATTACATATGGAAACACTTGATTCACCTTTATACCAAATGCAAGTTTCACTTGTGAGAGCTCACAGATCTAAGTATAAAAGCTAAACAATGATATTGTCCAACGAAAGGGTCACAGAATGCAGAATGTTATAACATGTGGACAGGGAAAAGTATCTTCCATAATATTCGAGTCTAGCAATTACAAAGTCATTTTTTCAAGAGGAGGAAGAAGAGAAAATCTCTCTGTAAACTCTTTAATGTCTGCATATTCCCTGAACACCCAACTTCAGGCTCTGCACTAGACTTAGTAATATTACCCTACCTATTTGGCGCTCAGCCTTTGACCCAAAATGTAGAATAGGGGCACTTGACTAAATATTAGTAACCCGTTTGTGTCTTGTCCACTATCATGCCAAGATAGTAAAGATGATTTCTTTCACCTAGATCCTGGTCTCTTTAATTTCAGACTGGCATTTAAGCAACATTTCCAAATATAAAATTCCACACACTGTCGAATGGCTGGAAACCCCTCTGCGACTTCCCTAGTTCCCTGATAGGGAATCTTGCCTGTTGATTCCAAGTAACAAGTTCCCAATAACAGTGTCACTATAAAAATTACCAACTGAACTGAGCTTTAGATGACAACAGGCTAATCTAAGCCACACACAGCAGCACATCAGACACAGTTTCAGCAGCTGATCCAAACTGCTGCACCCTCATTTCCCAGATGAAATGGATTTAAGTGGTTAAAATCACTGGAAAAAATACTTCAGACTTTATAAAGGAACTATCTCAAATAGAACCCCCAAATAATATGTATCTGCACAAGATACATGTGCTTTTAACTGCTTATACCTTTATAAGTTATAATGCAATAGAAATGTAAGTGGAAATGGAAAGCCTAACAACTTTATCCCTCGGTACTTGAGGTCCCAGGGTTTAAACCCAAGACCTCACACTTGCTAGACAAGCCATACCTCTCATCCTATCACCTGGCCTATGAATGCCTCCTGTGAACTAGGTGTTGTTCTGGGTCTGGCTGACAGGACTTGATCTATGACTTCACAGACACGAATACTGTACCTAACACAGACAAGCTACAAAACAATAATTAAAGGTTTCCTCAATTTAAAAAAAAAATGTGCATGTCTGTGTGTGCCGGGAACCCGTGTGTGCCTGTGTATCTGTGCATGCGTCTGTGTGTGGAGGGGTGTGCCGTGAGTGTGTCTGTGGGTGTGTTCTGTGCATGTCTGTTCATGTCTATGCATGCCTCTCTGTGTGTCTCTCTGCATATATGCACCTGTGTGTGCGCCTGTGTGTGCACCTGGTGTGTGCATGTGTGTGTGCACCTGTGTGTGCACCTGTGTGTGCACCTGGTGTGTGCACCTATGTGTATATGCTCATCAGTACAAGTGCTGGTGAAAGCCAGAGGTGCCAGATCTCATGAAGCTGGAGTTTCAGGTATTTGTGAGCCAAAATGGGTGTTAAGAATTGGACCTGGCTCCTCTGTAGGGGCAGTACAAGCTCTTAACTTCTAGAGCATCTCTCTCATCCTTAAAGACTGAATTTTTCACAATCTCTATTGAAGCAGATGAGTGTGTTGAAAGATGCAGAAAGCTTCATGGTTTGGGAAGGGTGTAGGAGGAATGCTGTTTGTTGACAGGATAGCACCATATATTAATTAGCTCTGATCTTTAATGAGGTATGTGTCCATTAAAGACAATTCAAGACATGTAGGGAAGTGGAGCAGAGAGTGGCCTGCCATGCTCTTCTGGAATATAACCAACAGCCTATCAGTATATTGCATTTCCTTCAACTGATTTTGTTCTTTAGACATGACCTTAAAAATATCACAATGTGAATTGAGGTGGTTAAAAAAAAAAAACAGCTGTTAAATCTCTGAGGAAATTAAAAATGGGAGAGGGCTAGTAAGACTATGTTCCGATATAAACTCAACAATATTGCAAGCTATTTTCTTTTTTCGTAAAAGGAAACACCTCAGTCAGGCATGGTAATACCTGCCTGTATTCTTGATATGTGGCAGGCTGAGGCAGGAGGATTGAGAGTTTGAACACAGTCAAGGCTACACAATGAGAAAAAAAAGCAGGGGGCTGGTGTTTCCCATGACATAAGCAGCTTAAATCATTTGCAGCTTCCTGAAGTAGAAGGGGATTAATACAAAGGCTCTGGTCAGCATGCAGAGAATACAAGATTTCAGAATGCTGACCCCTAAATGAAGTATATGTAACACACACACACACACACACACACACACACACACACACACACACACACTCACGCCCGTCAAGGTTCATGTACCTTCACAAAAGACTGGGAAGAAAGCTTGTAAGAGGCAGAGGTAACAATACATCACTCCAAGGAAACTGCGCTTTTTGACACAAGAGAGAAGCTGCACTATAAACTCACGGGCATCGTGACAGCATGCACAGGATCTGCATAGGCTCAGCCCAGACCACACCCCAGCCGGGAAGTGGGGAGGCAGGCACCAAGTCCCACCTCTACCTGAAGACCCATTGGCAATGGCTATTGAGAGAGAGAGAGAGAGAGAGAGAGAGAGAGAGAGAGAGAGAGAGAGAGAGAGAATTCTTTAATGATGTGATTCCTGGTAGGTTGGCCACATCCCAGTGGAAGCTACATACACAAGACTAAAAAATAACACAAATTGGACTTATTGGTTAAACAAACAAACAAAAACCCCTCATATGCCTGATGGAAAGAGGAGGAGTTAGGAGTGCGTGAATATCATCATGAAAAGATGAAATCCTCAAAGAATTAAGAAAAATATTATTTTAAAAGTAAATACAATCATAGTAAAAACCCTTCCCCAATCACAAAATGATGGAAAATTGATTGTATGGCCTAATATTTCAAAGAAAAGATGGTGTCTAGTCCTGGTGATGTCACTCATACTGTTATACGACAAGTCCTCCCTTCGGCCCTGTCACCCTGTCATCAACCTCTACTCTGCAAAGGTCTTGTCTCCTGCTGTCGTATCTAGGCACCTGCCTGGAGGTTTCCTGATCTCTCTGACATGATCCCACTTTGCTCTCCAGTCTTTGACAGTTCACGGTGGCCTCCTTCCATGGACTCACTCACCGTCCACCACAATCATCACAGTAATTTGTACACATGAGAGGGTCATTAGGCTCCTGCCCCCACTTCAGCAGAAGAGAAATCCTAATTGACATCTTGTGTTCCAGGACACACCCTCACATACACACTCACCAATAGTCTCCATGGTAACCACAACACTGCCATGTCAGGGTTCCCATTACCCAGAATCCCAGGTGCCATCTTGCATTGCTGAATGCACGAGGTTGGGGCTCTCCCTGCTTTTAACATCATGTGCATTTCATGCCAGGTCTTTGCCCATTTCGACTGAGGTCATGAAGCCACCACCTAAGTGCGCCTGCTCACCATGATGAAGACCAGTGGTCCCCTTCTTGCCGAGAGTGGTGGCATCTGAATGGTTCTCTCCTGTTTCATCATTTACACAATGCCTGCTTGATGAAGACCAGTGGCCCCTCATGGTGGCATTGTCTTTATTCACAAGCCTTTGTTCCTCATGTTTGTCTTTATTAAAGAACCCACACTACAGGCCCAGCATCACACCATCCCTAGGGAAGCAGTCAACAGAAGAACCCAGCAGGTCCTCTGTTCGACAGCCCCATTGCTTGTAGGGGTTTAGTCTGATGCTACTTGTACTCTAATGCTAAATGCTGGCTCTCTAGATCTGGTTGCGTTCTCGGCAGATTACAATCAACCCAAACCAAAACCAATATCCAACAATGTCAAAAGCTCAAGGTCTGATGTCAAGAACTAACTATAGCTATTCTGGGTTACAAAGGACCTGGGCAGCCCCCACCGACACCTCTGTCCAGCTCTGCCACACAGAGCATAGGCAGTGTTCCTAGTTAACTCAGATTGGCTCCACTCCACACCTGACACTGATCTTCATGGTTGTCCCACAATCCTGGCAGCTTGAATGTTCTGGAGGTCTCAGTATAACTACAAGTATCCCATCACCAGTGGGATACTTGTCTCTCACAGCATCAAGCCACAGCTTCTCTCCATGACCCATCCAATCCTGAGGTCTCTACTGCAACCCAGGCTGTACTTTAACCAATGGCCTCTCACAGCACCAAGCCTTGGTGGCTCTCCATGGTCTATTCAACCTTGCAGCTTTAATGCCGTAAAAAAAAAAAAAAAAAAAACAGTACCATGTGAGAGACCGTTACACATTACCAAGTTCATCTGCCGGCTCTAGAAGCAGCATTTGCCTCTCTGGACCGCAGATTAGGTTTTTGTGTACTAATCCTGGAGAAAAATTCTCAGATTTCACTTCCAATTCTGATCGCCAACTAATCACAGCTGATGTGTTTAGGCCCAGATGACCAGCATCCATTGTTACAGTAAAGCAAATGTTTGACTTCCACAATTCTTAATCAAACCTATATCACACAAAGAATGTTTAGAAGACTCTCTGGGGGACTTTTGGGTAGCCCCTGAGAACTCTCAAGCCAGGCCTCGATCATCTTCATTTCTTTTGGCATTTTTAGTTTCCAAGCTCTCACTGAGCAGCCCCGGAAGCTCTAAACACTCAATGCCCTTTCTAGCCAAATGTTCCAAGTGTTTCCACAATCCTAGCCCCAAAACATGGTCAGATCCATAAGAGGAGTGTTCTGCACTGCCTGGTATTAATCTGTTTCAGTCTGCATTTCCTCGGCTCTGATAAACCACTCTGACCAAAAGCAACTTGGAGAGGAGATGACTTACTTTCACTAACTGACTGTAGTCCATCCTCAGGCAAATCCTAGGTGGGGGTACATAGCAGGAACTTGGAGGAAGAAACCAAAGCTAAATAATAGAAATAACTCCACTACTTCTTGGCTTGTTTATCTACCTTTCTTACACGGCATAGGTGCACCTACGTAAGGATGGCACCACCCACACTGGACTGGAACCTCCTACATCAATTAGCAATTAAGAAAATACCCCCTGGCATGCCCATGGGTAGATCTGATGGAGGCAATCTTACAACTGAGGTTCTCTTTCAGGTGTTAATTAACAGTCAAGATTAGCCCCACCAAAATGCCTCTACTGTTGAGTTCCGTTCTTTTGACTAATATATTCCCCAAGTTTAAATGTCAAGTATCAGAGGGCCTGACAGACTCTTTTATAATTCTGAAACTTCTAGAAAATAGAAATAGAATCCAAGCAACAAGTAAATAGAGAGGCTTTGGGCTTACATAGCAATATGGCCTGCAATAACAAGAGAGCTAAAGAAGTTTTCATTGCCAAATGTTAATCCTAACTCACTGGCCATGTGTGAAGAAACACGCAGGCTTAAAACGTATTCTTTGTCAATATCTCTGAATTCTAACCAGAGGTGGGGACAGTGTGGGGATGTGACTTGGTCCTAGGCCTTCAGAGCCATCACAGCAATACCATGAGCCTGTGAACTAGGGAGGAACTGTGTCAGACCCATTTAATTTCCCTGAGGATAATGGTATTCTCATCAAAGCACCAGAGCAGATTCCTGGGACCCTCAGAGAATAGAAGGTTCTATCACAGGCAGTGTGATCAGTGCTCTGGCCTCACTGGATTGAAAATACGATTTTTAGTAAAAGCCTCTTTATTCTCTCTCACCTTAACGAAGAGAAGAGTGGTGTTTGGCTGTATAGGGGCATATTTGCCAACATAGGGATACTGTCTGTTTCCTTGGAGATAGTTCATTGTACCAGCTAAGCACTGAGGGTGAGATGAGCAAACAGAATCATTTATATGCTCTTCATAGGATATGTATTCACAGAGGTTAATTCAGAGCTATTGAATTACTGTGGTATCGATTGCAAACTTTGCATGAACTAGAATAATCTAAAAGACAAACTCTGTGCATACCTGTGAAGGGTACTCTAAATTAGCTTACCCATCTGAGCGTATTTGTGAGGGATTATCTAGATTTGGTTGATTGGAATAGAAACCCCCACCTTAACTGTGGGCAGCACCATCCCTTAGGCTGAGGTCCTAGCTAAACCAAAGGGAGGACGCCAGCAGAACTCTGATGTTCATCCTCTCTCTTCTCTCTCTCTCTCTCTCTGCTCCTTAACACTGCATGCAATGTGACCAGCTACTCCGTTCTCCCTCAATCATGCTTTTTCTGCTGTGATGGACTGTGTACCCTCAAACTTTGAGCCAAAATAAATTCTCCCTTCTTTAAGTTGCTCTTGTCGGGACAGTGAGACATATAACTGATACAATCATGCAAGTAGCATGAAATTATTTAATATTGTTAACAATATTATTTAATATTGTTACATAAATCATAGCAACTTTTTAAACACAAATATAAACTATGAATATACAAGCCAAAGGAAAAGCTCGGGTAAAAAAGAAGAGCTAGAGCCAGGGAGTTTTGCCTTGAATTCCTTCGCAGCAATTAGAGTAAGCAGCAGCTGTGCTCAGCACACCCAGAGTCAAACAACAGTTGCTTGAATATACAAAGGGATTGTGCTTTGTTTTGTTTTGAACTTGGTACTAGGATAATAAAGAAATAGAAATCTTGGAATCATAGGTATTTGGGGATTGTTTTTAAACCTGTGTCCCTGTAGTATCTCTATAGTAAGTGCAAAATATAATCATTTGCTAGTATTTCCTATAAGGCACATTAACTCATACCAATGGCTTGACATCAAGGTTCCACTTATGAAGACTAAGACGCTGATTGGTTGAGCACTGCAGCTTGTTACATGGCTCCTGGTTTGATCCAAAATTAAAAATGTAGACTGTCTGGATTCCAGAAGAATAAAAGCCTATGATCCACTCAGCTTAAACAGAGGCAGGACAGCATATGTATCTGAATCCCCCTTCCCTTTTAAAATAAAGTTCCTGGATTCTTCCACCACTCAGCATAACATTCTGAGACAGGAGTTGCCTCACATGATCCAAGCTCCACTTAGTGAAGCCCTAAGCACAAGCTGAGGGGCGTTGACAACATAGGATCAAGAGGACAGAAGAGGAAGAGTGTGTGAATCATCCAAAGAAAAACACTTCTGCTCACAGTGTCATCTTTCAATGTGGGCAAAAATAACCACTTTGGAATGGATTGAGCCTTTCTTTAAAAAAAAAAAAAAAAGAGTCATCTTGGGAGAAAAACATGCATGCCCCATGTATTTACAGTGGTAAACAGACCCCAATAACGGGACTGTTTATCAACTCCCACTCAACAGAGTCAGGAAAAACCAGTACTTTGACTTCTGTGGTAAAAGGTGTTGACTGTCTGTGGTGACACATTTGAATTTTGAAATGTTCACTCCAGTTGGAATACTGACCTATGGCTAGATGGCCCTTGTTTCCAAATCTGTTGGTAGTAGTTGAAATTGTAACTAAATAAAAATTAAGGAAATACATGGATAGGGATGTCAAAAGGGTGATACTTCTATGAAAAGTAAACTGAGTTCAATCTCTACTACAAAGCTGAGTTCACTGCTTATGGATTAGATAGAAGCAAATTAAGAAATTTGGAGGGAAACTAATGTGATTGAGGATTTCTGAGCTCAGACACCACATATGACTATTTTATTTTTGGTTTCTTTTATTTTATCTTGACTTTTGGGGTGGGCCTGCTTATAACTGTAATGTCTAACTCCTTGTAGAAACTTAAGGAGGAAGGTGTGGACCATACTTTATGATTGTGGTCTATAAAAATCTGTGTAAGTACAAGGCTGTGCCCTCTGGGCAATGGGTTCAAACAGAACATCTAAGTGGCTCCCTCTGTGATCTCTTTATAATCTCCCACCTAAACCCATCCACAGTCATCTCCTGTCTCTGCTCTTTCCACCTACATCATAAGCAATACATTTCTTCAAGAGCTGAGATTACTTAGCCCTTTGAGGCGATGCGGCCCTGCAGAGATCTGGCTCTGTGAGTATCCAGTGACTGCACTGTCTCAGAGCCCTAGGCTTCAGCCTATGCTCTTCTATCCCATCCTGAAATAAGCCTGTCTTTAGACTTTGATTTTTGAGACGAGAGTCGGATAAAACAGCAGCAAAGACAGAGGCACGTATGTAGTCATATTTCAGCCTTGCCCATACCTGTTGAAATCAAGACGCAGGAACTGCCAGCTGAACATATACAAGCTTTGATTTGGACTAGACAGGAGCAGGCACCTTGGGGCTTTCTGGAGTGAGTGGACAAACCAAGTTCTAGGCTCTGGTTGGTGAGGCAGCTGACAGGCACAGCAATAGTAGCGGTAGCCAGAGAGAGAGAAGTCTTTGCATGGCCATGGGTGGGGCTGGCTGCCCATTCTGCCCAATGCTCTGTCACTGCAAAGGAATGTCATTTGTTCTCCACCCTGACCTCCAGGACAGAAGCTTCCAGCACACAGACAGCAAAACTTGTCAGAAAGTGATCACGACGTAAAGGTGTAAGGGTGGGGATTGCCACACCGATGTAAGGAAATGTACAGAACCGTTTTGGCGAGTTGAGAATCTCTGGCTTTGAACCTCATAAAATAACCATATGCCCACACAGATCTGAACACGTCTACCTTAGATGTTGATGTTACAGGTAAAGATCTCCACAGCCAATGGATGGGAGGGAACACTATTATCTTATCAGGCTTTAGATAATTAGACAGACCAGTTATTAACCAAGTAGGCTAAGGGGGCTGGCCAGCAAGCCCCAGGGATCTGCCTGTCTCTACTTCTCCAGTGCCAGGACTTAGGTAAGCGCCATTGTGGCTAGCTAATTTTACATGGGTTTCTGGATCCAGCTCTGCTACTCATGATTATGTAGCAAGCACTTTTCCAACTATTTTCACAAACCTTTGTACTTTTCTATCTTTCAGTGCTAGATATTGGACCCTGGACCTCATTTGGGCTAAGCAAGCAAAGTCTGACTTTCTAAACCCTTTCTAATGGGGTTGTCTTAGGCAATATATTTGGAGAAACAGAAATCTAGGAATTAAATGAAGGAAGTGGGACAGAGAAGAAAATGTTAAAACATGGCATCACTTTCTAACATTCAAGTAGATGCCAGGCCCCAAACTCTCACTGTGAGTTACAGATTGCGTTTTTAAATAAAATTACAGTGTGGTTAATAAACAGGCTTGTCTATAGGGCTCTGCATTTCTGTGCTTAACTCAAGATTACTATAGATGTCAGGTTATTTCCCAAGATGGATTCTTCCCTCAGTAAAGTTCACTCACAATAAGACAGAGGAACATAGCTGGTGTATCTACCCCTCTTCTATTACCACACTGTATCATTCATTACTGAGCACCCCTAAGTAGTCTGCCCCAGCCATAGAATCTGCTGATGATTGGTTTGTTTCATCTTCTCAAGAGTCCATCAAGTTTCATGATTATCAGTGCTCAGTCTGTAGGTAAACATATCGCTGGACTACCTCAACCCACCAGCTCCCTAATAATGGCACAGAGACTTACATTTATTTATGAAAGCTTAGGCCTTAGGTTGCTACCACCCAACTAGCTCATATAACCAGTTTATTTTAATCCACATTTGTCACACGGCTCGTTACCTCTCATTCAGTCCTTGTATGCCCAACTTCCTCAATGTTTGGGTGGGAGCAAATCACCTGCACGTATTTCTTTCCCCAGAATTCCTTTCTCGGCCCAGAAGTTCTGCCCTCCACTTTCTGCCCTGCTATTGGCTATCAGATCTTCATTAAGACAATCAGAGCATGCTTCAAGCAGGAGAGAAAGGAATGAATATACAGAGACACACTTTCACACGGTGTACAAAAAGATTACCCCAACCTGAAGAATTTGAAGACAGAGTGGAAACATTATTACCAAAGTTGCAATCAAGTTTAATGAACACATGTCCCTAGTTCAAATTATATCACCAACTATCAGGACCTAGGTGGCTACAATGTCTCCACCTTGGCATGCAGGGAATACTCCCTCCAGCCTCAATGGTCTGCCATGTCTACTGCCTACCCTCTGGAATGTAGCTCTGAAATAAACTCCAGGTCCCTCATAGTACAGCACCACACGGATGGTTGTCACTTCTAGAATTTCATACTGTGCAATTCAAGCCACTGGAAATGCTAACCTGCTGCTTGTCAGTGTCATCAGTGCTCTGTTTCCCAATAGCCAAATGACCTCACCTCCTGTCTCATAGCTGCTAGCTTGCTCTTTGATCCATCAAGTCTTTTCTCTGTGAGTCTTCCAAGAGGACACTTCCAAATAGATCGGCTCAGATTACATCTCTCAGATAATCCTCCTGTTACCATCAGAATAACATATTACAGCCACATTACAGCCTTCAGGACCTTTAGAGATAGACCCTCATGGCCATGGATGTGAACATGGACATTGTCTATTTCATAGGAATGCACTAAACATCTTCCTTCCCAGGACTGTGTCTTGTCCCCTCTTTGAAAAAAATCTTCCCTTCAGTCAGACCATCAGTTCCTAATTCATTCTGAGAGTTTTTAGTCATCTTCCAACAATAACAATACAGTAATAGGGGAAGACCCACATCCAGACCCTGTTCTAAAATGAGATAGTAGGTAGTTAGGGAAGCTATCTGTGACTTGGTCCCACTATGAGTAATCAATACCTCAAAGATAGTCTTGGTTTGAAAATACACTAATGTAGAGCTCCCGGGATGTGCTCTGCCATCTCAACATGCATTGGGAAGGAAGGGCCAGGATCAGGGATGTCACTACAGAGTCTACCCTATCCCTGAGCACCACACTCAATTTCTCTTTCATCATTCCCTGTACTCTCAGCAGCATAAACCCCCAGGCCACCTTTCTGCTGTTTCCTCCACACATTCCAATGTGCACTAGGAAGATTTACTTCACATCTCTTACATATGTCCTTGAAAAGATTGCAAGGAGTTAGAGTCAAGCATAGAGACAAGAATAGCTAAGTCTAGAACTTAGCTCAGAGACCAGCCTGGGCTACATGGAGAACATGGAGCGGTACCTGTCAGCTATACTCAGAAGCATCCTCCTAAGCATAGCTCAGTAACTTATTGTGGAAATCATGCTAATATATTTCATCTGAAAAATAAACTTGTGTCCACCTGCTGCCGAACCAAGTTCTGAGTTCACACATAGAGGCCATGTAGGCAGCATATCTCTCTACATGGTACATATATTAGCTCCTGCCATGGGTTCACAGTATTTTCTAGGACAGAAAGATAATTCTCTCAAAGTTTCCTTTATAAATGTCCCCCTTCCCATCACATTTTCTTATCTGGACATCTCAGTGTCTTTGGGAATGTTGCCTTTAAGCTCAACATGGAATTTCATAAGCTGTTGACCACAAACTCCTCAATCAGATTTACCTATCTGAAGAAATTGCATGAAAACAAAATGAAACAGGTCAACATCACTCTCTGAGCAAAGAGATCATCTGTCCAAAGTGGACTTTGCTAACAGGTTTCTGCTCATTCACTGGTAGAGAGAAGCCCTGCTTTCTTTCCAAGGAAAGGTTAAAAACACTTGTCAAAAGCCAACTCATTTTCAGGGTATAACAGTTTTTGAACTATAACAACAATCTTTTCCTTCCTACAATTTGTACTTCTCTTTGACCTTGAGTCAGGGACAGGACAGTCTTTTTTTTTTTTCTTTTTTTTTTTTTTTTTTTTTTTTTTAACTTGAATATTTCTTATATACATTTCCAGTGTTATTCCTTTCCGGTTTCCGGGCAAACATCCCCTCCCCCTCCCCCCCTTCCTTATGGGTGTTCCCCTCCCAACTTTCCCCACATTGCCACCCTCCCCCCGACCGTCTAGTTCACTGGGGGTTCAGTCTTAGCAGGACCCAGGGCTTCCTCTTCCACTGGTGCTCTTACTAGGATATTCATTGCTACCTATGAGGTCAGAGTCCAGGGTCAGTCCATGTATAGTCTTTAGGTAGTGGCTTAGTCCCTGGAAGCTCTGGTTGCTTGGCCTTGTTGTACATATGGGGTCTCGAGCCCCTTCAAGCTCTTCCAGTTCTTTCTCTGATTCCTTCAACGGGGGTCCTATTCTCAGTTCAGTGGTTTGCTGCTGACATTCGCCTCTGTATTTGCTGTATTCTGGCTGTGTCTCTCAGGAGCGATCTACACTTCTGCACTTCTTTGCTTCATCCATCTTATCTAATTGGGTGGCTGTATATATAGGGGCCACATGTGCAAGCTCTGAATGGGTGGGACAGGACAGTCTTAAAGGAGGTAGACCAGAAGGCTGTGCAGCATGAAGGCAATACAAAAACAAAAACAAACAAACAAATAAATAAAAACTGTATTCTGAGAACAAAAGCATAGTTCTCATGGACGCACTCAGGGATGTCTGAATATGGGCACCTCGGTATTGAATACCCATTTTAACTAATGGTTCATTCTCCCACAACCCCTTTAGTTATTCCGGAAATAGTTCATTCATCTGAGCCCATTACAAACTAAGTGCTTAATTGATATGCATTTTCTTTTCCCTTTTAAAATTTAATATGCATTAATTCTTTCTGACATGTATTTAATGGATTCCCCCAAGAGAAATACACCTTCAAATGTTGAGCTGGTCTCAGCAAACAAATTATTTAAGATTTATGTTTATTTTAAATTATATGTATGAGTATGTTTCAATGTGAGAGTATGTCCACATGCGTGCAGTTGCTGATTGAAGCACTGTATATCCTGGAGCTGAGTTACAGGTGGTTGTGAAGCTACCATGGGGATGCAAAGAACCTAATTTGGATTTTCTGTGAGATCAGCAAAAGCTCTTAATCTCTGGGCTGTCTCTCCCACCCCTCAGAAATCACATTGATACAAACCAAGAACACAAGTCAAGCCATTGTTACCGGTACTGTCCACCCTCCTCTTTATCCTGCAGCTACCCTAAGAAAATGCTTCTTATGGGGATTTGGAGGGGAGGAGGAGTCCAACTGTTCCCTCAGAATTTCCTCTCCCTTCTCCAAAGCCTGAGTGGGATTGCTAAGCAAAGCCAGGGATGAGCTCTCTGCTTTCCGTGGGCTATGACATCATAGGCACTTTTGGCAAATCCACCACATTCCTGTGATTGTTCCCTGACTTGGCATAATTCAGAGATGCCAATTAGTATCCTCTGAAATTCAGCTGTCTGGTAGAAGCTTGCAAATGTCCCACTCTCCCTGGTGATGGCTAGGGATTTCTTCGTCCTCTTCAAGGAGATTAAATAAGGCCCCTGGAGGATTCATGCTACCTCTAGCTTTTGGCCAACCAAGAAGATGGTCTCCTGGGAACCCATTAAAACACTCAGAGTAGAAAGTCCACAGCTCAGCCACCATAACAGGTAGCAGCGTGCTCACAGAACTGTCTGGAGTTCTGGCTCTGTGATCTGGGTTCTGTCCTACATGAAATGGCATTCGTCCTGTGGGTTCACCTCTCTCATTTCCCCTGCAATTTGCTGAAGTGGCGGTATTTGCCTTCAGCATCTCTTTGGGCCAGTTTACAAGATGGCATCATAACTCTTCCCTTCATCTCACCAAGTAATAATTTTCAAAGCCGCTTATTTAATTTTGCATTGGACATGAAAGGAAGAGTAAGTATTATTTAAAATACCTGTTGAACTGGTAATGAGGTCTGTGACTCCTTAAATCCATTCATGGTTTCTCAGGGCCTCTGGAGTCTGAACAGTTGCACACAGTAAAACACTTTAACTTCCCTTGAACCACCCTTGATTGTTGTCTAATAGAGCAAGACAGCCCTCAGATGTCCTGATTACATTATACGGAAAGATTGCGTAGACTGCACCCTGGCGTGGGCACCTGGTAATCTCGAAAATAGCGGTGCCTTTGATCTTGAGGACAGGATTTGCATCTAAGGTGCCTCAGGCAGAGCTCTCAGTCATTACCCAGGACTCTTCCCCAGGCAAACACAGGGCTGAAGCGGACCTGCCCTGGCTTTGTAAATCCAATTCTACTTTCTGAACCTTGTGTTTTATTCTTGTGACAGAACCATAACAGCAATGCCCTTTCCCTGCCTGGAGGTCATTTATCAGCTGGTGACTCATCCCAGGAAGTGATAAACTGGAACCAGAATCAGGGAGCTAGAGCTCCCAGACCAAACCTGCTTTCCTGGAGTGTTCCTGAAGCAAGTCTCCAAGCAGGTGTTGTGGATGGTGCTAGACGCCAGCCCCAAACCTTCTCAGCAGAATCACAAACAGGCAGCAAGACTCCTTTAGCTAGGTTACCATCCAAACAAAACCTTTGCCTACCCCTGAGTGGACATGAAACTGGGCCCTTCTGCCTCACCTCTTTCCTCCTCGGTTTATACTCTACAAAAGCCGAGTTCAGTCTCAAGTACTTAGTTGTGAATCCTAAACCTCCAACCCCTGTAATTGATCTGAGCAAAGCATCCTTCACACACACACACACACACACACACACACACACACACACACACACACACACACACTCACACACATTTCTGAGGTCTTTTCAGAGTCTGGGCTTATTTTCATTTTAGAGTATTTGCTTACAGATGATCAGAATCCTGGGGATTGAGCCCAATCTAAACTCAGAACTCATTTATCTATTCTTACACCTTATACTCTTATACGGATGGAAGGTAATTTTATGCCACACTTTCATAAGGAACTACGAAAATATAACCTGGTGTGGAATTTTCCACTTGTGGCATGGAGCAACACTCAAAGTTTTGAATTTTGAAGCATTTTCAATTTGGGGACTTTAGGTAAGGTTTGCTCAACTTGTACTCAAAGGCTGTCCTGATGGGGCAGATTTCCCCATCTTTCTTCATACTAAAGGCCCAATGTGAGCTGTGCTTGCTATTGGCCTGCAGGCTGATCTTTCCCTCCCTTAGGCCTGAGTCCATCACCCCTCTACCCACAGCTGCCTTGCCTGCTTCCCAGTTACCCATTCTTCTGTCTATACACCCTCCCCTGCTACCATCCGCCCTGCCACCCATCCCCCTGACACCCATTCCCAGACACCCATCCCCTGACACCCATTCCCAGACACCCATTCCCTGACACCCATTCCCTGACACCCATTCCCTGACACCCATCCCTCTGACACCCATTCCCTGACATCCATGCCTCTGACACCCATCCCCTGACACCCATCCCCCAAGCTCCAATCCTGTAAGCATCCATCACCCCTGACACCCATACTCAGCTGTTACCATCCTCTCCTGCTGTGCCGAGTGGCTGAACTACAGAAGACGTGTATATATTGTGCTCCTCAAAACTGAAAGGAAAGGATTTGAACACTGTCACCATAAGGAAGAGGTGTATACTGGACTACACACTGACTACGCACTGCATCCAGGTAATGAAACATCCCTTGTATTCCATTAAGATGTACAGTTGTATGTCTAGAGTGTGAGCTAGGAAAGAATAAGTGATAACACGCAGAACAAAAAGAACTGGACATGTGCAGGCACCCTCTGCCCTGCTGTAACTACTGATGCCACTCTAGAGGACAGCCTCTTCACGACGTAAAGTCTGCTGCCATTGCAAGTAAGATGAAAAGATGCAGTGCTAGTTCATGGGGAAATTTTCTTATTGTTCCCAGTATTTAACTGCACCCTTGGCTAATAGCATTTTATGTAACATTTTATTTTATTGGAGTTCTAAACTTCTTTTAATTTTCATCGTTTTGCTGTTTATAGCCACAAAAAAAAAATGTCCTGCATTCATTCACATCTTGTGCAGTGGCCAAAGGCTTTATAGAAAATGTTTCCATGTGAGAAGTCACTGTGAGAGGAATATTTATTTTTAGTAAAAAAACAATCTATCTATATACTTGATTGCCTAGGGAAGCAGAGAGGGTTTTAGAGTTCTTAAAAATTATTTAGCAAGAAAATCTGCTGAGCTCTTCTAATTTCAGTGGTAAGGTCATGGAGTCAAACTTCTTCCTCAGAAATGAAAACACGTCAGTAGACTGCTTTGGTCAGGAAGCCATCTTTCTTTGGCACAGGGCATAAAAGTGAATCTGGATATTGAAAGAAGCCCCTCATTTCAAGGATGGAAACACAGGATTGTTTCCACAGGAATGCAACAAACTGTTAGGGAAGTCTGGCTCCTACTCGGAGGCCCAGCGCCATTCAAATAGCATCATCTATCTAATCTGACAGGAAGGACACTAGAGAATTAAATAAATAAAGAGTGTATGGGAGGAATGGGGACTTGTGATAGGGTCTGGGTCCACAAGATATTTAGCATGCAGGAGGTCTGTAACTGAACACATAGGGCTGAGATCCCTCCTGATATAGACAATCTAAAATCTTGGCCATGCCTTGAGACAACATTGTGGATATGATAGTAGATGATAAAGATCTGGGAAAGGAGGCCCAAAGTCCTGACAGTCATAACCTACTCAGTTCTCCTCATCACACATTGTACACGCAGAAGCTACTCTCAGAGACAGACTGCTTTTGGTTCCTGCAAGTCCCCTCACTGGACAGTACAGTAACTGTGGTGACCAGGCCACATTCCTATTCCAATTGAAAAAGATTCGACTCCCTGAAAGCTTGGTTAAGCCTTCTGGTTTCCTCTGCTGTAAGCATGAGGCTCTAATTCTAGCACCTGAGTTAGCCAGGGTCTCACAGCTAGAGAAAGGGGAGGGGGTACAGGGAAGGAGGGAGGATAGGAGGGAGAGAGAGAAAGAGACAGAAGGAGGAGGAAGAGGAGGAGGAGGAGGAGAAGGGTAGGAAAGGAGGGATGGGGAAGGAAGGAAGGAAGGAAGGAAAGACAGAAAGCAGGGAAGAACGAAGGAAGGAAGGAAAGAGAGGGAGAGAGGAATTGGTGGGGGAGAGGGACAGCTATAGTGGGGGAAAATGTGACCTTGCAGAAGTGAGACAGGTTCCAGTAATCTTCTAGTTGAGCACTGGATGAAGCTGAACCTACTTGGTTTTCCTTGTGGTGCCATAATAAACATCTGGAAACAGGGAGTCCAAGATCAAGGCAGGAGCAGATTCAGACTCTGGTTGCTCTCTGCCTCCAAGGTGGCTCCTGTGGCTGAGTTCTCAGAAAACTGGGGGTGTGACATAAATATGTCCTCCTTTAAGCTTTTGTGTGAGGGCTCTGACCCCCTGATCCCAACTTGTTCTCTTCCAAAAAGACTTCCTCTTCATTTTATAATACTGGCCATTAAATTCAAGCATATAAATCAGATGAGGCACATATCTTAGCCATCCCATGCATTAAACACTCAAGCGGGGCGTTTCCTTGAAAATTAAGTCTTTGAAAAACCTGAAGTTAGAATAATCTGGTCCTTCATAGCTCATAACTACCTACCTGTACTGTTGTGCCATTAGAAATTTTCTTCTGCCCAACAGAACAAATGTCCATCCTCTGCTCATTGGTGACATCCCAGTCAACCCTATCAGATTGGCATTTCTTCTCTAGCCAACACTCCTAGTCCTTTTAAGTTGCTCACAACCTTCTTCTTGCACACAAATACCCAGTGAGAATATATTGTTTAACTCCTCAAATGGGTAAACTCAACTCTTGAGTCAGTGAACCAGAGTTGAAAACCCATCTCTAATGTAAGTAAGATGTCCAGGGTGTTCACAGAAGATGTGGGAAATGGGAAAATCACAACAAATGCCAATTGCCATTTAGTGCATTTTAGATTTGCGATAAAAGGGAATATAAAGGCCAGGCTGGTGGGAATGGATGCTAGGAGCCACTAGCCAGGGAGACTATGGGCCTGAGCAGTCAGACCAAAGAGAGGCATCAGCCAGGGTGCCCTGTACCAGCTCCCACACTGGACTTGATGGATGGAAAGAGCTAACTGTTCTCCATTCACTGTGGAATCATTGCCCCCCTTTTGACAGCCATATGGCCAATCTCTATAAATAAATAAATAAATAAATAAATAAATAAATAAATAAATAAATAGAAGGACAGTTAGGGAATCTCAGGTTTCCATTTGGGCCTAAGAGACTTCATTTCAACTAATATCTCCATTTTTATCTGTCAGCCTTAAGAAGGGAGAAAGATGATTCATTCAAAGGCAGCTGCCATCCAATTAACACTTGACTCTAGGTAATAAATCATATCACAGACTTCATTGACAACCTGTAGGACATTATCTTTTCAATGGCGCTTGGTATGACCTTTAACTCCAAATGGTTTGAAAGATATTCAAGTGCAGCCTTCCAGGGCCCATCAGCCCTGCTCAAGACATGTTACAGCTTATGCAAAAGGGACCACAGCTCTGTACAGAAAGGGCTTTGCATAAAACACAATTACTGCTGATTAAACGTCATCTAGCATTTCAGGAGTACACATCTATTTTTATCATGCATATTTAAAATCCACTTGAACTGGATTTCCTTCCTCGAGAGTTCATTATTGGTTCCTTTTTTTTCCATAGAGAGAGAAAAAAATCAAATGTTCTATAATGCATTTTGTGTAGAACATGGTCCTAACACCACAGAAATATTCCGTTAAATGTCAAAAGAATTTAAAGACTTGTTGTTGAAAAAAAATCACAGGCTCAGAATGTTATGTGTCCTTGGATCCTTGGAAACTTTAATAACAATAGAGCGCAAGAATCTTTCAGAAGTCCCAACTTGGCTGAAGCATACAATATAATCACTAGTTTATTAAAAGAAACCAGTAATTATACATGGAAGCCAAGGAGAAGCTGGGATGCTTTTCCTCTGGTGCTGTGTCAGCGTACCTTCTCATGCATCTTCCTTCCACCCTTTGCTATACTAAATAATCATGACTGTAGAGCTGTTCAAATAATTTGCATCTTGCTTCATCCTTTGAGTACTGAACAGAAACAAGGTACTGAAAAATAAACAGAGAAAGAAATTTTAATCTAGAAGTAGGTGACTGCAGGGGACATCAAAGAGTTCAGTGTAGGTTAAATGCATAAAGAAGCAAACATACAAGAGAATGCATGTATACACAAAAGCGTAGGTACACATACATACACAGCCACACAGTGTATACTTGTACACACACACACACACACACACACACACTGGTATACATATAGCAACACATATGCACACATACAATACACATTCAGGAACACACATGTATATGTTCACATGCATATAAAGAAACACGTACATGTATATGCACAGGCATAAAGATGCATACAGAGCCACACACATGCAGAATTACATATAAGAACACAATGTACACATACACACATACATATACACACATACACAGAAACATACATGTATAAACATGTACAAATGCATATACAGAAACACACATATATATGAACATACACAGTTATACTTGTTCAGTAGAATACATAAACACACACACCTACAGGTACACATACCTATGTATGTATACAGACATATATTTGCATATACTCATTCACACTTCTACATGAACACTCGTGTATGCAGATATACACAGGAACACATGGCACATATATACACAGGTACACATGCACATACAGGTACATACATACATACACATTCACACCCAGGTATATACATACATGTGTATACATGCACGCAAAGCACACTGGAGAACAGAACTCTTAGAAAACATTCATCCTCTTGCTAAACACTAGATTAGTGCAAAAAGATTTCTACCCTTAACAACTATTCATTTTTCCTTTCAAGAATTTTCTGAGCCTCACTAACCACTGCCTCCTCTGGTCCTGCAAATAATTATAGTCCTAGATGTTTCAAACCCGATGGTGCAGACACTAAAATAGAGCACAGACCTATTATGGGACTAGATAATTGATCTCAACAGTAATGAGGCTGGAAGGCTAGGAGGGATTCAATCTGGAGAAAGGAATTCGAACTTTTTAATACCTTTTAAAAATTATTCTTTTAATTTTTCAGAAAATTTATATTGATCTAATTCTTCCCACTTCACAAGTCCTCCCAGGTCTTCCCTACCTCCCTACCTACCCAACTTCATGTTCTTTCTGTCTCTTACAAAATGAAGAAAAATAAACTAAAAATAAAAAAACAAAACAAAAAGGACAAATGCACACACACACAGAGACACACAGACACAGATAGACACACGCAAACACACACACACATCAATGCATAACCAAAAAAATCATTAAAAATGAGGGGGTCTATTTTTTGTGTTGGCCAAATATTCCTGAGCATGGGGCTTGCCCCAGAGTTTGAGTGATATACTCTGTGTCACTCCTTCATCCTTTGTCCTCTACAGAAAGCTGATTTTCCCTCTCCAGTACGTACATGTTGTGAATAGCTCCTTGGTTAGGGCTGGGGCTTTGTGTCCACTTCCCCTTTTCCCTATTGGAATTTTTTTTTGTGGTGTGGATCTCTACAGGTCCTGGCCATGCTGTCACAGTTGGTGTGAGTTCATGTGTGCATCCATCCCTTCTGTTGCATGGAGAAGATCCCCTGAGTCATTTACACCTCTGCCTGTTATCCTTCTGTCTCCTCTTCTGCATAGCTCCCTGAGGCCTGAGAGGAGGGGTTTGGTGAAGTCATCCCATTTAGGGATGAATGCTCCAAACTCTCTGAAATCTGCACGTCTTCCAGTTGTGGGTCTCTGTATTACTTCACATCCACTGCAGGAAGAAGCTTCTCCTATGAGGGAGGATGCAGAATTATGGCATGTCTACTGAGTATTGTAGCCATGAAGTCTCTGGTAGAGAGGATTCTGCTGGCCAGCATGAAGTAACAAAGGCTTGGAAGTTGACTAGGAGAAGTGGCTGAGGGGAACAGTGAGGAAGAACTGGAAGGACACTGGTTGTGTATCATAAGTAAATGCCCAAGGGGATGAAGGTAGCCTGTTGGAGGGGCTTGAGGCCTAGTGGAAGGGGATTAAGGCCTGTAGGAGGGGCTTAAGGCCTGTGAGAGGGGCTAACTTTGAGCTTCTTAGAAAAGATCTTAGCAACACATACAAAAAAGACACACAAGCCCAAACCTATTCTTTACTGAATGGAATGAATTTGGCACTTTTCTTTGCCAGGCCCCTACTTGATTGGCACTAGGAACAGAGGAAGGAGCATAAATATTCGTCCACTGCCAGAGCTCATAATATGATGTCACAAAGTAAACCCTGAACACACCCAAAGAATAACCCTAATTGAATTCCTAGGCAACCATCCTAAATGTACCATAAGTTAGATTCGTATTACATGTTATGCACATAAATTCAATCTGTTCTATTCAATATTAATCAGCATTTACTGCTCTATAAAGGCAGCAAATCAGATTTTGAGTAACAGAAAATTGACAAAATTTGTTAGGCAAAAATGGAGACAGCAAATCAGGAAAGACATGTGAAGTTAAGCATTTCAGGAGCAAAAAAACCCTGAGTTTTAGGCAAAATATTCCTCCAGTTGTGTTGGCTTTGATTTTTCACAACCTACTTTAATCAGAGTTCTTAAACGCTTCAACCTCCCTTTTAGCCCACTGCCCACCAGAGGTAGTAGAAAAGAAAAGTTAATAGGAAACAGAGGTGTGGACCTGTCAAAAAATAGTTCTTTGGGGCGATTCCAATCTCTGTTGTCAGCAGTCCAGTCCTCTAGCACAATCCAACATGAATCAGCAGCGGCAGTCTAATCCACTCCGCAAACACCAGTCACAAACCAGCAATGGCAGTTCAATCCAGAAGAAACTGTTAGGCTGGCCAATTGACCCACGTCAACAGAAGTGGTAAGAGGCCTCCAGAATATCGTGAGAAGTTCTTTGGTGAGTTAATCTCCATGAAGTCATGACAAGTAAAGATCAGCAACTCAATGTAAGGTGAACCAATACAAGTGCATCATCAGCAAAGACTAGCAAGACAGAGCTCCTCTCACTGTCTGTGAGGTCGTATTTACACTCTTTCTATATGTCATGTATCCTCTCACATGTCTGCTTCAGCAAAACCTCCTCTCACCTGTGTCTGCTTCAGCAAAACCTCCTCTCACCTGTCTGCCCCCACCAAAACATCATATAGCATAACTGAGTTTCCAAAGAAACCAGAAACTTGTTGCACCACACAGCACAGTCACTCAATAGAGAGCCAAAGTGAGAAATTCCTAGATGATGAATGAGAGGAAATAATAGAACTCTTTGTATTCTTCACTTATCTTCTGATGTGTCCTCATCACGCTAATGTCATGTGAGAGCCACACAGACGCCACTTCAGGCTGAATACTTGACCAAAAAAATGCAAGAAAAAGTGAGACAAAAACATAAAACCTAACTTGAAACCACTAACTCTCTGGTGATCACATATCTGCTCATGGTTTTATAATTAGCAGTTGTTTTATCAGATAATAAGGTGGATATCAGTAGTTACAGTTTAGAAATATATGGCCTTCACCACAAGAAGGGTGGGACACAAGTCATCCCCCTCCACTTGGCAGAGGAGTTATTGGCTGATTGGTTAGTGAGAAAGGATCACTCTTCTTCAGGAACATCTCAGCTAGCAGATAATCCAAGCCTGGAGTGGGTTGGCCTGATGCTGCTTGTAGTCTAATGCTAGCACTGGTTCCTCAAGACCTGGTCACTCAGATGTGAGAGAGTCTGCAGATAAACCCAAGTAATGTTATGTGACCTTGCCCCAAGTTATTTCTGAATGTCGAGTAAAGATGCTGGCAGCCAATAGCCAGTCAGAGGAGACATGGGCGGGTTTTAGAGTTCCCCAGCTTGGGGAGATTAGGGAGAACCACAAGGGAGAGGGAAGTTAGGTGAGTCACGAAAATGTGGCTCTTAGGGCTGGTCAATTGAAGTTAAGAGCAGCCCAGATGAAACATAGTAAGTAATAACTCGGGGTTATTGATAGGAAAGTAGATTCTCATATCACAGAGGGTAGACATCTGCCCAGCTCTTGTCCTGTTTAAGGCTTACTGTAAATGTAAAGGGTGTGTGTGTGTGTGTGTGTGTGTGTGTGTGTGTGTGTGTTTTATCCAGGAACTAAATGATCAAAGGCAGGCTAGAAACCCTGGATTGGGATTACATATATTCTACAACACCAGCCTCAGAGGATGGCCCCTACACCTATGCATATATGACCAGCACTAGTTGGAATCAGGAGGTTATCAATTACAAAAGCCAACAGAGGACATGAAGATGAGGAAGATACACAAGGAGCTGATAATCAATAGAGACGATTGAAATATGTTCTATCAAATATATACAATTTTCAGATCATAAAAAATATTTTAAAAAGAAAACATGGCCTTGGAGACATTACTTTGACTATACCTGCCTGATTGACAGGACATATGAAACAATTTTTTGTGAGGCAGGCCTGAGAATTACGTCAGTCATGTGAAGTCCTCTGCATAAGGCTCCATGCCAGCAGATCATTGAACAAATGTTAGTTCCTTATTTCCCATCTGTGACTCCCTCAGTGTCTAGTGTTAAAGCATCAGAAAGAGCTAGAACCTAATGATGTTGGATAAATTTTATATTTAAGATCACCCTAATAAAAGGAGAAAACCTTCAACTCAAGATCTTATTCTGTTTCCTCTCATAGGATTGAGATAAAGGGACCCTTAGCTGCATGAGTCACAAAGGAATGTGTGTGTCTCTTGGACCCAGAATCCCCTTCGCAACTAAATGGTATCAAGCTCACATTGCACTTTGCTAGTGTGAATGCAGCTCCTCACACGACATGAGTAACTATTTTGTTTTAATTTCACTATTTTGCGATACATTTCACTCTTCCATTTTCCCTTAGGGTCCCACTTGTGGTACCACACAGCACAGCCACTCAATAGAGAGCCACAGAAATTCCTAGATGATGAACAAGAGGAAATAGCAGAACTCTTTGTCTCCTTCAACTATCTTCGGGTCACGCTAGCATCGTGTGAGACCCACACAGATGCCTCACTTCATCAAGAGTGAGACAGCTCCTCCTTGCTGCTCCAGTTGGCAGTTCCCACTTCAGTGACAACAGGACGCCTCACCTACGTTGTGTCTTGTAAGAGCAAGAAGATAGAACCGTAACGGTGATGTCTCTAAGCTAAGGTCATCCCTGGGGGTGGCCGGGTTCTGCTGTACGCACCTGTGAACCAAGGTCCACCACACGATCATGCCCCTCCCCTTCCTCAGAATGGAGCAGGTGGCTCTTCTGCAGCCGGGCAGGACTCTAATGAGACATGTGATGTCCAAGTTCACGCTCTTGAGCGCAGATGTTCGACCTCTCCCAAAAATAGGATGCCCTGCCTTGAGGACAGAGAGTTGCTTGCCTCAGTAAACAACACATTTCTCCCAGCATAATGAGTTAGAAGCGGGGACACCAGCAGTGGGCCTTCAGAATGGAATGATTTATAGACAGGAGCAAAACGAGAGGGAATTTCCTTTCTATGCTAGTTTTCTCAGCCCTCATGACATATGCAGAGTTTTACATGAACTATGAGACTCCAGAACATGGAACTGCAGGCTCATTCCATCAAAACACATTCAGTCCAATCAAACAGAGACCCAAGGGAGACATCCATGAGCATCAGTCGGATAGTTCTATTCAATGTAGCTGATACTGGGATATTTCCTGATTAAGTATTTTGGAGTCTTATACTGTAAGCATCCACACTACTGAACTCTATTTAATTTACTTTCTTCCCAACGCCCAGTTAAAAGGTTGCCATGAGTTTAGTGTTGCCCATGTTGAATTTCAAATTAGCTAGTTCACAGATATTTCCTTCTTCATTTATACACGAAGGTAGTTTATGTTTTCTGAAAGGTAGCATATCCTTCTCTAGGATGTTTATTTTGCCAGATCTTACCTTTTCACCCAATTTTGCTTGCAGATTGACTTAGTAGAGGATTCATTGAGCTGCATTTATGCACTCATCACTCATCTATGCCACATCCATCATCCAGTCACCACCCCTCCATCTTTCCAGCTCATCATTATTAGTTGAGTGCTGAACTCCAGAGTAGGCTCTGAGCTTGTGACTGGGATGAGAGGGGAATGAGGAAGACAAACCCAAACCTTGGAGAGCAGGTGTTTCTGTGAGTGCAACCATATTTCATGGGTTCCAAGCAACTCTTCCTTGCAGCTTAGCAATCAGCCAAGTTGGATGGTGAGGAATGTCCACGCGAGAGTCACAGCATCACAACGCAGTCATACTCCACTCTTGAGAACCCAAGCAGGTTTGCTTGTCCTTGGGAGTGTGTCCATAGCTTCTGACCACTCCAACAAATGCCCAAGATATTCAAAGCACAAAGCCAAAATGGTTCTCCTGGCTCACCATGTTGGAGATTTTGGTCTAGAGTCTGTTGCTCCCATCAGTGATGAGTACAGGGCAGAGCAGAACTCCTCACTTCCTGCTGTAGAACCAAAAGGGAACAGGAGGAAAAGACTGAAACTCAGAACTCAGTATGAGGACACACTTCCAGTGACCTCCCCACTCTCTACTAGGATGTCCCTTAAAGAGCCAGTCAAGGCGTAAGCTTTAGCATATGGCTCTTTGAGGGATGTCTAGAACCAAGCTCCAGCAAGATCTTTATTTATAAGTTGGGAAACAATAGTATCTTCCTAGGGTTTATGAGAGGAAAAATGAAAATATACAAATACCGCCCATAGTGCCAAACAAGTTTGTCCCCAGTAAACATGAGTTACTGTGATTTTGTCTAGACTTCGTCAGCTGAGGATTTGATTTGTTTTGAGCCTGTCTTGGGATGACAAGCTGCCAGCCTCTATTCAGACCCACTGTTCATAGGGTTCCTATGCTGCAACACTGCTTAAAAATAGATTTGAATTCCCCCCAGGAATGAACTAAGTCTGTGCACCTGTGCCTTCCCATCTCACGAGGTAAACCCTGTCAGCTCTCTGACAATACGCTCGTCAAACACGTTTTGGTCCCTACCCTTGTACTCTAAGACAAAAAGAATCCAGGAACCACTTCTCCAGGGAAAAGAATCTTGCTCATTAGACAAAGGCTATGAATTCACTTTTGCTATAAACTCATTCTATTCGTTCCAAGAAATCAATTGCAATAAAAAAAATGTCTCCGAAGAATGAGAAGAGAGGCTGATGGTGTCAGAGTTCTGTGTAATATGAAGTCTTTTTTAGAGACAGCAGGAGTGAGACCCATTACCTCATCCCAGGCACATTCCAACCCCACCCTGTGTTCAGACACTGGGCCCTTTCTTCTAAAATTAGAATGTCCTTGGTCTTTCTGGTCATTGTATGCTCTGTGCTATCTCTCTGTGTCCTGTGAATTGTGGGTGTGTTTTTCTTAATTCACAGAGACAACTCAAAAGTCTCATCCAGTAATGGCTTTGTCAGGCTCTGCCTAATGATGAGTAGTGTTGGGGACTATTTCAAAGACACTTGTGTAGTTCATTAGGAGATGAGAATGCCAGGCCGTCAAATTACATTGCACGTACCCCAAGATAGAACTGAGTCTTTCCCAGTCGTCCCCCTAATGAAACAGCCTTGAACCTGTGAATGTCATGCAATAGGGAGTAAGCAAATGGGGGCGGGGTAACAGTACCTGTGGGTTCCTCCTGGTGGGAACCAATCAGGATTGGGAGGGGTTTGGGCAATAATGCTCCTCGTGCTGAATACCCTCATGCTGAGTACCAAACACAGCCAGAGAAGCTGTCTGTAGCTTGCTATAGGTTTAGGGAGCTCACCTCTGACATAGAGGAAATATTTATATGTGTATATTATGTGTATGTATACACATGTGTATACATATGTATATATATACATCATATACATATATACACATACACATACATACACATATATACACATACACACATACACATACACATACATACACACAACACATATACACATACACACAACACATATACACATACACACAACACATATACACATATACACATACACATACACACATACACATACACAACACACACACATATACACATACACACATACACACATACACATAGCACACATACACACAAACATATACATACATACACATATACATAAATATATATATATCCCACTCAAATTGCCATTTTTCTGGATTAACTACAACTACATAACAGATTGCATCATTATTTACTTTTGGGTACCATAGACAACATCCGGTGTCAGTCATTTTGTGCTGATTCATAGCCCCCTGGAAGGGCAGCATTAGTAACATCACCCATGCCAGAGTTTCGTATTCTGCATCTTGTCTAAGCATCAACTGTCTCTCAAGGTCCCCTGCTTTCTTCCAGTGCCATCTTCATTTTCCATCTCTCCCACACAGGAGATGACCTCCTTCTCCTACCACAGCCTCCAAATGCAAATCTGTCCTCCAAGCCACTGATTAACCTTCTCAGGGGAAGATGGACACAAATGGTTTCTGACAGTCAGAGCAGCTTCTAGTGGAAGATGGTCAGATACAGTGGGGCACAGGGAGCCTTCTGCAGCTGAATGCCGAAGCCCCCTGTGTTCGATATTCTCTTTGATATACAAACTTTACATTTCAACTTAAATATAGTACATTTATTTATTTCACATCTGTTTATTTATTTGTGTGTGGTGGAGGTGGGGTAAGGGATGCATGTGGAGGTTAGAAGCCTACTTGAAGAAGTCAGTTCTCTCCTTTGACCGTGGAGATCCCAGGGATCAAATTCAACCCATCATGCTTAGCGGCAAGCGCCTTACCCATTGAGCCATCTTGCTGGCTCTATTTAATGTATTTAAATCCTTCAGAAGGTGCCGAACCCATAGCTGGGTGGGAGAGTTTTTCCTGGCTCACACAACGCTCTGGATGCCCAGGACTGGAGGGAAAAAGAAAAATATTACATATACAAATTTTGGTAGACATTTGGAAAGAAAATTGGCTGATCGCCAGTGTAGTTCTGGTGTTAGGTTAGTTGGGAGCTCAGCTTCTCTGCGGATAGGAAAACTGAGTGTGGGAGGTAAAGCTTTCAGGTAAACAGATACAGAGAGATCTTTGCTGTGCATTGCGTGGAAACATGGGTGGGGACTCTCTGCCCTGGAGAAGGTCAAATGGGTGGCTCTTCCCCAGGGAGACTGTTGAGACAAGGACAAGGCTGTGCTGTGAAGATGAAGCTGCTGACTGCAGTAACCCTCCCCTCCCCCCACTTGTCTGGGGGCTTGAGGATTAACACACTTGCCTGGACTGTGGGATTTGAACCTATTACCTACCCTCTTCACCTTGCACCTGACTGTCCTTAGAATTAGCAAATGCCTAGGAGGAGCAGAGGGATGCAGTCAGCACAGAGCTAATGTTCCATGTTCAATGTTCCGCACGCTAACTGAATGAAGATGAATCAAGGCTCCAGTCAGCTGTTCCAAATAGCAATCTCTCAGGCTTGGCAGCAGCTCAGGAGCAGTCTAAGGGTCAAGGCATCACTCAGTAAATAGTGCCTACCCTGGTTCTGGATTAATTAGTTGATTAATTAATTAATTAATTTATCTATTATTTATTTGCATTTTATTATTTCTGGAAATGAGATAATTCTTCCCTAGCTACATAATCTCCTAGAAATCTCCTAGAGCACCATGCTGTGAAAGCTGAGGGAACTGAGGCCCTATTCCTGGGGATAAACTCAGAGCTCCCCACCCCCCGCCCCGGAATAGTCAATTCCCAAGAAATATACTAAGCCTTTCCAGTACATCTCAGAGAACGCCCAGTCGCCAATAACTCCCGAAGAGTTATTCCATTGTAAAGGGATAGGGGACTTTACTACGGAAAATGCTAACAAATTTTCGGTAGTTAAAAAGAAAAAAGAAAAAAAAAATAGTGGTGTCCCTGAAGGGGTTGGGGGATGGGAATTCTGCCAAAGGGTAAATAAACAAGATCCTGGGATTCTTGTTTGTAGAATGTCTCCTCTAACAAGCGGAGGCCAGCATCTTCAGATCACTCTGGTAAATGCTTCCCAGGATGTCGGGCCTGATTAAGCATGTGTGAGGGTTATTGAGTTCTGAATTAGATGCACTTTAATAAAACAGTGGAATGTTCTTATCTGCCTGCACCTGTATTGATTGTGTTCAAAAGGTCTGCCCTTGGATCCAGGTCAACGATTTTACATAAACTTACAGGAGATGCAGACAGAATGTGCCTTTGTCGATTCTGCAGCCGTCCGTTTGTTAGGCTTCACCACTCTGAGCCTGGAACATGGCTGTCTGCCGCCCGCCGCTGAGTAAAATGTATTTTTCCTCTTGTTACATTTAGCTTCATCTTCCGACCACAGTTACTTTTCTGAAGACTGTATTAATAAGAGAATTGCATTTCAAGTGTTTTATATCTGAAGAGGCCTTCCATACAAGTATGAAACACCCAGTTACATTTGCTTTGGTAATGTAGACACAGGTCAAAATAACACACAGTGAGCAGTTCACAATTAAAATTAAAAGCATGCAATCTGGCCATGGGCAGATGCTGGCAAAACTCCAAGGAAGTCTGATGTGTATTTTATCTACTTGTGCAGAGAGAGGAACTAAGTCTGTAGCTGAGACTGGGCACAGTAAGGCAGGAAGGGATGGGGGGGTCAACAGGTCATTGGCAGAGGGGGACTGTGATCAAGCAGAGATGTGCTAGTGTTGCCTGACAGGGCTGAGCATCCACCAGTATTCCAGTAGATAATGAACTGAAGGGAATGCGAGCAAGAGAAGAGAAGGCAAAGGGAGAGTTGAACACGATTATAGCAAATTATATACGAGTATAAAAATCTCACAATGAAACCCAGCACAGATTAAGTAATATATACTCATTAAAATACTTTAAAAATATTTAGAAAGAGCTTCTCTTATTAGGTACAACCAAGGGGTTTTCTAGACCACATTTGGTTGTCTGAATGGGGACCCACACTTAATGGAATTGGTTTAACTGAAACCAAAGCATCAGGGTTCAAGGGAATGGGAAGTTGTGATAGACCATGAAACTGAGGGTGGGTGTGGACAGGGGTTGAAGATGAAGAGAGAGAGGGGTGTTGGGAAGTCCGTAGCATTAATGAGTTGGAGGTTTCCTTTCAGATGAAGTTTTGGATGCAGAAGTAACAGAAGAATAAGTAAGCTGAAGAGGAGAGGGCGGGTCTCAGAACAGAAGCTTTGACATAGTGTAGACAGTATGGTTATTGGTTAATAAGAGATGCAGGTGAATGGCTACAAATGTGAACAGCAGAAGTAGGAGACACAAAGTGTATGTGGAGGAGAGGGGACTAGCAGACAGGGGTGTGATCCTTGAAGAACAAGAAAGATAGTAGCCAGCCTCCTGTTTTTCTGGAAAACATCATATGGAAGGGGAACTATCTGTTGAGCCATACCCTGGAAGTTGTCATTCTGGAGGGCTTACCAGGAAGGAGGACATGTCGGTGTGCCAGCCTGAAGGTGAAGTATTGAGAGTGATGAAAATCTAGGCAAGCACCAGATTTGATGAGGACAGAACAAAAAGAGGAAAAATAAAGTAAACCAAATCCATGATTTAATGGTTGGTTCTAGAATCTCCTAGAGTATGTAAAGGGACACCAGTGTGGTGGTTTGAATATACTTGGCCCATGGGAAGTGGCAGTATTAGGAGGTGTGGCCTTGTTGGAGGAAGGGAGTCACTGTGGGGGTGGACTTTAATGTTCTAGTCTTCAGCTCTGCCCAGTGCTCTGCCGTCCTCCTGGCTGCCTGCAGAAGACAGACTCTCTTCCTGGCTGCCTTCAGATCATAACATAGAACTTTCAGCTCCTTCTCCAGCACCCTGTCTGCCTGCAATCTGCCGTGCTTCCTACCATGATAATAATGGACTGAACCTCTGAACTGTAAGCCAGCCTCAATGAAATGTTGTCCTTTGTAAGAGTTACCTTTTCATGGTGTCTCTTCACAGCAATGAAACCCTAAGACACTCAGATATGATGGTCAGTGTCAGCTGTTAGCTTAACAGAATCTAGAATCAATTGAGAGATAGCCCTCTAGAATCATCTTGGTTAATTGAGGTGGGATGACCCACCCGCTGTGGGTGGCTCCGTTCCCTAACTAGGATCCTGGACAGTGTGAATAGAGAAAGGGAAGTGAACATAGCAAGCATACATTCATCTCTCTCTCTCTCTCTCTCTCTCTCTCTCTCTCCCTCCCCTCTCCTCTCCCTCTCCCTCTCCTCTCCCTCCCTCCCCTCTCTCTCTCCTGTGACTGTGGATAGGAAGCGAACAGCACCAGCTATTCATGTCTCTATCATGTGACTGTGGATGGGTAGTGACCAGTAGCAGGCGTCATTCATTCCCCTCTATCCTGGGCTCTGGATGGGAGAGCAAATTCCTTCCCTCTGCCCCTCAGCCAGGATGCTCATCTTCTGTGTTAACAGTGAGAACTCCAGCCTTTCCAACCTTTAGACGCTCCGATGGTTAATGCTGGTTGTCAACTTGACTGAATCTGGGATCAACTAAGAGACTCATCCCTGGACAGGCCTGGAGGGGGGTCCTCCCCCAGAGTGGGATGCCCAAACACATAAGGGTCTGAGGGAGAGGATTGCTGCTTTCGCCTGTCTGCTTTTGGTAAGTGACCCACTCTGTTGCTGCTGCTGATACTACCACTCTTTGCTGATGTTGGAATCCTCCTTTAGCCTACTGCCACGTACAGGGAGACCTGCAGTTCTGCAGGAATCCTCTAGCCCTTTACCATGAGATTGGGACTGTTGAGGTAATTTTAACATGCGGTCTGAGAAGCTACTGGATCCTTGGCCTCACCAGTGTGTAGACAGCCATAGTTGAACTACCCAGCTTCTGCCATGTGATCTCATCATTGTAATATATGTTCATTTCATGTGTTCTGCTGCTCTAGAGAAACATGACTAACAGAGATTCCAGGACCCAGAGAGCTCTCTAGGTTCTTGGATCTTTGGCTGCAAACTGGGAGTTACACCATTGGCTTTATGGCTCTGCTACCTTTGACTTTGTGATTCATGACACCTTAGATCTGTAGCTTAGAGATGGCCTACTGTAGGGATTATCCACCCCTGTTATGGAGTGAGCCAATTCTCTTTTAAGCTCTCTCCTGTATCCTTCTGTACTTCCTCTCAGCTCTGTTTCTGAAGCCCTGACTACTTTGTACCAGAAACATATACAGAACACCTTGTGTCCAATGGGCAAAATGGAGAACCTGAGCAGATTCAAGGTCTTCCCACTTCAGGCTCCTCCCACTTCAGGCTCCTCCCACTTCAGGCTCCTCCCACTGCAGGCTCCTCCCACTGCAGGCTCCTCCCACTGCAGGCTCCTCCCACTCAGGCTCCTCCCACTGCAGGCTCCTCCCACTGCAGGCTTGTCCATCAAAAGTTCCTTATCAGTTAGAGAGTTCTGAACTCCTGAGAGTCACTCAGTCTTCATTTCCCCTCAGAGAATATATTTAATGTTTGAAAAGGGAGGAGCCTGAGCAAGCTGGCTCAGTCATTTTCAGCCTAGACCTTTGCTAGGATGAGGGAAAGTGTCAGAGAGCTGCTCTGAAGGGATGTCAGAGAACAACTGACCTTTGGATAACACAATCTCTATTACATTGTCCGTATACTGATTCTCTGAGATCTTAAATGTAGGGACACAGAAGAAAATAAATTTTTTTTTTTTTTTTTTTTTTTTTTTTTTTGAGCTGGGGACCGAACCCAGGGCCTTGGCGCCCCTAGCAAGCGCTCTACCACTGAGCTAAATCCCAACCCCCTACAGAATTTTTTTTTTTTTTTTGAAAATAAAATTTTATATGTCACAATTATATAAAATATATGCAAGTAATAGTCATTTTCTCCATTAACTCTGTAAACTATACATAGGTCTACTGTGGAAAATTAAAGGCTACCACAGCTTACAAACACAGACTACACATGAGTTCTGAGGAGAGAAAAATATAAGTGAAAGACAAGAGGTAAAATTTCTTGGCCGCTCAGTGAGGACAACAGCCATTCCATAGCACTATTAGATGGGATCAGGTGACCCAGATATTACTGGACCTACAGTGAGAGCAAGGCATAGCTCTGAGATCAGGTGACCACTCACTCGGGGATGAATACTTTCAACCTGCAGTAGTAATACAAGCTCCATAGGTACTCCTCCTGCTGCTGTGACAGGCAAAGTCAGAAATTCAGGGCTTACTCTTACTCACAGTTCAAGGGTAAAGTCTGTTATTGAGGGGTTTGGGGTCTGAAGAGCCAAAGCAGCAGGGGCTTAAAACAGCTGGTCACGTGACATCCACAATCAGGAACCAGAGAGGAATGACTGACCACTGCTGGTACTCAGCTCTCTTTCTCCACTCACACAGGCCAGGATTCCAGCCAGGGAATCTTGCTGTCCATGGTGGGTGGGACCATCCCACCTCAATGTAATCAGGAGTCCCCCTCAGGCAAGCCCAGAGGCCTATCTCCCAGAATGTGCTACATTCTGTCAGGTAAGGTACTAATGCATGTTAATTGGCTGTTTATAATCTTGATGGAATTTCCAGCAACAGCTCATCGTCTGCTCTGTTTGGGAGACTCAGAACCTAGAGATGGATTTGTACTGGGGAGTATCAGGGTAGCTCTCAGGGATCCCCAAATTCCCTACCTCCCAATTTACTTAGTCTCCATCACTCTTGTCCAATCACCACCACTCCTACTGGGACTGTGAGCTAATATTCAGAAGGAACAGCACCAAAAAGGGTGCATCTGGACCCAAACTGCCACAGATGAAGCTTGAGAAACTCTCTTTCTCTTGCAGGAGACAGAAATTATATGGTCTGGTGCTGGCAGGGGACAAAGGTGTATAAGGCTGTAAATGGGTTAGCCCTGACAGAGCGGACACCCAGGGACCATTACTGACATTATCCTCATCGGGGGTGTTCTGCCTATTAGCCAGGAGAATTACCAGAATGAACATGGATAGCAAGAGACCATAGAGCACTCCTCATATCCAGTCCTAACCACACTGGAATTCCTGCAGGACCTGTTTGTCCCTTACCCCGTGCAGATTCGGAGAGTAGATCTATTCTTCATTCTCTCCTGTTGAGGGAGATTGGGGATGTGGGAGGTGGGGTGGGGGTGGTGACAGCTAAGGAGTAACCAATGAGACAGAGTCAGCATAGGGTTAGAAACCTCCTGGTCATGCAAGTCAAGACAAAGGCGGAGGGCATGGAAAGGGCTGCACTGTGCTTCAAAGCCTTTATGTTGATAAAGGCTTCTCCTAACAAATCGGGAATGTAAGGAGACCGGAACACACTGTGAGACACTAGCAGACACTTGTTGACGTTGTTAAGTACTTGGAGGCCTTTACACTACCCCTGCATCAGAGCATCGAAGCTGGAGTAGTGAATGCATTTCAATGGAACCACTTACTCTTTCGTTTCAAGTATGCTCTTTCAATAGATTCTTCAAATCAAACAAAGGGACGATTAATTGAATCATAGGCACCAAAGAGCACAGAAATAGAACCACAGACAAGAGCTCGGTTCGGGCTGTCATTGCTTCCTGTAAACGTAGCTCTCTCCAGTCACCTATGCACCCATTACCCTATAAACCAAAAGCAAACAAGGACCACATATGGGGCCTAAACATGCTTTCAGCCATATGCAAACATGAGGAATCTACATCTCCGTGGGCCGAATTGCTTACAGTAGATTGTCAAAAGATATGCTACTTGTCCCAATGCAAACTATAAAACGAGGACGTTTAGTGTACAGTTGGGTGAATCATAGATGATTGTGACAATTCTAAGACAATGAGAAGGTGGCTCGGTGGCTACAGAACTTGTTGGGTAAGCATAAGAATTTGGGTCTACAGCATCCATGTAAAAGGCTGCTTGTAGCAATACACAGCTGTAACCCAGCACCGGGGAGAATACGCGGTATAGCCAGATGGATCCTGGGAGCTCCATGAGCAGCTAATACAATAGACATAGTGAGTTTCCAGGTTCAGTGAAAGACTGCCTCAAAACAATCAGGCAGCGAAGCAATGGACAAAGACAGCTCAATGTTAATGCTGGCCTTTACATATTCTTGCACAGGTGAGAGACCCCGCACATACAATTATACACACATGCACGCAACATACACACCCGGGAAAATTGTAATTACATGTGGGCAAGATGTTTCATACCACACTGCTGATGTTGCTTAAGGCCATGGTAGATCACATGTTTGTCATGCTCCAAGACCACCTCCAGATGACATAAAGGCCAGCAGCTTTGCTCCACAAAGGAAAGGCCAGTGCACTATGAAGCTCTCCCTACTGGACTTTAGGATTTGATGTTTGAAGCACATGGGAAAGTCTGTGGTCCAGCATTGACTTAGTTCTGCCAGATGGGGGACCTGGGAATAGTGGTTTTGTCCTGCTCATCAGGGCCAGCAGAGCACCTCAGCCGGAGAACCAGCTGAGAGTGTCCCAGACTGGGTACCAATGTGAAGCCAGAAATGCTTTTCAGGAAGCAAGAACAGGAACGAGATAAACGTGTTTGTCTGCAGCCACGATGCGTCCTTTGGCTGTGAGTAGCTGCAGTTGGCTATGAATGGCCACTGTTGGTAGAAGGGCTGAAGAAATACCAGATTCTTCCTGCATCTAAGTGTTGAGTCCAGGGATCAGGCACAAAAAGTATTTGGGGGGAACGGCTGCTGATCCTTGCCAAATTTTATTGGTTCATGACAAAAGGAGAAAAACACCAGAACAGTCCAAGGAGTTCTCTGTAAACCTAAGCATAGTCATGAATATTGTCTTCTTTACTAAATTAAGTTTCCATCCTGCTTTCGATGTCCTTTCTCTTGGGCAGTTATGATGCTCTGTAAGAGAGTAAGTAGCTATGTCATTTGGCTTTGTTTATATAGTCCTTGTTGGCAGAACATGAGATCGGTGACACTGTCAGCCTGCACTTCCTCTCGGGGGCTTTTACCAGTGTGGAAAACGGAAGAGTGAAGCCTCTCTAAAGAGCAGAGAGGCAGCTGCCATGAGGAGTGGCGGTCTTTACTCTCTTTCATTACAAACTTTTAGCAGAACCAAGTGCATCGTCTCAGCAACACCCAAGAGCCAGGAAGGCAACTGATGAGCGGCTGCTCAGTGGGGAGGGTGAGCTGTGCCCTGGAGTGCCCTCCTCTACCTCCCAAGCAGAGGAGGCCAGAAGAATGGAAGGAAGACCTTTCTAACATGGAACACAGGTAATAAACAAATTTCATCCGTGTCGAGCGCCTGCGTCCCCCTTAGAGCTAAAATCCATAGTGTCCTCATCCTTCTAGGCACAAGTCATGCCAAGATGCAGTTCTAAGGACAGGAGGCAGGCATCTGCTGATGAGTCTGGAGAAGAGGGTGGAGAGGGGCCATGATTAGTGTTGTTTGGTTCAAAGTTGCCTCTGGATAAGTTCCTCTCTGGGAGTCTCTTCCCAGCCACTGTTTCTCTTAAGTCTTTTAGGGCAGCATGTCCTTCGCCTGCTGGAATTTTCTGTTTCCTTTGTTTTGTATTCTCTTGACCTACAGCAGTTCATCTCTCCAACTAGGTGCATTTCCAGTTCTAAACATCTGCACAGGTTGGACCGGAGACAAGCATGCCTTCTTCAGTCATGAGCACAGAACGTGCCTGCCAGAGTCCTGTCGACAGGTTCGCCTGGACCTGTGTTCTTGTATCATGCAGGTCTGGCTATCAACCAACTCATCCCCCTTTGCAATCATTTGCTCAGTCACTTAATAGATTTTATTCCCAAAAGTATGTGGATGGCTATGTTCTCAACATGTGTAATACCGTCTCTTTTCCTCACAGGAGAATGCCTTGAAGAAGGTGGTGTGACCATTACCATTTTGAATGTCTGGCACAGAATGCATATGTAGACAGTGCTCCAGCCCAGAGGGAACAGCTGCCTAATCATCTCCTTTCCAGGGTGTTCTGTGTCCCAGGCTCTAGAGAAGCCAAGATATGCATTAATTATGTCATTGAAAACTGCACATTGCCCTATCCCTTATTCATTCATTCATTCATTCATTCATTCGTTTGTTTGTTTGTTTGTTTGTTTCTCCTTCTGCAGATAAGAAACTGGGACTCAGAGAAGTCAAGTGATTTGGCCAAGTTCAAGCGGGTGGTATGTGGTAGAGTCAGGATTCAGGTCCAGAAAGATTGGTTCTAAGTTCTCAGTAGAACAGTATACTATTCAGTCACAATGCTTGTTGAGTAAGTTAACACACACACACACACACACACACACACACACACACACACACACAACTAGGAAGTGAGGAGATAACATGGCTAATAAATGCTTGCTCTGTAAGCGAGCATGAACCCCCTGAGTTGGATCTTCAGAACATATGTGTGTGTGTGAGAGAGAGGGGGGGGAGAGAGAGAGACCTGTTGGCACATGTAAATAATCCCAGAGTTTGAAGACAGGTGGATCTCTCAGGCTCACTAGCTAGCAAATTTAACCAAATAAGGGAGGCCTAAGTCAAGAGAGCCTCTGCCTAAAAAGCAAAAGCCGAGGTAGGCAGTGCCTTAAGGAGTTACAGGAGTGCAGTTGACATCTGTACTCTGTGTTCACATCTGCACACATATGTACCCTCGCCCACACAAACAGACTTGTATAATAGCAATAACATGAATTGGGGCCACAGGAATGTTAGTGTAACATGTACACACAACATGGTACCCCTTATATAATAAATTCAAAAAGAAGAAGTTCCCCCATCAGCCTCAAATTCTGAAACCGTGCTAAATATTGCCTTTAACAGCTTATGAATATGTCTATCCATTAGAGACGGTCTCACATTGCATTCATTGCAAAGCTGTTTTGAAACACTCCACAATGAGCTCCTCTACTGAGCTGATCATATATCCTATCTCCCAAGTCCTTTCTTAATTCGCCTTCTAACTCAGACTGGGAGGTTTAACATGTAAATACATTTACTTCAAGAGTTGAAGTTTTAGTCAGAAGGGAAAAAAAAAACCACAATGGAGACAAAAATTCACAGTTTTGGAAAAGAAACAGAAAGCTCACAATATGTTGATTGGAAAATTTCTAATGAGTAAATAGACAAAAAAAAAAAGAAAAAAAAAAGAAAGAAACGAAAAAAAATGTCCTTCCCACCTTTCTCATTCACTGACTATTGACTAAATAAGTGCTGGATGTGGGCTGTTCACAGATTAATTTGCCAGTTCGGTGTGCGAGCTCCCCTGAGCTTCCTACAACTTGGACTCAGTCCTCTCACCTAATTTCATTACAGCTCAGAGAGACTGGATAAAAGGGAAGATGAATGATTTTTGAAATTAGTATTTCCCTACCCAGGGCTAATCTACAAATCAGATATTATCAATTTTTTATCCCATTCCCAAGTCAAATAATTTCAGAGACTCGATCCTGACCGCCTATAAAACAGAAACCCCCAGTGAGCTAGAATCACAGCTGTGGCTTGCTCCCACCCCCAAGCAGATTCATTCATTTGGACTTAAATTTCAGCCTAGACAGGCTCCCATGGAAGGAGAGGGTCGGAGCCTGAGTTTGGCAGCCTCTGAAGACCTTGAAGAATTGGACCTCAATGCATCGGCACGTCTTTGTGTAACATACAATAGGAACTTGTGAAGCTCCTTTCTTACTGGTCATTTAATTTTCCTGTCTTGAAAGACATTCTTTAGTAATGTGGGCCACTTAGAATCTTAAACATCGTGCAGTCTGTTACAATGATGCCATTCAGGACTGTGCTGGAGGCAGGCTCCGTGGGATCATAAACAGGAACTGGGGAGCTTAGGCATGTTCCCAAGGACTCGGCAGCCAGACACTGGACACAGGGCCGTCACTGCTTCTGGGCCAGGAGGCGACAGGAACACTCTAGGGAGAAAGAGACACTGAAGATAACCTGTCCGTTTGTGGTTTTCCTTTCTATTTGTCGGGAAAAGCCACACTGTTGAGTATTTAAGAAAATATATGGAAAATAGAAAGATGGTTTTTATTGGGGGAGGGGATACAAAGTATAAAATGGAGAGTGGTAATCTAATCTGTGATTTCGTTAGCAAACTAAACAAGGAAGGAAGGAAGGAAGCATGTTAGCAAAGGTCTAAGTTTAATTTCCAGATGTCGGACCGAGCACTCTGCTCCTTTTATTCGAAGGCCATCTTACTTTTTAATCTTATTTTGTATGGACTTGCCTGCACCCATTTCTTTTGGAATAAAACAATCTAGGAAAAACAAATGAGAAGGATCTCAATGAAAACAAACTTAAAATACACTATAAAAGCTTGCACGTCCTCTCATCAGTGAGCCTACCTCAGTTATATTTAAACTACCCCCGGGGACAATAAAGCAAAGTGTATGGATACGATCTGAAACCGATGAATTGGAGGTCACATTAGTGTCACTCTTTAGAGTATGCTGTCCCCAAAGGACACTCGTGTCGTGAAGCATTACTGCATAAACTAAAAGTGGGAGTAGCTGAGTGAATATTTCAGCAATGGAGAATCACTCTCTTCCTTCTTACGGAATCAAAGCAAACTGAAGAACCCTTTTCTCCAGCAACCATGCTCGACCCAAAGCCCTGTCTTATGACTTCAGTGCAGTGATGGTCACTGAGAAACGCTGGACACTTTGGAACTTCACATAAACCTATAACCGTGACAACTTATTCGACAAGCGAACTCTATTAACAAGATAAAGAACATCAGCCTTGGGATTCCCAAATTTCCTTTCGCTCATTCAGAGAAGAATGGGGGCTCCCTCCTCTCTCTGCAAGAACAACACACATGGCCTCACGTTCAGGCTTGCGGTTCTGCAAAGCTCCTCTGCAGGGCTGAGGCAGGCTGGAGGGATCCTTCCCAGATGTCAGCCCTGTCATCAAGAACAACCTACAAGTCTTCAGTGCATCCGCAGTTGCTGCCCCAGCCAGAAGTGGCTAAGCATTCCCTCTGTTACATGATTATATCAAGGCCAAAGACTTCAGTTTCGGTCTCGTGGGGAAATGTGTTCTGTTCGTCTGCTGCTGGACCCAGAGACTGCAGTTAACAATAAGGACCCTAAAGGTTGGGCAACAATAGCCTCTGGTTCTTCTGCCCTCTGCAAAGTGCTCTTGCAACCTCGGTGAATGTCGATTTCCTACAGGGCACCAACTATCAGCAGCACAGCACAGCATGACAGAAAAGAAGCAGTGTTAGTGCCATCCCCAGTCCTAGCTCTCTGTGTGGTGTCAAAAACAGCATTGATGTCTGGTTCATAGCTTCTCATCTTACAATGAATGCATCAGAGCCCTCAGCCATGACACAGAGCCACAGGGCAGGGGGTGTTAAATACTAAATTTGATTCTCTCTGGATGAACTTGATGCTCTCTTATGTGTATATGTGTTTACATGTGTGTAGGTTCATATGCTTATGGGTGCCTGCATGTAGAGGCCAGAGGTCAACTTCTAGTATCATTTCTCAGATACTATCTGCCTTGTTTTCTGAAACAAGTTCTCTCCTTGGCCTGGGCTTCATTAAGTAGGCTGGGTTGCCTCCTGATATCTGCCTGTCTCTGCCTCCTTAGAGCTGGCATTATAAGCTTGTGTCACCACGCTTGGTTTTTCCCCATAGGATCATTAGTCCTATACTTATGTGGCATATACGCCTAACCAAACTCTTAAAGAAACCCTTTTTTCAGAAAGAAAAATGATTATTAACTCATGACTCATGAAAAGTGTGTGAGTAGAGTCAAGCCAAGGAAAAGATCCAGCCTGATAAGTATAAAGGTCCAGCTTAGACTAGTCTTTTTGATCTGGAAAAAGCTATGGGAGAAAGGGGCTGAAGAGATGGCTCAGTGGTTAAGAACACTTGCTGTTCTGCTTTTCCAGAGGACCTGAGTTCAAGTCCTAGCACCTACATCAAATGGCTCACAAGCAACCGTAACTTTAGCTCCAGGAGATCCACAGGTATTTGTACATATGTGCACATACCCCCACACAGACAGACAGATACACAGATAGACAGACTGTAGCCTTAGATTTTTCAAAACCTACTTTAATAAGGGTTCCTAAATGCTTCAACCTCCCTTCTAGCCCAGCAATCAAAAGTAGGTGAAAAAAAGGTTAATAGAAAACGGCCATTGTGGAAGTTTAGAAGCAGTTCTTTGGGTGGGGGGTGATTCCAATCTTCATTATTGGTATATTAGCAGTTCAGTCCAAAACACCAAAGACAAATCAGTAGCAGCGGTTTGATCCAGAAGAAACCACAAGGCTCCACAGCACAAATCCAAGTCCATAGAAGTGGCAAGGAGCAGTGGAAATACCATGAGAAGTTCTTTGGTGCATTTCTCTCTATGAAGTCATGACAAGTGAAGATCAGTGAAGATTGGCAAAATCCAGCAAAGCATTTAAGGCAAACCAATGCAAGACCGTTGTCAGCAGTAAAGCATTGCAAGATGAACCAATGCAAGAGCATCCTCTTGCTCTTTGCATCCCTTCTAAACATCGTGCATCCTCTTGAGCATCTGATCCAGCAAAACATCATATGCCCTCTCACAAGAAAGCTTCCAGAAAAGCACCACGTGTCTGTACTCGGCAAAACAAAACAAAACAAAATCCTGCTTCAACAAAACATCCTCTGGTAAGACAGTTTCCAGAAAAATGCCACATGACACTGAGTATCCTAAGAAACCAAAAATTCCCACTTTGCAGACAGACAGACAGACAGACACACACACACACACACACACACACAAATAACAAGTAAAAATACTAGCTATTTACAGTCACTTTTTTTGTTTCCAAGATGGTGTCTTAAAGCTTTTTAAAATATGACGAATGTCTTAGGTTTCCATTACTGTGATAAAATGACAAGGACCCAAAGCAACTTGTTGTTGTTTCCTTTACACTTCCAGGTGACACTATCACCAAGTAAGTCAGGACAGGAACTCAAGACAGGAACCCGAGGAGCTTGCTTACTAGCTTTCTCCCCATGGCTTGCTCAGCCTTCTTCCTTAAACACCCCAGGACCAACAGCCCAAAGTTGGCACGGCCCACAATGGGTTGGGCTGTCCAACACTGATTATCAATTAAGAACATGCACCAAAGCCAATCTTATAGGGACATTTTCTCAACCGAGGTTCCCTCTTCTAACATGACTCTAGCTTTTGTCAAGTTGACATAACACTTCCTAGCACACTGGAGTCAGAAGCAATGTTGAAATGTTAGCTGGTGAAGGTACGTGTTTAAAAGCTGGGAGGTAGGCCAGCCATAGATCTGCAGCCCTCTGGGGTGCACACTTCCAGAATCATGGAGCAAATAAACTCTCCACACGTAGATAACTCCTCAGAGGTGATGAACATGGGCCTGAGGCTTCACACGGTGGGTGCAGCCTGGCCTGCAGCACACCTGTGTTTCCTAGATTACCCAATAACCCCAATAGCCAGTGAAGAATAAGTATCTCCAAGCCACCTGTGGCTGGTCGGGATTGTGCAATATGTGTAGAGTCAGATGTATCCCAGAAGGCACACATTCCCGTAGAGTAAAGTTGGCTAAAGAGGGTATTCTGGTAGTTTCCAATGATTCCAGGAGGATGCTGGAGACTGAGTATGACTGACACCATTGTAAGATTAAGAGGGGATACGATTTTCATCAGTCCTGAAGAACTGTCATGGCCCTTAGCCACAGAGACCCACGATAAGGCTATAAGGTATAGGATGACCGATACTGCTGGTGTCCTACACTGTCTAGGTGAGGCAGAAAATCCACCAGAGCAAGCTGGACAGATTTAAAGAGCTCAGCAGAGGCGATAGAAGGGTCTGGTGAGACAACACACAAAAGAGATCGAGTCACAGCTACCATGAGTAAAATTCTCAGTAAGTCTCCAGTCTGTGCGTCATCCAACAGCTGTCAGTTTGGACTGGATTTTAAGATGATGTTAACAGAGGCATGCATTGTCTCCTCAGAGGCTCATCATGCCCTAAGCATTGCAACCTCCTCACAGAGTTTGAATAAACTGCCCAGGGCCAGATCCCCTTGGAAAGCCTAACGACCTACCCAGGCACACAGCAGGACCAAAGCAGAGAACCTTCCAGGAGCATCCACCTTCCTGTGGCAGGAAGATGTCCCTCTCTTCCTGAGACCTGTGAACCTTGCATAGCCATTGGTGGACTTGGGTTGGAGAAACTGGATCCTCAACATCTCCAGGGACAGCAAAGAGGACAAGGACACCCACTATAAATGATTATATCTTAATGGAAGCCTGGGCCTGCCTTGTGGCAGTGAAGATATCTATTCATTAGTGCTCTAGTTAGCCGGTTTCTAATCAGAATTTTGAGGGCAATATGAAAGAACAAATTACTAGGAATTCCTAACAGTCCAATTAAAAGGCTTTTTTTTACAAAACTGAAAAATATCTGTCTGGGATGAGGCATCGCCACTGAGCACACAGCTCTGACATCACTTATTAACTGAAGACAGCGGTTTTAGACTTCTTAAAATGTAGTAGCATGGTCTGACAGTAGTGTAGCCGCATGTGTTCAACCAGAGACATGGCCGCTCTAGATTAACTATTTATGTAGGAGCAGGGACTACCTTGAGAAATGACACCCCCTTTCCCACAGAGACGGAGATGCTCGCAGCCAACTGGGCCAGACACATGCTTGCAGAGATGTAAGAAATTGCTGGAAGGCTACGGGAAAGGAGAGCTGACCTGGGGGTGTTAGGAAGGGATGACACAAGGAACTCCACCTGCCTTTGTAGGGAATCAAGGTGACAACCTGCTGCCTGGTGGCAAAAAAAAAAAAAAAAAAAAAACAAAAAAAAAAAAGCCCTAAGGCCTAAGGCAAGGACCAGACAAGACGTTTTCCTCAGGTCTCAGTCTGTCACCTTGAAGAGCCTCAGGGTCATCCTATCTGCAGCATCGTAGTGACCTGCCTAGATTTTGTTTGTTTACATCATTTTGAGTTCTGGCAATGGCTTTTATTGCTTTTGCATTCATCTGGCTGTTTGGTTGATTTCTGGTTTACTGTGCTACCTGCTTGAGTAAGAACTATTTGACAGGAGGCCCACCCCGTGCCAAAATACTATTAGGTAACTGATTATGTAGGGAGGGGTGTGGATCAACTCTGGCTTTTACTCAGAACAATAAGCAGGAGGGGATGTTACAACATCAATGGCTTGCTTATTGGTATTTAAATTCCTATTTAAATTGGAAATTGTGTTCTCCAAGGATGGTGTGCAGCAAAGAATAGAGACTTCCTTTGACTAAAATAAGAAAGGAAGGAAGTATTAACAGCAGAGAGCACTTTCCTTGCTGTGCACTGCAGAGGATTTTCTTAGCAGCAATATGGAGAAGGAATTTTTTAAGCTTGCTATCTTGGTCTCCTCTCCTGTTGTTGTGATAAAAGCACCTTAAGGGAGAACCAGCTTCTTGGTCATAGCCCATTAATGCAGGCAAATCCCGGTGGTGGGAACCTGAAGCAGCTAATTATAGTACATTTGTAACGGAAAGTAGAGAACAATACATTAATGCCACTGTTCTGTTCACTTTATTCTTTTTATTTAGGCCAGGAAAGAGTGCCACCCACATTTAAGTTGGGTCTTCCTACCTCTCTTAACCCATATGTCCCCCATGGGTTCGTATATTGGAATGTTTGATCATCAGGGAGTTCAACACTTTGATTAGATTAGAAGGAATGGGATCTGTGACATTATTTGGGGGAGATGTGGCCTTGTTGGAGCAAATGTATCATTGGATATGGCCTTGTGGTTTCAAAGGTCTATACCAGGCTCTGTCGCTCTCTCTCTCTCTCTCTCTCTCTCTCTCTCTCTCTCTCTCTCTCTCTCTCTCTCTCTGATTACAGATCAGAATGTAACTCTTAGCCACTACTTCCAGGGTCACAAGCCTCTGAACCTGTAAGCAGCCCCCCAATTAAATGTTTTATAAGAGTTGCTTTGATCATGGTCTCTCTACAGCAATAGAATAATAACTAAGACAATAGCCTAACATTGAGATTGAAATTTACTTCACAGGTAATTCTGCATGGTATCAAGTTACCATAACTAACTATTTCAACTGTACCCCTTGTCAACGTGACACCCAAACACATCAATTTCAAATCATAAATCCCTTGTCTCTATAGGTACGTGACTATGCTATAATATACAGTAAAATCAGTCCAACTTTAAAGGTTCCCATATTCATGAATAGTTCCAGTATTTCAAAAGACCAAGGACTCTCAATTGTGAGCTACTATAAAATTAAAAACAACCAAAAAATTATTTACATATGTCTAACATATAATGGCACAGAGTAAATATTCTTATTCCAAAAGGAAAGCATGATCTCACTAAAGCAAAATCAATGTGGAAGATACAAAATCCTTCAGCTCCATGTCTGACATCTTTGGCTCGTGCTGAAATTGGCAGGGCTCCAATGGCTTGGTAAGCCCCACTCTTCAAACACCTCTACCATGCAGTATACACAGCTTCTCTCCTAAGCTTACTCTGCTCATGCCTATGCCCCTACTTGGGGGATGGGCCCTGGTCCTGGCATGTTTACTACTCTTGAGGTTTCCGTGCAGCTGAGGTTTTAACTTCACAGCTTTACACAATGGCTCTCACGATCCCCTCCACAGTGTTCAGCCTCGTCTATGCTTCATAAACCCTCAATACTTTTCAAACGTTAATGCCTTTAAAGCAGTATCATGTGGACAATGCTACTAAGTCCTGCTGTCAGCTTAAGATATAGCCCAGCCCCTTGGACCATTTCTGTACTAATTTCTGTGAACTGACTCCGAGAAATCACTTTCATGGAGTACAGTGCCTTAGTGATGCTAATTCTTTAATAGTCATAGTTCTTTTGTTGTTTGCACTCTATTTGATTAAAACATTAAACATGCCCACACATCATCCCTTCATCAAACAAATCAGTCTGCTATCACTCAGTTCCCCTTCATCCAAGCTCTCAGGGTAGAGGCAGAAGGAAGCCATCATCTTGCCCAAAATACCACACAGGTGATCTGTAGCCCATTTCCCAACAGAGTCCTTGTTCCTCTCTGAAACCTCATGACCCACTCTTGCACTGTCCAACTTTCCATTAGCATTGTTGTCTTGAAACCTCCTACTGGAATGGCTCATTAAGCTCTGCTTCCAGCATTAAATGCGTTCTCTATCCGGGAGCTCCAACTCTTCCACATTCTTCCCACGATAGAATTCCTTAGGACTAAATGACACATGGTCAGCTTTTTAAAAATGATAGTCCTGCGTCTTGGTGCCAATTTCAATCTTAATTTCATTTCTTGTTTCTGTGATAAAATATCCTGACCCAAAAAAAAAAAAAAAAAACAACAAACACACACACACACACACACACACACACACACACACACACACACAAAGAGAGAGAGAGAGAGAGAGAGAGAGAGAGAGAGAGAGAGAGAGAGAGAGAGAGAGAGAATTATTTCTGGATTAAAACCCATCATTGCAGACAACTCAAGGTTGCAGGAACTTAGGGCAATTAGTCATATTACTTGCATAGAAGAGAGTAGAGAGCCATGAATTGAAGCATCCCAGCACTCAGTTTGCTCTCCCCTCACCTCAGTCCATACCTGAGCACAAATTCAGGGTAGGTTTTCCCACCTCAATGAACCCAGTCAAGAAAATCCTTTATAGATGTGCCCAATGCTCAATCTAATATTGACATTGAGACTGCATTCATGGGTGATTCTACATTGTGTTTGTCAGCAGTTAAACTAAACCACATACCATGCACGTGCAAAGGAGAGGGAAACTGAGGACAGACTGTAGAGGACTGAGGACTATAGAGGACAGTTGTTGCCTCAAAGCAAATGCTCCTCTATATTAAAAAGAGACCAGGTTTCTATAATGGGCATTTGACTCTGGGAACACACTAAAAAAATTAAAGTTTTCTCCTAAAACTATATAGTTTTATAATACTATATATATCTGTAAGGTAACAATGGGTACCACTGTCTCAGAGAGTATGCATGACTGGTGAAAATCCATGTGGCCATGAACTATCCTCACAGGCAACTCCAGACAGCCAGACTACAGGGGAATTCCAGCATTCATTGTTTCCTATAGTAACTGAGCCTTGGCTTCCTCATGCCTTTCTCTCCTGCTTTGATTCTCCTTCATTTTATGCTGTACATTTCTGTTCCCATGGATAATATAGTCTACCTTCATTAATTTTCTTCAGAGTCCTTATTCCCAATGTCTCAGACTTTCAGAAAGCTGATACCCTTGAAAAGTGTATAAAGTGATCTATATCAACGTTGGTCCATTGATTCACTACCTGGAATAGCTCCTTGTCTTCCTGTAGCTAAAGGTTCAGATATCTTTAAAAGAGATGATCCTATCTTTATTTGCCTCACCTCCATGTTCTTCTATCATGAGATGCTGAACTCACACAAGCAGGCACCATACATTCCCACAACCATGGGCTACATTTCTCATCTAAAATCCAGCACGTGACTCAGAAACTCCATTCCCTGCTTTTTATAAAAGGCCAAGAACCTAGGATGGGAACACAATGTTAACTATAAGTAGAAAAAGACGCTGGGAGAAGCAGCAGATTGTTGAACCAATTACTCTCTCCTCCTCCACTGACTCCATAAAGCCACAGAAGAGTCCTGCTTAATATCCATGTCATGGGGCCTCTACTGAACCCCAACACAGGAAGATTCTCAGCACTATCACCACACTCTTCTTTCACCTCACTTTGTCTGCTCTCAGGCATTGTGCTAAGTACAATCTCTCAAGTCTTTGTGCCCAATTGTGTGTTCTACAACAAGGCATCATTACTCACAATTTACAGAGTGGGAAGCAGGGTCCAGACAGAAGTGATCACTCCTCCTTGTCATCAGTGAAGCAAGGGTGCACTCTGAGGAAAGACCACTGTCCCTCCTTGCCTCAGTTTATATCCTAACCCAACCACAAAATATGATTCTTCAATCGTACATGCTATTTTATCTCTGGCCTTTTTTTCTTTTTTTTTTTAAGAGCTGGGGACCGAACCCAGGGCCTTGCGCTTGCTAGGCAAGCGCTCTACTACTGAGCTAAATTCCTAACCCTATCTCTGGCTTTTCCTCTGTCTACACCAGTTACCTTGTCTGATCTCGAATGAATTTACTCCTACTGTAGACGAGTTATTGAAGCCTGTAGACACATTTTTCCTTCAAGACCAAAAGTCCTCAGAAGCCATTGGAAATTTCTATCCATACTTCCTCAGTCCATGTTTGCCTTAAATGCCTCTTTAAGACAGCTGCTGACCTTGTAAAGGTCTAACCTTCAGCTAATTTCTGTGCCTCATTCTCGTCTACATCTCTGTAGCACACACACACTGTCTCTTTTGAGTGTTAGATTCTTCTGCTGCCCAGCTCTCCAAAGCAGTCACCAAGTTTGTCCAAGCTTTCCTTTGTACTTTCCTTGCATTTATGCCTATATTTCCTTCCCAAGCCCCAGTTCTTATTACTTGTGCCCATCACTTCCATGAGGAGTAAACCAACAAGTTTTCTCCAATGTTGAACAATTCCCTCCATTTCTGCTAGAAATTCCAATGGTGATAAGATGGCTTTTCTGTCTCTGCCTCCTGACTAACTGCCATCACCACAAAGCTGCCATGCATGAGCTTGCGTGTAGGAGTACATCCTTTCTTCCCATTCCTTGACCCTGAGCTCAGAATCAACTACAGATGACACAAGCTGGAAACCATACTGCATAGAGTCCTCCTCTGGTTGTTTGCATGAGGCCATTCATCCCAGCCAGAAACCATGACGACCATAGCGGGATGAAGACCATCATCCAGAACTTCTTCGAAAATGTAGGCTGGGCGAGCCATTCATTCATCTGCAGTGTCTTCCAACATAATCAAACTAATGCCCACACCCTGGGAACTTAGAAGGGAGTATGTTTGAGCACAGTGAGCCTTGATTCTGTGAGCTCATGAATACAAGCTTGAAGTATTAAGTTAAATAAAAAGATTCAAGGCAGATTCACAAAACTCCAAGACATAAGCCTCTCATGCATGTTTAGCTCCACAGCCTACACTGACCACTTGGCCATATCCCCTCTTCTCCAAACTCCCTGTTTTGGTTTCCCACAAGACTAATAAACCAGTAGATGAAGGATACTTCTTAATCGTACACTGTCTAAAAATGGCTGATGACCACAGACAGACAATAAGTCCCTGAAGTTCGGGGAGACATCTGCTTGGTTTTCTACAGTTCCTTCCAAATGCTCTTATAGCCAACTGATGTTTAAAAATAAACAGCAAATATTCGAATTGTTCATATAAATTTCATCACATTATTTTGCATTTAAAAATCACTTACTGTCTTTCCTAGGGTGGAATTCTTAGCTGCACAGAGTTTGGATTTGACTCTTGTTAGGGATATATGCATTATAATTAGGATTAATTCTACCAGCACTTATCTATTTACAGGAATGTGCTTATAATTCAATCTAATCACTTATAAACAGATCAAATAATGTCCAAATTTCCTAAAATGGCCAAGAAACCTTGCTGATAATGACTTTTAAAAAAATCTTATGAGCCCATATCTGTGTGTAGATGTGAGGCTATATGTGAGTGCAGGTCAGGCAGAGGCCAAATGAAGGTGTCAGATCCCTGGAGCGGGAATTAAAGATGGGTATGAGCTGCCTTATGTGAGTCCTGGAATCCGAAATCAGGACCTTGGTGAGAGCATTACCCACTCTTAAGTGCTGAAGCTCTCGGATGTATACACTGAATCCTAAGTCGTTTCAAACAGAACCTAATTCCCGTAAGATCCGGCACTCCCTCATTTTTTTCCCTCCACATCACAGAAGCCCACATCAGTTACTTCTTTTGAAGATCACAGGGTTTTTGTAAACGCGTTATTGCATCAAGAGTTACAAGAAGCACAGAAGTACTTTTAGAATCTGAGCCAAAAAAGAAAAAGAAAAAAGAAAAGAAAGAAAGAAAAGAAAAGAAGGAAATGAGATGGACAAGAACAACACCAGCAGATGTGCCCACAAGGCCTCCACTGTACTCAAAGAACTCCAAGCAACTCAAGAAAGCTTGAGCAGGAGAGGCGGTCCTCCTCAGGCAAGAGCACACCAATTACTTGTCCAGTACCGAAGTGTCTGCACTGAAAACATGCAGAAGACATATATACTAGTAACATACAGACCAAGCAGATCATATTTAGGAATATACGTATATACATACGTGCATGCAATATCATTTAATAGAAAGAGAGGCCATGGATTTGAGGGAGACTGTATAGAGGGATAGAGGAAAGTTTGGAGGAAGGAAGAAGGGGAAACTTGTAATTATATGATAATCTCAGAGGAGAGTTCCCCATGGCCAATTCCTGACCAAACCATCCTGTGCTGAGCTGTGAAAGGCAACGTTTAGATTCAGTAAACACTTGGGATCAAGCACAGACCATTGTGTCTTCCTTTAACTAGAGTGGAACCTTCAGGATTGCAGTAGAATGAGTCTCGGGCTCACACAATTATATTTAACTGATGAAGAGGATGATGCCGATGCTGACATCAAACTCTGGCACCTCGCTCTTGTTTCCCTGTGGATAAGACGTGTCTCCTTCACCTTGTGATCACCTTGGGGGGTACTGCAGAGATAGGTATCTCCAGGGACAGCGGTTGGTGCCTTCCAGTGAGAAGGGTCACTGCCACGTGCAGGCCAAGAAAAGGGCCTCAAGTTTTGAACTTGGCTCTTGCTTGGACCAGGCAGAAAACTACAAAGGATAGTTCCGTCTCAAACTTTCTCTAAGACTCAGTCACTTCAGCTGCTTTAACTCCTGACAGCTTAAAATCCACTAAATATCTGAAGTCTACAGGAACTTTTCTTCTTCTTACTTTGAAAAATGAAAGGCTTTGCTCTGAAAGGAGAAACATTTAAAATGATCCAAGTGTTTCGAAAGGAGAGTAGACAGCCGCACTCCCCTCTGCCATGTCTGGGGCCTTACTGGTCCTACGCTCGGCTTTTCTCTTCCTCCTCCTTGTCCGCTTTGAAGAACTAAGAGCTCTGCAGAGGGTTTGATTGATTCGAGGCACCGAATGGAGGCTACTCTCCCAGCATAACCATCTGCTAAGCCGGCAGATTCCCCCAGGCAGCTGCTCGTAGCAAATGTGACATAACACCTCCAGGCATATTGTATGACCTAGATGGTTGTAGACTAGCTGTTCTCGAACCATTCTGTATGATGAAGGTTTTAATCTTGGCAGCCAAAAATATAGATCCTGGATTGTCTCAACGTAAGACCATTTTCCTATTTGTCAAATACAAAGGGTGGCCTTCCTTTGATAATATTATATTTCCTTCTGGAAAGAGTGCACCATGCCCACGTGCATGGCTGCCTTCCCTTGCCCTTTGCTGCTGCTCAATACGGTCTATCCGAACAGACACTTACAGAATTTCTTTGACCTGCTATACACACATCTCCACTTATATGATAAAAAAGAATCAGAAAACGCTCTGTATTTTTTTTTTTGCGCCCTTCCTGTGTTCCTCTTTAAATATTTTAAAAATCCATTCTTAGAACAATCTAGCGATGAGGAATACCGAGCCTCTGCGAGGGAAAAGGTATTTTAATGGAGCCAGTCATCTGGCTAGCGTGCTAATGAATGCCTTCTGCAGGCTTCCTCAGACAGAGCACTGGTTCAGACAGCAGATGCACACAAACACGGCTCAAAGGTCAGAAAATGGCAAGAAAAGCCTCTGAATGTACACACGCAGATTTCTTATTGCTAAATGTCTCCTTCCCACTCCCCCCACCCCCATCCTCCTCAGCCAGGTGGAGCAAAAATCTAATGCAAGCAGTTCCAATTGAGAAGCTCGCCAGCCAAGATGTTTGAAAATGTTGCTGAACGATTAAACACAAATCCTTAAATGGAGAGAGCTGGTTTTTATTAAATATCCCAGAGCAGCGCCGTCTTCCCACACTTGTGCCCATGTCTGGCTGCCGGCTGATAAACGTGGTGGCTTTAAGATATGACTTATTAGCATGCCTGTATATTTCTACCTCACGCAGTCACCAAGGGGCGATTGCTATCTCTTAATTGAATTCTGTGCCGGCAACTGTGTCTTTGTGTGCCTGCTATTATAATTTCAAGGACGGTAACTTCATTTCCTATTTACAATGATGATGATAAAAATATAAGGCTGTATATTTATGAACACGTGTGTGTGTGTGTGTGTGTGTGTGTGTGTGTGTGTGTGTGTGTGTGTGTTGGGTAGGGTCACTTGAAGCCACTATACATTACAGAAAGATACAACTTAATAAGCTATATAGAAACATTTAACTTCAACCACTTGCCAATTTTCTGGCTGTAGTTGTTGAACCTACAGTATAGAAGCAGACATTTAATTTTTTTATTTACTTACTGTACAATAATATAATCCGATACGATGGGCAGAATTCTCAATGCACGGCTAAGAATCTGCTCATGGATAGACCTGTCTTTTTCCTTAGCTTAGGAGAGTCAGCCACAGCAACCCAGTCAGTCCTCTAGAGATTTCAGAGCCCCAGTGTCTAAGTCAGGCTTCCCCTGTATTGACGATCCAGGGAGGAAGAAGCCTGGCTCTGGTCACATGGCACCTTGCAGCTGTGTTGAGCACAGTGAGGGTTGGGACTGGGGATGCCACCCAGTTCAGGATTTTATCTACCTCAGTGACCTTCAGATTCCTGGGTCCTTTTCTAGAAGAGCAATTATTTCTAAGACTCAAACTGTCCCATAAAGAAACACTAAGTTAAACAGGGCTGTGTCAGGTGACTGGTAGGGAACACATCATGCACTAAATAACCCAGACACTTCCCAGATGTTTGCTACCGCCAATGACTCTGCCAGTGCCTAGAAGAAATGTTTTCTGGTCATCGAAGACAGTGGCCTATGTGCTCTAACACTGCAGAGGTGGAGGGAGTAGTGTTGGCATGAAAACCCGGGCACTCTGACAAACGTACAGGGAGGCTCTACTTCTAGGTGAACCCTGTCCCTCCAGAGACCCTAATGACAGAGGTAAGGTATATTGTAGCTCTTGTTGCAAACCAGGCTGTGAGTAGTTCCCTGAGCTTGCTACTGCTTTGGGATATGTGAATTAAAACTGCAACACAGGTCTGGTAGGATGGTTCAGTGGGTACAAAGGTGCTTGCTGCCAAGCCTGAGGAACTGAGTTCTATCCTGGGCATTGCCACAGTTGAAGAAAAGGGTAATTCTCTTAGGATATCCTCTGCCCATCCTATGTGTGCCCTGACATGTGCACTCATGCATACACCTACACAAAAAAGGTAATAAACCTGCTTTGCAAACAGAACGCTGGAGGATAAAAAATAATAAAAGTAATTAGTAGAACTCATGAACATATTGTTCAAGGAGTCTAATTTGCCTGTGATGTGTCCCAGCTTGCAGTAGCTGCTGCTCCTGTGCCTGGCTCAACATTGGTGCCACCACTCTCTGCTCCACAGAGGACAGAGCTCTGGGAGTCTGTACGGAGCTGGGACTTCAATAAACCATGTGCTCCTACTCCAGGAAAGTGCTTAAGAGAGAATCCTTTGCAGAACCTTGGACTTCCTTGGGACACAAAGCAACTGAAAATCCCAACCCACTGTGGTAGAAAATGCTTTAAGGTATTAGGGGAAACGCAGCCTGTTTTTTTCTCAAGTCAATCCAAACAGAAGCTACAGTCCACTTCATAATACATTGGCCCCTTCAAACTAGAGAAAATGAGGAAAATGTCCTTCTGACAAAAAAATAAAAAATAAAAACAGAGCTTACAGTCAAGTCCACTGAGTACTGGGGTGGCATGGTATGGGAGACGGGCATACAAAAGTAGCATTGGAAACGGAAAGTAGGTTTGCCTGGAGTCGAAAAAAACAGATTACATCTGAAGCACTGAGGAGAATGACAGAATTTATGAAAAGACAGCGTCAATGACTTGTTTGTCCCGGAATTTAGAAACTGAGAAAGTTACAGGGGTCAGACATTCTCAGCCTGTGAAGTTATAAGAGGAATGACACAGGGATGCAGAGCGCTAGGGTGGGTACACTGGGACGTGCCAGTGAGGTGGTTTGTCTGAGGTGTTGAGACAGAAAAAGGGAATGAGCCACCTTGAAAACAGAGTGAGCCACGCAGGGCAGGGTGAGGCCCGGAGGCGGGATTACACCACACATGAGAATGAATTTACAGCCATAGCGAGGGTAAGTTTTCAGAGACTGATCTGGAATTACACTGAGCTCAACCAAGCCAGTCTCTGCTTGGCTTCCCTTTCTTCCTACAGCTAGGGCTCTAACCCTGACATAGGTGGAAGGTCAAGAGTGAGGGTTACCTTCTTAGGTCTCTAAGATGTCAGACCCATCACAACCCCATTCATTAAAGACACCTAGTTAAGCATAGCAATACAGTTGGGGATGTAGACCCTTCCTACAGGAATGGGAGAGAGAAATGACGTCTGAGCAAAGTTTGAAGTCACCATCTGAGGCTCAAGCTGAGGTGGTATGAGAGGGCTAAAGACGGGAGACAAGTGAAGTCTTAGAGAACCCCAGAGCAAGGCAGCCAGCACTGATCCACGCAGTACGCAGAAGTGAGTACAAAACAACAGATTGACAGGGGAACTCAGAAGCTCAATCTAGGCACTTGTGGTTATTATGAGGCCACCCACTCAAACCTGACCGATAGGTTATTTCTCCACTGGTGAAATGAGCCAATTCAAGCCGGATTAGATATTAAGTGCAAGTTTATTGGGAGCTGCTCTCGGGGATATACATTTGCCCCAACGACAAAGGTCACGGAAGTCACCATGGGGAGAGAGAAGGGGGAGAAGAAAAAGAGAAAGGACACATGCCCAATGCACGCACACACACACACACACACACACACACACACACACACACACACACACACAGAAAAAGAGAGAGAGAGAGAGAGAGAGAGAGAGAGAGAGAGAGAGAGAGATATGGCTTATAGAGCTTACAGACAATTCTGCTAGGCTCCACCCAACAGCTCCCTAGCAACAGCTTACATCATCATCTGCTGTACAACTTTTACTCTGAATCTTTTCATCCCAGCATTTGGAAGCTGTGAAATTTTAACCAACTAGGTAAGATATAAGGTAAATGCTTAGTCTTTCTCTCTTCCCCCACGCCCTCTGCCCCTGCCTCTGTTTCCCTTTCTCTCCATGCCTGTGCACAGTGTATTCACCCACAGACACGTGTGAGGCCAGATGTTGACATCAAGGTATCTTCCTCGATTGCTTCTCCATCATATGTTTTGAGACAGGGTCTCCCACTGAACCTGGAGCTTACCCATTCAGTTAGACTGCCTGGCCAGTGGGCCTCTGAGATCTGCCTTTCTCTGTCCCTCAGTTCTGGGGTGACAGGCATGTGCTGCCACATTAGCTTTTAACATAGTTTCTGAAAATCCAAACTTACTTTGTGTCCTTGGAGTCATCCACCTATCCCCACCCCATGTGCTCTTTTAAAATTTATTAAAATTGGGGTTATAAAAGCAGCTCAACAGGACTGCCCAAATGAAACAACCACTCTTCCAGAGAGGACTGCACTCACCTCTTCCAGGTCTAGTTGTTTTCTGGGGACAGAAATGAGAAAATTATAGTGAGGGTAAGATGGAGTGAGCGTTCTGTGCTTTGATCCGAAGTCAGACTTTATCCAACAAGGAAAGAAACACTAGCTGTTTTCTGTCTGTCCCTTGCCAGATGCTATTATGGGAAGACCCTTCAAACAACACAGAGTGGAGATCAGAAAGCTCTCAACCAACAAGGCTCTGTCACTGTGAGGATGGTGGCTGTCACTGTAAATGAGAAGAGGAAACATTGGTGTTCACTGATACAGCACCCGCCTCTGTCCTTTTCCTGTAAGTAGCTACAGTTCTGTACAGAATCGGCGGATAGCTTTTTCCATCTGCTCAGGTCACCTTAACATGGCATCGTTGAATACCAAAAGAGAGTTAGCCTTAGAATGAACCTGGACATTCTCTATTGGTTCTCAGTTTCACTTTATTCAGGAGCCTGAATACCTTACAAGTTGACATCTACATAGAAGTTAAATAGTAATTATGATATTGAGGAGTAAAGAACAAGGTAGCATTCCCTGGAAATCCCACACAACTCCGGAGACTAAGGAAGAAGAGACACCTTTATGGTGTTCAAAACAGTAAGCCCATAAAGTACTACATGACCCAGGGATACCAGGGTCTGGCCAGCAGTATCTTGCAGTGATGACCAAGTAAACCATCAGACAAACAAAATTCCTGTATTTCAAAACCATAAGTAAATGATCTCTATACACAAACAGTCATAGATACACACATGCACAATTATACACACACATACACATAGATCTATATTACTATGCATTTTCCACTTTTCTCTTTATAACTTCTTTGAAAGCTTCATCCAATGTGTTTTAATCATATTCACAGTCTCGTGTTCCCCTTAACTCCTCTCAGATCCACCCCCATCTGCCTCCTCATGGACTTCGTGTCCTCCTTCCCATTTTTCTCTTTTTAAGTTAATAACCCAGTTTGTGCTGCCGGTTTACTTCCCAATGAAGGACCATCCACGGAAGCATGTTCAACCTACCAGTGCCACAGCCTCAAATAAAATGACGTTCTTACCCCAAGGTGCTGTCAGCTGACTGTCATGGTTCCTCGGTTACAGGTTGAGGTTCATGAACTTCCATTCCGTGCTAGAACGTATCCATGTGCCTAGTATCTGCATCATGCACATATACATACCTATGCATCTGTGCCAGGCACCTAGTATCTGCATCATGTGCATATACATACCTATGCATCTGTGCCAGGCACCTAGTATCTGCATCATGCGCATATACATACCTATGCATCTGTGCCAGGCTGTTCCTCTTTGAACCCCAAGTGGAACCTTCAGAGACTATAAAATTACCTCCCGCTGTGTCAATGGATTCCTTGGTAGGCCACCTGAGAAACGGACACCATTCACAAATGACGGCCCCTCACCTCTTCGAGAGACAAGGAGCCACAGTCTTTAACGACTGCTATCCTTTGCTCTGTACCTTTAAATCACAAAGCTAGAGCATCTTCCCCATTAAATGGGAAAGATTAAGTTACCAAAAATATAGATGTAGCATGCAAAAGTCTTTAACACCTCTGGGAAGATGTTACTATTGTCATTGTCCTTGTAACACAAACCAGTTGTGGGGGCCACTGCTTCCATCATGAACGGAGCCTTCACAGTAAGCTCCTCTAGAGCCCTGGTTCTCAACCTGTGGGTGGCAACCCCTTTGGGATCAAATGACCTTCTCACGGGGATCACATATCAGATATTATATTTACATTATGATTCATAACAGTAGCAAAATTATGACTATAAAGTAACGACAAAAAATAATTTTATAGTCGGGGATCACCTCAACATGGGAACTGTATTAATGGGTCACAGCCTTAGGAAGGTTGAGAACAACTGCCCTAGAGGAAGCCCCAGGCTAGGGATTGGCTTTTTTCTGCCAATCTGTGACTGTGGAAGACATACATGTGCCTAAGACACTCATGTGCCGGCTAGGCACATGTGTTTGGTTCTAGGACTGTAAACCCCTAGCAAGGTTCACTTTCTCCTTTGTTGAATTTCTGCCCCCCATGGATTATTTCCTTCCCTGCAGAGTAATTTTCTGCTGCTGGTGGTGCTGGCAACACTATATTAAAAGTCAGATTTATGTCAACACCCACAGATCAACTATCAGATGTTGCTATTAACATTGACATCAAAATCATTAAGAAGTTTCCATCATGTAAATTAATTATGAGAATTGTATTGGCACGAATGCATAATGACATTATTCATGCAAATAATTAAAAATATGCCTCCTGAAAACAAATTACAATAATGGAATAAAATGTCATTATTGCAGCTCTCCCATGATCCATTAGACTTGGCTAGGGGCATGCAGGGCTTTCAGATTATCATCCAAGAGAAGGAGACAGGATGTGGGAAATGTTGTGTGCTCCCATTTGGAGACTGGGGACAAGCCGGTGGTGGGCAGGGCACAGGGATATCCAGGTATGCTCTTTGTGCCTCTTCCTTCCTGTACAATCATCTCCACAGTCACTGTTGAAGGGAAGAGGGTTATTTTATTATTGCCAGTCTGAGGTTTCAAGGGACCTCTCACATTAAAAAGTCTATAGAAAAAGAATAATTAACCCTCATCCTCGCAGGGGATCCCCAAGCACCCCATGCAAAAAGTAATTACCACCCATCAGTGTGCAAGCAAGGTTTGGCTGGGGGCCTCACAGATATCTACAAACTTCCCCTGAGGAATGAAAGTAAAGACAGTGTTTAGGTTTCTCTGATGGGGGAGAATGTCACATTTAGCCCTGTCAAACAAACCTGAGTAACACTGTGTACCGCAGATCACTTAGCTCAGTGCTAGTGGCCGGTTCTGTGAAAAGGCAGATGAGGAGCAGGACAGGAAACTGACATGGAGAAGGTCAGTTGAACCCTTTGCACCTCTCGCTTGCAGTCGAATCCCCTCAAAGAGGCTCTGTCTGCAGGACTGTGGGATACTGAGTTCACACAGAACACAGAGGAAGCTCACGAGTATGATGTGCAGCTGAACTGGTTGGGGATGGAAAATGGTTTCGTTACCTGCATTAAAGCCTCGACGGTCAATGGAGCAAGGGGAGTTGAGTGAGCCAGTAGTCAGGAAGCCTGCCTTCCTAGGGCACTAGGAAACAGCTCCGTGGTGTTTGCTCAGCGGAGCCTCCAAGCTGCCGCCTTGGCCAGCTCGCTAGCACAGCCTGTGTTCAGTCTGTCCTACTCCCTCCCCTCGGCCTGCATTCACACCATGTCTCACACAAGTTCATCAATCCACAGTACGCTGCAAGCATTGTGCTCAAGGAAGCTGAAAACTTTCAAAAAGCATCTCACGAGTATTTCAGTTTATAAATATTATGTTTAAAAAGAGACGAGCCTGTTTTATTTAAAAATTTAAATAAATAAATACCTGTCATTCACTCAGTGTTAGCAATCTTTGCCTATCATGCACTAGATCCCAGTTCTATAATTAGCACTAAAAAGTAATTGAGTGCCAGCAATCAATATTACCTGTTAAAAAATACTTTGCACTTTTTAACCTTCAAATTCCTCATCTATATGTCCACAACTGTCATGTAAGCCAACCGGCCTCTCTGTCTACAGTTGAAGGAACTATCGGGTATGTCCTTGAGTGGAATAATCTCCTGAAGCCTTGAATGGCTATATTTCCCAAATGTAAAGAAATAAAAGATCAGTCAGACATGATGATAAGTGCTCTGAATCCAAGTATTCAGGAAATTGACGCAGGAAGATGCCACATCTGAGGCCAGCCTACTCTACATAGTGAGTTTGAGACCAGCCTGAGGTACAGGTAAGAATCGGTTCCAAAAAAAAAAAAAAAAAAAAAAAAAAAAAAAAAATGAACAATGACAACAACAGAAAAGAAAGATCAAATTGTTTTCACAACTAAAAAACTTCTTATTTCACCACAGTGGCACAAACGTTTTAGTAAGAAAATTCTGGAACATTGGCAAAACTAAAGCAATCAGTGACTCACTTACTTTACAAAGAATATTTTCCCTAAGAATTGATCTCCAATAAAAAAATAATATCAAACTCCCATGAAAAGAACGGATAGTCCTTCTAAAATGTGGTTTCCTGTCTACTTTTGGATTTCAGCAAACCAGTTGTCGGGTTATAGAGAAAGCCTCAGAACAAAGCAAATGTGTGCATTCATCCCCTCTTCCTGTGCAGTATTCTCGACTGAGAAAGAAATAAGAAAACCTAAAGAACATAGCATTGTGTCCTGCCCTACTGGAAGCCATGGAACAGTAGCCCTGATATCTAAAGGTAAAAATCAGATTCTCGTGGAAAAGAAAGCAAAATTCCTCCATCTGCTTCCAGCCTTGTCTCCTGTCTGTCTGCCAATCAGTTGATGATAACTGTGGAAAAGAGACTGGGCTACAACTCCCTGGACTGAAGAGGGTAGAGACAGGAACTCTGGAGCCTACCACACAAGAAGATGGATAAAGAAGCAAGGGAAATGGCCCGTCTGTGAGGTGGATCTGCTGGACTTTGGGTAGAAGGCACTAAGGAGGCCTCTCTCTCTCTCTAAGGCTTGGACCAGGGATAGAGTTAACCCAGACATTGATCTGGCTCATGTTTTGACTTTATGGATACAAAAATGAAGTGGGTTTGGGCTTTCTAAAGATCCACTAGAAGGCCCAAAGCCTAGTTGCTGGAGAATTTACTGGGCCTGGAGTCTGTGTGACTTTCCTCTAATTAGCTGAGCCATTGAGCACCAGAGCCTCAAACAGTATACCTTCTTTGCCGACTCTGAGCATGGAGCTCAAACAGAGCCACAACAGTAAGTTTGTGTCTGTGTGACCAAGCTGTACAGACCAGTTAAATCATCCTTGATCATTTCCCTAAAAGTTGGATGGGTTCTGCCTTGAGTGCCTGGGTCCCTGCTAATTGACATGTCACCTCCAATAGATGTTTTCTAGGATATGGTGTCCTGATAGAAGTAGCCTGACAGACTGCACAGTCCTGATCTCCCTACTCTGCCTCTTATGAACATATTAGCTCTTTCCAAAACCCGGGAACACATGTTCATACTGGCCCCTGACTGAGTGCACTTCAAGATATCCTCTCCTCCCTCCAAGAATACAGCTAATGCTTGATGGAGCAAAAGCAGATGCTTTCTTCAGGGTGCCAAATCCCTTTGATAAAAATAATTTTAGAGATAAGAGATATCCAGGTTCCTACTGGCAGAATTAGTAACTATGGCATCTGCTCTGACTTGCTTCTGGATTCTTTCTGCTTGGTAGGCTTTTTCAGAGGAGGTTAGTAAAATCGTCACAGTTCCCCTTTCAACCTGGGGAAACATGATGGTGATAGCAGACCCTCCAGCATTGTCTCCATCGTTGTTCCTCAGTACAGTAGATCTTTCCAGATTACTCTTAGACCTTCTATCTAGGCAGATGCAGGTCCAGGATTGGGATATTTCACCATGAGCCTGCCATGAACATCTCCTCTGACCTCTGTCAATCTCTACTATTCACCTAAAACCTTCTATAGACCACTGAAGTCTCATTCTTCTGAAGAGAAAGTGACTATCTGCTACATGCCATCATAGAACAACCTTATAAAGCTTCTTAGTGCTTACTCTAAGGCAGTGGTTCTCAACTATGAGTTGTAACCCCTTTGGGGGGTTGAATGACACTTTTCACCAGGGTTGCCTAAGACCATCAGAAAACACAAATATTTATATTATGATTCATAATAGTAGCAAAGTTATAGTTATGAAATAGCAACAAAAATAATTTTATGCTTGGGGGTCAGCACAGCATGAGGAACTGTATTAATGGGTATCAGCATCAGGAGGGTTGACAAACACTGCCCTAAGGCTTCCATGCTCACCATTACTACCAAAAATGAAGATCACTAGTTGTCAAAATATTTCACATGAGGAAATATCTAAAGGTATGAAATATTAGCCAGAGTGTCACATTATAAAACAGAAAGGACAAGAGTTGTATGGGGGCACAAATGACATAGTTGGGAGCATCTGAATTTGCATCACAGGAATTTATACTTTATTAAATGTTATTGGAATCTTAGTATAGAGAAGGGTACCACCAAAATGTTCCCTCTAACTTGGGATGCAGCTGTTGCTGGCTTAGAATAGCTGCATTGTGGTTGGTAAGTTGTCCTTGAACAGGGGCTGCAACAGGAAGGGTAGCTTTTGCAGAATATTGGTAATCTCTGGAGAAACACTGGTCCTTGTGATGCCTCTTTAGAAGATGAAGGGACTCAATGGTGTACATGCACAGTTACTCATATCTACACACAAGTGTATGTGCACGTGCACACGTGTGCATGGGTAAATCTACAGAAAGCACTGAGGAAAAACAGTTGGGTCATGGATTAAAATGTTTATCTGCAGTTTATGGGCCTACTGTCTATAGGGATGATTCTGATGCTAAGGTCCTGTTCCCCATTTGGTTATTGATCTATTAGTAAAGAGACCATAGGTCAATTGCTGGGCAGGACTTCTGGGTCCCTGCAGGCAAGAGACAAATCAAGGAAAGAGAGGAAGAGAGTTAGTTCTCCATGCTTTGTAGAGAGAAAAGCCAAGCAGCCATGTGAGATCTTAGGCAAAGTGGCCACAGGCCACTTCTATGGGTGAGTGATTGGGGATGTTTAGCTGGGACTAGATTTGACTGGCAACTAAAGTTGAGGGCAGGTGGAGAGATTCAGAGCTTAGAGTATTGATTTTTCTCCAGGCAGGAGATAATAGTGCCCAGCAATTGTGCCAAGAAAGGTGAGTTGAAATTGAACGAGTGTGTGTCTGTGTCATTTATCTAGGGATTCAAGGGAATCTGGTTGGGAGCTGGCAGCGCTGCTGTTCCTGGGAGCTTAGATGGGATAGCAAAAGCTACATGCAACAACTGTCCTGTACAAAATACCCAGTCTTTGAAAGGAGTCTAGTTAGAATTAATTAAATGACAGATATAAGGTCTGTGTTCAGTTATCAGAGCACTATGACATGTGATAATCACTTGCCTGCTATGTAGCAAGACGATGACCCATTGTTTACCCTACTATTGCTTGAGGATTTCTACACTGATGGGAGAAGCCTCATTCCAAATCTTCAGGATGCAGCCTCCCTCAAAGGCCCCATTTGTATCTAACTGGTCTCATTGCTTCTTGTCTCATGTTTGGCCTTTCTACTTGGCCAATCTAACCTGATTTCTTTTCAGATTTATCTGGTGCCAAAGCTTTGCCCAACTCATTTTCCAGTCCCCGAGATGTCCCCTTTGTCTGGGCCCTTAAATTCTATAACTCCTTCTCCTCTTCCATGAAGACCCCCTAAATCCTTCTCCTCCATGAAGACCCTCTAAATCCTCTTCCTCCTCCATGAAGATCCTCTAAATCCTCCTCCTCCATGAAGACCCTCTAAATCCTCCTCCTTCTCCATGAAGACCCTCTAAATCCTTCTTCTCCATGAAGACCCTCTAAATCCTTCTTCTCCATGAAGACCTTCTAAATCCTTCTTCTCCATGAAGACCCTCTAAATCCTCCTCCTCCTCCATGAAGACCCTCTTGATGGATGTTTATTGCTGAGTTGGCTGAATTTAGAGTCACCTAGGAGATACACTGTCTGTAAAGTTGTTTTCAGAGCCATTTAACTAAGTGGGGAAACCTACCCAGCAGTTAGAAGTGATTCAAGTTGTGTTGATGGTGTCCTGCAAAGAACCTGAAGGGCAATACATTCTACTCAAGCCCTTCCCAGGCAATGGCTACACTTCTCAATGACAAAACAGCTAGTGTGTTCAAATATTAAAGCTTGAATTATTTTTACTGGCCTTGTGAATGGCTGACTTAGGTACTGTGATCTCTGCTCTCAGCTTAGATTACAGGTGGTTAGGAATTAAGAAGTTCATTTCAAACTGTTGGTGTATCCTGAGGGTTGGGGTTCTAGACTCAGTGGAAAGGAGAAAATGGGAAGAGGAAGCTGAACATTCCCCTTCCTTTGCATCCTGACCACTGACACAACCTGACTAGATTAGCTGCAACAGTCTCATCTGTGATGTATGATAGCCTCTCAATCCATGAGCCAAAATGAATGTTCCTTCAGTTGACTTTGTCAGATATTTATGTCACAGAGGAAGTAAGTATTAATAATATATACCTTCAATATAGCCTGAATAACAGCTTGGACCTTGAATGTTCCTAAAGGCCCGTGTGTGGGAGGCTGGATGTCAAAGGGGATGATATCAGGAGGTAATAGGACCCAGGTCCCCTTTTAACATTGTAGGGGGAAATAGTACCCCAAATCCTGCCCCAACACACACACACACACACACACACACACACATCCCTCATGTTTCTACCATGTGCTCACCACAGGCCTAAAGCAAAGCAGGCTAAGAAACTATAAGCTTGAAACTTCCAGAACTCTGATCCAACACAAACCATCCCTTCTTATAATTTGCTTCTCAGTAACTTTGTCACAGAGACAGGAAGTGACTAACATACCTCCTGATCTGTGGTGGGCAGACAGCAATGTCCACTTCGCACAGGCCCCCTGGGCTATGTCAAGGTAACAGGAACTAAGCCAAGTTCTTGATGGTGGAAGTCAATCTCAATAATGGTTGCTCCAACTCATCTAGTAATCAATACAACTCGATTCTCTCAGGACCACATTTCCTACTTATTCTCTTTTTGTTTTCCTGGAGTCTTCCTGCTTTAATGTGTGACTCAGTTGGCTTCTGCCTGGCATTGCTCCTAGGCTGCTCTGCAGCTCAGCTTGCATTTTCCCAGAATCCTGTGTTCCCCCAAGGAGCAGAATCCTGTCTGAGCTTCTTACCTCCTCATACACAAACCAGAGTGGGTGCTCCAAGAATATCTATTAAGTTGTTTAGAGCAAGAAAAAGAGACGGAATAAATAAATAATTTTAGAGACACAGATCTTGCACATTTTACAGGAAAAAAACCACTACCAGGTAAATAAGGCATGTCCCTCGTTGTAGAAGGAGAAGGCACATAAACAACACCACAAGAAGAGAGTGGTGTTATTTATTTTCATGTAGCATCTTTTATTCAAAGCATCATCCGGCGTTCGCTGAGAGAGTTAGCTGCACCAAGGGCATATGGCTCAATGAGGTGCTGGAGTCACATCTTATAATGGGGGGGAGGCTCTCCCGAGATGTCTTCTTACCAGGCTGAGACCCAGCAAATGAACAGTAGATAAAAAAAGCAGTGGTGCGAGAAATTCACAGTATAAAACAAGCTGCAGAGTTTGGCCAGACAACATGATCAGTGCAGCAACAAGGAGGGGAACTCCTGTAACTGTCCCAGCATGAAGCCGCGCTGACACAAGGATCTAGGCTGTGCCTGAGTGAAGCTAGCTCAGTCAGCCAGGGCTCCCCACATGAAAGCCTGATGTCTGGAATGCCAAGGGATGAGAACCACTTTGAGCAGTGTTGATTTTGCTATATAAGACATCAAAGGGGAGTTTATTCTGCGGTAACATCTACACATCACCTACAGAAGATAAATTGACCTACCTTTGTTGGCCTTATGAAAGGCTGAGTTGGGGACTCTACTCTCATATCCCACCACTGAAATGGGTCATTAGCGATTGTTTCTCTAGACCTCTCTGCACTCTTCTGGAAATACTGGTCAGCATAGCCAGGAGAAGCGAGGAGTCTGGAGAAACAGGACCTTTTCTGAATATTTGTTTGTAGCAGGGTGCGATTTATGCATGAGATGCAAATGACTATGTGTTATTTACACATCTGAGGAAAAACAAATCTTGAATGTAAATGTTCAGAGGGCATATTATTTTTAAATAAAAATGTAGCAAAAAAAATTATTAGAGCATTTAGAACCCCCAGCCTGTTCAAGAGATTTCCAAATGAATCTTTAAAAAGGAATTATATCGAAATTATAGAAACTATGACAAATAAACAAAAAAGGTTTTCTGTTTCCATGTTTGCTTCTAAACCTTAAAAGTCTGATGGGTTCCACATTTATATATCCTTCAGATAAAAATACTTAAATTTATGGTCATAGAATTAGCTCATTTCTTACAAAAAATTCTTCATTACTAATTAAGCATCAAACTTGACAAATTCATCTACCTATTTATCAAGCCTCCCCCCATTTCCAAAGGAGTTCAGATTAGTGGGACATCGTGCTATTTAGATGGTTTGATCCAAGAGTATATTTTCAAGGATCATTTCTATGGTCCATAGATAGTAGATAGCTTGATCTGAATTAAAAAAAAAAAGAAAAAGAAAATGAAAGAAATATCATGAAAAAAAAGAACAATCTACTGACTTCATTTGCTCAATCATTCTTCCAGCCATTATTCTCAGAAATTAGGCTGAAGACCCAACTGTCAAGGAGTGGAGCGTAGCCAGGGACCACCCACAAACAGTAAAATAAGTTTCTCATGGACTGTACATCTGCCTCTGTTCCCAGTGTTTGCATAGATTGTCTCGTTTCTCTCTCATAAGAACCCACGTTATTTTCAGGTGAGGAAACCCAGGCTTCAGAAAATTTCCCATCGTGCACAGCTGGACAGTGGTAGAGGCTGGAGTTGGTTCAAGCACGGCTCCATGTTGAGAATATCTTCAACTAATATCTAATTCCCAAATGCTATCTTGATGCCAAGGAAAGAATGTGGCCTACTAGGTTTCAAGAAACTCCTCATGATGAGCGAGGGGCCAGACACTATGACTCGTATGCTCTGCATTAAGGATTAACGTCCCTAATCTGAAAATCTGGAGTCCACAGTGCCCTCAAATCTGACACTTTTTGAACATCATACCACAATTGGAAACACTCCACCCTGTCTTTGTGGGACAGGTCACTGTCCAAGCGCAGACATGTTAGAACACCACAGGGTTTCATGGTTGGGTTTCAGCCCTGTCACCAAGATGCAGGGTTTAATTCATTTGCTCTAACCATTGAGAGTGTCAATGCCTTTGCTCAACTTCCGTCATCTTCTGTAGTGGAGCATCTGCTCACATTTTGACTCAGCTTTAAATTGGGTGGTTTTCTTGTCATTGAATGTAGAGTATTCTTAATATATTCTAGGTATGAATTTTTAATCAGATACAAACTTTACAAGTAATTTCCTTCCTGTTTGCAACTTGTCTCCTTTCTCTTCTAACAGTATCTTCTGAAGATAAACCATGGGGCTTGGGTCATTTGTTTCCATCTCTCATGGATTCCTACCTTCTGTTGCTTCCTGGTGGGTATTTTGAAAACTACTATGACTTACATATTGCTCTTGGTCTTACTGCTTGTTTGAATGGAAGGCCAAAGCCAGTCCTCATTACTTTATATGGAAGCCACACTCTGAACTATGCTTTAGAAGGTATAATATTGACATTACTAAAATGCACATTTCATGTTGCTGAATTTTTGTAAAATTTTACTATCATAATTCTTTTTCTCTCAGTTGGTACTTGAAGAACAACATCATTGTGTAGGGACCAGGGAAAAAGTTGTAGTTGAAAATGTTTTTTTTTTTTTCATGTTATACCAAAAACAAACACACAAACAATAAAAAAAAAATCATGTAGAATAAATATTCTTTCTGAGAAGAAGGCCCTCAGTCTGGAAAGAGTGGGAACCCTCGGCCTGTGGGAACTGACTGGTTATCAAGACTCAAGGATTCCAAACACAGCAGGGCTCTACTCAATTGATAGCTTCTAACTGGTCATGCTTCCGCGACTGTTTTCCTTCTTATTTTACTCATTCAACAAATACGGAAGGAAAAGATTGCTGTGGAGTGAATGCTTGCAAGATATAGAAGCTTGATTCATGCAAAGGCTCGGGCAGATTTTCATCTTGCATTAGCATTTTATGTTGAAAATCTTAGACGTCCTGTTCTGTGTGTACTCTCTTCTCAAAAGAATGAATGTGAGAGATTACCGATCAACCTTTGCTTCCTTTATTCCAAAGAGCTGGCCATATGCCCTGGCCACTCTGCACACACACCACACACTCTGGGCACAGGCAAGTGCAGCTTAACTTCAGTCCACCCATCAGCTCTTGTCTTGTCAAAGCATCATCTACTCTGTGCCCAACTTTCTCCTCCAGCAGCGCCACAGGCCCCTGTGTTAACCCACTTAGCCTCTTGACTGCAGAGAGAGAGAGAGAGAAAGAGAGAGAGAGAGAGAGAGAGAGAGAGAGAGAGAGAGAGAGAAGACAGAACTGCAGTGTGTGTGTGTGTGTGTGTGTGTGTGTGTGTGTGTGTGTGTGTGTGTGTACAGTATACACAAAGGATGAATACTGGTGTTGCCTTGTAGCTTTGGTGAGTTAGCACCATCACAGCAAATTACAGGAGCTCACACCAGGGAGCTCACACCAGGGAGCTCACACCAGGGAACTCACACCAGGGAGTTCAAAACAATAGACCATGTTCTCTCTTAGTACCCAAAGTCTGATATCTAAAGAACTGATGCTGGCAAAGGAGAGAAAGATCCATTTCCTTGCTTGGCCTGTGGTTTTGGGCATGGCCAGTTACCCTGGGTGCCCTGTGCTTTCAAAGCTTCCCTCCACTGGCTGCTTCTACCTTTGCATTACAGATATTCCCTTTCTCTTACGAGGATGCCAGGAGTTGGATTCAGGGCTCACCTTGACTCTAGGAGGACCTCACCTTGAGATTCTTGATTTATTTAGCTCCTCAGAGATCCTATTTCTAAATGAGCTCCCATTCTTAGGTTCTTACAGTTAAGACTACAATCTCCCTATCAGGGGCACATACTACAACCCACTACAGATTCTTCTATAAGAAGTCATGTATTAAGTGTTTCTAAGCTTCATCCTTGCTGGTACATAATGAGATCACGTCCAAGTCGCTAGGTAACAATCACTCCAAGGCTTTTTGTAAATACATTGTCAAATGTAACATTGTTTCACCCATTTGAATCCTGACTGGTCCTTGTGTTGTGTTTAATGTTGGTAGGTGTATCTGATACTGTGGCCTCAGTCACACACAGTCATAGAGTCTGGGTTTCGGAAGACACACTGCTTTGTTTGGGGGACATGAGCATGCTGCATGCTAACAGAAGTTAGGCTGGGAGATGGCTCATGGGTAATTGTGTTTGCTGCAGTCATGAAGCCTTCCAATACCTTCCAATACCAATGTAAAAGCTGAAGACGGTGATGCGCGCATGTAACTCCAGAGATAAGGATACATAGAGATAAGAGGATTGCTGGGACCTGCTGACCAGCCATCCTAGCCCTCCAAAATGGCGAACTCCAGGGTGAGGGAGCTTTTCTATGTCCTCTGCACATGGACACATATATTCCCTATCCCCTGCCCCAACACACACACACACACACACACACACACACACACACACACACTATCTGAAATTCAGATAACACAAACACATGTTATCTGAAATTTTTCGATATGTTTTGATGAAGAAAACATACCTTTTGCCACTAAAAGCCCATGGCAGTGCAGACTTCCTTGACCCCAGACAGATATTCTGATTTCCAGGGTGCTGGGAATAACAAGAGCTGTTCCTCCCCAGCCTGTGGTGAAGCTCCAGCAGCTTTGCAGTGTCTTGTGGACAGTGAGGGTTTTGCTGATCCGTGTCATGAGTGCTCTTTGCATGGCTTCCGCTGGCTGGGCTACATGTCATCCACTTGTAAATGTCCCTTGCCTGTTTGTAAAATTAAAGCCTTATCTTCCCTTTGAATTTAACCTCCGAGTTCCCTGGCATGACATGGTTTCTCTCAGTTATTCATCTGTCAGTTGACTGCATTTGCTACCAGCTTTACAAAACATAGCTTGTTTTTTTTTTTTTTTTTAAATAGTCTAGCAGGTATATCACTTCTTTTCTGGCATCTAAATTCACTGTCATGCTTACAAAAACCCCATCCATACAATTTCTACTGTAACTTCTCTACTGTCCCGTTACACACACCCCCTACTTTTAAACACCATGTGGGATAGAGACCAATCTGATTTCACTCTACAGCAGCAGTCGGGGTTCTGGAGCCTTTTCTAAAATAGCATATCATTTTCCATTGAGTTTAAGCTCCGCTTTGTCAAGCTCCCACAATACCCTGGGCTCTACTGTCAGATTTCAGCATATTTCTGGTGACCTAGTCTCTCTGTAGCCCAGAGCCATACCGGTTTGATTTCAGTGGCTTTAGAGTATGTTTCGGTGCTGTGTCTTGGCTAGCACCTCTCATCACATTCATTGTCTAAAGAATCATTTTTCAAAAGTCATTCTTTCAAGGGGTAAAAGATTTTTTTAATTGACTTTCAAAATTATGCTTGTGAATTTGGGGCAGCTCGCCCTTTAATGACATTTTACTTTATATAAAAAATAATTTTCCTGTTTTTTGAAGATCTTATTTCATTTCCTTAAGATTCTGTTACCTTTCCCGACAACCCCATTTGCTGTGTGATGAACTGAATTTATGGATACTTTATGTTAATTGCTTTTGCTATTTAGCAGAATGATTGTTTTTCTTATTTTAATTTCTAGCTAGTTACTACTAGCTACAGAAAAGATATTGATTGGGATGTGTGTCACAGTTAATTGCTTTACCGAATTCACTAACTAATTGCAATAACTTTTAAAATTGAACTATTTTGAATTTTATAGATATATATACTCAAATCATCAGCAAAAAAGAATAATTTTGTCTCTTCTTTACCAGCCTTTTAATTATTATTTCCTTTTCTTATCTTCTGAAATATCAGATGATGGTGACAGTAATTACCTTTGTCTTGTTCATAATTTTAGTGGGAATGAGTTTAGCCTTTTACCATTTACAGTAATGTCTTCCGGGTTTGCTGGTTTGTAATGAATTGTCTCTTACAAACTTAAATGATCCCTTCCTAATTCTGATTTGCTTAGATGTGCTATTTTCAAGACCTCCTAAATTTTATCAAATGTCCTTTTAAAACGTGTCAACGTGGCATATTTTCTTCTTTGAATAGGTTGGTATGGTGAATTTTGCTGACATGTTTCTAAAATTTGCTGCTTAAAATAATATGTGATTTGAAGCACATGCAGTCGGATATTAGTTGTTGCTTTTTAGCATTTCCGCATTTGTTAGTGGAGGCCAGGGCGGTTCCTGCTTTTGTCTTCTGGCACTATCTTTCACAGGAGAACGTCTGAGCTGCTTACCTCCGTGGCAGCCTCTTCTGAGGTCCTAATTCCGCCCCCCCACACACACACCACTGGGCAGTTAGTGTATGTGCCAGTGGCTGCCCTTTATCCTCTAATTCCAAGTCTACCACAAAGCTCAGCCGCAGTAGGCATCCACAGCTCTGGGTCAGCACACAGACAAGGCTGCTTTGTGCTTAGATGATGTCATGGGTATGAACGTGACAAGAAAACAAGTGCCTCAGAACCCTGCCACTGCAGTGTCCTCAAGAGAGAGAGAACAGACCCAGATTCTTCATTGAGGTCAAGGCTACTGCACGAAATGTGACTTTGAAGGCTCTGGGAAGATCTGGGGAAACAGGACAATGACACTGTGGAGCGAACACTTGTTCTGTAAAGGAAAAGGAGCCCAACCCCTGTCCTCAACATGGGAACCTGATGGGGATTGCTTCCTCTCTCCACATCCTACAGCACATCTATAGACCCACTGCCCACCTGCTTGGAAGCAAGCCAAAACACACAGAATACCCAAAATAGGGACTTTGATTGGCTTGCCTCCTCAGCCTCCCCTCTGGTCAACACTGGCGGGTGGGCAAGACTGCTTAGATAGCATTGCAGTGCAATGCAAGCATGCAAGACTGCCCTTTGAGGATGGACTTTCAACCCTGCTCTCTGGAACCTGAAGGCAAACACTGCCTACCTTTCCAGCCAATGGATTTTCAGGAGGCTTGCACACTGGGCTATGCTTGGTGAAATCCCCATAGCAAACTGAAGACAGCCTTGTGAGAGGGCAAGAGAGTGAGGTCTAGGTAAGGCCTACACCACTCTGGTGTGTCTAGAAGTTGAGGAGAGTATACTGAGAGCTGCTCTCTTCCCAGCAGGAACATATAAGCATTCACAGTCTTCTGGACTTCCACGTGTATCTGAAGCACCCAGACCACAGGCCTCTGTACAGCATCTTCTGAACCCTGAGAAACCATATAAGAAGCCCAGACCCCACTCGAAATGTATATAAGAAATACTCAAGTTAAAAAAAAAAAGAAGAAGAAGCCCAGACCCTACGAATCCAGTGAATGACCTCAAGTCAGACCCACAGAAATGGGCAGAGAACATTGAGGACAAATCCTATGCATGGACGGTGCCTCAAGTCAAGTCTGTAGCAATCAGACAGAGCACTGGAGAGGTGTCGTGTGTTAGAATTCTGTGTACACTGAATTTCAAGTCATCTGACACAAATGAGCAGTGAAAGGGACCTCCTTCCTACACAAAGTACACAGACTCTTGCTGCTTGAACACATAATAAGCCATTTTGCTTTAGTAAATAGTATCTATTGCTTATTACTATACCAATGCATATTTGGAAGAATACAAATTAAATATTTGGAAAATAGTTTAAGATTCCCCATTATCCCACAGCTCTTAGTACTTCCATGATCACTCTCTGGGCACCTCTGATTGTGTTTCTCACTCCACATAAACTCACCTGCTTGTTTGGGAACTAACACAACACACACACACACACACACACACACACACGTGCACACGTACATGCACACAGATACATACACACACACACCACTAACACACACACATACACATATGCACACACACATGCACACATACACAAATACACATGTGCACACACAAACACGTGTGCATATACACAGACACACACGTGTAGATAAACACATAAGAACACACAGGCACACATATATACACATGTGCACACACGTACATATACACATACACCCACACATACTCACACACAGAGACATGCACACGCACACACACACAAGGATATACATGCACATGGATGCGTATGCACACACACATGCACACACACAAGCACATACATGCATGTGGAAGCATGTGCACACACACATGCTCACTCAAACATACACACTCAAACATACACACACACATACACAAACTGATCATTTTTTTGCAAATGTATTTTGGGGATTTGTTTGTTCTCAGTATTTATTGGTAATTAACTAACTATTGGAGAACAAAGCAGACCCCACATACAGATAATGTAGTAAAGGAGAACCCATGATTCCACTGTGTGAGGATGGGCCCAGTACCATCTATATTTGAAGATATCTGTGTCATTCATCTATCTACAAGGGCTACTTTCCCAGAGGTGTGGGGGATGGCACCATGATTCCATGTCCTCTATGCTTCTTCAACCCTTCCTGTGGCCAGCACAAAGTTCATTTGTCCTTTCACATCTTGTGTCTCCTTTGTATCTCTCTCCTTGTGCTTTCGGACCAGACATAAAATACTAAGTTGCTTCATTTCCAGGAAAATGGATGGAACTGACCATCATCCTGTTAAGTGAAACTGGACAGATACAGAAAGATAAACAACATATCTTCTTCCCCAGATGTGGAATCCAGATTTAAAGTAAAAATCAAGGTAGTACACGAGGAACCATGTGGGAAGGAAAGACCTCTCAGAAGGAGGGAAGAGAGAGAAGATAAGGCATGGCCATGGAGAAATAACTGAAGTAAATTGTATCTGTGAGGAGCAGCGCATCTCAGTGATTCCCATTGTTAGTATAGTTGAGAGAACTGACGTTAATGTGGAAGGCTGCCCCTTACACAGTGTGCTGCCCATGATGGCACTACACATCACCGTAGACACGATGGACAACATCAATGCCAAGGACGCAGAAGCACTGAGTCAAGGATAACCACACCCCAGGAGAATGACATGCATGTCACCAAATGCCACAGAAGCCAATACCACTTAAGGGAAGAATTGACGGCTTCTGGAATTTTCCATTTAGCTGCTATAAAAACCATGGAAAGGAAAACTGCAGTCAGTGGGGCTATTTTATCTTTACAGAGATTGCCAGAGAGTTTGAGTGCCTATGTTTATATATAGCTAGATAGATAGACAGACAGACAGACAGATTAGATACAGACACAGATATATAGATATATGTTATTGTTTTATAAGAAAATGAGTTCATATGCTATAATGTGCACTTTTCTGGTCATTATCTTGGTAATATTTGCCCGTATTGGTAGAGACATAATTAATTAAGAAGTCCCTGTGTTGTTAATTTTAACAATTATTACCACAGAGTGATAACCACGTGCTTATAAATTTGACTTGGGCAGAAGAGGTTGCGGCATGGCTGTCTCTTGTTCTTCATAAATACTTAATATTAAGGAGCGTCTTGTGAGTGCCTCATCAAACGTCTGGATGAATTAAGAGTGAATCCACCAAGTCCTGGGCTTTCTTTTGTGGACAGTCTTTATTACAGCTTCTATCCCATTCCTCATTATTGATCTATTTAGGGATTCTTATCTTCTTTTCAGTTTGATAACTCTTATGTCTCTGGAAATGTACCCATCTCCACTAGTCTTCTAATTCACTGGGCTGTAAACTTTCCAACTATCCCCTCGCCACCCTGCGGGTTTCAGCAGCGGCTTCCGCCATAGCACCGTTTTCATCTCTAATTGTATTTAACTGGGTCTTTTCTCTCTTTTGGTTAGTTTGGCTGAGCGTCTGTCAGTCTTGATTATTCTCCCAGAGAAGCTCCTCTTTGTTCCACTAGGCCTTTGTACTGCGCTTTTAGCTTCCGTTTCATTAACTTCAGCTTTGATCGTTATTATTTATTCCCCTTCCCTCCGTCTGAGATTGGCCAGATCATCACAGAAAGCAGAGGAAACCATGGCCTACAAACAAGCCTGCCATTTTCTCTGCTATGTGGAGTGTGGAGGAGGATCTGAAAGCTCGAGGAGACCCAGAGTGTGGAAGGGGAGAGGGAGAAAGAAAAGGGAAAGTAAAACGGCAGTAGGGGGGTGACTGTAATCGGTACACATCATATGCATGTGTGAGATGCCTTAATAAAATCCATTTCTTTGTTCATAAATATATGCTAATAAAAATAAGTAAGCGTGTTGGAATATATGCACATTTTCATTTATAATGTTCTTCAATTATAATAATGTTATTTAAAATTAAAGAACTTGCAACAGCCAATTTAAAAAAAATAAAGGAATGTAGACAGAACACAGGACGTGTGCTCGTCCTAAACACACAACTCAAGGAGCTGACAATCAGGTACATGCCTGCTAACGACTCCCAAAGCCAAAATCTACACAAGTTCCGGGATGCAGCTGGATGCTACAGTGCCTGCCTGCCTGGTGTGTACCAGGTCTCCGTCCCACAGCCCACACTGCAAAGAAAAACAACAGCCCTAAAGAAACAGCATTCGGCCCACCTGAAGACCCTCTGATCTGCCCTTCCTTCCCCAGCAGCTGTCAGTTTCCAGGGAGGACGCCGCACTTCCGCTCACACACTGGGGTTCCACTGTGACTGCTTCTGACTCTCTGCCCTCGCCCAGTGATCTGCATTATAGAATATGGATTCCTCTACTTGGTTCCTGCCAGATTTTATGATCCTGAAATCGATCCGCTGTGGCTCGTAGCTACAATTTGCTCGCTTTTATTGCAATATGGATTCTAACACCCAGACAAGTCCTTGTAGATACCCACGATTATTTATTTCTCATAAGTTTGAAGGAAAGGAATTGACATGGCCAGGGCCAGACTACAAAGCAAAGAAGGGATCTTCCAGCTTCTTCTCCACAGAAAGGACACACTCACTCCTCCCTTAATCTGCACAGTGTATCTACACCACACGCATGGCCTCCAGCCGGTGTGGACCTCACCAATTAATCTGTGCTGATCTGAGAAACTATAAAACACATTGTTTTCTAAGTCTTTCAGAGATATACTTTGTTAAGAATCTGGGCATATGCACCAAGCATAAGAGTGTTTACTTACCATGGGCACTTTCTTTGAATGCGAAAGTCGCAGCAATTACATAATTTCTCATCAGCACGCCATAGTTGACAATGTCGGCATGGTGAAATTTACCTCCTGATATTACACTGTGTGGAGAACATTAAGACCTGTTTATAAAAGCACGTGTCATAACGAACCCTCCTGTCAGTCATTGGAGTTAGGACCTGTGGCTGTGCATTGTTCAGTGACAAGGACACCTGGGCACAAGAAGACACAGAGTTGCTGGAGACCAAGCAGTTGTAGAGTTCAGAACCTAAAGCTACCCGAGGCTCTGGCTCTGACGTTGGGTCCCAGCAGCCATGATTTCAATACCTTCAAAAACTGTCATTGCTAGCAATCATAATTTCCTCTTCTTCAGAGTAAAGGTTGGTTTGGTTCTACTGCTTGATTTTTCTATGCTCTTGGACACTACCACTGTCCAATGGATGAGGATTCATTTCTCTTTCATGTCACTAATTAATGTAATTATATGGGGAATCCCAGAAGTTCGCCATTGCCAACTTGAGCAGGTTTCTTGAGTCTGTTTCTTGTCAAACTCCCCATCAGTTCATTTCTATAGATAAATCCAAGAAACCTCTTGAAGTTTATTTCAAATGCTTCATACTATAAACCTCTGATGGTTTAATGGACAGAAATTCTCACTGACGTTGAGATGACGTTTTCTACATAGGACAGCCTCCTTTAACTTGGTGATGGGAATCATCCTTTTCTTTCTTCAAATATGAGAGCAAATCTTTCTCAGCTATGTCCAGATGAAGCAGGAGGATTCATTCACTGCTAGGATAACTGGGGGCGGAAAATCATTCTTGGTAGTTTTTTAAAGAATTACTAAGTAACTAGTTAATTCCTCGGTACAGGTCAGGCTGTGGTAATTGATAGGAGGATGAAAAATAAGAGATTGATTCTTTTATTGGATTTACTGAAAATCCCAGATACATTACAAGAAGTCTGCGAATGCCCCAGTGCACGTCAGCTGTTGACTCTGTGTTAAAAACAGCAAACTCAGCCAGCCTCTTTCAACAGTCTCCTCCTAAATTGCTGTTTTTAAAAGCTGGAGCCTTCCCCGCTAAAGCCAATAGCTGTCACATGATTAATGTGCTTGTGTCTTATTAACTGCTCCATTACAGAAGCTGTCCAATTCACAGCCACCCTTTCTGCGGGGACCTTTCTGTAAAAACCTAGTTGAGATCATGCTGTTCTGACTGCGGGCTAGTGCACCTACCACCAAAACATCATAAAGAGCGAAGAATTACTGCTTCCAGTAATCCAGGCCATAAATCAAGCCTCTCAGAGACGTGGTGGTGGGGGGAGGGGAGGAATCACAAGCCGCTTCTTGTATTCATATTCAAAAGCCAGTCTGTAACAGCCTATCTCAGAAAGTATCAGGTGTGTGTGTGTGTGTGTGTGTGTGTGTGTGTATGTGGATGTGTGTGTATGCATGTATATGTGTGTGATATGTGTGTCTGTGTGTCTCTGTATGTCTGTATGTGTATATGTGTTTGTATATGTGTGTATATGTGCACATGTATGTATGTGTGTATATGTGTGAATGTTTGTATTGTATGTCTGTGTGTATATGTATGTGTGTGTCTGTGTGAATGTGTGTATATGCGTGTATGTGCTTATGCATGTATATATGTATATGTATGTATATGCATGTATGTCTGTGTATATGTATATGTATGCATATATATGGTATATATGAGTATACGTGTGTATATGTGTATGTGTGTGCATGTGTGTGTATATATATATGTGTGTGTATGTGTATATGTGTGCATATATGTTTGTGTGGGTATGCATGTGTGTGTGCATGTGTGTGTACTGTATGTTTATCTCTGTGTGTGTGTGTGTGTGTGTGTGTGTGTGTGTGTGTGTGTGTGTGGTTAGTATGAGTGGGAGAGCTGGGGAGGACAAAAGAAATCTCGGACAAGTCTTTCAGAACGCTGTGATCTTATGGCGCCCTTCCTTGCTCGGACAGTATTTAAGACTGTTAAAAACTGTCACCTTATCTGTGTGGTGACATCACCCACCACTGAGCTTATCTGAACCCAGCTGCCCGAGGAGAATGCAGTGTGTCACGACCTTGATTTCTTAGCACCTGACCTTAATATCTAATCAGCCGCGCATGGCAGTGAAGCCACCCAGAGATGTCACATAGACCCCTCTGGCGACTGGAGATTCAAAAGATGTTTATTTCATTCACCCTTCAGAGACATCTCCAGGCAACAGAGCCGGGCAGCCTCGCCCTTCCCATCTGTGCCCCATGCCCTTCAAGGGTTAGCATGGAGTTTGAAGTCCTGGATACCCTTTCAGTTGAAAATAATTTGTACCCCTTGGGTCAGTGATAAAAATGATCTATGTTTGTCCTGAGACTCGGGGAGAGAGCCCGCCACTTGGACATGGAAATACATTAACAACTCCTGGCATGTGCAGTGTTTAAAACACAAAACATTCCCCTCCAGAAATACCTAATATGACGCCTCTAATACAGAGAGATGTGCATATCCATATATTATGCAAATACCTTCACATATACACAACACACACAACACAATCCTCACACGAGCTCTAAACACCCACTCTTAAAAGCTTCTAAAGGAAGGCCTAAACATTTATCCTCCAAATCAAAGTGAGGCCTTAAATATATGAGATAATACAAAGAAATGTCAGTTATGAAAGTTATTATATTAAAGATGACAGAGAAGGATCTGGGATTTCTCCTTCAGCACTGACTTTGGACTCAAATTTATTCCCTTGACCACGAGACAGGAGTCACTGCAGGCTAAGCAGTCTCAGCCTCAAGTCCAGTTGTTTTCATTCTGGTTCTTACACAGTCACCAGGCATGAGTGTCCCAACATCCTGACACTCCTGGGGCACGAGAGAGGCCTGGCCAGTCTCCCCTCTGTATTTATGGTACCTGATCTGCTGCAGCCAGGGCCACCAGTTCTCTCCTGATCTTGTGGTCATTTGAGATCTAGGCAAGAGTCCTTATGGGGCTCCATTTGCCTTCCCTTGCATGTTACTCCCACATACCACAGGGTACCACAGGGGCTCCTCCCAGTGCCCCAACATATTTGTCTACAGAAACAGCATCTCTCTCTCTCTCTCTCTCTCTCTCTCTCTCTCTCTCTCTCTCTCTCTGTGTGTGTGTGTGTGTGTGTGTGTGGTCTCAGTGTGTGGCTGGGGTTGTAATCTCTGCACAGTAGAGAGAGTGTCTGCCCTTGTCCTCTGATGTGATCAGAATCATCAGGTACCAAGACAGGGACCTGTAGCCCATCACTGCCCAGTGCCCATGGTGCAGCTTAGCAGATGCCTGCACAGACCCTGCCCACTGTGCCCACCACTGTGAAAGTCTCTCAGCAAGCTTCCGACAGCCCTGAGTCCAGGGTCCCTTTGTGGGTCACACACAAATGACTACACAAATGATCTTCCAAAACAGAATTGACCCGCATAGCTATTTATTTATTCTTATTGTTAATTGGCAAAAGCAATTGTATAGCTATAGGGTATAACACGAGGCTGTGACAGTACACACAGGCACATGCAGAACAGGGCGATTTGAGCAAGCTAACAAGCATATCTGATACTTATTTTTACATTGTAAGACATCAGAAACTTCCTTTCTCCAATAATTTGAAATGTGTACTGAACTCCAATTAATTATCACTATAATGCTGTACAGTAGATCTCAAAAAGCTTCTGAGTGTCTGAGCCTTAGCATCTGGGTGATTCAACTTAAATGCCATAGCCTCAGGAAACATCTATACTGAAGAGCACTGGACCCTAGGACTACTGGCAAGCCCCTCCTCCTTGAATTAATTGCCAGGTTTGCTCAGTTCTCCTGCCAAGGATCCTGGGGCTTTATTCCCTGAATGTTGCCCTGCTGTGTGTTTGCACAACTGTGTGTTTGCACACCTGTGTGTTTCTGCACCTGTGTGGTTTCTGCACCTGTGTGGTTCTGCACCTGTGTGTTTCCACACCTGTGTGTTTCTGCACCTGTGTGTTTCTGCACCTGTGTGGTTCCGCACCTGTGTGGTTCTGCACCTGTGTGGTTCTGCACCAGTGTGTTTCCACACCTGTGTGTTTCTGCACTGGAGTTCTGTACTTAACATCATTGTCTTTCTTCCACTGTTCCTACCCTTTCCTGCTTCCCTCATGGTCAGATCTATGCTACCAGCTACAGAAGGGTCATCGCATACTGATCTTTCTCTTTGTTGCCAAGGTGGTCTCCAAAAGTCCCATATGCATATCCAAGGTCTCCAGATGAAAGGAGGAAGGGGGCTCTGTAACCTGGCCAGCACTTCCAGCTGCTTGCTGCTCTTGCTCCAGGACAGTGCATCAGTCTGTCACGTGCTGAGCCCAGCTGGAGCTCTGGGCTAAATGGAGCTAAATAATGCCCTAGAGAGGCAGCAGCCTCCCCACCCTGGCTCTGTACAAAGCCTCCTATCTGAGCAGGAGGAACAGCAAGCCCCTACCTTTACATCCCACAAAGGACATAAAAGTAAATCAGATATTTTCCTAAAGGGGAAACCCCTCAGAATAGATGCATGGCTCGAAGAACCCAAATGTCAGATTCCATAAGGAGAGCTTCTTGTACCAGTGGGAAAAGTCTGAGCTGCTCTAACCCGGACCGCAGAGAGAGCAGCTTCTCCACATGCTCATGCAAAGATACAAGCAGCCAGATATTAGCAGCACCCTGGGGGGTTTTCCTTGCAGTGGTGTGTAAACCGCTCAGGGGAGCACACTGTCCTGCTGTGACTTTATATTAATCTCTGCCCTCTGGATGGTCACGGGGTGTCACATGCACTATAATTAGATTTTAGAAATGTGTGCATGAAGGAAGTGGTATAATTAAGGTAATCTATCAGACACCCAACCACATCCTTCAGAAAGGAACCCAATGTGCGCCCTGGCCAATTCCTCATGCTGTCCTTGAAGGGCAGAGATGTCGGAGCCTATTTTCCACATTGAAATCAACCCCCTGAAGTTGTGAGCCTAGGGCGCATGTCTTGGGAAAAAGACAGCAGGACCTTAGACTCTGACTTTGCAATCACACTTGGTCACAAATGGAGAGCTGTGTGAGGCTCAGATAAGGGTTGTTTAGACAGTTAGAACAAGTGCACTGGAGTCCCGGAAGCAGATTAGGGCCAGACCAGTGAGTATTGAGCAAAGCTCTTCATGGTTTTCAGCATGGTCCCGTGGTCCACCAAAGAACAAGGTTTTCACCTCAAGACACTGGTTTTCAACACCCATTTCTTAGAGAAAGAGGAAGAGCCTTGAAGAAGCTGACAGGAAATGCAGCCCTGCTGACCAAGGCAAATACCACTCCACTCCATCCAACCCCACCCAAGCCTGAGTTCTGCTTCACAAAGACAGTCATCTGGCTTCCACAGTGGGTACCTCTCCCACAGAGAGCTTTGCAGTGAATCGCTTCGGCCATTGGAGCCCCGCAGCTCAACTGAGATTTAAGACCTACATCCCCAAGGCTACCACTGCTGCTGTTCTGTAGGCTTCTTGTCATCCTGGTTACCCCCTAGGATAATTCAACAGGAAGATGTAGGAGGAGGCTGGAGTCCCCATTACCTGTCCAAGCTCCGCACTCCTGTCTGAAGTCATCCAATCGGGCAGACTTCAAAACCTAAATCAACACAGCCTTACCTGAGTTAGGTTAACTGTAGCTGTTTTCAGCCATTCGACCCTCATTAGGAGGGTTGTTAAAAGCGATTGATAGCACGCAAATTTCCTAAGCCTCCGCACCTCCAGTCCCCAAATTGAGACAATGAAAATGTTTCCCTAGGAAGGTAGCTGTGAGTGCTGGGCAGGGCAGACCCTTGGACGCAATCTACAATATTCACTGTGATTGACAGAGGGCTTGCTTAATGAGTGTGAGGTCCCAGGTTTAATCACAGCCCTATATAAGCAGATACAGTGGCAGGCACATCCCTGTCATTCCAGAACTCAGGCATAGAGGCAAGAGGGACAGAATCTCAGATGTATGGGATAATCTCCTGCTTCATGGTGAATTCAAGACCATTCAAGACCAGTCTACCCCTGAAGAGATCCTGCCCCTAAAAAACAAAAAATAAATAAAGTGGATAATGGCTTAACGCAAAAGTAAGCAACACTTTGAGGTTTCCGAGTTCTGAAGACAAGTGTTTGACACTAAGGGACGTAAGCTTTGATATTTAAGATTTAGTCAGACTAGTTACAAACAACAACAAAGAACTAGCATCAATCTTCCATCTCTAAGTCCACTGAGACCAGAGTGATGGGGTTGCTGTTGGGCTGAAAAGAGGGCCCATTTCCTACACCCCACCCCTGACCACGGACTGTGAGGGAAAGAGAGACTCAGGTACCCAGGCTTCTTCTGTGTCTCTGTCAGCAGGCCCTGCCCTCCCCTCCCAAAGAAGGTAGGGAAAACTGGTATGTGTATGACCCGTGATTTTCAAAGTATGCTGCAGGCAGAACCAACTGGAATACCTGGAGATGGTTTATGAGCAGCCATGATGGGTGCTGGAAGGAATCTGCCATAATCTACAATGTAAGTCACGGATGAGCAGCAGTGGCTCCCTGAGGTGCTTGAGGCTCTAGGACCACTGTCTCCACCTGCCACCAGCAATCCATGAGGCCTGAATCACAGAGAACTGTCTAGGGAAGAGAAGGCAAACCCAGTGGCCACCTCCCCATTTGTAGCCAAGGGATGCATATGAGCTGAGGTGAAGGCAGCCTTTCTGAGGCCAAAATCAGAATGCTTCCTGTTCCTCCAAGGAGGCTGCAGAGTACCAAGAAGGTGGAGAGAATGGGAGTAGTAAGCCAAGGTAGTCTAATAAAGTCATGGTGGAAGAGGGGGAGACACAGAGACACACAGAGAGAGGGGCAGGGGCAGACACATAGAGGCAGAAAGAGATGCCCCATTTAGCAGTGGGCATCAGCAGAGAATTTAGGAACCCGGAGTCTGGCTGGGTCTGACTATACAGGAGTCTGGAGACGTGTGGGTTTTCTTTTTGGCATTGCATGAAGCTGAGAAAATCTTATTATAAAGGCTGTCAATGAGGTCTCTTACTTGGCAGATAAATGGGCTTCAAGCATGCTCTTCAGGCCGTGAGACTGAAGTTCTTGCATGTGGGGCTATAACTCCGGTCAGAATAATGCTGGTTTTCACTTGGGAAGTGCTTCTAAAACCCAGAGAGACTGAAGTTCCTAGAAAGAAAGAGAGAGGAGCCCCAGTGTAGTCCAGTGACAAGAGGCAGACATGTGAGGGAGAGGTCCCGGGAGACCACATGGTGGGGGGTTCGGGAGGGGGTTCCTCATGAAAGTGGCCAGAGAGTCAGGCTGGGGCTGAGGTGGGGAACAATGGAGTGAGAACATTTCTGTCCCAGGAGGAGGGGACAGAATAATTAAGGGAGGAGCCTAGTCAGAGACAGCCTAGAAATGGGTGTTTACTAGAGAAGTATCAGCGAGCCATTGAGGGGGCTTGAGGAGGAACTTCTAGAACAGTGGTTCTCAACTTGGGGGTCTCAACCCTTTGGAACACCTAAGACCAAGAGAAAACACAGATATCTTCATCATGATCTATAACGGTAACAAATTTACAGTTACAAAGTAGAAACGAAAATAATTTTATGGTTGGGGGGATCACCCCAGCATGAGGAACTATATTAAAGGGTCGCAACATTAGGAAGGTTGAGAACTGCTGCTCTACAAGGCTCCACATGGTTTCCCACAAAGGTGAGACTTGTCACCCTCCGGGTTAGAGTAAGAATAGTTGATTGTGCTGGAGACAAAACAGATTTGCCTTTTGCCGGGACTCTTAGTTCGAAGTCCAGGGTAGTCTTTTGGGTCTGGGTGAGACAGAATTCAGGTAGCCAGTCAGAAGAAAAAGTCGGGGTGCCCAGTGAGGCCGTACACTTTAGCAGCAGTGGGTCTCACCCGTTGCTATGGTAACAGTTTGTATGAGTTCAATACCTGGAAAGGGTGAAAAAGAAGGGATTCTAGCCAACCGGAATTCTGTTAAACAGCACCCGAGAGCATGGGCGGCCACAACTGCTGGAGGGATTGGTAACTGCAACTCCATTTAATGTATATCATATACAAAAAAATTATAACGTTTTGTTTCCAGAATGGGGTGTGCTTCCAGTGCGGAAGAAACAAGTATCTAATACGTCTAAAGTTTGTGGATTTGCTCTCATCGGTATTTGTGTCCTAAAGGGACCACATGCAGAAAGCAAACACATTGAGTGGGGAGACTGAAAAAATCAGGACAGACTTCAGAGGAGGCTTGTCTGGAAGTTCTTCTGGAATCCTCTGTCCTTCTCCTGTTCTGTGGTTTGCGGGAGGACCTCACTGGAACAGTCTTTTGGATCCAGGGTTAGCAGAGAGGTTTACGCATGCGCCTCAGTGACTTACAGCGGTGAGGAGATGGAGCATTGGCTTGAGGAGTTGGTTGTATTTTCTGAGCGAAGCCTTACATTTCCTAAAAGCCAGAATCCTTATGGAATGAAGGAGTAAGGAAAGCCACCCCGTGGGCTCCGTGTGACCCTAATATCGCTGATCATCCACACCACGCTTCACAGAATTAAACAAAAGAGAATGCCAGCTGTGTGGTTCCCGCAAGAACTAAACTGGGGACTCACTCATTGAACCGTGCCCTCGAGGGACAATCTCGGACACTGTCTTCTAAAAGCTACTAGAGAACAGGTCAATACTTGCTTTCTGAACTAAAATCTGGGTCATACATTGAAGCATTTTCATTGATACAAGAAGTAGGAACCCACCATAGAGAACTGGCAAGATTTGGATCAGGCGAGGGAGGCAAGGGACTAAAAGCTGAACAGTCAACGCCGTGTTTATATTTCAAACAGAAACCAAGCAGAAATAACGCCTTCCGGTGAAGTTTCACGTGTTTTCTAGTGAATCTCCCCGTTGTTTTTATCACACTCGAAAAGTGATTAGGCACCTAGCCACGGCTCCTGATGAGGACATTTTAAGTAGGAAACTCTCATAATCGTGAACACAGCGGTGCCTTCTTGGCCTTCTGGGAGGAGCTGGGCCTCAGAGCTGGGTGAGGGTGTCCTCCTCTACACAGAACAGGGACTTGATTCCCCCGTGAGCTCAAAATATGGGCAACTCTTAAGCCAGGCTTACCAAAACTGCAACTTGCTAAAGAATGTGTTCGAGCACTAAGGAGAAATGACCTTCATAAGATGATCTGATGGAAAGCCCAGGAAAGCAAGAACACACACACACACACACACACACACACACACACACATAAACAAAAAACACCAACAAGCAATTTTTAAAAAGTACTGGAAAAAGGCAAAAGCCCACAGCCAAACGAATTGAGAGAAAGGTGTTCGTTGAAAGTGTTTCACTTGGCCAACGCTGCATAGTTCAAGTACACTAAAAAGTTCCATTTCATGATACTGGATCCACCATTTCTAACATTTACCTGAGAGAAAACCCTTTGATGTGAGACTACTATCAACATAAAGAATATTTTCCTAGGGATCACTAATTAGCCAAGCAAAGGGTGATTGATTTAAAAGGGCCTGTGTTTTTCTTCCTCAGAAAGGTTTCAAAAGGAAGGGATGCATTTTTGAAACAATAATCCAGATTTCATTGATCCATGCTGCCGGCTGGACTCCAGTCTTCCGGACAGACCTTTGGCCCAGTGGGAAGTCAAGCCCCCAACACTTCCAGCAGGGGGCTCTGTCCCCCAGCACAGACTCTGAAGTACTCGAAGACAGTTCAAGGTTAAGATGGCTGCACAAATAACAAGCCAGAGACATAGTCCGGCCATTAGGGCGATGCAGCCTACGTGTATGATTATGGCCCAGGAATGTTGCCGTGAGGGAAATCTGTGCTGAGATCTTATTATTGGGTCTTATCATGTGTGTGCTTTTATCTCTCACCAAGAGAAGGGCTGCGGGTTGCCATACACAAGGAGCCAAAGAGTATTTTTATGAAATAACCATCAAATGATAGGGCTCACATTAAAAATACTGAAAGATTTGATGGTTTGCCTAAAATGGTTGACAACTCACAAATGCCAATTTTCCATTAAAGGAAATAGTGTGGAAAAGAGAAAATGTGAAAGTAAAGTTGGAGGTAAATGGAAATGAATTAGCTCTCCTGAGATGACAGGCTGAATTCTGCAAAAAGCAATTTCTACAATTAGGAGAATGGTGGTGTTTGAAGGAAGCTGTATTTTGATGGATCTGCAGTCTAGATGATTTTTTTCCTTAAACTCCTTTATTTTCATTCCCTACTCTATCTCCCCTGCAAGGGACCGAATCAAGAAGTCCTTTAAATACTTACGATTTGAATTGTAACTAAATAAAAATATTTGGTTCAAAGTTTAAGCGGTACCACTTTGAGCAAGAAACATCAGAAAGAGAGTAAGTACCCATGCCAGACCAAAGCTGCAAAACAGAAAGTTAACACAGGCTGCTACTTGTTCTTGCTTTATTTCAGGGGATGATGGCTTCTAGAAGGGGCTCGCATCCCCACTGGGAGAGAGACTGCTGCCCGACAGGTGCAAGTAGCTAATGAAGAATGACATTTGCAAGAGAGTGGAACAACTTATTCCCTTCCCAGCCCAAAGAGGCTTTCTGTGTAAGGCGCAAAACACAGGCACACAACGCATGTCATACGGGAGGCTGTCAGGCCTGCGCCGTCCCTTTGTTGAAACACCATAACTCTGTCTATAAATAGAACAAATAGTCTGCACTCAAATTTCCACATGATCGTGTGCCGAAGATTCCAAGAACGTGAACTACTTTGTCCCACATTAAATGTCACCCTTACGTGAAGATGCCGTTGTCTCTTGGGTTGCCTCTGTATTAACTTTTCGTATTCTTGGGGAATGTTCCTGGCGGAATGAGCCCCGGGTGCTTGCGGTGAACTGCTGGTGGAGGTCAAGGGTGGAGAGAACACTGTGTAATGTAAGTACTCAGTCTCCTACAAGGGCAGCATTCACTGGGAATGTGATTTCAACAGAGGCCAGCCGCTCCTCCAGGCATACCTCACCCAAGCAAGGCCACATGGGAGCTATTTCTAGCAGCTAATTATGAGGTACTGGAATAACAACCCTGGATAAAGGGAAGAGATAGCCACAGAGCTCACACGAAGAGCATGATTGCCATTGGCCAGTCCCTAAGGGGCCAAACCCAGCCTGGAGGTGGGGGTGCAGTGGAGGGAAAGAGACCAAGCCCGAGCCTTTGAAGTTTACAGCACAGTTGTTACTGTGAGCTCAAAGCAAGCAACTGCTTCGCAGAGTCAGTCCAGCCCAGACAGTTCAAGTAGAAAGTGCCCCAGATATCAGCCAAGGAGAGAGAGACATGCTGGCAAAATATGAGGGCACACTTCAGGTGAAGACACGTAGGTAGGATCCACCATTTCTGGCTCCAGGGTATTGGAGTCACCCAGCATGAAGCTTCAGGGTGCTGAGCTGCTGTGTCCCATAGGCAAAGGTTCTTGGAATCAGGTCCACACGCAGCTCAGAGAGGCCCAGAGGGGACTAAGAAAGGCGGATCTAAGCCACTAGACAGGTTTGCACACTTCAGGTCCAGGGCACTTTGTTAAAACACGGAATAACGTCACTAAGTGACTAAGTAAGGATCGTGCGTTCACCCGTGCTTGAACTCTGTCTCTCAGCACGAGTGAGGATCTGATTAAACATGGGGCTAAAGGCATTCGGGGGTTGATATCCTCCTCCAAGAGCAAAGTAATTGTGCATTTAAATTTTAAGACTCTTAAAAATAACCCTTCTGTGGTGACCCCGTACAAGCTCTTTCAATCATTTCCGGTCTCCTGGGAGCACTCTTCAGGGGTGTAAGGGTGTGACCATGAATTTTAGCTGTTTAACATAACGGAGACACGTGTGTTCAGTGACATTTCGATCCCTCCCCCCAATTTCCTCTCTTTCATAGGCCTCGGAGTCCTGTTTATGACTTCACGTCCTCCGTCATTCCCGTCATCCTCATAGCTTTATCATTTCTGGCTCAGAACCTTCACAATGAACGCTGGGGACACACAGCAAAAGAAGTCTCTGGATCAAGAAAGGAAGGACAGAAGGGACAGGAAGAGGCCCCAGGGCCTTCTTTATATCCCAGACCAATTCTATCTCTAAAAGTAACACTCAGAAGCCCCGAGCCTCTGGAACCAGCATCATCTTCTCTCTTATTGCCATGCAAAAATGGAATTTCTTCTGAGGGCCCCGAGTCATAAGTCTCCGTGTGGCCATCTGAACTTCAAAGCATTTAAATTTCTTATGGATTTTACACGATTAAATGTGTGCAGCCTACTGAATATTGCATATGGGAGTAAAGAAAGACATACTGCTGAGAAAGGCATCCACAATGACTTTGGGGTACAATATCGAGAAATTGCTTAGGCCAGTAAAACCTTGACATGATGCTTTCTAAATTCTTCAGTTTATAATCAAGATTATGGTCCCTGCTGACCTGAAAATGCTTTTTCTCCAAATTATGGGCATTTTAGTTAAGTTAACCTGAAAAACTGTAAATTCCAAATTAGTTATTTATTGTACATGCTGCTGGGCCTGTTTTGTCATTTCAGACCAAAGGCTGAAGGGAATAATTCAGTTACTTTTATCTTTGTGCCTCTGGGACTGTCCTATACTCTTCAATACACTGTGCAGAGGGGAAAGAGTGTAGGGTTGCAACGGTCCTGAGCACGCCCAAACTGTGCATCCCGTTTTGAGTACACTGGAAATAAAGGATCAACAGTTTCATGACTCTCAACAATTTTAGAACAAATTCGAACAAAATATAAAACGTGACAAAAGCTTAGGAGATGTTTCAATCACCTATGTGCTTTGAGACAGAGAAGGTGGCCACAAAAAAAAGGACTAAACATTTAAAAACAAACAAAATCGAAAAACAACAACGACAACAACAGTTAACTGGTTAAGTGCCATAGAATTAGTGAAGTTAATAAAGCATCAAAAAGGAAGGAACAAACCCAAAACCAAAACATCTAAAAATGAACTTGGGAAAGAAGAACGTCAAAACTAGAGAATTAGATGGACGGACGTAGTTGGAAACCCTTCCTACTGCACTTTCCCATCATTTTAGCTACCGTGTAAATCAGTAGAAAAACTGCACCATTCCAGTCAAGGACCAAAGGATCGAATTATACCCACTCCACTCTAGAACTTTCCAATGCCTGAGAAAGGGTAAACTGTAAGCACTGGTAGACAAGTGAATGCCAGGTTGCTTCACTCCCAAGTGACCAGCAGTGGACAGGCCACTGCCTTTGGGAAGGACACGCACTGAGAGGGAAGTGCTCTGGAAACAGAATTTTCAGGCTTTCAGGATCTGAAGGTGGACTGGACCATGAGGACCGTGCCCTCTTGACTCTTCTGCCTCTGGTTGCTCGCACAGCAAACGCTGCATCTTCCAAACTCCGTATAAGACAACAACTCTCTACAAACAGCCATTTCTGGATACATGTTGAGAATGAAGGTGGGAGCTGGCGGCTACAGATTCAGCCCTGTGGACTGTTCCTCAATGCCTAATGGATTTATGTAAATGTGATTTGTTCAACACAATTCCAAAGGGTGGGGAGGGACCCACAATAACTAGTGACTAATGGTATTCTGCTGTTGTCCTTTGGCTCTTTAAGTCAAGTTTGGAGAACTCCAGTACATAAAAAACAGCCCTGAGTGTGTGGAGTGGGACTGGAAATTGAGGTTTGACCGTTCTGAGGCTGGGGGTTACTTAATCAAAACTCTCAGTCAGAGTAGACTGGACTCACAGAAAAGTCAAAGTGGATTGGCGTCACTGCATGAATTGGGGTTAATGTGTCTGGCCTTAGAATAATGCCCAAAAATTTTTCTCTCAGTCTAGAGCTGGGGACCACAGAGACGGCTTTATGCTGTAGCAAAAGAACACATGGGTTGTTTGTTTCTAAGATCTATTTATTTATTAGTTTATATGAGTGTTTTTCCCAAGGGTATATCTGTGTACCATGTGTATACAGTGGTATTGGATCCCCTAGAACTGTAGTTACAGGTGGTTCTGAGCTGCCACGTGGGTGCTGGGATTCAAACTCTGGTCCTCTGGAAGAGCAGTTCGCCACTGAGCCATCTCCCAGAGGGTACAGTTTGGTGCTGTGAGGCTCAGCTTGGGACTTGATGTCATAAAGTCAAACGGAACCTACATAGTGCTGCATTAGCTGTTGACATGCTAATGAGTAATGAGTCAGGGGTACCACTGTCCCCAAACTGCCCAGCCAAACATCACTGCTCTCTTCCGTCAACCACCTCCTTCAACCACACCTATGTGTCTAATCTACATCCTGACAAGCCATTTTCCTATTGAAACCCTCAGAAGACTCCAGCATTTCCTCTACAGGGGGAAATAGATCTAACCCTAATGAAGCTTTACCAGTCCGTCCTCGGCTAAGAGCCAAGGCTTTTCAACCTCATGGCTCCCTGTGCTGAACCTAACTCCAAAGTTCGAGAACCTCTCCTTATGCCACGCCACAAACTCAGTGCCACCTCGTAAAGTTGTGGACCACCAGACACTTCTTCCCCTCTGCAGGAAGTCCCCACCTTCATTACTTCTAAACATCACCCCCTTTGCCCCTGGCATTAGGGATAATGAATCTCACCTGTCTTTGCTTATCGAAGTCTTCTAATCATATGGAGAGGCTGAACGTAGAGGAGCTCCCGTTTTGTGCCGAGGTCGAGAGGTCGAGAGTACATCATGCTAATCTCATGGTCACTGCGCGTCCATGGGCAGGTAGACTGTGCTCTTTGATAGGCAGGGACAAGTGCTTTTTCCTGTGCTCCTTAGCTCATGTACAGAAAGTACTTACTGGCACTTAGTAGAGGAACAGAACGATACTCACAGGCTGGCGGGCGTAATTAAGGCCAATGGTGCCCCACTTCACAGCATGAAGAGCAGACCTTTGTGTCATTCTGGGAGTCTGCAGCCCCCTCCGTGGAACTGTAGACCCAGATACACTACATATCCTTTCAAAATGCCTGAGGGTGCAGTGTCCCTTCTGCACATCGGGTAATGCATCCAGACAAGCAGTGCATGGGAGAAAGCCGTACGAAATGTACAGCTTGTGGCTGTTATTCCGTTCGTTTCTTTACCAGGGACGAAAGAACACATAAAAACTCTGCTCGTTTAGCAGTTGTTATAGGTGGCTGCTCTATCGCTGTGATCAAACATGGACCCGAGCCAACTTAGAGGAAAAGGATTGCCGCCTTAGAGTCCATCACCAGAGGAAGTCATGGTAAGAAGTCCAGCAGAAGCAGAGGCGAGAACCAAGGGAAAAGCTGTTTACTGGCTTGCTTCTCACGGCTTGCTCAGCTCCCTTATACAACCCAAGCCCACCTCTAAGGTGTGGGGTCTTGATCAACCCCTCATCAATCAAGAAAATGCCCCACAGACATACCTACAGGCCAATCTAGTAGGGGCAATTCCTGGAGGTTCCTTCTTTCCAGATGACTATTGTTTGTGTCAGGTTGGCCACAAACTAACCAGCACATCAGGCTTTCTTCATAAATAAACAATAGCGCCACAGCTAGGAACCAAGGCTTACAAAACCCTCACATTACTCTTAGAGCATTGATTCGTCTGTCTGTGATCCCTGCAAACTCAACTCGGTGACAGAGAGTAGGGACGGAAGAGCGCCCTCCCTCCTGGTTGCTGGTGTAGTGTAGGGTTTGTAACATGTTTTCCTACAGAGGCAAGGGAGTGACAGCAAAAATCACCTCTCACAGGTTGGAAGCAAGTTCACGGCAGCTGGGTCATGTATGCCCTTGTGCTGTGAAACAGGGTGAAGCCGGTAGCTGTAGATCAAAAGTCACCAAGGGCTGACCTCTGTGAAGCTGCTTAGCCCAAACATGTGTGGATCTTTCCTGGGATGGAGATCCCTTAAAACTTAGATTTCCCAGGGTAAAGAAAATAACCAAAACCTGCCAAGTTATGCAGTGAACAGAACAGTCCCCGGGATATTTCCAGGCATCTAAGAGAGGCTTCCTAAATTACATTTGGGTTCTCTGCATGCTCAGAGAGACAGTGTGCGTGTCATCCATGGATATGTGAAAATCCTAAGCTGTGTTGAAAAGGCTTTATAAACACTTGGTGTGCCGAATCTTCTGCGGGGCGACAGAGGAGTGCTCTCGTTGTGACTGTATTTCAGCTATCAGCTGGGCCAGATAGACGATGGGTGGTTGGCACAGGTGATTTTGTTAAGAAGGGTGGGAATGTCAGGCAGATTTTGGAGGACATAAATAACTGAACAGGGGAAGGGGTTGGTGAAACTGGGTGAGAACATCATAATCAGTGTGAGATCAATTCTCTTTTAAGCTTAGTAGCTTAATGCAACACAGAGGGGCAGTATTAAACACACCTGCCTGCGTATATATATGCATATATTCCTCGTGTCGAGGTCTTTTTCAGATATTATGTAAATAACTAGGTATGGTGACATGCCTCTAGCTCTAGTACTAGGGGAGCTGAAGAAGGAATAATTGAAGGATTTCTGGGAATTCTAGGGCAGCCTGAGCTACATAGCAAGACTTGGTTCAAAATATTACTACAAATTAATCAATCAAACAAAAACAAAAAAGGGAGACAGAAAGGGGAAGGGAAAAGAGAGAGAGAAGAGAGAGGAAGGAAGGAAAGAAGAAGGAAGGAAGGAAGGAAGGAAGGGAGGGAGGGAGGAGGGAGGGAGGGGAGGGAAGGAAGGATGGAAGGAATTTTAGGCTGTTTGTATGCTGTGAACCTGGCTCCTGGTTAATTTCAAGAATAGAGATGTTTTCCTCCCAGGGATGTTGGGTATTAAGACAAAAAAAGCCCAGGACTGGGGAGATTCCTCAGTGGGTAAAACATCGGCCTTTCAAGCATAAAGACATGTGTTTGATCCCCCTACACCCACATAGAAGCCAGGTACAGTGGTGGATTCTTAATCTAGTGTTTGGGAAGGGATGAGAGGTACATTCCTGGGTTCTATGGCTGACAGTCGGCCAGCCTATGTGACAAGCTTCAGTCCAACAAGAGACCCTGTCTCAAAATTAAGGTAGATAGTACCTGAGGAACGATACAGAGGTTTTTCTTCTGACCTCCACCAACACACATGCCTACAACTGTAAGCACTCATGAGCACACACACACACACACACACACAAATAGACCAATAAGTCATGAAAACCTCCATCTCTAAGAAAAGCTTTCCCTAGAGAAAGACAATAAACTAAAGCAGGACATACCTCCCAGACGCCTAGGAAAGACATACAGTATGCCACTGTGAATGACCCGCCTCAAGTGACCTACCTTCTGAACATGGTCCCACCTTCTGAGTGGGACTGAGACTGACACCCCATGTATGGTAGAACCAGATCTTTCCTGTTACATACACAGTATGGTTCTGCAGGCTCTCCAACCTGACAACCTCCCCTAAGGCCCTCAGCTCCCTGCCTGCCCCAGGGCTCTTGCCTCCCTACCTGATCTGCTCCCCTAACCTGATACTACTGAACAATCCACAGAGGGACAAAATTCCCTCTTCCCCATGGATGGGACTCAAGGAAGAGCCTCCAAACGAGGTTGATGCTTCTTCTCAATGACCAGTGTCTGACTCATCCTGTTTTCAACTTTCTTTCTCTTACTGTTGGCTTCTGTTGGTGGCTTTATTCTCTCATTTGGGTTGAGATCTCTGCTCACCTACATTTGTTAACCCCTCCCCCCATTTCAAAATCTCTTTCATGACTTTTATACTCCATCTTCTGGTCCCCTTCCCTCTGTGTCGTCTCTGGGAACAATAGAGGGGGTTTAGGGTTCGTAATACATTTAAGGGCCTGCAAAATATTTAAAAATCTTGTGACATTAGGAAAAAGATCTTTGGTTACAGTGGAATTTTTAATTTTTTAAACAAATCACAGAGCTGTAAGATATAACTATGTATGCAAAGGGACTTTATAGGACCACAGAGGTCAAGATGGAATCCTGTTTCCCTCTCTTCTAAGACCTGGCAACACTTCTGATTTCCTCACCTTTTAAAAATAAAGTATGCAACCTCCTTTTTCTCAACTTTATCAACACTATGCTCAAGACCCTTCTGTTCTCTGTCGCCTCAGCACAACCCCAACAGTCATGGATTGACCCCAGTTATCCATTTGCCTTCACAGGTCAGCAAACACCCTGTGAGCAGGACTGATCTGATTTACCTGTTTATAGGTCTGTCTGTGTTTTGCCCATAGAGTAAAAGCACCTGGACCTATAACTGATGGAAGACTGACTCCTGACAACGTACAACTTCTCATTAGCACAGCCACAAACTACACTGAGGCAGAGGCTCTCAGCAATTGATGTCCCATCCATGCCAAATCCCAACAGGGTAGGTGGCAAAGTTGCCATCATTGGACCCACATGGGTAGGAGGGGGGCAATTCAGAGGGTTCTACTAAGTCTGCTCATCCTTAACTGCCCACTTGAAAATCTAGAAAGTGTCACAGCCATACAAGTTAGTGTTTATTGCCTTCCAGCCTGTGTGTTGATTCATTTACTGTACTTATAGACAGTGACCCACATAGGCATATCGAGGAGAGAGGCCAGCTGCTACTTGTTGCTATCTTGGGGTCTTGGTGCTTTGCTGCACTGTTGGCTTGTAGTCAGAAGGAGGGACTATTAACTGTTGACAATGAAGACTGTTAACAATGAAGAGAGAGGGCAGGGCAGACAGACTCCTGAATTTATTTCTCACCCTGCCAACTTTTATGAAGTCCTGTTTTCTGAGACCGTGGTGGTTGCTCTTGGTTAGTAATTCATGTAGTTTGACACAGTTTGAAAGTCCCCCATGCAATGTACAAAGATACAAAGAGAGAGAGAGAGAGACAGAGAGACAGAGAGACAGAGAGAGAGACAGAGAGAGAGACAGAGACAGACAGAGACAGTGAGACACAGCGAGAGATCGATCATGACTGGAAATAATTCTGAATGGGGATGCTAAGCCCTTGACTTTACACTAGTGTCCTGACAGGTGGGTAAAGTCAGAGCTGCCAGGAGGGTGTTGGGCATTCAGTATAATGCATGACTGTGTGTCTGTTGGGAAAAACAGTGATCAAAGTCTAAAAAATTTGATTTGGTTGGAAAAAAAAAGAAAGTCCTGTCACCTCCCCCCACCCTGCCACAAGCAACTTCAGCTCTCATAGCCTCTTTTGTTGCTGTAAAATTATATTCATTAGCAAACCCCCTGGGAAGGTTCCTGTCTCCGAGCAGCAGCTAGAAGTCTCGCTGTGGAATGAGTTGCTCAGATCCAAGATTTTGCACAATCCCAAGATCTCAAAAAGTTGAGAAATAAAGGGGAACATGCAGCCCAGTGTGGGCTTTGAAGAAACACAGCTTCACTCTAACCAGCATCTACACGGTGAGACAGGACCTGGTCCTTCTCAGTCCTACCCTGCCCACTAGCTACACAAGACAGGCTCCAAGCACAAAGCTTAGAGTCAAATAAAGATAAAAGCAAAAATGGGTGTGGATCCCAATTCTAGCCATCCTACCAGAACCCTGAGAGAAAGTTCTCTAAAGGTATTTGTTGCTCTCTTCAGTTTCCAGACTTTACCAATCCCTGTGTATCAAACACAGTAACAACTTGAAGAAAATAAATATATACAAAACAGTCTCCAAAGACTTACAGCCTTTGCGGCTGAGCCTGTACAAGGTGGATTTGTCTCCTAGATGTCATCGGGGGGTCATATCTCATTCACAGCTCACAGGGGTATAAATCAAAATGGAACCTCCTCAAGCCTAACACTCCCATGGCTGCCCAGAAGCAAACTGCTGCTTCCTCTTGTCTTCTTTGCTTCATCCTACGCACTGCTGTCTCTCTGGCTGCAGCCTGCAGAGAATGATCTGACTCAACTCTCACAGCTCAGCCAGCCCCACCTTGCTCACAGCCCTATCAAGAGATTGCGGGGTCTGCTTGACTTGAGCAGAGAGATGGGGACTCGGAAGCGTCGTTGCTCCCATGTGAGTTGCTACGTGGCCACGGAAAAAGTTGTCTCCGGTAATGAACAATTTCTTTTAGGCTTTCCCATTTCCCCCTGTGTGTTTTCAAACACTAGGTAAAGTCACCATGTATGGCCAGCTCGGAATTAAGCCACGTCTGTGTTAGTGTATTAGTACTGTGGCGAATGCTAATTGGGAGTGCTAAGTTTGGAGATAAATAACAGTACCCCGGGTTTGAGGCACAGCAGCAGGAATCCCCACATACATGCACGAACCCCAGAGACATCCTATAGAGAAAAGATCTTGGCTCACTATCAAAGGCTGGGACTTTTGCCAGCCATGACGGAATAATGGCACAGAAACCCAAAGCCACATTTTTCACACTTAACAAAGAAATAAAACTGACAAGCTCGTGACAAGCAACATGAGACATCTTGTCCCACAAGAATGGCTTCCCCTCATCTGTGTTTCCCGGTCTCCTATTCATCTTCCTGGTAGGACACACCATGCCCATGAACACGGAAGGAACATTCACTCATGGTGACAATGTCTCTCTGCCCGAGACAATACCAATGCCTGTCTAATGTCACTGGCATCATGCCACCCAAGTCACAAATGCAAGCAGCAGGTGGGTACTCGGAACATCAAAAGGAGTGTGTGGGGCCTCAAGAAAGGCACCCTGCAGGACCCTGCCCGCCCTACACCACAGCAGCCCCCATAGCTGGCAGCTGAAGGAGGACATCTCAGGGGCTTTTCCCGACAAATCGCAGCTTCACCCAGCTAGGGCAGTTAATTAGACTTTCAAAAGATAAGAAATTATTGAAACGGGGTATTTCACACCACAAAGAGGCAAATCCCTTCCACTTAAAATGTATTGCTTAGTGAATAAGATTATTTTTGATTTTTAAAAATTACCCAATAACCTAACAGTTCTGACAAGGACGGGTCTTGGTTTTGATGGGTAATCCTGCTTGAGACTTTCAGGAACTCAGTTCAGAACACCCTCCCTCCCCTCAACCCCTGCCACCCCAATTATACATGTGAGCTAGACTCTGCTAGCACAAAAGCCTCCTGGTCTTTTCCAGGTAAATATAAAACATCCTGTTAGTACCTTTAAACTCTGACCACACAACAAAAGCCCTAAGACCTTTCTCTCCAGCAGCGCTCTAATGAAATCTAACTGGGAAATGATAAGGAGATAGAAATCCCAAGCCCCCAGCTTTGCTTTCTAATTGCCAATTTTACCCCTTGCACTGAGACATTAATCCTTGAAGAATAGAAAGTCAGCTTGCCAATAACCCAGCGGAGGAGGGCATGGGAGTGAGAGGGAGGAAGCCCACAGCAGTGGGTGGGAGAAACTGCCCTCTGGCCCCTGTTGAGTCTGGCCACCAACACCCTGCCAGCCCTGGTGGCTCCTCCTTGCCTCTGGAAGCCAGCCCAGGCCAGCATTGCTATGCAAATTAGGCTGCCAATCTCTGTGGGCACCTCTCTGTGTAGACTGTCCATCCATCCATGACTTGAAAAAAAACAAAACAACAACAAAAAAAACCAGATCTCTGATCCAGGCAGATCCAGCCAGTCTTCAAGCTGCCTAGAATCTGTGGGTTTGTTCACAGGATGCCGTGAGGTAGGGGAGGGGGTGTTTTCTCTTCCCTGGCCAATCGTTTTATTAAAACAAGAATAGCAAGAAGACAATGAATCTCCAACAGAGACTTTAAAAAGAAGAGGAAGGGGGCTGTGCAGAGCCAAGCTAGTCATTCACTGCTGAGCTCTGGTTTCTATGGGAACAAGAAGGGCTTTGTGCAGGAACTTCCCGCTCCGCTCCCCCGCCCTCCGTGGGACCGGTTCCAGCATCCCAGCATTGTATTTGTGTGGTCAACTTTTCTTCTGTCTCATTCAGTCCTCCTGCCCCTGACTATTCCCAGCAACAACACCCATCACCACAGACACAAGAAGAAAAGAGAACTCACAGCCTCTAGGCCGAATTAAGTCACCATACAAAGGTATCCAGGCAACTGGGAGTCAGCGGACTGCCCAGGAGAGCTGTGCCCATCATCCAGTCTCTTGCCTCATTCCTTATTCTGTCCCTAAGCCACCCAGAACTTCAATTCCCTAACTCTTTTCAAGCAATACCCACATCACACTCAGCTTTTAAATTAAGTTTCCAAGTGCATGAAAATGCGACCGACACACAGGATACTGTTATTTAGAAGTGACAACGAGTGGCAGATAGTCGGTATCAACTTAAACTTTAAAGTTTCAGTCTTCTATGTGCTCATGCACACACGCACATGCGTGAACACACGGGGAGGGGGGGCGGGAGGAGAGAGACTCCGGAAATCATGCCGGTAGCGTTGATGAGGCAGGGAGCTCAGCGTTCAGAGATTGTGGGTCGGAAAGCACGTCAAGTGCGACTTCTCAGTTTCACAAGGTACCTTTAATTTGGCACTTTTTATTTTGCTAATTTATTTTGATTTTTAGATTTTTAAAAAGGAAATATTTATGAGTCTCCTACTCAGAAGCTGCCATGGAAAACATCTCAACACATTAATCCCCATCACTTGACTACCTGTCCAGACTTTATTTAATTAGAGAAAGTGTGTATTTCTGAATACTGTTTATAAATCACAACTAAACTACTTAGGGCTACAAATATCTCAAGTTTCAACAACACTTTTCTTTTACAGTTTAATAAAAAGCCTTCAGAGTCTACCCCTGACCGAGCCCCGTGATGTTCACCAGCAACCGATCAAACCTAAAGACATTTTTGCAATTTTATACTTTATAATTTTATATTTACTTAAGCGAACTTCAGTTCACTTTTCTTTTGCAGGATAACAATATCAATTCTTGTTGTTTAAATTCAAACTTGCTTAAGGGAAAAAAAACGTTTAGCCCACTTATGTGCCACCAGGTTGCAACCTTAGTTTTAAAGGGCATCATGGGAGATATGCCATGAAAGGAGTTAACATTGAGAGCCATTTCCACAATTGGACAGTCCGAAAGATGGTTTGCTCCCAACAGCCAGAAACTATCTTTCCGTCTGTCTTTCCCTCATCCATTTATTCATGAGTATCAAGCCACATCATCCCAGAGTTGAGAGACACGCCCAGCCCGGTACATCATTCCCATTTGGGTACCTTGTTAGTTCTGTCTTCTTCTGCAGAATTAGCTGGAATCATTTAACCCATTGTACTTCCCTTCCCAACCCTGAAACCCTTTAACACAATCCCTCATGCTGTGCTGACCTCCAACCGTAAAGTCATTTTTGTGGCTGCTCCATGACAGTAACTTTGTTACTGTTATAAACTACAATGTAAATATCTGTGCTCCCCTGGATAGTCTTAGGTGACCCTTGTGAGGGACCATGACCCACAGGTTGAGAACCGCTGATTTAGACCATAAGTTCTCAAAAGCAGAATGAAAATTCTGTGTGTGTTGTCACTTTCTCTCCCCTTCTCCCCACCTCTGCTTACCTCCCCATCTCCTCTCCTCTTTCCTCTTTCCTTTCACTACTCTCCCTCTCCTTTCACTACTCTCCCTCTCCTTTCACTACTCTCCCTCTGCTTCCCTCCCCTCCACTTTCCCCTTTGCTTTACATCACCTTTCTCACACTTTGCCATATTGTCACAGCCTTAAGTCTTCATGGTGACTGCTGTGACTCCTAATTCTGGCTAGAATGGTAATGACTGCTATAAGCCAGCACTCTCTTCCCCCTACAGGGCACAGACATAGAAGACAGGGGGAAGCCACAATGGCAGCTATCCAGGCAGGGCTGGAGGAGAGGAAAGATTCCCACACATGCATGTGACAAGGACCCAGCCACCTTCCTTCAGAAGCCCAGGCTGAGATCTTTCTTCTCAGCCTGGAGAAGCAGACCTTTCCAGAAGCTTCTTAACTCTTAAGTCTCCCCCTCATGGCTATGATAGAGACAACTCCCTGAAGCATCCTGGAGCTCCTGAGGGTGGCTCCAATTACCTCTCAGAACAGAGGAATCCAGTGTCAAGTGCACAGGCTCCAGAACCACTTAGATTGTAAGCCTGCTAGGTCCTAAACTACATATGAAGCATCACTGTTCATCTTTCTCTAGCTCCTGACTGTTATGCAATGTATCTGGCAGCTGCTTTTGTGACTTCCCGGTCCCTGATAGACTATGCCCTTGAACCATGAGCTCAGATAAACTCTTCCTCCTGAGAGTGGCGTCTGTCAGGAACACAGAACATGCAGCATCAGAGAAAGAAAGTCTATGCGTCTGTGAAGGGACCTCCTTCAGCTCCAGGAGAGTAGGATTCATTACTGAGGCAGGACACCTTCTAGGACAACTTGAGAGCAGGCTTTCCATTGACTCCTTGGTTCACGTCATCGGCTCATGCCCTATTGCTTCTGTGCCTTCCCAGGGTGAGACAGAAGAAACTCAGGGTGGAAGGGTCTGACTCACGAAAGCTACTACTCGCTTTATGGTGGCCTGGAAGCAGAGAGAAAGGTGTCAAGAGACCAGGGAAAAGTTATATCCTTCAAAAGCATGCCTTCATATTTTACTTCCTCTATCCAGCCCTTTCCTGCTATGGCCCATTCAGTATAAACTCACCAATAAATTAACCCACTAATGACTTCAGGACCCTCGGGACCCAGGCACTTCTCAACAGTGGCACCAACTGGGGACTAAGCCTTTAACACGGGAGCTTTCCAGAGAGACACATTTATTTATTTATTTATTTATTTATTTATTTACTTACTTACTTACTTACTTATACCTTTTAAAATGTTTATTTTCTTTTGTTTTAATTTTTTAATTGGATATTTTTATTTATTTACATTTCAAACGTTATCCCCTTTCCCTGTTTCCCATCCATAAACCCCCTAACCTATCCCCCCTCCTCCTGCTTCTATGAGGGTGTTCACCCACCCACCCACTGCCTCCTGACTCCCCACCCTGACATTCAAATACACAGGGGTACTGAGCCTTGGCAGGAACAAGGGCTTCTCCTCCCATTGGTGACCAAGGCCATCCTCTGCTACATATGCAGTTGGAGCCATGGGTCTGTCTGTGTGTACTCTTTGGATGGTGGTTTAGTCCCTGGGAGCTCTGGTTGGTTGGTATTGTTGTTCTTATGGGGTTGCAAACCCCTTCAGCTCCTTCAATCCTTTCTCTAACTTCTCCAATGGGGACCCTGTTCTCAGTTCAATGGTTGGCTGCGAGAGTCCACTTCTTATTAAATTGGCAAGGACCCAGCTTCAGCATGTTCCCCTCCCAGTGCCAGCAGACATTCTGCCTTACACCACAGCACATACCATGGCTCGCCTCTGAGCACAGCTTTGCACAATAAAGGAGGTGATAGCTATGTCCTAAAATTTTTGTCTATGATTAAATGATTAAATAAATAAATAGCTAAGTGGTGATGATGTGTGTGTGCCTTTAATCCCAGCACCTGGGAGGCAGAAGCAGGTGGTTCTCTGTAAGCTCACGGCCAGCCAGCTTAATCTACAGAGTGAGTTCCGGGACAGCCAGGGCTATTACATAGAGGAAACCTGTCTCATAATTAATTAATTAATTAATTAATTAATTAATTAATACTGACTGAAAGCTCAGGGAGGATGGAGTAGGTAAAGGTCTATTTCATCTCACAGTTACAGTCTATCATCACAGGAAGCCAAGGCAGGAAGGAGCTCAAGCAGGAACCTGGAGGCAGGAACCGAAGCAGAGAGCATAGAGGAGAGCTGTGTCCTGGCCTCTTCAAGCCAGTGAGAGGAACTCCCACCAACTCCTGTCATCTGTGCTTCAGTGCCTCCTGACAGCAGCAGCTGTATTAGAGCCTCTCAACAGGAAGTTCTCCTAGGCAGGGCACCACCTCTCGTCTGCTGTGAGAATCTATGGCTATGGATCTTGTCCGGGAAGCGATCCATTTCAGACCTCCCTGCTAAGCACTCAGTAATAGCACCTCTGGGTCTTCAGCTGGGTAATGAAGACAACGCATTTTCAGAGCAATTACAGATCAGAAGGCGAGTTGTAAAAGATGAAGACAATGCCGACAGCTATAGCTTCAGATCTCAAAGACTGGCTTTGCTAGTAGCATATGTGACCGTCCAGGGAGAAACAGGTAACCAGCACAGAAAATCTGGCAGCTGCCATCTTACGGCGGATGTGTCACAAACATATTTTTACACATAATCTTCCGTTGGTGAAAATCAGACATTTTTATTGGCTCCTGGAAAATCTATGTTACTGCCTGAATATGCTCAGCGCGCGCGCGCGCGCACACACACACACACACACACACACACACACACACACACAAAGGGTTTTATAACAAATCATAGCAGGGGCTTCTGTCAACCATAGACGGTTAAATGGGGAGGGTGGACACACGTATGATGTATCCAGATCCGGCCTCTCAAGACTTCTGTAGTCTGTCCATATTTGTCAGTCAGTTTGCATGCTTAATCAATCTCTTCATTATCTACAGTTTGCTTGTTTGTAATCTGCAGAGTAGGCTGTAGTTCTACAAACCCGGGATGGCTTCTGAATGCCGTGGGGACATTCTGGAAAATGCCTTTACCTCTATCCCCCTCTCCAGACCTACTGCATCAGAGCACCTGGAAGAAGAGTCCAGAAGAAGGGCACTGGTAAGTCAACTGTGCAGCTGAGTGATCCCGCAGGACTCTGAGCTGAGGTCTTGTCTGGGTCAAGTCCAAGTTTAAATCCCATCCTGCCGTATACCTAGGTGTGGTACCACACCAGTGAAACCTCCAAGAATCAACACTCCCTCCACACAGTGAGGACTCTACTACTGACCAGAACTGGCCTAAGACTACTGACTACAGACTGTGAACATAACTGTACCAAAGCCTAGCACGGTCCCTGGCAGTCATTGCAAAATGTTTGCTGATCTATCTAGAGGTCTTTATTTCAGCCTCCACTATTGGTCACCTCCAAATCTACTTTTATGACTGACCTCAGGATCTGCCCTTGGGCTCGCTGTTTGTATCCCTCTGTCTCACCCTACACCCAGCCAACATGGCGGCTGTGTCTCTTCACAAAATGTATATGATTGAAGCCTATGAAGGCTGGGCACTAGCGTCTCATTCCCTGCTTTATATCACCCCATCTCTCTCAGGTCCCTAAATGTAACACCCGCCTGCCACCACCACAGTCTGTCATGTTTCAGACAGCTGGTGTCTTGGTGTCTCCTCTGATGACCTTATTTGTATAGGTCATTTCTTCATTGCTGATTTCCCCCACTGAAATAGAAGCTGTGCCAACTGTGGGTGCTTGTGTCCGCGTCTCTGCTCTGTCCCAGGTCCCTAAGAGTAGAGTGGGTGCTTAAGGAGTGTTGGCTGAGTAAACAAACATACATGAGAAGCAAAACTACTCAAAGGTTCACAGAGTCATTTTTAGACTCATCACTAAAACTCTGCTAAGTCAAAAACCCGGAGTACAACCTCCGGGTGCAGGAAATCCCTCCATAAATATCAAGAGAGATTCAGCCTGCCCAGCGCTCAGCCAATCCCCATTACTGACAGGGACTCTGCATGGGAGGGAAATGCACAGACATCAGAGGACACAGAGAACATGGCGCTGAGTTTCCATCCTGCGGTTCAGCTTCCTTGTGGCATCGTCTTCTCTCTCTCTTCATCACGGTGTTAGAAACTGGGCTCATGCTAGAGGGTCCACAAAGGTCTCAGCAGCCTACGCCATACTGGGCTTGCTTAGCAAGAGCTAGAACCTCTTGGAGGTAGTAGCTCTGGTTCTGAGTGGAGCAGAGAAATCATGGTTCTGGGCTCTCCTGGGAGTTGAGGAACCTCATGAGATTAGACCACATCTTGGTGTGTTCAGTATTTGCAAAGAAAGAAAATGCTTGCCTCTCTCTCTCTCTCTCTCTCTCTCTCTCTCTCTCTCTCTCTCTCTCTCTCTCTTCTCTCTCTCTCTTCTCTCTCTCTGTCTCTGTCTCTCTCTGTCTCTCTCTGTCTCTCTCTCTCTCTCTCTCTCCCTCCCCCCCCTCTGTCTGTGTCTATCTCTCTGTCTACTTCTTTCTATGTCTCTCTGTCTGTCTCTATCATTGTCTCTGTCTCTCTCCTCAGCGATATTCATATACTTCAAGTAAATCAGACAAGTAACTAAAGCCCTTCAATATCACACTCCAATGTCCTAATCACACTTCCAGGGCCTTGGCATACTGGGGTCACAGGAAGCACAGCTTCTGTCTTCAGCCCAGAAGCCCCGTTTTGCACCATGCATGAGCACCTGCTGGGCTTCGGTGGTAGTGGCTGGTATGTCGGCTGTACTCTGTTTTGAATGTTTCCTTTCTAAATTGACCTTTTGTCTGGTTAATTCTTGAGCTGCTTTTCTTTTCCTTAGGACACATCATCAAACAGTCGAGTCAATTCGGTTTTGTTTTGTTTTGTTTTGTTTTTTGGAAAGAGTTTCTGTCTTTTCAACATGCTGTTTACCCAATTTTTTCTTTTGTAGTTTCCTTTTATGGTTTTCCCTGGCTTATTATGAAACTTTCTTTCTCCTTTGTCTTTGTTGGTGTCTCATTTGAAAGCATTTCTGGGGCTTTAAAAGAATAAATTCGAACACTGCATAGAACTTGGTACTTAACTGTATGCCCAGGGTGGTTGAACAGTGAGCCTTTCAGTGTGAAGAATTTCCAAAATGGCCTTATATACATAACTTTTTTTTTAATGAATGAACTGTATATGTAGTTCTGCTCCAAACAATGGAGAGGAAGTAGGAGGAGCTTCGGTTCCTTCACTAGAGAATGCTACTTTTCAAGTTTTAGTAGCTAGATCATTGGCTAGAGAAGAAATAACAAAGAAAGTTGGGACATGGGGTTTAAATGTATAGAACTGGTCATGGATAGGTACCTGCCCCTAATATACATGGCTGATCTGAAAACACTTGGCTGTCCCTTGGGCATATGGTTGAACCTAAAGGATAGATATCTCTGGCCTAACACATATAGCCAATCCTGATAGATGTAGTCACTTCTAAGGCAAAGATTAGGCATTAGGGCTTTGCTTCTGGTCTGAATGCTTACTGCTTTCTCTAACTGTATGAATAAGCTTATAAACAAAGAAGCCAACTGCTGATGTGTAAACCATGATATAGAGGTGAGGCTCATAAAAGTTCCCAACTCCTCACCTCCTGGGTGCTAGTGTAGAAGACTGTGTACTTTCCTGGAAGACAGACAAGCAAACATTTAAAAATAACTCCGAATGGCGGATCAAGAATAAGAGGTCACTGGATAGACTGTACCCAGCTATGAACAAGCAGGCTCTCTGTGACCCCGCAGAGCCAGCCTCTGCCTCTAGACCAGCCAAGCTCTGATGTGTTAAATGTGTGTGGGGAGAGCTCTTCCTTCCCGGCAAGACAGCTGCTGCGAGTGCCAAGTGACCCAACAAGGTGCCAACTGCCAACTGGGAACACTCCAAAGCCACATCTCCTACCAGCCAGCAGTGACCTACTGAGCCCAGAAAGAACAGCTTTGAGAACGGAAGAGAGGGCTTCCAAAAGGATGCTTCTGTCCTGAACAAGAGAACTCTCCAGGTCCATTCAGACAGTTCCCAACTGAGCCACTGCCACATCCCCACAGTTTTGCCTCATAGATGAGGCACACACTGGATTCCTCCTTTGCCCGGAACAGATTAATCAACTTTAGTTCCCGTAGGACTGGCTCCCAGCCTCTCCAATCAATAAAAAAATACTGGACTGTAAGATCTTCTCTCAAAAATAAAATTAAATACGGTCTATTTGCATTTCCTGAGATACCCAAACCATTTAGGCTACAAAGAAAACTCACGAAATAGTTTTAAACTATGGCTTGTAACTGCAGACCAGCTATGCTTATGCAGTAATCTCTCAGGTCAAAAAGAGAAACACGTTTTAAACTTGAGATGAAACACCATTTCTTGAAAAAGCATTATTTTATTTTATTTTATTTTATTTTATTTTATGTGCATTGGTGTTTTGCCTGTATGCACGTCTGTGTGAGGATGTCAGATCCCCTGGAACTAAGTTACAGGCAGTTGTGACTTGCCATGTGGTTGCTGGGAGTTGAACCCAGGTCCTCTGAAACAGCAGCTGTGCTCTTAACCGCTGAGTCACCCTGTCTAACCCCTGGGAAAGGATCTTTACTTTCAATATTTTGTTTAAGCATTGCTAGGATCAGTTGAGTGCTAATAGCCTTTATTCAAAGAAAGCAAATTATGCATCTAACCCGGTTCAATTCAGATAGGAAGAGGAGAGCACTGTCTTCTGCTTCCAGTCCCAGGATGGACAGCTCAAACTCATTGTCCCATCATACAACATATGAGGACAGCACGTGTCAGGCTGGTTTTACACTGAAAAAGAGAGAGGCTCAGAGACACTAATGATTTGCTCAAAGCCACACAGCTACACTGTAGAGCAGCTGGGGCTTGCCTGGGGCCTCCCAGAGGCCACGTTATTTAAACTCCCAATCACTCAGAGATTACTCCAAGAACTCGCATAATCCTCAGAGTAAGGAGAGGACCATCTTTAAATAAACAGCTAAAGCCATTCAATTAAATTCATATAAAGTACTATGAAATCAAAAATGAGGGTAGATTAATTTTTTTAAGTCATCTAAAGTATTGTGATCCAAAACACTTGATCATAGAGTTTTTGGCTGCCCCAGTTCATTCAATCCTGGGTGTTTGTGAGCAGTAGACTGTCCTTGCTAGATCCTGGAGGCTTAATAGCCAAGGTCAAGATTCTATTCTATCGGGTCTGGTGTTCCTCACAGCTGGCTGTCCATGAGCTGCAGCCTCACAGAGAGGAAGAGGCTAGGTGCCTCTGCTCAGTCAGCTTCATAAAGTAACTTTGCCCTCACAGTTTATCACCTCCCAAAACCCTCCCCAACTCCAACCTCTATACAGTCATCTTTGAGGTGTGGATTTTAACGTATTAATTTTTGAGGGGATGTATGCATTCAGCTGCACCATTGTCCAATTTGTACTATCCTTTCTGTTTTGGAAAGGGACAGAAATGCACTTCATTCAACCATTTGGCTGAGGCCACCTGAAAGACATTCGCAGACCCAGAACTCCATGCGATCCAGGCCTCCAAGGGCTCATTGGAGGGGTTTAATGGCCACATAAATGCATATCACTCATGAGCGTGAGGGAAAGACTATAATGAAGCTTCACAGGACCTTCTCTGGAACTGCATATGATTGCCTAGCTGTCCAACACTCAGAGAGAACATAATCCATCAAACAAAATACCACAGAGGCGCAAAGTTTGCTTTGAAATAATATCGCGCCCCTTACCCACAAACTACTACTCACATTAGTTTGTATTTCTTTGATACCTGACAGGCACTGCTCTTCCACAACAGCCAATTGTCTGGCAATAAAGAGCGATGGGGCATGGGACAATTATGTAACAGCTGCAGAGATACAACCTGGATAATTTAGTATCTCTACCACCCTAGGATACAATAAAAGGGAGGTTTAAATATGTATCGATAAAGCTGAAAGATGGGGAGACACAGAGGAGGCAGACTAAAGGGTCTTTTCTTGGCATAATGGTGCTCATGTGTCTTAAGGAAGACAAAAGAGGTAAGGGGTGGGGGAGGAAGAGGGAAGGAACAGGGAGGGAGGAGGGAAAGGGAAGGAAGTATAAGGAGGAGGTGGAGAGGAAGGGGAGAAACAGGAAAAGGAGGAAGAGAGGAAGAGGAAAACTCTTGCTTCATGGCAGGCAGGGTTTGAAAACAGGGTGACAAGAGCCAACAAGACCAAGTCTCTCTGTATGCAGCTCAGACTGGGGACTCGGGTGTCTGGATGCCCAACTCCGGGGCCATAGCCTCAACTCTGCCTGCCCTCACACGCTAACCTGTCTCCCTCCTGTCCTCGCACAGGAACTGAGCTCCCTCTGAGCTTCCCGCTCATTTGTCTTGCAGTTTTACACCTCAGGTGACTAATACAGTCTCTTCATTTTCCTTCCCGAATGAGGGATCATTTCTGCCCCACTCTGATTCCATTTGTCCCTCTTTTCTCTCATTTTCTCAGTGGTAATCAGGCTTGCTTTGCTCAGACGCACCTCTTTTCTCTAAGCGCCCTGGCTTTCTTTTCTCTCAGATGTCCTGTGATCAAGGCTTGTGGCCAAAATGCGGCTGGCTAAGTACCGGGTGATGTTTTCACCGGCTCGTCCCTATAATGACGGCAGCACATCACAGAAGTCACAGCTGGAAATGAAGGCAAGACAGGAGCACTCTGTCCCGTGGATGCCACCCGGGGAGGAAGGAGAGAAGAAAGGCAGAGACACAGAGAATGTACTCTGATGTCCTAATGTGTCTGCCATTTCTTTAATCTACCATGCTTTTCCGCACTCCTGAAGGACACACAGGTAAATTTCAAACCCCTCAGTAGGACAGTGTACTTGTTGGAAGGCACCTCTCCAAGTCCTATTTCAACTGAGCTTTGACTTCCTTAGGATTCTCCAAGTATAGGACTTATCATCTAACTCAGATCTAAATCGAGAAGCACAGAAAACTCTGGGGAGAGGTTAGTGCACCCTCACTATGCACTTCATCCCTCCGAGGATGTAGAGAGTCCCGCAGGCCAGATCAGCTTGGCTGAGCCACACTGTTGTTCTGAACACGAGACAACCGTATACCAGTAGCTGTTACTACCAGAGCCTGGCGGAGTAAGATACAATGTTTCCAAGAATTAGGCAAACCCGAGCCTTTCTGATCAAAAGAGGAAAACTAAAGAGAAAATCACTTCCTGCTCCTTAAAAATCTGGCAATAGGGAGCCATCCTTTCCTGATGTCGATGTATTTGAATAAAAGATTTTAGAAAAGTTTCCACATGTTATCTGGAAGGGACTCAGATGCGCTAAGCTTGCGTGGGGCAGATTTGTGGGAAAGCAAGGGGTTTACTCTAACTTACTCGCATTCACTCTTCCCATGAGTCCCAAACCTCCCCACTGGGCTCCGCGAGCCGCTTCCTCCTCCATCAGGATGTTGCTTGTGTCTTTTGTTTAAGAAACCCATCTAGAATTGAGTGTCCTCTTTGTCCTTTCTCCATTTCCCTCCCTCAGAAACCAGCACACTACATCATGGCCACTTAAAACCAGGGGTAAGAAGGATGGAAAAATTAAAGATTCAGTATCAAATCAACGTCACAAGTTAAGTACAGGGGTTCGGGAGCAGATGAGTCATCAAGCACGTGCTCTCCATGAGATTACTAATAATGTGTGTGGTTTAAAAAAACATAGAACATTGTTCTCAAAGCAGTGGTGACGAATGACCAACTTACTTACTGGTTCACCATGGGGATTGTTCAGTAGTGTATACATCTATTACATTACAAAATACCTACACATGTATACATACCATCACCCATCAGTGACAGATTCCAAACTACTGTAAGTCAAAGATAAAAATGCCTTAGGCTGCCTGCTTGTAAGATGCTGAACTGTTTTCCCTGGGCTTTCTGGATGCCGGTAGATGCTCAGGAAATACCCCTCTGTGTGTGGTTAATGAAATTTAAACCTGCTTGTCATCCTCTGTTTAAGCTGAGACTCACATAAAGGAACTTGGTGGTGGTCAGTTGAAATATCAGTGTTAGGAAAGGGATAATATTCTTATCACCCATGTCCAATGTGTTATTTGGGGGTGGAGGAATTCTAGGACAATAGAATATTATTAATGAGTTGAGAGGGCTGTACCAGTAAGATGACCAGGCAGCGTGTGCTTCAAAATGGAAGACTTATAAAGAAAACCAGAGCACTGGTTATTGCTAATATACCTCTTACAGAGATAACACACTCAACCAGAGGTGGGGGTCTCTCAGCACAGCAGAGGGGCTGTTTCAGAAGGAACTTGGAAAACCAGTGATGTAAAGACAGCTCCAATTCCTGAAATAAAAGGCAATACTTGTGAAATTTAAATTTTATTACTAAAGAGAAATACAATGCTAGGATAATTTTATTAATAATGAAAAATACTACCACACCTCCCCAAAAAAGTTGCTATATTATTCTGAGAGATTCATGGTGCATGTTAACACATTAAGAGAAAATCCTCTATATGTACTTGTAGGATGATGTCATACAGGTGAAGGCAGGTACAAGATAGAACGAGGCCTGTCATTGGACAAAAAGGAAGGATGGGAGGAGAAAAGTTTTAGAGAAAGGGGGAGACTGGAAAAGGGGCAGCAGGAGAAGCAGCGGAGAGAACATGGAGGCCGATGTTAAGATCCCACTCTGAACCTTTACAGGTTGTTATGAAATTCTTAAGGGATGGATGTGTATAGGGCTTTGTGTGTCTAGGTGGGCAACTATATCTTATCAATTGGATCAGAGGTTGTTGTGTTGTGTGTTCTTTCATGTGGTGATTTGAGTTCAAGAGAGTACGTGGTGGCTGGAGACACTAGGCCACCACAGAATCGGGATGTATAGCTCTGGCATGGTGGCAACCTGCCTCGGAAACTGGATGGGTAGAGAGACTGTTGCCAGGCTCAGAGAGAAGCCATCGGCAGTGTGATATGGGATGGAGCAAAGCCGGTGAGAGGCTTTGCTGACTGAGATGAAGATATCTATCAGATATCTTGGGGCACTATGGTACCAGACCTAGTGGGGGATAAAAGACATCATTTTTTTTAATAATTTTATAGCAACATATAAACTCTGCTTCAGTTAGCATTCCTGAATCTTTGTGCAGCCACTTGCATTTATTTGTTGGTTGTTGGGGGTGACATGCTTTCTGCCATTCACTGTCATCCTGCAGACGGAAACAGTTATCTAGTTACATATTCTAAGTTTAGGAGCAGGAAGAGACCTAGGTAGATTACTTATGTCATTCATCCAAGGCTATATGCTTTCATGGAAGCAGGACTAAACTAGCGATGGGAGAGTGAAGTAACAATACTGACAGCAAGGTCCACAGCAACATCAACAGCGGCACCACTAGCGACACACACCACTAGGGACACAGTCACAACAGGGTAGTGGCCACAGTGATTAAAAACCCCCTTTGTTGAACATTTCCTATTAGGCACATTTTAATTGATCCAAACCGAAATGTGCTTCACTGAACTCAATGAACATAATTTCAACATTGCATTCTCAGGTCTTCTCTGGGGGTAAAAGTGAGTGGATGGGGTAAGGATGGGGCGAGGTGTATGCGGGGGGGGCGGGGGCAGGAGTCAAGCTTGTGTTTTTGTCAGCTGTTCTCTGTTTATTGTAAGAGTTTCTCAGTTTTGCTTGCAGCTGAACAATTCTGCCAAACTGTCTGGCCAGCAATGGCATGGATGAAGCTCCCTGGTGCTAAAATTGCAAGAGAATGCCACCGTACCTGGATTTTTTTGTAATGAAGGTTAAGTGCAGGTTCTGGGGATGGAGCTAAGATCCTCATGATTTTAGTGTATCTAAGAACAGAGCTGGCATCCCAGGACCCGGCCTCAGCTCTGTTTATCAGGGTCCCTGGTGCTAAGGAAACACTCCATTAATGGTTATCAACTATTGAAGGACTAAATGCTTCTGCTAGATGAATTCCAAGGCTAAAGTGAACTGTCCTGGTGTTACACATGGATCAGCATGTCTTTCCCAATTCCTTCCACTTTCGTAAATGTACAAACGCACAGCACACTCTATGCTCAGAACACTGAAAAGGTTCTTGAGTTCTAGGAAACCAAATTATGAATGACGGGCTCTCATCTAAACGACATACCATGGAGTTTGGAAAATTGTCTCGAATGATGGAGACACTGGAGCGACAGCTGAGCAGATCCTTGCTGTTCACCAGGATCACATGTAAAAATCTCCACTACAGAAACAATCCTGTTAACATTCTAGAAAAAGGCAACAGCAGGTGTCAGCAAGGAACTGGACCCTTAAATGAGGGGTGTTCCTCAAGGAAGGAAGGTTGGGGTGTCAATGAGCCTTCGAGCAGCCACAACAGGGAAATGACAGGTGCTGTGGCATTAGAAAATGTCCTTGGTAAATCACCCATCTTCAATGTTGGTGCACTCTTTGACCATGGTGCTATTTCCCTTTTGTAGAAAGATACTTATCCCAAGAAAATGACTTTTCCTTTTCAGTCTAAAGTGGAAAGTAAGGAGACTCGACAGCATGGTGGCCACCTCCAAAGATCAGAATAGTCTTTGTTAGAAATGTGGCAACGTACCCTGTGCCTCTAAAGGAAAGATCTGAGATCAAGTCAGTGGAAGCAACACAGGAGCATGCTACCACGAGGAAGGAGAAGTTTCCCACGTGACAGCTTGGAAGTTGGAGTTGTTGTCTTCATTCCTGACACAGTTTTGGGCAAGGGCAGGAAGAAGGTAAGTACATGAAGGACCAGCTCTCAAGTGTTGATGAGTGGAAACTTTCATTTAGACCCCAGTCTGTCCAAATGCCCTTTATATTTATTGGGTGTCTCCACCTCTTCACCAACAGACCTGGCATTTCTGACTCCCTAGTCTTGCTACCCAGATGGAGGGTGTTTGGAAAATGCTGTTTCAGGACATCATTGATACTGTCTTATCATACAAACATTGATTCAAACATTCTTATCATACATACATTGATACAAACATTCCTTCTCCTTTTATTTTATGCATGTGAATGTTTGCTTGCACGTATTCCTGTGTATTACACACATGTCTGGAGTCCGCAGAAGCCAGAACGGGCTATCAGATGTGGAATTACAGGTGGTTATAAGCTACCATGTGGAGGACAGGAGCCAAATAAAAATACTTCCCAAGAGCAGTAGATACTTTTAACCAAGGAGACATTTCTCCAGCCTCATGGGACAAACATTCTTTTTATATTTTTAATATTAGAAACATTTAATAATCTGTATGCCGCTGTGTGTATGCACACATGAGTGTGGTGCCCAAGCGGACTAGAGGCATCCGATTTCCCTGGTGCTGAAGGTTTAGGCAGTTGTGAGCTGCCTGGTGTGGGTGTTGGGAGCCAAACTCCAGTCCTTATCAAGATTAGTACAAGTTCTAAGGTACAGAACTATATCTCCAGAACCAGAATAAAGATTCTTAATTAAGCAAACATGAGAGTACTAAGCTTCTACCACTTATAAAGGAAGAAAGGAAGTCAAGAAGCAGCATCTCACTGAGCCTCCTTTCTCATTCATTCTTATCCTGGCACTGCCAGGGAACAGACCACAATCAGAGGACTGCTTAAATCACTATCACACAAAGCTTTCAGTAAGGCCTTGGGATCACCGAGGCCTTGGTGTGTCCTCATAAAATGCTTCCTGAACCCTTCATCCTTATAAAACCAAGGCTTAAATGAGATCTAAAGTCCTTGTACCAATCTGTTAGAAAAAGGCAGATCATCAGACTGAAACTAAACAAGAAACTTCTCAAAGGAAGTGGCCTGTGGTAAAACAGACTGACTATAAGAGCACACTGCTGTCATCTTTGTAATTCTGTGGACCTTCCTGCATGTCATGAAAAAAGAAAGCTTTTAGACTAAGCATCCAAGTATGGTAGTGCACACTTATAATCTCAGTACCTGAGAGGATGAGACAGTAGGATTTCTTTTTTCATTTGTTTTGGGCTTTTTATTTGTTTATTTATAATGCTAATATTCCCCAACCTATTCCACAAAATAGAAACAGAAGGACCATTGCCAAACTCATTCTATGAGGGCACAGTCACCCTCACACCTAAACCACAATAAGACTCAACAAAGAAAGGGAATTTCAGACCAATTTCCCTTGTGCACATTGTTGCAAAAATACTCAATAAACTATTCAAACACCAAATCCAAGAACACATCAAAAACATCATTTACCATGATCAAGTAGGCTTCATCCCAGGGTTGCAGTGGTGGTTCAATGTACAAAAATTCATCAATGTAATCTACCATATAAAGAAACTGAAAGAAAAAAAACCACAATCATCTCACCTGATGCCAAAAATGCATTTGACAAAATCCAACATCCCTTCATGATAAAAGTCTAGGAGAGAACAGAGATACAGGTGCATAGCTAAACACAGTAAAGGCAATAATACAGCAAGCCAATAGCCAACATCAAATTAAATGAAGAGAAACTTAAAGCAATCCACTAAAACTGGGGACAAGACAAGGCTGCCTACTCTCTCCTTATCTCTTCACTCTAGTACCTGAAGTTCTAGCTAAAGCAATAAGACAACTAAAGGAGATCAAGTGGATACAAATTGGAAAGAAAGACGGCAAAGTATCGCTGTGCACAGAAGATATGATATTATACATAAGCAACCCCAAAGATTCTACCAGAGTACGCCACAGCTGATAAACACCTACAGCAAAGTGACTAGATACAAAATTAAGTCAAAGAAATCAGTAGCCTTCCTCTGCACAAGTGTTAAAAACAGGCTGATAAAAAAAGTTAGGGGAAAAATACCCTTCATAATAGCCACAAATAATTAAAAAAAACAACAACGAAAAACCTTGTTGTAACTCTAAACAAGCAACCTGTATGATAAGAACTTCAAGTCTCTGAAGGAAGAAATTAAGGAAGATATCAGAAGATGAAAAGATCTCACATGCTCATGGATCAGTAGGATTAACATAGTAAAAATGGCCATCTTACCAAAAGTAATCTACAGATTCACTGTAATCCTCATCAAAATTCCAACACAATTCTTTACTGATCTTGAAAGAACACTTCTCAATTTCATATGGAAAAACAAAAACCCAGGATAGCTAAAGTGATAATGAGCAATAAAAGAACTTCTGAGGATTTCTTTTAATTCAAGGCAAACGGACAACCTAGTAATTATCAAGACAGTCAGGGCTACATAGCAGGACCTTGCTTTAAAGAACAAAAACAGATAACAAATATTTTAAAATCCATTTTATTGAAAATTTCCCATCAACTTCAGTATTTTCTGGTTGTTTTTATTTTAGCCAATACTGAATAATTCTAGAATTCATATTGGTAGCATTATAATTGGGGAAAGGATAAGTCAAATAATCAAGTCAAAAACCAGGGTGTCATCCTGAAACTGTCAAATATGTTATCAAGAGAGAGATGGACAAATGTAATCAGTGAGGGTGGCTGAGGACCCCCTGTACCAGAGGAAAGGGAACTAAACCACTGCTAGAGGAAACTAGTGACTTTGAAGGCTCAGGAAGTGGCACTATTTAGAAGGATTAGGAGGTGTGGCCTTGTTTGGAGGAAGTGTGCCACTGGGGGTGAGCTTTGAGATTTCAGAAAGCCATGCTGAGCCCAGCTATTTCTCTCTTCCTGTCACCTATAAGTCTGGCTGTAGAATTCTCAGCCTCCATATCTTCCTGTGTGCTACCATGTTTACCACAATGATGAGAGCGGACCAAACATCTGAAACTAGAAGCAAGTCCCACTCAAATGCTTCCTTTTATAACAGTTGCCATGGTCATGGTGTCTCTTCATCGCAACAGAACACGTACTAAAACAATCTTAAAATTCAAAATATTCATGAAGTTACGCATACTGGGAATCCCAGAACTTAGTTGCTCAAGCCTGGAGGATTATGAGATCAAGGACTGTCTGGGCTACCTACAAAGATCCTGTCTCAAAGTATCAAAATAATAACAACAAAAGTCTCACAATATGAAATTCTACAATTCAAGATGACTCTCTTAAAATAAAAGTGTTTGCTTCATTCTGCTTTTTATATTTATTTAAATGCAGTTTGCTGCTCTCACTGTGCTGTGTGCTCAATTGGTCAGTTCAGTTTGCCTTGCTGTTGGCCTGGCTCAACCAGGCTAGTTGTAGTTGGGGTCAAGACATTGAAATGCTTTTTCTTTGAACTCCAATTCAGCAACAAATGCATTTCTTCATCACACACACACACACACACACACACACACACACACACACACACACACCACAATTGAGAAACTCTTTGCCAAATACAAAATAGGAATTGTGTACATCTTCCTGAACAATGTCTTAAAGGTCTATTTTATATTTTCATGGGCATAAACATTTATATGCATACCTTCTCAACTATCTCTCATCAATCAGTCAATCTATTGTCTATTATCTACCCATCAATCTATCGGCAATCTATCATCAAACTATCAGAAGATAGACTGATGAGCTATCCTTTGCAATTGGTCTCTCACCATCTATCAGTAATTCCTGATCTACCATGATCCTTGTAAAAGTGCGCAGTCTATTCCCAAAGACCCAATGAGCCCTAAAGAGAGTTTGAATTAAAAATGACCCACATAGGCTCATGTATTTGAGCACGTCACACCCAGCTGACATGTGGTTTGGAGAGGTGACATAATCTCCAGGGGTCAGAGCCTTGCTGGAGGAAGTACATCACACGGGGGGTGGTTTCAAGGATTGATGGCCTCACTGCACTTCCTGTTTATACTCACTCTGCTTCCTGGGTATGGATGAAGCTGTGATCAGCCAGCTTCCTGTCACTGGTGCCATGCCATGCCTTCCCTATCAGAAAGACTCTGTCTCTCCAGAAACATAAGCTGAGATGAAACTTCTCTGCTTGAAGGTTCTCTCTTCATTGCTCTTGGTCAATGTATTTTTATCACAGAAACAGAAAGTAACACAGCATGTGCGACCCAGGCCATGCTGCCTTGAATAAAACCACCTCACTCTGTTGAGATCCACATTGGAGTCATAGATGTGGCCTTCTCTGTCTTTATATGCAGAGGTCTAACAGCCTGCCTGACAAACTTACCCAAAAAGTCACATCTGCTCTGCACACCTCAGGAGAGATGCTTTCCTGGGATGTTTGGCTACAGAGCTCTCTCCTCCATCATGAGTCTGTGTCCCATCTCTACCACGATAGCTGAAATTCCCAAGAAGACAATGGCTTCTTAACAGCATTCAGTACTTAGAGTGTGCTGAAATCATGGTTCCTGCAATATCCCTTGCTCTGTTAACTGCCCACCCCCTAGTTTCCTCTTGAATATCGCTATGTAAGAGATTGCTGCCTACAGAACCCTCAGCGAGTTAGTTTCCGTTAAGCGAGATCACAAACTTTGGCAAGTCCTGTGGTATTGGGCATTCCTGACTGAGGACAAAGCTCTATCTGTTCTCCATCTTCATGAGCCTGCATGGCTTAAAGCGTGCCTTTCTGGGTTTGGGGAGTTAGTATTAAAAGATTGCATGGATAAGTATGCTCAGCATCTTGGATACTATTATTTTAAAAGTCATTTTACACTCAAGATCTTCACTCCTATAATCTGGCTCTATAAGTACATGAACCTATCCACATCTCTAAAACCAATCGTTTACCCACAGATCCACTCACTCTGTAGAACTACCTTAAGTCCTAAAGTTTAACCATTCATTTACCCACAGGTCCACTCACTCTGTAGAACTACCTTAAGTCCTAAAGTTTAACCATTCATTTACCCACAGGTCCACTCACTCTGTAGAACTACCTTAAGTCCTAAAGCTTAACCAAAGTGCACTGATGGTGGACCTGTGGGACCGGCTTACCCTTTCACAAAAACAATTTGAAAATAAAGACTGAATATTTTTCATAAAAGCTAACTCATAGGAAATGGATCAAGTCTGTCTTCGAAAGGTGGCAACACCAGCCAGTGAGACGGGAGTTTTCATGCATCCATCCATGCGTTTTGTATAGCAGAAAGTCACAGTCTTACTGGAAGAACGTGGTCAAGGACAGAGAAGACAAAGTGTCTACAAAGAAGTAAGGGAGTTCCAGAAGACTGGGGCTGCAGAGGGGAGGATTGGCTGTTAAACTGTCTCCACAGAGTCCCCCATATTGTCACAAGAGAACAACCATGAGTCTTAAGCAGTAGAGCACAGATTCCAGCTGCTGAACATCTTCAAGGGAGGTGAGCATGGAGGTGGAGTGGGGAGGTGGCCTTGGAGGTGGGGTAGGGGAGATGGCTTGAAGTGGGGTGGGGAGGTGGGGGAGGGGGAGGGAGGTGGCCTGGAGGTGGGGTGGAGATGGGCTTGGAAGTGGGGTAGGGGGTGGGCATGGAGGTGGGGGGGGAGGTGGCCTGGAGGTGGGGTAGGGAGAGGGAGGTGGCCTTGGAGGTGGGGGGGAGGTGGCCCTTGGTGGGGAGGGAGGTGGGGTAGGGAGATAGGCTTGGAAGTGGGGTAGGGAGGTGGCCTTGGAGGTGGAGTGGGGAGGTAGACATGGAGGTGGGATGAGTAGGTGGGCATGGAGGTAGGGTAGGGAGGTAGAATGTGGAATTCGAGACCAGACAGTATTCTGCTCACAGGAACAAAAGTCAAGATGCTTTAGAGTATCAGAAGAGCACAGATATTCTATAACCAACTACATATCAACAACAACAAAAAATGATGATGATGATGATGATGATGATAAATAAAAATAATAAAATCACCAGACATCTTGAAAAACCAGGAAAATTTAGCAGAATATAAGAATTAAAGGGGGGAGCTTCTAAAATAATACACAGGCTGCAATTAGCAAACAAAATTTTGAAGCAGTTATCATAAATATATTCAAAGATTCAAAGAAGCACATTAAGAAACAATGAGCGATCCCAAGGGTATAAGAGGACTTGTTTTAAAGGGATAAAACTCCTAGAGCAGTAGGAGAAGTGGCTCAATGGTTAGGAACAAGAACTGCTTTTCCAGAAGACCACATAGGGTAGCTCACAACAGCCATTTTCTTGAGATACTCTCTGCCGTGGGCGTTGTTCTCCTGGATCTACCGTCCTGACGTTACAAGGCCGGCGTACCTCACTGTTACCCTGTAAAGAGTCCCCCTTCCCCTCTGTATGGTGGGTGCTGTCAACATTATCGGCTCCTTCATCTTGCCGGTGAATTATTATATTTCTCTGCTTTTCTTTCCTTGGGGGATAACTACTTACTTCTTAATAAATCTGTATAGCACCTTTTCTCCATGATTATTTAAGATTCAACAAAGACAAGAGAACAAAAAACCATAAAGAACACTCTCAGGATTTAACTAACTAAATTGGGCAGAGTCACGATTCTCTTGGAACGTTCAAGCCCGCTTTTTCCCTACTGTGATTTATGCTTTGTCAGGACAATGTCTGCCATGCATTGTCACAATGTGAAAAAGAAGAGTTAATGTGAGCTGAAATAAAGCTCTCTCAACTATAAGAAGAGAATCAGAAATGCTTGCAAACAAAATGTAAAGTAAGTTCTCGTGAGTAACCGATAAGTACCTTGGCTGACATTATCCAACTGATTCGAGTGAACGTTTAGTAAGGGCCTACAGCGTACCCATGCTGTATCAAGTTAGAGCTGTAAGCGGTTCACCATGTCATATATTCTTCAAAACAACATGATTCTATCTTTGTGTCCTTTCACATACATGTCGTATAAGCACAGCCAATAAAAACACCGACATCATTTCAAAGAAAAGACAGCAAACTGCATAGGAATGAATAGGAATAGCAAACTTCAGAGTTGAGGTATGAACTTTTCTGCCATGAGTTGTGTTTTCCCTGGACGTCTTCACCGACGTCTAGGAGAAGCACAGAACTGACCCTGGAATGAGCCCGTGCCTTTATCTACCAGGTTTTCTTCATTTTTGTATTTTTCTTAATCTTCCATGATCACCTCGCATGCCAGAGTCGGGAACCCTGTGATTCCTATATTTTAACAGCTAACAGTGTCTTGAGAAGAAAACGAGCAGAGGTACCACAATCATTGTGACAGAATAAAGCTTAGGTGGGACAGTTAAGTGCTCAGGTTAGAGTCCAGGCTGCTTTAGCGGGAGCCTGCTTAATACAGCAAGGAAAACTTCAGAAAGAGAAGGGAGATGTATAGTTTTCCAAAAACAATCCTTGTGAAAGAAGTCAGGGAGCACGGGCAGCCCCTGAAGATGCACCAGCTTCTCCTCTTACAGGTTCCAGAGCTCCCGGTCAGAAGACCGCTGTTGATGTTGTATTGCTAAGAAGAGACATCAAAAGCGTTTCACTTCCATCCCAGAAACTAACCTTGTGGTTCCCATCCTGCCCGTAGCTTTGTTTTGAAAGTTAAACTCATGCACATGTTCAAAATGAACTAATTTGGGGATGATAGGTCCAGGGTTTGTGGAAAAGGGAGTAAACACTATGATATTAGCAATCACAGGGGATGGTGGGCGGGGCGGGACGAGGATGGCAAGCAGGAATCAGAATATTCACTACCTTGGACTTGCCTGTGCAGGGTCAAATCTGAGGTTTGTACCCATGAAGGTAGAATTCTGCAGTTCTCTATGTGGGCCAAACTTAAGGCGCCGAAGCAGGGGGGATGTGTTCCGATGTGGTGGAGCAGGGGCAGGCTACAATGGTTTGTGTGAACGAAGTGGAGTAGCAATATCCTAGGCAGGGAAGCATATGGAGAAGTATGCACCAGACCTTTTGTAACATCATCCAGCCTCTGGGCGTCCCATCTACAGAGGCAGCACAGACACAGCGGCTAAATATCCACACTGCAGAGTCAAAGGCTTCTGAGGTAAAGTCCCTACCTCCCAGATGCTTACTGTTAAGCAACTAAGAAACATCCCAAACAGAAGAGAATAGAACTTGGCAAGGGTTGAGGTTATTCAAGGGAGAGCTGAGTGGAGCCTCTGGCAATGGCCTGGTGGGGGTGTGGGTCCTGTTCCAGCTCCAACCATCCAGAAAAGATCCAGTGAGTCCCTCAGCCCCTCTGTATTTAAAGGTTGGTGCTAACAGCACCAGGATGTTTAGACAGAGTGTTTTTCTCGCAGAAATGTTTTTCGCACGGTGCCTACATAAAAGCAGTCAGTGTGTGGCAGGCGTTTCCATAGTTGTTTGTGTCTTCCTGTTAATCCACACTTCATCCCTGGGTGTCAGTTCTCTCGTCTGGAAAGCTAAAAGATTGGACAAAAAAAAATCATTAAAAAAATTCCACTTCATACACATACACAACATTGATCCTAAAATGTACGGGTGACAAATCCGCCTTGAAGCTCGTCAGCTCAACAGGGCTGACACAGGCTCCGCTTCAGGGCATGGTGATGCTACTTTTGGCTGCTGAGGACATCCTCTTAGAGGAAGTACGTCAGAAAGAGATGTGGAAGACACACCGGAATGGTGGCTACTGGTTACCTAAGAAACACTTTAAACTCCAAGCAGTCAGCTTAGAATCTACCCCTTAGCGGAGAGTGAACAGAGTCACTGGAAGTTTTCAACAAAGTGGCAATATCATCAGCTTGCCTTCAGGAGTTCCCTCAGAGGGGCCTACGGGAATGACGACTGTTAGAGACAGCGATTCTAAAGACAGCAGTTCTCACCCTTCCTAATGCTGTGACCCTTTAATACAGACCCTCATGTGAGGCGACCCCCAACCATAAAGTTATTTTTGTTGCTACTTCATAACTATAATTTTGCTACTGTCATGGATCATAATGTAAATATCTGGGTTTTCCAATGGTCTTCCGGGGTCACGACCCATGGGTTGAGAACCACTGCCTTAGACAGTCCCAGCTCTTCAGACGACCAGCACAACTCTGGCATGGATGAGAGGGTACCACAGACATGAAGCCCAGCACTGTCAGAATGCATGAGCAAGGGCTGGTAAGCAGACCCCTGTCTTCCTCCTCCTCCATTGGCCAATGGATCCTGCCCTCCATCTGTCAGTGAGGAGCCTTGATCTGCATATCTGAGAAAGACTCAGTGCATTTGAATTCTCCTGATGGATAACAAATAACAAAAGGTATTTCTTCACTCGGGTTCTTTTTCTTGTCTTAAAAATAAACCATGATCGACTAGTCACAGCTGCGCTTGCACAAAGATACAGCAGTCTCTGACTTCAAAAGCAAACAGCTGAGAAGGAAGAAAACAAACAAAATTGCAAGATCTGAGATTTCATCTGGCGTGAGAATAATTTTCTAAAAGCATTTCTTACCCTAAGCTGTTTCCCGTCTCCTTTGAAAGCCTCCGCAGCCAGCCAGCACCTCACTTGCAGGGCCCTGGGAGCCTTGAGGGGGGAGGGGGCAGCCCCAGGAAGCTGCTGCATCCTCCAGAAAGCAAACAGCAATGCATTCTAATATCGGCTAAGAAAACAGTCAGGGGGAAGGATGGCATAATTTGTGGGAAAGTTGAGGCTTTAGATGCTTGAAGGTCACAGGCTTTATGAAGAAGGTCACTGGATGCTACTTTTCAAAGGACAGGTGAAGACTATAAGACCCTCCTCTCTGTCCTCTCAGGCTATAGAGTAATCAAACACTGCAAATATCAATGAGTTCTTGGGACAGCTTTCTGAAGGGAATGTAAGCTTCGTGTTATCTGATATTTGGGTTGTGTGGGCTCCAACAGGGTGCTTGGAAGTCTTAATCCAGGCACAGAACCAGAGGTGCAGATCTAATTGGTACCAAGGTCTTCTGTCCATCAGCCAGCTTCATCTTGTGCGGCAGACTTGACTCCCAACAAGAAAGAGGGCCTCGGCCTGGTCATTGGGTAGGTGTCAACTGGGAACAAGTGGCCAACATAAGAACCAGGATTGCATCCTGGGAAGGGACCTGTTGTAGACTAAGCCCAGCTACTCTCCCATATCTAAGGCACCATCAATGTGTGGGCTACGTGGGTGACATTACCTAGAGAAAGACCCCAAAGACAGAGCTCTCCTTACCAAGAGAGAGCCCCACTCCATCTGGAACAGCTGAAGCCTGAGGACAACTCCACACACCCTGTTGGAAGCACACTTGACCCTTCTTGAAGACAGAGCAAAAAAAATAAGAAAGTCCTCTGGAATGTCTATAGCCTTTGACCCAGAAATTCTACTTCAAGGGATTTATTCTAGAAAGTTTAAGTGGTGGGTATTCTAGTTATAGTCGTCAGTCAGCTTTCACAAACCCATGAGAACCACCAGTGAGCCTCTTCCCAGCTCCAAGGTCATAGCTTTCACACAGGTGTACACACTAGAGAACCAGCACAACCCTTTTTTCCATCCCCAGAGCTCCATCTCTAGATGGCTCCAAACACTTCGATGTGCTCATTGCAGAACATAAGAGCTTAGGAGAAAAAGATTACCTCTAAAACAAGACCAGCCTGTCTAGACCTTCCTAATGCTGTGAAAATATAGCACCTCATGTTGTGGTGACCCCCAGCCATAAAATTATCTTGGTTGCTATTTCATAGCTGTAATTTTTCTACTGTTATAATGAGAATATAAATATTTGTGTTCTCCAATGCTCTTAGGTGACCCTGGTGAAAGGGCCCTGTGACCCCAAGGAGATCACAATTCACAGCTTAAAAATCGATGATCTAAATGTTTAAAAGGAAAGAACAGTTAAATGAATTATTGTCTATGTTGTGGAGTACTATGCAACCTTCAAGATTATATTAGGAATACAAGCATATAGGTATGTTTAGAAAAATTACTAAACAGTGTCCAGATATATCACATGGTTGTTGCAAGGGTGAGTCTGCCAGCGAAGAGATTAGCCAGGACTTTCGAAGGGAAAAATAGGACTTTTTCTCAGTATTTGCTAGTTATTTCATACCCTACATCACTTCTATAACAAGAAAACCATAAGAACATGTCTGCCTGTGCTCTCTGAGAACATCAGCTCTTAAAGATACTTCCTCAATGGTGGCCATGTGCTGGACAGCAAGGACTTGGCAGGGGAGGGACTGGTGGGAAGGTCCAGATACACAAAAGTCAACTTCCCAGCTTCCAGAAGGCTCTAACAGAAGTTTCATACAATCCATGGAATGCTCAGCAATAAGATGAGTGTCGGTGTTAGTTACTGATAGTTCTGACAAAGGAACGTAAGGAGAGAGGGTTTATTGCAGCCCACAGTGTAAGGGATCAGTCCATCATGGTAGAGAAGTATGGTGCCAGGAGTTTAAACTCTCCATCTGAGGGAGTGCTGAACGCCCTGAGGAGATCATGAAGACACTCACCCAGCAATAGGGGTTTCCATTCCTCTGAGGTTCAATTCCCTCAAGCAAGGCTCTAGTGCAGCCGGTTTGAAGAAAGCCTCCCTCACATGCTCTGATGCTGTGTCACTGAGAGGAGGTGCGTCTGCTGCCGAGTTCACTACACTCATTTTCCACAGAGACCAGAAGCCTCAGGAGAACTGGTGTTACCAACACCCCACAGTGTGTTCTGAATTATTCGGAGACCGTCTTTTGGCTACCAGAGGGATTTCCAACCCCTCCTCCATCACCACTAGCCTCTTTCAAAAGGGACTACTCAAAGCATCCGTAAGTGCTTCAAAGGGGCCTCTCTCCACAGCCAACACATGATGCCATTACCAAACTCAAAAGGCCCTGGGAAGAGGAGAAGCCACAGATTTGAAGGGGAATTTCTCATGAGGTGAAATCTTAGAGGCATGTGGCGCAGCCTTCTGATGTGGACTCTTCAAAGGAGACGAGCCTTTGGTCCCCCTCAGAGCAGGGTGAAATAAGATGCCAGAAATACAGAGAAAGAGAGAGGAAAATGTCTTTTGTGACAGAGAAACTGATGAATTACTGGATAGAATGGGCCCCATTCTTTGCCCTTAGAACAGGAAAATAAAAATCCCGGTGCTGTTAACTGAACAGTGGCCAAGAGAATGGACATAGAGATGCACTGGAGGCGGGGTACCCACCCGGAAGGTATCCCCTCTAGAAGCTCTGAAGATGAATTTCCCTGTGTGGAGGTGGGGTTGGAGGTTAAAGAGATAGCAACTGCATGGTTAGACTGAAAGCGTCCCATTAACTCCACTCATACATTTTAACACTCTGAACGGGGACAGAATAAGGTTACTCACAAGAAATAAGGATAACCACCATTTTTCCCAGCGCACGCTTCTTATACAAAGCAAAGAGAACCTGGTCTGTTCTACAAGGCTGCCTTGCTCCTGCATTCCACGGCTGGTTCTGGTGGGAAGCCCTGAGCGCGACGACAGCTTCCTGTAGCAATTCAGCGTCACTATCGCCAGACTCATAAAGCTGTTCTTACTTATTTTCCTCCAATACTCATCCATGTATAATCTTAATCTGCCTTCTGTCCCACATCACTGGGCAGGGAATACATCTGCCGGGAGCATTGCCCCAAATTAGGATATGTTATGCAAATTGCTTTGAGCCATGTTCAACACGGGATAGATTACAGAGACCGAAGATTGCAGAAAATACACGGTTTTAGTAATGCCAGAGAAAGGAGGAAGTCTGGTTTGATATTCTCGGCTGGCCCAAATTCTCTCTACTAAATGTTGACATCAGGAGCCAGGCTTTCTAGCTCAGAGGCTCACCCACCTGTACCAAGCAGCCATACAGCTACTCATGTCTAGCAACCTCTGTCAACGAGAAGCCGTGTGCTCTGAAGTGCCACTTAGCACCTGGATCCCATATTTGGGGCATCCAGATACTTTTGTTATGGCAGTGTGAACTTACACAAGTCAGAGTTGGCTTGGCTGCTAAATTCTGGTCTGTACAGCTAGACAGAATTGAGTCAGTTACTGCTTCTTGTCATTTGCTGGTTTGTCTGATCTTAAGCTAGTCAGTTAGCCTTGCTAACTTTAATTTGCCCATCTGTAGAATAGGGGTAAAGGTCACCATGCTATCAGAGGGTAGAGGCTTGGTGTTTTCCATTTACTGTGTATCTTATGAGAAAAAGGCAGGAACTAGAATAGAGAAGATAAGAACTAAGTAGAAGAAAGTTGAATCCCTGAGACATTCTTCCCACATAGTGATCCATTACTGTTAGTAAATGCAGACTCTAATTTATAATAAAAGGAGGATAGTGTTTTATATGGTGGACATTTTAGTTGCCTGGAAGAAACTACACTTAACCGGGTAATGCAGCAAAATATACCCAGTGGAGTTGTTACCGGCTGACACAGGGCCCAGCCTAGGATTAGAGAAGACAGACGCCCCACATGTATTACCACAAGCCCAGGCAACATCCATCGTTCTGTTTATCCACAGTCAACATCAGCCCCGTTGGAGACTGAAAAGTATGTGTGTGTGGGGTGGGGGGGGAGGACTGGAGAGGATGAGGTTTAGCCCTGTTTCCTCCTCAGAGATGGGAACCCAACCACATTGGTCCGGGAATTCTGAGTGCTTGATCGGGGGTTTCTAGCTCCTTCAAGGATCTTATTTCATTCAGTGGGACTCATATTTGGGTGGCTGTAGGGCAGACTGGAAGCCACAGAAAATGCCGATGTCCAAGTAGGAAAGAAGAGCAGACATTGTACGTCTAAATCTACTGGTCTCTGTATCCAGGGAGTCTATGGGATGGTTCGGATTCCCTTCATGCTCCCCGATGCTCTTATCCCATCAACAGTCAGCCTCTAGAAATCAGCCAGAGACACACAGATCACTAGACCCTGTACACACGCTGCTGAAAGAGACCAATGTGGACAATGCTAAAACAGTTTACAAAACATATGAGCTGAGAGAGTCGCATATTCAAGTGGGCGAAGAAAATGAAAGGCGCCGGGGAACTAGGAAGTTCCCCAAGCAGTGAGGCGGGTGAGAAATAGCAGGGCCTTTCCTGAGACCATTGCACTTGAGCAGAGGAGAGATCGATGCAGGGAGACCGAAGAAGCAGAATCAATGCAACTGTATTATTTCCTCTGGCGGCCGTCGTTTGTTACCACAAATTAGGTGGCTTAAAATAACAGCAATCTATTCCCCCATGGGTCTGGAGGCGAGGAGCCAGCAGGCAAGGTGCGGGCAACCACACAGCCCGAGAGCTCCAGGGAAATCTGTCCATGCCTCATCCAGCTTCCGGGGGTTGCTGGCATTCCTTGGTTTGCAGCAGTCTCTCTCTGACCTCTGCCTCTGTGATCAAATGGTCTCCTTGTGTTGCACATAACAGCGCTGACGTCACCTACAGCCAAGGCCTGATAGCGTCAGTATTGAATGTTCAGGGATCAAAAACCAAATTAATTAAGAGGAGGGGTGTGTGTGAGTAGGAGTTGGTAAGGAGGGGTCTCAGGGAGTTCAGTGTTTAGCTTCCGTTTGAAGAACATCAACATCCGTGACTTAAAGTGTGGAGAAACTCAGCTGTATGTTGTTCAGAAGGTGGAGTCATCAGAAGGATGACTGAGCAAACTGCAAATGGAGGCTGAGGAAGAAGAAGGGAAGGACCAAAAACACTTTAACAAATTAGGCCAGCAAGATGGCAGAGTGGGTAAAAGTGCCTGCCACAAGAACCTCAAAGTTGTCCTCTGACTTCATGAGGTACAGATGTACACACACACACACACACACACACACACACACACACACGTATATACACAAACACACAAATATATACATGTACACATCACACACAAATATTTACACATAGACATATACACACAGACAAACACATACAGACACACACAGAGACACAAAGACACACATATATGCATCACACATGTACACACAGACACACATAACTAATATGCATATACACATGCATGCACACACATGTTTATACACATGTGCATTCACATGCATATACGCACATACACATATATACATCACATACACATACATATAGAAATACATGCACACTACATATACAGATGTACACATGTACACATCACATCACACATACACACATATGCATATATATATACACACACAGATACATACACACAGACATAAAAACACACATATACATCACACACATACACATACAGACACACAGATACCAATTAATATACATATACTTATGCTTACATACACATACACATGTATATCATATACATATGTATCCATATATACACACAAAGTATATACAATAATAATATTAACAATAAATATACATTTAAATGTTTTAATGATGTTTTAATTTTTAAGCCCTACCTACATGGTATTTAATAAAATTTTAAGTTGCAGAAATTTCTGTCTTCAAAGTTACAAATCTCATATATACAAATCCTCCAGGCCAACCTCAGGGCTCGTTTTCCTGCTGGCTTAGTTTCAAGATAGGTGCCCCTGAAGGACAGATGTTCCCAAGACGTGACTCAGCTGGTCCCTCAGCATCCTTGGATAAGGCCTGCCTATCTCCTCTTCTGAGGAAACTGACCCACGGCTCAGTCTGACATGAGTCCCACATGCCAGGACAGTGGGTGTGCAGCAAGTCATCGGGGGAGGTAGGCTCTCTCCTGCAGGTGCCTGAGCAGAGCCCAGCTGGCTGGACCTACATGAGGCTTATCCCAGCTTTGAAAGAGTCTTGATCACAACTGACAACAAATAGAGACTCAGGAGAAATGAAGGAAACACTTGCCAGTTACCTAAGGGGATACACTTTCTTAACGCTAAGGACACTGCTTTTCTTTTGTTTTCTTATTAATTTATTCTTTTACAATCTCCTACATGTATAGTGCATTTATAGTCACATTCATGCCTCTCCCTCCTGTTATCCTCCACCTATTCCCATGAGTCTTCCCCTTCCTCTTAATGAGTCCCTATCTGTGGTGGTTGGAATGAGAACAACCCCCATACGCTCATAGATTTGAATGCTTGGTTACCAGGGAGAGGCATTATTTCAAAGGTGTGGCCTAGTTGCAGGAAGTGTGCTCAAGCCAAGCCCAGTGTCACTTTCTTCCTGTTGCCTACAGATCTAGGTGTACAACTTTCAGTTCCTTCTCCATCATTGTGTTTGCTGTATGCTGCCAGGCTCCCTGCCATGATGACATTGGGCTGAACCTCTGAAACCATAAGCCAGTCCTAATTAAATGTTTCCTCTTACAAATTGCTATGGTCATGGTGTCTTTTCACACCATGAAGACACCATCACTCTGTCCTCTCTTGTACTCTACCTACATACCTGCCCCATGAGCCCTCCCTTTCTCTTACCAAGTTCATAACCCCCTACTCTTCTTTATCCTCCACCTATCCCATGAGTCTTTCCTTCCTCTTACCAGATCCCAACATACTTTGCATGTCTCTTTGCTTCGTGTCTCACTGATTTAATCATGGCTGCTCACATGGACATGGATCTACTGGGTTATCTACTGGAGCATGAGCAACTTACCATCAAGTACATCACTGTAGACAATGAGTTCGCCTCAGCTAGAGCCCTTGACTGCCATTAGCTTCTCTGGATGGGGCCTTATGAGCTCCTTCCCCACCTATGACTAAACTAGTTACTGGCCTTTCGCAAGTCCTATGAGAGTAACCACAGTTGCTGTCCTTTGGCTACATGTAGTCAGTAGGCTGTGGGCTAATAAAGATATTTCTGAAACTATATCTACCTTTTCTTAGCAATCTTTGTTTTGTTTTTGGTTTTTTGGTTTGTTTGTTTGTTTGTTTTCTAAATTAGAGTAGACTTGTAATGACTGCTTTACCTCTTTGGCTATCAGATCATCTGATAATCTGTGGTCTCAGGGTTTCCTATGTGGCACATCCAACACTGATCATTACCCCTTCCAAAGGGAAGACCATCTACTGGGACCAGGTCTTGAACTTGCCAAGGAAAATTTAATATCTAATAATTTCCTTCCTCTTCATAATTGAGGTTATGAAACATATATCTAAATGTGATTTAATTTTTATAATATAGATGAATTTCATATAAATCATTTATCTCATTTTGTGTTCAGAAACTATACTATTTTCATATGTAAATTCATTCATATTAGAGTCTTAAAGGGGCATAAAATTAGATAATGACTGCTTGGCATATAATGAATCTCTTTAATTGAAATGAATAAAATTATGTAAAATGGGAACTATTTCAGAAAAATCTGGGACGTATGGTCATAATAAATTGTAGTTTCCTTCCTTTGGGCACTAAGAAGTAGTTATTGTAACAACCCCACGTTAATTAGCAAAACTTACTGAGAGTAAAATTACAATTACAACCATGTACAGAGAAAGTTCCTCTGCTAGGCAGCAAGCAGGAGACAGCAAGAGGGACTATGTAGTATCAATGGCATGAATATTGGAAGAAATTAGTACAGTGTAGACCACCCAGGGCTCAGTAGATCTGGAAAGATGTCTACAATGATGGCTGCTCAGAGCTGAGGTTAATTAAGACAGTTTGAAGTACAGATGACCAAAACTCTAAGTCCAGCAAGACCCTATACTGGCAAACATAGTTGCTAAAGCAAACAAACAAACAAAAAGGCTCTTGAATGGAACTGCTTGGAGGATTCATTGAGGTCAACCACTTGGCACGGAACTTCTAAATGTCCATCACTGGCAGACTTCAGAACCATCTGGCTTTATTTCTTTCTAAATGTTCGACTCTGAAACTTTCTTAAGAAACTATGAGCTCATTAAGTTGCCCTAACTATCCTTGCATACCTGGACCACTGGGACCTACCTACCTCAGTCACCCAAGCTCTGAGACGACAGACAGACACGCGCACCACCACAGCTGACCATTCTTCCTCTTAACAAGCAAAGGCTAAGTGCAGATTTAAGGGTAAGCATAAGCTTTCCGTCGTTCACTCCTCGGATCCTATGTGCTAACCACCCATGTCCAATGTGGAGAGTTCACTAAGGCAGGAATGACATTCCTCTGTTTCATTCTCAGCTGCTCTGGGAAATGGTTGGCAGTCGGTTCTCTGGGGTAGGAGAAGGTGCTTATTTGCCAGACTCTACAGCTTAAATGCTTCCATCCCCAGTATCAAACTATGGATAGTTTATCCACTGAGACTCTTAAAATGAGCACACTCCTGCAGTGTGACTTACTCTTAAGAGGATTGCCGTGTCTCATAGATGAAGAAAGAGAGGCTTGTCCCACATCACACAGTTGGTAACTGTGGAGCTCAGATTTGAACACTCATCTGCCCAACTACACCATCTATTTACTCAAGGAATATTTTAACCAGAAAATGCTAAGAAAATAGTTTATTTAACAAAGAAAAATGATACCTTCCCTTACAGTGTTTCTTAGATAATATACATAGGGTCACGCCTCCAGACACTCCAGGGGTGTAATGGGGTGAGCAAAGGGCAAGAAAACTTGCAATACACAAAACAATGCATTCTGCCCTGTCAGGCAAACTTGTCCCTGCTATTCCTTCCCTCTGTGGCCTCTGACGGCTCTTTTCAGAGCTGTGTCCTTAGCATAGCACATAGTTCAGAGATCATGATGGAGACCCCTAAGATGGCTTACTACATGCTAATAGAAAGTCGAAGCCCTGTGGTTGTTCCTCACCAGTGAGATGTTGGTCCAGAACCTAAGGTCTCCACAGAGCCCAACCAGAACCCTCAGCCCAAGTAGGACCCAGCCTGACCCCTGGGGAATTTTTGGTGGAGTTTATGCTAAGAACCACTGTGTCCATCCATGGATACCTAAAGTCTATCACAGAGGCTTCCTTGCTGCTTGGACTCTCTGAGCATTGATTTCCGGAATACCACCCAGGCCTGTCTGTGTACCTGAAGCTATTCTTCTCTGGCGGCTCTTCTGTCTCTGGGGAAGTTTCTATCCAGTGGCCTTGGCAGGTGGGCTAGTCAGAGTTCTCTAAGGGAACAGAACTGGTAAGATAAGTACATACACATAGATGGGATTATGAGAGTGGCTTACAGGCTGTGGTCCGAACTGTCCAACAATGGCTATCTCCCAAAGGAAAGGCCAAGGATCTAGTAGTGTTCCGTCCGTGAGACTGGATGTCTCAGCAGTCCCAATCCGGTGCTGCAGACCCTAGGCAAGTCCTAGAGAGCTGCCAGCTCTCAGTCTACATTGGAATCCTGATGAAGTAGCATGTAGCTGCAGAGAAGAATGTCTCAGGACGAGGGACAACAGAAGCTTCCTTCTGCCAGGTCCTTTCATGTGAGCTGTCACCCTAAATCCAGGCCACACTTTGAAATGATCTAATCAAGGAAAGCCTTCACAGTGTGCCAAGCTACTTGGATTTTATAGCTAATTCCAGATGTAATCAAGTTGACAACCAGGATTAGCCATCACACCGGGTCATTCTATTCCGTCACCTCCAAGAAAATAGATCTGGCAGATCAAGGGACCCATAAAGCTGGACAAAGAGCATGAAGGAGGTGACATCACTGGACACTTGTTCATTTCCTTGTGTATGAAGCAGGAGCTTTAAATATATATACCATAGGTGGGTTATAGAAGAATTATACAAAATGCTTATCTTCATTAAAATAAAATATTATTTATGTTTTATTATATGATCTGGTAAGAGATAAGCTCTGCTATCATCCTCCAAGTGTCTGGGAAGTAATTAGTCATGAACAAGACATGAAGTGCTATTCTCTGTAAGAGGTATCCTCACAACCATGCTTCACTCTCCCAACTGCCCGCTGTAATCACAGAACCATCAGAGCAGTGGTTGTTGAGGGAACCCACACAGCAGGCCTCTGCCAGGCCACAGACAGAGCTCATGGGCCAGGCTGAGGTACAGCCCCCACTCCATGGAGCTTTCAGACTATCAAGGGGTCTACCTGAGAATCCCCCTTCAAAGAGAGCTGTGGGGAGTACTCCATGCTTCTGGAACTCGGGCATGCAAACAAGCTAGTTCCCTGGGTGGTCACCTGCTCCAACTTAGAGGGCACTGCCCCACATGCCCTGCACTGTAACTGGATTCCTCCCTGCAGGGCTTCTTAAGCTACACTGACTGATGCTCAACTCAAATCTGCTAGACCTGAGTAGTGGGGGAGGGGACGTTTGTGTATGAGTAATGTCTACCTATGATTCTACACAGACACAGCTATAATAGACAAAGTTCCTGGGGCTGGCTTCCATGGAGCCTACAGTGTAGGAAGGGGTCTGCCTTGGAAGCCCCCTTAAAGAGAGCTGTGGGAAGGTTAACCTATGACCCACATTTATCTGATGTTTTTTCCCAGCAGAAGATTAGAGAATATATATATATTAAGCTCATACACTGCACCTTTCCTCAGTGTTTGCAGACTAAGGTGACGTTGAGGCCCTAAGGGTGATGTAACAGCAACTCAAGCCACATTTACTCATCCCCCTCCCCAATTTTTAATTTTAGAGTAACTTTGAAAATTCAAAAGAAAATATTTAATAACCTCAGAACCATTCAATGTCCTCCAATGGTGCCACTCCTCAGGCCCACAGTTTATACTGAACATGCTTTCTCCTGAGCTCCGAAACATTAAAAATCATATAGCACATTCCTCCTTTCGCAGTGCCACATAGAACTTGTGGAAAATAGCTCTGGCCAAAATATCACCCAATATCACTAGAGACCGGTAAGAGCTCCCTGCAGAATTTCATCATAACAATGGCCATAACAATAAAACTCCATCCCCAGATCATGCAGCGCAGTCACTCAGATAGCGTGACTCCGAATGTCACCCGCAATGGCGGCATCTGGTGACTCCTGTATGTTGATATATCGCTACTCATTTAGGGAGTGACAGCTCCGCTGGTGAAACAGAGCAGGGCACAGACGCTGTGGGTCTGATGTGAGCACACAGCATCCTCCAGTCTCAGGCCAGCTCTCCCTCACTGTCCGCTAATGAGGCAACTAGGAGCTGAGGTTAATTGACTTAGCTCACACATTTGGAACCGGGAATGGCCAGCGTGACCATGTCTGCAGCACCTCTCAGCTCCATGCCCTTCCACTGCCCCTCGGTGACCTGCTAGATAGCACAGACTCATTTTTTAATGGCAAAAATACGGTAATTTCCTGGTGTCTGCTAAGAACTTAAGATCAGAAACGAGTCGTCACTTTCGCTCAGAAACAAATTACACCACGAGAGACACACGGAGCCCGTGTAGATAATTATGCACGTAATTACACGCGTGCAGCAACCTCACGGTAAACAGAAACCGAAGGTGCTTTTTGCCCACAGCCTACTGCCACCTTTCAGATCTGAAGAATCAACGGAAGGTGCTTCCCTGTGAGCCTCACCCGAAGAGAGGTAAAACTGGGTTGCAAAAAAAAGATAAAAGGGGATGAGAACCCCAGGGGGTGGGGCTCCCAGAGAATGAACCACCAACCAAAGAACATACACGGGCTTGACCTGGGCCTCCCCACACATATGTAGCAGATGTGCAGCGTGGTCTTCATGTGGGTCCTGAACAACTGGAGTGAGGACTATCCCAAAGGCTGTTGCATGTTCGTGGGATTTGTTCTTCTAGCTGGGCTGCTTTGTCTAACCTCAGTGGAAGAGGATGCACCTAACCTCGCAGAGACTTGAGGTGCCAGGGTGGGGGATACCCAGGGGGGCCCCATCTGCTCAGAGAAGAAGGGGAGGGACTGTGAGCTGTAAAATGAATAAGTAATAATACTAATACTAATACTAATACTAATACTAATACTAATACTAATAAAGAAGGGCTGAGAAGAAAGAGAAGGGAAAGGAATGAAAAGGGGGAGGAGGAGGGTTGACGGGAGACTGGACCTGCAAAATTTTGTTTAAACCTTATTAAAGATACTAAAATATCATGAGGGAAGCATTAAAGGAACCGAAAGGTTAACAAAAGCTTCAGGAAAGTTCACTCCCTACAGCAAGAGCTTCTGCAAGTAACTGGATTTTCTTCCGTAAACGCCATTAAACATTTGACCTATTTCACTAGCTGACCTTCTGCCAGATGTGCACACAGCTGTGCGCTAGGTCATCGTGACCATGCCCTGAGGCTCTGATCGTTTAATCACGGGCATTCTGAAGCCTTTGACGGAGGAGCTGCTGCGTATGTCTTTACTGTGGAGCACAGAATTCATCGAAGGTTTGTAGATGGTGTGTAACAAACACCATCACACCCACTGTGAACACTATCCAACCCGCCACTCCTTATGCTGGCTTCGGATTTCCCTTTAGATGAGAAAGTATCTCAGGGGGCTGGAGAGACGGCTCAGCAGTTAAAAACACACACTGCTCTTACAGAGTCATGTTCAATTCCCTATAGGTCCGTCAGGCAGCTCACAAATGCCCATCATATAGGGGGAGTCTGAAGCCTCTGAGACACTTGTACTCACATGCACGTGCTCGCACAGCTACACATAGTTAAAAACGAATAGAGGTGAGGCCTGTTCGGACGTTAAGGTTTTGCATCCCTGTATATATTCCAATGGCCAAGCAACCCAGGAATGCTGGACAGTCACAAGACATGACTTTTCAAATTTCCCAAGCGTGCCGGACACGGAATTACAATGACATATTTTCAAATACAACTTGCTTCCCCCCCACTCCACCCCCGTGTCTTGATATTATTTGTCTGACACTTCTTCAGGTTGGTGACTGCCACTGGAATAAATTTAATGTCCCACACTGAAGATCTGGGAACACCTCTCTCACTGCCTGTCCTGTACATCAACCTCTCAGCTCTTCAGGGTTTATCTGCTCCTTGGTGGCAGAAGTCAAGCCCATCATTCGAGAGCAGCCCTGGATGCTACACTGCTGCCTGTTGCCTACAGCTCTGTGGTCTCTTCAGGGATGCATGGCGTGCTTCATATGCAATCACGACGGGACTCCCTGCATCACTGCACAACCCCGTGTTCAGCAGGAGAGGTTTACGTACACTTCCGCCCTCTGCTTAGCCTTTACCCTATGCGTTGCCCTGTAAATTCTTTCTGTAAGTTTTACTGGTGCCAACTCTGAAAAAGTCAAGGACTTGACTCTTTCTCTAATCTTCCAGTTGGGCTAATAGAAATCAGTCACGGTGGGGTCATTTCCACCAAGGAAATGGGCAAACGATGGAAATTAGGACCCATGTTTCTAGAAATTCACTGGAACATCGCTTTATTAAACCCGAAGACATCACTATTGTTTCTGCTTGAATATTTAATTACTTCAAGACAATGTTTAAATTGCAGAGGGGTGGGGAGACAGATAGTAGACTTCCTCCGCCTAACCTCATTTACAGTTTGCTTCAGGTTTTTCTGGACTGTTTGTTACAATGCGTGCCTACCTTTGACTAATTCGTCTTTTTGACTCACTACAAAAGTGTTGTTTTGAAAGATACTTTCCCCGGCACAGAACTCTTTGTGTGCAGTTATCTGTTTCCTCACAGCACTGCAGTGTTGCCAGGCTGATGTCTTCAGCGTGCTTTCTCCTGGCAAGGAGACCGCCTTCAGTCCAGTCAGCATCCTCTGTACGAGGCTTGTCTCCTCCTCTGCCTGGTGTCCACATTTCCTACTCCCTACTCATTTTAAATGCTTTTATGATACCTGTAGTTTCCTGACTTTTACTGCCCACCCCCGCAATGCTACATTGCTGCGCTGTGGTCTGTTGGGCATTCGTCCATTGCTGTGAAGAGACCATAGCAACTCTAATGAAGGAAAGTGGTTAACGGGGCTGGCTTCCATTTTCGAGGTTTAGTGTATTACCATCATGATGGTAGGAACATGGCGGCACACGTGGTGCTGGAGTAGAACTGAGAGGTCTCCATCCGGACCTGCAGGCAGCAGGAAGAGAGAGCAATGCTGGACCTAGCTTAGCTTCTAAAACCTGAAAGGCCCCCCAACCCCCGTGACACACTGACACACTTCTTCCAATGAGACCACACCCACTCTAGCAGAGCCACACCTCCTAATAATTCCTCTTTCTGGTGGCCAAGCATTCAAATATATGGGTCTATGGGAGTGTCTTAGTCAGGGTTCCTGCACAAAACATCATGGCCAAGAAGCAAGTTGGGGAGGGAAGGGTTATTTAGCTTATACTTCCACATTACTGTTCATCACCAAAGAAAGTCAGGACAGGAACTCACACAGGGCAGGAAGCAGGAGCTGATGCAGAGGCCATGAAGAGGTGCTGCTTACTGGCTTGCTCACCATGGCTTGCTCAGCTTGCTTTCTTATAGAACCCAGGACCACCAGCCCAGGGATGGCACCATGGGCTGGGCCCTCCCCACCTTGATAACTAATTGAGAAATGCCCTACAGCTGGATCTCACGGAGGCGTTTCCTCAAGGGAGGCTCCTTTCTCTGTGGTAACTCCGCTGTGTCAAGTTGACCCACAAAACCAGCCAATACAGGGGGCCGGTCTTGTTCAAAGTACCACATGTTGTATTTGGGATTTTGTTTCGAATTTATAGCCCTTTTGCAGATTTGAAAATCCTACGTTCACTCAGATTCTGGCTGTTTCCTTCTCATTTGGGAACACAATTAAGTTTATTATCTATTGAGACCCCTCAAGATGCCCCTCCCCTTCACAGCTCACAAATACTCAATACGTGTGCTTGCTTTGTTTCCTTTTACAGCGTCTCCACAGCCGTATCTCCACATTCACTAATCTTTTCTTCTTCAGTGTCTATTCTGCTGTTAATCCCAACTGCCATTTTTCATACTTATCATATATTTGTCAACAACGCTGCTTAACTTTTCATATCACTTCCCACTGTACTTAAGCTTTACTTTTTGGGCATATGTGGGCATACGTCACATAATTATATGATCACATTGCCTTCCCTCTAAGGCCCACTAGTTGGCTGGCCTCTCTCTCTGGGTGATATTTTCTTCCTTCCTTATTTACTGTTCGGAACATTTTCACTTCGTGCTGGAAGACCGGATTGTACTTTGGGTGTGTCGGGTAATTTTTGTCTTTCTCCAAATAATGAACTTTGTACTAAGCTGTGGTTGTCTGTCAGTTCTTAGACTCCTCGGGGCCTTGTGTTTAAGCTTTGTTGGACAGGAACTGGGCGTTGTTTATCTAACCCTTCTGAGCATTATACTCAACGCTCCCAAGGACTCAGAGTTTTCCCAGTCTGCCTGGCACAAACCCCAGATGAGCTCTAAAAGTGTGCCCTCCTCTCCTTTCATGTGGTTGTTCGCTCTGCTTGGGATTAGATCCTGAAACCTAAAGGCTGATCAGCACCTGAAGAAGAGAGCAGAAGGGCCCTCGGTAGATCTCCAGAGATCTTCCCAAAGGCGGTTCTCTCTGTGGCTCTCCTGTGTCCTGTGAACTTGACTCAGAGCTTCCCTCTCTCAAAACAAGGGTCTTCCCACTCTGAGCTCCTCTGCCTGTGCCCTGGCTGGGAAGCCCTCTGCGCATGCCCCCTGAGGTAACGGAACGGCTGTGCTGGCTCGTTTCTCCTTTCTCGGGAATTACTGTGCTTCTTACTAATACAAAAAAAGCAGCTGCTTCACAAATTTTGCTCTGGTGGTTTTGTTTTGTTTTGTTTTGTTTGAAGAGAAAAAACGTGAATATCTCTTACACTGTCTTGGACAAATGTGGAAGTATCAATATAACTTTAGATTCTGTGACGTATTACTAATTACTCTTTCCAGTCTGTACCTGGTCTTGTGATGCGCCATGTATCCCCTCTACACTTCACTTGAAATATAATGATGCTTGTGAGTCAGTGCATGGTATTCTTAAGTGTTCGGGCCTGTTGTCCGATGTCTGCCCCAAGACAGCAGTTGCTGAGGGGACCTGTGAAGACCTAAGGGCAAGACCCCGGTAAGACCCATGTGGCTAACAGTTCCAGCTCCGTTCCACTTCTATTTGCCACGGAAGATGAATTACTCATGGGAATAATTAAAAAATAAAATAGCTATATGAACATGCACAGCTAGCACAGTGTGTACATCCTGTGATTTAAGATGCTAAAAATATTTGCTTACTCATCAAAATTGGCAGGTGGAGCGCATGCCTGTCTACGTCCTCGTAGAACCACTAAAAGCAATATCGTTGAAAATAATATACCGGGGATATTTTATTTACTATAGACGCGTACGTGTGCTCAAAACTACTTTATTATTTCAATATTTTCACTTTTCTAGTCCTTAGACACCAACCGTGGTCATGGAGAAAGAGGCTACCACAGTTTAATCTCACACACATCAAATCTGGCCCCTTGTCGCTAATGATTCCAGCAAGTAACTTCTCCTGGAGAAATCATCTAGCTTTCTGGTTTACCCCGGGTGGAGATTTCATCTCAGGGAGCATGAGTAAGTCAATTATAAACTTACTTCAGCTCCAGGGACCTTGCCAAAAATCCCAATTTAATCGTGGCAACTCATAGGATGAAGTCTATTGTCGCTGGATTTTTCTGCTATCAAACTACGAAACTAAGCGAGCCTGCTCCCCCTGCAACCAGCCCCTTCCTCTCTCTCTGCGCTCTCCCAGGTTAACTGAGCTAAGGAAAGTCTGTGCCTGGGACGCTGCATTTAAAATGTGTTTTTAATTGGTTCGCTCTACCCAGAGATCGCTAAGGGAACAGAGGTGGAAATTTTGAGCCCTATTTGTCTATTTGACTCCCTTAGCTCAGTTCAAATATTGTCAGCTACCTGAAAGATGAGGCAATTTTTATTAATTATTAATAGCTTAAGGGTTTCTTTTTTATCACAGTTACACCTCTATGCAGTACACACACATAGAAGTGTCAGGTTCATTACTGAAAACTACAGCAGCCCATCCCCTCCCCTCTAGCTCCCGGGAAACTCCTCATAGTCACTAGCACTGGGTCTTCATGTTTACCTCCCCATCTATAAACTTTGAGCTACTACCTCTCTACTGCAAGTTTTAATTAATTTATTTTTTTTATTTTCTTTTAGTTTCAGTCAATGTGATTTCTTTTTTATCGGATATTTTTTATTATAGTCTTAATATATAGTTCTCCCCTAGACTTCTGTCGCTCCACCAGCATGCACAGCTTCAGGGAACCCGTCTGTCGTTGTTTTCTCAGCTCGGTACTCCAAAAAAGCCACCAATCACATAAGCAGCACCTAGGGTCACCAGCGCAGTGTACCTGCCCAACGCCTTCCACGCGGTTCTGTTTCCTAATGTCAGTTTGATGCGTGTACCTATGTTAATGCCACTCACAAAGGATTTTAAAAGGTTGGCTTTTCGTTTTGTTTTATTTAAATCAGCATTGTTGATATTGTCACTTGCTTCCTCTTTTCTTTTTAGTTTTGTGTCCCTGAATACATCTATACATGTGAGTGCAGTTCTCATAAAGGCCGGAAGAGGGCGTCGGATTCCCTGGAACTGGAGTTCTATACAGGCAGTTACAGCTGATTCAGGTGGATGTTAGGAACCCCGGTTCTTTCCGCAGCAGCTAACCACTATGCCATCTCTCCAGCACATTTACCATATTTCCCCACATATTTGCTAATATTTCAAACCCCATCTAATCTTCTTTGAATCTTAGGAATTACAAAAAGCTCTTCCTAATTCTTATGGACATGGCCGGTATCTGTCACCCCGCCTTCCTGGTGTGGTCCACCCTTTGATTCTGTGACCTCACTCATTCCTTCTTTCCTACTTCATATTCAAGTAGGATCCCTTCACCCCAAGTATAGTTGGGATTTCTCCCCCATTTAAGGAAGCACATCTTTCAGTGGCTCTTAAGAACAGTCGCATGAAAGCTAAACCTTTTGAGAAATCACATGTATAAAAATGTCTTTTTCCCCTTCTATATTCTGTTGAGGTTTGGGCTGTTGCTATGTCTTGTGATGCTAAATACTGGCTCTGGTTGCCCCAGGAACAAGGAAATCCTCATGTATACCAAATGATGCTATGTAATCTTGCCCTCAAAGTTATCACCAATTGGTCAGTAAGGATGCCTACAGCCCATAGCTGGGAAGAAGAGAGATAGGCAGAGTTTCAGTTCCTGAGCTTAGGGTCTGAGGCAGGGGGTGATGAGAGAAGAAGAGAGAAGGTAGAGAGAGGAGAGGATGTCATGGGCTAGCCAGTTGGGGTAAGAGCAGCCTAGACAGAACATGGCAGGTCTTATCCTGGAGTTATCGATAGGGTGGTTGATACTAATAGCTTAGGGGGTAGATATCTGCCCAATTCTAGTGCTTTAAAAACTTATTGTAAATATAAAAGTTTCGTGTGCTTTATCTGGGGACTAGATGATCAAAGGCAGAGTAGAAACCTTCTATTGCAATTAAATCTTTAATACAACAACATTCATACTTGATTAAGAATGGAATCTATTGCGACATCTGTCCTTCAATCTCTGCTGTTGAAAATTTTAAGTCCCTTATGAGTCCCAATCACACAGATGGTAACAGTGTTTGTCTGAGAAGCTTCAAGTATCATGGAGCCTCCTATTTCACTTCCTGCAAACACTTCAACACTGTTTTCTGCTTTCCACAACAGCGTCTATAATTTCCACAGGTAATATTTCATTCTCTGCAAGTTTCTCCCTGAGCACATGCAATCATCTAATTCCTATGAAGATACTAATGAAAGTCGTTTGGCATAGAGAAATTAAGAGTATTTTCCACCTAAGATATAGTGATCTTGGCTGTCTGTTTATGTGTGAGAATGGGGTCTACCAAGGTTGAGGGTAGCCTGTACGTGAGGAGTCCAGTCTGCTCGTCATGAACCAGTTGACATCAGTGTTACTTGGTGTTCCCTCCAGGACTGATCAAGTTCTCAATGAAGGAACTTCTGGGGAGAGACTTGGCTCTGCCACAGTTCTGCAAGGCCAGGGCTGCTGGAGGCCTGCAGCCTTCGCATTCTCTCTGTTCATTCTCATTTACTCTTTCATTATCAGGAGCTTTTGAACTCTTCCGTGACTGACACTCCCGAGTCAGGGTTTTGAAGGAAACCTCCTTTCCGTCTGATCTCCCATCGCGGTGGAGAGGAAGTCTGGGAGCACTGTTCCTACACAGACTTTCCAATTATTCTCTGACCACACCCCCATCTTCAGAAGCCCATGACATCCCAAACATCTCGAACCTGGTGACTGCCATCTGCTGATTCAAAGATGGTGTCTAGGTTCTCTTGTCACTCATTCATTTGCCTCCAGCTTCCAAATTTCATTCTTTGGCATCCCCTTGCTCTATTTGACCTTAAGTATTACACATACTTGTTTTAGTGGGGATTCAGGACCGATCAGAAGCAAACGCATCTATTCAGCCTAGCAGCTTTACCTTGAAATCCACATATCCTAACTGTTTATATTTATCCCTTCTTTATATCTTTTGCATTTTTTTGGATATGACTTCATAGCTCCTGCCCTCAAAAAGCAGGGCCTATTCCCCTTCTTTTAAATCAAGGCTGGGCCCGCGGTTTGTTTTGACCAGTTAAGATGTCACAGAATTGGCCTCATGCTTGTTCTAAGTCTGGGTTTGAGATGTCTTTTTATGGTCCCCAATATTCTCTGAGAACTTTGTCTGGCCAGCATGAACCAGCTGCTGTAGTTCAGGCCACCCACCCCTAGCTGATCCACTGAGAACACTTGTTAGTGTGAACCCCACCACAACTAGAAAGCCCCGAGTCCAACACACACTTATAATGTAGCTGCCTATTCGGCTGCTGTCTAAGCGGCGAAGGGCTAAGGTGGGCGATTATGCAGCAAAGTCTAACCGGTTGCTGTTATAAAAGAACACGACTTCAAAAATTCAAATGGTTAAACTGTTGAAAGGAATCAGGAAATATCCTCGCCAATTCAGAAATGGAAAGAAAAAAAGAAAAATAAAAACCACCAAAACAGCTCAAGCCTGCTGCTGACGTTGCCCCAGAGCAACGCTTGCATAAATAATACAAGAACTTCACATTGTTCTTTTTACACAACAACACTCCCTGAACGAGAGCAAATCAATTTCATAGACAGTACTGATGCAGCAGTAGACGACTCGCCCTGACACCAGAGACGCGATGGTGACTGCTCCCAATTACACCCGACGCGGAAGAACCTGTCTGTGGGGTCAGTCAGCCCACAGCAAGCCACCATTCCAGGAGGGGGCAGCCTGGGCTCCATGCACTGACAAACACCACCAAGCAGAACAAGGATGCCTCCCGATTTGAATTTCTGTTGGTAACTCGCCAGTACCGAAACAGATGAGCTTACTGCAAAGGGCTCAGCCTTAAGATGTTTACTAGACTGTTTTCTGTGGAAATGTGAGCGGGGCCTTGTGATGAGCTGGAACAGAGAGGAGATAAGTGTGCAGAAAGCAAGCTGAGCAAGTGAACGCATGTACATTCATTTCTCTCCGCTTCTGACCAATATCATACAACCAACGACTCCAGGCTGCCGCTCCCTTACTTCCCTGCCCTCTTCCTTAAAGTTGCTTCTGTCGGTGTATTATGTAAGAGCAATAGAAATATAACTAGGACAATGGTCTTGGGGCTTTCTGGGTGACAGGCCATCTAAGCCGTGTGGACAGGGACACTAAAAATTCGCTAGGGTGTCAGTCTGACGAGGGGTGGAGCCAGGGCAGTGTTAAATGCACATTACACAACTGCCCAGGCTGGGTCATCACTGGGTTTCCAAGGGACTGAAAGTATGTCTGTCTGTGTTCAGAGCCGAGCTGAGCTGACAATAAAGGCTGGGGAAGTAATCAGGACTAAATCACACACAGTGTTCAGGAATTTTAGCTTAATATTGATAATAGCAAAGGAAGTTGTTTATCTGGCTTCTATTATCTGTCCACAAGTTCCACGAGAGCATAGAAATTGTCTTGTTTGTGGTTACAGCCCTTGGTCTCAGAACAATGTTTGATACTTCCTGGGTATTTAATAGGCCTTGGCCGAGTGAAAGAACACTGTGTACTAACCTGGGAATTTCCTTCCCCGCATGTATTTCATAGAGACAGGCTGCTACATGGGGCTGGGGTGAGCAGATACAAGGAAACTAGTGTGGAGGCCAGAGATGATGAGGAGACCTGCGCAAGTACAGGAGATTGAGTACACGCGTCGTCAGTGTCTAACAGACGATGACACACAGTTGTTTGATAAAACCCCAAGGAAGTGTTTTATAGTTACCTAAGATCTTTTTTAAAGATTTATTTTTTTTTTACATATATGAGTACACTGTAGCTGTCTTGAGACACTAGAAGAGGGCATCGGGCATCAGATCCCCATTACAGACGGTTGTGAGCCACCACGTGGTTGCTGGGAATTGAACTCAGGACCTCTGGAAGAGCAGCCAGTGCTCTTAACCACTGAGCCATCTCTCCAGCCCTTACCTAAGATTATACACACACAGTGGTGTGTGTGTGTGTGTGTGTGTGTGTGTGTGTGTGTGTGTGTGCTCACACACAATGGTGCACACCTATGTATGTGTGAAAGGAAGTTAAGTCCCTTGGGCTATGTTCCCACAAGAAACGAAGACTAACAAAAGCCCTATTACAGGCATGGGAGAAACCTCCATTCAAGACACTGGTCAGGTAATCAAAGTAACTCACAAAATGATAAAAGCTATTGTCATTGCCTTTGGTCACCTCTCAGAGGCCAGAGGCCAGTCCCTATTGCTGAAGACACCCCAGTGAGGACACAGGGCTTGAATGGCCTGAGTTGAATCTGACCTGAAAGCCTCCTCCTTGTGCTCTACCTTCCACGGTACCAGAAAATATTATGCAAGTTACAAAAGAGGAGAAGTGATTATTAGTCTCACCCAGCTGCAACACCGATGAACTCTAATTACCAGCATGTCATCCATAAAGGAGCAGTAAGAGGCAGTCACATGTTGGTGGTAACCAACAGCTATCTAATTTGACTGAGCAGACAAGAAAGCATACCTAGAACTAGAAAACTAGCCAGCCTTCAAGGGCTTGTGAAGTTACAGGCCACACATACATGAATCCGGCACGTGAAGCTTCTTTTTACAGTAAACAGAGACAGTGGTGGTTTGAATGAGAATGGCCCCCATAAGCTCATAGATTTGAATGCTTGGTCACCAAGGAGTAGCACTATTTGAAAAGATTAAGAGGTGTGGCCTCGTTGGAGTAGGTGTGGTTTTGCTGGAGGAAGTATGTCATTAGGTGGGCTTTGAAGCTTCAAAGCCTAGCTAGTCCTAGTGTCTCTCCCTGACGCCTGCAAATCCAGATGCAGAACTCTCAGCTGCTTGTCGGCACCATGCCTTTCTACATGTCACCATGCTCCCTGCCATGATGACAATGAACTCATCTTCTGACACTATAAGCAAGGCTCTAAAATGCTTTCCTTTAGAAGAGTTGCTATGGTCATGGTATCTCTTCATAGCAATAGAACAATGACTAAGAGAGACACCATAACAGAAAACCATAACAGACCAATGACCAGCCCAACTTAAGACCCATCCCATGGGCAAAAACCAATCCTTGACACTATTAATGACACTTTGTCATGCTTGCAGATAGGAGCCTAGCATAACTGTCCTCTGAGAGGCTCCACCCAGCAGCCGACTGAGACACATGCAGAGACCCACAGCCAAACATTAGGCAGAGCTTGGGAGTCTTGTGGAAGAGTTGGAGGAAGAATTGAGGAACCTGGAGGGACACCATCCACAAGAAGACCAGCAGAATCACCTAACTTGGCCCTTGGGGGTTCCGAGGGACTGGGCCACCAACTAAAGAGCATACATGGGCTGGGCCTAGGCCTCATGCACATACACATAGCAGATGTGCATCTTGGTGTCCATGCAGGTCCCCCAACAACTGGAACAGGATCTACCCCTGACTCTGTTGCCTGCCTCTGTTCCTCTAATTGGGCTGCCTTATTTGGCCTCAGTGGGAAAGGATGTGCCTAGTCCTGCAGTGACTTCATGTGCCAAGGTGGGTTGGTACTGGGGGCTGGGTTTGGGGATGTTGGGAAGGGGACTCTCCCTTCTCAGAGGAGAAGGGGGGTAGGGGAAGGAACTGTGTGAAGGGGGAATAGGGAGAAGGTGGAGACTGCCATCAGGATGTAAAGTGAATAAATAACGTTTAAAATAAGGACAATATTTAATTGTTTACAGGTTCAGAGGTTCAGTCCATTATCATCAGGGCAGGAACATGATAGCATCCAGGCAGGCATGGAGCAGCAGGAGCTGAGAGTTCTATGTCTTCATCTGAAGGCTGCTAGGAGAAAACTGACTTCCAGGCAGCTAGGATGAGGGTCTTATAGTCCACAACCACAGTGACACACCTACTCCAACAGGGTACAGCTTCTAATAATTCCACTCCCTGGGCTGAGCATACACATGTCCCAAATGCTTTGGTCCTTAAGCACTTCTTTCCAATATTTTGGGGAGTCGGGTTACTTCACCCTATTTCCTAGACAGCCCATATATTTTTATATATGAAGAACTTTCTTATACTGAACTTTTCAACTTAGCTATCCAGCTATCTTGTAACAGTGCAAATATTAAGTGAGAATGTTCTGGAATTGATCTGTAAGGTTTGCTGTCTTTAGTTCACATCATTCATTAGCATTCCCTTGATGCCAGTTCTATTTTTTTCTTTTAAATTTTTTATTGGATATTGTTTATTTATGTTTCAAATGTTATTCCCTTTCCTGGTTTCCTATTCATAAACCCCTCTCCATTCTTCTATGAGGGTGTTTCCCCCACCCAACCACCCAGTCCTTCCTGCCTTCCCATTCTGACATTCCCCTACACTGGGGGATCCAGCCTTGGCAGGACAGGGGCTTCTCTTCCCATTGATGCCCAACAAGGCCATCTTCTGCTGCATGTGCAGCTAGTGCCATGGGTCTGTCCATGTGTGCTCTTTGGATGGTGGTTTAGTCACTGGGAGTTCTGGTTGATTGATATTGTTGTTTTTATGGGGTTGCAAACCCCTTCAGCTCCTTCAGTCCTTTCTCTAACTTGTCCATTGGGGTCCCCATTCTCAGATCAATAGTTGGCTGCTAGCATTCGCCTCTGTATTTGTCTGGCAGAGACTCTCAGGAGACAGCTATACCAGGCTCCTGTCAGCATGCAGTTCTTGGCATCAGAAATATTGGTGGGTTTGGTGGCTGTATGTGTATGGGCTGGATGCCCAGGTGGGGCAGGCTCTGAATGGCCATTCCTTCATCTCTGCTCCAAACTTTGTCTCCATATCTCCTCCTATGAATATTTTTGTTCCCCCTTTTGAAAAGGACTGAAACATGCTCACTTTGGTCATCCTTCTTCTTGAAGTTCATATGGTCTGTGGACTGTATCTTGGGTAAACTGAGCTTTGGGGCTAATAGACACTTATCAGTGAGTGCATACCATGTGTGTTTTTCTATGATTGGGTTACCACACTCAGAATGATATTTTCTAGCTCCATCCATTTGCCTATGAATTTTATGAAGTTACTGTTTTTAATAGCTGAGTAGAACGCCATTGTGCAGATGTATCAAAGTTTCTGTATCCATTCCTCTATTGAGGAACATCTGGGTTCTTTCCAGCTTCTGGCTATTACAAATAAGGCTACTATGAACATAGTGAAACATGTGTGCTTGTTATATGTTGGAGCATCTTATGGATATATGCCCAGGAGAAGTATAGCTGGGTCCTCAGGTAGTACTAAGTCCAATTTTCTGAGGAACCTCCAGACTGATTTCCAGAGTGGTTGTAGCAGCTTGCAATCCCACCAACGATGGAAGAGTGTTCCTTTCTCCACATCCTTGCCAGCATCTGTTGCCACCTGAGTTTTTGATCTTAGCCATTCTGACTGGTATGAGGTGGAATCTCAGGGTTGTTTTGATTTGCATTTCCCTGATGACTAAGGATGTTGAACATTTCTTTGGGTGCTTTTCAGCCATTCAATATTCCTTAGTTGAGAATTCTTTGTTTGGCTCTATACCCCATTTTTGAATAGAGTTACTTGATTCTCTGGAGTCTAAGTTCCTGAGTATATATTAGATATTATCCCTCTATCAGATGTAGGGCTGGTAAAGATCTTTTCCCAATCTGTTGATTGCCGTTTTGTCCTAATGACAGTGTCCTTTGCCTTACAGAAGCTTTGCAGTTTTATGAGGTCCCATTCTTGATCTTAGAGCATAAGCCATTGGTGTTTTGTTCAGGAAAATTTCCCCAGTACCCATGTGTTTGAAGCTCTCCCCCACCTTTTCTTCTATTAGTTTGAGTGTATCTGGTTTTATGTGGAGGTCCTTGATCAACCTGGACTTGAGCTGTGTATAGGGCAATAAGAATGGATCCATTTGCACTCTTCTACATGCTGAACCCAGTTGAACCAGCACCATTTGTTGAAAATGCTCTTTTTTCCACTGGATGGTTTTAGCTCCTTTGTCAAAGATCAAGTGATCATAGATGTGTGGATTCATTTCTGGGTCTTCAGTTCTATTCCATTGATCTACCTGTTTGTCTCTGTACCAATACCATACAGCTTTTTATCACTATGACTCTGTAATACAGCTTGAGGTCAGGGATGGTGATTCCCTCAGAAGTTCTTTTATTGTTGAGTATAGTTTTTGCTATCCTGTGTTTTTTGTTATTCCAAATGAATTTGCAAATTGCTGTTTCTTACTCTATGAAGAATTGAGTTGGAATTTTGATGGGGATTGCATTGAATCTGTAGATTGCTTTTGGCAAGATGGCCATTTTTAAAATATTAATCCTGCCAATCCATGAGGATGGGAGATCTTTCCATCTTCTGAGATCTTCAATTTCTTTCTTCAGAGACTTGAAGTTCTTGTCAAACAGATCTTTCAGTTGCTTGATTAGAGTAACATCGAGGTATTCTATGTTGTGACTATTGTGAAGGGTGTCATTTCCCTAATTTCCTTCTCAGCCTGTTTATCCTTTGAGTAGAGAAGGACTACTGATTTGTTTGAGTTAATGTTATATCCAGCCACTTTGCTGAAGTTGTTCATCAGGCTTAGTAGTTCTCTGGGGGAACTTTTGGGGTCACTTAAGTATACAATCCTATCATCTGCAAATAGTGATATTTTGACTCCTTCCTTTCCAATTTGTATCCCTTTGATCTCCTTTTGTTGTCTGATTGCTTTGGCTAGGATTTTGAGTACTATATTAAATAAGTAGGAAGAGAATGAACAGCTTTGTCTGGTCCCTGATTTTAGTGGGATTGCTTCAAGTTTCTCTCAATTTAGTTTAATGTTGGCTACTGATTTGCTGTACATTGCTTTTACTATTTTCAAGATATGGGCCTTGAATTCCTGATCTTTCCAAGACTTTCAACATGAAGGAGTGTTGAATTTTGTCAAATGCTTTCTCAGCATCTAATGAGATGATCATGTGGGGTTTTTTTCCTTTGAGTTTGTTTATATAGTAGATTATTATGTTGATGGACTTCTGTATATTGAACCATCTCTTCATCCCTGGGAATAATGATGGATGATCATTTTGTTGTGTTCTTGGATTCTGTTTGTAAGAATTTTATTGAGTATTTTTGTGTCAGTATTCATAAGAGAAATTGGTCTGAAGTTCTCTTTCTTTGTTGGGTCTTTGTGTGGTTTAGGTATAAGTGTAATTGTTGCTTCAGAGAAGGAATTGGGTAGCACTCCATCTGTTTCAATTTTGTGGAATAGTTTGGACAGTATTGGTATGAGGTCTTCTATGAAGGTCTGATAGAATTCTGCACTAAAACCATCTGGTACTGGGCCTTTTTTTGGTTAGGAGACTTTTAATAACTTCTTCTATTTCCTTAGGAGTTATGAGACTATTTAGATGGTTTATCTGATTCTGATTTAACTTTGGTACCTGCAATCTGTCTGGAAAATTGTCCATTTCATCCAGATTTTCCAATTTTGTTGAATATAGGCTTTTATAGTTGGATCTGATGATTTTTTGAATTTCCTCAGATTCTGTTGTTATGTTCCTTTTCATTTCTGATTTTGATAATTTGGATACTCTCTCTGTGCCCTCTGGTTAGTCTGGCTAAGGGTTTATCTATCTTGTTGATTTTCTCAAAGAACCAACTCCTGGTTTTGTTGATTCTTTGTATAGTTCTTTTTGTTTCTGCTTGGTTGGTTTAAGACCTGAGTTTGATTACTTTGTGCCTTCTACTCTTCTTGGGTGTATTTGCTTCTTTTTGTTCTAGAGGTTTTAGGTGTACTGTCAAGCTGCTAATGTATGTTCTCTCCAGTTTCTTTTTCTAGGCACTCAAAGCTATGAGTTTTCCTCTTAGCACTGCTTTCATTGTGTCCCATAAGTTTGGGTATGTTGTGCCTTCATTTTCATTCAATTCTAAAAAGTCTTTCATTTCTTTCTTTATTTCTTCCTTGATCAAGTTATCATTGAGTAGAGTGTTGTTCAACTTCCATGTGGGATTTCTGGGTTTTTTGTTGTTGTTATTGAAGAGCACCCTTTTACTGCGGTGGTCTGATAGGATGCATGGGATTATTTCAATCTTCTTGTATTTGTTGAAACCTGTTTTGTGACCAATTATATGATCAATTTTGGAGAAGGTACTGAGAGGTACATGAGGTGCTGAGAAGAACGTATATTTGTTTGTTTTAGGATGAAATGTTCTTTAGATACATGTTAAATCCATTTGGTTCATAATTTCTGTTAGTTTCCCTGTGTCTTTGTTTAGTTTCTGTTTCCATGATCTGTCCATTGCTGAGAGTGGGGTGTTGAAGTCTCCCACTATTTATTGTGTGAGGTGCAATGTGTGCTTTGAGCTTTAGTAAGGTTTCTTTTATGAATATAGGTGCCCTTGCATTTGGAGCACAGATATTCAAGATTGAGAGTTCATCTTGGTGAATTTTTTCCTTTGATGAATATGAAGTGTCTTTATCTTGTTGGTTGAAAGTTGATTTTATTTGTTATCAGAATGGCTACTCCAGCTTGTTTCTTGGGACCATTTGCTTGGAAAATTGTTTTCCAGCTTGTTAACCTGAGGTAGTGTCTGTCTTTGTCACTGAGGTGTGTTTCCTGTATGCAGCAAAATGCTGTGTCCTCTTTATGTTTCCAGTCTATTAGTCTATGTCTTTTGATTGGGGAATTGAGTCCATTGATGTTAAGAGATATTAAGGAATAATGATTGTTCTTTGCTGTTCTTTTTGTTGTTAGAGGTGGCATTATGTTTGTGTGGCTCTCTTCTTTTGGTTTCATTGTAAGCCAAATATTTTATTGCTTTTTCTAAGGTGTAGTTTCCCTCCTTGTGTTGGAGATTTCCGTCTATTATCCTTTGTAGGGCTGGATTTGTGGAAAGATATTGTGTAAATGTTTTTTTTTCATGGAATATCTTGGTTTCTCCATCTATGTTGATTAAGAGTTTTTGCTGAATATAGTAGCCTGGGCTGGTATTTGTTTTCTCTTAGGGTCTGTATGCATTTGCCCAGGATCTTCTGGCTCTCATAGTCTCTGTTGAGAAGTCTGGTATAATTCTGATAGATCTGCCTTTATATGTTACTTGACCTTTTTTCCTTACTGCTTTTAATATTCTTTCTTTGTTTTGTGCATTTGGTATTTTGACTATTACATGATGGGAGGAATTTCTTTTCTGGTTCAATCTATTTGGAGTTCTGTAGTCTTCTTGTATGTTTATGGGCATCTTTTTCCTTAGGTTAGGGAAGTTTTCTTCTATAATTTTGTTGAAGATATTTATTGCCCCTTTAAGTTGGGAATCTTCAGTCTCTTCTATACCTATTATCCTTACGTTTGATCTTATTGTTTCCTCAATTTCCTGGATATTTTGGGTTAGAAGCTTTTTGTGTCTTACATTTTCTTTGACCATTGTGACAATGTTTCATATAGTATCTTCTGCTCCTGAGATAATCTCTTCTATCTCTTGTATCCTATTGGTGATGCTTGCATCTATGACTCCTGATCTCTTTCCTAGTTTTCTATCTCTAGGTTGCCTCCCTTTGTGATTTCTTTATTGCTTCTATTTCCATTTTTAGATCCTGGATGGTTTGGTTCAATTCCTTCACCTGTTTGGTTCTGTTTTCCTGTAATTCTTTAAGGGATTTTTGTGTTTCCTCTTTAAGGGCTTCTATTCGTTTACCTATGCTGTCCTGTATTTTTTTAAGGGAAGTATTTATGCCCTTCTTAAAGATATCTATCATCATCATCATGAGGTATGATTTTAAATACAAATCTTGCTTTTCCAGTGTGTTTGTATATCCAGTATTTTCTTTGGTGGAAAAACTGGGCTCTGATGATGCCAAGTAGTCTTGATTTCTGTTGCTTAGGTTCCTGCACTTGCCTCTCGCCATTTGGTTGTCTCTGTTGTTAGCTGGTTTTATGGTCTCTGACAGTGGTTTGACCCTCTTATAAGCCTGTGTCAGCACTCCTATAGACCAGCTTTCTCCCAGAGAGATCTGGGTTCAGTGAGCTATGTCACAGAATCAGCTCCAGGCACAGGCTGTAGCCAGAAGGATCCTGTCCCAGAGTGCTCCTGGGTTCCTGTGTCCTGAGGGCTCATTGCAGGTCCCTTGGAGCAGAAGAGTTGGTCTTACCTCTGCTGTCAGATGTGTCAGAGCTTCTGGAGACTGGCTTTCAACACAGGCAGAGACTAGAAGTATCCTATTCCTGACTGTTCCTAGGTTCCTGTGTCCAGAGGGCTCTAGGTAGGTTCCTCTTGGGCCAGGAATGTGAGCAGAAGGTGGTCTCCCAAGCTATCAAATCGCCCTAAATAGAACATTGTGAAACCTCATTATACTCTACCTTGTAAAGAAAAATCTCCAAACTATTTCACAGAATGAAATCGTATAAGCTTATGGCCAGAGGACAATATAATTAAGTTTAAAATCAGTGCTAAAAAGACACCAAGAAAATCCTCCACTTCTATTAATTTATAAAAACATGTAAATGATCTGCAAGAAATACAAATTTTAAAAATCATGTGGATATACTGTATATTTTTTTAATCTGTACTTTCACTTAGCTCTAATAAAGCTATATTGCTTTTTTGGTTACAATTTGATGTGAAATTTGTTTTTTTTATTATTTGTAGAAGAGACCAAGAATCTAGAAACACATCCTAGACCCCTATCATCACTCCCAGCAGGGCTATGAGTTCAAGAACATGTTCAACTACATAGCAAGTTTAAAGTCAGAGAGGGTGTGCTATATGAGACCTGTCTTTTAAAAGGTTTTGTTGTTGAAGTACAAGAGAGAGAAAGAAAGAAAGAAAGAAAGAGAAGGAGGGAGGAAGACAGAAAAGATGAAACAAAAGGAGGAGAAGGGGGAGCATTCATTGGGGTCTCTAGGAAGGAGGTGAGAGCCCGTCCTAGAACAGAACCTAACCTGTTGTTTGGGAGAACCACTCCACTCTGTCCTCACAGTGGCAAGAAGTAAGTTGTCTCTCTTCACTCTGTGATACTTTCTAAGAGCAAAGTTGGAGACAAGGGGCTTAGAAGGAAGGGCCAATTGGGGTTCCAAACCATTTAGGGAAAGGTATGCAATAAAAGCAAAAAAACAAAACAAAACAAAAAACAACAAAAAACCCCAAAAAAACAACAAAAAACAAAACAAATACAAACAAACAAAAAACCCTGTCCTATAGACATGGGCCCGGTTTTGTTCAGCTGCATCTTTCACTAAAGCATCAACACTCCAGATGCTTCTGTGTGAATTTACGACATGTTCCATTAAACTTTCCAGACCCCATCTTTGTGTCCCCGAACCGCTTGTTTGTCTTGATCTTAGAACAGAGCATCTGACTCCAGCTGTGAAGGAGAACTATATAGAGAATAAAAGGCTTGGGATTTCACACCACAGCTTCAAAATGATTGTGTGAGTATCGACCTTTGCCACAACACGAAGGGAAAACACACACACACACACACACACACACACACACACACACCTCATTATGTTGCTGCATACACACAGAAGGGAGCATATCCAAGAACTCCTGCCATGGATCCAGGCAGACCTCAGTTCAAGTCTAATTCTAGTGAGGTGAGATGCTGCATGTGCAAGACCTATGCTCTCCTAGACTTCCCAGTGGGCAGAATGGGATGTAAGATGTTCCTCACAGAGCACTTGTGAAGCATGGACTTAGCGTCAGGCCTGAAAGAATGGTCCAGAGTTATAGCAAGCCCCCCACTTCACAGCTGTTCACCCCCTCATCTCCTGTCACCTCATTGGCTCCACCGTCCTCCACCCTCAAACACAGCTTTTACGGTCAGTTTTTATCATACTGAACCAACCTTACAACAATTCAGAGTAATAGAGCTGGGTTGAATGGAAATTTCTAGAACATTTTAAGGTATAACATTTAGCATTGGCTTCTGCTTAGGATTCCTTCATCTTCGATGACAATCACTTTGGAAGCATTGGTATATGTTGAAACAGAATGTTTGTCAATATGAATTTTTCTTTTGGCAAATTTGAAATGGGAAAGCATTGATTTTGAAGTAGATGCAGTCCTGATGCTTTGCCCAGTTGTTCTGTTCCTTAACACTGGTTTACGAGAGTGGGAGAAATTGAAAACGAGCAAGGGCTCTTGTGAAAAGAAAACTATAAAGTATTTAAAGGTCGAAATATGTGCTTTTTTAGCCAATTCATGGCGTGATGAGAGGTACCTTTAAACCCAAGGGTGTGCTCCTCCTCACACAGCAATTATGCACTTTAATGTGTTAACTAGTCATGAATGCTGGCAAACTGCGAGCATGAGGAATCTTCCAAGCTCTCTGGATGAAATCTCTGCTGACAGAGGTTGGAGTCTACCAGAAACGAAGACATCTTCATTGTAAATCTCAACACCACCAAGAAAAATATCTAAATAAACCCAAAGACTCCATTTTTATAAATGCTTGTGAAGTTATCGTAGGAGAAAACAAACTATAAAACCAAACATCAAGTAAGGTGTACACACACACACACACACACACACACACACACACACATACACGTACACACACACACACACACACACATGTACATACACACACATGCAGACAAGCACACCAGTGAATTCATCCAAGCACACAAAATAAGTTTACCTTCCTTCTAAACCATGTTATATCTAAAATGGAGGACTTAAAGAAATTGTTTTGCTTTCCGTTTTGGGGACTGCATAAATTTACAATTAAAAGACATCATTTTATAATTTCAAATGAGTCAAGCTTAATTGACAAATAAATCTACATAAATAATGCCAAACCAACTTAAAGTGATTTACTAGGAAGATAACACAGAGAGAAAGGAGCCACCAATGAGACACTTTATAGCTGGAGACACTGTTCCCTTTAGTTAGGGTTCCAAGACTATCTACTTCTGTCAAAATTTAGCTCATAGTTTATGCAATTATGACATGTGAGTTTGTAAGTTAAAGACTTACAAACCCTAAAGTATTTAATCCTTACCTGGGATCTGTGAGCTTAGCGTGTTTAAGCTCATGTTCCTAGGACGAAGGGAAAGCCTAGTGAGATTAAAGGTCCCCACCAAAGTCCCATCAATAAGCGGACTTAGATTTGCAGAGGATCTCAATTGTCAGCTCCCTCAACCCACAGGCTCTTCCTCAAGAACCTTGCATTTAGCCCGAGAAAGCTGTTATTCATTAGCAAATTTTATGAAGTACTCAGAGTTCAAAGCAAAAAAAAAAAAAAGAAAAAAGAAAAAAAAATCACCAGTGATGAACGTTCCAACAGGGAGCTCAAATGCTGATTAATCACTCACTCAACACATTATCAAAAATTGTTACTTTATGCCAACAAGCACTTTATGTACCTAAACCTTGCCAGAAGCAATCACAGGAGACAGCAGGGTGCAGAAGGTGGCGAGAATCATAATACCTCCATCGCTGTAAAGCTGCTAGAGAAGCCAGAGTGAATTAACCCTTCTATGGAGTGACTATGAATTCTAATGGGTTCGACTCCAGCCTCCCTGAGAGCAAGAACTCTCTGCTTTGTCTCTGCTGTGTGCTCTCCGCAGGATGGCACAAAGTGGCCTCTTCAGCCTTCAGGAGCACATGCAGTTGATGGTACAATCTGAATGGACTAATATTCTTCATCTCAGTTGGGGTTTTATTACTGCAATGAAACACCGAGACCAGAAAGAACGTTGGGAAAGAAAGGGTTCTATGCCTTAATTTCCATACTACAGTTCATTGAAGAAAGTCAGGACAGAAACCCAAACAAGCCAGGAATCTGAAGGCAGGAGCTGATGCAGAGGCCGTGGAGGGATGCTGCTTACTGGCTTGCTCAGCCTGCTTCCTTATAGAACCCAGGACCACCTAACCAAGGGTAGCCCCACCTACGATGGGCTGGTCCCTCCTCTATCAATCACTAATTAGGAAAATACCCTAGAGACTTGCATACAGGCTGATCATATGGAGACATTTTATAAGTTGAGGTCTCCTTCTTTCGAAGGACTTTAGCTTGTGTCAAGTTGACACAGACTATCTAGTATACTCCTTGCTTCACAGAGGGAGGTATCTGATCTGAAGTCATCTAAACAAACACATGAAAGTGAAAAGCCCAGAAAACAACTTGAGGTATAAACTTAAACCCCTCAGCAGGATTAACCTCCTTATCCTTTTGTTCTGCCTCCATTTCTTCTTCAAGAACCTTTCCTAGATGGTGAAGAAAACAAGGTTTTACAATAGTTGTTCCCAACATGTGGATTGTGACCCCTTTGGGGATTGAATGATTCTTTCACAGGGACCACATAAGACCAGTAGAAAGCAGATATAATTATAATTCATAAAAAAGCGTAATTACAGTTATGAAGTAGCAAAGAAAATAACTTTATGGTTGGGGGTCACTACAACATGAGGAACTGTGTTAGTGGGTCACAGCATCATGAAGGCTGAGAACCACTGCTCTAGAGTGACTCACATCCACTAAAGTTTAAGAACAGAACGCAAGACAGATCTGTTACAGTTTAGATATGAAATGTGTCTCCCGAAATGTTCTTGTGCTGAAGGCCTGCTCCCTGTGTGGTGGGATCAATCATTGGAAAGTCAGCAAAGCTAATTAATATGTTAAACCATAGACGGAAGTATACTGCTGGGAGAGAGAGGAAACACTCAGAGATCAGAACCGGACTGGAGGAAGCAAGTTATTAGAGGCAAGTTCTGGGGACATATCTTGTGTGGCTACTGGGCGGTGAGTAGCTTCTACATAAAAGCCAAGCGAGCTGTGGTCTGTGAAATGATGGAGACCAAGCCTGAAGGGGAGCATCAGGCGTGTGGCTCAGCCGAGCCATGTGGATGCTTCCCTCAGTCTTGAGCATGAGAGAAAAAAATCTATCCAGAGAACAGCAAGAACGATGATCAAGTCTGTTTCCTTCAGAGCTCCAAACATTAATAAGTTCAATAGTAACGAGGCTTGAGTCTTGGAGCATGACTCAGCGGGTAAGGTGCTTGCTGAGTAAGCATGATGGCCTGAGGCCACATCCCCAGAACCTATGTAAAAGCCAGTCATGGATATGGAGTCAGAAATAGAGACAGTTCCTGGGGACTCGCTGGTCAGTCTATTTGAAATGAACTCTAGGTTCAGTGAGAGACCCTGTCCAAAATAAGGTGGAACAGGATAGTGTGAGACACCAATATCATCATCTGACCTCCCCATGTGCACTTGCAGGCAAGCAAACCCGTGCACATATTTGCACGCAAAAATCATAACACTTGGGGGACGGGGTGTGGTCATGGCTGAGAAGACCACAGACTATCAGCGCCTCAGTGTTCATTCTCTGACCAAAATTGGCTTCAAGTTTTCTTCACTTGTCACTGTCTTCTAAAACGTTTAAAGAGATCTTAGTCTTCAAATGACAAGGTGTTTTATCTGAAGGATAGATTTCTTGAGACTATCTTTAAGAGTTTCTTTCCGTATGTGTATATGCATGCCTGTACGCATGTGTAAAGGTGCCCACTGAACCCGGGTCCTCTGTGAGAGCAGCTTGTACCTTCACGATACTTCTCTCAGAATTTACAGGAAAGAAAGCTACTTCCGCCTGCACAGCGCTACCAGATGACTGTGTTTGACAATGTATATTCTGTCTTATTGCCAGCAATTTTTATATAAGTATGAGATTATCTTTTGATTCGATTATCCCCACCATTCAATGCAAACACGTGATGTGTTTATTTCAAACAGTAGACCAAGGGGCCTTTCGGGACTAAGCACACAGCCGTATGTGCCTGTACACTGAACGCCAATTCTAGACCTTCGAGCACCATTTACACCAGCAATAGCATCAAAGGAAAAGGCCGACAGTCAAATACCATTGTCAGAATTATCTCTCCAGGAAATGAGGCACATTACTACCTAACCCCAATCAGGCAATCATGCAGAGAAATTGCATGCTTATTCTAACATGTTCACTCCCACATGGAGAGGATTTTCTCTGTGTGTCTTTAGCAGCCCCGCCACTTTAAACGCACACTTACTCAGCCATGAGAAGGGACCCTTCTGGCTAGGTCTTCTCACTCTCATTCTCCTTCTGAAAGACTTTTCTCTGGACTGGGGGATGGTCCAGTGGATAAGGTGCTTGGTTTGGATCCCAGAATGCACATAAAAAGCTACGAGTAATGACCGTGTATGCTGTAAGCCCTGCTTCGAGGCGGGAAGGTGGGAAAGAGACAGGCTCAGCTCTGAAGCTCATTGGTCAGACAGCCTAGCCAAATTAATGAGTGTCAGGTTCACTGAGAGACCCTGCCTCAAAAAGTAAAGGTGGGAAGCAATCAAAGAAAGGCATTCACACACACACACACACACACACACACACACACACACACACACACACACGCCCACTTGCACACACGTATATGCTTATACTAGCAAGTACACAAACCATAACTCAAACACACAAAGAAAACGTTCTTCCCGTCTCATGGGTCCCATAAATCAAGCCCCTCATAGCTGGTAAGTAAAGTCCCCTTTTAACTGGGAGGCCTTTTCTCAATGGTGATACTAACCCGCCACTCTGGTGACTTACCACCAGCTCACTGCTACCCTAGATTCTGTCTGATCCCTACCCCTGCCACCTGCCTCTCCAGGAAGCTTTATCTTTGAAGGAAGCTGAGTCAGAGTGTGTGTGTGTGTGTGTGTGTGTGTGTGTGTGTGTGTGTGTGTGTGTGTGTGTGCATGCATGTGTGCATGTGCATACTCCTAGTGTGTAAACTCTCTGTAAGGGTGCATGTGTGCATGTGTATGTATGTGTGTATGCCAGAAGTCAGCCTCTGGTGTTGTTCCTTAGGAGATATTCATCTTGAGTTTTGAAACAGGGTCTTTTTAGGAACAAGAAAGTTGGCAATTGGGTGAAACTGCCTCCTAGTAACCCCAAAGGATCCAGCTTTCGCCTTCCCAGGGCTGGATTCCAAGCAGGCACCAACCACCACGCCCAGCTTTTTACTTGTGTTTTGAGGATCAAACTTAGGTCCATCTTCCTACTGATTTATTTTCTTTCCAAATAAACTCCATTACGATCCCTTGTGAAATTTTGGAAATTGCATTTTAGATTTTCCACTGAAGTGGCCCACAACTCTTTCATCTGGCCTTGGCGTTTATAAATGGAATTCCAGGGTATATATCTCTGGTACGGACAAGGAGTTGAATAAAGCAATATAACTGTCAAGTGTTCCTGCCTGAGCGATCTGTCACGGGACTCTGGGGCCTGTATATTAATATCAATACAAGCTTCAGGTATTAATATCTCAAGGGTGTCTGGAAGGTTCTTGCCTCAGACTGCCCTCCAAGCCTGCCAGGAGCCCTGCCTATTTATATTGTGTTTGACCTGAGTCCAAACTGCTGGTGAGGTCCTTGTCCACACAGACACCATGGGCTGGCGGAGGTTTCTTGACTTTTCCAGGCTCCCATTGCAAAAATCCTACCTTCCCCTACAGAAGTAGGACACAGTAAATCCTGCTTTAGACACAGCTCATCCTAGTGTTATGTCTCTGCCATGAGTACTCCATTGGCCTATCTCACAGTCTTCCCTCTGGAAACCTCTTCTGCCTTCTCCCCTTGTCCTCCTCCAATATGTCCCTTGGTATAATGGTTAATTTTTAAATCGAGCTTGATTGGACTAAGAAATATCCACATAGTAAGTATTGAATCATTTCAAGGTATATCATAGGGTATTTCTGAAAAAGACAGCATTTCCATTGTGGAGCTGGTAAAGAATACTTCTCCCCCAAGCCCGGTGTGTCCCCTCAGGTCCACTAGAGTCCAGATTGAACAGAAAGGCAGAGGGTGAATCCTCCTCTCAAGCTGACAGCCATCCTCTCAGTCCCGTGGCACTGGGGCTTTGGTTCCTAAACTTAGGACTCAAGTATTTACACCACAGTTTCCTGTGTCTCAGTTCTCAGACTTCCTGCTCTGTTACAGGTCACCTTTGAAAATCCTGGTTCTCCAGCTCACAGATGGCAGGTTAGGGGACTTCAGGCCTTCATAGTCACATGGCCCAGAATGATAAGTCTCTCACCATCCAATAGATGTTGGTGATTAGGCAGATGTACAACCCAGGACTTCCTCTCGGGAGCAAGTTTCTTAAACCACTTTTATCTAGAAATGTTTACCTAACTTTGAGCATAAACATACATAACACAGATATATAAATAAGATATTTACTGATAATAAGTCATAAAGACATTTGTTTTAAAATAATTCTTTGGTATATATATTATTTTACTGTTATTTTTGTAGATGGAGCTAATTTGCATATTCAAGGATGGATCTGCTTGTTTATTTTATATAAATTATTAACTGCTACCTAAATATTGGATGTGCAGGATGTGTAGCACCTTCAAGGTTTTCAGAGTTGACTGATGTCTGGATTTTATATTTGTTAATATTGAGAGGACTTTTTTAAATAAATGCACAAAATGAGGTGATACAAGTATGTTTAACAAAATTTCAGAAATTCTTAGATATCCTACCCTAATCCCAAGCCAAAACTTAATGAGAAATACTTTTGTGAAACTCAAGTTGTCAACTCAAACAAGACCTTTGAAAATCAAGCACTGTCTATAGTACAGTCCCAAGACATAGCAGAAACATACATGCTAAGCAGCGGCCATAGGGAAACATGAAAAGTACATATTCTGAAATTAAGCCATTGTGGTTCTGTCAGAGCAGAGGACTGTGCATGTGCACAAGCACCAGAGCCCTGAAGCTGAGCCGAGGAGCCTCAGGCATTGCTCGTGGATGCTGGGTGGCATGGAGGCGTACACAGTGTAGAGTGAGCATGCTATGCTTAGAGCCACAGCTTTCCTCAGTCACACCGAGACACAGGTACACGCTACCGGAAACCCTTCAGATTCTTCATTTAATTTTGAACTCTTTTGTGGACTCATTCTGAACAGGTCATTCTGCCTGTTCAGAAACCTTTTGCTACTGTCAAATCCATCATGAGTCCCACTTGTAGGGTCTAGAAGCTATGTGCAGGGGGAGCTCAGGCTACCTCACGTGGAACAAAGCTTTTGACTGGTACTACCTTGTAGAACACTGCTGCTTTATGGATCAGAACATGTTTTGGTGGTGGTGATTTTTGTTGTGCACAATTTTAGGTTTTGTTTTGATTGAAATGGCATCTTGCCCCGTAACCTAAGATGACCTCAAACCATTATAGCAATCTTCCTGCCTCATGCTGGAAGGATACATAATAGCAAGATGGCTCACCTTACAGTGAGGTGACAGGAGGCAGAGAGGCAGAGACAGGATGAAGCGAGCTAGTTGTACTCCCTGATGGCATTCTTCTAGCAACTCCTTCCCGCAACCAAGCTCCACCTTCGAATTTTCACTGGCTTACACTTAGAGCCTAAAGTTATGAGTCCGTCATTGTTTTGACCCATCGTGAGGTCAAAGCCTCCAGGAGCCCATCATTGCCCCACAGCCCGCCTCTGAACACTGCTGTATTGAGAACACAGCCTTTAACACAGGAGCCTTTGAGGGCCACTTCATATCTAACCCATAGCAGGAACTCAAGTCTTGGACACAAAGGACAGGGATGAAGATGAAGAGCTAAAGATGTGTGGTGAGCTAGGCATGATGATCTACTTCACCATGGTTCAGGAACAACAGAGACAGTCAAGTATCAAATCTCTGAAACCACGAGTCAACATCAATATCCACCCCCGACATGTTTATCATCAATAAACACTTCATCACAGTTCTGAGAGCTCCAGAAAGCAATCTCAGCATCCAGAAACACTCATCGGAGTCACCCTCCGGTTTATCAAGCAACACTATGCATGCCAAGGTGTCTGGCATATATGTCATCTACCAACTGTTGCCTCCAAAACTCTCATGCATGAGCCTCACCAGATCACAGTAGCTTTTGCTTCGATAGTTACCTTATATTTCAGTACAATTAACTACCATTTCTTGAGCAACAGACATTGCTATTAGCCCATTATTTGAGCTAACACAATTAATGTTGATATAATTCCATATAATAATTAAATTATTAGTCCCATTTTTATAGGACAGGGCATTTTGGCATGAAGAAGTATGAGTAACATCTACAAATTTATAGATGGTACAACCAGAATTCATAGCCTTATCCTAGTATGGGATAATTGGCTATCTCTCAGCTACTCATGCATGGTATCTAGACAACCAGGAGAGCTGGACCTAACAGTTAAAGGGCTGTAGAGATGAAGCTACCGCAGAATGCAGGTTGGGTGCTAATGTCCCGCTACCTGTTTCCTGAGCAGTTCTTTGTCAAGCTTCCCGCCCTGAGAACTGCCTTCTGTCTGACTTTCCGACTGATGGATACTAGCTTTCAGCGAGCTTTGGTTGATGGTGGACATTCACAAGTACAGTTCTCACAAGTCCCCAGGTTCAGATGACAAACAGAAAGTGTACACAGGTAGGTTCATGATTGACAGGTACAGTGTGGATTGGTTCACTGGCGTTGTAGGAAGATAAGAACATACGGATATTTGTCATACTTTGATGATTTCAACTCTAGGACACTTCATTCTGGGGAGCATGAGGTTGGCTTTGGTTGTGAGGAGCGTCAGCTATTCCAAGATGAAACAGTATAGTTAGGACATGGAGAAACTGTCCTGGGGAGGGGCATCTTTCTCCTTAACTCCCATGGGGAAGCAGTGTTCAAGGCTGGGAAGCATCCGACTTCTGTGACACAGAAGGAAAACCATCCACTTATCTAAACACCAGAGGGGAGAATAGGCAGATAGTGTGTGTCGCTCCTCCCTACTTTAATGTCTGAAGAAAAAAAAAAGTGAAATTTTCCATGATATGCAAATCAAGTCCAAGTGCCAGGCTGCCTGCTCCGACATCCCTCAGCACATAGCAAGAACAACACATCACTGGCTGATCAAGATATGTCAAACCAAGCTCACTGGAACCCAAAGACTAAAATTGAAATGAGAACCAGAGTCCTGTGGTAAAGATTAAGAGTGGAGGAGCGAGCCTCATCCGGAAGTCTGACTGATTAATGGGTGCCAGGGATTGCGGCTCAGCTTTAGGAGACTTGGTAGTTAACAAATGTCAACGTTTATTGGTGGGAACAAAGTTATGGGGGAAAGGACATAAGATAGAATCGGTAAGAAGAATTTAGTGTGAGGCAGGAACTTACACGGTGCCAATAAATCAAAGGCGTACGCTGAGAGGAAACCCCACAAGAAGTTCAAGCAGGCCCATTAATAGGAAATGAAGGACCAGAAGGCAGAATAATTGAGTTATCCCAGAGAGGAAATCACATGTAAAGATGAATCTCCAGCACCGTCCTGCCTGATAGAGTAAAAGACGTGAGGAGAAAGCTATTAGGAGGGCAGAGAACACGGAAGAGTGGAGATTGTTTTAGCAAGCTATGCCCACCTTCCCAGTGACTCCACTCCTTGGGCCACTCTTTGACACACTAGGCAGTCAGACTTACTTTGTTTGGTTTCCTGCTGTTTAACTCTGGATCTCGTGTGCCCCAGGTTGTTCTCAAATCCTCAATGTAGCAGAGGATGACCTTGAACTCCTGATCCTCCTGCCTTCAACTCCCCCAGGGCTGACATTGCAGCCATATGCTAAGACATACGATTTGTGCAGCACCAATGAATAAATCCAGGGCTGCGAGCATGCTAGGCAATCGCTCTACCAACTGGTCTGTGTCACAAGTCCCCAGATTTCTAGTAACAGTGCTTTAATCAGTTAAGCCAACCATAGGTTGGACACAGAGTAACATTGTACCACTGACTCCTTAAAGGAACAAGTGTACGTCCAAGAGGGTAGAGAGCAGACTGATTTACATGGCATGTAGCTTAGTTAGGGTTTTATTACTGTGAAGAGACACCATGACCAAGGCAACTCTTACAAAGGCAAGCATTTCATTGGGGCTGGCTTACAGTTCCAGAGGCCCAGTCCATTATTGTCGTGGCAGGAAGCATGGCAGCATCCAGGCTCACATGGTGCTGGGGATGGAACTGAGAGTTCTATATCTTGACCCATGGGCAGCAAGGACAGACTGTGTCACACTGGGTAGAGCTTGAGCATAGGAGATCTCAAAGCCCCACCCCCACAGTGACACACTTCCTCCAACAAGGCCACACCCACTACCAAGGCCGGATTTCCTAATAGTGCCACTCCCTAAGGCCAAGCATTCAAACACATGAATCTTTGGGGGCCACACCTACTCAAACCACCACAGGATGATTTGTTAGATGAAACACTGAGATCCAAAGAAGTGCTAAGCAGAGAGAGGTGCCCATGTGACACTGCGAAGTGGTTGAACAATGTGGTGCCTAGTAGAAGCTAAGTCATAGGAGGTGCATGTCCTCATTTGCTTACTGTCTACAATAAAGCATTCCCACCAACTACAACTTGGAGAGGAAAAGGTTCGTCACGGTCTGCCACTGGGGGAAGCTGGGGCAGGAACTCAAGGTAGGAGTTTTTATATTCCAGTTGTTATGGGCAATCTTCATTGTCTAACTTGACAACAACTTGTATACAAGTACAAAATTACCAAAAAAAATTTAAAAAACACTATTACTAAGCTTAGAATAGAAGTTAATTTAAAGTCCTAGCTTAGTAGTCTATTCAGAAAAAAATGGAAAATGGAATTATGTCATTTCCCTGTGGCGGATGTAACAAAGTACCATAAGTGAGTTATCACCAACAACACAGATAAATTCTGTAGTTTGGAAGCCAAGACCAAGGTGGATAGGATCAGGTCCTTCTAAAACCTGCAAAGGTCTGCTATGGACCCCCCAGTTCCTAAGGTTTCACCATGAACATTATCAGATGTCCGCTTTCGTCTTCTGGGGAAGTCTGTCTGCAACCCTTCACCATCTTCCCAGCAGTCATTCCGGATGACTCACTGATGAACTCGAGCACGAAGCCCTGTCTGCCACCATTCCCTTATAGCCTCATCAGCACTGTAAAGGCTAGGTAACAGAAATGTCTCATTTGGAAGTAGGACGGAGTATGATATTGACATATTACCTGGGAGACAAAGTTCACCCTAAAGGATGGGAAGAGTCTATTCTAAGAGCACTGCACACTCCCAGCCCCGTACGGCACTGTGCAAATTCAAGGGTGTACATCACTGCTCACACCTGGACCTGTGCATCCTGGCGCACACCCAGACCTGCAGAACTAGCGCGTCTGGAGAATGTCTTAGCGCCTTACTTCTGTGTTTGTATAGTTTAACCTGCTCACTGAGGCCTCAGCTGTCTTCCTCCAGCTGTGCTCCTCTGTCCAAGGCTCACACACAGCTGAGGGCTTCTACAACTGGAATTCAGTCTTAAAGATTTGCTACAGTGGCTACCTTTCATGAGTCCCACATAGACTTGCGCCTCTGTCGCCTATGGATCATTCTGCGTCATCTGTATTGCCACTTCTCTATTCCTAAGGTCTATTACTCTGCCCAATTCCTTCTGAGAGACTCCAGGGCTCATACGGAGGACAGGAATCCCTGTGACAGTATCTAGAACACTTGTCTAACGGTGCCAGCTTCTTCCGAGGAGGGGACCTGGGTGCAGGGTGGGTGAAGAGTCTTCGACTCAGCCCTGCTTCCTCTCTGGCTTTTCATGGTCTCACAAGCTCACTGCTGACTTCATTCTGCAGCGCATCCCCCCACCCAGGTTAGCCCCAGATGCCTCTCCTGGTTGGAGAAGGAAAACCTGCTCTGATGCACGAAGTTCCCTGTGTATCAGTTGTCTTTGCTAAGGCACTAGGATACAGGGGTCAGGAGAAGCCGAGACTATGCTGTGTGTCCAGCTGCCCTCCAGGAGCCCAGCAAAAAAAAAAAAAGAGAGAGAATCTGGGAAACTAGGCCCAGGAAAAGATGCTTCGCTGAGTCTCTCCCAGCAAGCCCTCCAGGCTGGACAGTATGTCTAACCTTGAGGAGACATAGTAAATGCATTGCAAAGATGTACTCTTTACTAGAGTAAAAATGTCACTGTGGTCTAAGAGTGCATTTACATCTGAGATACGTGTGTGAACAAGTGGGATAGAGTGTAGCCATTAATTCAAAGAAAACTCATTAATCTGAACCTTTAAAGTTCTGGTTCACAGCACTTGGTTAATAAAATAATCACCTCTCTCAGTTTTCAGCAGCGGACTTTCGTGTGGACTCTGATACCTGCATAGGTGCTGACTAGTACTTTATTAGCCTCTCTTTACCCGCCTTATCTTCCCCCCAGGTAACCCTGATTCATGAACCAAACTGGAGCCCCTTTCTTTGGGATCGTACTGAGGTGAACTTGACCATCATGGACTCCTATTCCAAATGATCAATGTCCAACAGAGTCAAACAGTGCACTTGTCTAATTCTTTTATTGTTTCTTTGACCTTAATTTTCCATAGGTGGTTGAAGCGTCACCAGTCCCAAGGCTGCTTTTGGGGCTAGTGTATGCCCCCAAACACATCCCTAGTGTGTTCTTGCCAAGTAGAAACTTAAGCAGAGTCTCAGAAGGAATTGGGCAGAGTGATGGGCCTTGGGGAGAGGAGGTGGCCACACAGATGACTTAGAATGGCCCATAGGGAGCAGAGACAGGAATCCACAGGGGACTCGTGTAGCCCCTGAGGGTTGAGGTAACCACTGCAGCAGATCTTCAAGACTGAATTCAAGCCATAGAAGTCAAAGCCCTTGGCTGTGTGTGAGCCTTGGACAGAGGGGCACAGCGGGAGGAAGACAGCTGAGGGCTCGATGGGCCAGCTAAGCAGCAACACAGGCAGATCTGAGGATTTTGGTTTAGGAGATGGCAAACGGGCTTCGGGTGCTTCAGCTCCTAGTAAGAGTGCTTAGCACACCCAAAGGCAGGCCACTGTGGACGGATGAGAACCAAGAGTAGAACCAAAACTGAGGAGCATCTATACAGGGAAAGCAAAGTGGCCAGCCAGCCAGCTCGCCTTTCTCAGAGTTTATTCACACAATGAGATCTGCAGGAGCTATCCCCTCAACTGGTCCTGAGAGCCTCCCAGGTGGCCTCCTCATCCCAGCCTCTGCCTCAGGGATCCATTAAGGGCTCCGTTGGTCCTGGAGCACTGCCCTGTTGAGGCTCCCGTACACTTAAATGAGGTTTCGACTCCCTGTTGCCCTGGTCATGTTCTGTGCCGAGTAGATACCGGGCCTGGCTCAGGGAGGAACAGGGCCATAAATCATAAGTGTCAGAATCTTTTCAAGTTAAATCCCTCAGCTCTCCGGCCCATCATTCACAGCAGGCTGTGGGAACGTTGATTATGGAAATGCCTTCAGTCAAGATTAGAGTTTCATTTGCTTATTCATTCAGTTTCCGGACCCACGTTGCCGTGACTATTTGGGAATCATCTTGCAGGACACTCCTTAGGTGCCATTTTCTAATACAAAGGGACTTTGAAAAACAAACATGAGTGACATTGTTGTATATATTTTTGTAGGGGAATGTTTCCAAGAATGTATCAGTTGGCAAAAACTTTAATTAATACTGCTGACAAAATGGAAGAGTATCCTGGTTTCAAATAATATTCCTATGACCCAGCTAGAAAGGTAGCAGGGACAGGAACAGGACACAGTATTCTGACCCCCTTGTCAATAGTTGCTTCCCTGGCTTTTAAATCCCTGAGTCCTAATCCTTGCAGCTCCTGGCTGCCTCATAAACTCTTCCCGTAATGAACATTTTATTTAAGCCATTTTTAGAGATTAGAACGGAGTTCATTCCCTTCTGCTTTTCATTTATGTTCCCTTTAATCCCTTCATTCTAGAAACCTAATTGCTATTTTGCTGGGCCCCAAGCAGCTAACCTAAGCCTTCCTTAAGCATTCCTTAGTACTCTTCCCTTAGTTATTAACAACATTTTCTCTTTAGTCAGCTAAACAAAACTTCCAGGATATTTCTTGGGCAAATAGAACATTTCAGAGTCTTCTTTATTGCTGTTGGCGTTACAGCAGAACGGATATTACTGTGAGTCGTTCCCTCTTCTAGGGACATGAGACGCATGACAGAATGTTGGCTGCCCGTCATTAGGAAGCATCTTCTTATCTTGAACAGAACATTAGAGTCACATTTGATACAAAACCAAAGGGCCAGTCAGTGTGTGCCCCACTCCTTCCTCCCATCTTGACAGACGTAGGTTTTGATCACAGGTTTGGGTATCACTGTGCCCCCTTTAGCCCTCAGCCTCATTGGGGCACTTATCTCTGTAATGTATGTGTGGGACTCTGGTTCTATTCCAAGGACATACATATTATGGTGGCTCCAGCTATCAAGAAAACAGGCCTGGAGAATTACCAAGGTGATGACCTAAGTGACAGTGTCATCCAAAGAAAAGCCTTTAGAGGGCAGTTTAATGATTTATCTATTTACACCCTTTGACAAAAATAGTTTAAATGTGACAAGACCAGGATTTTTGTCTTAAAAACCCATCCATATAAGCACATATATGTGTGTGTGTGTATATATATATATGTATATATACACATATATATATGTATGTATATATGTACAATCAATTGTGTTATGAGTGGGTATAGTAACATGTGCATGCAATACATATTTACAAGAATATAGAGCTCTATAGCTGGTTCTTCAAAAGGAAAAAATCCATGAATTTTACCCAGGTACAAAAATGCTTGACCTTATGAATAACAGTCATAAGGGGATATATGCCAAAACCACACAGGAAGGCATGTGTGTTGTCGGGCAGGCTTCCCATGCTATCTCCTGGTGATTGGCTGAGGCACGGTGTCAGTGGTCGGTATGCCTGCTGTCACCCTGTATCACACAGACACAGGATGAGCACTCCAAGATGGCATAATCTCCACCTCTATGTAAACTCCAGCTCCAGTCCCCTTCAGTGGCATCCGAGCTTCATCCATAAGCATTCCTGAATCTTAATTAGAAACCAAAACAACTCTTTTCCCCCATTTCAACTTCAGACCTGCGATTACAGGTCTGAAGCGTGAGCATACTAGGAACCTATCAGAGGGCTGGGAAGGGTACCTGACACAGGCCCAGTGACCATCTCCTGCCCTGCACTCACTACAACCAGCCTTTGAGACTATGAAGAGAGGAAAGGCTATCACTTGCAGATAAACACCTAAGCAGTTCACAGAACCCCACTTGTCACCTTCCCATAGGTGACAACCTTGAGATAGGAATGATTCCCCATGCCCAAGACAGTTTGAAACCTAACTGAAGTTTACCTGTAGTAGTCCAACTTCTTTTGTTATAACAAAATGCCCAAGATGGGGTAATTTGTGAAGAATAGATGTTAAGGCAAGGAGGTGTGGGGAGGTGGGTAGATCAGTAAAGTATTTCTTGTACATGTGTGAGGACCTAAGTTCAATCCCTAGCAGCCCTGTTAAAAGCTAGGCACTGTGCTCCATGACTGTAGCTCCAGCCTTTAGGAGATGGAAAGATCCCTGGGGCCTGCTGGACAGTGTTCGAGCCAAATCTGTAAGTTCCATGTTCACTGAGAGACTCTGTCTCAAAGAAGTGGAGACTTACCCCTAGATTTCACATATGAACATTTGCACCTGTACGTGAAGATAAATGAACACACACACACACACACACACACACACACACATATATACACACATATACACATACATACACACATACACACACAACACACATATACACACATACACACATACACACACATATACACACACACACATACACACACACACACACACACACACACACACACACATACACAAACACACACACACACATATACACACATACACACACATACATACACACATACACACACATACATACACACATACACACACATATACACACACATACATGCACATACACACATATATAAATACACACACATATACACATGCACATACACACATACATGCACATACACACACACACAGAAAGAGAGAGAATAGGAGGGACAGGGAGAGGAAGAGAGAGGAATGAAATGGAGGGAAGGGGTAAGGAGAGGGAGAGGGAGAGGGAGAGGGAGAGGGAAAGGGAGAGAAACAGGGAGGGAGAGAGGGAGAGGTTAACTTAGCTTCTGAAGGCTAGCACAGCCCCAGCATCAGCCAGACTTCTAGTGAGGTTCTTTATACTGCACTGTAACATTGCAGACAGCCTCAGTGGGGGAGTCACAGCCGGAACATCTCGTTGCATGACAGCTCAGCCACCTCCCTCGCTCTCTGCTTACCAAGCCATCAAGGCAATATGGGGAGCCCCACACTTATAACCTACCTCATAGCCCCCCAAGTCCCCTCCTCTAAGTATCATTAAATACAGTTTGGGGGGTTTCAACACATGGGTTTTTGAGGAACATATTTAAACCAAGTGTTCCAGCATCCCTGCTGCAAGTTAAAAAGGAATTTCCACCTCACACGCTACAAAATGATGTGATGTAGAATCCACTCCGAATTTATTATGTTCTGAACTGCTGTAAATAATCTTCCGAAGAAGAAAGCCTGCCTCGGCTGCCTCATCAAGGTTTAAAGTGCCCAGAGAATGTGTATTGCTCAATGGCAAAGGGCTATAAAATGCCATTGCTGTGCTGTAGATAAACTACCAAGGCATAATCATAGCATAGTATGTTCAATGTCAGAAGTCATCAATAAAGCAACTGGTATAAAAGAACCACCAATTCCCAAGACAGAATGTCACCTCAGTGTATTGTGACGGAGTTCCATGGGTACATTATCCAGAGCCCTGAGCACCAAGCATTTTCCTACTGGATGCACATCAGAGTCTATCTGGAAACAGGACGAAGGTCAAAATGGGAGCCCAGAAGAGCAGCCAGAAAGCCCTAGCTGACTGCTCAACTCTGGTCCTAAGCCCACAGCGACTGAACTCAGCCATGTGCCTTTTGCTATCCTCTAAATGGGAAACAGGGAATTGTGGAGACTTACTGAGCTGCACAAGCACACACCAGCCTCCAGATAAAGCTGACAACGTTTAACAAGGGAAATGTCCTCAGTTCTTCAAGCAAGCTCTGGTTTCTATAAAGGACGGAAGTGAAGCCTTGTAGTTGGGGCCTCTTCCCTTCAACCACATGTGAACAGGATTCCGGCCCCATAAATGCAATTATGGGAGCTATAATCACATTGTTTTGATTCCTAATAACAATAAAGATGAAAAAACATGTTCTTCAGAGACCGGAACCACAGTTGAGCACAACGAGTCCAGTCCAGGCCAGTTCATTCCAGTTCATTCCAGCTCAGCGTCTGACATCCAGTTGAACCAAGTGAGTGCTGTCCCCCAAGAATGCACTGTTTCTTGGGGGTGGGGGGTGGGGAGTGTCTGTCAGACCCCATTTAAAAATTCAATACACATGCCTCCCTGCAAATTCTTTTTAAAATGTATTTATATTCAACATGGACACGGAAATCAATGCTTAGCCAGAGCTCCATTCACACCTTGACATAGCTCATAACAGAGAAGAAAGCAGTGAAATTTAAAATGTTGTTAACTTACAAATGAGTTTTCTTGTTGGCCAGGAGATGTTAACTGACCAGATGGCACGGGTTCACTTTTAATGTGGTTTTATTTATATTCTTGCACTGTCTCCTCTGTGGTTTTTTTTTTTTTTCCTTCTCATGTGACACATTAATACATTATGTAGTTCATTTGTGTCCCTGTACTGTTGGTATGATTTCCTGGGCATCAAGCTGTTTTCTTCTCAATGACCAAGTGGCCAAATGATTTTTTATTATTTATCTGAGGGCAATTTTTTCAAGCCATTGGGGATTTCATTCCTCTAGTTCCCAGGTTTGTTTTGCTATGTCCCAACAATTTCCCTAGCCTCTGTCTCTGGCCAGTGACCATCTCCCTCTAGAGGTCTGTCCATCTTTGAATACCACCTTCACATGGGATGGAAGTGGGGTATTCTCTTCCTGAGAGACAAACACCTCCACGGCCCTGTAATCTACTTGGCTTTCCTTTTAACCCTACAAGGCCATCGTGATGGTTTGTATGTGCTCAGCCCTATGGGAGTGGCACTATTAGAAGGTGTGGCCCTGTTAGAGTAGGTGTGGCCTTGTTGGAGGAAGTGTATCACTGTGGGTGTGGGCTTTAAGACCCTCATCCTAGCTACCTAGAAGTTAGTCTTCCACTAGCAGCCTTTAGATGAAGATGTAAAACTCTTAGCTCCTCCTGCACCATGCCTGCCTGAATGCTGCCATGTTCCTGCTTTGATGATAATGGATTGAACCTCTGAACTTGTAAGCCAGCCCCAATTAAATGTTGTCTTTATAAGAGTTGTCTTGGTCATGGTGTCTGTTCACAGCAGTAAAACCCTAAGACAGCCATCTTTTCTTCATACTACCTTTCTGCCTCAACTTCAAACCCCTTCAAGCAATGTTGTAGATTTCCATTCTATTTGTTTGGTTGCTAGCTTCTGTGCACTTGGGGAACAAAATAATAGAGACTGCCCAGAGGTTCAGGGCTGGGGGAGTCTCAGGATGCTTGGAATGGCAACTCGATCTCCAGTACCTTGTCTCTATGCAGTAGTGCCCAGTATCTATAAACATGATATGCTGTCAGCAGAGAGACTACTGGGGCAAAACCCTAGCTACATGGACAGAAAGGCCTTTGGAACGCCAACCAGTTTACCTCAGGTGCAAAACATGCCAAGTGTGAAGGCTGTAAGACAGGTTAAAAAAAACCAGGTTTGTCTTGCACCCAAAGTTTCTTTACTCCAGAGAGTGCCTCTCACCCCCTTTCTCTGGGCAAGTTCCTCAAAGTCATGCAGATCATCATAGATCTATCCCCGTGTTCCTTTTTCCAAGTCACACTTGCCAAGCTGCCCCCACAAGGGGGCTGAGGCCACCAGACCACAATGAGCCCACCCAATGGAGACCCAACCACAGGAAGCTACGTGACTTCTCAGACCAACCTTGTGCCCAGCTTGGCTCCACTGGGTACCGCTTCCACTGTACCAAGTACCCCATAGCTCCAGGAAAGGCCCAAGGGAGTAATGCCAAAGAAACAGTGAAGAAGTTTTCACTATTCAACCCCCACCTGCCACCCCACCCCCTTTGCCTTGGCTAATTAACTTCTGACACTGCGTATCCTCGAGCCTATCACCTGCAGTCAGTCAGTCTTCCCTGTCAAGGAGATCTGGGTGGGGCCCGTCTCGGGAGAGCCCTGGGGGCATACAAGAGTATGTGTCAGAGTAGAAAATAATTAATTCCCTGACAGGCCTGATGAGTGAGCCCAGGACAGCCAGGCTCCCAGAGGCGGCCGCCATTCTTCTTCTCCATCTCTGCCCTTCCTTCCTCTACCCTGCCTCCCTTTTCCTATGACTTCCTCCTCACTTCCCTTTTGCTTCCTCTCTGCTCTGTTCTCATCATCTTTCTCTTGTTCTAATATTCTCTCCTCCTTTCTTCCCGATCTTTCTTTCTTTTACATTTTAGCTGGAAACAAGCAGGAGATGAGGCCTCACAACACAGGGGCTTCAGAAGAGAGGGGCCTGTTCACCTGGCATCTTTCATGTGCTCACTGGAGCAGACGAGCATTCACGGTACTTACTAAACACTTACAGTGTTTTCCCCGGCACTGTTGCTCAGATATACCTCTCTGGACAGTGCCTTCAAACTGTGGAGCAGAATAAATGCTTCCTGGAGTGCCTTTGCTGGTCTTCTGTTAGAGCAATAGGAAAGTTAACAAACACAGAAAGCAAATGTGCCCCTTTTTGTCCCCTGCAGAAAAGCACAGCACTTATGTGCAAGTCCCAAAGTAGAAAAGGGCCCCAGCCCCAAACTACACCCCAAAACAACTTTTCTACAGGGCTGTGTGAGACCATCTCCAGCCTGAGGAAGGTGGCCAAACTTCACTCCATTTCCCTCATTTTCTCAGTTGTAAACACAGACAGCTTGGGAGGGGACAGAACTGTGATGGGCTATGATGGAGAGATGTGGGCCACTGCAACTCCTTGGTGCCAGTGCCATGGAAGGGCGGGGCTCATACCCAAGGAACTGACATGCTTCTCACCCCAAATGACTCAGTTCCTTTTGCAGAAGATCCATCAAATTGTCTATATGATATGCTATCAAGACCAAGGAACAGAAAGATAAGATTCACCCCAAAAGATACAGTGGAAACAATACACACAGGCGCACACACACACACACACACACACACACACACACACTGACTGCACACATACACACACATGCATACAAATGACAAACACGCGCACACTCAAATGAATGCACACTCACACATGCACACACATGCACACACACTAAATGTACACATGCATATATATGCATGCACATGCATATGTGCACACATAAATGCATACATGTGTGTACACATGCACATTCACACAGGCACACACATGTACAGGCATGCATTCATGCACACATGGACACAAACATGCACACACATGAACACATACATGCACACACATGAACACATACATGCACATGCACACTCACACTCATGATGCATGCTCATACACAAGTATGACCTAAAGTCTTTGCATTAACTTACTCCTTTACTGTAACTGGTTCTTGTCCACATGTGAAAAGTCAGGGACTCCTCTACTTGGAGAATCTCAGCGTCACAACAGCATCCAGGAAGTCCCCATCAGCGTCCCAGTGGCGCTGGAGCTCCTTCAAAAAACTGGGCTTTTAAAGGAGGAGACAATTGTAGTTAAACGTGTGAGGAAATGGTATGGAAAGGGGTCTAGGCTTGCCTCATCTGCACAAAGCCTGGGTTCAATCCCCAGTCCGGCATAAACTGAGCGTGGAGGAGCATGTAATACCATTATTCCAGATGTAAGACACAAGAACCAGAAGTTCAAGGCCATCCTTGGATGCACAGAGAGTTCAAGGCCAGACTGGGCAACGAGAGACCCTGCTCAAAAACAAAAACAAAAACAAAACAAAAAATACAAAAAACATGCTAATAAATGGAACTTCCCCTCTCCAAACCAAAAGAAAAAGAAAAAAGGATGAAATACGACTTAACCATTAAGTATAAGCTCTCTTATTGGAGACGAAATAATAAAAATAATAATGAAAACAAAAAAGGAGGCAGGCACCACCAGCCCCGAGCTCACCAGCGTCACAGCGTAGGCTGTTCCAAGCTCATGGAAGTAGCCGGTACCCGGTTATTACCCTTTGGCTTTTCTATACGGAGTTTAAAGTCCTTTTTTGCCTTTGGCTGAGACCTGCTGGTCATTTAAAAGACTTGCATTGCCTACATGACAACATGGAATCCATAACAGGAGACAAACAGCACACTTTTCGGCTAGCAAATTACCCTCTTTATTTTCACTGGATCCTATTGGAAGGATGCTCACCCCTCACCGGGGGCTGAATCAGTGGATCCTGTTGGAGGAATGCTCAACCCTGAAACTGCCGGATGCACACAGAGCCCCATGGACCAGTCCATGTCTGATCCCCACCACTGTGTCCTACTGGGCAGCTTGTCCTTGCCATGAGTGAAGGACACATCATACTTGGAGCTCAGGGACTGAACTCAGACATCTCTAACTTGGAACTTGGGGGGTCGTTTTTCACCAGCGGAACCTTTAAAGGAGAGGGGAGCTTGAATCCTGAGCTCCACAGACAGAGTCATGATGGGAAGACCATCGAGGCCTGCTGCCCCCTGAGCTTATGGTGAGAAACAATGAAAAGAAAATTAAGTAAACAAGAAAAAGCCGAACAGAAACAAGGCCGAGAGAATCACATTTAACACCTTTCTCCACTGCCATAGCCGCCGGCTGTCCCCAGACATTTTCTGAACTGGCTATATGTGACTTTACTCAGTGCCTGAGAAAACTGAAGCACTCATGGAGAGTGTCCAATCATTTCCTTAGAGCCCACAAGTACCTGTAAAGGATTGAACTCACCCCCCCCCCCAACTTGGGATCTGGGGATAACTGCGTACAGCGGCATCAATGCAAGCCATCATGGGAACCACAGAAAAGGATTTCCTTGGAACCAAACTCTGACCTCATTAAAGCAAAAATGTTGACAGCTGCACCAAGTATGGCCAAGGGTGAAAAATGCCTAACCATATGTTCTTGTGCCGAGTTTTACTTTGACTTTATTCCCTTTATTTATTGACTTTGGTAAAGCACCTGTAATTTTACATAATGTTAAGCAAATGGTAGGAGTGGTCAGATTATGGATGTTGGTTGCTGACGAGCCTAGAACATATATCAACAACCTATTAATGAACCAGGAGTAGCCCAGTTTACCAACTTTTAACAATGGTCCCCACTAACCAACTCTCCTCCCCACTCCCACGCCCGGCCCAGACTAGTTATCCTTCCTGTCCCTCCTGGCAATGGACCTAGAATGGGTCCGGTCAAAACACTGCTGCTCATTTTGACAGCCATGTTGTCTGATGAGGGAGCCAGTATAGCCCTGTGTTCAGTAATCGAAACCATGATCAAGGACAGTTCAAGGCAACCAACTGGGACTGGCTGTGAGGTCTCTCTGACATGGGGCTGTCAATGATCAGACAGGGCAGATGCCATTGGCCCACCCAGAATAGAGGTCGAGTTGTATAAAGAGTCAGGCTAGAAAGAATGCGTTCTTTCAAAGGGTTACATCTTCCCCTGAATTTGTTTAAGACTCTCCCAGCTTCCTGGAGGTTCTTAGATCTAGACTCTAATCCCTTTTCGGGACAGAGGGTGACCTAAATAGCCCAATGTACAGACAGCTCTCAGATCTGCAAGTAAGTACAGCAAAATACAGAGTAATTGAAGCTGACCTCCCCTTAGTGCCTTAGAGAGAAAGCTCTCCTCTCATACCTCAGAACACGCACGTGTATTGTTTTTCAGGGATGCACAAGCTGATTCGTCCAGTTTTAGCACCAAGCCAACGAAAATCACATGCCGTGGGCAAGTCCACTGTTTGTTTTTAAGCAAAGAGGGCCTTCTAGGATCCTTGGCCAAACTTGAAAAGAGGTGGGCTGAATGTTTAATTACAGAGGGTGACTTCACTTTATTAAAACGTCTTTGCTCATCAGCGAAGGAGTTGAGTCATAGGGCCGTGAGCTGTGGGGAAGGTCACACACAGGATGCTGTGGGTGATGCTGGAATGACGCCTGAGAGAGCCACTCACTCCATTACACACAAGCACACAGAGCCCCATGACATTCTCCCTGTGAGCTGGCCTGAACATGGCTCCAAAGCGTCCAGAGCTACTGAGACTCCTTTGGTCTCTAAAAATAGATCCCACTAGCTGCTAGAGACACTCGGTTGCTCTGGCCCCAGATGTGTAGCATGTAGGCAGCTAAGAGTGTGGATTGCTCAGTGGGAAATGGGTGTCCTAATGAGAATTCAAGCCACAGATAGCATTATGAGATAGACTAGCTTTCAGGTTAAGTACCCCCACCCCAAATCAAAGATCTTTATGGTCCCTTTTGATGGTCACATGTTCCCAGGGGAGCTCTAGTCTTGGATGGAGTCCTGTAACGTTTCTCCACCCGACCAAGCCCTAGCCTGATCCCAACTTCAATGCCAGCCCAAGCTATGGAGAAGCGCCTCTCTGTTTCTAAGATCGGATACTGAGTTGTTTTCTATTTTAAAGAGCCTTACCACAAACATCAAAGAAACAGACCTTCCTTGTTTAAAATCTAGAAATAGACAATAGATAAGATCTGATTGTATTACATCCTTTAATAAGCAAAACTTGGCAGGCGAGAGGGTTCAGCTATCAAAGTGCTTGTCTAAAAGTACAAGGACCTACGTGAGTTTGGTTCCTAGAACCCATTTAAAATAAAATTAGGCAGTGCGGCACATGCTTCCGGTGCTGAAGAGGTGGAGAGAAACAACTCTGACTGGTCCGGGCCAGTGGGACCCTATCTCAAAGTCTGCCTGGGGGGATGTAACAAGCATTGTCCTCTGCCCCTCGCGCTTGAGCACACACCCTCCCACCCAACGAAACCTTCAAGGTCATCCTGAAGAATCTATGCTCATGTTGTGATATTGTGAACAGTCAGCCGACCGCCTCCCACCAGCTCCTAGCCACGCCCGTCCAGTAGCCAGAACCCAGAAAGCAAACAGCGTCTGAGTCCCTGGCGCTGTGAAACAAACCCTTAAACTGACCACAAACACAAGCACTTCTGTCACGGCACCAACAGAATGGTGTCACTGGGAACTGTGGAAAGCAGAGCCACGCCCACCCCAGTCGCTCCAAGCAGCAGAGGGAACCTTGAGATTGAGGGTCAGCCTTATGTAGCAGTACACTGGGCTCATTGAAATCCCAGGCATAGGGAGGAATTCATCTTGATCCAGAGGTAGAAAGACGACAGCACAAAGCAGGCTTATTCTGACTTACGTCCTCGAAACCAAAGCGGGGGCCCCCTTTTGATTCTAGCAGCAACTTCCAAACTTGATGTCTGTCCTATGTTTTTTCAAAAGTGACAAAACACTCTTAATGTACATTATCTTTCTTGCCTGGTGACCACCGCGCTAGTGGACGCCAACAAGCAACTATGGGGATCGTGTGTTAGCTGTTCTGGATTTCTGTCACCCACTCGTCAGTGCCGTGTCCCGGTTCCCCAGACTGGCATTTCCACTTTGCATTTCTGCCAGCACCTGATCCAGGCCTTATCAGTTCTTACTCGCTGAGCCACTGTTCCCCTGATAAGGGAGCTCAGACAGAAGAGAAACTATGAATTCTTTGGGGTGTGTTTATTTACATTCCCTGCTATTTAGACAGTTTAAATTCAAACCTTGGTCCTGTCTTCCCCCCTGAAGTTTAACCTTGAGAAGAAATTATTTCAGCAAAGAAAAAAAATTATGCGTCCGTAGTTTTGAAGACTCCCTCCCCCAGGCCCGCTGAGTCAACATCAAGAAACCTCCACTCTGGCTGTGCATTTCACCTCAGTGTCCCTGAGTATTTGCAAATTTCCTGAAACCAATGGGTATCTTTGCCGAATGGAAGAAATGAACTTGTCTGTAAGATCCAAGCCTCTTATGTCTGCTGATTCGGCCTCATTCACAGTTCAGCGTTTCCTAGCAGAAAAGGCTAGCGAGCTCCTGTAGCTGCCGTAAATACCTATTCTCCAGCCACACGAGCCTGACACGGAGTGTCATTTCCTCCACCGCATGGAGAAACATTATTCTTTCTTTAAAAAGGGAGCGCTACATTTTTGACGCAAACTTTGCCGCACTCTGAATGATATGTGGGCTTTTTATGTTTATTAAACTGCTATCCGGCGGAAAAAAGCCGCCTAATATTTTGACATGAAGGTCATTTGAAAGTTTTACTGCTTGCAAGGCTGATCCATTTTGTTGACAAAAAGCTCTCTCAGGGATCCCTGAGGTACCCCCGCCTTCCTGCCTCTCCCAAAGTCTGACGTTTCTTTCCCCCCCTCCCTCTTTACCTCTTCCCACCAGACAGCCGGCCCATTATGTATGTCCCCATGAATGACTAATTACCAGCTCATTAAGGTTGTCCCAGTGAATGATGTTATGGCATTAGGAAAGGATTTGAGATAAACGTCCAAATCTCCATGATACTACTATGCGGGGATGAGTGGGAGAGGGGAGGAAGAAACGGAGATGTTACAAGCTCCACCTATACAGTGTCGGGAGGTGGTTTGCCCTGCTATGGGACAGCACATGCTACAACAATGCAAAGGAGTCAGCTAAAATGATGCACATGCCCTTAGGGTGCAGACCTTCAAAGGTGCCTTTTTTGCTGACACAGAAATCGTAACAGAAGTGACGCAGGGACCTCCGGTGTATGCCAGTGTGCCCGAGAAGGGTGACGGGGAAGAAAGGGACTCCAGTCACAGACACCCCACAACGGACTCAAATGGGGCAAAACAAGGAGGTGAATTCTCTGCAGAGGGCCAACCCCCACCAGAGGAGGGGACCGACACCAGCACAGTCCAGCCTTCATCTCTACAAAACACACACCTTTGTGCTGTCTCTACATCGTTTATTTTATCATTTGAGCATTCAGGGAACAAACCAGGAATGGCCCCTGTTTTCCTTCCACTTTAAGGACACAGAAATCATTGCTGCCCCGAGAACAAAGATGGCCTTTCACGCTCCGCTCGTCCCCGGCATAACATTAGCAATAACAGAACAGCACAGACAGTAACCCTGAGGTAAATCAGATCTCACAGCCACCCGAAAAACCAAATTACCAGAGAGCAAAGTGCGGCGGCACCTTCTAAAGGTACTTTAAAGGGCTTTGTTTTTATTTCACTCCCCTCCTTTCAGAATCCTGTTGCCAATAACGATCTTGGGGTGTTATTTTCTCATTTCAGTAACAGCCCAGCACCCTAACTATTCTACTTAAAGAGTCTAAGGAAGGAAACAGCAACCTAAATAAACGAAGTCACGTGACAAGATCCGGATTATTTGTTTGTTTGTTTATTTATTTATTTATTGTCTCATAAGTACACTGAAGTTGCTTTTCTTCATAAAGCCGCCCCAAGCACCAGGGAACGAAGCCACGCATGCAGGGGCCCCTTCAGCTTCTAATGGGAGGCAGTCATCCAGAGCTAGAAGCACAGAACTAATTATCGCATTTGTCCAGGAATTCTCTGTAGCCATAGAGAGCTGAGACACTGAACACCGCTCTGTCTACGAATGACAGAAATTTAGTACCGTTTGTTACGTCACGTGTCTCTGAAACATCTCAGCAAAAACCCAGATTATGCAAAAACCACACTTGATGTCTCCCTGTAGTGTCCATCCTGATGGACCCACTGTCACAGCCGATGTGAGCCATTGAGGATCCCCAAAACATGTAGGTAACATAGGTAATTCTTACATCTCTCATTTAGTTAGTGGTGGGGGAAGGTGTGTGTGTGGAGGAGGTCAGAGGGCAGTTGTCAGGAGCCGCTTCTCTCTGCAAGCCCCAGGGATTGAACTCGGGTCGTCACACTCACTCAGCAAGCGACTTCACTCGCTGAGCGGGTCCCTCATCATGTCTCTGAAAGAGAGGTGGGATTGACTTACAAAGGGAAATTGGGGCTAATGTCCAGAGACTCACATTTGTTAACAGCCTTGTCATTCACCTGACACATGCAAAGCAGCGTTTCTGTAGCACAGGCTAGCTCCTGATGCTTCCCATTCCCTCTTTTGTGACAGCCTATGCCATGTAAGAGTTTATAGACAAGTGATAGAAGAATCTATCTATTTATCTATCTATCATCTATCTACTATCTTTTATCTATCATCTATCATTTATCTATCACCTATCTACTATCCATCATCTACCTATCTACTATCAATCATCTATCTACCATTGATCTATCATTTATCTATTTATCTATCGCCTATCTACTATTAGCTATCATCTAACTATCTATCACTTATCATCTATTTATCTATCTATCCATCTACCTATCTACATAGGGTCTTATGCATCTCAATCTGACCTTGAACTCTCCGTGAAGCTAAGGATGACCATGAACATAAGATCTTCCTGCCTCTACCTTCCAAGTGTGTGACCACAGGTAGGAACCAGCATGTCTGATTTTTATGGTGCTGGAAATTTTAACCAGAGTTTCAAACACGCTAAGCAAATACTCCAATGACTGATATCCCCAGTCCAGGAGATAAATTTGAAATGCAGGAAAGAGGTATCTGAATGCTGGGTCTAGATAGTAGTGTACTTGGTTAGGCCCAGACACAGTTCATTCATGTCATGAAGAAGGAAGGCCTCTAATGTAGCCAGTTGGCGAGCAGAGACTCAAGCATCTGCCTTAAGGAATCCTAGTGCAGGATGAACATCTGGAATCCAAAATTCCAGAATGCTCCAAACTAGAAAGCAAAAGTGAAAAAAAATTCTATATCATGAAATCCTGTCTCATGTCCCAAATTATTGAAAATATGAAAAATTCTTTCAGGCCACAGAGATAAGATACTTATACACATGATACAAAGCAAAAGATAAAAAACAAAAACGACTTCATGTTCCAAGTCCATGTTTAGACTTGGGTTCCTTCCCTAAGAAACTACATAATAAATATCTCCACATCCAAAAGTAATGTTAAAAATCTAAAACGTTCTGCTCTTAAGGATCTTGGATAAGGACTATTCAGCCCATTGTGGTTTCAATGTGAAGCGTCCTCCGCAGGCTAGCACATTTGGTCACTCCTAGTTTGGAATGATGTAGAGCCTTTAGGAGGCGGAGTCTTCGTCCAAGGGTAGGTCACTGAGGACAGACATGAGGTTTGATACCCCAGCCTCGTCTTCAGTTTTCTGACTGTGGACGTGGTGTGACCAGACACTTGGAGCCCCTACCATCATGACTCTACACTGTGATGGACCACAGCTCCTCAAACTGGGAGCCAAACGAACCCTTCCTCCTATAAGATCTTTTTCGTCAGATAAGTAGGTAAGAAAGAGACTCAGATACCTTAACCACCAGGTTCTTGCCAAGTGGGTGGGGCTACTGAGTGGGTGGGGCTGCTGAGTGGGTGGGGCTGCTGAGTGGGTGGGGCTGCTGAGTGGGTAGGGCTACTGAGTGGGTGGGGCTGCTGAGTGGGTGGGGCTACTGAGTGGGTGTGGCTGACTGGACTGGGAGTCACAGGGAGCCTTCTCAGCACCAGATTTATAAGTGCATGACTTCATAGTTTGGTTTGGTTTGGTTTGGTTTGGTTTGGTTTGGTTTGGTTTGGTTTGGTTTGGTGTTTGGTGTTTGGTGTTTATGTGGGTTCTGAGATTGAATTCAGGTCCTTATACTAGCCTTGCAACAGCATTTTCCCCAGCCCAGTGAATCTATTTTCAACAGTGCAGAACTCCTCAGTTTTCCCACAGTGACTGTACCGTATATTTCACATCCCACCAACAACTGTGCAAAGGATCCAATTTCTCAATATCCTCATTAAAGTTGTTGTTTTGGGGGTTTGGTGGTTTTTGAGTCACCTTGACAAAGAGCTGTGGGTGATCTCTCATCTGTCTACCCCATGGTGGACCAGCTATCCCTCAGACGCTTCCTCAGTCCTGTGATGGATTTAATTACCAGACTGAGTGTGTTTGGTGGAGGACAAAGTGTTGCACATCTGCGGGGTGTTAGGTATCATGCTAGGTCACTGGTTCTCAACCTTCCTAAGGCTTTGACCATTTAATACAGTTCTTCATGTTGTGGGGACCCCAACCATAAAATTATTTTTGTTGCTACTTCATAACTGCAATACTACTGCTGTTATCGATGGTAATGTAGATACCTGATATGCAGGATATCTGATATGTGACCTCCAAGGGGGTCATGACCCACAGGATGAGAACCACTGCACTGGGTAGCTAGACTTGCATATTCTGCTTAAAGAGAGGTCAGACTTGGAAAAAACTCAGAGGCCCCACCAAATCAATTGGCTTCAGCTTTTCCAGAAGGGTCTAGCTAGGGTCTGTGTAGTAGAGAGAAGCTCTGACTGGTGTGGGAGCCAGCAGACACCGGGATGGCCTCAATGTAAATACCTGAAGCTCTCTGCCCCCTTTCTACTTGCTCCTTGGCAGACCTGGGTTGCCTCTGACTTGGACCTTGTTATTTTGGGGGTCGGTGGTGGCTGGCATAGCACTGGGTTTTCTATTTGGCAGTTTCCCTCAGTCCACAAGAACAAGAAAACCACATCTGAGAGAGGAAGGAGCCGCATACCTTCCCAGCCACTCTGTCCCTGTCAGGCCCTGAAACAAGGTGGGGGTGGGGGTGAGACAGGCTGTCTCTCTCATGTGACAGCAGCTGGAACCATATCTCCCAGGGCCATCACACATCCTACCTATCAGCCTTGCCTGGCAGCCAAGGAGATACATTTAGATAAAGCAGCCAGCAATCCCGATAACAAGCCCCTCAAATGTCAGGCAGCACAAAAGAGATCATCGATTGCTACCGCCGGCCCGCCTTTCTCTTTCTGCAGCTTTTGCCGGCCTTTCTCCTCTCACACGGCAAAGCCACAGGCCAACAGAATCCGCCAGTGGAAAAAGGCCATTGTGCCTGGACACACATTGTGCTGCTGGCTAAATGGAATTTCTCCTTATTTCTCCAAGTCCTTGTCCTTCAGGCCTCCCAGCTAGGCCAGGCTAAACGAACTCCCGGGGGACCATCAGCTGGCACCTGCGTGAAGAAGATGCTATGCAGGGGAAGGGTGCAGGGATCAGGAGAGTCAAGCTGGACCATGACCTGAGACGTTCAGTGCTAGGAGACTGTCCTTCCTCCTATGAACAAAACCATTCACCGGCACGGAGCTTGACAAGAGTCCCTTTTGGGAGATGTGAAAGACTGCAGAGAGAAAGAGGGTGAACCAGGCCAACACAGACAACCTCATGACCCATGACCTCTCCAGGACCGGTTCTACCAGTGAGCTTGGGAAGGCTCCCTCAGAATATCCCTTAAATCGTCTGAAGCTATCAACTGTGATGTGAATTCAGGTGCCAAGAGGACACTGTGTACTTCCATACAGCAAGCTCTGTGACAATGCTTTTCTTTTCCTTAGGCATATTCTTCATACAGCAGAGCGTTAATGAAGAATCTTTTCGGGTTTGATCTGTGGTAATAGCTACCTCCCTGCTTGCACGTTCAGTGAAGGTTTGTCTTGGCTGTCTACCATGGCATATTTTCTAGTGATGTTGGGGCCTCTGTGGAGGAGAAAGATAAATGATAATATGCATTATTATCGTCTTTTAATAGCTACTGGTAAATATACAACATCATCTCTATTCCGGTCCAGTATGCCTAAAATAGTTACTCTGGAGTAAAAGTGGGATTAGGCATCAGAAAATCTGCTTCAAAAGATTTCTATATTAAGAAATCTCTCTAAAAGGAAAAGTAAAATATGGAAAATATAAATCTGGATATAAAGGGCTTTAAAATTTTAATAACAATGGCTCGCAGCAAAATTATTAAATCTCCCCCCCAAAAGAGCTCCACATCAAGCATCCAAATTCCATGAGTGTTTGAAAGGCTTCCCAACATGGTGACGTTAAGGGCACAGAAAATCTAAGTTTGGTAATCAGTTAGTTTAGACATAGAAAAATTAATCTTGGTGATTCTGGAACATTAATGTGAACACGGAGCCCTCAAAACAGAAGAAGGGGAGGAGAGAGTGGGTTAGAGCATTGGTAGAACTAGTCGTGGGAGGTGTGCCTGCTGAGGCTGGCCTCACAGATGCAAGAAACATCTGTGAGCCAAGAACAGAGACAGCTTCTAAACGGCAGCTGCCGAAGGCATGGAAGCAGTTTGTCCCCTGGGGCCTGAAAAGGGGGATTTTAGTTCTCGCCAACACAACTGCTGAAGAACTAAAGGTGCTTACGGAATCATGGTGTGCTATTAACCAGAACCAGCCGCCCTCGTTCAGAGTTCTAAATTTTACAGGCGAAATCAAGACCCTGGTGAGCACATCTCTAAGTTACTGAAAAGCCACGGCAACTGTCGCCACCATGCAATATTCGAGATTTTTCTAGATGAGGCTATGGGATTTTCCAGCATGCAGCATTCCCGGTGAATACCTCTAACCCAATTTGATGTTTAAAGTTGCCTGAGAGCAGTCTCTCTCTAATGATACCGCATCACTACATGTCACAGGCATCCTCAGTGGCATTTGTAATATGAATGCTACCTACAAAGTGAAGAAGCACACTTTCCCAGTGCCTCACCAGAGCTCCAAGAGCTGTTGTGCATGGCGGGCCAGTGGAGGCTGGGAAGGGTTGAGCCCCACACTTGGACCATTCAGAGGGGACACAGCCAGTTCTCCAAGAAGGTTAGTCCCAGGCCAGCAAAGGCAGCACAGCGGGTAAGCACTTGCCTTCCAGAGGGGCAACATGAGTTCCAATCGTGGGAGTTACAGGGTGGAAGGAGACACCTTACGCCCACGACCTGTCATTTAATCTCTACAAGCATGCCTTGTACACACACACACACACACACACACACACTTAATTAATTAGTTAATTAAATAATTGGTTAATTGACAATTAATTAGCTGATGATTAATTAATTAATTAGAATGGATATTCTTCAAGATCCTGCAAGGGAAAAACAAACCATTAAGTCCATAGTGTCAGAATATCCTGGCCCTTTAAGGACAACAAAGCTTAAGAAAATTTGCAATGGGAGAAACACCCAGTGCCCAACAAAGATGTGCTCTTCCTTCCCATGATACTGGGAAGTGAATACCTGCCTCATTTCCCTACTCCTCCAGCACAAGAGTATTCCACCATTTTTCCCACAAATTTATTCATTTATTCACCTTCTATCCTGATTGCAGTCCACTTTCTCCTCCCAGTCCCTCCCTTACATAACCCCTCTCATCATCTCCTTTCTCTTCTGGGAGGCCCTTCTGGGTTGCCACCCCACCCTGTCACATCAAGTCACCGCAGGACTAGGTGCATCCTCTCCCCCTAAGGTCAGACAAGGAAGCCCAGTTAGGGAAACAGGACTGTGGAGTCAGGCAAAAGAGTCAGGGATAGCCCCCACTCTTGCTCTTGGGGGACCCATGTAAACACCAAGTTGCAATGCACGTCTACTACCTCTGTTCAGAGGGCCTAGGTCCAGCCCCTCTATGCTCTCTGAATGTCCATTATTTCTTAATAAGAGCTACACAGAGGGCAGTGGGGTCAAGAAGAGAATATATTTGGATTCCCTGGTCCCCACACAGAAGACCATCTGCTGAGTGCACTGGCTGCAGTGTTAATTCAATGGTCTTGAACCAATGGAATTTTAGGATTTGGTTATTGTCAATAGGGTTGGTGAATTGGCTTGCGGGTAATTCACCTGCTGCCAAGCCTGACCCCCTGAGTTAGATCTGAGAAATCCATTTTATACACAAATATAATGTAACTCGTTAAAAAGCCCGGTAAGACTCAGCCCTCTGTCAGCTGGAAGACCTATTTCCTGGTAAATTCCTCGACCTCAGCCCAAAGCGAGGCTGACTTTTTTCACCTGGGAAGCAGTGTTTCTCTGCCTTAGTCATCCTCTTCTAGGAGCTCCATAGAGGTGCCTCAGCCTCCCCACAGGTGGCTCCCCCTTGGGATGCTGCCACCAGTGAGGTCCTTTCCTGATGCTTTCAAGACCCTTCTTGTCCACACCACACACACAGGGAACTCGGGAACCTCTCTCATGAAGAAACACATCAGCTACCCCGGATCATCCATCCCTGTTCCATATGCTGCAGCTGCACCCTTTGTTCCTTGGGTACCTTGGATACTCTATCATTACTCTGTGCCCTGGTTTGCTTTCCGTTGCCGTAATAAACCCATGACCAAAACTAAGGAGAGGAGGGGGTTATTTGACTTGCACTTTCCGAGTCACTTCTGGTCACAGCCCTTCACTGAGGGAAGTAAGGGTAGGAACACAAGCAAAATCACAACCTGAAAGTGTGCAGGAGTGCCGCTTGCTTGCTCTCCTCCTGGCTGGCTCTCTAGCTTAGCTACCTCCCCTACCTCGCTTACACAGCCCAGGCCCACCCACTTAGAGATGGTCCCGCCCACTGGGTCTGGCCTTTCTAGATTAATCAGTCAGGACAATCCCCCACAGACGTGGCCACAGGTTCCTCTTCTCAGATGTGTTCAGTTAACAATAGAAACTAATAAATATACATTATTACTAAATATCATTAGTAAAATCTATTACTTTTAAATCAATCAATATGAAGTAGTCACATTGCGAGATCAAAAACCATGTGCCCGTGAGCCGTTTCCTATGCATGGAGTTAAGCACATCAAAGTGAGAAGTCTCCAACCCTGGAAATCAGAGACCTGAGCCATCAGACCGCTGCAGGTCTTCATAGTCCTGATTCATCTCAAGCACTCTCTAAATGTTGTGTGTGGACAGTCTCTGTCACAGTCTCAGAGGCACTCTCCCTTACCAAGGGCCTCAGGTCTCCTCCCCTTTGTAATAAACACTTACACATCACAATGTGCTGTAAGTTTAGGAATGGATTAAAATCCATATCGCATATTTCATCATTTATATTATTCTTTAAAAAAAGCTAAGTCCCCAAGGCTGGGAGACAGCTCAGTTGATAAGCACATGATATCCAAGCATGAGGACTTGAATTTGGACTCCCCCAGGACCCACATAAGCCAGGATGTGTTCATGTGCATCAAAATCTCCACTACTTGCTCCCACAGATGGGAGGTGGAGATGGCCCAACCCTCAGAAGGTCCCTGGACAGCTAGACCCGGGGCCGTAGCCCAAACAAGAGACCTTGTCTCAGATGAGGAGGAAGTCAGAGGCCAACAACCGTGGGGTCCACCTCCACGTGAGCACTGTGACATATGCCTTCCTATATGCACATGAACACACACAAACACATGTGCTGGATATTTTTTAAGCAAAAGAGATCTCACCATAAAATGTTTTTTAAAGTATAGATAACTAAAATACAACCTAGAAACAGGAAAAAAAAGGTCCCATTTTCAAAAACTGTTACTCTAAAGGCATACACCCACCTAGGAGTTCACCCAGTTTTCTCAATGCAAAACACAAAACCAATTTCTTGGCATTACCAGGAACCACCCTCCGGGGAAGACACCACTCCTGGAAGACCTACAACCCTAATAAATAAGAATGTTACAATTATTTTTGGTGAGTTGAAATGCTACAATTTATAATGGTTGAGCATACATCTGATACATATTGAGATAAAGCTTCATCTCCGGAAATAACACTTTTCTAACTTGACAAGGCCATCTGCCATGTTTCCAGACTGCTTTCTGTATTCTCTCATTTATGTGCTGCTAGAGAATATCACCAGAACAGCTCTAGAATCCCAAACAAAAGCAAAGACAGCACTGGCTGTTGGCAATCTCAGTTCCCCCAGACCTCATCCCCAATCTTCAGAGTCTAGCCTCATGCAAGGTCTTCTCAGGTCAGTACAATCAAAGAGGAAATCCCACTTTTCTCCCACCCACAATTTCTAGGTCTCAGAAACTGTGTTTGTTTGAATGAGAATGGCCCCCATAGGCTCATATATTTGAATGCTTGGTCCACCAGTGAGTGGAACTGTTTGGGAAGAATTAGGAGGTGTGGCCTTGCTGATGGAGGTGTGTCACTGGGGCTGGGCTTTGAGATTTCAAAAGCTCACACCAGGCCCAGACCAGACCCAACCCTCTCTCTCTCTCTCTCTCTCTCTCTCTCTCTCTCTCTCTCTATATATATATATATATATATATATATGTGTGTGTGTGTGTGTGTGTGTGTGTGTGTGAATCAAGATATAAAGTTCTCATCAGCTACTTCTCCAGCAGTATGCCTGCCATTCATTCACTATTATTCCCACCATGATGGTCATGGCATCATCCTCTGAAACTGTAAGTGATCCTCCAATTGCTGTCTTTTATAAGCTGCCTTGGCTATGGTGTCTTCTCATAACAGTAAAGAAATATGTAGGATGGGATTATATGTCCCCTCAGAATTCTATTTTTAAGGAAAGTATCTTTATTTATTTATTTATTTACGTATGTAATACTCTACTAGTATCTATGTGTATTTAAAGTTGTTATCTCAAGGTTGAGAGGGAACCCTTCCTATTTCCATGTTTCCCATCTGTCACCCTAGAGTTCTGAACATCACATTCTACAGTCAAGTCCCACCAAGTGCTTCCAGGTCAGCTGCAGCCTGCTGCCTGAGATATCTCCATGCGACAGTTGTGACCTTCATTCCTCAGTTCAAGCACCACACTGGGAGTCCTACTGTCTGTGTAGAGGAAGGCATCACTCTCTCTATTAGCTGGGAACATGCAGACATGGTCATACATCCCTGTCATTCCTTCCAAGATAGCCTTGGATTGAGGACCTACTATGATCAAGAGAGGGACTTCCCTAAGCACAGAGCAGTAGAAAAGGTAAGCTAATGTCAAGGCGGAGGTCCTTGACATTAGTAACTGTACATTCACTGTTGGGAGAGAGAGAAAAAAGAGAAAAGTAAGTGTTATTCACAGTGATCGTTCTCACTCGGTGGAAGAAAACAAAAGGCCAAGGATGTATTAAAGTGCTTCATGCAAAGAAACCTTTTAATTAGTAGTTGGTGTGTTGGACTCCCAAGGAGTCTGCCAAGGTCTGATAAAGCCACATCAGCCCACAGTGATGTGGTTTCTCCCTGTAAATCTGTTTCAAGAGGCTCTAATGTCACACTTAAAGGCATGTTCTGGACACGACATATCTATGGGTTCGATGTAGGTGTGTCTCAAGGGGCAAGGGCTTCTTCCCCGGGTGTTTGGACCCTGCTGGGCTGAGTCCTCATTTCTGTTTCCCAGCCTTCCATCTCCTCAGTGCAAGTAGGGGGCCTCTGCACCTCAGGAAGCTCAGTTTGCAAACATTCCCTACAGTTTCCTGCTCTAGGTGTGGACCACAAAGATCACTGTGACACCTTTAATGTTCTAGAGCTTCCCTGTGACCGGGCTACATAACCTCAGCCCTGTTTACATGGGTGTGGACATTGCACATGGTGGATGCCTTTTAGTCAATCATAATTTTGAGTCCTCCAATTATCATGGCACTAAATGAAGCATGCCTCAGTAGCACAAAGAAGATGAGTTTCATCGAGATGGAGTACTTGTGATCCATAAGCTCTTAAGGGAGTTTTGGGAAATTCTCCGATCTAATCTATTTAAACGAGGAACAAACCATTTTTAATCCCACATTGTCCTCAAGCTGCAGGGTTTACACACAGGCCATTTCCCTCCTAGGCTAAACAGTCATTTTTCTTACCTAGAAGAGAGGGTTAATGATATAATTACCATACTTACCTCACAGACTCCCAGGAATTAAATGAAATAATTTATGCAAAACATTTCACACCACATTTGGAGCGTATTAAGTCTTTATTAACTGTTAGACAATATCAACGCAACCGCTATCCATCCGTTCCTCTCTTCCCTCAACAAAGGAATGAGAGTCAAACAAGAAAGAATATACAGGGATGCCCAGACAACCACACAGCATGCTGCGGGTCCCTGACACAATTCATTTAGATTCTCCTTTCCTTCCTCAAACACTGTCAAGTTCAATGCTGCTGCTGAGAGCTCCCAGCATCGAGCAGGTCCATTGCAAGAAGGCATGAGCAGACAGAGGGGGAGGGAGGTGAAAACAGAGAATCCAGTGTCTGCTCTAATTGATTTTCTTCAGGCCAATCTCAAGAAGCTGGGGGTGGAAATGGAAGTCCATTTAGCTGACTCGTAAACTCTGCTCTTGACCTCGGAGAACCGGAGGTCTTTGAACTCATCTGGGTTTCTAAGTCTTTGGCCAGGGAGGAAAATTTCTCCCTGATTTTTCATGCCTTCAAAATGAATTAATTTTCTAAATGGAAAATTGAAGTAATTAGGTTATAGATTGAGTGACATTTACAAAGGTGAAAAGCTGGGAATTTTACATCCTTTATTAAACACTTATTAGGTATATTAAGCAATGCACAGTAATTACTTTTTTTCCCTCCCAAATGTGATTATTCTTTTCTGGCCAGGACAGCTCTGTCTCATAGGATCTAGTAGACCATGACCACTCTACTCAAAAAAGAGCCAGGCCATACCACTACACTGCAGTTCTTCCCAGGATCATGTTGGCTGAAACAGTGGGCGAGAGCAAGGCAGTGTCTCAAGCAGGGCACTTAAGAGGTTGGTTGGTTGTCACAGTGGTGTCAGTTTTGGGCATCCATTTATTATATCTTCCTCCTGCTCTTCCTCCTCCTCCTCCTCCTCCTTCCCTTCCTCCTCTTCCTCCTCTTCTTTCTTCTCCTCCTATTTCAGTTCAGTGAACCAACTTGTCCAATAAGGAAGTTAACTCACTGACGCAGAACCACTGTAAATAGAACAGTACGCATCCTGTACACTTCTAAGGTCTCTGAACCTACAACTGTGCATTAGTCAGCATTTTATAACTGAAACAAAAGGCCCGAACTAATCAACTTAAAAAGAAGAAAGGTTTACGTGGGCTTGTAGTTCTTGAAGTTAAGTTTGTGACTGAATAATCTTGTTCCTCTGGCCAATGGGGTTAATTGGGCACAGTAAGGATGAACACCATGATAGGAACATGTTACAGAGAAAAAGTCTGCCCTTGATAGCAGCCTAGAAGTGAAGAGAAGAAAAGGGAAGGTGTGGCGTGTCCAGGGTAGTGCACCATGACCTAGCTTCCTCTGGTTAGTCTCCCCTCCTTAAAAGCCCCAACCATCATTGAAAAACAGGCCAGTACCATTTGCAGAACCGAACTATAACAAGCAGAGAGAATATCAGATCCAGGTTTTCACCTTTGCGCTTAGATTCTGGAAGGGAAACAAGCAGGCGAATGAAATGAGAGCTGTCAGTCAGTCCAAAGGCCGTGGCAATGGCAGGAAGAGATGATTATACTGAGAGGCGCTGTGTTCATATTAGCTGTGGGGGTGAGGGAGTCCGGCAGCTGCCAAACACAAGCCCTTCAGATGAAAGCGAAGAGCCGGGGAAGCCCAGAGGCGCTCAGGATCACCAAATCAGAGCGGCCCGACTGACTTGCTGGAGGCTGGTGGGAGCCTGAGAGGAGAGTGATGGGCAGTCACCATGAAGACTTGTCTGCCTGTCTGAATATGAGTTTGTAACAGGGGAGTTCAACACCAAAACCAACAAAAAATAACAAGAAAGCAAAAACAAAAGCCAAGACAAACAACAGCAGCAAAGCCTCATGGGTACCAGGAAAATCCTACAAGTAAATTGAAAAAATCATTGCCACGAGCTTTGCCCCATCTCTATCCCCTGAGGGACAAGACAACACTTTAGTCTTAATTCTAGATTTTGGGGGTTTACACAAAACCAGGGCAATGGGATGCGTAGCAGCCATGGATCAGGTCCACCTGTGAAGTGGTGACTGTGTGCTGAGAGCCAAGCTCCCGTGTCCCACATTCAAAGCTTAGGCCACCAAGTGCTTCCAAGCCTCAGTGTTTGTATCTGAAGAGATGAGTAATTACGAAATTATAGGAGCTTTCACAGAAGGTACTACTCAATAAATGCCATCATATTTAGCTTCTAATAGACTCTTTTTCTGCGTGGATGTCTGTGACCCCATCTCAAACTCTGCGTTCATGTATCTACTCCTTGGCTCCTGTCTCACAGCCCCCAGCCATGTTCCACTACGGGACTGAAATCCCCAAAGCTCTACCTCTGCTTTCTGATTCTCAATGGCTCTCGTCATAATCTGGTGACACATAAGACATTAGACATATTCTCATCGGTCATATCAGAGATGATGTCATAACAGAGATGATGTCATCTTGGAGAAGACATCATAGCAGAGATGATGTCATGCACTGTCAATGTGTAGAGGACAGGCATATGGCTACATATCACGCAGTGGCAGTAGAACCTTGTCAAAGAATTATCTGTCCCCCAAAAGCAAATCTGTAGCAATTGAGCCACTTGGCTCCACTCTAGTGAACTTGTGAAGCCCTGTCTTTCACAGCACTGGTGCCAACTTACCTACTCCCAAATACACTCTGCAGTCTGGTTTACCATCTATCTCAGCAACGCTAATTCAGCTCCTAGATCACTTGGTTACGTCACCAAGTGAGGGGGAGATTGCCAAGCAAGCTTCTCACATGAACATTTTCAGCATACGACTCTTACTGAAAGTCTGTAGGCCAGCATTCTAGGATGTTGAGGGCCGGTGAAATGTTCCACCTCATGACCCTTCATGCATAGGATAAGATAGGATCACTTGGTGCAAGTTCCTTTAATTATTTTCATGGATAATATTAAGAGGAAAACACGGCATATTTTAATCAAATCCCTCACAGAGGTAGCCTGTTGATTCAGCTACAATGGCCCAACCTCTAGTCTGTCTCTGCCTCCTGGTGCTTGGTGGTCAAGCATGTGCCACCACACTGTTTTTTGACACCAGTTCTGGGCATTCAACTTAGATCCCCTTGATTGTGCAGCAAACACTTTACAAACGGAGCCATCTCCCCAGCCCTGGTTCCTACCCTTTCCTGTCAGCTTGTCCAGAACAGTCAATACCCCCTCCCCGAGGGAGAAGTATTAGTAGCATGCAAAGAGAAAATAAGGTGTCTGAAAGAACCTGGAAACTAACGAGCCCCATGAGACTGAAACGCAGAGGAATCAATACAGTGTGAATAAAGGCAACATCATGAAAAGAAGCCAGATGCAAGTCTCATTACAAGTGAGCAGAGGTGGAGAGGTCCCGCACCGGCCTGCACCTCCCCGGGACCCTGACAAGCAACAAGGCTAGGACTGGCCTTAAGAAGACATGTTTGATAGCAATGAATATCCTAGTAAGAGCACCAGTGGAAGAGGAAGCCCTGGGTCCTGCTAAGACTGAACCCCCAGTGAACTAGACAGTTGGGGGGAGGGCGGCAATAGGGGGAGGGTGGGGAGGGGAACACCCATAAGGAAGGGGAGGGGGGAGGGGGATGTTTGCCCGGAAACCGGGAAAGGGAATAACACTCGAAATGTATATAAGAAATATTCAAGTAATAATAATAAAAAAAAAAGAAAAGAAAAAGGACAACTGAAGTGCAGATGCTTCAGTCCTTCTTAGAAGGGGGAACAAAATACTCACAAGAGGCATAGGGTAGGAGGGAGTTTCTGCTCTTTTAATCTGTTTTATTTGTACTCTTTCTAAAAAATTCAAACTCTATTGTTCTATTTTTATTTTTAAATCTTGTTCTAAATAATATATATGCTTATATGTATATAAAAAAAAAAGAAGACATGTTTGAATTGGCCTTTGCCAGCTCATCTTTGCTCGATGTGTGTGTGTGTGTGTGTGTGTGTGTGTGTGTGTGTGTGTGCATGTGTGTGTGTGTGCATACTTGAGTATGTATACTTGGATATGGAAGCCAGGAGCAGGACCCTGCCTGGCTGGTTCATCTGTGTGTGTGTGTGTGTGTGTGTGTGTCTGTGTGTCTGTGTGTCTGTGTGTGTGTGTGTGTGTGTGTGTGTGTAACTCGGGTCCTTGTGCTCACTTGACAAGCGCTTCCCTAAGAGGCCTCCTTCCAGCCCACACTTCAACATTCTATAACAGAGTTCTATAGACTAGACTGCACATACAGCACAAAATGGCTTTTCCGTGATGACATTGGCCTACCCAGTGTAGAGGCTCTGTCCTCAGGACCCCATCTAAGCCTAGTTACCTACAAAAGCCTCCAAATATCATTATATACAGGGCTGGAACCTTACCCCCTACCCCCTCCCACACACGAAATATTCTTTAAAAAAATAAACAGAGAAATGTTACACGGCGTATAGAAAAGGCAGGCATCTCTGTCAACCTCTCCTATCACTTCTACAACAGCAGTTCTCAACCTTCCTAATGCTGCGATCCTTTAATGCAGTTCCTCATGTGCTGGCCCTCAGTCATAAAATTATTTTCATTGCTACTTCATAACTGTGACTTTGCTATTGTAATGTAGAGGCAGTTCTGATGCTAAGGTACTGTTCCCCAATTGGTTCTTGATCTGTCAATAAAGAAGCCATGGGCCAATTGTTGGGTGGAAGGAATAGGAGGGACTTCTGGGTCCTGGAGGAAAAGGAAACTGAGGCAAGGAAGTGGGGGGGGTGAGGTTCCCCATGCTTTGGAAAGAGGAGAACCAAGCAGCCATGTGAGGTCTCCGGAGGAGCAAGGGCCTGTAGCCGCTCCTCTAGGCAGGTGGTCAGGGATGTTAAGAAGGGACTAGATGTATCTTAGCAACTAAAGTTTAGGGGTGGTAGGAGTGTGGAGCTAAGAATATTGTTAAGGGCACACTTTTCCAGATGGGAGAGAGTGGCACCCAGCAAGTGTGTCCAAAGGCAAGTTGAAAAGGAACAACTGTGTGTGGGTCTTTTATCTGTGGATTTGAGGGAAGCTAGGTGAGGGCTGGTAGAACTGCCCATTCCAGGCGCTTACATGGTGTAGTTAAGGCTACATGAAACACTGTTGTGAATCATAATGTACATATCTGTGTTTCCTGGTGGTCTTTGGGGATGCTCATGGAAATGATGTTTTATCCCACAGGGTTCGAGACCCACAGGTTGAGAAACATTCAAGATACTTCCATGTTGTGGCTTTGGCTTGGCTAAACACCTCTGTCCAGCTCCATCCCAGCCTCTTCACCCATGGCTCTTCCTGGCCAATCCTTCGTTTCCTCATCTATCAAGTCAAGACAATGGCATCTACTTTTCTGTGAGCTGTGTGGGTTAGGAACACGGCAGGCATCAGTTAGTGCCAGTTTGCCTTCTGGATTAGAATGTTTCCATTTACATTTGCCTCAGGAACACTGCCATTTTCTTGGTGTAGTTAATCTTAACTACCTCTAAGGGGGAAAGTCCTTTGATTGAACAAATTTATGTCAATGTGTTTTCTGCAAATATAAGTCATTTTAATTCTCCAAAAGGCATCTGGTATGTTTTTCTGAGTCCACCTAAAATCATTTTGCAGTTTGTAAGGTTGTGCATGTCCAACAATTAACAGAACAAAGTGGAAAAATATGGATGTAGGTTGATGAGAAACCAGCTTCCAGCGGTCAGCCGCTCCCAGTTCTTTGCCCTGTTCAGCTTCTTCTTCTACTCCTGAGGTTGAAGATGGACGTGACTTCCCAGCCTTGAGAACCAAAGCTCCCCACGTTCGCCTGGTGTTCCCTGGCCTCAAGGCACACCTTCTGTCAGCCTGCTCCATACAGGCACACTAGTACATCAATGAACTCAATGCCCATGCCCTACCAAACCCCTCTTGCCCACATGTATAGTGACCGGAAGTGATCGTGGAGCCACCCACTTGTGAGTGGTGTATCAGCAAGGAGACAAACCATCGCAGCTGCCTTGAACATGTGAAAGCTCCTGTTGCTTTCATTTGCCTCCCAGCAGCCCAGAAAACATGGTTCATCTCCCACAACGACAGCTACAAAAGGCCAAAGTCGTCCCTCAACATCGTGACTTGGATGTCTCTTTTGATCACGAGTCTGCATGGATTCCTCATAGGTCAACATGGAATGGAGCTTCACATCCGTCACTGATTACCTTTGCCATTTTGGACAGGTTGTTCCCTCTGGTGAATCTCAAATGTTAACATCTAGCAAAATGGGTAAGGACCTTCCGCCAAGTCGGGTAAGCTGAGCTTATAGTAGCTGCACGCTGCCAGCACCCAGAACTCCTGGAGGTAAGAGGGCTTCAGTATGTGAGTGCTACCATAGCCCATCTCCTGAAGGAGTGGAACAGCCGAGTCCTGTCCCAATCCCAACACCAAGTTAGCAGTGCAGAAACAGGGTGTGCACACTCTGCCCTGAACCCGGTGCTCACCACCACATGGGCAGGCACTACCATGAGTAGTTTTCCTATAAAGACTGCATCTTTACATCTTTTTTTTTTAATTACATTTATTTCTTTATTGGAGAAGAAAGGCCTGTGTGGCGCTCAGGGAACGACTTGCAGGAATCGATTTTCTCCTTACACTGTTGCCCACCCCAGGAATAAAACCTGGGCCCTTAGCCTTCTCAGGAAGTGTCTTTCCCTACTAAACCATTTTTTGCTCTCCCTTGGATGCACCTTAATAAGTTATCCCCGTAACTTCAGTTCGGTGGGCTTCCTAAACCAGGCAAGAATAAACGGAGTGAAATTGGTATTTTTAAGAGGCAGAAATCTAATAAAGCAAAACCTGTATGCGGTTCATGCTGCTGAGGGCTCTGACAGGCCTTACCCTGTCAGTCACGGACAACAGAGGCCCCCTGCCAGTCCCTACCACGCTGTCCTCCTGAGGTTCTGCTGTCTGTCACTCCCTCCACAGCAAGGGGCGGGCTCAACCACCAGACCACTAAGCGCTGGCTCTCTCTGCTCCTTAGAGCAGAAACTGCAAGGAAGCACCATGAGGCACGGAGAAGCACACAAACCAAGCCCACCACGTACGTACACAGAATGGATTCTGTAGGAACCCTTCACACACGAGAGAGTCGGAGAAAACAGATTTATCGCTGGCACCGTACTGGCAGATATAATTTTTTTTTAGTAGAACAGAGGGAATTAGTCAGGGGTGGGGAGGAGCACATCCTGTTTCCAATCTATTCTACACTGCCTTCTCTGTGGCCTCTGTACAGGATCAGCTGCTCCAAGGACTCAGACACCAAAGTGCAGGCCATTAAGTCCAAAGCCTAAGAGGGGCGTTGGCAATGTCATTCTGAAGAAAAAGATTCGGAGGGGACATTGCACAATGTCGGCTGCTTATCAAACGGGTCCTCACCCTAGGAGTCCTGGTGCACGGTACCCCTCACCCCCTCCCGGAGAGGGCCTGACACTTTCTGCCCACAGGCCATCCCTCTGAGCCCTTCACGCTGGGAGAAGAGGCTGGGCAGGCAAGCCTGTCACTTCAGAGGGCGTGCAGACACCCTGCAGTGATGTCACCAGCCACAGCAGCGCTGAGATGTCAGGTACCAGCAGCACAATTCATCAGCAAGCTGGAAATGTGACAGTCTGCACACACAGTGGGGACGGGCAGAGCCCTGTGGATTTGTCAGGAGGAGAAAAATAAGGGCCCGAGGACTGTTTCCACAGAGGTCCTGATGAATGTCGAGCTGGGAAGAGGGAGTTTGGCCTGGTTTTAGACAGAGCTGTAGCCCCGCATCCTCAGCTCTAACCCACAGCCTGCTCTGACAGGAAAGAAGAAAGGAAGTTCGGCATTCAAAAGGAAGCAAGAAAGAAAATTAAAGTGAGAATCTTTTTCACCAACAGAGGGGAGGGGAATAAAAATTTCCATAATACCCAACATGCAAGTGCAGCGAAATGGGCACTTTGGGCTGCAAAACTAGTGAAACGCAGATCCTTTCAGCGTGATTTGGAAATTGTGGTGATGGCAATGATGACGGTGATGGTGATGGTGATCTAGAGTGAGACGCCCAGGGCATCAGCCAAGCACACTGGTGGCGTGTTTGTAAGGACACTACTCAAGGGAGACATCAGGAGAGCAACCAAGAGGGGAAGACCACCCCTGAATGTGGGATCCAGACAGAAAGGGGAAGGGAAAGTCAGTCAGCATGCTACCAGCTTCATCCCTCCCCAGCGAGTACACCATGGCCCTGAGACTTGGCCTTCTCCAGCCCTTCCACAGAGACTCACACCAGCCACTCACGAGAAAGCCACTGGGTCTTCAGTTTGGGATGACGCTGCTTCATTGACTCTCCTTGTTCTGAGGATTCCAGCTGATGGGCAAACAGTGGCTAGATTCTCTCTCCAGCATGTGGAAGGCCACTGTTGGATTACCTGGCCTTCAGTCACATTCATGTGCCAATCAAATAAATCCCCTTTAAAAATACACAATGTATTCTGTGTATCCATTTCCAGGGACAGGATCCCTAAGTCATTGTTTAATATAAAGTGGTCAGCCCTGAAACCATACATGAATAACTACAAAAATAGACACAGCAGGCTGCATGTATATTTGTGCATGTGTATGTGTGCATGTATGTGTACATGTACCTATGCACATATACAATACACACATATGCATACACACATATACATACACACATACACATACACACACACATATATATGTATCTATGTTTGTATAAAAAAAGGGAGTTATCAATTTGAGGTGAGAGGAGTTGGAGAGGGGGAAGAGGTCTTGGGAAGGACTGGGGAGAAATGAGACAGGGGAAAGTGTTGTAATTATCTCTTAATTCAAATATGTAAAAGCTTTAAATGGTAAACTTACAGAAAAGCATATTCTATGACACATACTCTATTATATACATCCTATTGGTTCTGCTCTTTCAGAGATTCCTGCCTAATAATGATCACAATGCTTATTTAATAGATGGAACCCTTAGAAGTTTGTCCTGCCACAGATGTGCATAGAAATAATGGAAATGAGTGTTATCTCGTTCTGTCCACGGAAGAGTAAAACAAATCACTTTGCATAGCATAAAGAAGCAGCGGCACGAGGAGATGAACATCAGGACAGTAGGAGCATATGATCCCAGTATGTCACAGATGTTAACATGTGCACAGATACGTGCAGGACTCTACGGGGGGAGTGAAGGCTCAGAGAAGTCCACATCAGAACATGGCCACAGCCATCTTCGGGGACTGTGACTTTGAAACCTTTCTTTTCATTTTCATATCTCAGTGGGGTTCACATTTTAAGGAAAATCTCTCCCAATGCTCTAGCAGGGCCTCGTGGCACCAGTCTGTCCCCCCGGAATACTCAGGAAGCTGAGTCCGGAAGACTGTAAGTTCAAAGCCTGCCTAGATGCCAGTGTGAACTCAAGACCAGTCTGGGATACTCAGTAAGATTCTACCTCATTTTTTAAATTGCTGATTCTGGTTTTGTTTGGTTTAGTACCCACTATGAGTTGGTTTCTAGTAGGCTCCTGGGTAATGGGTTAAACACAACAATAAAGGAGATTCATGAGATAGGAAAAGGGGTCAGCAGATGTGAGAGGAGTCAAGCCAGGTATATGTGAAAAACATTATACACATGTGTGGAAATGTCATAATGAAACCATAATTGTGATAACTAATATGTGTAAGTCAAAACACAATAAATGAAAAGGGTTTATTGGGGCTGGGGCAATGGCTTAGTGGTTAAGAACCCAGGTTCAATTTCCAGCATTCACACAGCAGTTCACAACCATCTGTAATTCTAGTTCTGAGGGAAGCTGACTCTCTTTTCTGGTATCCATAGGCACTGCACAAATATGGTACACAGACATATTCAGACAAGACACCCATACGCATAAAATAAAATTAATAAAGTGTTGCAGAATATAGCTCAGTGGTAGAGTTCTTGCAGATGTGGAGCTTGTATCCGTTCCTAGTAATGTAAGAAATAAAAAATATTAATAATAAATACTAAAGTATAAAATATTATTAGTATTTGTATTATTATATTATAGTAAAATATAAAAATAAAAATAATAAAAGCTAAACAAATTCTAGAAATTTAGAGAGAGAGAAAAAAGAGAGAGGTATCCAGACACTGAACACAAATATTCTTAGTGCGTTCAGGGTGTGGGAAGACAGCTGCTTGCATGCTGACCCCGTCAATAGAAACCCTCTGGAAAGCAACCTCGGTGGCTTGTATGATTTCTTAGATGTATCTATGCCCTGAGGTATAGCAAATGCCCTTTTAAGGGACAATCATAGGTGCACACAGGAGAATATCATTCCCACATAACTTACACTAGTGAGGTTTTAACAATGTACTCTTGGGACGAGCTCTGGCTCAGAAGCAGAACACAGGCTGAGCATGCGTGAGGCACAGTTTCCTAGCATCACACTCAGAAGAAACTAAGACACAAACTCCTTCAATGTGTGGTGCCTCTTTTACACAGAAGTAAGGCTATTCACATCTACCGAAACTGATATTTCCTGCCTGCTTTGTACATCATGCAAAGTCAAAATGCTGCCATGGTCTCCTGGTTCCTAAGGATATGGTGGCATCTGGGAGGATATGGAACTGTGTCTTGTCAACCAGCAAGGGCTGATTGCACTGCAGACTCATAAATCACACATACGCCACGGAAGCAAAGGGTACACTGCCTGTAGAAATGGACGGGTGTCTGCAGAAACAGCTCCCAGGCCTACCCCTCCCCTAAAACTGTAAGTAACTCTAGCCCCAGGAAAAGTGAATCAATCTGTAGCAACAAACACCTACCTGCTCTCAGACAAAGGGAATTTCTTAGGGCCTGGGTAATCTCTGCAGCTACAGTGTTACAATGCTGGGGTGGTATCCTCCACAGCTACAGTGTTACAGATGAACGAGCACGTGAGCTTAGAACGATGTCTGCCTGGGTCAGTTCCTGGAGCTGCACATTTAGATCAGCTCAGCTTATCTAAGCTCCTCCTATTCCCACCACACCCACAGTCTAGGCTGGGTTTGCCCCATAGCATAAGGGTGTGAGAATATGAATCCCAGTACCCACATAAAAGCTCGAAGAGTTCATGATTTCTTTAACCCTGCACTGGGGAAGCAGAGACTGGTGGGGCCCCAGAGATTGCTGGCCAATAAGACTAGCCAATCTCAGCTTCAGGTTCAAGGAGATCCTGTCTTAAAATATGAGACAGAGGGCTATTGAGAAAGACACCCAACATGAGACTTGGGCCTCCACACTCATGCTTACCTGCGTGCGTGCGTGCATGCGTGCGTGCGTGCGTGTATGTGTGCGTGCGTGTGTACTTAATACTTAATATCAGGCAGTAAATTGACAATTTTCAGTTATTGTTGAATTACATCTTACCAACGTCATAAGAACTGTCTCACGTCTCCATTTTTGAGTGACGCCTGCAAGAGGTTAAGGTTACTAATGGCACATGAAGTGATAGAACTGGGCTTTGGATGCAGCCAGTCTGGCTCTGAGTCCCCATGCATCCTGGCAGATGTGTACCATACCAGCTTGGCCACTGTCGTGTGGTTATGTGCAGCAAGGGTTTTCTGTGCATACACATGGTGAGCTATCAGCAAGAGTCAGCCATTGTCATTAAACATCTAAGTTCAAGACAAGACAAGAGTGACTTCACAGACTGCTGGCACTGTCCCTCCCTCAGTCCCAGTGTCGGGTTATCCTCATGCAAGGGAACTTCTATACTTCTTCACCAAAAAGGACCTGCATCTCAGTACATTGTCAAGCTGTGACAGGCTCCGGGAAACGAAGGGGGTCTGGAACACTCCCTGTGGTGGTCCTGCCTCAGAGGACCAACTGAGCAGGACAGGGATTTCTGGATGTCTTCACACGCTGGTCACACTTCACTGGGGAGGTGTTGTTTTGACCTCTACGCTCCAGTGTTCACTCTACAGTAGTTGTTCAGAGCATTGACTAGACTGAGATGGACCCTCCCTCCATAACCCTTAGGAACAATTCAGTCCCTGATTGTGCTCAATCACTACTCCTTATCAGACAAGATAGGGAACAGATAGTATTTATCTCTCCTTCAGATAAACAGATTAAACAGAAGGACAATCTGGAAACCATGAGCAATTTCCCTCTTTTTTTTTTCTTTCTTTTCTTTTCTTTTTCTTTTTTTTTTTTTTTTTAAGAATTATAAGATTGTTCCCTTCAGTGGAACAGGCGTTTGCTGACCTCCTTCCTGTGCCTTGAAATGACGATGAATTCTGAAATCTTCCACAGACATCTTCTGTTTTTACTGGGAAACTTGGTTTATGTCACAGAGGCCAGTCATTGTCAGAGTCTTTAATTGTGTACCGTGGAATGAAGGTGCATGTTTCTACCATGTCAGACCAGGTGTGATGTTACCAGAGGGGCCCCTCACTACTGTCATGGGCACAAAACATCATCCCTAGCAAACAGAACTTCGTCAAACGAAATCTGGCCATGCTCCATTTGGACAGCCCCAGGAATATGAGCACATGTGCTAGATTTCTGTCACTGATGGCACATCTAGAGAGGACCTATGTGGCTCGCTACCTCACTCCCCTAGCCCCTCTCCCCTCCATGTCTAATTTCTTTAAAGTCAAAACAAATTATTACTCTTGCAGAATATAAAAGCTTTTCAAATGCATCTGTCCTTAGCTGTTAAAAAATCATGCAATTACTCACTTGGCATATCCCCCAGAACTAAATTCAGGAAGCGTTTCAGAGCTTCTCATCCCAATACAAACCGTCAAGGCAGAGCTGGTGAACGCCCCCACCCCCCTTCCCCCTCCGCAGCTATCCTGAGCCAAGCTGCCAAGAGAGTGACCCCTCTAGCTCCTTCACGCCCTGGCTGGCTGGCCTTACTGCCTCCACTGGCTTCCAGAAAGTTGCCATGAGGCTACTGGAGACTGAAGGATGCTTGAAGGTCAGAGTGAGTGTGTGGCCACATCTTCCAGAGGAAGGAGCAATGCAGAACCAAGGAGAGATGTCCTGGGTAATGGATTAAGAATGAGTCAAGTCAGAGGCGCTTCCAGGAGCAGACTCCAGCTTCCCGGATCCTGTTACGAGGCTCCATCTCCACAGAGGAATCGTGTGAGGGCACAATGACCTCACACATGTTCTGAGCCCAAAAATATTTGTCCTGAATGCTCTGCCAGCTCTTCTCAATCCATAATAAAGTGAACTTTAAATGAGTTCCTTTTTAAGTGTGACAACAGGAAACGGGTTCTACAGTCCCACTTACAAATCTGTGTTGACTTTACAGCTTTTCTCAGGGCTGCCTTGCTCACACCCGGAGCGTAGGGGTCTTTGTTTCTGGACTAACTGATGAATCCAACAGAGTCTGTCTGGGAACTTCAGTAACGTGTTGGGAAATTAGTAAATGCTACTGAGGAACTGCCAGTTATGAGCTTTGACAGAGAGGTCACAGATATACCTGAAGCCGGGAAAAGGCACACTCAGGGCTCACATGGGAAAGGAAGCAGCGAGCTAGATGACGGCATGGCAGGTGAAGAGATCAGTGTAAGCGCCTGGGGACCTGAGTTCGGATCCCCTGCACCGATATGCAATGAAAAGATCCCAGGGCAGGGAACAGGGCTGGGTGTGGGATCTGGCCGGTAACCTCAGTGCTGAGGCTCAGAATGAGGCAGAGACAGGTGGATATCCTGGGACTCTCTAGCCCCAGCCATATGTGAGTTCTAAGTCCAGTGAGAGACGCTGTCCCATGACAAAGTGAGAAGCAACAGCAGGAGAGACACAAAATTCATCCCCGGCTCTGTACACACGTGTTCAGGAAACCTCACATGCACATGCACACGCACATTTACACAATCACACACATCACACACACTCTCAGACATACACACTCACATAGCCACCACACTCACACACTTATACTACACATACTTGCACACACACACATACAACCTACATATACTAACACAAAACAACACACATAGGAATACACACATATACGCCACACATACTAACACAAACACAACACACACATACAGCACATACTCACATATGCCTATACTGGACACACAATACACATAGTTGAACATCACACTCACACACAGATACCATACAGACATGCACTACACACATTCATACACACACTCACACACACATATACCACACATACAGTACATAGTCACATTCATACACACACACACACACACACACACACACACACTCTTCCTGTACTCCTAGAAAGGTCTTTATGTACCTGTGGGAACACTGTATGTAATAATATTCATTTTAGCAGCGAGAAGAAGGCAACACGCCCTTCTGTCTGTGACACCCATGCTCACAGAGGACATAAGCTCCTCACATACTGAAATCCCGAAGACACCCAAAGCAACATTGGAAAATATGATAAACCAGCCCTAAAGACATGGTGAGATGTCACATAGACACAGCTCTGTAGAGAAAGAGAAATGTCACAGTTCAGACTAACCAGGGAACACTCACTACATGTTCAGCTCCCTCTTCCAACGACAAAATAAATAAAAATAATAAAATGTTGTCGGATTTTGTCTGAGGTCACACTCTCAGATGCCTCTGAAATCCTCAGCGTGTCCATGAAAATAAATGGATGTCTCCAAAGTGCTGGAGGATTGTTTGAAAACCTTTACTCAATGCTAAGTGTTCTCCTGAAGTTGTTTTTTTTTTTCCCATTGATTTTCTGGCCAACCCCACTATTACTGGTAGTGCCACAGCATACATCACGTGAGCCTGCATGAGTTATTACAATTTCTTAACTGACTCACTGAGCAGCAATCAGTTCCCCTAACATGAAGACAAGCCTGGTAGTCCCTCACAAGGACGCACTGGAGGGAACTCCATTCCTAAGAAATCTTTGAGAAAGAGTGCTGGAGACACATGTGGCAACGGTGGTCGGTCATACAGTCAACATTGATAACAGCATTGTGCATTAGCCAGGATTCCCCAGGGAAGTAGAACCAACAGAATGGAAAGGCACAGGATAAAGGATAGACAGACAGACACACAGACAAACAAATGATGCATACGTACATACACACATATACACATACATACGTACACATATACATGATGGACAGG